>NC_043756.1:7731716-8931716 GCF_902148845.1 Salarias fasciatus | reverse complement strand
GCCACTTGTCCCAACACTCCTTGGTCGGAGGTTACGGCGTGAACTCCAGCTGTTTGGATGTATGAGGTCTTCGGTTGTGCTGCGGCGGCTTCCTTTCTTCTTACGAAAGGAGCCTGGGAGAATACGTCGAGCTGCTGTGGGCCTGCAGGCATTGCACGGGGAAACGGCGCGTTGCTGAACACGTCGGCGCTCTCTTCTTGAGAAATCCGAAAGGGGGCTTTAGAGAAAACATCAGCGGCGGTGTGCGCTCCCTGGGCTGGCTCGTGCGAATGATTCTGAGCATAGGAACCTGGAGGATCTTGGTTGAAGTTAGCGGAAGGCTGTGTTGCTGTGGCGCTTGGGTGCAGGAGAGCTAACTGAGGTCCGTTCTCGTCTTCGTCCTCAGAGTCCTGCAGCAGAGGTTGAGAGCCGCTGCAGTCGAGCACTGCTACTGGGCCGTCAGCGGCGACTCCGTCCTGCCGCTCCTCCTTCTGGGACTCCTTCTCTTCGTCTTCGTCGCTGGAGTGCACACAGCCCTCGATCTGTTGGGACTCCCCTTCGAGGACTGCCGCTTCTTGTCCCTCCTCGAGCACAGTGTAGCCATTGCTCTCCCCTTGCATATCTGTTAAAGAAGAGCAGAAAAACAGGAGCATATCAGAAATGAACCATCAAACCTCAAAACGTAAAAAAAAAGTTACCGTCTGAGCTCCAGCTGCCTGTTTATCTGGCACACCATCCACTCTTAAGCCTGACACTTGACACATACTGCATCTCTAAAATGGCCAGTGATCTGTGAGCACGACCCAACACTGAGGAACCACCACGAGGCTACAACAAAAACAGGACAAACCCAACTCTGAACAGGTCACGAGACAGACGAGACTACCAGCTCTACTGTTACATCAGACAACACCCAGTAACCTTGTTTCCACAAATGAGTTGGAGCACAGCGGCACTATCCTCAACTCAGCCTTCCAGAACCGGGGGATTGCTTTAGAGGAGGGAAGCAGTGAGAGCAGCTTTCCTTTTTAGTAAAAGGACTGATCGAGTTAGAGGGAGGTTAGAGGAGACCAGCAGGTCTGTGGAAACAAGGGGAACTAGTCAGGGATAGACGGGTTGGCACAGATGAGCAGAGACAGGTCAGTCTTACCTCAGCAGTGTAGACAGCCGCTGTTAACTGGCAGCTCTTGGGGAGATGTTAGTTGAAGCCATTAAAGGAGAACACCATTTTTTTTAGTTGTTGTTGTTGTTTTTGTGTAGCTCCCTCACTAGTTTCTTAATTTTAAGCATATTTCTTGCCTGAGTTTGTCAAACTTAAAAACCCACCTCCCTACACAAAGATAATCAAAGCAACACAACTGAACTGCTCCGTTAACAGCACCGAAACCAACTACGACTCGTCTCAAAATACAAATCAATAACTGTAGGCCATCGATGTTTCCTAAAGTATAGAAGCACAATTCAAAGACAAAAAACTCAACATATTTTCAGGTCTGCAAATCACAAAAGCAACTAATACTGACAAAGCAGAGGGTGGTGAGGGGGAAAAAAAGCAGTGATGTGAAAGCCCCCAAAACAGGAAGATCTCTGGAAATCTAAGTGTCCAATAACACAAGCACATGCAGCATGCAAGGGAAAGGCTCATCATAAAACATCTGCATTATAGAGACAATAATCTACAACAGTAATAACTGAGGGATCTGAAAACGGTTTGCTTTGTTGCCATGAAAAAAATGTGACTCAAAGAGACATGAAATGGATTCACATTGAGTTTTATTGTCACTCTGCTGTATGCCTCTGTCCTTTGTCGTTTAACTCATAAAAATAGAGGTGCACTCCATCATGATCCCACTGACATATAAACATCTGCTGCCAAGTCATGGATTTACACTTCAATGTGATCGTGGTGGTTTTTCGCGTCCATCACCATTCCAGCTCAGACCAGCGCAGTAGATACATTAGTTTGACACGGCGACACAAGTAAAACTCCACGGCCAAGGCTAGAACTCTACAGGATACAGCACTGAAGCAGTATCAAGGGATTGCATAGATCAGCTACGATGATGTGAGTGACTCAACTGAACAACGTGGGATGGGAAAAAAGAACGAAAAAAGCTTGGTAGGATTTACTCATGCCACTTCTGACTGCAGTCTCTCATCAAGATGAAAAGTGGATAAACTTATGGCGCTCGAAACTTAAAGCATGTGCACACAGATGATGGCAGAGGGGGGTGTTTGTATATACAGAAATAGGGTGATATGGAAACCTGATGTGTGATGGCATTAAAGAGGACCTATTAGACTCACTTCCAGCTCATTTTCTTTGTCAGACTCCATTGTCTGTTGCTTTTATGATTTCCAAGCTAAGAAAAGTATGGTTATCTTGTATGGAAAAGAGTCTACACTGTAGTGACCGTCACAAAATCCTTGATTATATCAACCTCCCAAGATAATCGTGGCAGTGACGGAGCTGTGGTACTACTGCTGACCCTTCATGACTACTCACACACCTTTTACATCTTATCAAACAAACTATCAAATCCAAACTTTTTGGACATTTTATTTAAATCATACCAGCTGTCCAGCCAGCAGGGGGCGCTGCAGGTATCCCAGTATCACAAATTGGCAGTTGTTCATTTGAAGCAGGCTGTTTTAGGTCCTGCCCTTCCTACATCTTTGGAGTGCGACAAAGCCAATAAAGAACCAGTTAAACAAATCAACCCCTTAAAAGCAAATCAAGTGTACAAAGCAGCATGAAGCCCGAAAATAACTCTAGGAAAGTTACTTTTGCACATTTAAGTCGTGTTTTAACATTTTGGCCCATTTTAACATGAGCAAGTCTGACTTCATGGATAAAACAGAACACAGGAGAGCATAACGGTCCTCTTTAACGCTGTGGAGCTTGTGATGCTACACAAGCTTTTTGTCTTGGTATCTGATTGAAAGATGGTAAACAATGAGCGGTGGTGAAATGTATTCCAGAGGTATCAGGAGGCAAAGTCCGTCATTAACTCTGTTCTGCTGTCAGATCCAAT
The DNA here is from genome assembly GCF_902148845.1 of Salarias fasciatus. Classification (NCBI taxonomy): domain Eukaryota; kingdom Metazoa; phylum Chordata; class Actinopteri; order Blenniiformes; family Blenniidae; genus Salarias; species Salarias fasciatus. The sequence goes on along the minus strand of NC_043756.1, from coordinate 8,928,702 downwards.
TTCATCCCCATCATATCAGAGTGATTTTACAAATACCATGTGAATACCTCCAAAAGAGCAACGCGGTCCGGTTAAGTCATAACAACTTTGTTTCATGTACAGACAGCAGCATCGAAAAATAAAACGCCATCTCTGAATGACTGACAGGAATGAAGAAATGAGATAGGACCACTTTGAACAGTATATTTTTACACTGTTGAATAGTTTCATACACAAATATCTTTTTTTAAAATCAATATATCCTTAAACATTTTTACAGATTTCATAATGGAACTCCGTTCATACATTCACTCTAAAGCACTATTAGTAAAAGGCACATCTCCTCATAACATGAGAGATGAAACACCTTCAAATAGCACAAACTAAAACTGAACTTTCACCAGTGCTGACAAAAAGTAAAACAGGGAACCAATGAACACTGATCTTATGTACATATGTATATATATGTGGAATCTTTCCCCCCTTAAGTCTTAACTCTGAAATCAACACCATAACTGAATGACAACAGAGCTGGATGATAATGACACTGTGCCTCCCGCTCTGTGACGGCGGCGAGCTGCTAAAGATCTGCTCAGTGTTTCTGACCCCGAGAGCAGGCCGACACACGGCAGACTCGACAAAATCGCCCTACGTTTTGGCATTGCTGCAGGTCAAAAACTTCATGGCTGTACATGTAGAATGGCGGTATTACAAAATGCATCCATTTCACACCGATGGTCTTATTCAGTGCCGTGCAGAATGCTGACAGGAGACGCTGGGAAATGGATTTGGAATAATCAATCGCTTCTCATTTTCCAGGCACCATGAATACGGACAGACTCACTGGTGCAATTAAGTAACATTCAGAAGGAGGTGCCAATACACGCTTGACGTAAAGCTGAAGCCAGTGAGCCGAAGTGACTTGTCTATTCGGGGGTAGCAGCTCAGAAATGAACAGATGTTTTGTTGATCATGTGCAAAGTGATCATATCCAAAATGTTAAAATAAGGCAGTCTATCGCTCCTCCAACAACTGTAAACCACAACAGCTTGAGAACTCTGTAAATACTGCCCGGAGCTCACGTTTTCTCTCCCCCAATCAAATCTCTCCACACGGGTCCAGCCAGAGCAGCAGCACAGCTCCCATTCCAGTTGCGTCTTTTGTTTGGTCACTAGTTTAGTTCAAAGCTTTCACTGGAAAAGTGCATCATATCGTCTGGGATGTCTTCAACCTCTGACACACACAGCTAATTTATTTTTTTTTTAATTTTTTTTTTAAATAAAGAAAATACAGCCACAACCCTGAACAAGAACAGAAAGTGAACACAATGCAGCTGTGATCAAGCAGTTTCGCATGTGCAGAAGATGAGGCTCGATCTCCATGGGCGTGCGCTCAATGAGGGATATTAATGCAAATGTGAAGAAAGCATGAGGCGGACCATGGTGGAGCCGGGACAGAAGCAGACGATATGCTCAGGCGTTAATGAAAAGATTCTTTTTTTTTTTTCCTTTTTTACCAGCGTGGGAATGCCAACAGCCAGCAGAAATATATGAAACCAGCTAATCAGGCAACTAGAGATGGAGTTGAGGCCAAGGAGGCGCTTCAGGAGAAGGGTTGGACTGAACCCGTCTACGCTGGCTCCTCTCTTTATAAGGTGCTACATTAGGTGCCTCTGTGAGCCCATCTCTATCCCCCAACCCTCCTCCCAGCCCTCTGTTAGGATTGCACGCTGCCCCTTCGACCTCTCCCACCCCCTCTAGAGGTCGATGAGCTGATCCACCAGCAGAAGGGAGCGGGCCAGGTTGGGGATGCTGGACTCTGAACTGCCACTGTTGCTGCGCGAGTGACCACCTGAAACGTGCCAGAGAGAAAGAGAGAGAGAGAGAGAGAGAGGGAGATGGAGGAGCCGAGGGAGATCGTGAGAGACAAGCAAAAGAATAAGTCGTTTTATAAGGGGGGGAATGAATGGATGGAGAAATTAAGAGTGAGGAGATGGAGAGGATGAGGGGGGGAAATGATGGCAGAGCGGAGAGGTGCATGGACGGGGCAGAGAGAGAAACAAGCAGAGAGTGAGCTGGGATCATTTTATACAGGGAAGCCATTCTAACATGAGGAGACTTTCAACATCAACTAAAAAAGAGCCAAACGTCTGCAAGACTGAGAGGCACCGGCTGGATAACTTCAGAGACAAAAGGGGAGGTAAAAAAAGAAAAAAAAGATGACTAATGTGAGAGCTTGATGGGATCAAAAGCCTTAATGTGACGAGCACACCCATACAAGACTTCTCACATCAGCGATCAAAAGGAAGAGCTACGGTGACGGCACAGTCTCTACTCTGTGAGCTTCAGCAGGTGTTAACGGGCATCTCGGCTCACCAACAGCCTTACCTTGATTTGAGTTTTTGGAGATAAGCACAGGAATAGGGTCAAACTCGTCGTCGTTGCCCTTTTCCCCGCACGACATGAGGAAAGTAGAGTCTGCGGCGGCGGAAGATGAAATAAAGGAACAGTGATAGGAGGAAAGAAGTTATCGCGGGAAAAGCACAAAACCAGAGGGGCGAGAGAGAGAGAGGAGGGCGCCGGGGCAGCCGCAGCTTGCGAGTCCTTTCATTTTCCACGGCTTCTCTTCTAAAACTGTCAAAGATCTGCCAGGGCTCATACTGTCATGGTGCACATACAGAAAGCTGCATAGACAGAAGCGACTCACCAGAAGCGGCCGGGCTAGGATGCAGATCCTCCAGACAGGATCCAGAGCCCGGAGGAGCAGAAGAGCAGGAGGAAGGGAGAGCAGAGACAGACGGCTTTCCGTGAGAAGTGTGAGATAACAGACCGACACCCAGCAGAGAGTCCTCCCCAGTGAGAGAATCTGAGACAGGACCAAGCAAAGGCACAAAGACGTTAGACTGAGGGACGGAGGAGGAGGCGTTTTGTTGGTAGGATAACTTCCTGTTGTGTACGTAGAAGAAAGGAGCTACACTGGACTCTGCATTGTGTGAGGGCAAACGACTTTTAGCTGAATCTGGGACGGGGTAAATTATGTGATATTTTCCAATCCAGTATTCCAGGATGCTAACCTGGCAGGGTGGCAGGAGTGAGTTCTGTCTGGCCTGGGTGTCGCTGCGTCAGGGGAGGTTCCAAACCAGGAATCAATGAATCCACACACAACTCTGCCTTTGCTACACAGAGACGGCAAACATGGAGAACAACACAAAGAAAGTGTTAGTATTGTAAGAAAATCGAGAGAATAAAAATGGGAGAAAATCTTCATTGTTCCTTTGGCAGCTGGTTCGTCTGGCCTCTTAATGACGTGTGACAAAATGCAGAAAGAAGAAACATGCAGGGCAGCTGGAGGAATTTTTTAGGCAAGGCAGGGGACATGAACACAGCTGGTACCATTGGTAGAGCTCCCAAGAGGGTTCAAAGGTCAGGAAACAGCAGAGAAGGTTCAGGGGACTTCAGTCCCTTGACCAGTTTCTCTTCGAGTGAGTCAAAGAAAGAGCAGGGGAGCAGACAGATGGTGACGAGGGAGGAATTTGCAAAGAAAGAAACTACACATGATTAACAAATGTTAATGGTTCAAACGTAGAGAAGAGTCCAGTTCTGTTCAATGACATCCAAACAAAACCTCATGAGCAGAAATAACCTAACTTAACATCACATGCAAAAATTAGGGCGGCAAGAAACACCAATCAAGCTGTTGTACAAGTGGAAATTATTACGTTTTATTTACTTCAGCAAACCACAGCTGCAGACTGCAGGGCTGACTGACTTATTCTGGGAATCTTTAATTGTTTTCAAAGTCGGCTGATCTCAGAACAGTTTTAATGTTTCGCTAAACAGAGTGAACTCACTTCCTGTCCCACACTTCTCAGTTCAGTTAGTAGCTTTATTCAGTCGCTGCAGAACACAAACCCGGGAGAAGATGAAGGAAAAAAGTAAACGCCGATAAAAGAATACTGAAAACCCAGAACACCAAAGGCTTGTGGCGTCCATTAAAGCAGAGAAGACATTGTTCGAAGGCTGATGGAAGAAAGATCAGCTGGCAGACTTCAAACAGCACCAGTCTCATTGTAGACTAACAATCACAGACATGGAAATAACAGCATAAAGGATCCAAAGAGGCTGTCTTCATGCTGAAGACCAAAAAAAAGTCAAATTAAAGCCCAGGCTGTTTGCGCCGTTTTCACTGGATGTCTCTCTGCGGTTAAAATAAAGCTCATGAAGACCAGGTGGAACAAACTGAAGACCAAAGCCATAATTCAGATAGCTGCTTTTATGTTGCAAAGAGGAATGGTATTAATCTCTTTGTGTTATTTTCATCTAATGCCAACATCCAAGCCTGTAACAAGTCCTGTTGAGTTGTTTTGTAAGATTGCGGGTGGTGTGCATCAAGTTCACAGAAACTGAGGAAATTTCCTGCAACAAGTTTGTATCATTAATTCTGCACAATATCATTTGGCCCATTTTAAATTCAGTGACTGAAATAAACTGAGATGGAGTTCATAAAATACTGCATACAAACGTGTTTCATCATTTGACAAAGTTAAAGAGTTTAGTCAGACTCAAAGTTGTCAGTGTACAAATCTGCTCAGTGCATTTTTAAACCTGTAGAGAAAAAAAGGGTTTAAGTTAATTTTGTCATCGTTAGTTTTTTTATTAGACAATGCACGGGTAATTGTTATTGTTTAAGAAATTATGGAAATGTAATGCACTCCATGCTCACAACCGCTGACTTTTCACTGCACCTCATACTTACAGAAAAACTGCTACATGGGGTAATAAAGGGGTGGAAGTTGGAGGGTCTGAGACAAGGAATGTGTTGGCTCAGAAAATGGCACAGCAGATGTGACCTTTTGCTCCCTGCACTATAGAAAAGAGGCCAACATGAATGAAAAGCATCACAGCCAAAACAATATCTCCTCATTCGTCACGAAAGCAGCAGATTAAGGATAGTGTGAGGAGCATTCCGTCTCACTTTACTCCGACCTGAAAATCCCTCTCCAAAAAGGCCACTCGGATGGGAATCTCCTTCAGTAAAGGTTAAACAGTGTGTGCTTGTGTGCATCCTATTTGAGCGAGCAACACAGAGAGAGTCAAAGAGACAGCTTAGGTTGGATTGAGAAGATTAACCACGCCTTCATTATGTAATGGCATCAACGCTTTTATCCTCTCAGTTCAGACCTTGAGCAGCAACTGCACAAAGGCTGCTGCACAGTTTCTTCAAAAAGAGCTAAAGGCCGCACTGAGGAATGCATAAAGGGCTGGGTCATCCGTCTAACAATACTGCGTGCTAAACATTCTGTTGTTCTCAGCAGCAGCGGTAAGCAGGCTGCTCCAGCGTTAAGGAAATCCAATTAACAAAGGAGAATTTGTCCCCTGCGTTACCAGGCAACTGCGAAAGCACAGATCTGCAAATGAGATGCGATCCAGTTGTAGCCACAGTGTCTATTCAAGGCCGCTGACAAGAAGCCACTGTGAGGATGCATGCTATGTCAACAAGATAGGGCTGTGGGCAAAGCCGAATCACTGGACTGACCCCCGTAAACTAACCTCTGGTTAGTGAGATATCCGGGAAACTACCTGGGCAAATACAAGAAAGTGAGTCATAAATTCTCAGAATTCGGCGATACTCAGGCACGGGGAAATTAAATCAGAGCAATCAGAGCTTGTTCTGCAACGTGATGTGACTTGAAAATTACCTGTGGTGTCAGAGAGCGAGAGAGAATTAAAAGGCTCTGGGACAGTCAACAGAGCTGAACCCGCACTTGAGATGGCTGCAGACCTTTCAGCTTAATATCACACAGTGAATAAAAATGGAAGAGAACAAATGGAGGAATGTGAAGCATGAACGGAATGAAAGACAATACATCGCTGAAATTTGGAAAAACAGCAACCAAACACGGAGGTAAATCAAATGCAGCTGTCTCTAAAGAGAGGTATCTCAGACACAGACACTGACAGAAGAGCTCACTCGTTGCTGATATACTATATAACTCTCCATATTATATGGTACCTGAATCAAAGAATCAAAGAGACAAAAATAAAACAGAAGCCTTACCTGGAAAAGAACTGAGTCCTGGAATGAGGTTTTCGCTGGAGCCTGTGACCCTCTCTCCCGCTGCAGCAGCTGTGCAAATATTAAAAAAAAAAAAAAAAAAAGAGAGAAAAAGATTAAATAACCATTCGGCAAGTGTGAGTTATTAATGAACAGGCTCAACTTACTCTCGGCTAACTTTGCAAAGTCTTTGTTGAGGAGCTCCTCCGCTGTCAGTTTGGAGAAGTTATCGTCACCGAAAGGGTTCCAGCTGGACTGAGGTTTGGCTGCCACCGGCGCCGAGAGGCCGTCGACATCGCCGCCATGATACACGCTCTGCTGCGACGAACACGGCGAGCCGGAGGGAGTCGTGCTGGCCGATCTGCAGGGCAAAGATACAGAAACAGAAACGGCTGTTAGAGCACACTTTGAAGATAAATCAGAGGTGTTGGTAGTACGGTCTGGCTTCCTGATGTATGCAAATAGGAATGAGTGAAAAGAGCTATTTAAAGACTCGAACTGAGCGATTCTTTCAAGACTGGATGCTTTGGGAGGTAAAAGGGTCATTTGTCTTCCTTCTGGGTTCTGTCATATGAATGGACTGCCTATTGGGCTTCCAGCTTCACTCCGAGCCATGAAAGGACAGTTCATTCTCAGATTACTGAAGGGACTTCATTCTGCTCACTTGGACTTGTTGAGTCCGGCTTCAGCTGCCGCCGCGTGCAGGAGCTGGGTGGACTTGCTGACCGGGACCCCGAAGATTGCGCTGTGGGTGACGTCGCTCAGGATGCGCCTGTGGCCACTCTTCGGGGCCGTCTTTGGTGATGAAGGGGGCGTCAAGGAGCCGACTTTGTGAATCCCTCGGGCGCTCTGCAACAAAGAGGATGGAAGAAGAAAAACACTAAATGCAGGATTGAGGGGAAAAAAATGCTAGGTGCAAATCAAACATGTTCTGAGTTAGTAAAAAAAAAAAAAAAAACTGAAAAATGACAATGACAGAGAAGATTATAGATTTTTTTAAAGCGAAAACTCTATAAAATCACAAAAAGCAGTTAAAGAAGAGAGAACAAAGGAAGCCAATCCCAAGGTTTTAGTGATGAGATAACTGAAAATACACTGAAAACAGGGACAAACAAGGATGAACGACACAGGAAATGTCTCTTGATGTGATTTCCGAGACATTCATGATTTCCGACTGTCCAAGAGGGAAGAGAAGAGTACATTTCTGAATCTGATTTGATAGAGATGAGCTACTACTCAGCCCAAACCCAAAGAGCAGCAGACGGCGTAGCAGCAGGAGTCGGGTGTTACCACAACCTCTGTCTCAGCTGCGGGACCGATGACGGCCGACTCTGGGATGGGGGTGAGATGGAGAGCTGCTGTTTCGGGAGATACATGCAGCTGCGGCTGCTGCTGGTGGTGTTGCAGAGGTTTAACTTTGGACTGCAGGGCAGCAGAGGCTTGAGAGGCTGTGTGTTGATGCTGCTGCTGCTGCAGGTTCTGTACCAGTTGGTGCTACACAGGAATACCACACAGCCAAGCCAAGGGTGTTCTCAGTCAGCTGAGCTTGAACAGTCCAACTTGGACAAAATAACTACCAAAAGCACATCACATAGGACAAACCAACAAATGAAAGAGCCCACAATGCATCTGTCTGTTTACGACTGCTGCTGGCAGCACAGTTACTGAATGAATCAGGATGAGCCGGATGGACCCAATAACAAACCGATTGTCCTTCCTTGGGTTGGAAATCTGGCAGCACACAATGTAGCTCAGCAATACTTTAACTCTGCATTCCTACCTGCTGGTTGCTTTGAGGGCTGAGGAAAGCCGAGGTTTGCTGCTGCTGCTGCTGCTGCTGCTGGTGCTTCACCAGGAGCTGCTGATGCTGAGGTGTAGCCTGCGGCTGCATGCTGGCCGCCTGTGCAGCAGGAGCCTGCTGGGCCGGCTGCACTGCAGCTGCAACACCTGAAGGGGAGGAGAGTGAGAAGAAAGCAGTTGTGTTATTGTGTGGAATATTCTCTGACTGTTTTCAAAGAGTTTCTTGCACGATCCAGTTGTGATGCACACATAATATAAAGTATGCACTCATAAAGTGTAACAATGTGATTGTTAATAATCAAAGCTATAAAATTGCACCTATAGCTTGGGGTGCTCCAGTCGTCGCACTGGGCCTCTTGCGTGGCGTGAGAGCCGGCTGGATAGGAAGAATGCCCGATATGGGCTGGGGCTGAGCCTGGCCGGCTTTGGGTCGCTGACGAGGCGCTATTGAGGTTTCCGTGGTCGGAACGGGGTCCGTGAGCCTGATGGGAAGAAAGGCGAGAACTTCAGAGTACTGCTGAAGTTTCTTACTGTAATGGCACATTGAAATGTGCGGTTTTCTCCATTCACCTGGCTTTGGTTTGACTCTTTTTGGCCACTGCTTCACTGGCTCTGATAGGCTCAGGAAGTTTTGCAGGAATGGGCAAGTTCTGAAACGATACGATCTCAGTTTATAAAAGAAACTGAATCCTTCAACGCAATACCAAAAGCACAGTGGTAAAAACATGAAAAAAATAGTTTGTGCTTTCTGTGAATGAATCCCTTTCCTGTTTAAAAATACTTATGCTAAAAGCATAATAACTCTCTAATATCATGTTTGAGATTACAATTTGGAAAGCACAAAGGCAAATGAAATTACTTATTCAAAGTATGTAAAAAAAAAAAAAGTGAAACATTAGCCTGCGATCCTGCTTGCTGACTTACGTGTACATTAGGGATCGGGCATTCTCGTCGAGCCAGTTTAAAAGCAAAGTAGGATACTTGGTAGATGTCTGGTCTCTTATCTGGATCCGGTTCCAGCATGTATCCTAAGATGTTGACAATCATAACATTGAAAAGTTATGGACATGCACATCTGCACTGAAAAATAACCATACATGCACGAAGGAACCCAGTCAGCAAAAACGAAGGAGAAGGATTACTCACTAATAAGACAGTGCATTTCCTGGGAGTAGCGGGAATTGTCTGGGATTGTGAAACTGCCATCGCAAATGGCCACTTGGCTCTCGCCAAAGGGAAGCGTGAAGAAGCACAGCTTGTAGAGTAAACAACCCATGGCCTATACAGACAACAGAATCGATAGACGTTACGAATGTCAACACTTATCAATGCTCTTGTCATCATGACAGCAGATCAATCTTGTCTTAATTCTCAAATTATTTATTAATTAATTACTGAAAGGTTAATCTTACCCAAATGTCTGCCTTTGTTGTGATAACCTTTCCACCGTAGAGATTCACCATCTCTGGAGCGCGGTATGACAGTGTTGTGTACCTGAGGGGAAGAGGAGGCTGCTGAGTGTCTGAAATCTTCTTGGAGAAACGAGAACTGATGCAGAGTGTTCTGAAACACCAGCAAAAAGAACAAAAACAGCATACTTTTTGATCTCCTCCTCCACAATGGGCACCCCTTCTGTCTGAGGGTTCTGGAAGCAGTTGGTGGCGCTTCCAAAGTCACAGAGTACGTAGTGTCCTCGGTCGTGCAGAAGGATATTTTCCACCTACATGACGACGACAAAATGAACCTCATCAGAACTGACAGCAGAGTGCCAGAAATAATGACTGCTTGTTTCCGGATAACTAATATTAATTATCTAGTCCTAAGCATCCGGCGGAACTGGTTGGTTTCAGGTAAAGAATCGGGCTTGCCTTGAGGTCTCGGTGAATGATCGGAGTCTTGCACTGGTGGAGACGAGCGACGGCCTCACACGTATCGCAAAAGATCTGCAGCACCTCCGCTTCAGTGAAGCCCGTCTGCAACCGCTGGTTCATCAGGTTCACAACCTGCCCACCTACAGGAAAGTCGCAGGTCATTTACAAGTTAATGAGGAGTTGGAGAATGACAAATAAGCACGTGCTGTACCCCGGCGGCACTGCTAACCACGACATTCAGTTCTATGAAGCAGTTCAGACTGCATTAGTATTTATTATTGTTGTTGTTTGTGTTTAAGAGATATCTGCTGGCAGTGCTAATTGACAGAATAAAATGTATTGAAGAGAGGGATTAGGTAAAGGTCTAAAATTACACCTCGGGGGAACTAGTGAGCTGTTCAAGATGTGCTTCATGACCCTCGCCACCCAGTGTGGGTCGCTCTCAGTCTGCACTGAACAACTGGAGGACAAGACATGGCGGCTGTAAGTCACGACGCTCTAAAAAAAAAACTCCTTCAGCAAGGTTATTTAATCAATTGTGCTTCTTTAAAACCATATAAATAAAAACTTCTCCTTCTCTATTGTTGTGTCATTTCTAAAGAGAGTTTGTACAACTATACAGGGATATTAATATTTGATCACTCTATAAATACCATCACCGAGTTATTATCGATCGACTGAAACAGAACCTCCATTGACTCCGACAGCTATTCGTCATCTATTCGTCTTCTGGAAAAAAAAAAACCAGGATGCTGCAAGCAGCCGAGTATAATGCAGCTTTGAAACCAGTCGGGACAGAGAGGCATGGAAGGGGGGTGGGGGTGGTGGGCTCATTTACCTCGACAGAAGTCCATTAAGATTAGGACTTCCCACACATCGCCAGATCCAACTGCTGCTATGCTGGAGTCCAGGAAGCCAACAATGTTTTTGTTGCCCACCAGGTCCCTCTATGTAAACAGAGAACACAACAATGCAAGACGGCAAAGATGATTTTCACAGTATGCAGGACATTAGGCAATAAAATATATACATGTTTGTAACTTTTCAGGATATTCAGTGTGTTTTTAGCTACTAAAGTCTGAAAGCAGTGATGATAACCATCCGCTCAGGGTGTGGTTGCAGGAACTGGTCAGTTTAAGATGCCAGTCGGGATATGGACAAACAAGACGGGGAGGACTGCAACATTTAGAAGTCCTGAGTCCTCAGCTTTGAAGCTTGCCTCAGTTCTTGGCAATGTAGCTGAATCAAACAGGATTTTAAGATAATATTGAGTGTTTGAGAGACTTCAAGATTCCCCCAAACTAAAATCCAGTACTGCATGTAAATTCTGTTTTCTTAGCGAAGCACACTCATGACACACAACACTTTCTCTGCACCATTAATTCCACAAACACAATCAAAACTGTCAGGATTAAATGTCAAAAACAAAGTTTAGCTTGTTTCAAAAAGCAGTTAGCTACTGAGGAATATCCCTACTCACCATAATCTGTATCTCCAGTTTGCAGATCTGCAGATCATGTTCATTGTTGACATACATTCGTTTTAGGGCACAGCGTACGCCTTGATGTGTGCGCACCAGAAAAACTATGGCAAATCCTCCTGCGATAAAAATGGACAAAGAGAATTACCAACAAGGTCATTCTGTCACAAAAAATGTGCATGTTTGGACTTTTTAAACATTACTGTAATATATAATCTATCATAGGATTAATTTTTAATGCTAAATGCAAAATATTCATTAGTTTTCCATACGTTTAAATCAAGAAATGAAAGTTATTTTTACAACAACAAGATTTATTTCTTTAAAAAAGATCTTTAAACCAAAGCTCCTGGTCTTGACACATCAAACATCTCTTAATTTTGGTAGCTGAGGACAGAAAATTAAATTGGCTTCACTTGAGTTTATTTTTTTCCATGTTATCATGGTAGATGAAGAGGTGTGGAAAGGTCGGATCATGTGAATGGCATATGTAATGAGTCACTGGAAAGAAGAGCTCGAAACACGACTGTGTGCGTCAGCAGTCGTGCTGTAGAAAACGATGCAAAAGGAGGCAAAACTGACACAGGATACGGGAAGTGAGAAAAATTCATCATCCCACCTTCGGTCTGTGACATGCTGACACAAAAGAAAAACCACACGCTGTACGTTGCACATCCATGGCAACAGAAGGCAGCGACAATCACGCAGCTGAATGAAGACACCAGCAAAATATACCTCAACTGAGCCGTCTTAGCAAGTTTCTTTCCAAAGTTAAATCCGACCAGTGTTTCTCTTCACGCCTATGGGAGCAAAAGTCTCCACATTCTCACAGACCCACCCTCATGGACGCACTGTGATGTACACACTCCAGCTCCTCAAATAAAATAACCCCTTTTGATTCTACTGCACAGTGACTGTCAGCTGCCAGGACGGAGTCATTGATTCATGCTTACCGCAGGTTGGATTCAATAAGTTTAATTCCCTGCCACAAGTCTCAATTTTGTGATTACTGCCACTCCTCTACACAGGATTTTTCTTGCAGTTTGTGCTAATGCCACACGCAGGTCTGACTCATGCAGCTGGCATCACTAAGCCAAGGACAGCTCCACGTGACCAGGCTGCTTGACGTTTGATTAGGACTGCCTGGGGATAAATCACTGCACTGCAATGCTGAAGAAGCTATTCAAGTATCAAGCAACAGCGGTATGTTTTGAAGTTGTTCGAGTTGTTTATGCTGATACACTGTCCTGCTCTGCATGGGACCGGGGAGGTGGAGGTGTGCTGACACCACAAATGCTATAACTGGAAATTTCACGGTGAGGTGCAAAATTCTCAAAAAAGGCAATTACAAGGACACAAGTCAGAGTGCTTAATCTTATCATGTCATGTAAAAATGTCATGCTTATAATATCATTTTCTAACAAAGAATTAACTGAAGCGTTGTAACAGAATGAGGAGCACAGAGTCTCCAGAGCAAAGGCAGCTGAGCCACTGCTGTCTTGCTCCATCTAATCTGAGATGCCTCTAAGAAATTAGAAGGATTAGCTGCCTTCTTAAGAGACATTCAGCAGTGGTCTACGATCTCAGTCGACGGTGTGACCGAACAACTGTAAGTACGGCTACAAATAGCCTGAGCACACTGACGTAAGCGAGCATCAGGGATTATACCACTTTCCTTTATGTATACATGCTCAAGTAAATGGACAAAAAAAAGCACCTTTAGGCACTGCTATGAAAAGCACAAAGAGCAGCTCTTGATGCTTCTGTCCTAATTTGCCATCAGTGAAATGGGAATTACATAATGAAGTCAGGTCAGGGCTAATGCACAGCACATGCCTCCACAACTACTATGCTGTTTACAAACACGAACACTGCAATGCCAGCACAGCACTGAGCATCTCACTCAGACTAAATTAGCAAAGACCACCCGTCTTGACGGGACAGGTTGTAGTGTCCTAAAATATATACATATTATTTTGACTATTATTAACAACTATGTAAGACGCTCGTGTTACCAGCAGTAACTCTATATTGACACAAGTAAACGGATACTGTTGATAGTAAAGACAGAGAGCTGTGTCTTCGGACAACTGGTTCGAAGCAAATCACAAACATTTGATCCTAATGCTGGAAAAAACATTAAAAATAGTGTTTCCTTTAAACTACAAAAACCAGGACAGTGTATCAAAAAATGCATCTAAATAAAGATATATACTGGCATTGACAGGACTTGCATTGTAAAGGTTTACTGCATGCACATTAAAAATCGAGGTTCTATTGAACCTCAACACAGGTGAAGTTAGACATGTATCTTATTGATCAAACCTGAATGTAGCCAAACAGATGGTGCGCCCATCTATAGTACTGATGAATTAATCAGTTTTTTCTCATCAATTATTTAGGAAGAGGCCCTCTTAGCTAACAGAACATGGCAGACTCGTTGCAGAGACAAATGACCACAAGAAACATGTTACGTCTTCAATGAAGCTTGCTTAAGTGAGTTCTTATGAGGACTACCTAGCAAGTTATGACCAGTTTCAGGTATTTTTTTTCCCCCCACTCTTTGATCTTAATCTTGCAGGAAACCAAAATGCAAGCTTGTTTCAAGACTTTGCAGACGTTGCAGGGTTCTAGGAAGTCTCACCTTTTAACCAGAAGACAACCAACCAGCGCAGTTTCTTCATGCACATGTCTGAAATCTACATCTGAAACGCGTCCCACCCTCTGCACACACCAGAACATATGACTCAGCATAACTTTTAGAGCACAGTAGAAAATCCAGTTGCACCTCCCAGCCTTCAGGTAACTTATGAATTAAAAGCAGAGAGAAGACACCTGGGTAACACACCCTCCTCCAAGTTTCAATTTTCTGCCTGGGATCACTTTTCCCATTACAGTTATCACTGCACAGGAGATCAGCTCAGAGCACAAAAGAAATGGCTTCTAGCCGAGTGAAGTCGCATTAAAAGAGTACCTAGGTTACTGTAAATGTTAAATCCTTCTGCCAATAACAGGTATGATCGCTCACGAACACGTAAGAAAGGTGAGAGCCTGTAATTATGTTGGTAAGTCTAGATGAGCCAAAAACAAATACAAGGTCCACTTATTGAACTCGGGTTACTTGATTATCCAGCGCCGTGTGTGTCTGGGTGACATGTGTGTGGAAGGACACGTAAGCTCACCTTCTGCCACGATTTCTTCGACGGTCACTTGATATCTCCCGATGGTGAACACCCGCCCGATGAAGCTGCCACCGCCGCCCGAACCGGCGCCTCCTCCGCCGGCTCCGGAACCAGGCCCGGAGCCCGCATAGTCCCGTCGAGAATCAAAGAATTTCTTCATTTCCCCCAGATGTTATCCAAAGTACGGCCGGGTCCCGACGCGTCTCGGCGTCGCAGCAAATGCTCGGATTAAATTAAAACAGCCCCTGCTTGACTGAGATGAGCCGCTGTTAGCAACACGGAGCTTTTCCAGTAATTGAATGAGTTAGTTAGCCCGGAGCTAAGCGCTAACTCAAATAGCTTCAAATATCCCGGAGCTGAGCGGCGCTCCCAGGCCGGCTCATGACTTCAACACCGGGCGGAGTCAAACCTTGAGATAAACAGGCGCTTTCCACTCTCAGACAACAGTGGCCGGGCTGCGAGGTCGAAGGGAAACCCCGGTTAGCTGGTCTCACGCCTAGCCGGCTAACTAGCCCGCTAAGCAGCTAGGTGACAGCTGTCAGCCGACGGACCGGCAGCCGGGCGGGTCCGAGGAGTCCAATGCAGCTTATCACTCATCTCCACCGGGGGGGATACACACGGTGGGGTCCGAGCCTCACGGGGCGCTCGACCGGAGGAAATGTGTGCGAACGGCAGGCTCTGAGCAGGCTGAGTGACTTAATGACGGAGCTAGCGGCGTCCTGCTCTCCTGGTCCTCTGCTGGTCCTCTCTCCCTCCCTGAATCCCGATCCTGCTGCTGCTGCTGCTGCTGAACTCCTCCTCATCTGATTGGTCAAAACAAACATCCACTTCCTGGAGGTGCTGCTGGATCACTCCCCCCTCAACCTGTTGGATTCTGTCAACAAACATCTATTATTACGATTCTGTAACATTTGAAACTGAAAATGAAAAGAGGACCATTAGTAGGCGTCTAGTTTTGTCTGTCTGCCTTTGTGTTATATTAGCAGTTAAAAAAAAAGTAATTAGTATTGGACAGGTGACAGGTTTGTCAGTCACTTCTATTCTCATTACATGACAACACTACTACACTGCATCGCAGTGTTTTAATTAAAATGGGAACACTGGAACAAAAACTGCAAATAAAAAAGCACAAATCTGTGCTGACAAATGGAAAAATCCAACATTATAACATTCTGAACAAATTCATGAATAAACATGAAAAGAACTGCTACTACTGCTTTTACTATTAATAATAATAATATGGACTACACTTACAACGTTTCAAATATGTGTATTAATTTTTAAATATCATGATCATTTTGTGTTTTCAGCAACTTAAATGATTTTGAATTCTTCAAAAACTGAAAGAAAAAAACAGAAATTATTCTGAAAAATGAAAGATTTTAACCAGTGACACGGCAGCAGTTTGTGTTTTATCTCTCAGAAATGTCAACAAAGTCTTTTTGCTCAGATAACATACTTTATCAATGTCCAACGCTCATACAGAAACATCTTCCAAGTATTAAAAAAAAAGGTTTGTAGCTAGTGGTGTGTGGTGAATACTTTGTGTTAATTTTCGGATCACCGGGGTTAATGTATGAATTATGTGTTGCACAGATGATAAGCAACATGCATGGACACTTCATTTTTTGCCATTTTTTCCTGCAGGTGTCACTGTTTCATTACAAAAAGAAAATAGTCTGACCACTCATGTTCAACAAATTTGCAGATTCGTTTGTATTGTGCAGATAGATAGATAGATAGATAGATAGATAGATAGATAGACAGATAGATTTTGTTTGCATGAAGTACCGGCAATTTCCTGAGCAGAGTGGAAATGTTCAAGAGTTATTTTTAATAATTTTCCAATAAAAAATATCTGAATCAGATGTAACGTCAGGGAAATAGGGGATACTTTGTTGAAGCAAAGGGGTCAAACACTGCGGAATGCATGGTACTATCAGCAATACTACAAATATCACACTTATCCTAATGATTAAAACAATTCTGCTGGAGGATTTCCTTCAGTTGCAATTGTTAATATTAAAAAATTTTAAAAAAAGTTCACCAAATATAGAGACTTGTTTATAAGGGGTTATGGATGGATATTTATCACTTGTATGAGCCAAAGAAATGTGTGAGTGTCGATGTCTATTACTGTGGAAACACTATAATTCTGAGAAGTTTACGTAGAATGACTCAGTGCTTAATCCACTCATCATTACCTCCCTTTGTTGATGAACAGAGTGTGTTCATGATTGTTTGTTTACAGAATACAAGACATTTAAATCGAGTCAGACTGAATGCCTCAAAGTCGGTGTAGCCACACATTTAAACATGTGGAGACCATTTTGCTAAAATAATTGAGCCATTAAGCTATTTCAGGAGTGGGGTTGTTAGTGCTGTGGTGATAAATGACAAAGCTCTGATGCATTCTTTCCCTTGTGATCTTCCTCTTTATGCTACAGCTCAGATGTCCTCAAAGCTAAACATACTTTGCTCTGAGTTTCTGTGCTTTAATGGGAACTAAAATATCCTCATATGGTGGCTGGATTTTGATCTTGTTAAAAGGAAAGGTTGATAAAACAAAAGTATTTGCAATCAAGCATAAATACTTGTATCAAAGTAGCATAATAGTGTTGTTAAAGTAAGTAGAGATCCAGAATTTTGCCACATTGGAAAAAAAAAACAAAAACAAAAACCCAAATTAAAAGCAGGGTTAATGTGACGCAGCGTCTTCCTTGTCACTGTATGTTATATCTAAAGTCAGTGGTCTTCCTCTTAGAGGAAACATGAAAAGTCTGATTTGGCCCCCGGTTTTCAATCATTACATGTTTTTGTTCTTCTGGGATCCTTCGCACACGCTCACATACACACAAACTCAAACTTCTCACTATTCAGGAGGTGGCCTGGCCTTTATCTTTCCTTGATTCTACGTAGTTTTTTTTTCATCAAGATGGCCTTTTTCACTGCAAAATGACCTTTCATTATCTTTCACTTGGCAGTCGTCCCCTATTGTCTATTGTCTATCGAAAGTATGAGTCACAGTATGAGCTCTTAGATGGTGGCTTCAGTTAATATCAGCAACTGAAGAAAATACATCAATTTGGCCAGCATAATTTGGGTTTCTACTATTATAGAAGCTTTACAGCCCATTCCTGCCTCTCTTACTATTTGTCAACTTGAAATTGTAAATAAGTATTTGTTGCCACTAACTTACTCAGTTAAATAATACTTAAAGGAAACATAATTTAAAAAAAAACAGCTGCCAGCCAAGTCAAAGGAACAGCATGAACAGACGATCCAACTTTGGTAAAGAGTTCAGTCGACCTAATCCAATTCCTGGGTCGCCTCCTACCACATTAAATGAAAATGCACAGACAATAAAAACAAAAAAGAAAGAAAAAAATTGAAAGTAAAACTTGAATTACACAAGAAAAATGTAGTGTGTTATTTCTCATTTGCAGACAGTCCAAGTTTTGATTGAATATTCCATCATGTTTGATAAAAGCAGAGCACATGTGTGAGTATATTAAATCCCCATAAAAACAATCTGGATTTCAGTTCTTGATATTTCGTTTTTGAAGTAGGTTATTTTTGAAACCCAAATCTTGCTCGCTTGTGAGGAGATTTATTTTCAAATTCTTTCCAATTTGTTTGATTATTTTGGCATCAGCGTGGTTTTAGAGCAGCTGATTATTAGACTTTTTGAGAGAGTGAGGCGTAATGCACCCAAATAAGAGAAGTGGAGTGCCCTCTTTCCCTCCGGCAGCATCAGACACATTACACATCTGGATCTCATCCTCCTGAAAGCGCACGCCAATCTCCACATACCTGAGCAAACACTCTGGACTGTCTTGAGTTTTTGACGATGGAGAAGTTGAAGTAGAGAACTGTAAATATTTCCACAGAATCGGTCCAAACTCTGACATTATGTTAATATTATGTACTCTGAGAGAGAAGTCGGAACATTTTGAAAGAAATTTGGCCCCATTGAAGGAAATGAAACTGTACAGTGAAGAATGATGGAGAGCTTCAAAGAGAAGTAAACCTGAGGAATTGGTGGATCACTTCCTTCAGCTCGGGCCAGATCATGGCTCATATCTAAAACAAACTGCTTTTTCACCCACAACACTGTCTTCACCGCTATTCTTCAACTTCACTCCAGTTTTCATCACAGGTAAGTTTCCCTTAAAGCTTTCCAGGCACTGTGGGCAGAAGATGAAAAAGTCCATACATATTTCACTGTCAGAGTTCTGGATGATCCCCTTCTTCACCTGCACGTATTTGCCATCTCTTCACTGATTTTCTGCCCTTCTTCCCTCATTTTGTTTCCCTGAATTCATTTTTAGTACCAAGTAACAGAAAGTAATCATGCAGAAAATTGCAAACAGACTCAGGCTTGGATGTGATATATTTTATGTTTCCTGTAATGCCTCATGGACAGGAAAAACAAATATATTTCATTTTCATTCTCCTTGAAATGCTTATTCAATTTAGGATATACGAGTTTAAAACTTGATGGGAAATATGATTTTTTTCCAAGTAGTCAGAAAGAAAAACATAAGCAGAAAGAAAGAAAACTATCACAGTTATGCATTATGAACAAAAAGTGTATCTATCAGCTGCAACTATATCAGTTACAATTTTAGTAATGATAAATGTATATTTAAATATCAAAGCTCTATGCATTTTAAAGCAATGTATTAGTGAGATGTTTTGAAAAAAAAATCAGTAATATGGAAAGGAAGTAAACATCAATCACCTTTCTGTATTCTCAGTCCAATAGTGCTTCAATATCATCAATATGAACCGCAAGCATTGCTTGTGATTCCTCACAGACACGGCAAACCTCCAACCAAAAGAACCAAGAAGAAAAGTTAAAAATATCGTAACGGATTAAATCTAAATACCTGCAAACCTCAGAACTACCAGCTTTTTTTACATTTTCATCCCCAAATCTCAAAAACTAAAGTGCATGACCCTAGTTGAGAGCATGGTTGGGAGCATTAAAATCTGGTCCAAATCTGGTCCATATAGCTGTTGCTTGTCCTAAACATGGATGAATCTCACAATCTTTTTCTCCTCTCTTTGAGTCTGAAAATAATACATTTTTTCCACTTCGAGTATATTGTTCTTCTCCCTTGATCCAAAAATGGAATTTCACCTCGTTCCTATGGGATGTGGACTTAAACTTGGAGCCACCCAGCTTCAAGCTGCTACTTGCTTGGTTATGAAAAGTTTGAGTTCTTGTTGGACGAACTTATGTAATGCAAAAAAAAAAAAAAAAAAAAGGACCATAAGACAAAAGACATTGTTGTTGCATCCTAATCTCTAATGTCAAACATCGTCCCTCCAGGTGTCGAGGGATGGCTGACACTGGTGGTCCCACTATTCAGTATTCCCAAGGTTTTTCGAGGTGCTGACAACTTAAGGCTAAACATCTCAGGGGATGGAGTCCTAGTTCAAATAAAAATGCCTCAATGTTTAGTGAAAAGGGTGAACAGCTTTGGCCTCCCTGTGATCTGATGCAGCTCACCACCAGATGGTGATCAGTGTCCAGAACATTTCACCAATCCTTCATGCTGCCTTCACTGCCTTTCATACATTCATCCCAAACTGGTAATTGAAAATCACAATGACATTATTTTCTTATTTTTTCCCATTTTCTATTAAAATATGCCTTTAAAAAAAGTTATGTTAGTTTTCTAAAATAATACTCATATTGTGAAAATTTGCATGAAATTTGCATGAAATAAAACTTCAACTTTGTGAACCCTGGCTGCGATCCCACCTGACCCCATAAATAGGAACATATTATGCTTACACTGACACAGCCGGTTGCTCCTATTCATGGATCCACTTTAAATACAGTACATGGATTTACATTTCACGGGACAGTCGTGCAGACACCATGTTGCGAGACAATTGACACTTAACCCTGAACCTCCACGAGCATAACTCCCTGCTGGTTAGTGTTTGTGTTTCTTCTGCTATTCAAATTATTGAATGCACGTATAGTGTCTGTGGCATTGAGGTGTGCTGAATGTCATGAGATGTGACAACTGGCAGCTATTCTGCCACCCACAGACCCAACAGCAGCGGCTTCTGGATTATTCTTCCCATGGTGGCAGCAGGCCTGCTGGTTAGGAGTGGATGATGTTGATGACAGTGGTGACAAATGGGCTTACCTGCCTGGAACATTCAGCTCGTCTCAGTGGAACACGTAGCAGCTGCTGGTAAAAACACACGGAATAAAGACGTATTGAATTAAACCGAGTCTCTCAACCTTCAGTTAACAGATTGAATGTGTGGGTTTGTGTTTGGATCGGCCTTGGGCTGAGTTGCCGACAATTCAATACTTTAACCCCCGGTGAATTGGATTTAACTGAACTTATCAGAACTTATCAGAACTTATCAGAACTTATCTGCGTGTGAAAAAGTTTCCCTCCACTGGAAGACGAAGAGTCTCCTCTCCTCATTAGCATCCCTTATCGGCTCTCCCAGCCAACAGTAATCAGCCGAGATCAGTGGCGGCAGGAAGAGTGAGGGATGAAGGAAAGAGGCGATGGGTAAACTTCCTGAGGAATGTGGCGTTTTTCTCCTGCAAAGGGTGGAGTGCTTCTTACAGACAGAAGAGGGGAGCATTTTACCCCATTTCCTTTTTTTTTTTCTTTTTAAACTTGTGTGTAGTCACAGTACACTATGCAAGAATACTTTACTGTGTTAGTAAACAGAGGCAGTGGTTTCAGACGATAAGACATTTGTCAGGAATGAGGGAAATGACCATGTGAGGTTAAAGCCCAGCAGTATTTGAATCTCTGAAAGAAGATGGAGCGGGCTGTCAGTGAGTTTATTTACTCACAGGTCATGTATTTCAGTAGGTATAAAAAAAAATGGCAACAAGTTGAAATCACAAATCTGTGTCGCTCCTTACTTAAATTCTGACGCCTTAAACTGCAAATATTCAAAACACATCCTGATCCGGATCAATCAATTACAATACAAATCGATGCGTGAAATGAATTCTAAAGCAGGATGTTATTCTCCCATGTCTCCTGATTTTCTGAAGGGTAGATTTTCTTCCTGTTTCTGGTGTTTCATAGCTCTGAGCTGGTAGTTCTATATCTGTGTGCTCATTAATATTGTCACTGGCAAGTGGAAATAAGCCCAAAACTCCCCACTGAGATCATTTCTTAGAATTGAAGATAAAAAAAAAAAAAAGATTATCTATGAGTGGCTAAAATAATTCAGCAAAAACAAAATAAATAAAATGTTTTTTTTTTAAATGTGCTTCATCTGTAATACATCCCTGTATTCAGTCTGCAAATTTGTTTTGGTTTTTCTTCTCGTATCTGGAGAACTGACTGAAGAAAAAACAGCATCTCACCTCTGAGATGACAGATTTTCTCAGATCATATAGGAATGACCCTGAGGTTGACATTCAAACACAGGAAACTTTATTCTTTATCTGAAGAAACTTTCACATACTATATATACTATGAATTACTGTACATAATCCTGTTGGAGTTTCTGCAGCCATAAAGAATCCGTTCCAGAAAATCAAATCAAAGTCAGTCAGAAATGCAGACATTATATACTTGTTTCTCTGGTGCATAAAGGATGCTACATGTAATGTGGAAAGTAAACCACGGATGATGCGAAATTGTCCAGTAATTGTTAAGTCTGCCTGCTTTAGGAAATAAAATTTCGCATTTCAGGAAGTTCTTTGTCCTTAGTTTTAAATTCCTGGAATGGATGAATGTTAAACTGCCAAATTATGCAATCACAAATCACGCTTTCTAATTATATTAAGTTATTAGAGATAATACCAGCACTGTAGTTATTTTTAGGAGATGACAAATGGGCAGCGCTGTCGGCTCCAGATGATCAAAGACACTTCTGACTGTCTTGGGTTCAGATGGGGTGTGGAAACTTTATGCTGCATTTAGACACCACTTTCTGAAGAAGAAAATAAGCCACATATTCCCCTGGAGTCTATGAAACAGATATCCCTTCCACTTTCATCCAACCTCCTGGCACAACAGGCAGCATTCATCAAATGTACAATAAACCCCCCCGGCGGACTGTCATCTCACACTAATGAGTCCTCGGGCCTGACCTCAGACAGTCTTGAGGACAATGAGCAGTGGCAACAGCAGTAAAAGGATTTAGGATGGCACTGAGGAAACTCGCAGGTGATGTGGGACAATATTAAAAGTCATCTTTCTTTTGGGAGTTCAGCTACTAGTTAAGAAGATGCATAATATGCCCTGTGCACATATGCACTCTTTGTACTCTGATTTGTTGCACAAGTCTCCTTTTGGGTTCACTCTCGATCCACAAGTACATGATGCTATGGTACTTTAAGTAGAAGTGAATGGCTGCTGTACTTCTGTTTACAATGCAATTCAGTCATTCACAATGTGAAAAACTCAGTCCAGTGAAAATCTTTTCACCTCCTGCAGAGGCAAGAATGAAAGAGAAGCAAGAATCATTAATGTGGAATCAAAGTGAACATTGGTACCTCCGGTGGAACAGGGTAGGAGTGGTTAGTGCTGTCGCTACTGGTTCCAATATTTGGTTGAGAATCTTTGAAGCAACATACTTTGCTAAAGCTTTTTTTTTTAAAGGTATTGGGGTGGTATGAGGATCAGCAAAGCGACCGGGCTGGACAGTATACCTGTAGGTTTAATCAAGGACAGTGCTTCAGCGTTAGCTCGTCCAGTCACTCATATTGTAAACTTGTCTCTAAGCACAGGTCAGGTTTCCTGACGAACTCAAAATGGCTTGAGTTGTATCATTGTATATAAAAAAGACAGAACTGAGGTTGGTAATTATGGGCCAGTGTCAATCTTGAATGTGATGTCAAAGGTTTTGGAATGAGTGGTTTTTAATCAGTTGAATGAATATCTTGATCAAAATGGTCTCTTGTATGAATCTCAGTAAGGCTTCAGAGCCAATTATTCTACTGATACATCTGTTATCTCGCTGTGCGATTACGTCAGGCAGGAGTGTGATAAAGGTCACCATGATGGGTTGATGATGCTTGACCTTCAGAAGGCTTTTGATACAGTGGATCATTGTATTTTGATGAACAGACTCAAGGCTCAATGGTTTCATTTTTACATCATTTTTCAGCAACTAAAGCGCAACCACTCGTATAATATTCACCATGAGAACATCCCGTCGTACCTTCTGTCTCATGTAGAGCACAGTAGCCAAACACCAATGAGGAACAGTGCCTTATTGTTTGTTGTATGAAGACCAAGTATCTGTTGCAACTTACCACTTACTGCCAGGCAGCTCGCAACCAAACGCAACTTCAAAGCCTGGAGAAGTTTCGTTCTGTTCATTTTCTGGTCATCTATCCACAAACTGAGCTTATATCATGCATCAATCCTCTTTGAGAATCCAAATAACTGACATGAAATAAGTGAAGAGTGCTGTATGGTTGCATAGTGGTTTGTATGATCACCTCACAGCAAAAAGTTCCCCAGTTTGAGTCTCTTCGACGCAGGCAGTTCTGTGCTGGGTTCGAATGTCCTCCCTGTGCAAAAAAAACATGCACCTAATGTTAATTGTTTTCAATGAATCATCCAATCGGTGTGAATGTGTGTAAGCGACTGTGCCTCTTTGTGTTTTCCGCTGTGATGCATCGGTGACCTGACAGAGGTGAGCGCTGCCGTCACCCACAGTCAGCTGAGCTGCATAAAGCGGCACGGAAGATCAATGGAATTACTGAACCTTCTGACAAACATACAAATATACATGAATAAAGCATTGAGTTGTAAAGGCACTGATTGTTAAAACAGTCCAGGCACATTCTTATCTGATAATAAAGAAAGGTTTCAGTGAATTGGCATACGTGCACCGGGGTTCTTCTGGGAGGAGGTTCAGTCAACGCCTCCTTCATGCTTGGCCGAGAGAAAAGGTTCACAAACACAAGACAAATGACCAGTCACTGTTAAATGAGATGAATGGCGTGAAGTGAAGCACACATGAACAGGGTTGTCATAGGCACCAGCAATACTTCCTGAGCCTAAAATCTGATTTCTGCTCTCCAAAATAACACAGCTGTGTCGGAACACTGTCTTCTGGCCTGAATGAAGACATACTCTCTGCACATTTTCATGGCTAAATACTGAAATAAAAGTGATCTTTTTGCAGCAGCTGCATCCAAAATAATTCTGATTAATTTAAATGAAAAAAAAAAAATTACAGTTTCAAGTTTCTAAATATTGACTGTTGTTGTTGTTGTTGTTGTTGTTGTTGTTGTTGTTGTTGTTTTTGTTTTTCACATGGCACCTTCCTGGCTGGGTGCATACAGAACAATTAGTAAAAGCTGGAAACTTCATGTTTTTATCATAAACAAAATAAATAATAACAAGTACAAAAACAGCAGTATACAGATGACAGATTTTTTTTTTTTCTTTTGCAGATCTGTTGCAAAAATAGAAAATAGCAAGCGAAAAGTAAAACTAAAAGTTATATGAAGGTAAACATAATAATATCAGATGCTAATGAGGTCTCAGGATTATAGTCTTGATTGTGATCTTTTGAAATTTTCTTTTCTGGCCAGTTTGCTTGTATGGGAGGAAAAAAATGAAACTCATAAGTAACTCCGCTACATTGCTTAGAGGAGGTACCATCTGTAGCGGAGCCAGAGTGGGGTCAAGGGGGCGGTCGCCCCAGGGCCCACAAGGTCATAGGGCCCCGTTTCATGTGATGTGTTCACATTTACTCGTAAATAATTTATTATAATAAAATGTGCAGCGTGTACGAGAAGGTATAGCATATGATTGTGGGCTCCAATTTGCCAATTCTTACATTACGACTGTCCATGAATGCATCAGAGCTGTAAGCCAGCGCTGATTGGCTGTGCGGCATGAACAAGTTTTCTCTTTTGCACTTGATCTGAACTCTTTGGAGGGAAGTTAAACAGTATGCTAAACACTATGCTAGCCGCTAGCGGTACTACCCAAAACCTAACATCGGAGCCATTGGTGAGTCAGTGAAATCTTCAAAAATATTATCTTTATCAGAACGCTGTGGTCTTAAACACCTGCCTATTTGAATGTGCCTTGTGTTGCTCTCAACTATAAGAGACCGCCGAGTCTAATTTTTTTTCTAATATACGTGCATTCCAAAAGATATAGATAGCTGTGTCTATATCTATCTGAATAGATTGTGTAATTTTAGACCAGCTGTGTTCATTTTATATTTAAGCTGTATCAAAGATGGTACAGATTTAGCCCGTGACTTTTTAATCCAAGTTTTCAGCACCATGGACAGCGGACGCTCTGAGTGACACCTGTCAGGCTGCAGTTGTGTGTGTGTGCGTATGTGTATTTGTTCTTCAGAACAAGTTTGTGAACTGGTTTGTGACTTTATTCTGTTTTCTGAGGCATATGGGTTTGCTTGGCTCAATAAAAGTGAGCATTAGTGTGTTGTTTGATGGTAGGATGAGGTATTGTTTGAATGGTAAAATTACTATCATAAGGGCCGTCGAGAATGCTCCGCCCCCTCTGTACTGAGACCCACGCTCAGCCTCTGGGTACCATAGATGCCTAAATACTTGATCAAAGCATTACTGAGATGGATTCCGATATATTACAACAAACTGAAGACTTTATGGGATCAGATCGTGCGTAATTTTTCTCAATAAGCGTGACATTGATATACTCGCTGATGCCTGAATGTGATCAAGTTACTGAAAAACAAATGATCCAAACAGAGAGAAGAGTCAATCTGCCTTATATCCAGGTTAGGGCCTCAGGAAGCTAAGGACTATTCCAGCTGACATGAAGTAATGTACATTGGATATCCTGGACAGGGCAATCTAAAGACAAGTCCTGTCGAATCCTGATCTCCAGGGACGACAGACCTACAGTATTTTAATGCTTCAAGGTTAAAACACAGCTAATTGCTTTGTACAGAATGTGGCTCTGTCACATTCATGGGATACCAAAGTGTAAGAGCAGGGAGACGTACAAACCAGAACAAGATTAAAGGCAAACAGTCTTGCTAAAACACAACAACACCTCTGATTGAGATTATCAAAAAAAAAAAAAAAAGTGGTATCAATAAACTGCTCTCAGGTGCTGCTCTCATATCAGTGTGTGCGGTTATCTTACAACACCATGTACATGCATTTGTGTCAAAGCTACAAGGTTACAGCTACAGGTTAGGCATAAGTCTCCAGATACATGTGTTATCTCGTGAAACTGTCACCTCGCGGACTCACTGTGTTCCCAGATTTCAGCGAATATTACTTTAATGACAGTGTTACCAATCCGATGGGAAAGATATGTACACCCAACGAGAAAGGACAAATAAACTGATATTAGTTGCAGTGAGAGACGCACAGCGAGACTATGACGTCCTGTCAGTGTCAAAGTTGACTAAATGCTCATGTTTTGATGACTTTAAAAGCAGGTCGACTTATTAACAGCAATTGTTTTCAAACAGAGGCAACAGAGATAAGAATAAAATAGCGTATGCTTTTATGGGAGACTGATTACGCCAGCCCTGAGCTTGGCTGTGTGAGTCAGAGTATCTGGAAGCCCGTGTTTTGTCGTCACTTTTTAAAACCATTTTCATCAGCAGGACAGATAAGACTGATCCAGAGGAAATACAGAAGAACACTCTGTAGCTTTTATTAAATGTCTTCTGAACCTGGACCGACTCTGTTCCTGTCTGTGCTGACCCCATTCAATAAATCATTGTATCTCACTATTAACGACTAAATGATGAAGGGTTGTATTTGTTTTTTTATCGAAGTCAATCAATGCTGTCAAAGTAAACTACATAGAGGCAATTTCCTCGTGTTTTTGTTCCCTGCGCTAGGCTATAAATCATCGCACCAGATGGCCGAGCAAAGTGGTGAAAATGTGAAATAACCTCTGTTCCAATAGATCATTGTTGTGGGCAGCGTCGGGCTGGGAAAGGATTAATGAAATATGAGATTGGGCTCAGTGCCCCGCGCCAAGTAGAGTCATCACAGAAGTGGAAGCACCAGAGAGTTCAGCTCACCTCGTGAGACACAATTCATTTCTTCCCACTGTCACCGCTCACCTCTGACCCCACAGATCAGCACAACATTTCAGGCCAAACCACGAACCGGCCTCTGGTAACAATAGGAAGTGCGTATGTGGGCAGAATTACTCCTCGTGAAGCTTCTGTACAAGGACAGTCCTTTCAGTCTTTTCCAAGTGTCATTTGAAATCACATCACTTATGAGCAGACAGTAGGAATATGCTGCTCTGTGGCAGTGTGTCACCGATAATACTAATCATATCTATTACTGGGCTGGAGTCCCAAAAGCCATCAGTTCCGCTGTGTAGATTCGATCAGACGGGTCCATCTGATACATTCACAAATAAAAAGTGCTGATAATGTTTTCTTCTTTTTTTTTTTTCTGTAAATTAAAATTCAGAATTTTTTTGGTGACATATTGTCATGTCTAAAAGACTTGAGGAAATTATTGGAAAAGGAGAGAGTAATTCACACCAGATATCCTAAAAATAAGACAGAACTGAAGCAGCATCAGGCGGTACAGTGGAGTCGCGGTCAGCCAGCTTGTCTCGCAGAAAACAGACTTTGCTGAGCATTTGGGTTGCCGTTTGTATTGTTTCCCTGTAGCTTTTGATTTTTACCTCACAGCTCCTCAAGTTATGGATTATTGAAGAAGCATTTTAAAATTTATAAGGAAGACGAGGTCTTTTTACTTTTTTACTTTTACACTCTACATTTTATAAGGGTTGGTTCTAAAACAAACAGTGGTCCACAAACATTTGGAATAAGTGTCCTGCTAAACTGCAGTGAACATTGTTTCTCACAACACAGATTCTTTGCACAGCTGCAGTTGTGCAAGACGTTTGATATTTCTTTTTAAAGGCTTTAGCATCAGTGGATGGGGGTTGTTCCCTGTTTATCTTGGAGATGAATTCGCTGATGCCCCAGCTAAAGTTTAGAGTAATTTCTCTCTCAGAAATTATGGTATTTGTACAGGTTTTTGTAAACAACCCAAAAGGCCATTTCCTAAGATTTTAATTTATTGACCTGATAGAAATACCTTTTCTTTTTAGCGGAGAGCTGGAGACACACACACTCAAAGTTCAAGTCATTCATTCATTCATTCAAAGCAAAAATCAAACATCTGTGCAATGGGCCGAGAGGGAAACTGGCATATTTTGGCAATGTTCTTTAAAAGAAAACATGCCTTTTTTGTGTAATATCCCCAATATGGGGATGTTATGACAGAAGCTTTCTATCTAATTATAATATGTTCTTCAGAATTAAGCAGTTTAGAAACAAATGCGGTTCCTTTAATTTATTCAGAAATTGGTTCTCAGTCCTCAAATAAGCAAACTTGAGCTGGATTCCGATGTGGCTGCACTGTGGCAGAGGTCGGCCCAGGGGATGGCCAAGTGGAGACCAGCGTGGGGGCCTGAGAACAAGACTGGAATGTCAGAGCGCCAACTCACAAACAGCAGTAAACTGCAGTGTCGGGCTGCAAATAAACCCCAGTGGGATTCTAAATAAATACATAGGTTCATTCAACTATCTGTTGTTGTCCTATTTAAAGCATATACCTTGCCTCTCAAGGGAACGAGCCTTTGAAGAATATAACTGTACCGAGGATTCCCATTGGTAGAGGCAAAATTCCCACAAGCTCCCATAGGCTCTCTATGTGTGTGTGTATGTGTGTGTGAGATTAATCACACCGGTGTAAAAAAAAAAAAAAAAAAAAAAAAAAACCCAGACATTTCCAAGTTCACAATGGTCCCATGTATGCCCACCCCTTGCTCCCACCCCAAGCTCTCATTTCCCATTGTCTCCTCCAGTAAAAACACCCTGCGTTATCTCCTGGATTGCTGATAATGCTAGTCTTGCGAATGCAACACTGTTTGTTCAGCCATTATGGACTAAATTCGCCAGAAAAGCCCCTGTTCTTAGCAGCCGCTATCGGAGTGAAACTTATTACACAAGTCTAAAAACAAACGCACTCCCTAAGAAATCCATCTGGGCCAGGCCAGCTGTGGCGAGGCTGCTGCTCTTGCTGGAAATGGAGCTCTCTAATCACAAGCATCAGCGTTTCATCATATATTGGGAGCAGCATAATCTGTGTACAGATAAGCGCGCCGGCTGAGGAATGTCATGTATGTCCAATCAGTTCGCGGAGATGACTAACGCTGACTCGTTTTCTTTCAAATCGCTTCACGGAGCGGCTGCAGGTGTACGCAAAGTTTCGGTCAGAAGTCGAAAGGTGAAGCGTTATCTGATGCGAAATGAAAGCCGGCAGGAATCTGATCATCTGATGTAATGTGTCTGCTTTTACAAATGGCGCCTGACTGAAGTGGCATACCGCAGTCCCGCAGACATGGGTCACTCCCTCCGACGCACCGAGGACAAACTCAATAACGGTGTGTGGCGGGGGAGTGAAATGCTTCATCTCGGACCACACAGCAACAGCTAATGCTGTTTCTGCTGGAAAACAAAAAGGACTGACTGATCAAGGACAGGCTATTTCAGCCTCAAATAGAGGAGCAAAACGTCTGTTTTCAGTGGAGTTAAGCTCATATTAACAAGTAGTTTGAGTCACTTGTAAAGTTGGTAATTGAGTATTTTCCTGACACTGTGATAGTCCATTTATTTAGGAAACAGCTTTTGAATCAGCTCACCAACCCCATCAATCATTTCCTTCATCATGAAAAGCAAGTCCACCTCTTGACATTATTGTGGTTTTCATGCACAGTGAAGTACTTTATTTTTTCCGGGAGTTTGCGATTCCGTTTTGGGAAAGGCTTTAAAGAGGTCAAAACATGGTCACTCGCAATCTTGCCATCTGAGCTTTACCTGCTTTGGGAGCCACAGGCAGATATCGAGTTCACTCAGCACACATGGCAACGCTATTCATTCAACACACCAGCGTGCAGTGTTGGAAACTTCCTCTGTGCTGCCAGATCACATCCAGGGTTAAAAAAAGCAGAAGGGAAGTGGACTCTGATTATGGATATTGTCAATGACATGCCTGAGAGCATGCACCTGTTAGGAAGTCATGCATTTTTTAATGTTATGCTTTCATTGAACGCCTGGCTAACACATTTAACAGAAAAAAAGTGATCTGTATGTGAACTCTAGCTCTGAAAACAACAATAATATAATCCAATGTGTTTTGTAGCTGGGGTGAAGTTTATAGCAGTGGTACTCCACATTCCTCACACGCCTCTAAGACATGTTCCGGACAACTTCTTTAGACTCTAAACACACAAAACATCACATGGGAGCCAAACATTGGCAGATATAGCTCAAATAAAAGAGCAACTGGTGGGTTTTCCCAGGTCAAAGACGGAGTCCCAGAGGACGAGTCAGAAACCACTGCTGTGAAAACTGCAGATGACGTCAACTGAGAGTGGGGGGATCTGTGTTCGGCAGATTATTGTTGTCATTAAAAGGCATCTTTGTCTTTTGTATCATATCACTGGGAAGTCTGATCATTTCATAATTGGAGGAAATGGTGCACAGAACATGCATTTGTGGGATGAGCAGCAATCTTTAGTACAAGGATGGACCTGAGAAAAAGTTGCCAAACTTCCTCTACCAACACCAGACAGCTTTTCTTTGCGGCTCCCAGTGATTCTGCCATCACACAGCGATGTATGAGCCGGCTGGCGAGGTGCACGGACGTTGTGACTCTGTATGGCTTTTCCACATGATACTGAGGAGGCAGTTTTATTAATTGCCTTTTTAAAAAAAAAAAAAAAATAACAATCTTAATTTTGGAGATGGATTCATCACAATTACCTCAATCCACCAGAAAACAACAAATTAGATTCAATATTAAAGAAAAGCTGTTGCCATTCAAAGAAAATGCAAGATATTAAAGCATTTTCCTCATAAATAAGGCACAAAAGGGAAATAAATAAGCTTTTGATTGGTATAAGATTTGCTGCAGAGAAGCATTATTACAAGAAGAAATCTACAAAACACACATTTCCTTAGTTTTTCTGAGTAGTTAAATAATAGGTTAAGTCCAACTGCACTGATTTGCTGGAGTTCAAGTCTGAGCTATATGACTTTCAATAGCTAATATTCAAATGAAATAGCAGCAATGAACAGGAAAGCTTGGCACTGCCCTCCTGACATCATGGATCTAATGGATCTATCAGCAGAGGAGGATCAGGGAACGCTGGAGACAACCGAACGATCCAGGTAGCAGGAATTATTGTTTCTCTGATAAATGTGAAATTTAATTAAACGTAGCAAAGCAAAAATTCTTACAGCCACTATACTGGCTTTATGGCTTTAAATTCGTGATATTCATATTCAACACCATGAGAGACCAAAATAGACCGAGGAAACACTAATGCTACTAAATTCAGCCCAGAGACTGTGCAGCGCTAAATAAAATCTTGGTTTCCCATGGCAAACTATTCATACTCATGTTGATTTTCTCTATGAAACTGGAGTAGTGGGCGTTCCAGAAATACGTGAGAATTCAATGAAGCATGTATAAATGAAGTCTTTATTTGAAGAATTAACTTCGGCTGAACTCATCCCCTTCAGTGCACTTGCACAAAAACATCGGCGCACACAGACTTTAGTATCCACTCCATTACAGCTAAGAGGGTCGTGACAATAGACAGTGTAATTAAATAACTTCATTTGATTTTAACTTCTACAGACTCCTGGCAATGTGTGGTGGGCGTTGCACCTCTCTCACTTGGTGGGAAGAACCTCTCTGTAAAATCACACAACCTCGAGATTAGCTGCTGAGCTTGGCTCAGCGTGTCCGCATTTCTAGTTTCCCCACTTGGAATACTGGCCATCATTTCAACACAGCGTGGCGAAAGAGAGAAAAAAAAGGTCTATGAACAAATATTTGTATTCAATTTAGCAGCTGGCATTTCTCATTTTTTTTGCAAGCCCCACATGTCTCACTTGACACTCGGAAGGGGGAACCGTGCCTCTCACACTGGACTTCATGCACATGGAACATGCATGCTCCTAAAGAATCCGTGCAAACACACACACACACACACACACACACACACACACACACACACACACACACACACACACACACACACACACACACACACACACACACACACACACACACACACACACACACGTGTGAGCTGCATGAAATAATGGACTGAAGTCCGTGCATGGATGCACATTAGCTCATGGCCTGCTGCTCAGCTTAATGTTTGACTGGAGGGTACTGTCGAGTGATAGATTATTCCACAGGCACTGGAAGATAAGAAAGCAAACGTAAAACAGCAAATTAATGAGTTTTTTTAATGGTTTGACTCATTTATTCTGAAAGTGGGTAGATTTTCCTCAAAAAGAAATCAATTCTAGGAATTCTAATTCTCAATTCTTCCAGGCAAATAATTTGAAGGACACTTCTGCAGATGGTGAATGGCACGCTTAAAATATATTTTACCTAAGTGACCAGGCAGCATTAAAACAAAACCTTGTTCAGATATGATTCCGCTGACCTACTTCACATAATGAGGCACGTTCTGTACGAGTCACAACGGGAAGAAGCAATTGCTTCGACATCCTCGTAAATAACTTCCTCTCAGTCATTAAGTCTGCATTTAGCTTCACTTTGCATTTAGATTGGTTTGAGAGGGGAGAATTTTTAGAGAAGCTTCAAGTTTAATTTAACGACATCATTATTTCTTATGGAAAATAAATTTAGAAAGGATTAAGTCAGGAGATGGACAAAATCAAACTCTATTAAACTCTGCACATAAAAAACACAAGAAAAACAAACAAGCTGCTGCATGGCGTGAAAGACAATGCAGAAAATAAGGGCATTTTTTATTAAGAAGCTTCCATCCTTCAGTCTTTACCCAGTTTATGGTGTCTGGAGTCAATCCAGCTGACTATGAGCAAAAGCAGGATGCATCTTAGGCCGATCACGAGTCCGTAACAGGATAATCAGAGAGAGACAGGCACCGCATACACAGCGACAGGCAATTTAGAGCCAGCAGTTAACCTCAAAAACATGTTCTCAGACTACAGGAGGAGGAAACACTGGGAGAACATGCAAATTCTACTCAAAGAAGCCTCCAACTTGGATTCAGTTTGGTAATATTTTCATTGTGAAATGTGAATGTAAACCAAATGCAGCCACGCAAGTGATTCTGAGAAAGCAATTTATACCTGGATCACATCATGATTTACTTGTGAATGATTTTGCAATGAATGAGCTGACAGCTTAACATGGTCCAGGTGCTTTTCCGTTCCTTTTGTAACCATTTTATTGAGGTACAGTTTCTCTTTTAAGCGTTCAAAGCTGTGATCAGTCCGATCAAAGAGCTGCCAAAGAACAAGGCATTAAATAGGAGAGGGTTTGGACAAACTTTATCAGTTTGTTCACATTTCTAGGTATTGATTATCAA
This sequence comes from Salarias fasciatus, assembly GCF_902148845.1. Lineage (NCBI taxonomy): Eukaryota > Metazoa > Chordata > Actinopteri > Blenniiformes > Blenniidae > Salarias > Salarias fasciatus. The sequence goes on along the minus strand of NC_043756.1, from coordinate 8,894,933 downwards.
TAACTGTATGAGTTCACGAAGAATTTAAGGGCACATTAGGTGCTTAATTTCTTCATCTGTAAACCTGTAGTGTCATTTAAAATGTTCTTCCAAACACAATGCTGCTCACCGATCACATTCTTCACCAGTCTGTTGCTGATAAACTGGTAATTCCAGGAGCAATCAGCCTCTCTGATGTGTGAATCTATTAGAAATCTGCTCTCATGTCGTAATCTGTGATCAACACTGTGCAATCTCGGTTCTGTTTTTCCCCCTTCGTCTTCCTCAGCCTGACCTCAGTTGACCTTGGTTGCATCGAACTTACTGAAAATAAGATAACTAAATGAGCCGCAAAAGTACTTGCGAATCAACGCAGCAGATTAAAAAGACAGAGAGAGCGAATGTGGGCTCAAATGATTTAAGAAAAAAAAAAATCAGGCTGACATTCAATTCTCTCTGGTGTTTCCAGAGACACGTAATCACACGAGTGTGGCTCCATGTAGCGCTGAAAGTAAATGTCGAGTGTTTCGTGCCAGTTTTTCTAAAAAAGGCAGCATTTATTATTCTGGCTCAGCTGCAGGGCAGGACCTCTAATGACTTCAGGATAACAAGGCATGTTTCTCTAAGCATGTTTTTTTTTTCTCTCTCTCTCTCTCTCCCCCCCCCCCCTACATAATGAAGATTGGTTTCCCCTGAGCAATGAGATGTCCTGTTTGCATTTTTTTGGGCTGGTAACCGACTGGCCTTGCTGCTGCGGAGGGAGAACCAAACACAGGGGCCGGCTGTTCTATTTAAAAGTCAGAGGAACAGGTTTAAGCACGCCGGCAGCCTACATATACCATTAGCAATGCGAGCAATGTTCCAGAGCAAAAAGGAAGCTGACTGAGGAGATGCTATCGCGGCGACGCGCACTCGTGTTTTCATGCCATTCGTGTCCCTCAGCCGTCTCAGTCTGAAGCCCAAAAAAACCTCTCCTACCTATCTTCTCCCTCAAGCTTGTCCCTGCTCCACCCATGCATTCACATCAATCATTCGGACTTGTTCTGTCCTTCTGTCTCCCCAGTGTAAATCAAGCATAAACTGACCATTCAAGATTCTTGAAAACATGCAGGTAAACAGGCTGCGCTGCAGCAGAGGTGTGTCCGTATAATCTCAGTCTAACTGGCATCGAAGAGGTGAGCATGTCAAGGGACTTGCGTGCAGCGCAGGAATTTAGTAACAAAGGAGGACAGATGCCGCCTCCCCCCCCCCACCGCTGGCTTGTCCCATTATCTCTGAAGCCCCTCGGGATCACCAAGAGGGCAATTACAGAATGAAGCTTAAGCTAAGCAGTAAGACTATACTGGCTGTATTTTCATTTGTGGAGCAAAATCCCATAAAAAATAAAATAATAGCAGTTGAGCAGATCACTCCTGAGAATGAGGGATCATTCAGCAGCAGAGTACACAACCCAGTTCCTCTTCTACATTTCCTTTTCTCGGCTTTATCTCCAATCAGCGTGTTTGGCCTTATTACAATATGCTTTAGATGGCGCCAGGGGCTCAACCCTCTCTCAAAGTCTTCGCATTACAGTCAGTCTTAGTGTGATGAGTCATTAACTTTCATTTGAAATGTCACCACTGTGAGAAAAACACAACATTTCAGGAGGGAACTGTTTTTATTTCTTCTTCATGATGGTATAACTAAATGTGTTTCAAGACTTTAAAATTTGTAAAGCTCAGGCAGAGCACTGTGGTGGCCACTGAAATGAGTAGAGCCAAATATTTTCCTGGATTTGGGGAAATAATTGTGAATGTTCAAACTGGAATTCTTTTTCTACTACATTCAGGAGGGTCTGTTGAAATATCACAGGCCAGAATGTTACAACAGCATTTGTCAACACTGAAACACGAGAGCAAAACACCCCGATGTGCCATTTAAACATGATTTAAAAAGTGTTGTGAATGAATAAGCTGACAAAAACCATCACGCAATTTCCCATTTTCTCCTGTTTGAAAAGTCTCGAATTGCATATTCATTTCTCACTGGACTGAGGAAAAAGACTGGCTACAGGCTATTGTGCACCGCTGTATGATGTATTATTTGCAACAAGAATACCGCAAAGATTACTTAGGAAAGACATTGTGAATATGTTTTGGAAACAGGAAGAAAAGAAAAATGGAATTAAAATGTGTGTGTGTGTGTGTGTGTGTGTGTGTGTGTGTGTGTGTGTGTGTGTGTGTGTGTGTGAGAGAGAGAGAGAGAGAGAGAGAGAGAGAGAGAGAGAGAGATATTGAAAAAAAAGGAGCTGTAAATGAGTGATAATCTAGTTGGTTGCCCCAAATATTAGAGTTTTTTTTTTAAGTTTTGTGGTGGTTTCTTTATACTCCTTGCTTAGGGAATGCAAAAAAACAATAAAGAAAAATACAAACCTTATCTCTTGCACTGCACACTCACCATAGGAGGTAACATGTTATTTTTTTTTTTAATTTTTTGTTAAATCAGCATCCAATGAAGACGATGCAACACTCTGCACATGCAAAGATCTGTCTCTTAAAGAACTTAATACGTTTTGCAGCATGTTGACCGACAAATATGTCAAACTGACTCACAAAAAACGATCAGATCTGAGTGTGGAGACATGTCAATAGGCTCCAGCCTTGCCAATAATAGCAGGCTGTTGCAGTTGGCTGATGTTTTTTTGATGGAGCGGTGATAGGCAGAGGGTTGGAGCAATTAGAGGTAAAAGCAAAAGGCCTTAAAAGGGCATGTTGGGGCTACGCAATCAAAAAAGTGAACACAAACAAAACTCGGACTGAAGGTAAAAAGCAAAACAAACAAAATGGCAGTGTTCATTATGGAGGAATGTCTCAGCAAACTCCCAAACCTATATGCGACATACTTCATTTGTTATAGGCTTAACGATAACATTTTCCAAAGTTTCCCATATTGTGAAGCTTGAATGTATAACTGCTGTTTAAATCATAATATTTGCTCAGTAAATGCTGGGATCCTTTCTGTGTGGTGATAAATATATGAACACGCTAAGTTCAACGGCCCTTTTTTTCACAAGCAGCACAGAAATTTAAATGTGACGCCAAAACAGCCCTGATCTCAGTAAATGCATCCTGTTAGATTTTGGGTGGCATCACCCACATCCATCTTCCAAAAGCTCACGGCCTAACAGCAAAATGAGCTAAATTACCGAGGCCAGATACAAATAAAAGTCAAGAAAAGGCCGAGGATTCAGTGTTGACGTTTAGAACAACAGGCAGATGGAAAAAACAGAAAATCTCAGAAGCTGTAATCTAAAAAAAAAAAAAAAAAATGATTTAGCTAATCTCAAAATGAGAAAAGTTTACTGAAAAGTGCTGTTTTTACAAAACAAAACTGCAGGTAATCTGAACTCTGCAAAATAAATTATTTTGGTGAAGGACTTTTTTATCTGGCTTCTTTCTGTTGGACAGCCAGCAGGTAGACAGGCTTCAATATCATGACTAATCTATAATTTGTTTTTAATTCAGTATTTTCATTGCAATAAATTCTTCAATGAGTAAACCAAATATCTGAGCATCACATTGAGCAGCGAAAGCAAAAAGGTTGTAAATCAAATGCAGTTGCACTCTCAGACCATCAATCCATCTTCTCTGCCCTGGATTCCATCCACAGATGCATATTTCTATTTTTGAAGCCTTTATAACCTTTACTCCCCACATTTCAGCTCACGTATCCTTACATTCCTCTCCTAAGATTTTCCAAGCTGTCTTGCTACTTGTTTTTCACCTCTGTGAGGACGACACAGGGTTAGAAATAGTTTAGATTGTAACTGTCATACATAGTGAGTGACGAGGTTACATGAGTTTTCCTGGTTCCCCCAAGAGTTAAAAAAAAAATTATGTTTCAAATAAAGTGCCATGATATTATTAATAGTTTTATTTATTTAAATATGTTACTTTTATTGTACTTTTATTTTCACCAAAAAAACGTTTTAGACCAATACCTGCTCTTAGGTGGAAGAGACAAAATCACTGAAACAAAATAAGAGGTGAAGTACTCAGATCGGTTCAGGGAGGACGTGCAAAGTGCATATAAGGGCCAAATGGATCAAACCAACGCCTTTTTATTGTGATTTGCCAGCAGTGCTGACCTTCACAGCACTGCCACGTGTCGCGCAGAGGCAGTAAAATCCTGATTTGTGTCTGGGGAGGTGGATCACAGCTTTACGGTAACAGGTTTGTTGTTATTGCTGAGCTGGAAACGCCACCTTTGTATTTATTATACAAGAAGTGTGACTCAGCTCGTCTTCAGTGAGAAGCCGCTGACAGAAAATGTTTATTAAAGTCTCTGAACCTGAAGTGTCTGGCACAACTCTCAATGAAGTAGTTATATTTTCAGGATAAATATTACAGTGCAGCATGGATGCTGGGTTATGTAGATGCAAGTTGTCCTTGTGTCGGCTGATGGTGTCAGTTTGGAGACAGACTCGGCTGGTTGAGTTTGCATTTAGCACATTGCCAGGGATCTAACAGCGAACTGGCAGCAGCGTGCACAAACCGCACAAACAGCTGAACGTGTCAAAATGTTCACAGTGCCTCGTTCTTTATTCCCCAGCGTACGGTCTCCTCTAATATATGAATAATCCAGGTTGATCGCTTGCAGGATTCACTTCCACTGAGTTAAAGTTTTATGATTCCAAAAAAAATGTTGAGGATTTCACTAGGTTTGGAATGACTGAGTGAAGTTACTGTCAACTTATAAATTGTGTCAGTGATTAAAGAAGGTCTCAACGAAGGTAAACAGACACTGAAATCTGCCCTCCAGCAAAAATAAAGTGAACAAGATGAAATATGAAAACAAAGCCTTTATTTCCAAAAAACACAGCACTATATATTCATGTATTATTACATTCTGAAATATTTTTTAATACTGCTTCAATCAAGTAATAAGATATTAAACTGTTTGTAAAATCATGTATAAAATATCCTGTTTATTATTAATCTTTAATTATTACAATGTGGGCTTTATTACATTTCAAACAGTTTAATTATTGGCAGATATTTTAATGACATTGATGATTGTTAAAATCTGCTTTCAGGAAATGTTTCTGTTATTATTTCTGCAGCTTTGATTTTATGACTCCTCATCTCCCACACTGTGTTTTCAGTTTTTTGAGGAAGAATAATTTCTCTGCTATAACGCCGAAAGTTTGACATTAACGTCCAGGTATTAGGTTACATTTTGTGTTTGTCTGTGTCCACTGCTCTCCCCAATCACTGTATCGCAAACAAAAGCAAACCAACAAGGACGTGGAGAGCAGATCATGCAGGACCTGATGCATGCAGAGCCCTCATCTGTAAACCGCCCGACGTCACGACTGGTATTATTCTTAGTTTATTACCTGCAAAATGCACACAAACTCAAAACACAACTTACTAAACAGGATCTCAGGCACTCAGGAAATGGGTTAACTGGGAAAGTAAATGCAATTACATTTAATTTCCCAGTTAACCCATTTCATTAAATGGAATGCTGGATTTTGTGTGTGTGGAGTTGGAAAAGACAATATGTGTGTGAGGCTGGGAACGCTAATTCTATCTGTCAACCCACACGCCTGACATTATCTGCTAGAATCTTTCCATGGGGGTTTCTCACAGCTCCGGTCACCCAGCATGCATGCTGAGAGCAATGTTTACATGTCCAATAAATACAGATTTAGTGTAAATGTGTTCAAGTGTTTCTGCTTTAGGACGAACCGCAGCAGAAGAATGTGTTTCATTGGAGTCTGGACTCCTGAGAAGTCCTGAGGTTAAGTGATGCGGGTTCAAACTGAGGTCAGAGATCGAGATTAGAGAATGAATAGAAATGATGTGTGATGTCCACAGGCATGGACGGAAGTGCTGAAGTGGGAGTGTGTGGGCGTGTGTGTGATTGGTGGGTTTTTATCAGGTGACGGTGAAGGAGACGGCCCTGATTACAACCCAGATCACTAAATACTCAACAGCTGCAATGAAAAACAGCAATTTACAAGAAATATTAAGGGAGCTTTAGTTGTGACCCTTAAAAATACAATAAATGACTCGGCCTGTAATGAGAACACTTAGCATGGGCGGTGCGGTGCAGTGTAAGACACAAGGACCTGCCTTGAACGCTGTGGCTGGAGCACTGTTCACACAAACGTCCACGACAAGTCGCTGGAAACATGTGGTGACTGCAGTATGACCGCTGAGGATGCAAGTCCGTGAAAAGGGGCTCTGTGAGCCCAAGTAGGGACTGTTTATGTCTCTACTGTAAAAAAAGGGCGTCTTACATCTCAATTAATACACGTTGGACGTCATGCAGCTTGAGAAAATGGGTGGTACACTTTGTAAAGTGCTCACTCAGACTGGGCTGGGCTTTGACATTAGTCTGGAAAATGAGGGTGTATCGCTCCCTCTTTCACAGCGACTGTAAACACTGTGTGTTGGAGCCTGTCGGCATGTCACTCCAGGTAACGCCGGCAGTGTCTAATTTTTCACCAGAATATCCGAGCCACACACGGTGAGTTTGCAGAGTATGTGGACTGATGCAAGAGGTTTTGCTTATAACAAATTAAACACTCTTACAGGTTCCACTGAGTCATAACTAGAAAGCAGCTCAGCAGGTTTATAATTTGAACCTTATTGTATCTGAAGTTGAGGCAATGATGTGGGAGGGAAAGCAATGACTGAACAACTAACATATTACTACTATGAAGATGATTAAGTTAAAACTCTAAACAATTATTGCACATGATTCTTCTCCAGGTTTTGCTTTCAATCCAGCTGTGCCACGGACTGCAGGTGCAGCTCAGCAATGTGACAACCCTCAGCTCCTCGCCACACCCGGTGTCCAAGTGGAGGATCGTCACACACACACCCCTTCAGAGGAGTCTCCCCCCCTGGGAATTTCAAACGAGCACACATCAGCAGCAGTGCACAACGCAATTCCCAATTTCCACAGCCTCTGAGGTTACATAAACCCCAATACTGACCAGCAGCCAGGCCACCTTTCTCACCATCTCCATCTCAATCCCTTGTGCAATCTTGCACCCGGGAACTCTTAACAGGAAAAAAGGGGTTAGTGGTTAAGACTGTAAAGCGGACCGTGAAACTTGGCATCAAACGGAGATTTAACTGGGGCAACAAAACCAGAATCTGGTCCCCTGGGCTGAAATGAGGAGCCTCAGCCTTACGACCATGCCAGCACTTCCTGTAAGCCTGGGAGGAGGCCAGGCTTCTCCTCGTGCTCTCCCCTGCCAACCACAACCGCTTTCGGAAACAATGTGCAGGTTTAATTTCCTGATTAGACTTCCTAGTCTTTTAACATGCGTGTCATGTTCTGACATACCTAGAAACATCCTTTTCAGCTGAGGCCAGGACTTCAGGATGTACTTGGATGTTTTATGAATCCCCGGGTGTCCATGCTGATCATGAGATGCCCTCAACACTTCCTCCTGGAACTTCGAAGGCACAACAATCTCACCAACAGGAGCAACGATGAGACGATCCCCATGTGGCATCCGCCTTCTCACCAATATGTTGTCCAGCACCAGATAACCATGAGCAGCGCTGGGAGCATCCACCAACACAGAATCAAACAAGGCACTGAGAGAAGGGTGAGCTTGCTGCGCTGCTACCAGGTCACTGTGAGAAACAGAAGAGAATTGGGTCTAATCCGAGTGGGAGACCCACCAGCCTCCATGTCACTCTGTTCAGGGCTCGACTCTGCCTCGCCATCACACACGGACTGCATCTCTCAGAATTCTTACTGGCACCTCATGGGTAACCCTTACCAGTGACACAAAGTCATCAAACACAACAGCAGAGAAATCTGACTATTGTAGCTCACCAGAGATTCCCTCATTTCTCTGGGAGAACTGACACCAGGAAAGAGGACAGCAGCGAACCCTCTGCCTGGAGCAGCGAGCGCAACAGGCTCCACTTCAGAACAATGCTTTACAAGACATTCAGCCTTCCAGTGTTTCCTGCTTTTACAGTTGTTGCAGATTTTATTCCAATCCCTCTGTGCCTGACTCCATGCAGACCCGTCTGTTCTACTTCCCGAGCCGTGAGCTCTACGGTCATAATCACCTCAATGTGTTAACACATAGTCAGCAGCCAGGGCCGCTGCTTCCTCCGCTGTCTTCACCTCATGCTCACTGATACAGACAGCAATGTGAGGAGGAACTGACTTCTTAAGCTGTTCCAAGATTATCAAATCACACAGAGCATCGAATGTATGAGCATGCAGTGAAGAACACCACTGATTGAAATGAGCACTCAGCTCCCTGGCAAACTCCATGTGAGTCCGGTGACCAGACTTCTCCCGGGATCTGAACCTCCGTCTGTAGCCTTCAGGTACTCGTTCATTTTTAACACAGCTGCCTTGAGCAAAGCGTAGACCTTACTGTCAGCCATGCTGAGAGCACAATCAGCATCAGACCAGCCTCTGGTCTCACCCCCTGCTCAAACACAGGACAAATATCAGGCTCTCTTTTACAAAACTGAGGAAACAAGCGCAGATTAGTGGAGACATCAAATTATTTGTGCAGGACCAGAGAAACCACCAGGAATCTGACCTCCAGCACCAACAGAGCTCAGGGTTAATCCTGCTCCAGTTTCTTATGCTCGACTTGTGACAACAGCAAAATCTCACGCTGCTCAAATGTTAAAGTTGAGCTGCTCAGAGCAGCTTCACTGGCAGCAGCAGACTCGCAGGGACAGAACCACAGCAAGTCGCCACCGCTGTGCAGCTCCAGACAACTCAGACGAACACCGACAACTCAACTCAACAACACTATCCTCTGGGCTACTCTGCACAGCTCACTGAGAGCTGGTTCCACAAACACACCGCACCCACGGCGGCACTCACCCAGCAAACTACCTCAGTTCACATTGGTTCTACTGTGTGGATGAACCCGCTTTCGCTACAGCCTGGCTCCTAAGTTGCAACAAAACGCAGACACAGCCACAGGGTGGTGATGGGGAAAAAGGTTTATTTTCAGAAATGTGTCCTGCAGACCACAACAGAAACCCAGAGATTCCCCCCCGGACTGGGAAAGAGAGCCATTAAATGCAGCTGTGCCACGGACTGCAGGGTTAGCTCAGCAAGGCTCTCCCTCAGCTCCTGATTGGCCACACCCGGTGTCAAAGTGGAGGGTCGTCACAGCGTGATTGTACCTTGTTCCATCCGTAGATCACGCAGTTTTATCCACTTCAAGGTTGCAGGTGAGCCCATTTGACTGTGGACTGTGCAAACTGTACCACACATTCTCATGCATGTGCAATTTGGAATTACCAGTTGCCTCAAATAGGTTTATTATCTCTTTTTCTGAACTTTAAACTGTAGCATCTCGGGGAAAAACAGACATGCATATGAAGAATACAGAAAGTCCACAAAGCATGTTCCTCAACTGGACTTGAACCAGTGATGTTCACCCTGATGGTAAGCATCTCAGTCAACGTTTCATTTGGAGGCTTGTTGTTTTTCGCAGTTTTCTACTGCAAATGATTACAGTTATCTGGACTTCAAATGTCACTGTATGTATTGTATCAACTGGTATTACATGCTGTAAATCATATCATTGTTGCTGTTTTTCTGGAAGTCCTCGCTGTTTTCTAGCTGCCTCTTCATTAGGTCATCTTGCAGATGTAAAGCATTCCTCGTGGCAAATGCTTTAACGCAGCTTTACTTTAATCTTGATTGCCACCGACATGACAAATACAATGAAATTCTGTTCAGGGCGTTCAAACACTGCAAAAGCAAATTATGTAATAAGAAAAAGGTGCAAGACCTTTTCCCACGTCCCAAAAAGACCCACTGAGGAAAAATTAGCACCACATGCACAATAATACGATAAATGATTCAGTGGAGGCCCAGATGTGATAAACAGTAAGTGCTGGAGGGCTTTAGAGGACACATTTACTGCATATACCGTAGATATAGATTTATGAATTGATTACATTATAAAATGCACCAAAATTGAAATGAAATATTGCAGGCATTTCCTCGAAGAAAGCATTAGTCATGAAGCTGCAGGTAAATTAGCTAATGGAATACACTGAGAATGGATGTGCAGTTATTGAATATTAGGAGCCTGTGAAAAAAGACGGCGTCTCCCAAGGAGTCCTGATCTCAGCCTTATGGAGTCATTCTGAATCAGATGTAGAGGCAGAAGCAGTAAAAGCCTTGAATGGGTCTCCAAAATCTTCGTGAAAAAAAAAAGAGAAGAGAAAAACCTGTCAGGCAGCATGATAAACTGCACACACATGAAGCCAGCAGGAAACTGTGGCTATTACAGGGCTATTTTTAAAAGCAAACTCGCTTCATTCAGGCCGACACTTGTGAACAGGGCCGTAAACATAAAGAAAGTTTACTCTATTTTCCACTTTTTAAGATTTTTTTATTTCATTTTTTTTTTAAAACAGTTTGCTCTCCCATGTTTGCCCCGTGCTATTATTGATGCCCCTACTTCACGTTTCCACGCTCAATTAACCGCTCTGTTGTTTTGTCTCACATTCTTCTTTTGTTGTGACAGGACTGTCATCGCTTCGGCCATCAAGATGTCCCACGAGGCAAATCTCGATCTTGCGTGTTTACCTGGCAGTGAATTTTTTTTTTTACCAAGTGTTGGATCTCGACTGAACTGCCATTAATATTTGAGTAAGATGACAGGCAGTAATGAGTAATGACGTTGATTCATGAGGACTGAACCCCCCCCTCCAGCTGACACTAGCTGTAGTCCCACAGGACCAGGTGATCACTTCAGCAGAGCTCTTCTCCGTCTGCCTCTGTGTGTGGCGCCAGAAGCCGGATCTCTTACCTTCTCCTCGCTGACACTGATTCAGATGAGAGGAAGCAAACCAGTTCCTTTTTCCATTAAGATTTAAAGCAAGTGGCGACCTTTGCCTCAGCGTTATTGTTTCCCTTTTACACATAATGGCTGACCTTGTGCTCGGATGTATTTCTAATAGCATGCTGTAATCCGCAACAGGCTTGTAGATTAACGACCCCCTGATGACCTTTTCCTTCCTGACACAAGATGAAAGCGTTTGGTCAGGAGATGATTTTTGTTTCATCGTTTACTGAATGGAAGCACCAAGAGTGTTTTTTATTCATAATATGTCATGACCGGGACACAACAATCCAAACAAGACACACTCTGGAATGGCCTGTACCATGTTTGATTCTGTCGGCAGCTCTGAGTCATCACAGGGTCAGGTATTACACTCTCAAAGAAAACACACGTAAACCCTCTATGGTTCCCTCTTCAGGTTTTAACACTTGAATGCAACCATCATCGGATTCCCGTGTTTACAGTCTACGGCCTTGAAATGAGTCGCATGCCAAGCGAAGCACGTTGTTTTCACAAAAGTACATGTAGGGACTACATCTGCAGCCTGTGGCAAGAAATGAAACCCAAACACTTTTTGCGGCTGCTACTGCAGTACAGAAGGTTTGATGGAAGCGAACTTTCTTCCAGTTTTTTCAGCGTCATACCTCCTTCACAGACTCATGTTTCTTTCCTTTGATTGAATTGTTGAATCACATGTAACATGATCATTAAGACTGATTGAAAGTGAGACCAGGTGTGAAAGGAGTCATCAATCTACGCTGAGAATATTTTCTAAATATCTTCTGACTGTCACGGTTTTTTAAAAATATAAGTTATGGTCACATACGGTCAAAAAAAAAATCAGATTAGGGTGGAGTGTGAATGTAGCCATACAGGAGTGGACACTGAAATGACAGACTGACAGACTCTAGTGATAGAAGCTTCAAAAAAATCTCATCAATACATATGTAGAAGGTGGTTGAAGCCAGTCCTCTGCTGCGTGAGGATGTTATATCTTCAACTGCGCTGCTTCAGCCCAACCTCCACACTCTGCTGCTTTGACCCAGCGCAGTACTCACTATTACTCTGTGCACTTTAGCCAAAAGAGATAAAGCAAAAGCTAGTTTTCAGAGATGAGTCCAAGCATAACAAGATGCAAAGATGATATTTAAAAGGAGGACTTTTAATTTGAAACAATATTAGTTTAACCCCACTGTGAAGATCCTTCTAACAGAATATTGGCAATGAAGTGATATGGAAAAAATATAATTTCCTTTTTTAAAGTTTCCTGTCTTGTCTAATAACAAACAGGATTATCAGCAGAAGGGCACGGGCAACGTGAGGTGCATATACAGTCACACACTGTGATTTTATCTAATTTTAGTTCAACTCTTGCTGTATTTGTTGGGTTATAGTTAAGAACATAAGTATATTCAAGAGGGAGTCATCAGAACAAAATAGCTGGGCTGTCCCCCAGAATAGTCTGACACTGGTCTGGGATGTCTCTGGTGAAAGTGCAGTGTTATGAGAGGACAGAGGCCGTTGGTGCCTGAAACTCTCAGTATTCCCTGTATGCATACCCAGAAAACCCCCACATGTGGTTCTACTCAATACATAATGAGTGTTATTTAACCACTACGTGATAGTTGTGGAAGATTAAACAGCTAAGTCTCTAAACCACACTCCTCTCCTCAGCATATGGGTTCATGCTATGTATGTGCTGGCAGAAGAACCACTTTAGGGTTTATCCCCCACAGGATACAAACATGAGGAGTGCAACTTCTCCAGTCCAGTAGAATTTCCACACTTAAATTTCCTCTTATTCCTGATTCTCTTATAAAGTATCGTATGGGTTAGTATGTGCAGTACAAGCTAAATTAAAGCTACGAGTCCTGCTTTGGAGTCAGATTTTCATTGCTCTGTGCCGGCCGCCACTCCTTCTAGACTTGATTAGCTCCTCCAGCTAATGGAGAGTTTCCTGTGCAACAAGGGTAGCTCGCAAACAAACAAGCTGGAGGCATTTGTAAATATTTGATGTGGAGAAAAGTCACAACAGTTTGCACAGCAGTGTGGAAGTCATGTGAACAGAATCCCTGTGGTTGCAGACGTTGGACAATGCCAACAATGTGCAGTCAGATGAGAAGCGACAATTAGAAAAGCTTGATTGACCCTTTTTGCTCTCACAAGTAGCGCCTGTGCCGCTTTTGTTTGACCAGATGAGAGCATTTAATGAGTCTCTTGTCTCCCTCTGGAAAAGCAGCAGGTAGCACTTCAGATGATTTAAGCAACCTAAAGAGGCGAGACTGCTTTGAATAAATGACCGACAATCAGTTCTGTTGACCGCAAGCAGCTCCTAATGTCGACTGGATATGCGTCCTCTGGCTTTTGCTGCAGGAAAAAGGATGCGACTGCACAGTTGTTTTCCTTCTATGATAGTTTTCTTTGGCAAAAAGCAGACGGATACAAAGAATTTACAAGACAGTTTACCAAGCCCAGATCAGCATTCGACTGTTTTTCAATAAATGCACTTTGCAATATTTCTCATAGGAGTTTTCCATTGAGGGAAAGGAAATATGGTGCAGGTACAGTATTTACAGGGAGTGTGTATGAAATATTGGCTTTTGAAATCCCCGTGACAGCTCTGATGATTTACAGCGTGTCATCACGAACTGAGCTAATCCAATACCGTTACGCTCAATGGAAAACGGAGCTTTCTCTGTCGGAAGTATGCGCCTGCTGTCAAATGCATCTCCAGAGCTACAGCTCATTTCACACAGGATGGGGAACAGGTAAGGCTGCTGCAGGCTAACAGTTTCATAGCTCCTACATCTGGTGTGACGGCGCACCATGTGAAGCCACATCAATATGGCCGCTGTGAGTGGATTACACTGATGTGACAAATTAAACAAAGAAAATCAAAGCTACAATATTAATCATCTTCATCATTATTACTCTTATCAACTAGGCATAGTGAATGTAAAGAGTTATTTCTGCAAATGGCATGCATTATGTGGCATTAATCACCATGAGTACATCGTACTAATGTTACCATTACACTGGGAGTATGTAATGGTGAGAACGCTGTCACGGCTGAATCCACTATCAACAACTCAGCTTGTGCCAGCTGCTGTGCTTGACTAGACTAGGACCGGGTCCAGATTGCACCAATGGCATCTTCTCACGCAAAGACAAATGAGCAGCTGTCAAGCTGTCAGCTCCACAGCGGTGACCTTCATCTATAGAAATGCCGTCAGAAGGGGCCTCTTAGTCATCAACTTTAGAAAGGCGCCCGTGTTTTGCTTTTGCCTGCTTTTCCCCTTTTGTGAATGCACTTTGCAACTCCGCAACTTCCTGTCAGATGAGTGACAAAGTGACCCGGACTAAGCAAAACAAAGCATGGAAAAAAAATTTACTTAAATCGGGTCAACAGGAAGCGGGAAATTATGTATGGATGGCAAAGAAAAGGCAAGTACCGATGCAGTGCGATGTGTAATCTGGACTCCGTCTCAGGGCGATTTATTTATACATTGCTGCGAGAGTTAAATATCATAAAAACACCCCTAAATAGTGTGCTATTTTGTGAAAGGAGCTGCTTTTCTTTCTTGTCAGCAGTTCGATAAGAAAACTGACACCAATATGGTTGAATGGGAAGAAAGGTTAAGAAGCTGGTGAGAAGACAAACACACTAGCTTGACTTTATTCAGGGAGTAAATATATACGACAGTATGCAAATAAGGAGCTGTGAAGACGTGCATTACTATCAAGGGTTTTTTATTTATTTATTTATTTTTTTTTTAATGTTTTTTGCGTGGACACATTGGAAAACATTTTGAGTGCTGCAAAAGCTGCTGTCCCTCTCCGAACAAATATCAACTTTGATATCAGCAATTCTGTTACAATGTTGTCAAACTCCTGTTTACAGGAAGGGAGTTTTACTTACCTTGATGTATTTGTTGCTGTTTGCATGTTTGTAGTTTACCGCAGCTGTTTCTTTTTCTGCTTCTTCTTGTTACAGTGAAATATGCTCCGAGTACAGAATATACAGGGAGCAAGTGAAGACACACAGACTTTCCACATCCCTGTGACAGCTGTGATGATTTACAGCGTGCCGTCATGAGCTGAGCTAATCCCACCCTGCTACGCTCAACGTAAATCTGAGTTTCTCTGTCAGATGTACAGTATATGGCTGCATACAAATGCATTTCGAGAGCATTTCACAGAAAATGGGCAACAGGTAAGGCTGCTTCTTCTTGTTGTTCACATTCAGATTTTAGAGCATCTTACTGATGCAACTCTAGCTTAACTGAATGATTCAGCTGTTGAGTAACACTACATTGACACAAACATCCGTGATAGACGCACGCAGGCTTCATGGACAGACAGTTCCAAATATCTTACGCCTTACTTTCTGAGCATCTACTTCCTATTGGCATTAAACAGTACCTCCGATGAGTTTTTACCATATGAAAGAGATCATCTTTATCCTGTTGAAGAATGTTGGGAGCTGGAGCTGGTACTTAACGGTGAAGACAGAGGACACTTTAGACAGGTCCATCTGAAACACGGAGACGGAACGTCAACCTCACATGCATGAAAGTGAAAGAAGAATTTTTTTTTTTCACTTTTCAACTATCATCTGAAACTTCCTGTAAAGAAAACTGTCTGAGAATCAAGCTGAGGAGCATTTTTAATCGCTCCATTTATCTCATGATTTTGACTTGGGTGGTGCTTCATGTGCTATTATCAGTTCATACATTTTCTCCTTTCACTCAGTGCTGGGGAGGGTGGGGTCTTTATTAGGAAATATCGTCACTGGTTAAAAAAAGTATAGGGGAAACAATTCAAAATGATTAGAAACTTAAAGCTTGACTTCAGGTACTCCCTTATTTATCCTCCATAATGAAAAATAAAGTAGTTGGGAAAAGGCGCGGAGCAGTCACAGCTGCAGTCGTCGAGCCGACCAGACCAAAGAAGGAACTGCTTTGGTGACAAGACAGCGAACCACCACCGGCTATCTGAAATGAATCGCATGAAAGGCATTTAGCCGATTGTTCTTCCTCACTGCCGTGGCTCGAGTAACAACCAGATAGCGATCTATTATTTTCTTTAACTGCTTTGAGTCAAAGAGAGGGTCACTTGTTTCCTGTTCTCTGCAGACCGGCTGCCTCGTGCCTTGTGGTCTAAAGAGCTGACCACAAACTGTATGACAAATAAACCTTTATCAGAACTTTAGATATGGTTATGAAAAGTTATCACCAGCGGCTACTCATGTTAGACATAGCCCAATGTTTTTGTGATTCTTTTTAACAATTATGGATTTTGGCAACAGGACGTGAGTGTGCATGTGCTGCTGTGAATTATGCAATATTTTTTGAAGAGTAAGAAACACAACCGGGCAGAAGAGAAGACTGCCCCGTTGTTGATGCGATCAGGTGACAGACAGAGTTAATGCATTAACAAGCTTAACGTAGCAGTTTGATTCGGGAATGAAGAGCTGATGACCGTCATTTACTTCTTGTGTTTTTGTGGCACATTTTGCAACATCTTGACTGGCATTTTACTCAGCCCAGTCCCGATGAGCATCCGTGTCCGTGGCTATGTTAAATGTCGCATGTTACATGTACATGATTGTTCACATGTGTGCACCGCTATCAGGTCTCTGATCCCTGCACGGCTTCCACACACACACCAGCACACTTTTCAACTCCTCCCCCCGACTCCAGCCAGTATGTGATTAGAACCAACGCGAGAGAGAGAGAGAGAGCGAGAGAGATTAGAGAGAGAGAGAGAGAGAGAGAGAGAGGGCAGCCACTCTGGTGCACTCTGGTGGTTCTTGTAGCGGCTCACTGCCTGCCTGATCTCCAAACAGTTCAAGTGTGGCACTGTGGCTCATGCAGGACTAAGCTGCGAGGCAAATCCCTGTGGACGTATTTAAATGGACAAGGCCGGGTCCTCTCCCACAAAACTTTTTTTTCTCACTTGATGCTTTACCATTTTTTTTTTTCTTTTCAAGAGCATTGCAAGACTTTCAAGATTGTTTTATGGACGATCTTGAGCAAAAAGTTGCTGGAGAACATGTTGCTTTTGTCTTCAAGGAGATATCACACCTCAGGATGGGGAGCCGCTCATCTCTTTCGGGTGCTGCCAAACAAGACTTTAAAACTATGAAATGTAAGCAGTGACTGAAGGGAACAGAAGCTGTCTGTGGAGAAAAGATCTGCATCAGCTTTTGTTTTGAGCAGAGAAGACTGGAAGATGCTTGAGAAAGGAGAAGGATCTTGAGTTGTGTGGAGCCACTCACCTCCTCCAACTTCTTGAGCGGAACTGGTGAATGATGGATGGAAACATGAGCACTTCTGTGTCATTCGGGACGAACGTAACGGGACCGTACCACAGAGCGGTGGGACCCTGGATCCTCGTCATACTGGCCATCATCATCCTCACCATCGTGCTGGGAAACATGCTGGTGATCGTCGCCGTCGCTCGCACCTCACAGCTCCAAACGACCACAAACATCTTTATAATGTCGCTTGCGTGCGCGGACCTCATCATGGGCGTGCTCGTGGTGCCTCTGGGGGCCACTATAGTGGTGACGGGGAACTGGCAGCTCAGCGACACCTTGTGCGACCTCTGGACCTCGGTCGACGTCCTGTGCGTGACGGCTAGCATCGAGACGCTGTGTGTCATTGCGGTGGACCGGTACATCGCCATCACAAAGCCCTTACGGTACAAAGTTCTACTGAGTAAGTGGCGCGCCAGAATAATCGTGTGTTTAGTGTGGGTTGTTTCCACCTTAATTTCCTTTGTGCCAATTATGAAAGGGTACTGGCGGGCAGACAGTGACCCTGAAGCGCTGAGGTGCTACAACGACACGGCGTGTTGTGACTTTGTGACGAACACAGCTTTTGCCATCACGTCTTCTATTGTATCGTTTTACATTCCGCTGCTAATAATGATTTTCGTGTACGCAAAAGTATTTCTAATAGCAACGCGGCAGGTGAAGCTCATAGACAAGAACAGGATACGATTCCAGAATGAGCGTCCGGCGGTTCAGATGCAGTTCGGGCCCAACACGAACAACGTGCTGCCCCCGGCGTGCGGGGGGTCCGGCAACTACAACAGCACGGACAGGAGGAAGAGTGCCAAGCGGAGGCCGTCGCGGCTGATGCTCGTCAAAGAGCACAAGGCGCTGAAGACGCTGGGGATCATAATGGGGACGTTCACCGTGTGCTGGCTGCCGTTCTTCGTGGCCAACATCATCAACGCCTTCAACAGAGAGGTGCCGGCGGAGTGGCTGTTCAGACTCCTGAACTGGCTGGGCTACGTCAACTCCGGCCTCAATCCCATCATCTACTGCAGGAGTCCGGAGTTCCGCACCGCGTTCAAGAACTTGTTGGGCTGCCCGTGGATCTCCACGCCGTGGCTCCACGCTTTTTATAAAGAGCTGCAGACTCTGTGCTCCTGCTTCCGATGGCAGCCCCGGTCCGGGGCGGCGGACTCTTTCCAGAAGCCCCCGAACGGCCGGAGTGACGGCGGCGACAGCCTGTCCAGCACGCAGGGCAGCAGCAGGAGCGACGAGGCCTCTCCCGGCGCTCTGCGGTCCAACGGCAGCACGCAATTCAGCGACTTCTCAGAACCAGAGACAAAGCTGTGAGTTTATTTTGTCTTATTGAATGATCACATTTAACATGTTTCGTCTGACTCTGATTAAATAAAACCATAAATCCCAGTTTAGAAAAGCTTGAGGCTTGACAGTTTTGACAGCCAGGCTCAACAATAATGCTCTGTGGCAAAATATCCACCAAACAAAATGATGATGATCATCATCACGGCTATTATCAAATCAGCTAAAGAGATGATGGAAAAATAAAAATCTTTAATCAGATCTCTACAAAACTGATAGAGTGAGGTGACTCGCAGAGTCTGTCTCTCGCGTCTGTATTTGGGGATTTCCTCCTTTCCTTTTTTTTCCCCCCATTAATGTGTTGTATTAGCAGTGTGTCATATCATATGACAGACTGAGGAGCTTTTGTTGGAGGAGCGAGTGTAAAATCAATGTCACGGAGAATCAAACAATTAAAATCACTCTCTGCTTCTGAGTGCTCGACTGCAGAAGGGCCAAAACACGACGGCGATGATGAAAACATGACTGTGCATATACATGGCGTTCAGCGCAACAGTAACACTGACAAATACAGAGGTGAAAAAATACTATTTCAGTGCTTTAATTTATTTAAGATATGCATTATAAATAATGTATTGCAAACCACATCAACACAAAACATTACCAAATGAATGGGAAATGTTAGTTTAGAAAGTTTCTGAACATAAATAAACAAATACAATTAACTTCTTTGAGCATGGGATCAATTTCACACATGCATTTTCCCCCTTTGAAACTTCAAGTCCGCAAAATCGATCTGGTGTCACGGTAATATTTAAAGAACAAGGACCTCTTTCAGCCATTTAACAACATGGTTTTTTTTTTAAATACTATTATTACTTCAAACTGATTATTATGGCAGAGGCCGAGGGCCAGCAGGTTATATTTTCTGTTTGCAACATAACTCAAAAAGTTATGGACGGACTACGTAGAAATTTTCAGGAAACGTCTGAAATGACACTAGATACGAGTGATTAGATTATGAGAATGATCTGGGTTGGTGGGGGGAGGGAGGGAGGCTGAGCTGTTTGGCAGAGGTCTGCGCTGTCTGAGTGCTTTTCTACTTTATTTGACAGAAAATAGATTTTTGGTTGCTTTTGAAGTATGCTGATGTGTTACAGTCCAGGGGACTTTTTTTAAAGAATCAGAAGAGAAAAAATACATTATTTGCTACTTTTATGTTACAACAGTATTGCTACAGAAAAAGTGTAACATTTTAATTTCTGTGCCTCATTTCTGTCTGATGATACTCCAGTTTTTAAAGCAAGTAGTTCTCCTGCATTACTAAACAGGTGTGTGTTTTAAAACAGAATCGAATACTAGATTATTACAGTACATTCATATTTACACATCAGTATATTCAGTCGAACATCATAGATTCCAATGCTCAGCTTTATTCCCCTGTTTTTTAAAGATAAAATGTTTTTGAAGTGTTTCTGTTAACCACTGGTTTGTGTAGATCCACCCGATTGCGAGAACCACACAGCAGAACTGAGAACATTCGGAGTTATTTGTGTGTCTCTCTGAGTGAGTGGGCCTCCGTGGGCGCTGCCCAACACCCTCTGCAGCAGATAAATCTTTATCGCCGAGGCACAAGACTTCCCCCCCACAACTGGAGGGGCTGTTTACAAGACTGACAGACAGCGAGCCGCTGGCGTTACCGCAGGTCAGCTGAATATTTGGCTCCCGGTGGGATTAATCCACAACCACAAGCTGACAGGCCTCCAAACTCTAACAGCAATCATTACATACATGATCAGAGATTGATCTAACACCATATTTTCTTATATCCATCCCAGAGATAGCTACAATGTGAAAAACATAATTTAGTTACAATGTTCCTTTGTACATTTGTATTATTTTCTTTCAAGTGTGGGCATTTTTAAATTTTGATAACACTGTCACAAAGCAAACGTTTAACAAAAAGGATGAATTGCTGTTTTATAGCCTTAAAAACCAGGTAAGAGAGAATATTGTTTATTAATTAATATTAATTAATTAATATTAATTAATTCTGGTTCAATAAATGCTTAAAATGCAGTTAAGTATTAATTAAAATTGATGGCTTATGTGTTGAACTTTTATTATCAAATACGTTGGAATCCTAAAGTGTCTGAAGTCATAAATCCCCTGCTGAAATCCATATACACTCAATTTTTGTTATATACATAAAATTACATGACACGTTATTCAATTTCAGCTCGTGAAATGCGAATTCACAGCTCGCAATTCAAATTTATATGACAAGCGGCACAAATTAAACACTCTGGCCCCTGCTGTGCCATGTGAATTCCCATGAGTGAAGCGGTTTCACGGACTTGGGATGTTTCCTCTTTCAGCGCTCACTCTACGCGCCATATGTCATTTTGCTCATCTCCTTGCATGACAAGCATTCAGTAGAATTTTACAGACATAATCAATGAGGCAATAAAACAGGAGGCATTTACGGGCATATAAAAGTTAACCTTAAAAGGAGCCTGGCGCGTTCTGTAGTAAATCAGCCCAAGGGGAAGGCTCAGCAGACTCCAGCGGTGCTTTTAGGATTACAGATGTAAGTGAGATCAGCTGTTCAACAATGACTCAGAGGGGGCCGAGAATATTCACAGAATATCACAATCTGTTCAAAGTACGGTCTGGATTATTGAATTTAAAGCTTAACACTGCCAATTACTCCAAAGCTGGGGATCATGTCCACCTTCGGGAATCGGCAGCATGAAGAGGCATTCGAACAGCACTTCAGGACAAAGTGCAACAGCAAGGTCGTCTATATCAGGAGACGATGTGTTCTGATAAATAGAGAGAGACATAAGTGCCTGAGATGAATGGTTACTAGGAAGAAAGGCTGCACAGGACAAACATTATCAATACAGTAGCTACTTTGTTTTCAGAGAAATACATGCTGGCATATCAGTGCTGCCCTTATCAACATCCACAGCAGCCTTCAGCTGCTGTCACGCATGCACCGTGCGACATGACAGGCACCGTTTTCTACCGATTCCCCGCCCGGCAACTCTCTGTCACTTCCGAAAGTCCATATGACTCCTCATTCTATTATTTCTCCAATAATTTCAGACTAGATTTTATTTCTGTATTCATTTCTACATATTACACTCATTGAAATACTTAGATATTTTAACGACACAGTTTTTCAAACATATTTTAAAATTTTTCCACTTTTTATTGACAAAAATAAATTGGATAGAGTAAAAACTGGCCAAAATCAACCATATATTACCATTTATAGATAGAAATCCAATGGGTTTCTGACTGGATTTCAACAGAAGATACTAACATATAATGTGGATTTCTGCAAAAATGAAATCTAAATTTGGCTTCTGCATGCATGTGTGAAAGGGTTAAGGAGGAAAACGAACAGAAAAAGAACAGACATCTACAGTAATGCTGGTATCTGTCATTTGTTTCCTCCTCTCCTAATTATAAGCAGGTGCACACTGACAGTTTATATCAGAAAGAAGCTGCCTGCTCGATTGTGGACTGAACAGAAATCTAAATGAGAAGCAGACAATCAAACCCTCTGTTAGATGTCTGGCATACTGGTTTAGATAGATAACTGAAGCCCATAACCACAGTAATATACCTGTAGAGTTACATTTTACCGTACATTGATATAATTATCATCATAGGGACCACTTTCCGTGTCCACGTAAATGGAGATATATTTTTCAAGTTATTGAAAAAACATGTGTTTCCTGTGCATTCCAAAATGACTATAAAAATGTGGTTTCAGCTGGACATCACAGAACACACAGGGAGATGGTGGAGGATGGTAACTGCAGCATAAATACCCATGCACCTGACTCATAAACGTCTCATTTCACCAATTCATTGCGTAAACAGTTTAGACGTACGAGTTAACAACTCATATAAAACTAACTTAAAAGGACAATGTGTTCAGAAGGCTGCGTTTGCACTGTATGTTACTGGAACGAGTTGTTACATTAAGCAAACTAAATGTTTGAAAGTACAACACGTGGTCAGCAGGATACACAGAGGAAACGTGTCAAACGTCGTCTGATCGTTCTGTTCAGCAGGACCTAGCAGTGTTAGCACTGCTAATGTTTGGCAGCTTGCAGCCTCACGTGCTTCCAGAATGTGGGTGTAAAAAGGCTTTGCGGTGCATTGTTTATCATTAAAGCAGTGCCTGTGCAGTAACTAATGCTTTTTTTCCAGCACGGTGAACCCTGAGCTTTCCTCTGCTGTATGCTAATCAGACTCCGTACGGGGTTTCACACACACCGGCTTCCATAATGTGAGTTTTAGTCAGCCTTGAGCAAGGTCAGGCCCAAACGAGCATGAAACGGAGCGGGCTAAAGCAAAAACATGGTGGTGACGACCTGTTGGGCTTTTTTCAGGCCCAGTTCATATCGTATAGAGGCGATCACACTGTGTGACAGTGTGTAAATAAAGGCATCTGGGAGTTGTTCAGGTTTAAAAGGATTACAAATTATTTGATTTTGCATTTGGATTATTTTTTGCTTTATCTCTTCAACAGTGGCTCAGATCAATTCATCATTTGCACCTTCAGTAACAAGATTATGGATTTCCTTCACATTCAAGCCATCAATACTCACTGGTTATGAATGCATTTCAAGCACTTTTTGACACACCTATAGATAGCCTTTAGCCTATTACACAAATCATAAAGAACGTGCACGAAGGGAGTCCTGATTTATTGAACTGAGCAGTAATAAACCATTCAAATGGATTTGAAGTTGGAAATACAACTGCTGAAAATAGTGCGCTGAAGTTGATTAAATTACAAATCCATGTTTGGTGGGGGACAGAAAGTCTTTATACTCGCGCTGTAAATCATTTGACTGTCTTGGATCGACACTGAAAGAAAAAAATCTAATGAATTTCATTTTAAAAGCTTGTTCAGTCTTGATAAAAGCTTTCTCGTAACTTCAACCTGAGCTAATGAATAATATGTATTTGGCCATATGGCCATCCTGCATATTGTACGGTTGGTAAAAGAAAAAAAAAATGATTCTATTACAGAAATTGTCTTGTCAGTTCAAAAACTGCATGCTCTGATTTTGTTGATAGGAGATTTGCACAGTTTATTTTCGAAACAAAAATGATCAATCGCTGTGTTTTCAATCTGTGTTTTTTACTGTTGGCTTTGTTGTCACCTTATAATTTTGATTTTCACCCGAAAGCCTAAAGGAAATAAATGATAATTCTCAAAACCAAATATGATCACTTATGATTGATGGTTTTCCTGAACTTAAATGAGTTCTGCTTCTTCTGCTGCAACAGAGATTAGGCATCATGTGCGAACCTGGTTTGCCAATAAAGTGTGAATGAGAGGCTCATCAGGACAAATGACACAGAATATCATTCCTTGCAGTTTAAGTTTTCCAAACACAGCATGTTGAATCATGGCTTTAGGCGGTACTGAAAGAAAAAGTAAGGTCACTTTTCTTTGTTACAGTGGGTGAAAACCACAAACTCCCTGCATATTTCCAGTTCACGGCAGTTTATGTCTTCCTGTGCAGACATGTACAGTGGATGTGATAGCATCAGAATTCCTGTCCTGCTGGAGGAGAGAAAAACTTTGGTTTCATGGAGGATAAACGGATGAGGGCAAATATGCGGCGACTTTTTGTACCTACGAAGACGAAAATAGATGTTTTAAATGAAAGGGCTGAAGCAGCGATATCACTGCTTTTGGTCACAAAACGACCTGAAAGACACCAGCCAGCTGCTGCGTTTGTGTTTTCCTTTATCAGATAGAAACTGAAATTGAGAGCAGGGTGTGACGAGCACACAGCAACAAGTTGGACTGCGGCAAAAAAACTAAACAAAACCCTCATTTATTTATTTATTTAGGAAGAAGAACATCACATAATGTCACAGACAATAAAGCTTATAATGAGAAAAAAACAACTTATCTTGACAAGATGTTTTTTCTTTTGATAAGTGATACATAAATGAAGAGGTGAAATGGCGGCTGTGCTGGTATTTCCTCCTCCTTGTTACAGCACCTTGAATATACCTTAACCCTTTAAAGGAGCAGTCGTTCATGTATCACACTGAAATATAATTTTACATGCGCATCATATTTTTATGCAAAATACATCAGTGAGATACAACTAACTGAATAAAATGGGAGGAAATATTAGCAGCAGCAGCTATCTCATTGTCTTAATCATTCTTTGTATAAAGTGTAATGATTAGTTCAAAAGAAACTTGCTAAATAGAGAGTTAGATTAAATTAAAATAAACATGCATAAGCAAACTGATGTGTTTGTTTCTTTTTCAGCTTCACTTTGCAGGAAAAGGATGGATGAACGGTAAAACCCGAGTCTACTGAAGCAAACTTCATTCTGCAGCCGTGACTGTGATTCCTGCAAAGTCGGAGTGAAAGCAGCAGCGGCGGAGACGAGACGAGCAGAAGAGGAGAACGACATCGAGGACTGGAGGCCCTGTGCAGAAACAGCTGATTTGGTGTTACAAACGAGAGAAAGACTGGCGCAGCGCCGCAGACGAGAGATGAACGAAGCTCCTGGTGTCACCGGCGTGAAAAATACTCTCCGTCCCCAAACGAGACAGTGCTGACTGGTTCCATGGCATTCCTCTGTTTCAAGAGTGTTAGCATCAAATGGATTTTTGTACAATATGTTAGTATTTATAAAACACTGAATCTGCAGCAAATTACAAAGATTGACAAACGTATAATTCCGGGAAGTCCTCACAGTGAAATCTTGTTTTCATCACACAGTGTGATCGTGCTCATCGAAATGTTAAACTATTGTCCGTTAAAAGTCTTTTTGTCTGGAATTTTGACTCTCCGAACAGTAGTTGTTGAAACTGTTGAGATCCGTTGTGAAAAAGAAGTGGCTGTTGAAGAGTTAAGCAGAGATAATTATATTAAACATCAGTCACTTTCCAGAGGGGTGATGGGGACGTCGCTCTCTGTCACTGGAGCTTCAGTCATGAACAGGCCACAGCAGAGGTCACACAGGGACTGAAGGGTTCTCTTCCCAAACCGGGAGCGCCACAGAATATCCAAAGCTTTTCCTGAGAAACACAACCGTGTGTTGATTTGAGCCTTTTTTTTTTTTTAATTACAAAGCTGCTTCAGAGTTTGTCGATTTTGCAGCTTTGCTGCAAAGCTGCAGATATCTGAAACCTTTATCAAACACTAGTGTGAATTCGGCAACTTCAACACAGAAATTTACCTTTCACTTTAAAAAATTAGACACTTCAAACACTTCACACTCGCAGTGCAAGCCCTCCATTACATCTAGTTTAAAAATACTCTGGCATTTGGTACGTGACCGATCGCTCCGCAGCTCAGGACAATGAATGCATCAGAAACAACAGGCTGTGGCTGGACCGACGCAGGCAGGTGTCAGCTCTACCTGAATGTGTTTGAAGCTGACAGACGTGACGTTAGTGAGAAGACAGTGAGAAGACAGCCTAATCTCAGGGACACACTGATCCACACATTTAATGTAATTCAGCATATGTTTACACACTGATTTCTTTTATATTGCTTAAACCAACTCAAGGTCGTGGGGGTCACTGTAAGTAAAGGCATGGTACAGCCTGGACAGGTTGGGTCACACACACACTCACACACACACACACACACACACACACAGACACAAGCTGTGAAGCAACTGTTCCAATCACTACAACACTGCGCAGACAATTGTTTAACATTTTTAGACATTTGGAAACCACGATCAGTTCCGTTAAATTTAGTTTGAAGTGAATATCTTTAAATCATAAATTTAAATGAAACTCGGAGTCTCAGATATTAGAACTTGTACGGAAACGTGATGCATTCAAATCATCCTGAACTGTCGAGTCACATGACAATCTGATAGTTACTTTCAGCAATGGTACAAACCTGATGATGATCTTTTTTTTTTTTTTTTTTTTTAAAAAGGGCTTTTTTTCCAACCAAACCGCCCTACTCTTTTTGTTTGGTTTTTTTTTACTGGGGTGATTGTGTGTTAAGCTCAACAACACTCTCAGAAATGTCTAAAAATAGGAACCAAATGCTCATGTTATTGGAAACTTCGTCCCCTCACCATCCATTATTTTAATGCAGCATTTTCCATTTTGGTCCCGTTTTATTTTGGACATCTCTCTTCTCCAGCACTCCAGTGGATGAGCTGTCACCGAGCTGCACCCTTTGGAAACAAGTGTTCTGAAGCAGAGAGCCGTGGAAATCACAAAGGGCCGCGGGTCCACCGGGACCCGGGTTAACAGACACTGTTTCTAATCTTCTGACGCACCGTGTGATGTGCCAACAGTCGCTTTAGAGAAAAATTAAATAGAAAACTGTCTAACACTGGTCACATGTGCTCTTGTGTGCATAATCATCACTGTGGAAGAAAACGAGGTCCATGAACAATATAAATGATAAAAACAACTGAACAGTGACAGTTTGGCTCTCTTTTTCCTGAATATTCACTAATTTGAGAAGAAGAAATATTTGTAACGTTAAAAAAACAAACTCAAAACTTAAAAATGTTCAGCTTTCAATTAAAAATAAAACTTACCCCATTACTCTAATGACTGGAAATAGCATCATTGTGTTTCATTAATGTAAAAAGGGCATGTAACCAATAATGTTTACAATGCAGAATTATACTTCATCTCGATCTGTTCCTTGATCCATATACAGACCCTGTGATTTATTTCCAGAGGGCCTGAGGGGTCCTGACCCCCACGCTGAGACTCACTGTTCCACAACACTGAGCTGAGTAAAACTGCTGTTGAAACAAGCTCGAAGCTCTGAACAATTCTCTCCCCCCCCCACCCCAATGTTATTTCAGTTAATCTTCTACCCACAAAAACCTCGGTCATCTCTGGCTCTGCTGCAGTTTGAGCGGGCATCCTCTCCTGCTATGAGAGGAATTTACAGGGTTTTTGGGGGCTTTGAAAAATAAACTAAGAGTAAAGTGCGAGACATATAAAAACAAACTGTGACAAACATTGGCTCTGTCAAGGGGGTTGTGTGACAGCCGGAATATCATCCAGCGGGGCGAAAAAAAAAAAAAAAATACAACAAGTCTGAGTGGAAACAATTACCCTGTCTGTAGTACGGCCACACTCTTATCAGCTGATTCCTGTTACAATGTTTTCCATGAGCAGGTTCAGACTGAAGCAAACTTTTCTAGGAAACTGAAATGGGAAGTCACCACTGAAGGGAAATCGGGTGAGTTTGACAAGAAATTCATGCATCAATCAAAGGCGTGACTTCTATGGGTTGAGCTAATACGCTGTCACACACTTTCAAGTGCTTGATCATAAAGTTATGTCAATGATGAACCAGATTACTGCACATGCTCCAAACAAAGGTCTCACACTGTGGCTGACGTGTGTGTTGCACCTTGTTTTGGCTGAGCCTGCCCGGGACACGGGGGCTGGCTGAGAAGCGCCACGCCTGACGGATCAGCCCCGGTTTCAGCTTTTCTCAATCGATCAGTCATCAGTAAACCGGGCTGATCACCCCCACTGCAGCAGCAGCACGATAGCTAAGGAGTCACCAACGTGGAAATATTTCAAAGTAAAAAGCAAAAACAGTCCATAGACCACATGCAATACCTGCAAAACCCGTTTGTCAAGAGGTAAGAGGTGGAACATCAGGGCTTTGTTTAATACAACTGGTTTGTTATGATGTCTGAAGAGTAAACAGACAGTAGTCTGAGGATCAGACGCTCCACAAGTTAGAGTTGACAAGTTCCTTATTCTGCTGAAGGAGGGCAACATTCACATGAATAATAATTCTGTATAAAGACCAAACAGTGGGATCTGTAACAACAAAACCCTTTGAACCCATGGTTTGTGCTGCCATCACGATACTAAACATTATATTTCAGACACAGCCGTGGCAGAGTTGTACGACATGGTGCTGTATGCGACAGGCATGTTTGGGTTTCTTTCCAGGGCTTTACAATGTGTGATCCTGATCTTTACTGTCTAGATTACATTCTATGAGGGATTCTCACACAACGTGAGCAACGCTGATCCAAACTAATTTTTGTTGAGTCAAAGGATTTAGGAGATTTGAGTATTCACGTAGTGTTTGACACTGCTGAATTTTATCTGCTGCGGTCAGGGAGAATGAATGAATTAACCTGCATCAGCTGATCAGTTTGATCCTGGTTACACTCCAAGAACCACTCTTATGTTGCAGTGGCACTATTTTATCAAAGAAAACTCTTTTTTTTTTAATTTCCTAACAGCATATAATGCTGTGGATTTCATGATGGATTGCAAAAAAAAAAAAAAAAAAGATGCTGAGGACAAGAACTGAAAAGAAAAAAAACTTTGTTCACACTAAATTATGTTTAAATGTAATCTATCGACACCACTGCAAGATTCAGTCACCAGACAACTTAACAACCTTTACAATGTCGACTGATCAAGTTGGTTCTTAGAGAAGCTTTCCGTTTGGAATATTCAGAATTTTTTGTGGTCTGTGTGAATATCTGTCTTTCTATATTCGCCCTGTGACGGACTGGGCAAAGGTTCAGTGGGTACCCTCCCTGTCTCCATAACCAACTGATAGTGAACTGATACTCCAGCATGAGCTCGTCAATAGTACAGAAAGAAGGTCAATTTTAGCAATAAGTCAAAGATCACTGATGTCAAAAACGTGTAATTCCAACCTGTGATTAGAAAACGGTCTATTACAACAAAATTTGGTCCATTGCTGGGTGTATTTATTCATGTATTCTATTCAGTGTAACAAAACCATTGTCCCGTTTCATTTCAAGGATTTTGAGACACAGTCTGAGCGGGACGTCATAGCAGTTGTCTTCAGGACACATAAATATTTTAAAAACTCAATTTAGATAAGAAACAACTTCTTTTGACACCGAAAAATACCGAAAGCCTCACCAGTCAAGTTTCCTAATTGAGTAAGCGGCAGTGTAATTCAATAAAGCATTGTGGATTCATCCTGATTGACCCTCAGCGTGACTGAGGCTCATCCTGGTCTGGCTGGCAGCCTCTTCCTCTCCAGCAGCCTCATGATGTCAAAGTGCAGCAGCAAACAAATAACTCACCAAAAGCATTTCCCTCACATTTGAACAGGCCTGGAATCATAGCAACAACAGTTTGCAATTCGGGACTGTATATTTAGTTTCCTGACTTTATCTGTACTGATCCCCAGGACCACTGTGCACACACAGATAGCTGGAGATCACACACGGATCGCCGCTCTGGTGACAACAGGACAACCATCGCATGTATGTTTTTTCCAATTCTAAAAAAAAAAAAAAATACTATTCTGAAGAAATAAACCTTCAAATGAAGGTCAAAGACTGAGTGTTTTCTAATATACAGATTAGTGAAGAAAAATGTCTTTTCCTTTACCCTGAGAAACAAAAAATTTTTATAAATTTATGTTTCCAGTAAAAGTGTTGCTTCTTTTTGTCTGAAGCTTGATGCCATGTGTTCTGTGATGTGACCTGCAGGCTGATTCTCAAACAACCCTTCTATTACTCATTATGACTAATTGAACAGCCTAACCAGCTGCTTCGACCATCTACTGCCATCTAGTGCAGCGATTTGAGAGACACTGCTGCTCTGGCCGCCCTTCAGAGCCCTTGCTTCAGAGTCAGTGCTGAACTGAATGAGACCGAGCTTAGCTTAACAGCATTTAAATGCTGTTATTATCTGCAAAAACACAGAGGATTATGGTCTTTTCAGTGTTGTTTTGTGTGAGCTGCATTGGCATTTTAGGTGCTAAAAGTCTAAATATATTTATTCTTTTAGCTTCCATCTTTAAAAAAAATCAGCTTACTTTCTTTTTCTTTTAATGAATGACACAACCTGGCAGTGGAGCATCAGAAATGCCCCTGAGAGCTAAAACTTCAGCAATAAGTAGAGAAGCTGAAAGCAGTGGAAAGGCTGTGGGCAACATGTCAACAGCAAACACAAGTCAGTCTCCTGGTCCCAGTTATTCATTTCCGTGATCCTGCACTTCCACTAAAGTTCTCCGGTGCCCCCGGGAGGAGCAAGTGCCTCACACAGAAAATTAACTGGAAGGAGAACATTGTGTATCCCAGCACACTGAAGAGGTTGTTTGATCCCTGAAAACACACCATGTATCAGAAAATCTCCTCCATTGTGTACAAATTGATCAGCAACAACAGATTTGTAGCTCAGGTGGACTCTACACGTGAACGCCGCTGTACAGTGAATGAAAGCTGCTCTGTGCCTCTTGTGTGTAAATTGTGGGCAGCTGGAGGCCATGTGAAGACCTTCCAAACAGACATAATGAGGACATCAGGGTCCGCTTTGAGCTGATCTGACGGATTGGACTGTATGTAGGTTTTGATTCTATTACATTCTCATTATTTTATATTCCTCCATCCAGCTCTGTTCAGTTCAGGGTCAGGATGATGGAGCCGATGTCATTAAACAACGGCTGAAGACAGAATAGACCTGGACGGGTTCAGTCATCACAGGAAAAACATGCACAGAGACTCACACATGCTCAGCCACATGCATTTTAGAGTCACGGTTTAATCTCACTAAACATGTTAGTGGACTGTAGAGAGGAAACGAGCTGATGCACAGGGAAAACATGCAAACGACCAAACGGCCTGTCCAGGACTCAAACCCATAATAATTTTGCTTATTTCTTACTTTATAATGCAATGTTTTTACTGCTTTTGCAGTATTCATGTTTCTGCTGACATACATTGTACACAGTATCATTAATATATTAATATATTAGTTTTAGAATCCAATTTAAAATGTTGCTGCTGGTTTTTAAATCTTTGCACAATTTCGCACCTTCTTATTTAACTGAGCTGATTACGCTGCGTACCCCACAAAGAACCTTGAGGTCCTCCAACCAACTTCTTCTGGACATCCCATGGTCTAATCTAAGAACTAGAGGGGACCGGGCATTTGCTGTTGCAGGCCCTGAACTTTGGAATACTCTTCCTATTAATATCAAACATGCTTCCTCTGTTGAGTCTTTTAAATCATAGCTGAAAACCCACTTCTTTTCACTGGCTTTCAATTCAAGTTGATTTTAAGGCTTTGGTATTGTAATTTTATTGTATTACCAGGTTTTGTTTTAGTCTTGTGTTTAATGTTTATTATAGTTGACCTTTTATTATATAATGGCGGTTTAACAATCATGGAATGCACTTTGGGGCAGTATGTTTCTGTTTTTAAATGTGCTATATAAATAAACTTGAACTTGAACTTAATATTATGTAACATTTTCCCTCCTAATCCATCCAGATGAGCTCCCCAGAAAGAGGTTTACAAAGGTTTACTTCATCTTGATGAAGCTTTTCCTTTATTTATTTTCCTTTTATGGCTTTCCTAATTGTTTTATTTTCATGTTTTCATTATTTTAATTGCTTCAGATTAATTTTAATCCTTTTTTGAACCTCGTTTGAGTTTCCTTTATTTCCTTGTAAAGCGCTGAGAACTGCCTCGTCTCTGAACGGTGCTTTATGATTAAATGCGCTTTGCCTTTTATGGCGCTTTGTCAGCTCACAGATTTTTAAAACTATTTTCCACAATAGCGGTCTCTGTTGCACTGCTTGTATGAAAAATGGTGTCAAAAGTAAAGTCAGTTTGATTAATGGACCTAATTTTGCTCGAGTATGTTATAGTGCCAGCACTGCAGCAATTATCAGCCACCATGCAGAACTCTAACAGCTCCTGCTCGTTTGGTGAACGGAAAAAAGTAAACTCTCCAGGGTCACAAATTAGGGAGGGACAACAGTCAGCCATCGGTGTTGCCTTGGAGACAGCATCCCAACCAAATGTGTGCCGTCGCCTGGCAACAGTGTCCAAACAAAAGGCTGGCGCTGATTAGTCTGGCTGAGTTCAGGATGAGCCGAGCCGACAGCAGACTGGATGGAAAGCGGGTCACCCGCCGCGGAGACGCGGGAGGTCATCTGGCCGTGTTTACCAGTCCTCGAACCGCAGTGGCGAGCCCACGAGCAAGGCTGCTGTCCGCCTTCAAGAAAGACACGCAGGCCAGGAAAGTTTATCTGGCAGGCAGAGGTGAGTGAGTTTTCTTTACCTGCAACCAAGACAAGGCAGATATTCTGCTCCAACGTCTGATAGACTTTTAAATTTTATTTTTATTTATTGATATTGTTTCGTAGTCACATTTACATGAATATGTTGCTGTTTACACTAAAAAAAAGACACTTTTTCATCTTTTTTTTTTCTAAACCAGCTAAATTTAATTTATTCAAAACATAATTTTTTTCCTACTGAACACGATTTGGCACAAAACAACTAACCCACACCTTGACATGTTTTTTATTCACTTTTATCCTTGACTTGATGAGCTGCACTGTGGTCTTTATTTATTAATAATCCCCAATTCACATCTAGGTTAGATTTGAGGCCTTTTCAATTTCCTCCAGGTATCACACTCCAATTTTTTTTTGTGTTATTTTTGATTAATTGTTGATTCAAAAATGTCAGGCTTGAATGGAAAACACCATTTACACCTTTGGAAATGAGTAAAGCACACCGACGACCACACATGTATGGGTGAAATGTGACAGTAAGTTAAAAAAAAAAAAAAAACATTTGACATGTGAGACAGAGGCTCGCCGATTTTTCTACATCATCTACATCCTGCATTTGCACCTTATATTTGTAGATTTTGAATATTTGAGAAAGAATGGAATGTAAGGTCAAACTGCATGAATGTATGGTCTGCGTAACATTTGTGTAATACTTATTGCTGATGACCTACAGTGAGGAAAATGTACAGAGAACTGCTGTTATTTAAATGTGTGAGAGACAGAATACAGGTGAAAAAGGGTCCAGAGGATGATGATGATATTTACTCATATAGGAGCAGGTCCAAGGTGAATACCGTTTTGGATTTTGCACAAGAATTTGAGGTCATTTTAAATGTTCAAACTTAAATGCACTGAAGTGAAGTAAAGTCTGAACCTGATGCCGGCGTCTGAAACCTGTTGACCATCAGCTCTTCCTCAAACCGCCTCCTGAGGAGAGCAGCTGCAGTCCAGCTGAAATCCTCTCACATTCTTGCACGACGTTGAATTTGAGCTGCTCCGGAGTCAAATGTCTCTCTGTATTTCTGCCTTTCCTGTTCTTTAACACCCTTGTGGTTTTGCATGCCGCTGTCAGCCATGAAGTCAGGCCAGTCATTTGAATATAACACAAGAAACAAAGCTAAATATAACTTTATATCAGAACAAAAGAAGAACGATTATATTTGATCCATTTGATGTGAATTATTACACTAAGAAATTAGTTAACCCACTCTGGAGGATGAAAGACTTTTTTGAGCCGTCGCTCATGTGGTTCGATGGTGAGATCTTATGCAAAACCTGGACAAGAATGTTTTTGTTAATCAATAAATGCAAATCCTGAGCTTTAGTACTGGAGACCCAGCAGCTCCATGTGCTGTGTGACTCGACTCAGTTATCGAAAAAGCTATTAAAAAATTGAAGCTTTTGTTTTCTTCCATCATAACAGGCCGTTTGTTGACCAGAACATGAGGTCAGCTGGTATCTTGGCCTGAAAAATAAGACAATCACAAAGTAACAGCGAGCAAAATGAGCCTCTAGATGGTCTCATTTTGGACCTTATCTTTCTAATGGCACTGTACACTACATTTTGTTCTGCAGAACAAACAAGTACAAAAGACTATCAGTACATCAGTACTTCTTCCCCCACTGTTGACAAAAAAAAACCTCTATAGAACTAGATTTTTTCTTTTTTTTTTGAGACATTCTTGTAACATTTCTGTAAAGATATTTACTCCGACTTGTTTCTGCTTTTTGTTTTTGGCTGAATTTTGCACAGTTGAATGGTATAGCCTCTTTTAACATTTCTCTTCTTCAGAGTATTACGGCGAGGATGGAAAGACGTACGAATTGGATCTTGTCGGGAAAATAAAGCAGCAGTTAAGCAATGATCCCACTTTCCACCCAGAGTATCCGTCTTCTCTGGGCCTGCGGGAATTTACCCGGCAAGCCACAGAGGTCGCCTTGGGAAAGAGCTCTCCATCTATATTAGAGAACCGGGTAATCATTTATTACCATTCATATAAACTATGGCTTATTGCAGTATATATTTTTTTTTACATATGTTATACTGTATATTTACATTTAATTTTTGCTCTCAGACAAACGAACACATGAAATACTCCTCATTTAATCAATAATTCTGTCAGTCAACTCCACCTTGAATCACTGTGCACATCAGTGGTATCAGTAACTCAGGTAATAATAGGATTACTTGTGATTTACAGGTGTTGGGAGTTCAGACGCCGGGTTTCATCGCCGCAGTGCGTCTCGGAGCAGAGCTGCTGAAGCACTGGTATGATGGTGCTGCTTGGTGCGGACCCGTTTACCTCGCTTCTCCCTGTGATGGTAAAGGAAATGTAAACAACATTTAAAGATAGAACCCCGACAGTTCAGATTGTTGTGCTCAAAGAAAAAGATTCAACCTTAAACTTCAGGTTTGATTCTGCACAACAGGTGCAACAACTTCAGAGTAAATCACTGCACCTGAGAAACAATAAAGCACCGGGAGTGTTTTATTTGGCAAAATGAAGGAATGAAGTGAAGTGCAGTGGAATGCGGAGGCAGATAATTCCCATTTCCATTTTCATTTCAATAAATGACATGATGTCGATGAGCCTCGCTGTTTCCTCCATCTCATCCATACGGTTTTTCATCTTGATCCTTGCTGCAGACTCATTGGCCGGCGTCTTCCGGGCCGCAGGAATCCAAGATATCCGCCGGTATTGTTACTGGGATGATAAGCGGAGGGGAGTTTGTTTGGAGAGACTGTTGGAGGATTTGGAGCGAGCCCCTGAGCGAAGCGCCGTCGTTCTCTCGGCGTCTGCCCAATACCCGACTGGAGCAGACCTCTCTCAGAACCAGTGGGCTGTGATTACTCAACTCATGGCGGTCACTGACATGTTGCTTGATGCTCTCCGACAGAGGCAAAAAATAGTTTTTTATCCGTGGCTCTTCACTCCCACTTGATTGACCATTTGCTGTGTCGGCGCTTTGTTCCAACAGAGGCGTGGATTGGTCCCTTTCCTGCTGCTGCCGGCTCAGGGCCTCTGCTATGGGGATTTACAGCGGGACGCCTGGCCTGTGCAGCACTGCCAATCGCAGGGAATCCAGCTCTTTTGTGCTCAGTCGTTTTCCCATTGCTTTGGACTATATGGTGAGGAAATTGGAAAAGAAAATGCCGAGGATACGTGGCTCAAAAGAGCTCCCATTGTCAAATGGAGTTTATGTAACGTCAGCGTTATCTGAGATGGTGAATCAACAGACTGTACGGCCAGTACAGAACGTCAATGCTGATTCATTGTTCTTTTGCAACTGTTTCCACTTCTGTCATTAATGTGGAAAAAAAAAAGTGATGTGTGTCTAAATCTTAAACTTTTGGATGTTCCAAATGATGGAACAGAAGAAATGTGTGTGTTCGCTGTAAGATTGGAGGTGGGCTCAGTTCTCAGTGAGCCTCTGTTCCAACACGCCTGAATTTAATGAGTGTGTGATCGTGAAGCTCTGCAGTAGCCTCGATCGGAACAAACAGGTGCAATAAAGCAAGGAGACGTTGAAGCCGTTCATGGCTGTGACCTGCAGAAACTCTCACCTCTGCTGTGAATGAAAACAGGTGGAATGTGAAGGAACACATTTCTCTTTTGAGCCTCGTGTACTTTTCTTCTGTTATGTGACAAGGTGAAATTTTCCCTTAGCTAAAACATGTGATTACAGGTTAATTTCAGACCGCAGCAAACAAAAGGCTGAGCACAGTCGTGCATTTCTGTGTCGGTTCTTTTGTGCAGGTGAGGCCGTCGGACACTTGCTGTGCATTTTGAAACAAAACTCCCTGCTGCTCTCTGTTAAGTCCCAAGCTGACAAGATAGTGAGCTCGCTGTGGGCCCAGCCGTCTGCGGGAGGAGCTCATGTTGTCGCCACTGTGCTCAGCAACTCCGCCCACCTTGTAGAATGGTGAGATACGGTGAAGGGGTATTCTTCCTGGTATGTGCAGAATGTGGCCTGAATGTTCAATTTGCTGCAAGATCTCTTTAACCATGCCGGACTGTCCCTCGGACAGGTTTGAGAGAGTTGAAGTGGCTTTGCCAAAAGTATTTAATGCATAAAAAACCACAAAAAAATGATGGCCATGTTTCCCTGTTGGATTCTTTTGGTTTTCTGGTTTTGAATTTGATATCTTTTTTTATTTCCTGAATAACGCTGCCGGCTGTGCTCCCCAGGCAGGGAGAGGTCAAGCACATGGTTGAGAGATGCATGCTAATCCGAGCCGTCCTGAGAGAGAAGCTGAGGCTTCTGGGGACTCCAGGTTGCTGGAACCATCTGACTCAACAGGGCGGACTCTTCTGCTGTACCGGCTTGAATGGTGAGAAGCTTTTAGCTGCAGTTTTGAATGAATCTTTTTTGTGTCTATTTCTTGTTATCTTGAAACTCTGAAGCTTTGGTCATTTTTATCACCAGAAAAAATTCTGCCTTTCTGTCTGAGAGACAAAATTATGATGGATTACTTCTTCCACAATTTTTTTTTCCATCAGCAATCACAATTTGAACTCGTAGGAGGTTCGAATGTGCTTAAAATAAATTTTATGATAACCAGAACGGGGGCTAACTGTCACCCAAATCCAGTTTAAACACATCTTGCTTTTTGTTTGCGTCAGGACAAACTATTCAAGTGACCTTTACACAATTTCTTCATATCTTCATGAACTGACTGAAAAGAACTTAAAGCATTGTTTTTTTTCCTTCTGTAGTTATTTAATGTCTTTCTCAAGCTTTCGTCTTTGTCCTACCGCGGAACAGGGAATTTTTTTGTAATTTTTCTTTCAAGCTTTTGATTCCTTGTATTGAGATTTTGTTTTAATGCTTACAGCATAGCGTAGCAGTGGAGTCCAGTCCTGGTCCTTTAGGCTTCTTCTCTCCTACATGTGTTTTTGACGTCTTGCTGCCCAGCACAGCTAAACTTAACAAATGCTTCATCATCAAAGTCTTTGGAAAGCCTGATAACAAGCCGTGAGACACTGAACAGTGGTCCTCCAGGACCACGACCTGGCCTCTTTGAAATAAAGCAAGCCTTGTGATATATCATTATTAATGTTTTCACAAAATGACATGTTTTATTTTTCTTTGTCAATGCAGATCATCAAGTAGAATTCCTGTCAAACAGGAGACATGTATACCTGCTCCCGAGTGGCTGCCTAAACATGAGCGCAATCAACGGCCGCAACCTGGACTATGTCGCCGAGTCCATTCATCTGGCCGTGACCACTTCACTCTAACCATGTGGCCTTTGATCAAGATGTGAAATCAGTGCTGGAGAGGCTTTTCAGCTTGACCAGGACACGCTGAGCCTGAACATCTCACATTTTATGTTAAAATGTTCCGTTTCCTGTTGCCACTGAAAAATAAATGTTACACAGAAATATTCTTTCACATGGCAATTTTCAAAGTGCTGGTGATTAAAGATAACTAGGCTGTTATCCGTTTGTTTTTTGTGTGTATGGTTCACGTAACACAATTGTAAAGCTCTATCTGGTAAATGGCTGTAAATCAGTAATATTGTTGAATTATATTTTCTCTTGTCTTAGGTATTCAGCAACACAGCATTTCACTCCAGACTTAAATTTATATTTATACAGTGAAACTTTACATGTGAAATTTGAACCGCTTTACACAAAACCACTAGCGACGGTGTTCCTCAAGGTTGAATATTAGGCCCATTACTCTTTTGAGTGCAAATGCTTCCACTTGGCAATTGAATTTAAAAGCATAGATCATCACAGTAATGCAGTCAATCCTCAGCTTTATCTGTAGAACCAAACAACAGAAATACAGTAAATAAACTATATGTTTGGCTGATATCATAGGTGGGACGATTTTAATTTTCTGAAGATTAAATGACAATGAAAAAAGTTTTTGTTGCTGACTTAGAAAAAATTGGGAAGTTGAGAAGCCTGGCTTTTCAATCAGAAAGTGAAATTAGAAAACTTGGTGTGATTTTTGCTCAAATTTGAAAGTTTAATCTCACAAACGTCTTTGTTTTCATGTCAGAAACATTTCTTGAGTCACTTTTTGGAACAATTGAGATGATGGAAAACTGATCCACGTTTTTTTCTGCATGACTGGCTTATTGTAGTGCTTTACTACTTAAAAACATTTTTATTTGGATGAACACTCTCTTCAGCTCTTTTCTCATCTAGTCCCCTCATGTTATGTTTTCAATTGATTCCCGATTGTGACCTTTGCAATTTTTTCCGCATTACATTATATTTGTCTGTTACACAACGTCATTTGTTTTAGTGTGCTTTGAAAGCTTTGTCTCTTTTAATTTTGAACAGATGTTATTCGAGGTATTTTTTTATATATGAAAGGTGTAATATAAACAAAGTTATCATTTGCTGATATGTACTCTGGCTTTTACTTTCAAAGTGACAGTAAAGTAGAACCTGCGAAGTGATGTGTTGCCTCTGTGTCTGCCATCAAACTCTCTTTACTTCTCTATATTTTTCTGCAGTATTTTGTCCAGGAGCTCTAAATTCGTTTGAATAACTGTGCAGTACAAGGGGGGCTGAGGAAAGCCCCAGGCTTTTTAAAATATCTATACAGAGCCCCTAGTAAAATATCGAACTCTTCCAAGCTTCAAACGTGCCAGAACTTCTCCCTCATTTAACTACTGAAACTAGTTCTATTTGATTAATCATTTCAGGGAAATTGGCTTTTTCCACATTTACCAACCTTATTTTTAGGTTTACAGTGGAAAGGCGGTTCGGTAGATTTCCTGTGGATCCACATCAAATTTTCTAGTAAAGGCGTATCTAGCATC
The DNA here is from genome assembly GCF_902148845.1 of Salarias fasciatus. Taxonomy (NCBI): domain Eukaryota; kingdom Metazoa; phylum Chordata; class Actinopteri; order Blenniiformes; family Blenniidae; genus Salarias; species Salarias fasciatus. The sequence goes on along the minus strand of NC_043756.1, from coordinate 8,855,607 downwards.
ATCCCTACAAGTGCAAACAGGAACCACTCCATTTAATGCAATATCTCACCCTGGGGGGGGGGGGGGGGGGGGGGGGGGGGGGGTTGGTGGTTCTTTATTAAGAATAGTAGAAAATGTTTCAAAGACGGCCAATAAGAATCCATGGCAGCTCCAAAACAAAATGGCACATTGAAATTTCATCCTGGTGACAGCAGAGGTGAGACTCATCTAATCTTGGAAATATTTATCTGTCTGTTTCTCCAAGAAATAAAAGTATTACCTTAAGCTGAATAACCCAACTCTGACGCATGTCGAACACATACTTGAAACTGTACACTGTCATGTTTTAGTGTCCATTTCCTAGACTGAGCTGCATGGTTTGCATATCATGTCTGGCTGAAGAAGGCGAAACCACAGGAAACTAATTAGGTAAAAGGGGGAATAAAAAGGGGCTCTATTAGTACTAAAGTAGTAAGTCTAATTTTATTAAATTAATTGTCCACTGAGGAAGGTGGAGTGGTTTGTACTCTTGAATCTCAGCTGGAGATAAGACTTTCATCATGGACCATAGTTTCCTGTGTCTGTGTGAGTTTTCATCTTCGATTCATTTCGTTCAATTTGACACATACAGTCATTTCTAGGCACTTTTTAACAAACAAAAAATGTCAAGAAAGTGTTACAGTCCACTTGAGAGTGATGGGATGGGGGGAAGAGGGTTCAATCATCCATCACCCATTCAGCTCTGTGAAACTCCTGTGTATATTTTTTGTGTTTCTTACATTTTTCTATTATATTGTACATATGTGTCTGTCTTAACTGTATATTTAAATTAAATTTAATTTGTCTGTTACTGTATATCTGTTATCTAACTATCTGTCTTAGATGTGTATGTAAATTATATTTAATTTATCTGTTGGTTTATATCTGTTATTTAATTATATCTGTCTTAAATGTATATTTATTATGTTTAATTATGTCGTTAGCTTACATCTGTTAACATAACTCTAAAAAACAAATTTGCAAAATCACAAAGACACAAAAATAAGCCTCCTTTACTCTGTCTGTGGGCCGTGGCAACAAAGCATGCCGTTCACAGCAAAACCTAGGAAAAAGGAGTTAATCATATCTGCAGAGTAAAAATTGTAAAACCACAGAATTTTGACCAGAATTTGTCCTGAAATGCATCTTTTGGAAATGGATCCGTCCGATATGGACGCACTAATATTTTAATCCTAGTAATTTTAGGGCTTCCTGGTAATGGGCCTAAAAATTCAACAATTCTGCTGAATAAATACATGATACAACAGTATTTTGACCAGAATGGACCGGTCCATCTGGAATCGTATCTCACTGTAATGTCTGTAAATTCAAGTAAAACTCAGACTTTGCTTGAGAATGCACTGAAAGAAACAGACGTGTTGAGCCACCGGCCACTGAAATGTGAGCCATTTCTTCCCCTTCTTTATTTGTATGGCTCATTAAAACGTCTCCCAGTCACAAATGTTAATTTAGCAGCATAACTTATTTTACCACAACATCGCCAGCTGACAAGGCAAGATCAGGACAAACAACAACTGGTCAGTGAGGCTCTTTCTGCAGTCAGGTTCACACATCCGCCGTGTTGGTAAATTAATTATTCCTCTATAGGTAGAGAAGAAAAACCTGAGACTTGCAGTTTACCAAAACTAGTTTTGGTAATGCTTTTCTGTCCCAAAAAAAGTAAAACGGAAGGTGAGTATCTCTCATTGCAAAACAGGATATCTGTGCAATATTTCAATGGCTCTGCAAACTCTAACCGCTCAAACCACACAAGTTCAAAGCCGAATCACAGGTGTGGAAAAAATGTTAGAAACAGTCAATAGTTTTTTAGACTATATCTGATGACTAAAAAAGTTCACTGTGTTTGGAAAGAATCTTCTCTGCCATCCTCAAGAGGAAAGCTCTCAGTAGCTCCTGGCTCTTTTCATTTCAAGCCTCCCCCTCCCCCTCAGAGGTATGCATGAACCAACAAGCTGGAAGGTATCGGCTGCATTTACAAATGAAATGAAGGGCCAACAGTGGCCGCTGAGCTGCGCATTTAAAATCAGGGGCCATTTGGCCCCTCTCAAGAATGTATATAGGTAGGCAAGAAAAACCTGGAAGTTCTAGTGCTAGGCAAATGCCCGTGTTGCCTGCCCCGTAGCGACGCCTCTGCCTCAGCCTCTGGAGAAAATGGAAGGACTGAGTTCATGGAGTCCATCAGTGTTTGCACCATCGGGACTCCGCAGTGTGACTGTGCTGTACACAAGGTGAAACAGCACGAATCGCCTTGGAGTATTGTATGAAGAGCTTTTCTGAGGCTCAGTGGTAACATTTGCAGAGAAAAGCCTTGGACAAGCACGCCTATGTTGCTTCTCCTCTCAAGCTTCATTTCCTCTTCAAAATTGCCGTGAGTGTCAATAGAAAATAGAAATAATTTAAAAAAATCTCGCCATTGTACTTCTAGTGTGTGCCGTGTAGATCTCCGCTGCCTTCATAAGGTATGGCTTCAGCTATAATCTCACTGAAGAGCTTTCCATTCAAGTCTGATGTTTTCTATGATTTAATATGTGCCTCAAGAACCTATATGTTTTTTAAATGCTATCAATGACAAAAGTGCGCTTGGTCTTACATAAGCAGTAAAATAAATTAAATGTTATGAGATAGAGTTTATTTTCTGGATGCTACAAGTTTAACAGCATTTGTCTGGAAAGACTTCTCCCGAGTATTTCCTTTCGATTCTACTCAGAAAAATGTCCAAATGATGGGAGTGCAATACACAACAAATTATCGTTCATCTGCAAACCCCACTGGTAAAGCTCTCATCAGTCATGCTTGTGTGTGGCAGTAATGGAGCAATACAGAAATGAATGTTATTTTCCGATTTTCCCAAAGAAAAATACGTTTTTTGGACAGCACTGGCCTTTTATCTAACTAACTCAATATCTCAGAAAGCTCTCTTTTCATTTGTGAGACATGCCATTATTGCCCCTGCATGCTGTTTAGCTCTGAGTACCAGGTTCCGACAAGGTATTTAATGGAGCAGGTGTGCTCGTTCTTTTCATTCCCCTGACCCTACGAGCCCAGCAGGCATAATCACTGTGCTCCATCACAGGGAGTCACAACCATTAGGTCCGATCTGATATGATTTGCATTGCAAAATGTTCCTATGTGCACACCGCTGCAGATATTTGCTCATATCAGAGCTTTTAGGTCAGTTTCCACATGGCCCAATATAGAGCATGTGGTTATTCCCTCATACATTGAAAAAAAAGAAAGTTTTCCATAAGCAGTTAATACCATGAACAAGAAAATGTCAAAGGTTGCTGGATTCTGAAGTAACTGACATACATTCAGGGAATCTATAGAAATGCTACTGGACCCAAACCAGGGATGTTCTCACTGCGAGGCAACAGTGCAAAGATTTCACATTTACATCCATCTACCTTCCATACTGTTTAATCCTGTAGGTTTGCATGGCACTGGAGTGAGCAAGGTACAATCTGGACAGGTCACCAAACACACAGAGGCAGACAACCACACACTCTCACACCTTGGTCAAATGCATGTTTTAGGACAGTGGGAGGAAACCAGATCACCCAGAGAATGGTAAAATGGTAAATGGTCTACACTTATATAGCGCTTTTCTTTATAGTGCATTAACAGAACCCAAAGCCCTTTCACTGCATTAACACATCTACCCATTTACACTCACATTCACACACCAGAGAAAAGAAAGTTGGTGCACCCAGACCTCTGGCCCAACTCTGATCATGTGAAATCCAAATACTATATACTCTGTCTAGTCTGTGTTTGCATCATAGTGTGATTACAAATCTGATAATGATTTTCTGCTTTATGAAAAAAAAAATTAAAACTGACAACTGGGTATTTTTACAACAACCACACCCAAGCACAGTACTACTGGCTTAATTATTGTTAATATTCAAGTATTCAGAATGATATTGAATGAAGGATTGCATACAGTTTATAATCCATTACAGACCTTTCTCAAAATTACTTTGAAGTAAAACTTTTCAAAGGTTTAGAACTTAAAAAATTGTCTAAATGTCATTCATTTCTCACAGGATTTCTATAAAATTCATGATAGACACATCTCATCCACTGTTTAGTTCTACCGACCGTCAGTCGGTTATTTCACTACAGTGATTGCTCAACTCTTTCACATGCCACGTGTTTTTTGCGGAATGTGATTAAATATAGATTCATAACATTTGATCATGTTTTCAGAAATACCTGCTTCAATTTAGGTCTTGTGCACAGACTGGGAGAAAGAAGTGTTTTTCCAAAGTGAAACGCAGCCGTGTTTTTGTTCAACTCATGATTTGTCATTATTTACACAAATTCCAGACATTTTCCGCAAGCAGCCAGTATTTCAATAAATGGCACAGCTATTTTGTTTGCCCCGTGTGATTATGATCAACTCATATTTGTTGGTTTTGAATAAACACGTAACCAAACATGGTTACTTAACTAATGAGGGGGTCAATGTGAGCATGTTTATTTTAGGATATTTGGACGATTTGGAGCTGTCGTAAAAGATCAAACCTTCAGATAAGACATATTTTAACACTGCTTTAATCATGCTGCCACCAGAGGAAGGTACTCATTTTCAGCCAGAACTGTAATGTCAGAGTTCTCATAGAGTCTCTCAAAGCTGCATGGCAGACTGGTTGCAGAGTCTCATTTAAAATCTCTCCGCTTCTGAAAGGCAGGACCGTGTGCTCAGCGTTCTCTTTCTCCACCATTTCATCCCAGCAGCAGAGACGCAAGCCAGCCTGAACTGAAGTAATCACATGCCAAATACAGTCTAAAGACTCGGTCGCTCTGCGGGTGATTGTGGCAGATTTGAATTGTTGCATTAAGATGCCGGTGGAGCCGCCGGGGTCACCGGGCACGGCGGGTCCGGCGGAGTGGATGCACGGCAGCCTTTCATTACCATAGGAGTAACTGAATCCAAGGACTGAGTTGCTCCAGTTCTCAAGTACACTTGGACTCTGACAGTCATCAGTGATTAACCATGACTCACGCTATTAGCGACAAACAAGGAGGCAATAACACAGTTTAAATGAAAATTACTGCGTTGAACTGTCTGGCAGCATAATCATTTTTGAGTGGACGATGAACGGCCGAAAAATTATCTTAACTGTGTCATTCACTCCAAAGATGATGGTGTTTAAATGATGTGTCATCTGATTGAAAAGCCACTTGACAGGACATATTTTATCTTTGACCTTTGCTTTATTTATGAAATAATGATATTTCTTATTGCATTGAATTTAACTCTTATTCAAATATTTCTCAACAGCTAATTGAGCTTGTTGTAATTTAAAAACAACAAGAAAATACACTTTTGGCTGGAAATCCAAAAAGCACAGGTTATTTATCAAGGTGAACTAAACAAGACGATTTTTAGTAAGGTTTCAAAAATGTTTTCACACATTTACTCGAAAACAATCACCAGTTAGCAGTTCATTAGAAGAGCATTTTCATTATACCTGCCACAAATTAGTGATCAGGTGTGACCTGAACTGCTAATGTACCAGGAAATGAGGTGAAAAGTTCAGCGCCCGTGTGTTTATTATCACAACATGAACATTACACACTCACAAATGAGCAAAAAGCATTTGTGCATTTTCAGCAAGATGAACAAACTGACTTGCTGAAACGATATTTTGAAGAGCTTAAATTACAAAATATCAGATCATTTCTGAGGGATAATTTCCCTTGTGAGATAGTTATTGAGATTGACTTCATTAAATAGATACACCGCACAGAGAGAACAGGAGACAGTACCCGCATACTGGATTAAAAGGTTAAAAAAAAAAAAATGTTCAAAAACTCAAATAAGGCTTGAGAAAGTCTGTGAAGTTTTAGAGTTGGATCAACCAAACAAGCCACTCGTGACTAAATGCCAACAAAAGCGAGAGTCCACCAACAAACCTTTAAACTCACATTTATTGGCAATGGAAAACAAAACAGACAAAAGACACCAGAGATGTGGGGCAGCATGGACATGAGACAGCAGAACGCTGAACAAACTGAGCAAGATAAACTGACAGCGACGGCTTGGAGCACGCTGATGAAAGTAAAATAAAATAGGGACAATAAAAACAACAGCCTGTTGACTTCCATGCGCCTTATGTACCACTGTATACACTGCCGGAGATCACACACACTCACATTCACACCCACGAGCAATTTTAAAGTCACGAATGAGGCTTAAACGTACAGTATGTTTTCGGGCGGTGGGAAGACACTGAAATTACTGGAGAATTAAATCCATGCACACAGAGAGAGAATCCAATCCAGTCACACTATTGCTTTACAAGAGCAGGCTTGTTACTATGATCTGTACATATGTTTTCTTTCATCTAAACCCCCCCCCCCCATAGGTACTCAGAGTTCTGAAGGTTCAACAGTTGATGTTTATGTGGGTTTTTTTAAACTATTGGAGAACAAATTCCTGATCTAAACACAGTATTAGTTGGTGATCATCAGGGTGAATCAACAGGACGGTGCACAGTCTCAACTTTTAAGGTTAGGCTTGAGACTTTTCTATAAAGATTAGAGTTAGTACTGGTTCAAGCCGGCCTGCATCCTGGACCATTTTCTGGTTTAGAGAAGCTGCTGTAGGTTAGGACTGATGGGAGATCTTTACTGCGCTCATCCACTTCATACAGTGATGTTTGCTCTACTTCACTCTTTCATTCTCTGCGTCTATTATTTCTTTCCTCTCTTATATCCCCTCACCTCCACCAGAACAGCAGGTGTAGACAGCCATCACCTCCGAGCCCGGTTCTGCAGGTTACTTCTTATTAAAAGGGAGTTTGTCCTTTCCACCTCCGCCTGTGCTTGCTCATGTGGAAAAGCTTTTTGTGCATTTGTGTGTGTGTGTGTAAAAATGACTGTGTTGCACTTGGTGCCATAAATAAAACAGACATGAACTGAATTGAAATTGGTTTTCTCTGTTAATGAGAGGCTGTCGGTGATTTTATGATGAGCAAAAACTTTACCGACTTAGCCTGGTGAGATTGAAAGCACAGAAAAGTTTCCAGAATGTGAGATGAATCCAAAACTCTTCATCATCAAATCACGATTGTGTTCCATTTTAAAGGCTGCCTCGGCTTTGATCTCACCCCCTGTCTTTGCTATTGATTCAAAATGGAAAAAACATTCTGTAACTTTGAGAATTGGCTCAAACAATCAAGAAGAAAAAGTTGTGAAACTTCCATCTTCAAAGCTTCTGAAAGAAGAAAACTGTTCTGAGGGCTGTAATGTTATGTTATTATAGAAGGAACCAGCAATGCTTTTCTATCATAAATATTTTCATACTGAGGCTGGGACAAGGTCAGATTTTTGTCTTCATCAAGACTCCATCAATAACAAAAGCAAATAAGTCACTCCATACGCAGGTAAAACAAAACAAAAAACCTTTAGAGCGAGCTCGGTCTTGATTGTACATCTGTCTGAATTAAATAAATACAAAGATGATAACAGGAGACTTTATGGAGGAACAGTACTTAGTCATACTTTAATCGTGTAGCATTGCTGGTGTGTGATACCTGAAATTATTCAGCCTGCAATATGCAGTAATTTAACTAATGAGCCACATCTGAAGTACTGCTGGTCCAAACGTCTCTGGTGATTACGTTGCTGGTGTTGAACTGTCTTTCATCCTTTTCCTTGACATTTCAGCATTATTTCAACTTTAAAGTTTGCCTTACTGTCATTCTCATTAAAGAGACTCCAAACTGCTGACAGTGCTTTGCTCTCTTACAATGACTGAGTTGCATAAAAGAACTATAATTGCTGTCCACTTCACTTAAGTCCTCGCGGCTATCAAGGATATTTGTCAATTCAAACTAAATGACGAACTGTGTTCTGTTTCAAGATTTTCTCGGCTAGAACAACGTGTTCATCAGCGTGTGACGGCGGAAATCGCTCAGCCAGAACCAACTTTATTCCCTTAACTTAAGACACAATGGAGACCCGACAGTGATACGGAACTCCCTTCTTTGTGTAACGGACTTCCTGAATTCTCAAGTGAATTCCCACATTACTGAATCAAAACACTCCTGAAGGGGTGAATTTACTCTTTCAGGGTTGTGCACAATCTCACACTGGCTGCTGTGTTTGCAGGTAAATGTGGAAGGTCAAGCAGCAGGTCTGCAAAAGGAGGATTAAAAAAAAAAAAAAAAAAAAAAAAAGCAGGTGATATACCAGTTCATGAAGTCCTCTGCAACAGAAAAGCATTCAAGAGGGACAACATCATGTGCATGGTATTAAAATATGAGCATGTGGAGCACAATAGGTGTACATTTGATTGCAGCTGTATAATTGAAAGCACTCTCCTGGTCTTGTATTGTGCTTTCCACAGTGCTCAGACTCCTTTCAGTAACCTTTGGAATAAGATCTGGTTTATTTTTATACTAAATCCTGCAAATGGGGAGCCTGAGGACAGCACTGCCTCTGCAGGAAGATGAGTTAACCTGAAGTGATTACTGCAATTACAGAAGAACTGCCTTTTCAAATGTATTTGCAGACATCGCAGACACAATAAGTGCAAAGCGTATTGTGAATATCACATCAGGGTCTCCTTGTCCAGCCCTGGGCCTGAGCTAGGCACCAGGTCAGAATCTCATCCCTAAATGAATCAGTCCATGACACACTGATGGTCCTGTCTTGTTTGGAACAAAGTGAGTCAGTTTGTTCACTGAGGCATCCTGCCTGTAGCTTAAGGCTTGTCGTTACCACGCCACCTTATCAGTCAGACCCTGGGTCCCTTTTACAAACATTTGGTACCATAGAAGAGAGAGAGAGGGTAAGCAGTGGAGCTGCTGGGAAGGCGACCTCAGCTCAACAAATGCAGACTCAGTGTCACGTTTTGGACTCATTGGCTGTATTTTTTTAATATAAATGTATTTGCAGGCACGTGGAGTTTATGAGAGCCCCCCGTGGTTTACAGGTTGAAGTATTTTGCTCAGAGATAAACGCGTCAGAAAGTCCTGTCCTCTCCCCCTCGGAGCTGTCAGTCAGATTTTCAGCGCGTATAAAAGAGGAGCGTCTCCAGTCGGTGCGCGCACCTGTTGCTCGCCTGGCAACACGCACGCTCTTTACAAGGAGCATAAGAGTAATTGCATTGTCTCTAGCTGCTAATGGAAGCCTCGGATAGAGGATGCATGACTTTGGTGGCTTCTCGGAAACCCATTTTTCCTCATTCGCATGATAAACGCCGGTGAGGGAGGCGCGCGCACGCTGCGCTCCGCGCTGGAAGCTCACTGCGCCTTTCTGCTGCGTCTGAAAACTGAGGTGGGTTTGCTGCTTTGTTACCTGTCTCTAATTCGAAATACCGGTTTAAACTTTTATATGAAGGAAGGTTATTATAAAGTCGATGCTTAGACTATTGAGAGAGGTGGGATTTATTCAAACAGATCGCCTGAAAACGACGACAACATGAATTTACTGATTGATGTGTGAATTAAAAGGTTTGGACATTTCTGGTCGAAAGTGATTAATGCGTTTGACAAACTCTTTTTCTAAATCTGTACAGTTACAATTTTATTGCATCGCAGTTTTTCCATTTCTTTCTCCCTTTCTCCCATTTTCATGATTGTTCTGCCATTCAGGTTTTTTTTTTTTCTTTCTGCTGTGGGGGGAAAAAAAGCCATCAGCCTCATTTAGAGCCTTCAGTTACATGAAAATGTGGCACTTTTGGAAATGGGTTGGAAGGCGAATCTGCAATTTGGGGAGAAAATAACATTACTGACTCTTCCTGTTATCTTCTTGCCAATTTCCTGCTGGCAAATGTCACCCAATTTCTCTAAGAGCAAATTCTTCGTTTTATTCCTTTCTATTTATTAGCAATTTATTGGATTTTATCTGCTCAATTATATTGCGTGTATGTGATTGAGAGAGAAAGAGAGAGAGAGAGAGAGAGAGAGAGAGAGAGAGAGAGAGAGAGAGAGGGAAGCTTATCGAGATCAATATTTGAAATCGATTCAAATGCTGAAATGCTGATTGTGTCTCAACACTTTCACATGTTGTAGCTGAAGTGCATTGAACCAGCTGAAGCCAGTGTTTTCTCTGCTCTGCGCCTGATTGCTCACAGTGAGAGAGCACATAAGAGGGTTTATCTGTGTTGTTTCTGCCTTCAGTGTTTGTGTTGAAACTCCAATCAGAGAGATTCAGTTCAATAAACCTCACACTGCAACCACAATCTCCATCATTCAGAGACAAAAAACATTTGTGCAGTACTTTGTAAACATAGAGGGTCAAGGGAACAGTTCTGTCATTTGTAATTAATACAACCAACTGTTTAGAAACATTTTTTTTCACTCTGTATGAAAACATGACCTTTCTATTCTTGTAATCACTCTTCTGCCCATTCCAGATTGACTCCATCTTCTTGGGATGGAGGACCCAGGCAGCGGGTGGACGGCTGAGCTCACCCCTCCATGCGTGATGCCCGATGCCGGCGGGAATGACAGCCGGCGGGTTTTCGAGGTGGCGCTGCAGAACGGCTCCTCAAAGCGCAGCTCCCAGTTCGTTGGCGTGGAGCTGCTGCAGTCGTTCAAACTGCTCATCATCCCCTGCTACACTCTGGTGGCTCTGGTGGGCGTTTTTGGCAACTACCTGCTCCTCTACGTCATTTGCCGAACCCGCAAGATGCACAACGTCACCAACTTCTTCATCGGGAACCTGGCTTTCTCCGACATGCTGATGTGCGCCACGTGCGTGCCCTTCACTCTGGCCTACGCCTTCAACCCGCACGGCTGGGTCTTCGGCCGGTTCATGTGCTACCTGGTGTACCTCATCCAGCCCGTGACGGTGTACGTGTCGGTCTTCACCCTCACTGCCATCGGCGTGGACAGGTGAGTCAGAAAAGCGAGGGGACGAAAACTCAGGAGGTGAATCTCATGACGCTTTCTGCCGAGTGTGAGCTGCATGCATCTAATAAATCATCGGGCGAGCAGATGGCGAGAGAAACAGAGAGGTCGTTCAGCTAGCGGAATTTATTCAAATAGCTTTAGTTACCCTTGTAAAAATTATAAATGCATTATTCATATTGCACAGAATCTGTCATGAGGTGAAAAGGGCCCAATAATGCACATGAGAAAACACCTGAATGTTGAGCCTCAAGTCACTTTGATCAGGCACTTCTAGGATGGCCGGAAGGAGAACACACATCATCTGAATGGAAGTCTTGAGCTGTTCTCTGCAGGCTTCTCTAAAATTGTGCTTTAGATGCTTGGAGGATGATTTCAAAGTGCTCCTTTGTTTCCAGGACTTTTAATACAGAATTCAAAGGCTGCACGTGACAAACTGTGTATTCTGGTACGCCGCATTATGACTTGCCTGTCAATAGGATCTCTTCAATGGGTACTGAAATCTGAAGAAAATATAGCTCTGAAGAGATAAGATTCTCTGATCCCATCTGGGCTTCTGCAAATGTAAATATGACTTGATGGAATATGAAAAGCATGAAGGGTTATTTATCTGATGAGAAAATATCTCCTAAGAAGTGTAGAAATGACACAGATGATGGACGAAAAGACAAATATGGCTCAGTAGCACAGATCTGGCGACCCTGCAGCAGCAAAGCTCAGTTGGAATTGGTACTTTTGGGGAGGGAACAGTCAATGGAGCAATTGATTGGGCTTTGGAATCATTTCTGAGCCTGTTTGCGTGACTGTATAATTTGATTGCCGTTATCTCAGTGACCAATGATTGATACTCAGCAATCAAGAAAGACGTATATCCATCTTTCTAATTCCAATCTTCTCAGATATTACGCCACAGTGCACCCTCTGAAGAAGCGGATCTCAGTCCTGGCGTGCACCTACCTGCTGTCGGGGATCTGGCTGCTCTCCTGCGGTCTGGTGGCTCCAGCTGTGGCTCACACCTACCACGTGGAGTTCAGGAACGAAGGCTTCACCATCTGCGAGGAGTTCTGGATGGGCCAGGAGAGGGAGAGGCTGGCTTACGCATACAGCCAGCTCTTCATCACGTACGTCCTGCCTCTGTCGGCGCTCTGCATCTCCTACCTGTGCATCTCCGTCAAGCTGCGGAACTGCGTGGTGCCCGGCCATCACACCCAGAGCCAGGCGGAGGCCCAGCGCATGCGCAAACGCAAGACCTTCCGGCTGGTCAGCCTGGTGGTGGCGGCGTTCGGCGTCTGCTGGATGCCCATCAGCGTGTTCAACGTCCTGCGCGACATTGACATCGACCTGATTGACAAGCGATACTTTCTGCTCATCCAGCTGCTCTGCCATCTGTGCGCCATGAGCTCGTCCTGCTGTAACCCCTTCCTCTACGCCTGGCTGCACGACCGCTTCCGCGCAGAGCTCCGCAAGATGTTCACGTGTCGCCGCCGCATCGGCATTTCGGCCAACAACTGCGCCACGGCCAGCGTGGTTTTGTGAGCCTCCTGCGATGCACGCCCAGTCCTATTTCTGGAGAGCATGCATGTTTGAGCCTTCTCCCTGCTCCAACACACCTGAAGGCTTTGAGGCTCGTCACTGGGCTTTGTCAGGGGTTTGGAGATGATAGAATCATTCGATTCAGCTGTGTTGAAGCAGGGAGAGAGCTCTAACGCAGCACAGGAGCTTTCCAGGAGTGAGATTGGGCTCCCCTGCTCTACAGAGTACAGTGGTTTTCATTTTCACATCAATCAGATAATTCAGAAGAAGGCAGGAGGGATTCCTACTGTATGATAGTCTCGCTTGCTCTTAATGTAGCCAAATGATTTACAAAATCATCTCGGAAAAGCGTATCTGCCGTTCCCCAAAAATTAGCATTTAGAGGAAAAATTGAAAAAATTCCAATTCACTCAACTGAAAATTTGCCAGGCTTTGTTCACTGCCGATACTTACATGTACATCTACCTCATCCTCAGTCCCTCTCTTCACACCGAGGAGAATTTTTTGTAATATCCCTCAGAACATTGAATGTAAACAGATGTGTTAGAGTGATCGTTTCATTTCTGGTATGAAGACCCAACAACAAACGAAGTACGGTATTTTATGTTTAGTGTTGGCTAAAACACTCTGTACATCACAGTAAACTTACAAAAGAATATATATTAACAGTTAAATTAAAAAAAAACAAAAAAAAAACTAAAAAAACTAGCCGTATGATTTTTTAAGACAAGACATGATCAAAGTTGGACAACATAATTGAAATTTGCTGGGAAAAAAAGCTAAGTACAATCACATTAAGAGTTTCTTTAGTTTCAAATAGCAAACATTTTAAACTCTATCAAAGCTGAATTATATAAGCCAATGAATATTTGTATTTATATTGAGTCATTAAACCAAATTCTTCTTTAGTCATTGATTTCAAAAACGATGAACCAGAGGTGCAAATGTTCTGATTTTTGGAGTCCTTCTGCAGCACATAACTTTGCAACCTACGTTTAATTCCTTTCATAGAATTTACAATGTCATGCTTTGAGAGGTTTTTTTTCAGCCTTTAAATACACAAGATGAGCTCAACCTTGTTGGTAATAGTCGTAAAGATAGCCTTGCTGAATCAAATAAGTAAGCTCTGTCAGACACGTTGGGGTTTAAATACTAGAGGTGGTATTGAAGCGACATTCCTGAAGATGATCAAAAAGATCTGCAGACGGACTGAAAATCAGCTCTTATCAGCTGAATATGTCTGGAAAAGTCATTCTTATTCTGACTCCACTTGTTAAAAAAATGCTTCACCGACCAGTGATAATGCTTATATCCTCAAATCCTGCAGCTGCAACAGGATTTATGCAGTTTCACACACTTAGATGTCAATGGAATTTCAATTTATGACTACACACACAAACACACTGTTGACAGAAGTTAATCTTGTTCTCTGAATCATTTCTTGTGCTTCAGTTGATTTTTTTTGTCTTCTTGGAAAAAGGTTGACAACCCATATTTATCTATATTTGCATATTCATGTTAGAGATTCTCAGTAAAGTGAAAAATATTTGGCTTATTGGGATTTTTTTCCCACTTCCATTCGATGGCCTGTTGTCGTTATTATGAAGAAAAAAAAAAGACTCAATCACTGAAAACCTCTTCACCTGCATGGAAATCTGGCTTCAATGGCTCTGTGTACATTAAACAATCTATATGGGCCTACGTTTCCATGGTTACACTTCTTATCTTTGTTTGTGTGCAACAGATATTATGGATGTGGCACTAATTCCTCTGTGATGAATAAGACCAAGCTGACAGGGTGGGACACCCCCCCCCCCCCACTGTGGGTTGTGGAGTGTGAAATGATAATTCCACCACAAAGGACATTCTTAGTGTCTTTATTTCAAATAAAAGTATATTGCTGTGCTCTTGGACATATACATCTTCATTTTTTTTTTTTTTTTGTCAGACAAACAATAGTTCAGGCTGTAGCCTCAGTACATTTACACAATAATTGCAGAGAAACATAAGAGAGGTAGCCAACAACTCTCAATCCAGCTCACCGTACATGAAAAAGAATCGAAGGCACAGTTCTGTACTTTCTTAAGATTCGTATTGCTGTAATTTTAACAAATACACCAAACAGTTACAGTTTGAAAAGACATTCCTCCGTGTTAAAGGCTGGTTGTTACAATTCTCTGATTATCATCTTTGATTATTGCTTGAAGTTTTGTAAAGAATCACAGTGATGAAAGTCCGATATCCATTTGGAAGAACGTGATTCTGCACAGTTACTTGAGAGACATTTTCTATTCTTGGTCAACAGGCTACATGACGAGCATGAAAAGGAGGAGGAGCCGTAACTACTCTACAGTTTAAAGTACATCGAGTGGCTGGTTTTCTAAATGACGCCTCTGAAGCATCTGCAGGCACAATATCTTTATACGGGCTGGACGACATTCAAGTGTGGCGGCACCATGTTACGTAGTTTCCTTAGAAATATACTCGAGTGCAATGGATGAACATGGAGAATAAAAAGTAAGATTTGAGTGAAACATGCAAGCACATGAAAAGGCTGCATAGGCATACGATCGTTCATCACAAGGCAACCAGCTAGACACATTCCAGTGTAAAGGTAAAAAGAAAGAACAGTTTAAACACTTCTCTCTGCAGTAAATTAAAGCTCAACCCAGACTTTCATCAACTACTGTACACAGATCATTGTTTTGAATATATTAATAGTGTAACACATTTTAAAGCAAATAGCAGTACCTTACAGTCAAATACATTCAATTGCTTACATGAAGACTCTACTTGCTTGATTTTAAGTATGTTAAGATGATTTTTCAGCACTCTTAAGCCAGAGATTTTTAAAAAAGTGCATATGCTCCAAGACCTTCATAGAGACTGTCATTCTATACATTCTATACAGCATTACAGACACAAAAGGAAGATAAATTAATCCTCTCCTCCCTCTCATATTGGCTTGGGGGACTTGAGTGCCTGCAGGATGGCGGGTTTCTCCTCTATCACGCGCACCAGCAGGTTATCTATGTACTCTTCGAGTTCCGCAATCTTGGCGTCCCTGATGGAGAGATCCGTTTGCTGCTTCACCACCAGCGTGATGAGCTCCTCCTGCGTCAGCTGTGTGTAGGGTCCAGCTTCCACCGAGTCTCCCGCCTGAGGAGCGAGGAGAGCAGTGAATAGAGTGGCACGCTTTCTAATTACAACGTAAGGCTGCACAACATTCTATCTGCAGCATAAAAACCTACCAACAGTAATTTCTACTCATAAACAGCTTGATAATTCCTTCCTTTGACTCTCCCCAAGGCAGATGCAAATTTGAGCGTAAAAACAAGCACAGAGAACCTTTGGAAAACTTGTTCTTGGGTCAACATGTTATTTTAAGGAAAAAATCAATGGTGTTTTGTTACATTTTAGATGTGAATAGATACTCCTTTTCTGACAAGTAGTCACTGTTTCTCTCTAAAACAAACTTTTAGGGATTCATTCATAAAAGCCATCCCCACTGTGGTCTCTATGCCTAAAAGACAGTACCTTAATCCGTCCTGCAGTGGCGTCCCAGATCTTCGTGTCTCTCCCAGCGGGGGTGCCGAAGGGATGCTGGGTCTCAGCTGAGCTCAAGGGCTTCACCGGATGAGGCCTGCAAACAAATTACACACATTTTCAGAGAGCCTTGAAATTACATCTCCACCCACTGCAAATTCATCCGGAACAGAAATAGTCCAAAAAAATAAAGTGTTAGAAAGGAGAAAAAAAAAAAAAAAAGATTTCACAACATAATTGAGTTTTTTTGCCTTTGCTAAATCATGTAATTGTGATTGAGTTAAACCCAGCATGAAGGAAATGGCCAAGAAATCCCAGCTTCCAAAATAGTCGCACCAAAGATAAATCCCAGCAACATTTTTGCCTCCCAAGGCGACGACACCGTGTGCAGCGTACCACGTCCACATGTAAATTAAGGGAAAGAGTCCACAACCGCATACTTTGTAAGTAACCCGTTCAAATCTCACCTGCGTGCAGATAAGACTAGACCACTTCCATTAACATTCTGAGAATTGACAGCCTGACCCTCGGAAGGTGAGCCCCATGCCTGCAAAAATGACTTTCCCCCAGATAAGCGTTCCTCCTGGGATGCAAATTCCTCTGAAGCAGTCAGAGCTGAGGGGACAGTCAGAACTGGAGCTCCAAACAGATCCTGTCCTTCATAAGAATTGCTTTGCATCTTTTCATCAGCTCGAGGTTGCAGCGTGACGGACGCACTCGTGACATCTCTCGTCGGGGAACCTTGACTCGCTGTGGGCGAGGCTGCTCCTTCTCTATTCGCCGGTTCTTGTTGAGACGTGGAAGTCTTATCTGAGTGAGTCAGGTATGTAAAACTCTTCCTTCCTTTTTGTGAGTTTTTTCTTTGGAAAGCAGCGCTGAACTGCTTCGAAACGTCTTCCTTAAGGCTGGACGGAGTGTTTTTTACGGAGTCACTGCCATTAAAACTAGCAAAGGAATTTGCTGGTTTGTCTTGATTAAAGATTTTATCCAGATCATCTGGCGTCATCCCTCGATCTTCGGGTTTCTGCTCTGCCTGAGCATCGCCAGCCAAACTGTCAGTCACGTTTAGTCTGTCCTTCGGTGGCGCCCACGGGTCTTTTGAGAGAAGGTCAATACTGGGGAATGGGTCAAAGTCTGCGAAGCCATCCTTTTTGTTCGTCTTGCTCTCACTTAAGCTGGGCAGCGTCGGGGTGTTGCTAATCACAGAGGACTCTTGTGGCTGCGTTGGCCCAGGGCCACCAACCCTCTGTCTGGGTTTGGCTGTGGGCGTGTCTTTGTTGACGGCTGCTTCTGCGTTCTTTTGATCGCTCGGCGCACTCGTTTCCCAGGCCACTTGGCTGGCTGCTCGGGGCGGAGGTGCTGGTGCAAGCGAAGGGCTCAGCGCCCTCCTGGTGTCCGTCTTTTCAGGTACTGAAACTGCTGGTTCAGGAAGTGGAGCTCTCTCTGGCTTAGGGGGAGGCGGGGCTGGTGTTTTTTTGGTTGACACAGGTTTAGTGTCGCTGGTGTGTGTTTTGTAAAGCCCCAGTGCAGACCTCTCCTCGGGTATGGAAGACACTGGGCTAATGTTGCTATCTTCGGGACAGTCCACGCTCATCTCTGGACCCATCAGCTCAGGCGGAAGTTCCCTGTGTCTCTGATTGACCTCCGCTATGATATGATCCCATCGAGTGTGTCCTTGTACACCATGTCTCTTCTGGGGAAAGAGGGTTTCATAATCAGGAAGTGGCAGAGAGAGTTTTTTATCGTGCTGTAATCCATCGCTCTCCAAATACGCAGCGCTCTTCATTTCCGCTCCAGGTTGGGCCTCTGGTATCGGGTACAGAGGGGGGGGACCAGATCTTCTCCACTGATCTGCCATAGTGGGCGACGACTCCCCGGGACTCTGTGGTCTCTCCGATCCCACGGTTGACAGATTCTCCGTGCTTCCACGCGGAGAAACAGACGGGCTTATATTGGGTGGCGCTAGGGACGAGTGGAGGCTGAGGAACGTATTGGGGGGTTCAGCGGGGGCACTAGAGAAGACGGGCTCAGAGTCGTTAGGGGAAGGTGAACGCTGCGTTGGGGTTTGAGAGTCAGAGATTTCAGAGTCCGAGGATTGAGACAATCTGCCAAGGAGTGAAAACAAAGGCCTAAAGGTCAGTGGGACCACAACATTTCTACTTTCACCAGTCTTCAGCCCGTCACCAATTTAACTAGAATATTGCATGTCGATAAATTCTTAATGAAAAAAAATGAAAAATCCCATCTAAAAGCAGACAAAATATGGCCTTTAGGGCAGTGTTTACACTATCAACTCAAACCTCACTAAAGTCAAAGAGAGCATAAGATTTATCATCTGTGACAAGATTTTTTCCCTACATTGAAACAAGCTACCACTAAATATGAACAATCAATTGCCCTCAATGCATGCCATTGTTAACACTTAGTAAATGACCTGGGGGCAAAGCCGCTGATATACACGTGTCTTGTGAAAGCTGTTTCTATTATTAGCTTTGAATTGCTTACACTGAGGAATGACTGTACACAAAAACATGATTCCACTTTGATCGTGTTAGGCGGTTTAGCATTTCATCAGAATCTCAAAATATATCTAAAATACAACTTCGATTACAAAGTACACCACTGTAACACACTATCCAACTCTTATGAAAACACAGACTACAGCAATAGCCACCACAAACACAACTCCCTTACCATTTCGATCAAGGTATTTTAAAAATCCAGTCCATTCCCGCCCACCACCTTGGAAAACCACTTTTAATTAAAAAAAAAAATCAATTTCAGTGACAGCGAACAATCCACACAGAGAGCAACACTGAGGCTCTTTCCTTCCTTGTGAGCTCTGTTCAGTCCATAACTTGTTCGACAACATCTCCAACAAGAGAAGCCACACCCAGATTCTCATGAGCACAGAGGCCAGACTGGTCCGACGAGTCCGTCAGCCGCCGGGTGGAATTCAACGGTTTGGGTAAAATGACACTATGACAAGGTCGAGTCACACTGTGACCTGACGCAGGCGTGAAATTCACCAGTTTCAATGTTGGTAACAGTGAGGAGTCAAAGTAAACGGCAAACAGCCCATTTTCATCCTCTAAATTCCAATCTGAAGACTTGGGCTGATTGGAGCATGGTAAGAAGAAGGTAAACGGCTCATCTTTGATGTGAGGTGAAGGCTTTACCTTGAATTAAATGAAAATAACAACAATTCTATCAAAGCCTAGGAGGAAGTTTACAAGTACAATGACTACATACACTAAAATAGCATTCCAAGCATCTCAACATTTAATTAATTAATAAAGTAGAGGGAATCCTACCTGGGTTTGACTGCAGACACTTTCGCGGTTCGGTTCGGGAAGACCGTGGAGGACGGGGTTTGTTGGTTGAGGCTGGATTTCTGGTTTTCATAAGTGCCGAAAGGAGACTCTGAACTCAGGGAAATGTCCTCAAATGGGTTGGATGAGAAGTGGGAGCTTGTCTGACTGGGCTCGGCGGTGTCGCTGTGCTGGTGCTTCTCTTTAGTTTCTTGCTGCACCTCTTCCTTCTTCTCCTCCTTCTTTCTGATCATCCCAAACAGGGATGTCAACCTGTCGCTCATGGAGGCCTCCTCCTGACGCTTCCGCTCCTCCGCTTGGCGACGCTCCTCCTCGAGCCTCCGACTTTCTGCCGCTTCCTCTGCTTTCCTGCGCTCTTCCTCTTCCTTCCTCCTCGCTTCATCCTCCAGGAAGCGTTTCTTCCGCTCCTGCTCCTCCTGCAGTCTGCGCTCCTCTTCTTCCCGGAGTCTCTCAAGCTCAGCTCTGTACTTTTCCTCTTCCTCTTGCTTCCTTGCAGCTGCAATGCGCCTCTCTTCTGCCTGCCTTCTCTCCTGCTCCTCTTGATGGTGCTGTTGCTCCTGCAAAGATCTGTCTGGCACCTCGTTCCTTGCGGCGGGTATAGATGAAGTTTGAAAGGGGTCTGAAAAGAAATCAGACGTTTGTCTGCGAACGTCCTCGACGGAGCCTTGGCCGGAGCTGTTCAGGCTGAGCGTCGATCCGCTCTTGGGCTCGTTCTCCTCCGCGTACACGTGGCTGCCGTTGATGCACAGGCTGTTCTGGTCACTGTTGTTCTGCTTGGAGCGGTTGAGCAGGGAGAACGGACCGTGAGACGCCTTGCTGTCAGAGCTGCCTGAGCGCTTGTGTCCCAGGAACTTGAACTTCTTCTTCACTGGGGGGAGGAGAGGCAGCGGGTCACGGTGTTATTGTTGCAACGAGAAACAGAAGGAAAACAGACAACGGATGGAGAACCGAAAGGTTAAATTACCTTCTGGAGAATCGATATTGAGGCCTGAGGAGCGGCTTCCACTGAGGGACGAATTCTTTTCAGGGAGAGTCCCAAGTGTAGACAGAGACTGAGAAATGTTACGGTGCAGGTTTGACTTGGGGGCAAAGAGGGTTTTGAGCTTGGATTTCTTCTTCACCCCTGGAGACATATTAAGTGACTGTGCGTCAGCCTCCCCCTCGCTGTCTGTGAGCACCTGGCTGACAGGGGGCACGATGGCTGAGGCAGAGTCAGAGAAACCATCCTTTTTCTTCCCGCGGACTTTGTCTTTCAGTTTGGAGATGCGGGATCGGGGTTTGTCCTGCATTGAAAGGTCAAACATGCTGGCTGACATGTTGTTTCTCAAAAACTGGATGTCCAGCAGCACCTCCCCACGGTCCTTGTCTTGTTTTCCTGCTTTGTCCACCAGCTTGAACCAACTGCAAAAGACACAAAGAGAAAAAAACGAAAAGCTTATCAATTCATTTCTGCAACATCTTTTATTTTTCGAACAGTGTTTGTTTTCATTCATCAGAAATGTTATTGATCCAGCTCAGGTAGCTTGGCATCAGGGTCAAAATAAATAATATTATTTACTTAAATACTGAAAACCTAAGGACTGCATTTCAATGACATCAGTGTTCTGTCTTCTCATCTCCATAAATAGAATGAGCATCATTAATCTGCTTTTCTCTGCATTCCAATTAACATTTTCTTAGTTGTCATCCTCTTACTGTGAAGGGCACTTCTCATTACTGACTTTACAGAGTAAAAGAAATGTCAGGCTTTAAGATGATGGTTCACAGTATTTTCTTATTTTGACCTTTAACTCGATGAAAGGCTGCAGACTCCTTCTCCAATCTCAGATTTGCCAAAACATCACAGTAAAGCAACATCCACAAGTTGGCACAAGACTCTAGAAAGAGTTCTCGTATGGTTTTATTTAACAAGTGCAAATCTAATTTTGACAACCACACAGCAGGCAAAGCCTTCGGGCTCCCCTGTGACTGGTGGTGCTTCTACCAAGAAGCCCCTGGAACAACTGGCAGACAAAAGACATTCTGGACCACCTTCTAACACTGGATTTGTTTGGTTTCACACAATTGTATAAAACTGTCATGTAAACAAAGCATTTTAATTTGTGACCACTGCGGACTGTTCTGGATGTCTTTTTCCTATTTTTGCAGGAATCAGGGGGAAAAAAAAAAAAAAAAACTCATACTGTACTTAGACGCAGTACAAAATGTCCAAGCCTCCAATCATTTCAGTGCTGCTGATGTGTTTTCTGTCTTAAAGTACAGAGTCTGATAGGGGTTATTAACCGACACAGTTTGTTCCCGTTCTTTTTGGTAGCACCATGCCAACTCCTGATAACGCCTGACAAACTCAGCTTTGTACCAACTGCTGCCTCATGTCCTCTTTGCACCGCAGGCTGATTGTGAAGGAAAGGTATGAAACAACCATGGCAGAAGTGTCCATTCTGACCAGCCTTTCCCCTTTTTTGACACAGGTTTTAAAGGTCACTGTGTGAATTCCTCTTTCACCGTTTTGTACGGTATTTGCTGGATTCTGATGGGAGGCAAGCCGTGGTGTGGTATTAACCAGACAGCAACCTTCAGCTCGACGGGAGTACACCGTCTGGTCATTCATTCTCCAGTCAGACTCTCATGGGAATAAGAGTCAGGAAACAAGCATGGGAGTGAACCAGCATTCCTCCAGCACTTTGAAAAGTGTAAGGAGGCGTTGCACACTCCGTCACATAATAGAGGCTTCTCTCTCGTCTAATTTAAACACTCCTCAACTCCCACACTTAAGCAAGAATGCCAAGTCAAACAATTGCTAACTATGTCAAACCAGAAAGACAGATGATGACAGCTTTACAAGTCAGTCCAGAATTTTTTATATTGTTTTTTTTTCTTCACTGCAGCTAAATGAGGATGTGTACTTGGATGACTGCAACACACACGGTGACAGCTCTGGTTATTCATAGGCTGTTTGGTTTTTCTATTGTCTGCATTAAAATAAAGGGCCGTTCCCACTTGTGTGTGTGTGTGTGTGTGTGTGTGTGTGTGTGTGTGTGTGTGTGTGTGTGTGTGTGTGTGTGTGTGTGTGTGTGTGTGTGTGTGTGTGTGTGCTCACTGATCTTGCTGCACAGGTTTCCTGTTAACCGTCGAGGCTACTTCTCCTTAACATGTAATGATTAACAGAAGAGTCTGTGTCACCATCGATAAAAAACAAAAAAATGTGAAAAAATAGTAAGATTAGCTGTATGATTCCACTGACTAAATAAAGAAAAACATGAAGAAATTTTAGTTATAGTTCTAGAATGAGTCTGATGACTTCAAGGCACAGGTCGACTTTCTATCCATTAATTATTCAGCTCCTGCGATCAGGTATTCGTGGCTCTAATGTGAAAATGCAGCATAAGAACAACTCTTCCAAACTCATCTTGAGGAAACATTCTTATTATGATCTGGCTGACTCTTTTTGAGGATTAGTAAAGGATATAACAGCCAAAAATTTGAAATGTTTAAACCTTGACAAGCTTGAGTTTGAGAGAATACTGTTTTGGATAACTGAGGAGGCAAATTGTAGATTTTAGTTGATTTCATTCATTGTAAAAATAAATCATTTCATCAATACAGAACAATTTCGGTCTGCATGAATGAAATGGAACAGAAAGAAGACTGATGTTATCTGCTTTGCCCCTTTATCTCATGCAATCATATCTTTTAACACTGAAAATAAACAGCAAGCATAAAATAACAAAACAAAAAAAAACACATTTCCTCAGAGATGAGAAAGATTTAAACTGAAGCTTAAAAATATATTTTTTTGTTTGTTTGTTATGTGAGATAACAACTGGCTAGAATTGCTGCAGTGCAGAAAAAACCAAAACAAATAATAATTATTGATCATAGTGTCATGAATGATGGTAAAAATAACATAATTGAAATGAACTGAAGTCAATTATGACACATACTTCAAGCAAGAATACAATTTAAACAGAGTTGTTTAAATTTTGAGAATAGAGTAAATAAAAATCTAATTTTTCCAATCTGAAGTATGTGACCTTATAGCCTAATTTCCTGTGAAAATTTCTCTCTTGTATTAGAGGTAACCACCATAGGGATCACTTTCAGATGGAAAACAAAGTCTATAACACACTGCATCAGCACAATGAGACAGTAATCCAACACCACACACACACACACCCAACTGACAGCATGGATACTGGATCTCACGGAGCCCAGGAGGGAGTGAGACAAGCAAAGAGGATAGATGACTTCAGGCATGACAAGGAAATGAACTGAACTTTGCCATGATCTCATAAAAACTAAGATAACACAGCAGATATGACAGTTTGATAACCTTCTTCTTTAAACTGGGCTGCCTGATAACCCAGTGAGATCAGTCATTCTAGCACTGTATCATCACAACACCAATCTTCCAGCGCACTCAGCTTTAACCAAAGTTCACTTTGAAACTAAAGCTCGCATTTGGAAGGTTTTACTAGAAAGGAATAAAACTGAATGAGCCCATTTCACTCAAACTTTATTTTCAAAGTGCTCTTATGCAAGAGGGTGTATTTTCCCAGTACAAGTTTTGTTATGGTTCCTGTTCCACCCACATTACACCGGTGCTACGTCAACCCACAGAAGTCATTCTGTTCTGCGTAATGGGTGCAAGCAGAGTCATTGTAACTCCGTCAACAGCCTGGAGGAACGGTGGTGGATCAACAGCAGTAGAGTGACAAATGATTTTCAGATGGCTGCATCACCCTGACAGTGACGGCGTGGACATCCACACCACTTCGTGAAGTGACTGTCGCCGTCACACCTTTCTGCTTCGCCCAACAGCAGCAGACGAGTCAGAAAGAACAGTCAGATTAATTTCCTAGCAACCTAATGTTTTGTTTTCACCTCTAATAACAATAATCAGCCAATAATAGGAGTGGGTGAGGATAGGAGGGCCCTTGGTCATGTTGTTGGTTTGAGGTTAATGTTTTTAACAGATTATTACTGAGCTGTAACTGATGTGCACATAAAGAGTTGAGACGAGAATGATTGAATTATCAATTTGTGGATCCAGTAGCTTTAATAATGTCAAAATTCCTTGAGCATAATTCAAAGAAATATATGAATTCATGTTGTATGTGACAATAATATTGTTGTGAATGAATCAATCTCTCAAAAAATAAATAACATTTTTGTCATATAATTAAATTCAAACATCTTTAATAGTTCTCTACTACAGATTAAAACTTTGCAACCTTTGCTGGTGGTTTTACTTTGGCCAGACTCCAAACTGTCATTGGATTGCTATGTTAATGAAGAACAAGCTTGCTTCTAGCCCACAGAAGGCATGTTAATGCTTGTTTAGTGAAGATTAAATAGTTCTATCATGGAAACTAGCACACACAACTGGCACATGAAGGAAATTGCCTAGTTGTATAATAGTTTTCAAGCTTTGCATACATAACAAATCTCAAAGTAAAGCTCAGGGTAGTGTGGCTGTCATTGTCTCTAGACTCAGTCAGTAGAAGGAAATTTCAGGAAATGCGTTTCAGAGGGGGGAAAAAGCAGCCTCGGGTCAGAGTAGAGGGAGGGTGTGTACTGAGGGTTAAGTTAAACCACCTGACCTGCATGTTTATGACAGTATTAAAGTCTCCCCAGGCTTTACGATGAAGCTGTAGAGTCTACTGTACATGACAATGAAATTGCCGGTGAACTCTGGAGCGACTGTGTACAGTAACTTAGCTGCAGGCACGATTGGAAAAGAAAAACATACCTGGACACAAGTAGTCGACACCCGAGTCTCACCCTTATTTACAACAGATGAAACTCTCAAGACAGTTAAAAGAAGGAAAAAAAGATATAAGCACAGAAAAATCACTTACTCCAGCTTTTTGCGGGACTTGTCGTCATGCAGGTCCAGCAGGTTGACCACCGCCTGGCCCAGGAACTTGTCCAGTCCCACCTGGGCTCGGTGCATGACGGTGACATACAGCGTACAGCGCTCCACGTTCCCCGGGTGGAAGAGCGGCAGGTCAAACGACGCCTCTTCTTTCCACACCGGGGCCGTCGTTTTCTCGACCACGGAGGTGGAGAACTTGTCCTTGGCCACACTGATGATCGCGTACGCGTCGTTGGAGCCATTTTTCCCCTTGGCACGCAGGTCCCGAGCCTGGTGCACCGTTACCTGGACGCTGGTGGGGAAGAACTGCCCGCTCTGCTGGGCCAGAGACATCGCGAAAAGTCCGCAGAGAGCGACCCGAAGTTAATCCGAATCGCCTTATAAAATGGGTTTAGCCGCGAAACTCTTGTGTAACCTTCTCCTGAACTCGGTGAGAGCCACCCTCCTCCGGCGTCCTCTGCGTCCCAGTTCTGGTTACCTAGTGCAGTTCAGGAAGCTCGGTCTGCTGTCGTAACACCATCCCTCCTCTTCCGAACTGCGCCTCTAATAATAACATTCTGGCTGAGCTGACGCTCGGTTTACGGACTAAGCGCGAATATCAGCCTGCCTAACCGCACCGGGACACACCTGCAGGGCGATAATCTTTCTTTAAAAGCCCGCAGATACAATGTAGGAGGTTTGTTGTCTCCGCTAACTTCCAAGAGTTCACTTCCCTGATGGGGAGAGGTCCCGCCCATTCTCCACAGCACGCTGCACGATTGGCTAATTTATCTGTCCATTTTAAGTTCCTGTCAGTGATTGGATATTAGAAGAAGAGGGTGTTCTCCCGCGGGACCGTTAATAATATTTCTGACTTTGTTTTGCTTATAAAATTTCAAAATTGAAGGTTGTAAATATCTAAAAACTTTACAGGACAGTAAAAAAAATAAAATAAAATAAAATAAAAAAAAATAAATAAATAAGGAAGTTGATGAGTAAATGTCAAATCAGGGTAACAATTAGGTTCACTTGTCCAGTGTAATAAAATCCCACAACCCTGCAAATAATTCCACTTTTAAAGAATACAGATCTTCAGTTTTGCTGAAGATCAATAGAACTTGTAGCTTAACGGTATTTTCAAGTAATAACTTGGGTGTATAAAGTGATGGTTTTGTATGTGTTCATTTTTTTCCAGACAGTATTCTTCGTATGCTGTATTTTAGACACAGCATCAACGAATATGGAGTATTTCTGGTGTGTTGTAGAATTTTGTAACATCCAAAGTAGATCACACTGCCAAAACGTGAATGTTTCAGTTCGGAAATATGGCTTGTAAAAAGTAACTTGCACTTGAGATCGGCAGGTTTGAAGGTGTGCCCCCATTGATGTGTTTTCAGTGGCCCTGTACAATGAAACTGAATTTCATTATCTGTTGTCTGCTGGGAAAAAGAAAAACACCCAAACAAATCCAATTACAAAAATGGGAATATATTTTTTTGTGTCTGATGCAGATGATGAGACTTTTGTTTCAACAAACCTTATAGATGATGCTTGTAAGACCAGGGAAAGGTTATTGCATCCGTTTATAAAAAACACATCTGTTGGAGCCATATGTGAATTATGCATTCATCTATCTATGCGTTGTGGATCATGGGGCACTTGAACCAATCTCAGCTAACCACATGCAAAGGCAGTATAAAGCACATGTCAACAATCTGTCACTTATATTTAATTCAGAGTTTATACCTTTGATTTTAGAAATTTGTTAAAATGTGTATTATATGAGATGCATTTGTTACTAGGGCAAATAACTGACCAGAAAAGAAGAGGCCAGCAGGCAAAACTCAGCATGTGGCTCCACAGGGGTGGACCACTGAATAAGTTGGAGCCTGATCAACCCCAGAGTGTTCACCAGGATGAAGGAACAAAATGTCAAAACCCAAAATATAACAATCTCTAAAGCTACTTCATAACCATTAAATGAACAACCTGAGTAAAGCTAACCCAGAGTTACTTTTACAAAGTCTGAATATAAGTCAGAGATTGTTTTTTTGTTTTTTTTGGTTTTTTTTTTAAATTATGGAACTGTATCTCATGATGTGGCCAGAGAAGGTCCATAAATGGATACCTTTCAGTTTTATTTTTATTTTTCTATTAGGTGTTTTCAGGCAGCATCTTTCATTTATTTTGGATACATGAACAAAATGCTGAATATTACTTGTGTTTTGAATGACTGTGTAACAACCAGAATAGACTACATGAATGTATTAGTTGATAAATACAGTTTGCGAAAGCTAAAGTAAGTTATAAATATTTTGAGATACATTTTGCTGAAATAAATTAACTGTAGATTTAAAAATAAAGCATGCTCTGCATGTTTGTTCGATTTGGACACTGTTAAATCGCTGCTGCTGACACAATTACTTTTATACTAAAAGTTAGCCCTTAAGATCTATTCTGAATCCTAAACAAGACAAGCTTTTCTTAGAATATGTATTTTTTAACATTAGCTGTTCCAGTCAATTTCACTTCATGCTTAAGACAGACAAACAGCTCATATAGTGAACAATGTCGTATGCATCACACCTGTTTGCACCAATGTGCAGCATGTGGCCCAAAGAACAATGGTGAAAAGCACGACATTGTGCTGTGTGGAAATACCATTTCCTGCTGATGTAATGTCCGATATTGCATATTGTGTATCAAACTGATCCAGGAAACACTCAGTGTGTAACTATCAAGGCAATATTTTTTTTAAGTTTATTTAAGCATCTTCTTTACCATGAAAAAACTGAGTTACTCTGTGGAATTATCTTGAGTTGTGTAGGTTTTATGTAGAATAACACCCTTAGCAAGTTTATTTTGACAAAAGCTTGAAAGTTGATATTGTATCCATCAGTTATTTAGGACTAAGAAAACAGAACAAATAGCACTTACAAGCGCATAATATTGTTAATGAAAACACCTTATTTTTCACCTGAAGTTAAATTTTTACTGTTCATTAAAGCTGATGAGACGACATAGAAACCAAGAAGCATTTTTTAAGATTTGAAATCGCATTGCGTTTTTAATGCACTCTGAGCTTCTGTACAGCCACACTAGCAAATCTTTTCCATCTGTGCACACACACACACGCACATACACACACACACACACGCACACGCACACACGCACAACATATAAGTGCATACATGAGCCCACAAACAAAACAAACACGAAGGTGAAAGGTTGTCCACAGAATAAATGCATATAGCTGTACTTTGGAAATAGAACGCCCCGTATTCTATTTCATGCTATAGTTGATATGCATAGAAAAAAGTCAACTAAAACAATAAAGCTTTCATTACATATCCAAAATCAACATCATATGCCAATTTCAGAATCATCCTGAACATTTTTTTTTTTTTGAAAAGTGAATAAAATAAATGTGTGTCCTATGTTTGAAAATGACAAAAAAATAAAACCTGCCTCATTTTTTTTTTTTACCATTTCACAGCAAACTCTTACGATGCTACAGAGGCAAAAGTACCAGTTTAGGGTCCTGGAAGCCTTCATGAAATTACATCTTAAATTATAGAATAATCAGGAGACCATTGAAACATAACCAAGTCATGTAAGAGTTCATTAAGGTCATGCATAGGTGTTCACATGGAAGTAAGCGTTACACTGTGGTTTCACTTTTCCACAAGCCGCTCTTCATTCCCACAGAGCTGTGGGATTGGTCCGTGCCACTCATGTCCTGCTCCAGCTCCAGCACGGAGTTCTTCAGAGTGCCGTTCGTGGTGGCGGCCCCCGGCACGGTGGTGGTGACGCTGTTCAGCGGGTAGGAGCAGCGCTTGCTTTCACGGTCAGACGCCGCCGCCGCCGCCGCCGCCGCCGCCGCCAGTTTCAAATTGTCTCTGCTGGCACAGCGTCTCTGAGCGCCGTGCACGGCGGCTCTGCTGGCCGCAGACGGCAGCAGAGGGAAGGGCTTGCGGCTCCCACTGCTGCCCCCGTCGCTTCCCTCTGAGGGGCTGGTGGCGACCGACTCGCCCACCCGCTTTCCGTTGCTCAGGGGGCTGGCCTGGTTCTCCGACAGGCTGTGGTGGACGCTGCCGTTCTCACTCGTGGCCTGTTTGTAAACAGCATGTGACGAGCTGAGGTGCTCTAACCCCGTGGGCCCCAAAGCCCCGAGACTGCCCCCACCTCCTGCAGTCCTGAGGGCTTTGAGCCGATAGTGACCTCTGCCCTCGCCCCGATGATAATACTGACTACTCCCTGGTTTAGTTCTGCTGCTCACTTTCCTCCTCTGGGGATGCACGGGGGCTGCAGCACAGTTATTGGCAGGCAGAGTATTGTTTGTTGGCTTGGTGACGTTGTCAGTGCTCGTGCTGGTGTTGTTGCCCGTCGGGATTCGAGAGGTGTGGTTGGAATTGTCTTGTGCCACCTGCAGCAGGTTGGTGAGCTTGCAGGGCCCCGGCCCCACGCTGCTGACCCCGCTGGGCGTGGACGACGACCGAGCCGACGACGAGTTGTGAGAGTCGCCCGGCGGGTGGCAGTTGATGAACAGCTGGGACCCCTGTTCAGACGTATGCACTCCGCTCACAGTCGTGCAGGTGTGTGTGTAAGTAGACATGGGGTGGGAGCGGCGATAGCCTGGGCAACAGGCGAGCCACGACGCCTGCACGTCCGCACGGCGGAAGCAGTGATGGACCACCAGAAAAATCCCCAAGATGGTGGCGGCCATCCCATAAAGACAGCTGAACAGCAGGCTGATGTGACCTGTCAGCCACACCGCCATGGCCGCACAAGACCACAGAACCACAAACAGGAAGTGGGTGGCCACCAGCACAGAGAACTGAGTCTTCAGAGAGTACTGGTCCTCTGGAGGAATAATGGGGTTCAGAGGTCCCACCGCAGAGTCTGTGGAGAGCAGGCTGGTGCTTCCTGTCATCGCGGGATGGCCGTCGGTCCCGGGAGAGGACTGGGTGGTTCCTGTGCATTCTTTGGCCACACGGTGCCTCAGGCGAAATACAGCGCACAGGAAGTAGATCCAGGTCACCAACACCACGAGGCCAGCGGGGACAAAGAAAGAGCCCAGGCTGGAGCGCCAGACCAACCAGCAGCTGCAAGAGTCGCAAAAGATGGCGGAGGAGTCAGCGCAAAAACAATTACATCTTTGTGTGTTCAGTATATCACACAGAATCCCTCACTTCAGCAACACATGAATCAACACAATGTCAGGGGACAAAGAATATAAAGAAAAGAACTTACTATGGACTGTTGTCTCCATAGTTGTTGACATTGACAGCTGCAGTGATCCCACAAATAATAAGAGGAACTCCATCGGCTATCAGATAGAACCTTCAGTGACAGAGAAACACACGTTTTCACGTCATGCATAATTCACAACAAGAACTTTGGGTGTGCTGATGTTTTTAAAATGTGTGCAACAGTCTCATTTTTTTTTTTAAATGATTTCATGTCTTTCTGGTTGTCTGTATTCACAGTTGTGTGATTCTTTGCTCTCTCAGAAGGCAGAGTGTCACAAGGATCAATACCGACTCCAGAAGTCTGAGATTTATTGCAGTCCGATCCCGTGTGGCTGAGTGGGCAACAAAGCGGGCGGCTGGAGGTTCACTGGGGTCAGGGGCAGAGTGTATGATTGCAGTTTCAAGATCACAGGGGCAAAAAAAAAAAAAGCGGGAGGAGAAACGTACAAGAATATTGGGGAAGACAGTGTACCCCTTGAGTCACCCCGCTCAGATTTATGACAACTCCCACTGCTTCTGTCACGTTGGTCTCTCGCATTCCTCCCCTCCCATGCTCATCTCGGCTCTAGGCTTTTTTGCCGTTCAGCATTCACTCTGTTCTGTCCCCCCAAGGTTTTTTAAAAACAGAGAGACTATGGTTGCTGGAGGACAAAGGCTGCTTTTGATGGTGAACTCTTTGGGTGGCCATGCAAAAGCACTCCTCCTGCATCTGTCTCAAACATGAACCGTACTGAAAACAAACAGTAATCTCATGGTGGAGGACGTGGGCGGAAGGTGAGCTGTGGCATGTTCACTGACCTGAGCATAGGTCGCTGAGTAGGTGGAGCAGGAGACTCTCCTTCTGGGACCCGGGGCGTTCTCCACACGGCCTCCTTGTAAATGACCCTGGCGCTGACTCCGATCCACAGCAGGGTCGAGAGGGAGGAGTAGTGCAGGGCGATGCCCACCTGTTGTGTTGCATTCACATCAGACATCCAATTTATAAGCAAAAAAAAAAAAATTATGAAATTTATGAAAAAATATGACAATACTGAAGAAATTCAGAACTTACAGCCTGACAAACCACCGGGTAGCTGGTTAAGCTTATGCCACCTGCATAGATCGCTGTTGTCATGGCGATGTGGAAGCACGTATTCAACAACGTGTGCCAACTTTTTCTGGATATGTGAATCGAACTGTAAGAGCAACAGTGTCAGTTAACGAAAAGATGGAGATTACCCATAAGCAGGTGCAACAGGTCTCTTTGTAGAAATGCTGCAGTACCTGTGGTGAAGAATGTGAGTGATGATGATGGTGAAGAGGCAAAGGAGGAGCACTGCAGTGCAGGCATACACCACAGGGTGGAGCACCCTGACAGGGATGGGACTGGAGTTGGGGAACTCAGGCACCTCCTGAGAAAAGACAAGTTTTCTTTAATCTCAGTGGTGTTGCATGAACTAAATTGAAAACAAGCAACTACATTAACTATGAAGGCCATAAATGTGTGTTTTTCTCTGCAGATGGCTGAAATGCAATCAAGTATAGCTGCCAGAAAAAAAATGTGAAGATTATGGCTGGTAATTTAATAAAAGAAATATTCCAAATCAGGTTATAGTGCATGTATATATAATTAAAATTACTCTCCACCATTTATCACCTATGAAACCAATGATCTATTGACTTTTAGAAAATGTTCTTGCAGCGCAAACAACATGGGAGCAGAGCCTGCCAGTTGATCATGTATGATTTTACGGATTAAATATTCAAAGCCCTTCTACCTGCAGCACAGCGTAGTTTCCGAGCACGGAGCAGCGCATGGTGGACGTGCTGCTGTCACTGTAGACCAGCCGGCAGCCCTCCTGGCTCCAGCCGCCCTGCTTCTCCGGCCCCCTCAGGCTCCACTGGGCCGCCACGGCGTCAGTACCGGGTGACAAGTGGCGCAGCGACACCCAGATGGCCTCCGAGTTGTTCCACATGTTGCACCCGTCTGTGATGGGATGAGATGTAATCTAAATCACAAAACCTTTCCAAAGTGCTTTAAAATGCAGATTGATGTGAATACATTTACATTTATGAAGTCACTTTTATGTCACTATGAATATATTTAATAAAAGAATAGATGAATTACATTGCTAAAGTTTAAAAAGACACAGATTGTACCTTTTATTTTAAGTAGGATTTAAACTTTTTAATATCATTATTTTCTTTAAATGTATAAACCCCCTTAAAAAAAAAAGTTTGGATGAGAAGTCTTCTTACCGAGGCCCACAAAAATGACAGGAGTGTTCACGCTGCGTCTGCGGGAGTGCTCAGTGTTGCTGGAGTTTCCAGACAGAGGGAAAAAGCTGCCAGTTCGAAAAGCTACAAACTGGAGTTTACAATCTGCTGAAGCATCGGGAGGAAACAGAGAAGCGGGAAGAGTCACCGAAGCCAGAGCTACAGAATTCTGGGAAAAAAAGGGGGGAAAAAAAACAGTCTTTATTCATTTATTTGCTGAAATTGACTAATAAAAACATAATAGCTGTCGATGAAGGCGTAATTGCTTGTGAATAGTACAGTATGAGTGGAGCTCACTCAGGCCTCACCTTCAGTGGAAACTTGCTGAGAGAGGTGTTGTGGGAACCGGTGC
The DNA here is from genome assembly GCF_902148845.1 of Salarias fasciatus. NCBI lineage: Eukaryota > Metazoa > Chordata > Actinopteri > Blenniiformes > Blenniidae > Salarias > Salarias fasciatus. The sequence continues at coordinate 8,822,572 of NC_043756.1, read as the reverse complement.
TGCAGCGGAAATGGAGCTGCTGCTCATGGACGGGTTCTGGCACGTCGATTCCCAGAGTGCTCGTGGGCACATCACGGCGCTGATACGCCGTGCAGGTTATACCGGTGAAGTGCGCCGGTCGGATGAGATGAGCCTCCATCACAATGTTTTTAGACACCTGTTTCAAACATTTCAGTCAATTAATTGCTGCTGTTTATGGGTTGTTAAAAAAGTGTTGTTTTTTCATTTAAAGGTGTTGAGGGAAAAAGACATTTTGTCATTTTACAAAGGAAAATGATGGTCTTCACCATGGAGAAGTCCTGAGCATGACTGTGGAGCTGAGGCCAGGCTAAGGTCTCCAGAGAGTAGACGATGGAGCTACAGGCTCTCTTCTCTCTCTGAGCAAGAGCGAGAATCTGACTGTCCACCTGCATCAGGTTACTGCCCATCTCCACCATCACCTCCGACAACTGAAACACACACACACAGACACTTTTACAGGGACATCCAGAGAAAACATCACAAAAGCATGGCTGTAAAAGATCCATTCTGAACTCACCTCCCTCAGCTGTCGGACATATTCCATGAATCTCTCCATAATTTGCGCCACATACATCACATCTACTGAATCGGTGAAGCCTGTGCTCTCCATCGTGTACGTACGCACTTGATGCGCCACAGTGACGGCATTGGACGCATTGATGGGTCTCTGAAATGTAAGAACCAGACCGCGGTCAGACCGTGAGGCATTGTCTCATGACGAGCCGTGTAGCTCCTGTGGCACTGACCAGGATGAAGGTGTGCAGGACTCGGGTGATGCCGTTGGTGTAGTGGCAGTTGGAGTAGTCCCCGTCCTGCCACTTTCCAGAGCGGTCACAGTATCGGGAGGCCGTTTTCTGCTCCATCCCTCCCTCTACAGGCACTGAGGTGTAGCGCTGCGGCAGGCAGTGATGATGGGTGGTGATGCCTGCCACGGTTCTTGGCCACCTGTTGAATAAGCCCAGAGAACACTGAGAAACCAGACTTTTCTCTCTCTCTCTTTTTTTTAAAGATATATATCACTCCAGCTGTAACCAACCTGAACTCCCCACGGTTGTTGACAACTTTATCTTCTGGACAGAAGGAGACACTGTTCTCCAGCACCACTATTTCAACGGTGCAGGAGGCATTGCCCCTCCCGGTGGAAACCACACACTCCCACTCTCCACTGGCCTCCACGTGCACGTTCAGCAGAATGAGCTCGCTGGATAAAGACAATATAGACAGCCAGTTATCTCACATTATCACCTCATCAGGTTTATGGGTCTGACACAGAAGCAATAGAGCAAACTTTTAAAAAAGAAGTGAGTTCTCAGAGCGCCAGCAGCACCTGGTGATAAAGGTGCAGTCGTGCACCAGACTGTCCTCCAGCTGGACACCCGTTTCTGGATCCGAGGTCACCAGCTGACCATTGTGACGCCAGTGCAGGGTGGTGCTGTTGTCCACCAGGGCGGCGGTGCACTGGAAGGGCAACCGATCACCCCTGAAGACCACCTGACGCTGGGACGGCAGCAGCGACAGAGTGTGCAGCTCCAGAGGGACGTCTGAGAAACATGCAGATGTGACCGTCACACACCAGTCCAAATTACTCGCGCTGCTCTCTCATTACCCAGCCTCAGCCAAACGTTTCCACAGAAGCTCGCACGAGTCCGCTGTTCAGAGCAGATTGGATGCAGACTGCGGCAATTCATAAATGCAACCCACAGGATTAGCTGTCAACACAGTTCATTGATACTTCTAGAAACATTTCTCTGCAGGGTTGTTGGGACAGATCTGTTCCAGCAATTCTTTAAATAGCTGAAATGATGTGGCGTGTTATTATGAGGGTACTGTCATTGTCACTCACAGGCCAATGCGCTCTACAATAAAGTGGCAAACCGCCTCATTCATATGCAGCCAGACTCTCACCACAGCTCAGCTGGCTTTTTCGGAGCCCGCGCAGGGGCTTTCCCCTCAGACTCCTGGGGTAGGCACACAGGGTTTCCTCTCCCAGTCGCGCTGAGCTGCTGCTGAAGAAATCCGGGACCCATCGCAATCCACAGTCGCACGACAGGTACTCTGAGTTAAAGTTCCTGGAGAGAGAGAGAAGAGGACTGTTTTCCTTTTGCAGGTACAGAATTGAAATAAAACACCCATGCATTTGAACACTTGATTACTTTCTGCATTATAGTTAAAACTCCTCATTTACAGAGACATTTTTTTTTTTTTTTGGGGGGGGGGGGGGATAAAACATGAGCACCTTTTGGAGAAATAAACAGTTGGGCTCAGTGCAATGAAAGTATTGACAAAAAAACAAAGATTTTTTAAAAAACAATGAATGCTACAGGGTCAAAATAATATATCCATAGAAAAAATGTGAAAGAAGAAGAATTAAACCCAGACCGAACATTGGCAGAACAAAAGAACAGTTTTTTTCCTGAGAAATGTTAGTCAAGGGAAGTGTTTAGAGAAAAATATGTATTTTCAAACCAATTTTAAATGGTGGGGGAAAAATACTGCAAAGGGGGTGTTGGGATAACCCATGAGGACGTCTGTCCCAGAACTTATATCTATTGTCTTTAGTTCAAATATAACAATTGTCTGACTTTTGGAACCTGGTAGTGTTGTCCGTTAAAAAAACATTTCTGTCAAACACATAGCTTTATGTGAACAAAATTATCATCTGATTTATTTGAATTTATATAGTTGAATCCAGCTAATCCTAATATATTCCATCCATTCAGTTCAGGGTGGTGGGAGGCGATAATCAATCCCAGCTAACCACGGGTGAAAGCCTGTCGCCACTCAAAATCCTGAAAAATGTAACTTCACAGGAACATTAAATGAATACTTTAGATGGAACATGCTCCAGTTAAAGCTGACTTGAAACTGAAATACTCACACGAGCTTCAGGGACGGCAGTTCCTCGAAAACCCCTGGATCCACGGTTGATATGATGTTCCCAGAAAGGTTTCTAACGCGGGACCAATCAGATAAATTAATTCAATCGCTTCGCCACAAATTCAGCAGTACAACATTTTTGTGGATGCGTCTCTTACAGTTTAGTGAGATTGGTCAGGCCCTGGAACGTGTGTGCGGACAAACAGCCAATGCGGTTGTTGGAAAGGTCGCTGAAAGTGCGAAAATGCAAAGGAATGTGTTAGCTCAACCACTCAGCCACATATTTTGGTATCTTAAGCCTCCGCGTTTGTGTTATCAGATCGAATATTACACGTTCATAATGGGCATGTTGAAAACTTTTCAGGACCTCCCTTAATCTGGTTTACCATGAATCAAATGGCGATAAAGAGCCTTAGAAAGTTCAAATTTATATAAACATGCCAGCGGTCCCTGCCACTTTCTCTTATCAGGACTCCACGGTGCCAGAGTAAAAGTTTATCACGGCCGGGGTAAAAGCAGGGCCCCTGTTCTGCTGTCCAGCTCCGAGTGTGATGTATGGCTGCAGCCAGAGAGGGATCTGCTCTGCTGCACCTCTGACACTACCCAGCAGAGAGCTGTCCAGAGCATGTGTTTATCTCCCCCTGTTTGTTTTGAGAAGCCCCAGACCTTGCAGGGAAAACACAAGAAGGAGGGAGGAGGGACGGGGAGTCACGCGGAGCGGCACAGACGGACAGTCTCGACCCACGCTGCAACCAGACCTCGGCGTCCAAAAACACAATGAGCGAACAGCGAGCGGCTGCAAACAGCCGCCTTGTCACATTCGATACCGTGTGAGGAGCCTCTGAGGTTTCCTCCGGGGTGAAGCGGGGCGGAGAGATGACATCCCAGGGCCTCCGCAAAGATCAGCAGAAACATTTGAAGGAGGCCTTTATGGTCACACTAACACTGGGAGCTCAGTATAACATCTGCCATGAGCTGCCAAAACAGCATATATGTGACTTTGTCTCCGCTACTGTCAATCTTACGAGCGCTCATAAACAAGCTACACTATGCTGTCTCTGTAAGACCAGAACACACAACTTGGATGATTCACGGCTTCTTGGTGTGAACCAGAGCTGATGATTCCTTAAAAACAGACTTTAGTACAGTACATCTAAACGTTCTGACTCTACAGTAACAGCAAAAAAGTGTATGTACTGAAATGTTGGAGAACATATATTCACACACTGTGCTGTTTTTTTGACGAGTCTTGAACGTTTTGTGGTCATGGGTTATTTGCACTTACTCATATGCACATGTGAGCACACACCCTAATGACTATTGTGACAGTATGTTTGCCAGCGTGAGCTCACGAGCGATGGCACAGGTCATGTAAAAATCATGTTAAAGTTCAGAAATTAAATTATGTGTAAAGTGTATAAAGCATGTAACAAACTGACTGGACTATGACCAGTGTGGGTCTCAGGAAGTTTTTGAATGCAGTCCTAAACCTGATCACTCATGAATTTGTCAAGTTCTGCAACTTTGGTATCAATCAGCTGCCTGGATCCTTTCACCGTGACTCTGAATCGCTATCTGGAGAGGTTAAATCAAGTAACAAGCCTGTCTGAAAAATGTGAGGAGTTGAAAGTACTGGTATTTGCATTAAAGTGTAGAGAGTAAATATAAAAGGTCCTCAGAAAAATAAATGCTTGAGTGAATGAATAAACCTGGAAAGAGTACTTAAGTAGGTTAATGAAGACAACAAATGTTTTATGTGCCACTTCTGCAGTGAATTAACCAGTGTGAATCACGCTGATGTCTACTTACAGTTTCCGAAGCTCAGACAGACCTCGGAAGGCTCCGGGCCTGATGGTGCTGATTAGATTGTGTTTGAGGTCCCTGAAGGCAAAAGGGAAAAAAACAACAACAACAACATTAAACCACTAACTAAATGCAGACAGGGATGGTGCATAACAGGAGATAATTGCAGATTTTGGGATTTGCTTTTCTGTGTCAAGAGATTTTCAATGTTGCACCACAGTCAAAAAGTGAGTCAGCAGCTTCAAAACAATCAACCAATAAATGAATCAGTGGTTGCAGGCAGGTAGGCAGACACATCCAGACTGAGCCCCAACTAAACACAGCCTGCACACAAGCTGGACTGGTCAGTAGTCCATGGGCCGACCCAGAGGCCCAGTAACTCAAACACCAACTGTGGACACCAGTCAATCTCACAAGCATGTTTTTGAACTGAGGGGAAAATTCCACACATGCACAGCGAGAACGAGCAAACTCCAACCATTAACAAACTAACCCGCTGTACTAAAGTGCAAGCATTCACACCATATTTCCAGATTTCTGACTCCAACTGATTCCTGATTGTCTGATGGTGATGACAGCCAGTATGCTGGCTGAGAATAACAGATGATGTGGGAAAAATCTAAATACATGAACTCTAGAAGGTCATCACTTCCAAGACATGAGCACACAAAAAATGAAACATCATCCACTCCCTGACTTCAGGCTTCCGAGATACTTAATACAATAAGGATTCAAGGGAATGATAAAGGCTTCTGCCATTGCTTCTGTAAAGCTGGTCTCCAAACAAACATGATCACAACAAAGATTCTTGAATGTTGATCATCCCTTCTCCTATCCCAGGTTCAAAGTCATGTGCCAGACATTTCAGAAAGATTACTTTTATCCATCATTGGACACTCTGAGACTTGTTTTATCAGTGGGATTAAATCAGATGAATAAATGAATGTTGTTAAAACATAGAAAATCCTGCAGAGGAGGATTTCCGTGGAGGAGCTCACAGCCATCAAGCAGTGTGCTTTCTGTATTTGTCGTTTGACCAGGATGAACAGTGGTATGGACAACCCTAGGGGACTTTCTGGGTGATTTTTTTCCACAAACATTATCTGAGATTGCTTCTTTTAACCACACTGCCTCACATCATGCACAACCTCAGGCATCCTGTAACCATTGTTTTGTCCACTCTCCAAGAGATGAGCTTTTTTTGGTCAAACCAGGGCAGGGAAATTGTTTTAGAGAAAGACTTCCAGCAAAAAAAAAAAAAAAATTACACTGTGTGGTATGGCTGGGATGCAGTGAAAGATCATGGGTTTTGTCGACGGTCCAAGCGTTCTTTAAGCCATCGGTCATATTTGTATTACAGACAGGAGACAGGTTATAATAATGTGGCAGAAACTGCCTGGCCTCACAACAAAAACGATGAAATGTGTTGTGTTTGTCTTCGAGCTTTGGTCTGAACAGCTTTCCCTCAGCTCTCTGAATACGCGCCAGGCCACCAGACAGAACATTTTTTTTAAAAAAGATGTAAGATCTTTCTATAACTTGGATTCAAACAGAAATGAGCAGCTCGTTACGGCACACACTTCACCAATCAAATTAAAGTGGAGTCTGTGCATTGCACAAGAGAACAACAGTACCCTCCTATATGTGTGTGCGAGAGGCCTTGTGTGTAGTTATCTTTGTGTGCCTATGTCCCGCGCTGAATATACATGTGTCCCTGTGTGTCAGTAGCTGTATGGGATTTGTTGACCAGGGCAGGGAGAGAACAATACTGCTGTTTCCAGTCTGCGTGTCCCGGGGCTCATTAGTGCGGCGATGAAAGACGAGGCACTGCCCACTATTTCCTCTCTCTGAGGTCTGCCCCTCCCTCTCTGTCTGCCCCTTTCACACTCATACACACACACACACACACACACAAGCATGTGGTTGCTCTGTAACACTGACCTGCATGTAGGTCCTCTGACATATTCATTTAGAGATGGATTCAAAATATAATACAGGTAAAGCAGAATCATTGTGATTTCTAATCGACACATAAACAGTATTACTCCATTTATTTGCATTTATATCAGAAAGTAAGGGTTAAAAAGTTTCTTCTGTCATCCTGTGCTTGTTAAAGAATGCAAACTGCTGCTCATTTTACTGAGAACATGATGTGGTTCTACACTGAGTGGTGTATTTTATTACAGGTGAGGGGCACAAATACAGATATACTTAATATCAAGAAAATTACCAAAACAAATACAGAAACAGAGGATTCATTAATAAGCAAATCACAGTTTTCAGAATAGTAGTTTAGTTTAAAACTATGCAAGTGTTTGAACTGTCTTTTTTTCACCTACAGCCTTATTTTACATGAACCTTGCATTTCACCCTGCATGGTGAAATCTTCACCAGGAGTCAAACAATTGCAATCATACACACGGCAACAGAAATGTTTCTATGCTAATCTATAATTTCCACGAAAATGGAATCGTGCTGCTCAGGTACGACAAGACTCCAAGACCAGAGAAGATTTGAATCAGGACAGTGGACGTAGCAGCAGAAGACGCAGGAAACAGGGTCAGATGGAGGCAGATAATCTGCTACAGGTGGGTGTACCTGTTTGATTTTATATGTTACATAATATTCTATTCACTGTTATTTACTGTTTTCATTTTTTTAATTCATTACTTCACCTTCACTTATTTTATTTGCTTTACCTGCCTTCTCCAAACATCCATCATTCAATAGCAAATGTGGCAAAAGTAGAAAGTATTTTTAGATTTTTTTTTCTTTCCCCAGGCATCAGGCTTCAGTATTCTGACAGATTTTTACATTTTCTTCCCATGTTTGAACACAAAAAAGTCATAAAGTAATATTAATAATGGTTAAAAGCCAAGAAATCTTGTTTCTGTGTTTTTTCTTTATTTCTCCTTATAGAAAATGCACAACACTGTTTCAATAAGTGTAGTGCTATTCCTTTTAGCAGTATTATGTCTCTGAACGCAGTTATAAAATGAATAGTTTCATTGGGTTTGTTACTTGTCACCTGTCTGATATTGTAAAGCTGCAGAGCTGCTCGCTCTCTCCCTCTCTCTCTCTCTCTGTCTCTCTCTCTCTTACTTGCTCATATATTTCATGAGGGCAGCCTCATTAATCCAGAGCTAACTCAGTCCTCCTGACAGCAATGAGAAAGATGTCTAAGTGTGAGTAACTTTAAGAACAACTTCTGTTCATAGTACCCGTGATGAAGCTGCAGCATTAGCTTTTGCCGGTTTTAAAGCCGTCTGCTCCCGCCGGTACTCTTCTATCTTGTTGCTATCTCCTCTCGTAATTAGTTCACAAATCTGTTTCTTTCAAGAACCACTGGCATCCGGATAATCAAGTGAATCAGACTGACAGTTCGGCTCATAGTTCAGCTCCGGACAGAAATACAATAATAACACAGCTGAGTGCCGAACATCAACACAGCCGTTTTTGAGGGAGTTTCCTGAATTTATGATGAGACACTTTTTACATCCAATATCTAGCAACGTATGAAAAAGTAAATAGCTCATTTCCAATCATTTTCAAGGCCTCAACCCTTCGTCAAGATGTTTTAATCTGACTTTGTATAATGAAACTAAAACAGCATGTGAATTCATTCATTATTATTATCAGTTTGTACTTTTGCCATGTTGCTTCACGACCTTTAGGACTGACACTAAAGTTACATTAAACTTGTCTATACTATACTTGTCTATATCTGCCTTGAAAGCCGTGCGCCCTGTGCGTGCTTCGGTCCGAGGCGTATCAACAGTCCACTGCTAGCGATACAGTCTCTTATCACCAGGTTGGGGAATTTGAAGGAGCTCCCCGGCCTCGGCGGCACTCGCAGCGCCGGCCAAGCCCTCAAACGTCAGCTGCTGCTCACCGCCGCGATCCGAGCTGGATCTCGGCTGCAAGCCCCCCCCCCCCCCCCCCCCGCCACTCTCTGATTTGCTTCCAGCTTTATTTGGAGCGCGCAGCGCGGCCCGCGCGGCCGCTCCGGCAGGCCTCACACTCAGGCGATGACTTGTCTGTGTGCCCTCTGGAGTGGAGAGCGCCCTCTCTGACAACAGCTTCACAGCTCAGCGGCCTCGACACTGATGACAACAGCTGTCACCATGCGAGGGGATAATAGCACGGACAAGAATTGCTTCAAAGCCTCACGCTCGCTGAACACCAAAACGTCGCTGCCTGAAATCCTAAAAGTTTAAACTGTAACTATTATTTTAGCAGCTTTGCAGTTCTTCTGAAAGCGACATGATTGGCTGTGACGCATTATTATTATGACTCTGGCTTTTTTTCCTTTTGAGTTATGCTTTGTAACCTTCTGAGTGCAGTGCTTTATCCCCTTCGCCACATGTGGCCTGTGCGATTGGATTGTGACAGACTCGAGCTCGCTCCCAGCCCAAAAGGGGCCATTGTCTGCTGCCACTGGGCCTAACACCAGAGCCTGCCATTAAGAATGTCTTTTTTTCTCCGCAACAAACTCCTCTTGATCAATGGGGCTGGTCCTCTGCCATTCTGAAGAGTCATTGCTGGGTGGGTATAGAGGATGAGCACCTGGGCCCCAAGCAGACTGGAGAGGAGCGATGTGCTTGTAGGGCAACGAGAGGGTAATAATGAAGATATGGTCTATAAAGCGCTCCAGACATGGAGTGCTCCATTATCAGGGAGCGCAGCAGCGGGGACTGGAGTGCTGACATTGTTTAGGCCCCGGCTCTGGAGGGAGCTGAGAAAAGGACTGAAGCCAGGGAATGGCTGCTCATTATCACCAGACTGGAATCAAGAATTTCTTGTTGCAGGATTTTTTTTTTTTTTAATGGAAAAAAGTGGAATTACAGGTTTTGTTTCTATGCTTTAATCATACTTTTCTCTTGGTTCAGCCCAATATAAGTTTTTCCAAACAAAAAAACTTAGGTTTTCTGGAAAAAGGGCAAATGGGAGGTTGACTGGCACCTTGGTTCCTGACGGAGGTCAGTGGAGACCATTTTTGTGCTGCGTGTCATTTCCTGTCTGGTTGGCGTCTCTTTCCGTGGCCCGAGCTCGTTTATTTTTACAGTTTCCTTTTTCTCCTTTTTTTTCACTGGCTAGCTTTCCCCTGTAGGGAGGGGCAGGTGGGTTAGGGGATTCAGTATGAGGCAAAATCGTTCCTGTGTTTGGCCCCGGAGACCCCACCTCCCCGCTCCTCAACACACTTGCTCACAATGGGGGCTCTGTAGCACAGGCCCAAACCGTACTCCTGCCTTCCCCCCAAAACAGGAAACCAGGATCTGCAGAGGTCTTGTTTTTCTACTAATTTCCTGCTTTGCTGTCCCTTCCCCAGATTATTTTCTTTATTTTTTTTCCTGGTTCCTCTCAGATTGAGCATACCTAATCACCTTTTATGTCTGCGCTCATGTGGAAAATGTTTTAGCTAAATGGAATGAAGAGAACTTTTCTTTTAAAATCAGGGATGCTGTGTATTTTGCTCAGTATATAGCTCCTGACGGCACTCATCTGGTCCCTGATTTTCTTCTTTTATGGTTCAGCAGGTGACCTACGAGCGAAGGTGAGGACCTATAGCAACCTGCTCGTTTTTCATGGTGCAATCATGGATCAACAGTTAAGTGCACAGTGAGGGCCACAGAAATAGCAGCGCACATTTATTTCAAATGTACAGTTCCCTGAGTTGATTATATGTTTCTATATTCCAGAGCAAGAGAATTTCAAGCACATTCTGCCAAGGAAAACACTGGAAGCATGGACCAATATTGACTCCAGGTCTGGCATTGAGAGCAGCCGAGCAGGAGGGTGAAGGCATTTGGATGGCGAGGATTTTGCCACTCTTGCTGATTTTTCATGAGACCTACCAGAAAGAAAATGATGTGAAACCACAGAAGCTAAGTAGAGCGATCGTCACGTGAAGTCAAATATTTCTGAGTCAAAGGAGACCGTTTCCTGAACAGCGAAAAAGCTGTAAATCCTTCCAATATTTAATCACAGCACAGATTCAGTGTGTCAAATTGATTTAATATGAAATAACATCATCTTGGAAAGAAACTCGCGAGCAACTTGAAATCGTCCAAGAAAAGATATTTTCAGCCAGTAGGTGGACTACAGCAGAGAGTGTCAAAGGGGAGGAACAGTGAAAGACCCTGTGCGATGGGAGGGGGCAGATGCAAAAATAAAGCAGAAAAGGAACACAAACGGAAGTGGGGGGAAGTAAGTCCAGAGAAAGCTCAAGTTCCTCTGCAGGAAAAAGCCATTGAAACCATATCAAGTTTTGCCGAAAGAGTGTGTGAGCGAGAGTTACTGGCATATAAAGCGTACAATTTGGTAATGGGCTTATGAGGGGGCTCGCTCGCTGTTTCAATAAACCCCCAGAGCCATGACTGAGCTAGGCTTGCAATACAAACACACCCCGTTCCTTCAGTTTATCTGAAAGACACATCTGGAGTCTATCAACTCCAGCAGCACCCCCTTTCTGTTTCCACTCTCCAGCACGCTTAACCCCTTCCTCACCCACTCCGCCCCTTAATGTCATGCACTCTCATTAGGTGACCGTTGCCTAACCGGCAGCCACTCGATGGCGTGTGCGGGAAAACACACAAACATAAATGTTCATTTTCCTGTGAGACGGGGGGGGGGGGACAAGAGTCCCGTGTGCAGCCTCCACAGCTGCCCTGAGCACTGCTCAGAACCCAGCCTGGTCTAGACAGAAGGGCTCCTTGCCATGTCTACACATTCTCACCGTTTTTTACATGCTATAGCGCCGCTCAGCCCTGCTTTGTTCCCACTCATCAATGTAATTCTTTTAGCCTGTGTGGAAATAATGTTAATCTCCCGCTAAGGAAAACAACTTGAGGTTTATATAAGACAAACTGCAGGAGTGTGCTTTCCTTCTCTCCCTTCCTCCCTCCCTCCTCCTCCTTCCTCTCTTTCCCCGCTCACTCGAGCCACCACCATACCATCTTTAGCCATCTCGGCTCCACTTCCCCTGTGTCAGATGGTAAAGTTGTTTAAGTTGGACTCCTTCCTAACCCCGGCCGCTCAGAATGGCAGAGGCAATCTCAAGGTCGGTTTGCGAGAGACACAGGCAAAGACTGAGCGGCCTGTTTATGAAACAGATACTATCAAGTCATTAAGTGGAGAACTACCCGAGTCATTCATAACCATACTGTTAGAATTGTATAAGTTCAATTATGGAGACGTTTTCCAAACATATCTGCACATTCTCATGCTCTCTGTGACTTATTGGTCACAGGTTTCGCTGTAAATCTTAATCCCAGTTGCTCCACGATGATATATCACAAGAAACTCCTTATTTCCTGCTCTTGAATAAAGTTGAAACGAGTCAAGAGGAAGTTTTCTATTATCTTTAAATATGTTTCCTGTGCGTAATCCTCCACTAAGCAATAAGTAGGAGTACATTCACATAAAGTAGATCTAAACTGTAGGAGTAATTTCAGTCTTACACTGATAAAAATCTGTCATGCTGCCAACACCTTGATGTTTTGAACAGTTCTAACCACAAGTCTTGCCCCTGCCTTTCAGACCTGTTCACAACAAACGCCCTGCTGCTCCCTCATCCATCATCATCGCTGCTCCTTCTCTCCCCGTAGGGTGAACAGACCTGGTAATGAGGGCCCCTTGTGCCCTGCCTGCCTGTCCTGTGTCCCATGGTGCAGTGGGGCCCAGCTGGACAAGAGCCAGACTGCCTCGGCCTTCTTTGCTCATTATTCTCATTACCTTGCCTCAAATCAGCGCAAGACAGGCTGTTGGGATCCGTCCACGACTCATAAAGGGCCCGGCTCGTTAACGCGGCTGCCAGCGAAACCTCGCCCCCAAAAAAGGGTGTGCACAAAGGTGGAGGTACTCAAATAGGTACACGAGAGCAGCGCCGAAGGCCTCGAGGCGGTGCGTTCAAATGTAACTCTTTTTCACTCGTACCAAGCTTGACCACAGAAGCAAGGTATGATTCAGCTGGTGCGCCTCGAGAGCTGGAAAGAAATAAGGTATTCCAGGATCCAAATGTAGCTGTTGGATGGTGAGCCTATTTAAAAGAGCTACAAAAACACAGTAGTCCAGTAAGAGGGCAAAAACAAACAAGCCTAAATTGCTCCTCTGTACTTGGGTGGTTTGGCAGGTTATGAAGGCAACAGTGGCTTTGAGGAGGTTTGTCCCAATGAAAGGGCGAACTGTGCAGACTGCTGCCGCGTCTGGCTCAAGCCCGGAGGAAGGCCGCCTGCCCCGGAGCTGCGATCCCCCCGCTAGCAGCAGCAGACCAGACTATACTCAACTCTGAGTCGGAGTCTGGCTTGAGCGCGTGGATGAGGCCGTGCGTCCGCTGAGAGAGTTCGCAGACACATCTGAAGCGACGGTGGCCATACTAGGAAATGCGCAGGAGTTACAGCACACACTGAACTCACAACAGAGGTGGGCTGAGAGGTTTGTGTGCGCTGCTGGTCGCGCAGGCGTGCGCAGGGAGCAGACTCCGCTGTTTACCCCGTTCATATAGGGGATGAGATGCAGTGTAACTCCCTGATGTGTGTTTACTCAGCCCTAGTGGGCTGGCCTTTGATTACAGCACTGACCACATAATATGAGTAACTGTTCACTACTGCTGCAAATGACAAGCACATGTAGACTTTACACTGGAAACAATGACAAGACCTGGGGAGGCTAAAGGGACAGAGCCGAAAACTGAAATCTTACACAAACACAAACACATTAAAACCCTTCTTTATAAAATCAAATCTGAATTCATCTTCTGTGCCATTAAAAGTTTTAATGCTCTACATTTTACAACAGACAGCAGTTTTCTCATGAGCTCAGATGTAATTGTAAGCCATGCAGGACTCAATTAAAGGTTAAAGTTGTCAGCGTGAGTGAGCAGACCTCCACCGCTGTGTGTCAGAGCCAGCAGAGGTTTGAGGCAGAGGAGTGAAATGAAGCCTGCATGATTTACGTTAGCTAAATCCTCTCCTTACGCCAGACGCCTACCTCTTTGACTTTAGAGCGCGAGCAAGTGTCGGTGATTGACTGAGTGAGGGAGCTGCTCTGTGTCTGTCAGACAGCTCCTTCAGTTGAGCGTCCAGGAACGCTCCGCCCTGCTGCACCCTGCCGGTTTTATCACCGCTTCAGGTACAGGGGGGCCAGTTCACGGGTAAGCTCAGGTTACCCGACCCGTCGACCCTGCGGAGCTACGGGGAGCCTTGTCTGCACTTAAAAAAAAACAAGCAGCGTCAGCTTATTTTACATCAAACGCTCTGAGCGGCAGATTCACTTTGGTTTCACTTTTAGAACGGTTATTATCGAAGCCGTGGCCGTGGCGTCTTCCTCTCCACAGCTCCATCACCGTCCTTGCCAGAGAACTGGCAACTTGGCCTTGAAACTATTCGCCCATGTCGTGCTCATGCCAGACATTCAAAAAAGAAAAAAAACAGCAATTTCAGCAAATTTAGCCTTTGTTCTCAACTGGCACGTCTGGTGCGAGCGCCGGTAGGTAGGTACTAACAAGCTAACAACTGCAGCAAATTACCATATTTTTCTTTCTTTCAACATTTCGGAGAAGCTTGTTAGCTTCATGGGTGGTAGCTTCAAGTGGCATGTGGAACTAATATGTCTTCAACTTACCCACCCTTTCCTCTCCAACAAAATAAGTGGGTCTACAGTATCCAGACTGAAAGCCGCACCATGTGGGTTGTTGCCATAAAGCTTTACTGCGACGCTGTGTGAAACTGCACACCTTGGAAACATTGTCTTTGGTGGGAAACATGCGTGTCTCATATTCAGCGTATCCAAGGGGGGAGACAAGGACAGTGTCTTTCTCTCTGGATGCTTCTTAAAACAAAAAAAGAGCTTTCAAGCATGAAACGGTTGAGAAAAAGACACATTGCTCAATCCGTCTGCAAGTTATCCTCCGGAGGATAAATGTAATTACAATATATCCAGTAATTGTCAGTATTTGAACGATGATGGTTTAACAGTGAGGACATCGTTGAAATAATTTAGGTATTTGAAAAACAAATGGGAAGAGAGAAAAACCATGAAAAACACTGGATAACTGATGAGCTAATGTAATCTGGAACAAGTTTGGACAAACATATACAAAAGTTAATTTCGTTCAGAGGAACAAATGGCAGTTCCCAACACGGTTGCTGTCTGATTGTCCCCAGAGGTGCTCTTGCATAAAAGCATAAGTCTTAAAAACTAATCTCATCTTTCACTTGTCTCACACCTCATTCAGAGAGATTAGGATGCTACTGAGGAGGGCCAGACTGTCTGCAAGCCTCAGGCGAAACTGCCAACACACACCTCCTGCCAGAGATCGCTCTTATCTTGTCCTGTGTAGTGGGGCTTACTTGATAATGAAGGACTGAAGTGTAATTATGTGAGGTTTTCAACATAAATCTGTGATAGCAAGTCTAAATCTATCATCCTCCCAGCTGGAAAGGTGCCCGTGATGGGATCTTTGTGAACAGAGCCGCAGAGATTCAGCTCAGATCTCCTCTGATACCCTGTCTTTACGTCTCCGCTCAGCCAGAGACCGGAGGAGGGCCAGGAAGGCAGCCGTCACATGGTTGTATGACATAGAACCAATGCAAACAATAAACACAACAGCAGAGCATCTGCAGAAGGTGAAAATCTGACAGAAATTGCATAATAAGAAACAGGCTACTCACAGTTTTTCCAGAGCATAAAGTCCAAAGAAGGATCCATTTTTGAGAACTTGGATTTTGTTGTGACTCAGTATCCTGTAAAAAAAAGGACCAAACAGTGTTGTTAGAAATGTTCCACGAACAAGCCAATGAAGCTCAAATACACACTATTAGTATCTTTAGGGAGAGTTCGGGTTAAACCAGACACACCGTGAAGTACACTGGAAGGATGAAAGCAAAAAGAAAATGTCCTCTTGGTGCTGCAGTCACATGAGAGATTAGCCGGACCAGAGACATCAGCCAAAGATGTTTCCAATAAGTGTTAAGACAGAATAGGACATCAAGATGAGGCGGGAGGCTGTAATCTCCATAATCATTCCGCATACATCAAACGAACGTCCCTCCACATCAAACGAACGGCTGCACAGGCCGTGTTCATTTGCTCTTTATCTCCTGGCAAATCGCTTGGCTTATGGGACTGTTTTCGGGCCAGGGGGCGAAAGGCTGCGGACGTCAGGCTGCGATTGCTTTGTCTGACAGAAACGTGTGAAAATTATACAAAAGTGGGTCTATTTCGAGGCACTGGTCAGGACTATGCTTCCGGGGAGTTCAGAGCTGGTTGACTTGTGACGTATCAGATCCGTCCCGTCTTAGATTTCACACCCAAATTAACTGAATTAACAGCTATTTTATTCCACCGGTGCCCAAACTGAGCGCTTAGAAGGGCACGGAAGTCTTAACGTGGGCAGCAGTGGTTCAATTGGTCTTTTAATCCCCCATTTTGCTCTGTCCACGTGTTGATGTGTACTGAAAACCCTGAAGTGTGTCCAAAACCTTGCATGGTAGTCATCACCATGAGTGTGTGTCTGAATATGTGAATGTGACTGACTGCGAAAAGAAATTTGAGACTGTTGTAGCAATGAAAATGCACCAGATAAATCAGTTTCGGGTTCACTATTCCAAAAAAATCAAACGGCCATAAATAATTAAGAACAATACAAAAATCAATGAAATAAACAAACCAGGATGTTAATTAGGTACAAACTGACTTATATCCAGTCAATTCAAAGTATAATCATTCACCTCATTACTGAGACTGACTCCCAGTTGAAGGACAAAATAAAGATAATGAGAAACAATTTTGTGCAATATGCTAAATACAACGTCTATGATAACGGACAGAATAAAAAGCTTAAGTTAAATGTTAGGTTTGACTGAAACTGCACCGTCTCCACTGTGTTTCTAGATGACATGTTTGGAAATGTGCGCCTATTTTTACAGCCTTATGGATGGTTGTAATGACTCTTTCTAGTATCCCACAAGCACAATAATCTTTTAAAAATGATTTCCCTCCAGTCACTTTTAGGCAGGAGGAGATGCACTGAAAGCAGTCATACAATCGGGCATATTAAGTTAAAAATGTCAGTTTCCACAACACTGGGTCTTTGTTGAAGTGAAAATTTTGGAAACAGAACTGCTGCCGTGCTGGATTACATTCACTGCAACGGTTTTTCCAATTAGAAAGTGTGACGCTCCCATGTGAAGAAAAGAGGAGGTGGTGAAGGTGGAAAACTTGTGCATTTTCATTTTCGATGGGGGAAAAAAAGTTTGCGCGATGCAGATTACACTGTTTGTATTCCAACAGCGTGTGGCCCTGTGGATCCACAGGCCTGACCTGCCCACGTCCGCCCGGCGCTGGCGCTGGCGACGGCCCGTCATCATTACCACGCCCTTCAGCTTCACATCGCCTTCGCCCCTGCCACATGGCGCTTAACGGGCTGTTTGTGACATTAAGTGCATTCTCAATCGAGAGGAGGGCCGTGCGTGCGCCTTTAAAAGAGGGAGCCGACTGTGAGCAGCCTGTGAGATTTACAGATTCAGCAGCAGCAGTCGGCCCCCCCTGTTTCCTGCCACATCAATAAAAACACTGCCTTCAGCGCTGCGCCTTCCAGCTCCCTTAATGACCAGATTTAATCGTTCACTCTCAGCATAAACAGGGCCGACTTTTCTTCAATAGCTTCAGCATTACTAATATATACAGTAGATGATTTAAAAGTACTCAAGAACAGGTTAAACAAAAAAAACAAACCAACAACGTCAAAAAAATTCTATCACACTTGGTCTGGAAACATCAATCAATATCTAACAATATCTGCCAAAATAAAACCAACGATTACAGTGATTATAACGAACACAAAGATTTGCTCGGAGCTCTAGAAATAAATCAAGCCTATTAAGTCAAGATATTTGCGAGTGTCAGACGAGCGCCGTCCTCTCGTGGCATAGCCCCAATTTGAACCTCTGGCTCCGAGGCCTTGAGGTCTTTCGCTTGACTTTGGGCACAGAATCCCTTCCTATAAATGGATGCAGGCCCGAGATGAAAGCTGCAGAAGATCCGGAACTGCCTGAATAATTCAATACAGATAGGAGAAGAGAAAGTCACATCTGGCGAAGAAACAAGCCATTTAATTCAACACAGGCAGTTTAGATACAGCTAGTTCTTTTCTGACTAAGCTTATTATGCAGGAGAAAAAATACTATTAGTCAGTGGATTATGACAAAAACAAGCAGCTGAATAAACTTCATATGGTGCATGCAACTGTACTGCTGCGACACATTAACTTTTTTTGTTTTAATTACAAATAGACAAGGAAAATAATAATGATGATGATAATTATGCAGGTTCAAAAAGGAGTGGGAAGAATTTGGAAGCGACACGGCGGGGCATGGATCTTATTTTGGTTCATTTCAGTTCACCAGTCGTCATTGTTAAAATTTGGTATCGTCAATGGCGAGCGCC
This sequence comes from Salarias fasciatus, assembly GCF_902148845.1. Lineage (NCBI taxonomy): Eukaryota > Metazoa > Chordata > Actinopteri > Blenniiformes > Blenniidae > Salarias > Salarias fasciatus. The sequence continues at coordinate 8,804,425 of NC_043756.1, read as the reverse complement.
GCTCTGAGCGTGTTCCCGCAATATGGATGCAATTTTGAGGATACTGCAGGACTTGACGTCACATCTAAACAGCTCCATGTAGCAACGGTTCCAAAAACAAAAACGAGCAGACTGAACGAACTGACATGCAACGAGCAGCACGCAGCTTTTATAAAAGCTAAGCTGAGGTTCAATCAAGTTTCCTACAGGTACAAAAATGAATGTGGTGGCATGCGCGGGTCAGATAAAAGACAGGAAGCAGGTCAAAGAGAGACGGAACGGAAACTCCAGCTTCTATAGCACTGGCCGTCCATACGTTTCCTCCAGGCACGTGCAGATGTGTTAATTTCAGGTTGTACACATGTGCAATATATATGAAAAGAACATAAATGAAATTTAGATATTTCATTATGTCACAATAGTCCTCAAGTTAAGACATTTGGTCCCACAATATTTCATTTGGCTTGTTCCTCTCCTCACCCCGACTTTGAAAGCTGCCTTTCGTAAATAAACAAAGACCACAAAATGAGCTAACTGAATTCCTCCCACGGACAACAAAAGGCGCAGACTTCCAGGAACGCCGGGGAGCTGCAGAGCCTGGACACTGCTGTATAATCCCTGAAGCCTGATGTTTGGAGCAGGGCTGTAGTGGGGGACATTGTTCTTTCATAAACAATACGGGGAGTCGAACTCTGAGAAAGAGAGAGAGAGAGGCCGAAGTCTGTAAACAGACAGAAATAGTCGGCGTTCCCATCAGGCTAAACAGGAAACCCAGCCAATTAGCTGTTTATTCAGAACCCGGTTTCAGGGGTCAGGGGTTGCAGCGAGAGCGCTTCCTGGACGGCCATCAGACAGACGGGGCAGTGTCTGAAGGCAGGTGACAGCTGAGGCAGAGGAGGGGGGGGGCGTCGCCTCGCCACCGCAGCAACAAGCAGGGAGGATGAGCGTCTCCGACGCCGCCGAGCTCCAGGCTCCTCGGAGGCCGAATGTTTGCTACTGAGGCTTAACTGTACATGAGTGGCTTCTTTCTGCTCGACATAAGTGACAGATCAGATGGCAGATTGAGTTAATCTGCTTTTCAAGAGCTATAATGCCGTATTGTACATGGCACGAACAGTGTGCTAACTCAGTCCAGACTACGGATGGTATCGCAGAGCAGCAGTTACCGTCTCTCATTCACTTAACCCTTTCAGACCACAAAGGCCTCCGCAAAATCAGACGGGTTAATTGAATCCATCTAATCCATGAAAAAAGAAAAAGAACAGAACCACATGTCAGGATCCCCGTTCAACCATTTCATGTAATTCATTTACGAGGAGATCAAAAAGCAGAAGGTCACATGAAAAGATCCAGGTCAAACAGAAGCACACACACACACACACAAACACTTCTCTTGTGCAGCGGTCTTTACACAAACAGTGCATACACACCAGTACCTCATGTTTTAAGGTTTTTCTATTACCTAAAATTATGGATGACAAATCGCCGTTCCTCATGACGCTCTGTCTGGCTTCCAGAATACTGAATATCCAGACTGAAGCAGACAAATTTCTCATGAGGACATAACTCTCTGAAGGTAGAAAGAAAATGAAAAAGAGGTGGTTGCAAGCAGAAACAGAAAACAGAGCATGAATCTATGAAATCTAGGCAAGGGAGAGACTGATTTATTCTATGAAACTGCAAATGGAAACATTTTCATTGTTTCATTGTCACCATTATTCATTGTTTAACTGTGTTCACATGTTCAAAATAAAGTTTAAAGTGCATAAGTACATAAGTAAATTAATAATATGTATATATGATCATGTACATATGCAAGTTTGATTTATGTCTTAAATATATATAACAGGTATTTAATTTTCTAACATAGAATCTCACCACCTTTACTTTGAAGGGCACTGCAGTCAAATGAACTTCAGTAAAGTATGATTTGCATAATTGCATAATTTTATGAACAATCTTTGAATGTCTGAGCGTCGCTCCCCTGATTGATGTTCCAGAATCATGAGGCACAACTCTCCCTATCAGCTCGCAGCCTCGCTGCTGCACGGTCCGTGTGAAAAAGTAAAAAGCAAACAAACAATGAGCCTTGTCTCGTAAACCGCAGCGGCTCCTCCCTGCACCGTGCCACTCGCTTCGCTGGTTCGCTCAATTTGCTTCCGAAATCCGCAAAGTCTTTGAGGACCACAGAGGGGCATGACAGCATGTTGCGAATCATATTTCCGTTTGTTGCCCTGACTCTTCATTGGATGGGTGTAGCAAGCGGCCTCAGGCGTTTGGTGTGTGTGTGTGTGTGTGTGTGTGTACCTGTGTGTACTGTAAACTCTAACTGGCTGTCGAAGGCTTTGGACAGATGTTTTTGGTTTTGGGTCACTGTGGGCCAATCAGCCCTGTGAGGGATGGCGCCTGCAGCGGCGCTGGATGGGAGCTGCAGTGCAGGGAGCAGCTCAACTCCTGAGCCTTTCAGATCACAACCTGCTGCAGACGGACCGAGGCGGGAAAACACATCCTTCCATCTCCTGCCCGAAACCGCAGAGCGAACACGGCAAGCTCCAGCACAACGGGGCGTTCTGTTTACTGCTGCTCAGCACTGAGGGCTTGGTGTCAGTGTCTCTTCACTTTTCATCCTGCCTCACTGGCAGATACTCAAAATGTCTTTTTTGTTTTGTTTGTTTTAAGCATTTGCAGGAAATGCTTGTAGCCTGGTTTGGCTTTTACTCTGGCAAACGAATGAAATGCACTTGAGTAAAAAATGCTGATTTCCATTGGTCCCATTACCCTCTAAATATTTAGGTATGCTGGAGTCAAACAGCGAGGCCAGTGTAGCTGCAGGCCTGTTCTGCAAACCACAATCAGGAGAGAGAGAGAGAAAAAAAAAGCTCTTAAAGAGGGATTTATTTTTAATAAGAATTTATCTGCACCCCAAGCGGGCCTGCTTTCATTACCTTTGTATTAGCCTGCAAAAAATAGTAACCACTTAATGCACATCATTCCTGCAGGAAAACACCTTGAGCTGCAGCAGAGCGATCGATCCTCCGCTGCCCGTCGTGCTGCGAGCATCGATCCTGCACCCCGAGTCAGAGAGAGACACGGGGGCACGGGCGGGTTCAGCGTAATAAAGAGTTAAAACAACCCAATGGGCCACTGTGTAAACATCATTTAACTTTGGATTGCTCTCTTACCCTCAAGGACCACACGCGAGGTGAAAGACAAGAACCCTTGAAAGAGATTGGTAACGTGGCATAAATCCAGTCCTAATCCAGAGACCATTTGGAGCCAGATAATGAGAGTGATTTTAAATGAGAGTCTTAGAGCACCATTATTGAATTAAGCCCAGTTTAATTAGCATGCCAGTTTTGGTAACGCGCATGCTGCTTTGTGTCACAGCACAGCTTCAATTCACGTCAATAAAAACTAATACGGGTTCAGCCTCCGGGAAAATGAACTCTGCTGAAAGCAATATCATTATCAGCTATTCAACTAAGAGCAGAGCAGGGTGTGAGCGCTTTAATATGTTGAGCCACACAGACGAAAACTAAACCTTTCCCTTCTCTGTTCGACCTGATTCTCCCCACCGATGTTGTATTTAGGAGTATAAGCAGGAGAACTGAGAGGGTAATGGCAGTGTTTCCTTTCTTCATCTATACATCACACTCACACCGCTGTGGTCAAAACCAAAAGATGGATTAAAAGCTGTACTGCTTGATGTGCCAGGACAGTAATCGTTCAAATTAGCTATAAGCAAAACACTGAAGATCCTAAAAGGATCTAAAGCTCCAATCTGATCCTTTCTGACTATGGATTAAGAGGTCACACACCCTGGACTGATCGCCAGTCCATCACAGAACAAACACAGGCAATCCCACACATGCACAAACACATCTATGGGCAGTTACGAGCCGCTAATTAGATGAAAATTGGAATCACAACTAAAAGAAAACACATGGACAACATGCAAACTCCTCACAGAAAGGCCCAGCTGAACTGGGAATATTCACGTTGTAATGCAAAGTGCTAACCACTGCTCCACCGTGCACAAAATGAGACCAAAAGTGTAAAAGATATTAAAAAAATATATATTCATTTCTGAACCTATACAAGTGCTATCTTAGAAATTCCTTTTTCTTATTGGAAGGCATCGCTCCTGTCAGCATTTCCACCTTAACAGACTTCTAGCCAACTGAAAAAAGGTCTATTGTTAACAAAGTGAGGGCATATAACACTGAGGCAGAATTATGCTTCCAAATTCACCCCTGTGATAAACTGCCATGGAGCCATTTAGTACGATTATCGCTGAAAGTATGTTATCACTTCTGAGTGCTTCTGGTTTTTCTCAGCAGATTACTGCGTACGCACAAACAGAAAAGTACGGACAAAAGTTCAAAACTTCTCGACTCGAGTATTCCTGAATAGTTCAGTCACGTTTTCCATAAGCAACACGGTGACTGAGGTCTGATAGCTCAACCTTTAAGGGGAGGGGTTTGCATGTTTTCCCTGAGCCTCTTCACTTAAAGTAGCATATTAAAACATCTAAAATGTAGAATTGAAAGGTTTTTGCATTGGAAGCATCAGTACGCCTGCACAGTCCAGTCATATACAAACATTATAATGTTGTCAATAACACCTCAGAGAATCCCGATCACAACAGTTGATTTGAACCTGTGAGATTTAACTACACTGTTTATAAAATGAAACTCTGTGTCTTGAGTTTAGAACTTTTTATACATATTTCAGGGATATTTTTGCATTTGGCAGCTTCCGTATGTCATTCAAATGCAGGAATAATCAGTAGCTGCAAGTAGATGGAAGATAACATGTTTTGAATAAAGTGTTTAATTTTGTCTCTGATGTTTGAGGCTTGGCTTGGCTAAGTGTGGCTTTTCCGTGTGTATACTTTAGGAAAAGTAAATTGTAATTTGAGGAATTGTGTGTAAGCAGGCTGTGGAAAGAAAAATAAAAAAAAAAAAAACTGTAAAGATTTTATGTTGTCAACCTTCCCCAGTGTAATGACCGTGGTGCGGCTCCAGACTATGGATCTGCTACCGTGCTGGGTGCAGTTTAAAATCTGCTGGATATTTTGACTCGATTCATGGTGTAATTATCCAACTCAACGATGTTGACGGTCGCCTGTTTACACGGCTGTTGACAGTCGGTGTTTGTGTCGTTCAACATCCCGATTCACTGGATTGTAACTCAAATCTTTCAGTCTCTTTTTTTTTTTTTTTTTTTTTTGCTAATGGACACTTTCACAGAGACAAGAAGAGGAACGCGGAGGGGGGAGGAATAAAAGGGAGCGGAGCCAGAGAGATCTCTCAGACTGGGAGGTGGTCGTGTCATCTTTGTTACAATAAGTACTTTCTAAGAGGCCTCCAGACCGGGTCTGACTATTCAGCGCACGGGTCTATCCAAATAGCTTAACCCTTTCGTAGTAGAAAGACGGAGAGCCACCTTCGCAAGCGGCGCGGAGAGACCCCTGCACCCTGAGCCCGTCCTCACAGAGTCACGGCACTGAATGCAGCAGAGAGACTAAATGCCCTCGAGCACAACAGGCACTTTAGCAGCAAATGCATGTCAAGATGTGAATGTGCCCATTGTGGCCGATCCACCAGAGGGCTCGGAGCAGCCACCGGGGAACGCCGCCAAACTCCAGGCCCCATTAACTGCCTGTCATGGAAAGGAGCATCCATGTAATTGCATGCATAATGTTTTTTTTTTTTTTTTTTTTTTTTTTTTTTTTGAGAAATCATTTCGCAGACACTGATTGAGTAATTCGGTCATCAAACGGAGAGAGGAGGGCCGAGTCGCCACATTAAGGAGTGGAAAAGATTCTTCTCATACTCAGTACGTGAAAAAAAAAAAAAAAAAAATTACATGAGTTGGATGATTTATAGCAGGCAAACGGTGCAGTTATATCGTCCTGCTGAAGTGCCTGCAGGTCCAGTGTGGGGAGTTCGCTCCTGCATCTGATATGTGCAACCGCTTATTACAGAGTACACTGCATTGTGCCTGGGTTAGCAGGCTGGACCAGAGAGGCAGGCTTTGTGGTTTTTGCATGTGTGTGTGTGTGTGTGTGCATGCGTGCAGATTTAGATGCACAAGTGTGTAAGTGTGTGACCTATCAGATTTATTTATATGGAAAGTGTGCATGTTTGACCCAAACTCGTGTGTGTGTGTGTGTGTGTGTGTGTGTGCGTCTGCATAAGTGGTCTAAACGCCACTAGTCTAAAATTAAAATCTGGGTTTTTGAAATGTCTCTAATTAGAGAGGGGAGGACTGAAAGCTATTTTGAGAGCTGTGGCCATGCACACCCTTCCCACATGTGTGTGCACAGGAGAACAAGCGCGCGCACACGCACGCAAGCGCGCGCACACGCACGCAAGTGCACGCACGCAAGCGCACGCACTTCAGGGAAGAAGGTCCCCACTCTTGGTCGTATTAGACAGTCCACTGAGGCTTGCTAACAGGAACCGTCCATGAAGAGTGTTTCTATACACCATTTATTAAAGCTGGACAGGCAGTGAACTTTGAAGACATAAACAAGGAGTTGTGACAAATATTAACAATCGGAGAACACAAGCTGAAGTCGATCCGCCCCGCTATTAAGCTGCAATAAATTATCACAATATTTAGAGTCAGAGACTCATCAAGACTAACCAAACTGGAAAGTTTGCGGCTGCAGAGCAGGAACACAACAGTCAGTTTAATCACTGTCTAAAGTGTTTTTACACTTTTAATGAGGCAATTTAGCGAATTTAGCCGTTTGAGACAGTGAGTGGAATGCGGTGTATGCCTGGCTAACATTGTCTCATTGTTCGGTCTCATAACCCGCCTCTGTTTTCTGCTTCTCACCAAAGACTGCTGGGAAATCAGCCTGCTTTTACAAAGAGTTGGACAAAAATCTTTCTGCCCCAGATACTCGCGGCCTTTATTTGTGCGAAGGCTGCATTTGCGCCTGAGATTGGGCCTCGGCGTGTTTCTCGTATCACCGTCACTAATTGCCGCATGTCATCCAGTTTCAACAGCAGAATGAACCACAATTTATTAAACAATCCAAACGCCTGCATTCTAACTATACGGGAGACCAGCGTGCTTTTCCAACAATGACTTGATTTCAGCTGGAGAAACACAGATTCATAGTGTATATATAACCTGTGGTTTACTCCGTCAACAAAGACTTTAAAAAAAGTTTATTGCTGTATTTCACAACTGCGTCTGTCGGTCTGACTGGAACTGTGAACCAGATCATTCCCACAGAAAGGGAATGGATGTGAAAAGTGATCAGAGACAATTAAACAACTTCAATGTTTAATTTTCGATTTTGTAATAATACAGCCAATGTTACATTACTCAATATGATACATTGTGATTATGTAGCATGTAAAATTGTTGAAAACTTTCTAAATCGACTGAGAAACTCAGAGTTCCTCATTCTGTCGCCTCCTGCTTCCAATAGCCATGAGTAACAATATCTTGTAATGTGACAAACACTTGGACGTCTGCCAGCATTTAACATTAACATTAAACATAATGCGAACACTTTTAGCTGTCAAGCAACTGAAACGGATTAATATTTTAAATCTGGTAACGTATTCATGAATTGTCTGTCAGCGCATTGATATTTAACTTTTGTTGAAAGTGAAAACAGCTGCTATCCCTCCATCCAACCTGAAGAACCAACTGCCAGCAGAACCGAAGCTGTTAGTTACTATTCTAATAAACACCTGTTAAACCAAATGACTTCCTCGACTGAGCCAGTGATCCCGGCAGCCGTTTGAAAGATGTCCAAACATAACTAATATTAACATTAACAGGCACCAACAGTATGTGCGAAGTATTCCTGGCACTCAGTGAGCAGAAGCTCATCTTTATAAAAGACTCAAGAGACTTTCGCTGAATTACTCATGAAGCCATGCAGGCTCTTAGATTAAACCACACAGCGCAAACAGATCAGCTAGTGTGTTACTGCAACAAGAAAACAGCTAAAGAGAAACAGAAACAGTTTTCTGTTATCAAAATGAACACCAATCAACATTAATCACTTTTATTAGCATAACTAATTATGACGAAATGGTTTGGATGAACCGGTTTTGCTCCAGACTTAAAAAAAAAAAAAAAAAGCAGCTTTGTAGGATCACATTACATCAGTAAATTCCTGAAATTGAGTCGATAAATATGCTATTGCAGCGGATTATTTCTCAAGAATAAGCATATTATAAACACTCAGACACACACACACACGCACATAAGCCACAGGCATTTCCACTACAGGCGCCCACCGCCTCCGTCTGAATCCGTGGCGGCCGACCCCGAGCAGGAACCGAGAGGGCCGCCGCGGTCAGACGCGGGGAGAGGGAAGTCGGCGCTGGCAGAGGAAAGCCAAAGTCAGGCATTTTTGGAGTAAGATAAGAAGAGAGCGCCGAGAAAGGAAAAACTAAAATAACAAAAAAAGGCGCTTTGGCGGTGGGAGATTACTGTGACCACACATCACTGCTATTGTCAGGTCCTGAAATATCTCGGACCTTTAATCAACAAACACAACAAGGTGATAAGTGAAATGCACATTTATCATCCGGGGCTCCGGCGCGGCACAGTAGGTGCGCGGAGACGCCAACGTCACGCTCTCGTGACCTTGACCTGCAGGAGCACAATAAAATCCCAGGCTTGTGTGGCATCAGCAGGTGCTGCAGCTGCAGGATAAAACTCAGAGGATCCAGTGTCAGGCCTTTGTTTGCTTTTTTGATTTATTGCTGACCACTGCCCCACCTAACATGTGCGGAGGAGATCTGCCCCCCTCCTCTCAACACCTTTCCCCACATAAATAAACCCGCTCGCTGCAGGAATGCCTGGGGTCCGGCCTCGCTCGGCTATTGGAATTCTCCCCGCTGATAAGACGGCTGTTTGCGACGGCGATTTTTTTTTTGGGTCGACACACTCCCGTCGCAACACACACTGACTCCCAGTAAACCGCCAACACATCTGCCGGGCCCTCGGCATCCCTCCGCAGGCCGGCCACAAGTGAGAAACCCACGATGTGACTCAGGGGATCAAATAGTGATTAAAGGCGTGATTCATGCTGAGGCCGATCGATGGCACCGCTGAGGAGAGCGGGCTGTTAGAAAGCAGAGAGTCAGAGGAATAATTACCTTCTGAAAATAACAGACCGGGCCAAGAGTTCACACGGGAGTTATCAGATGAATAAGACTCTTATCTTAACAAAAACCGGCAGTGCAATATAAATGATACCGTACAAATACAATAAAATAGCATACGATGCTATATGATACACTTTTTCCCCTCATGGAGTGAGAAAAGTCTTCTTATCAGCCGAATCAGCATTAAATTACTCCTTGTTTGTTTAATTCAGATGAAGCTTCACATTATTGATAAACCCTAACATGTGTCTATGGTGTTAAAGTCCCAAAACAAGAAAAAAAGAAACTCAAATTACAGTTAACAGCTAATGTAGCATCCTAACTTGAATTGGCACAAAGATTCCAGGGAAAACTTCCAGGGAGAACATGTTGAGAGTTTGCATGTTCTTTCCTCTGGGTACTCTGGTTTACTCCCACAGTCCAAAAATATGCAACTGAGCTTAATTGGTGAGTGTAAGGTTAATTTAACTGAGCTGAATTAGTGAAGAAGTGAAAAAGACAGATAGCTGTCAGCGAGCTCCAGCTACGCCTGTGAAGCTGGATCAAACCAAAAATAGTTAATATTTGAAAGAAATGAGTAAAAATCTGACTCTAGTTGTGGAAGGACTATAAACTGATCCACTGCCCACCATGATCCCGGCTGATAAAAATACTGCTGCCATTACTGGAATATTTTTATCTTGAACCTCTGCCTGCCGTCCAACAACAGCGACAAACTGGGCTTGAACTCAAAACACGCGGGGAGAGATTGCAGCTGTCCTGGGTGAGGGGGTATCGGACTGAGGGTGGGCATTCTCACCCCCCCACACACACGCAGCATCTGTGCCCACCGGGGCCGAGACCGGCCGAGCCCGGGCCGTCCGTCAGGGACCACGATGACAAGGAAGCGGGCCAAGGGAGGAGTGCAGCTCCGACTGGGCTAACAACCACAAGCTATGAAGCAACCAGCATATTCACACATAAACTGCCACTGTGCGCTCTCATTTGCCTGAGAAAACATTAAAACAAACACAGGGCCACAACGCTGCAGCAGGGAGGGTCTCACGTCTCTGGCCTGGAGCCTCAAAGTATGTAGCAACGATCTTCTTTTGTCCAGTGATACCTTCTCCACACTCTCAAGTCTAATAATAAAGACAAACAGCGACGCTTTATAAGTGAGGGTATGTTGCCACTGAGCCCTGCCCCCCCCCCCCCCCCTCCTCCTCCTCCTCCTCCTCCTCCTCCTCCTCCTCCTCCTCCCTCTCACCCCAGTGTTGAAGATCTGTTCGTCAGGGGCTGGGGAGTTTTCGGTCTCCAGGGGCACATCCCTCTGAACCGCCTGCCAAGCTTCCCCTCTCCGTCCTCCATCCTCTTTTTCTCTCGCTCTGCTCTCTCTTGCTCTTTGCCCCCCCCCCTCTCAGTTCCCTTCTTCCCACTTTTCCTTCTGTTCAATGTTCTCCTTCATTTCTGCCTCTTTTCAACTTCCGTTACTTATTCCAGCTTTTCCCCTTTTTCACTTTCACGCTTATCTGTTCCTCCCTCTCTCCGCCCTTTCCACCGCTCTTCCTCTCGCAGCGACCCGGCTCCTTTGCAGCCGTGTATAATTAGGCCCGAACACAAGCCTGCGCAGGCTCACATCTGGAAGGAGTTTGGACATGGCAGTTTCCTACCAAGACGACTAAATATTTAGGTTGAGAGTTACTGCATGTGGATGAACTCATGATAGAGGGGGTGGGAAGGGGAGCAAAATGGGGAGCTGGAGATAAAGAAGAAGAGGGAAAGTGGGACGGAAAGTCGAGATAGGTGAGAGTTTGTGGAAATGATTCGGCGTCACGATGTGCAGCCCGGCGCAGGGCGGCCCACCGTCAGCCCGGGGAGGAGGTGATATTATTACGGGGACGGTTTTCTCCTTTATGGCTGGCAGGAACAACAAACAGCCAGCTAATAGTTTTAATAAACAAATCCCCGTTGGGATTTCCCATGAGGCCGAGAGGCCTCAGCTGGAATGTTCACAGGGGCCAGCTGTTGTGCATTACACGTAGCGGCCGGCCCCGGAAGCCCCGGGCCCGGTGTCCTCCAGCCTCCGCCCGCTCAGCACGGAGGAGAGCATTCCCCCAGCGGGGCCCGGTCCCCGGCCTCTCCGGGGCGTCGCGGAGCACCGGGAACCGCTCCCCCCACTGCCGCACCTGGGATACTTGTCGGCGGCGGCCTGCGAGCGGGCGGAGGAATGTCAGGAACAACACGAACATCAACACGACTTCTCACATTCCACATCTGGAGCTAATGTCATGTGCAGCGGTGGGAACGCAGGCAGGCGCTCCGGCAACGCACCGGACCGTCAGGAAAACAGTCTCCCCAGACGTCGGCGTTCCTGGAGGATAAGGTGAAGAAAATGGCGGCGCGCGAGACGGGGGGAATTGTTTGCTGCCGCGACAAAGCCTCATAAAAGTGTCGCAGAATGCAAAACATGTGCACAGAAACAACTCCACCAAAATTAGTAGGTGCGGGGATAGAAGATTATCTTCAATCACCTCCACCGCTGCCACCCAAGCCATTTTTTTTTTTTTTTTTTTTCTGGCCTTGGGTTCCAGCAATGTGTTCCCCAGATGTTTATCCCGCCTTTATTAAGCAAGAGACATAAGGCCCTATAAATGGACTGCTGGCTGGCTTTAGCGCTCTGGGGGCTCAAATCCCTCGACTTTACCTCATATGCTTTCTGCAGCAGAGGAGCTGAACATGTTCTTTCTCTGTCCCCGTGCGCAGCGAGCGTCTCCCCCTAACTGGGTCAGAGGACAGAGGAAGAGTCGAAGGAGCGGTGAAGACAGGGCTGCATTTCCATGAAACCAAAACAGCCAAAAGCAGAGTCGCTAATGGATTGGTGGGGAATCTATCACGACTGATAGTGCATGTGGCCTTTTCAAGTTTCATCCAAACAGCCCACACACACACACAAAAAAAATACTGCATTGTAATTAAAAATATCCAACTAAACTGGTCCCAGAATCAGTGTCCAGCTCTCACCAGATGCTTTTTCCTCTTCACCATGAGAAACTAATGAGACAGGGTGTTGCAGTGTTTTCAATGGGAGCCAACCCACCAAGTGAAGCGGAGTGCCAGATATAAAAATGCTCAGAATGTGTTTCTTTTTACTTTAGTTTTGTAAGGCCCAGTCAGCGGAGCATGTGCACGGGGGTGGCGTCAAATTTAAAGCGGCAGAGTTGTGTCAGAGGGGCAGGGCCAGATGATGGTTGCAGTCCATCTGCCACCGCGCCAGTCATCTTAATGCTTTGCAGAGAGTCCTCCACTCCAGACGCAAACCAGATCAAGATGTAAACTTCTGACCTAACAAGACTTATTCCCACAGCAAGTCCTCGGTACAGTTAGAACTGAGGTCACGGGGTCGTGGCTGTGGGCCTGATCAGAAAACTGAACTCTGAGAGGTTATTCATCCAATAGTTGCACTAAATGTAACTGTGGCAAAATAAAAGAATGTGGCGATAGAGCTGAGCAGCTGGTCTGATAACAGAAGGCTCCAAACTGGATATTCACCATGAAATCACTCAAATCTCAGACACACCACTTCCATTAGACCATGCATTAGACCTTATTAATGTGTTATTTTTTGCTTCATGCTTTGGAGGGTCGCAGTGAACCTCAGGCTGATCCAACTCACAGGGTGATCGTCCTGTTGGGCAGCAGGCTGGCCTCGGGGATGTCGGTCATGTCCTCCTTGCTGCAGCTCACCCTCCTCCCCACGGCCTGGACGCCGTGCCCCTTGGAGCGCTCGTCCGTGCAGCTGCAGCCGCTGGTGGAGGCGAGCAGCCCGGGGCAGGCCCGCGACAGGCCGGGCTCCGAGGCCACCGACAGCAGCAGCATCAGTACCAGGCGCCCCGGCAGCGGAGGGATGCCGACGCCGGGCGCAAACATTGTCCTTCGGCTGGATCTCACCTCAGCTGCACCCCCGCCTCCAGTCATCCCATATCTCCACCATCCAGCTCTCAGAGGGGGGGTGAGGAGGCCGGCACGAGACGGGAGTGAGCTTTCAGGGGGTGAAGTTCCAGATCCTCGGCTCAGCGGAGATGAACAGGCGTCAGCCGGTCATTCCAGGGATATTCAGCTTTTCCAAGTGTCCCGTTATGTCATGACAGTACAACTCCAGAAAAAAAAGGATAATAAATCCAAAAATGGATGCGCGCGCTTGTGCGTGTCCATCCAAGACGCTTACAAAAAAAAAAAAAAAAAAAGAAGTAGCCTCGAAAGGTTTGCGCTTGTCTAAATTACCTGAGTGGGTTTTGGCCACATCTCTGCGGACGGCTGGGAGTGTCCAGAGTTCCGTTATCTCTCCGTCCCGAAGTTACTCCAGACCGGCCACATCCGCACGCGCGCTGTCATTCACACGAGGAAGTCAAGAAGGAATCTACAATCTCTAACTTTGGAAAGTTGCTTCGCTGTTCCTAAAAGTTTCCCTCAGTTTTTTTTTTTCCCCAGATCTTTGCGCGCTCCGGACTCTCGCGCGCAACAGAGGTTTCGCTGAGGAAGAAGAAAAAAAAATGAAGTGAGAGGAGGAAAAAAAAAAAACTTTGTCGGGAGAAGAAGTGCGCCGCTCTTGATCGGCTCCTGTGTAATTCCCAAAATCTAGCGGTTTTGCCTGCTTGCTTCTGTCACACTCAAACTCACGGAGTTCCAACCCCAAGTGCGCCCATTCCGAGCTGCTCCGCGCGCGCGTCCCCGCGGTCCTAGCGCATCCGGCCCGGACCAGCGCGAGGAGGGAGGAGGAGGAACCTCCTGTCAGCCCACCTGGTCCCCCTTCACACACCTCCAGCAGGACGCACAGGCTGTCATCTGATGTGTGAAAAATGGCTCAAAATCACACAAAAAGACGATAAATAAAAGAAATATTCTTATCATAGGGTTAGAAAAGAAAAAAAAATTACAGAATGAAATGAAGTTATGTATTTTTAATTGGAGCAAATTCAGTTAATCTGTGATCTATGTTGCTGCTGTTTCTGTTTTTGGTGTTTCCTTCCAGGTTGTAGCAGAGAGGAAGGTCCTCATTTCATTGTGCGCCTATATACAATCAAGTTATGAATGGATGCCCACAGCCTGAAGTGTATTGTGCTTTTCAGCAGATCAAAAGACGTTTCATTCAATTAGCAGGAAAGAGAGGAAGCAAAGATTTTCATAGATGCACTTCTGTTAAAGTGATGCTGTTGCTCTGGAACGGAGTCAGAGGTCAAACAGGAAAATGTGCCAGAGACTTTAAGGTGATGGCACAGATTTGTTGTTGACTTAAGCAGCTCAGGGAAGGTTTCATTTACTTAATCTGAGAAGAAGAAGGTGAAAAACTAAAATCCGTTGTTGAAAAGAATAATATTTTTAAAACATTTTCTTCCTGACTGGAGTTTTCCCTCAGTGTGTCCTTTTCATATTTTGCCTTATGTGTGTGGAAACTTCCCAAAATACAGTAACAGATTCCCTTTTCAAAAATACTTCTTGATATATGAGAGGCTCGGGAGGATGGAGACTGTGGCGACTCAAATCTGGAGAGAGTTTCAAAATATGAGAAGGTGAACCGGGAAAGCTCTTGAAATGAGATTTTCTGCGATTGGGCTTGACGTGCGCTCACGGACGTGTTCAAACTGCAGGCACCTCAGTCATGCAAGCGGCCTGCCAGGATAATGGCGCACTGTGCTCCGGCCCGCACGGCGGACCCCGGTTTGTTATTCCTGCATATGATACTGTATACTGAGAGCGCGCTCGGAAAGCCAGGGCGATTATTGAAAGAAAGCACGAGCGGTCGATGGGCGCCCGCTCAGCAATGAAACAGAGGGCTGTTTATCCAAGCTGTTAAATAAGGCTTCAAGTACAACACCCCCCTCCAGCTCCACGAGGCCCAGATCGCTCTCATCTGGAGAGCACAGTTTCCATTTTAAATGTCACGTCCCGAACTGCACATTACATCAAATTGTACTTAATGGCATCCAGACAAACTTTAATGTCGTTCCAACATTTTCCCTCCACGCACTGCACAGCCTCCTCGCTTCTTATGGCTAAAGCAAGCAATCTCTCCTTCTCCCCGCTCCACATCTGGACTCCATTCCAGGTGGGCCGCTGGGAGAGCGGAGAGCGCCGAGAAGGAAAGGTGGAAAACACAAAGGCCCGAACACTCAGAGAGGTAGAACTGGGGCTGTGTGTGGAGTTTTGAGGAGTGGTGCTCGATGAATGACACACACCTGGTGAGATATCTGGTGACGGACGTCTAAGAACTGCTGGTTTGAGTGAGAGTTTTGAAAAAGCAGGGAAGTGGGGGGGGGGGGGGGGGGGGGGGGGGGGGGGTTGGAGAAGTGAGTTACTGGCTGCTGAGATTCAGCCGAAGCTCTGGATTGTGTTTCTGCCAGCGGAAAAACAAAAGGAAACTTCCAGCCGGGAAGCCTGTGGACGGGCCCGGTGTGCTGTTGCTGCGGAGCCTGTGACACCTAGCGGTGCGAGCGGAGACCCTGTCCTCTGGCTGCCAGTCAGTCCTGCGGCGCTCAGCGTTTCCTGGCTGGATGGTTTTCATTAACTGCTTATAGCTGCGTTAACGCCAGCGCCGCTCTGTTTTATGAGGTTATCAAATAACTGCGCAGTGCCATATATTAAACACCAAATACCTTTGCTGAGCACTGAGATTTGGTAGCAGTGGAAATACTACCAGTGTTCACATATGGAACAGCCGAAAACATCACAGTGGCTTCAGTTCCTTCAAAATAAGGTTCAGATTTTTCTGTTTTCTGCTACATTCCACTCTTAGCAGATCTTTACTTATGTGTTTGTTTATAGGAGCCCTTTATTTATTTGGTGTTGGTGATTTGGACACTTGGAGGCAGTGGGCTGCATGTGTTCGAGGGCACAGGTCACAGGAAGAGGAGGGCACAGGCGAGATTTACGACTTTCTATCAGAAAACAGGTTCGTCCATCATTACATTTTTAACAAATAAATCATCAACTACAAATGGACCTGAGTGAGAGTCTCTGTTGGTTTACTTTACTCCTACTTCACCAGTGCAGTGATTTCAATAACTTGACCCTGGAACACTGAATTTTTGCTATTACAGTTTTTAGTCTATTTGCTTATCAAAGTTATTCTGGTATATCTGAATCCCCTCATAGATGCAGGTGTTCATTTTGTTCATGCAAAGTGAATAAACAGAAGTGACCACAAACCTTTGCACCCAAAACAACAATTCTTTTGCACAGTAGTAGTGTAAGACATCGACTACTGTGATAGCAGCTTACATGGATGTCATTTCTGCATGGAAAAGGCTTCTCCATTGGAGGAATTCAATTAATTTTCTTAAATTTTTACTCCAAATATGCTTTAAATTTGACACAGTAAACCAATTTAATTTATATTTGACACAGTTAGCCAATTTAGAATAACTGAATGTATTGGTTTTACAGGTTTTGGGATGTGGAACACCATTTTAAACATAACAGAACCTGGTTTACCCTGTATTTATATTGTTAAATGAACAAATCAATAAAACAATATGCATGCTCAGTTTGACTCTCTGGTTGCAGAAATGAATTTTTTTGCCATTCTAACCACCAAGTCTTGCCATACTGTGTCCCAGTAGAGAAACAGGTTTGAAAGTGTAGTAACGCCATCTGCTGGCCAACTCTGACAATTACACAACTCCAACAGACGCAAACTGTCATTAAACGATCTAAATGTTACGTAAGGGTGCGGTTTGCCACTCCCAGCATCATATTTTATATTGTAATGTTCACTCACCTTAATCTTGAGCTGCATACGGGCACGTACTGTGACAGGAGTGAGGAACACCCTGTTTGCCAAACCTGGAGGAGTGTCCGAGTCATTTACCTGCTTTGCATTGGAGTGACTCTGAGTTCATTTGAATCAGGTGTGGAAGCAGGAAGAATACATCTGGAGAGAGAAACACTGAGGTCTGATTTAAATGAGAACTCATCTCCTGCATTCCAGCTCTTGATGAGTTGAAGATAAACTAGTGAAGTTTGTTTTGTGCGTTATCAAGTTTCAAAGTCCTTCAGTCAATATGTGGTCAAAAGAGGTGATCTCTCCATCGGTGAAGACAGAAATGTGCCAGTAGGACCTTCCTTTATGACCCGTGTCTGAACAACACTGGACAAGAAGTACATAATTAAGTGCACGTTTTATGTGAAATTCAGTTTTAAAAGAATAAAGTCAAATTTATGTTTGAGGAAAAAAAGACAAAAGTAACTGATAAATTTCAAAACATGTATGATAAACATGAGTCTACCTCCACTAAGTGATATCCAAACATCAGTTGTTGTTTTTTTAGCTGATAAGTTTATTTCTGAACACACACATATGCGGTTCATATCATATATACACTCAGATTGGCCGAGATGTTTTAAGCATTGAGGTCTCACACAAATGGAGCAGATGGTTAAATACACTGAGTAGCTTTACACTTTTATTGAAAATCGAGTAGAATTTCAGCAAGTCCTTTCACCAGTGTTTGAGTTCTGGTGAGAAGGCAGTGTGCTGTTGCAGTTTGAAATGGCTCCAAAAATATATAGAAGCAGTGAAGATGCAGGAAAGAAAAACAACACCGAACACTTATCGTTTCAAACAGTCATAGCCACCGAAGAAGATTCAACTTGTGTGATTTTATTAAGTGCCACATGAAATGTGAACGTTATAGTACATCTCTGAGTACTGCTGTAAATGGACAAGAGTAGTATTTTGTCAATTCTTTTCACACTAAATGTCCTGCGTGCATACGTTATGCATCTTAAATGATCTATATAATAGAATACAATTCAATCACAAAAACATCAAAAATAGTTGTATACTGAATGAATCTCTAGTCCCTCAAAAGCAACACAACAGCCAGACAAGCCTGATATTTTTTTTTTTTTTACTTTTTTCATTTCTAATCAAATTCTGCTTACAAAAGAAATACAGAAAAACTGGAGGGCTTTTGGCCTGACTCTAGCGCAAAATTCACAAACTCCTTTGTTTCAATAACAACTTGGACCCCACTTCCTCTTCTCCATCTCTCTCTCTCACGCACACACACTCATGCAATTATGCGCACACACACACACAGATGCAGGGGGAGGCATAAAGAAGCCATCACACTTCTGCCCGTGAAAGCACGCACCCATACACACCCACACACACCCCCACACACACACACAGCGCTGCCTGGGTACAGTACAGTTCTGTTGTTAACGGCATGCAGTCCAAGTTAGATTTTGGTCCCTTTTGTGTCGGCAGAAAAATCGAATGATGATCCTGATCCTCGGAGAGTCCTTTCTGCTGAGCGTGTCTAGAATTATGTAAATCTGGCCGGAGCGCAACGTGATGTGGCTGGAGTCCATGGCAGCTGTGAATCATTAGATCTAAGAATAACCTCGAGACTGTGGAGACTGCGCTATATGAAAAAACAAAGCCTCAATCCTCATACAGTTACAAGAGAGGCAAGAAAGTGTATCATAATATTGCAAAGTATTTTTTTTTTAATGTTGACCAGAAAAATCGCATCCTCGACCACAGCATTGACTCGTGTCGGCCTCTGCGGCGACGTCCCGAGGCGTGTAACCCGGCGTGAGGATGAGGAGGAGCTTCAGGCAGACGAGCGGCCCTTCATGTCCAGAGTGAGACAGGCGCGAAGGGGACGGCTCAGTGGCGAGGCACTACGGCGGCGAGCGGCGAGGTGCCCGGGCCCTGGTACCGCTCCTTGGCGTGCTTCTCACAGTACATCACATCTCCAACCCAAAAGTGACCTCTCATCCGGAGGTTCAGGCCGCAATCTGTGCAGGTGTAGCACTCTGGATGGCGGTAGTTGTCGTCTGTGATGCGCACGGCCTGAGTGCTGCGGAGAGAGGAGGGAGTCAGACATCCATCTGATGAGAGGTTGACATGTTTTTCTTGTTTTCAAGTAAACCACGGTTTTATGTGTCTGCTGAAAAACTGAGACTTTTATAAGTGTCAAGAATCATTTTCATCATCATTACTATCATCATCATCATCATTAATATATGTCCTGTTTTTTTCATCGCAATTATTATGAATCAATGTACATCTTTTCCTCTGGGAAAAATACTGAGATGATAAAGATGACAATAAGCGTGTTTCTGGTGAGTTCAGACTTACACAATGCTGGTGCCACACCTCTCACAGGTGTGGTATTTGCTGACTCCTCCCACAGATGTGGTGGGTTTCGGGGGGTTGGGTGAAAACTTCCCTGGAAACCGCATTGCTGCCTCTGGAGAAACACACACACAAGACACACATTAACGGAGGTGCTCATAAAGATGTCCTGACATGCTTGTGCATCTCTGTTCATCACATCAGCGCTCTGCCTTCACAGGTCGCTGTCAGAGGAGCTTGTTTGTGTTTCCCCGGCAGTCGTCACCTGCTCAGCGCCCAGGGGACACGCTTCATGAACTGGGCTCCCAAACATCGGTCATTATCACGTCATGAAAGAATGTTATCGTGGTCTGGTTTTATTTTCACCGCTGTTTATCAAAGCGAAGGTGGGAAACCGCAAGAGAGATGCTTTCCATGAGGGACGTTTAGGAGAAACTGCAAACTGGAGGCCCGCGCTTCCTCCAGCCTGCAGTGACGCTCATATGAAAGTCAGTAAGTCAGTCCTGTGTGATGCATGATGTATACATTACAGAATGACATGTTACCAGCAATCAATCAAAAACTGTTTCTGCATCCAAATGTGGTGTTTCTCATTTTGAATTTTCCCATTTAGCAACACACTGAAAATGAACAACCACTGTTCCATCTACTCATTTATCCTTCTTTGTAAAACTAGTGCCTCTTTAATAATGGTATTCAGGATATATTTCCCTCGTTTCAATGCGTTTTATTTTACTGAAGAGTTTTTCCGACCTTTCTCGTCAGCTTCCAGGACCTCCTGCAGCATTTTGAAGGTGTTGGACTGACGGGGCGGTGTGCGGGACTCCTTATTCTCCTGGATCATCTTGTACACCTCCGAGTCCTTGTCGAACCGCTGCATGACAGACTCAGAACTGGTACTGCTGCATGAGAAAACGAAAACACACCGGAGGTCAGTGCATTCAAACACGACTCAGAACGGCAGTCCAGGCTGGTCAACCCATCCTGCCATCAGCTTGTGTCTCTCAAGAGAGACTATTCCAATCCAAGAAACATGTATGAATTTCTCTCCGAAGCAAACTAAATGGATCAAAAGTCCAATTTTGACACAGAGCATGGCAACAAGAGAAGATATAAGCTAAGCAGTCCGTCAAAACAAGAACAAAGAAACACTGCACTTGTGATAATGTTGGCAAATCTATGCACAGGACAAGACAAAGACCAGTGGCTCCTTTTACAAGCAAAGTCTTTAAAGCTAGTCTGGTGGAAAGGTCGTTACTTTTTACTGCTGCTTTCATTGATGTGTGAGGCTGAACACCAGCTCCCCTAATGCACCTTTCCATAGGAGACATATGTGTTAATAAAAACAAAATCTAAATTAATAATTTAGACTGCATTTTAAATGCAGCATTTTCTTCTTGTGTTCACCTGAAGCTCTCTGAGTGTTTGTTGTCAGTAGGAACCAGTCGGCTGGGTACACACTGAGGCCAGGTGTGGCGTGTTTGCTTCCCTGCACCTGTAGGAAGCTTGTCAGTCACACGTTAACCCGACCGACTGTCCCACCTGTTGTCACCTACAAAAACAACCACAAATATGTGCTCGTTCACAGACACCTGTGGCGTTAAGAAGCAGCTCCGAGGAAAAGCCTTCAACCTCACACTGCTGCGATCCAACATACAGAAGCAGAAATTAATATATTTTTAATTTCTTCAGGACAAAAGAAGTTATTTTCTACAAAGATCTTTCAGTTCAATGAAATACAGACGTTGATTATGATTTTAAGTTGAAGCTGAGTAGTATATTCATTGTTTAAACTTGAGTTTACCTCACTGTAGAAATTAACAAGCTGGTGAATTTGCATCACATTTTTCGGGCCACTTAAGAGCTCACATGCAGATGCTTGCTAGTCTCAGACGTTTGCCTCGAGTGTGTTAATCTGCAGATTGAGATCATGTGACAGACTTGGCTGGTGAAGAGCATTTCACTCTTCATTTCACCGTCTCCTGGATTCTCTGTGAGGATCAGGGTCTAACTGTGTGGTCCACAAACCGGGGACAGAGTGTTGCATGCAAGTGTGTCATTGTGCTGCAAGAGAGCAACTACAAATGTGCTCTGAAACGTTCCATATCCTGCAAGCATGCCTGGTTATGACTTTTATGCACTCTTAAGCTCTTCTCTGTTGAGCTTCAGGGGTTGTTTCCTCATTGCATCAACATGGCTGCGACAGGACACAGCAATACAACAAAAATGTGGCCGAAACAAATGCTCCGACCCGTCTCTCTGCATCAGTGAACAGAGTTTAAATTAAAAACAGACCTCTGAAGCACACCCTCATGTCCAGCTCCACCCTCAGCAATGCATTTCCCCTTTTCCTTTTGCTTACCATCCCTTCTGACATGCAATCCCAAAACAAATAGAAAGTCTGGGTCGAACGGGAAGAAAACAAATAACAGAACTGAGGGTCAGAGCAAATGGCGTGCATCTGTGCAAGCAGTGGAGTGCTGTATAAGCACACAGTATTCACACTGTATGGGAATGTCAGACTCCTTTCTGGGTACTACTGTGCTTTCAAATGTTCTTCACATCTTTTGTGCATTGTCTACAACCGAGTCAACCGTGTTCCCGGCTTCAAGAGGAGCAATGATAATGACGAAGTCTAAGTGAGGACTCAAAGAACCGTGAAGCCAAATCGTCTAGGATTGCAGCACTAAATCAAAACCACATTTCTGTAGGTGGTTTCCCTGCAGAACACACATATGTCAAACTCTGGACAAAAGAAATCAAAATGACAACACTCACCTCAGAGAGAAAGAACAGGGGGAAAAAAAAAACAGAACCAAGCGAGGGAGCACAACTACTGCAACAGCCCTTTTATTTCTAACTAGAACAACACAGAGCGCACCATTGATTAAAGCACTATCAGCAGCCAGGGAGATGCAGAACACACACCTCTATCTAAACCAGACGAGACAGAAAAACAGGACTGACTGAAAGGTGTGCCCTTGGGGTGAAACTCATTGGCCAGGCAACACGAAGGGGTGGGCTTATGGGCTGTTACCGAGTCTGTGATTGGCTGTGGAGGAGGAGTAAGAGGAGGTCTGCAGAGCAGGCTGGGGGCTCCAGACTGGGGGCCAAACGGGGTGTGCTAAAAAAAAAATCACTCTTTTTTTGGGAATATATGGTGTTTGGATACGTCTACAGCTGCTGACACGTCATATCACTAGTCGTGGTCACCCGGCGGGGAGAAACGGGGGCCAAAGTCAACTGTCGTGCACTGTGAAAACACAGGCACCAGGTTCTCAAGCAGAGAGAGACAACACAGAGGGTTACGTGCAAGAAAAATGTTCATTTCTGCTGAGACAAAAAAAAACATTCCAAACAATGTTAAGAGGGCAGCACCTGCACACTGGGAAATGAGAGAAAACACAGCCGTATCACCTCATCAGGGAGGGCGAGGCAGGAAAAGAGGCAGACTGCAACTGTGCAGATGGACGCAGTTCGGCGTTTCCCAAAGTCTGAGAATTAATTTGTGGTTGTCAACTCCTAATGCACCTGCAAACAGCTCCAAACACCAACGCCAAGCTGCACTGTAGCAGTCAATTTACAAGATGACTCACAATTCTACACTTAACCAACCCTCTGACAGACATTTCACTCCATTTGCACTTTTTACCCACAGGCTCTTAAACACCAACACCCAAACTGCAGAGACACGAAAGCACGAAATCAGAGTAGTCATTAAACAAAGATAATATCAACTGTTTGAGCTCTGTCACAACCTTAAATTTAAAATTGTACTTACCATTTTCACTAATTACATTTACTAGGATTGAATTTTGAAAGTAATATCTAAAGACTCAATTTGATTTCTATTCTGCCAAACTTTTCCAAGTTTCTTAAGTGTGTATTCGTCTTGAAAAGCATGTAATTTACACACATCATTGATCACACAGTATGACGTGGATGTATGGCTTCAACAATTAAACCACCTTCTGTAGAAGGCAGGTGATTTCAAAACATGGATGGTGTGTATCAAAGTGTACAAGTGTGATGTGTGTTTCCCTCAGGGATGTTATAATCCAGTTATTATATTTGTACACTTTAATAAATGAGGCCCCTGGTGGCACTGGCTCCGTGGGTCAGACTTTAAAAGGCCAATAGGAGGCACTGAACGACAGTACAATGAACACACACTGTTCACAGCCCAGCTGTTCCAGAAACGTATGGACACTTTTGCTAGTGCTGTTCACACTGATGCAGACTGGAGACTGGACTCACTGGCCGAATCTTCTGGATCTGCTTTCTGTTTTTCATCACTTCTGGTCACCAGCAGCATTTTTTATTCAACTTTGAGAGAAGGAAGTTGCTCAACAATGCAGACAGTGTTGAAACTCAGAGGTGCAAACAGACAAGTGCCAGTTTCATGAGCTTGTTAGAATCCTTCGTAATATTCAAATGTGCTGTGGGAAAAAGGAGCAGAGGCCACAGCTGGACACTTCTGCAGCAGAAAAACTAGTTTCATACAGTACATAAAGTAAAAAATAGTCTTTACCTGCGTCTAGGTGACATGGGCACGTCCCGATCGACGGGGCTTTGTGGCGAGTAGGATCCCGGTGGTGTGGGAGTTCGGCTGGACACCGAGTTATTCCTGTAGTCTGAAGAGGAATACTCCTGTGGAGGGAGCGAAACGCAACGATGAACGTAAGACAGAGTGAGCACGAATGAAAGTCAAACCGTCTGCAGCAGGCAAAGCCAACTTTCCCCGTCCAAAGGAATCCACTGAGACGGTGTGCAAGTGCTTAGTCCATGACGTAGGCCGTAAAAGACACACACACACACACAGAGACACAAAAACTATGCTCGGGAGGGATAAAGAAATCCGTGCAGAGCGCATGTTCACTTCCTTTTTAATAAGACAGTAGATCTGAGGTGATTTAACTGTGTGAAAGCCTGATGGGACAGAAAGGTCTGTGCCCTAACCGGACTGTGGAGTGTTCATGTGGGCATATATTGTACAACAAATTTAGATCACACTTAATATGCCAAAGTCTCTTTATTCATCTTGAAAAAAAGAGGAAAAATAGGGAGGGGAAAAAATCTCAAAAAAATATTTAAAATCTTTAACAACTGTGTAATCATTGAGCTTTAAGACGTATGAGATTATTAATTTAAGCATATTACATTTAGCTGAAGAGGAGTCCTACTCTTGTGCTCTTTACTACATTATCGTCTCAGGAGCTTGAACAGTTTCAATGAGGAGTCACGCCCAACAGCCGTCTCGTCCTCACTGGTCCTTCTGATTCATCCCAATCACAGCGGCTGCTATTAACATTTCTTATTCTTATCTTGATTACCATTTATAATCCCTGCTGCAGCTTGACCTTTGAGCTGATGGATGAAAGATAGCGTGGCAGCAGATGCTTGGGATCAGCCGCTGCTGTGGTTTGATGGGAAAGGCAGAGCCAGCGAGGGGTCCAATAGTTTCCAGATGCGGCTTGAATCTCACAATTATTCATGGTCGTTAAACGGTGTGCTTCATAACGACATGAGAGATAAGACGGCAGGCTCAGCTGAGGCCAGCGCTTCCTGAATTACAGGATTTTCATAGAAAAAACGGACAAACTTCTTTGTGAACAGAATACTGTATTAACCAACTCCTACCAGACGAGGGCGCTACATACCACTAAATGATTGTAACCTGTCAGGAGTGTGCTCTGTGACTGCTGTTACATCATGGCAACACATTTATATCATCAAGGACACTAGATTAATTGAACTTCAGTCATATGATAAAAGAGAACATCAGCAAGCCAACTGAAACTAACCTTCACTGCATGCCTGCAGCAAACTCTCGGCACACCTGGACTCACTGTGCACGGCACATAAATCACCTCGGACACTTTAACTCCCAGGAATCTCGGTCAACTAACGGTTTTCACTGCAGCAGTCAGGTAGCCTCAAGCCTACCTGTAAGGTTAATGACCTACTGACAGGAAATGTATGTGAAAGTACTGAAACATTCAGAATAAATGTTTTTTTTTTTTTTTTGTATTAAGATAATGGATCAAAACAGTTTCACAACTGCTGGATTACTAGGGAAACAAAACTATTACTCAATTTCAAACGGCCCCCAAAGAACTGGAGGGGACAGTTTCCACCATGAAGATCACAGAGTTTCTCTTCCTAAACCATCAGCAGCTGGCATCAGTGTTACGCTGGCTCCATCCGACGGCTCCACCAGGCTCTTTACATCCCAGACTGATGCTGCAGCTCCAAGCTGACAGTGACGCGGACAGAGTCGAAGATTTGTATGTCCAATGCCAGCAGCCGCTTCCAATTCAGAAAACTCTTTGAACAATGTCTCTGTTCCCAATTCATTCCAATTTTCCCTCCTCTTTTCCTCAGTGAGTGAGCAGATTAGTGGTGCATGCCAGGAAGCCTTTACCAGAAACGACCATAGGGACATCTCCATGTGATTCCTCCCAGGATAAACCCAGCATAATAAAGTCATGGCTCATAAGATCACATCTTTCATATCATCAGAGTAGAGAAAGGAGACGTCCGTGTCCTCTCCTGCTGTGAACCAATCTAAAGGGTACATACCTGACGTACATACACGCTTTAGAGATTCCTTCAGGACGACCTCATGAAGCCATCCAATACATTCAGATGAATCCACACTAATGCAAACCAAGTGTATGTTATATAAGAGTCTGGCTACCGAGTGCGGATCCCCACGCTCTCGGAGAGCGTAACAATTTAAGGATGGAATCACAACTGTGATCTGTGAGACTCAGGAGGAATGCAATGAAGTAAAGAAAAACAAAAAGAAGAAAGAGAGGGAGAGAAAACAAGAACTCCGCTGCGACATGCAGTACCCAGCTGGGATGGAAACCTCCCTCATATTCACAACCAGAGGCGCTCCTCCATCAACATAATCTATTCTGCTGTACACAATACCAGGATTTTATTAGCGTAACCATGGCACAACTGGCAGTGGTTGTAAACTGTCCTCCCCAAAACATCTTTGTTGTAAAACCAGTGTAAGCCATCAGAAGGAATTACCCAGAGCTACAATGCGTTTGGTTAAGTGCATCACGGTGCCAACGATGTGCTCAAGCTTCACGCATCAGCAAACCAAGGGAGGGGCGCGGGCCGGCTGAAGAAAGCCTTTTATTTTGACTTGGATGGAAGCGTGGTCAGAGATGGGAGAGTCCAGCGGGGAAAAACCATCAGCCAATTCTCTGAGGTTCCTGCGGCTGGTGAGAGGAGGAAGCTCTGATTAAAGCTGGACTGAACTGTAATCAGGAGTTCATAGTCAACAAACCCCAGATCATTAAGGCAAGTCGCTGCGATGCTGCGCTGGCGTTTGGCTGAATACACAATATCACATCCAGTTATTCACTTTACAGCCTGCCGTACATGTCTGCCACTTAAAGTTGTTTGTGCAGGAGAGAATCTCAGACTGCAGGCAAACAACATCTCATTTGGGAAAGGAAAAAAAAAAAGAGCCTTGGAAAGAAATACGAACATAATGAGTCACTGGGCCTTACACAGCACATTTCCCAGACCTTCCCATGGTGTTATTTTTGTTGTTGTTCAGTTTTCAAATTTATTTCCCAACTTGCAATACTGCTCGTATTTATCTTTTAGCATTATCAGCTGTTCAGATTGTAGATTAAGAGTTGCCACCTTTTCTATGTGGAGTTATGTTCTTCCTATGCTTGCATGGATTTTTTTCCAGCTGCTAATGTTTCCTTCCACAGTCTAAATACATGCAGATATCTCTTATGTGTGATAACAGCTCTGCAGGACTTGAGTTTTCAGCTATTAATATGCAAACGTTACTATGATTTTAACTTCAGTTTCATGTTTTTAGTTTGTTTCTGAAATTATTTAAAATGTAAAAGAAAAGCAATTTTAATCCTCCACCTTCTTAACATTGTGCTCATCTGCAGCTGGGCAGCTGCTGAAAAGATGTCCATCTGGTTGTGGAGGATTGTGCTAAAGTCTGCTATAGATTTGAATCATCCAATCATCTCGTACTCTCCGCTGACTGATGTTAATAATGAAGACCCTGGAGCCGATCCCAGCATGCATTGGGAAAAAGACAAGGGACAGCTGTGTGGTGACAAAAAGTTAGAAGGCATTTAAATGCTTCAGATCACTTAAAAACCTTAAATATCAAGACATCACACTTGCATCTGTGCCTCCGTATACATGAATTTCTATTGCATTATTAGGTATGGTAGATATGCTGAGGGACGTCACAACACAGATTTATATCAGTTCATGTGATTTAGTTTTCCTATGACTATTCTATCTTTCTAAAGTACCCCTATTGCATCAAAAGAATTTTAATTTTAAAGAAGTTCAACTGAGTTTTTTTTTTAAAGGCTAAATACGGGACATTAAAAAAAAAAAACCTGCAACACTATCGAAAAGAATGCAAGACAATAATTGTAAACAAAGTTGTCTATGACTGGCCACTTGAAGACACAAACAGGAAATGCTGAAGCTGAAGAGATGGCAGCTGTTCCAGATAAAGCCTCGTGGGAGACGGCGAGGACAGTGCCAGCAGAGCAGCCTGCAGTCTGGCTCCAAACAAGCCACTGTGCATCATCATTACCACCCTGCTGCCTCAATTACAGGGCATCGGCCAGCAGCGCATCGAAGCCATGCCTCAGAGGAGCTTGTATTTTGGGAAAGCCTGGTGCTGCAGTAAGAAAGTACTGCAAGTACTCATTCACCGTCTCCGCCACAGACATGACTGCTGTGCAACAATGAGGTGGGGGACACCAGACATCCTGGGCTGGGTAATAATCAGAGCGGTGCGCAGTGTTTCCTATCCTGCAGAGTACCGTGGTGGAGGTCCTGGGCACAGACCTGAGGGCTGAGAGTAACCTACTCGTTATCCACTGTCACTGATGGATCCTGCCTTGTAATTATGTCTGAGCAATGCTGCATGACATTCTGTAACAAATACAAGCCAATAAATTGCTGAACACAGGGCATAGTTTGATATCAGAGTGCATATCATTAACATTCTTGACCTCTTTTACTGCCTCACAGTCCATGAAGGGCCCAGGGTCTCGGACTACACCGACTAGTCTAAAGATGATATAACATGGGCTGATGAGCTGCTGACTGTGATTAAAAAAAATAAACAAAAAAGACAACTGGCTGCTTCAACTGCTGAGCTCATGTCCTCAATTAAACCTGTCTTTAAAGGAAAATTTAGTCTTCCCAAAGAAAATCAAGACTTCGAATAAGAAAAGGCATGTAAAAGTTCTAAACACAAACAGCACAAAGTCCAGACTCATTTAAACTTTTTCTCCTTAATCCCTCCATAACGCTCCCCACATATACATTCTTGGCATCAGCTTACAGAGCGCTGCATTCAATAACGTGGAATAAAGTGACAGATCTTTGTGATTGCAGCACTAATACTGCCTCCTGTCTCCATTTGTACACCGCGACGGCCACACACCGTCAGAACGCTCCAGATATAAACCATATGTATGAGATTAGAGGCCAAATGAGCAGCACAGAGATGAAGACAACAGGATGATGGCGAGGACACTATACTTCACTGTCAGTGGCTACAGCTTCAACTGTCTACACAGTAAACATAAAAGCCACCTTCAACTATTCTGATATGCCAACAGATGTGAAACTACATCCACAGTATACTTAACAAAAACACCAGTTACTTATGAGGCGTGGTTTTTATCTTTGGTTCAGGTGGTAAAGGTAAACAAACACCCTACTTGTGTAAGAAGCGTCACTAATTGCATGCAATAAGGGTTTAAAGAGGGCAGTGCATTGATGGAAATTTAAAACATACCATTTTATGTTTTCTCGCACAGCATTGCTGTCTATCTGTACATTTCATTTCAGTTTTTCTCTTCAATTTCATGTCTGTCATGAATTAGAAACACACAGAACTGAAGCCATGAAGACACTTGCGTGTATTTGCCTGACATCGGAAGAGATGTAATAACGGAGGTTTTCCTTCCAAATCCAAACGTAAGTGATGAGGCTGTTAAGGAAATGTAAGGAGAAGCTTGTGTCAACATCAAGGTAATAAAATAAAGAGGTCAG
This sequence comes from Salarias fasciatus, assembly GCF_902148845.1. Lineage (NCBI taxonomy): Eukaryota > Metazoa > Chordata > Actinopteri > Blenniiformes > Blenniidae > Salarias > Salarias fasciatus. Next base: position 8,775,088 of record NC_043756.1, on the reverse strand, counting down.
AAGTAAAGAAAGTAAATTCTCTGAGGACATGCCGAAGCAGTTGGAGGTGTCATACTGTAGGTGGTCTCAGAAAGGCTCTCATCCAAACTGGACTCGGATTCATCCCTTCTTGTGTCTGAGAGCCCACTCACAGAATAAGGGCACGATGAACAACAGATTTTCTCATCTCTATTAAATTCCCTGAATGGCTCTGACTGCAGCAGCATATCAGGCTCATTGGACATCTGGAGTCTATTATGGGTGGAGGAAAAAAAAATGACTGGACATCTTGATACTTCCAATTATGGCCACCCAGATACCTGTCTACACACATACCATTCGATAAGACAGTAGCAAGTGAGACAGGCTGAATTCCAGGTTCATAAGACTGTCCTATCAAGCTGGCAGGTTTCGATACTGACTTCTTTCCACTTATCATTCAATAAAAATTCCTTCACAAAGATGGCACTGCATGAGACAATATGCACACTTTACAGCTCTAAGTGAAGGAGTCCAACCCAACAATCATTTACAAGAATTTTCACTAATGGCTAAAACACAAATCTGAGCTGTCACCAGGTTTAGCATTTATAGAGTCTCAGAGCGGCAGAATTATTTTCCAGTGTTAACTGCAATATGTCATTCTATCTGCTCGGAAAAAATGATTTACGACGAACAAACGTATCCCTAGCAACTACTACCCTAAAACGGAGGAGTTATTCTGTGTGAAACTGGAGGAACATATGCTGGCATGTATATTTTTGTTGGCACGAACACACTGAGGGGCAGTTAGACTCTTCAATCCCTTGACAACAACCATAGGAATGTTGACATATCGCTCAGCCACCTTCGTAAACAGCACCAACTAGTGAAAAGGGCCATCTCTCCAGGCCAACGTTCCCCCATAAAACTCGCACGACCCGCCGTCCCTCGAGTGCACCCGGGGGCCTGGAAAAGCCCGGGGAATCAAAAGTGCCCCAGTTTGCTTTTCCACTCCAGGGGGAAAGAAAAACAGGCGTTCTGATCAATCGGTGGGGATGAGGAGAGGCATGCTGCCCGCGGAGCGGCCACAATGGACCCCAAGCTTAGCGCGAAAGTCCACGTGAAAAGGCCTCGCGCTGTCCCGTCACAGAGCTCACTGTGCAGAGGAGGAGGAGAAGAAGAAAACATCCCTCCGCTGGAGCCACAGCCAGCGCGGCTCCCCGGACGCTGGCTTGGCTTAGCGGAGCATCGACGTGCCAAGCCAAACAAGAGGCCCACTCAAGTCAGACCTGAAATAGTGCATCATTCCAAGTAGTCATCAAGTCTGCAATATGCATGCCTGTATAGAGAACTGGAGGAGGCTGTAGGTAAGGTGCATTTATATCAAAAAAAAAAAAAAAAAAAAAAAAGCGTATGCAGTCCAAACTTTAACATGTAACTGCCATAAAATCCATGTCTATTCTTGAATCTAAAGTATTTATTACATGGCTAAAGCAATGACCGCAGCGTTGCACTGCAGTCCACCACAGCCTCCAGAATAGAGCAGCATGATGGACAGGGCAGCGAGGGGCAGAGCAGTTCTGGATGGATACCTACCCAGCCCTTTCTGGATGAAGAGCTTAGTGGCATCCGATGCAGCCAAGGCCAGGCCACCCAATTTAGCAGAGACCGGAACGATTCGGTCTGTGCTGGCCCAAAACCGCGTGTCACCCTGCTGAAGCTGCCCATCCTGCACTAGGATGGATATTTATAAAGAAACCTCCGTATCCCGGCACAGGATCAGGCGCCCGCTAAGTCAACCCTCAGGAACCTCAATGCGCAGCGACTGCGAACCCAGACGCAGAGCCTGGTCGTAACGTCCCAGTGACGGGTCATGTCTCGTAAAAAGCAGTTTGGTTTTGGACCAGCTCAGGGCAACAGAGATCCCCGTTGTGGTCACTTTTTGACGATATAAACAGATGCTCTGAATCTTGACGTCTCCGGCCAGTTCAGATACAATCCCTGACTGGGCTGTCAGGAATTTTAGAGGCACTCGCTTCTTTTGTCATGATGTTCAGCACAAAGATATCAGCCAGTGACACCACGATGAAACGCAACACCCAGAACGTCACAATTCTACTTCCAACTTCACCTCTAGAAATGCAAATTACTATAATTTTACAGTAAAAATCGGATGTTTAAAGCAGAAGCAAAGCTTCTTGGGGGTCTAGGAGACAGACGACCTGAGCCTGGGCTATCATATATAAGTAAATGATGAACAGATGAACAACCCAGTGCAGGACAGGCTTATTATGTTCAACCAGTCATGCAAATGCACCAAATACTTGTCAAACTTCAGCGGCGCAAAATATCCAAAGTTCATCACACAGAATTTGGTTTCTGTGAAGAAGATACATAGCCATTCAAGGCATGATGGCTTAAGTAAACTTATATGGGGAAAAAAAAGAAGTCAGCGGAGTCCCTGGTGATCAGTCCGCTCGATCCCAGCACCCTTTGTTCCAGCCTCCATCACACAACAACAAGCCTTGTGAGACGAGGGGAAAAAGCAGCGCCCGCCTTCGACAGCATCTGCCATCACAGCCACTATTGTACACAGGCCTTTTCTCAGGATATCCAACACCCAGGAAAATGGAGGATCCTGTTGCGCATCCCTCTCTCTGCACTCAGGGAGCCAAAACAGGGGTGGAAAAGCCTTTTAGGAGCTTTTCACTGAGGTTGATCACCTGATACAGCAGCTCTCTGCACCTCTCGGCCGGGACAGAGGCCCTTGTCATGGAGGTTCCACATCTCGGTGCTCACTGGGATGCTGTGTTCCTGCCAGCCCAAGCAGCATAATGCACAGTGTACCCAGCGCAGGCCTCTTCCCAGCCGTTTCCCCACCGAACTAATCACAGCACTGCAGCAGGAGGATCATCGAAACTTTAAAACCAAAGTAGACATCGCTTGGTGGAAAGGGGTCAGCCAAAACCAAAAACTCTATTCCACCAGGCTGATTTAATTTAAACATACAGAATGAACTGTCAAAAAAAAAAAAAAAAGTCTCCCAGAGGCTACAAAACAGATTCCAATGTTAGAAAAATGAGAGAAAGAACAAATTTCAAAATGGCAAGAAGATTGGAGGAGAAGAGGTGACTCCATAAATACCACAAACATGTGAGTCCGTCCCATCAGGAGCTCAGAGCTGGCGGATGCTGATGGAGCCGTCAGCCACAGCAGCGCTCCTAATGCACGTCTGGTTTTCCCACTTCCACTCAGCTCCATCATTGTTTTCAGGCAACCACATAACTCCTCAGTGGGTTGTTGAACGTGACGTTAAACCATCTGAATCCCTCTTTTAGATATACGATGTTGATTTTATGTCAGTAAAAAGAAATATGGCAGACATGATGTATTTATTCACTGCAGTGGCCAAAATACAAGGAACACAAATAAAAAATGAACCAATTAATAAATTCATTATTTTTCAAACTTTGCAGCACAGTTCAAAAACAATACAATTCCCCTTTTTGCATGTAAAACTTAATTTTTTTTCTCCCTTAACTCAAATGCAGTTATTTAAAACCCCATTGAAATAAATGGTTTAGCTGGGACCCACACACCCTTCACAGTGCGAATTAACTTTTAAAGAAAGTCGCTCAAAGCTTGTCAGGAAATAATGGTTGCATCCTCAATAACCCCATTATAATCGGGTTATATCACGACTGTATCAGCGCTCCACAGCGTTCAAGACCCGAACGGCTCCGACGTCAGACAAAAAGCCACAGATACCAGACGCTGCTGTGCGTGACGCTACATCTGAATCCATTTTAAGATGTGAATAACACAAAGAATGCCAAACGCGAAGTAAAATCCTAAAAGGGAACCTTCTCAGCCTGCTGCCTCCCAGAAGGAATGCTTCAATGTTTTGAAGTTCCAACCTCTGCATATTTATATAACATTTTGTAATGTCCAGAGATATAAAAATGGATGGAATTCCTTGTGTCGCTACCAGAGGTCTTGTATGTTTTTTCCTGCTGTCATCTGACATGTTCTGTCTCCAGTGAGACAAATGCCTGAGATCGAGTAAGTAGCCATAGCTCAAATAGCTCATGATGAACTTTCCCACAACATATTTTCTCTTTAACCCGCCGAGGTCTCTGTAGACACCCGAATCCCCCTTCTTTGGTTTTGTAGCTGGAGCCGCAAAAAGACGCAGCGTAGCCTGGCTGCACTCTTATGATAACCCTAAGTCTGAATTTCACTTCCTTCCATTTTCTGAAGCCGACTGAGTCCAACGGGACTCGATTCAGACAACTAAAGGTTAAGGCCACTGCCATGATGGAAAGCATATCATTTTTTTTTTCACTTGGAACAGCTTGTGAATGAAACGGCTCCAGATTGGTGCTTAGCTTTACGCCAGATATTTTCAAAGACTGACCTTTGAAGTTTGTACACTCCCTGCTATAAAAATGTCAAACCCTTTCTTTATCCTGCCTTTACAGTGAAGTGCACTTTCAGTGCATTGTCCACAAACAGTCTAGGGTACCTTCTGTGGCATCGGAGACTAACAATTCAAGGCGGAAGGCGGTGTTATTCTTGCAGACTGGACTGCTGCAGTCAAAATAAATAGACTCCACAGAGCAAAAGCAAAAAGAACAGAAACGCTGAACTGTCTGAGGGAACTGCAGTCAAACTGCAGCTATATATGTACCATTGAGTCACTTTGTGAGCGTGACTTTGCATACGTCTGTGAAGTACGTGCACCAAGACAAAGAGCAAAGCATCTACTTTTACTGAAACAATTAAGTCTAATGTGCGTTCACTACACTGTAAGGATTTTATCAAAATGGCTGCACAACCTGCACACTTGTTTATTTTGTTCAGTGTATGAAACGATGCAAGATTAAAAAGAAGATTTTGCTGAAACCAACCTGTGAGAGAGGTCTGGACAGTCTGTGCATCTTCTCCTCTGGGGACCACGAGCGCAGCTGTACACTGAAATACAGGAAGAAACGACATTTACACTTAACGCAACACACAGTTTATAGAATGTAAAGCCAACAACACATTCTGGAATTTTTTTCTGTACCAACTAGGTGTTATAGTAATATCTTTATTATCTTTTTATTAAAAAGCTCACTCATGTGTACTGTGTGCCTGATGTATATGTATAAAAGTTTGAGACATAATTTGAGGTGTATGTATGTGTATACATTTGCTTAAATTTGTCTTTTTATATCCAATATAAAGAGCATCACAACTGGTTATCAATCTGAGAGGTGTGACATAAATGAAGACCAGCTCCTTGACTTTACATCTTTTAAATCCATGTGTATCATACTTATTTGATAGCTGTGATTCAGATTAATTGATGTACAACTGTAATAGGAATGTGGATAAAATCGAGTGCTGAGCCGAAGTAAATGTGGTTTGAACTGTGACCCACTAAACATTTTCCAGGACAGTTAACAAATGTCAGAACGCAGAGAAAGTGTGGTGAAGCTTCCACATTCTGCCTTTTGTTGGAGTGAATGCAAACGGAGGAATGTGATATCCTGTGCATATCCTTTGTTACTACAGTACAATCCCGTGGCTCCACTTTCTGTCTGTTATTCCCGTACCTATTGACTCGCCCGTTGTGGAGTCAAGAGAGCACTTGCAGCAGCCTTTTGTCCAGATACAAGCCTATTTAAGCAGTGAATGGCCGGGCTTCTAAAAAAGCCCCAACAGTCCACACGCAAATCACAGAGCTCTAAAATGTCTGTTTCTACACCACGACCACGCTGAAAGAATTCCTCTTTGATAATAACTTTCAGGATTGTACAACAAATACACACGTGTGAGTTTTCATTTTGTGTCGTCCTTTACTTTTGTTGTAACAGAAAAACAGAAAATTGCTCAAACTGCATCAGCTGTGAAATCAAATCAAATCTGGCCGGCGTGCTTCACTGAAATGAAAGGATGAGCTGAAAGGCGCTACCTCTTGTTCATGTTTGGTGCCAGCTGCTCCTTCTTTCCATCAGGGCTGGCTGGAGGAATTGGTGAGTACGGTCCTGGGGACACAGATGCCGGGCTGTAGATGTTGTAATCTCTATAGTTCTGGTTCTCGTCTCGACTCACTATTACGGCCTCCTGTAAAACACGTCAGAGGAATATATGAGTGCGTTAACGTATGCTGAGCAGAACTTTTACAACCTGCATTGCCAACAAGCAGCGGCAAAGATAAAGTTCCAAATGGGAACAGTATCCGCTAGAAAGCAAACACATGGCACACACACACACACACACACACATAAAAGTATCGAGCTAAAACACTTTGTATTCAGTATCAGCCATGTTTCATCCTCAGAAATATCAATGGACATGTACTGAACGACTGGAATCTCTTGGACTGCTGCTTTCTGAGGACACAAAAATGTCATAAACAGATGTGTGAGGCGTCCGTTCGGTGACACACACTGCAGGGGCCGAAGAAAGTCCCAGAGAAAAGTAGTGAAATTGTTCAGTAATCAATGCAAACTTTAACTTAATCTCCAGAGGAGCCTCGGCACTGACCTGGAAGCGTCCGGTGAGCTGTTCAGGGGTGCTGATGCCGTTGGTTTGTCTACGGTTTGAAGGTTCAGGTCTTAAAATAGGCAGAAAACCACAGAGAGAGAAAATGATTGGCAACAGTAACAATATGTGACAACCCAAAGTTTCAGTCTCCAGCCATGCGTCTGGGAAAATGTCACATCTTATTTCTGCAGAACTTCAAAAACTAAATAAAAAAAAGGGGGAGAGAAAATAAGGAAAGCCAGTTCAGGATTCAAGTTAAATAATAAGCACAAGTATTTAAAATTGAGTACAAAATAACATGTTAGAAAACTGGAACCAAACTGCAGGGAGAAGGAAAGTCCATTTTTGTAAGGGACATAAAACTAATGAACTGTATTTGAAGTGCAGGGGAGAAGCAACGAAATAGTTTTGATATCTGTGTTGTGTTCTGGCAAATATCAAGCAGTGTGTTTTCATGAATCCTGGAGATTTCAGATGTGGAAAGCCACAATCCTTCAAAAGACTTAGAAAATACTTTCAGACTTTTGTTGTAATTTTTCTAATATAAAACACATTTGGATAATTTCCATCTTTGAATTTTTCTGGGAGTAAAATATGGGCTGTGTAAAAGTGCCAATGCAAACACACGCTGCCCCCCTGGCTGCAGGGCCAGAGGCTGCCTGCCTCTCGGGTGAGCCTGGGGTAATGAGGCACACAGGAAGGCCTGGATGCCTGTGGTAAATCACCCAGAAACACACCTCTAGTGGCCTTGGCTGCAGACTGCGTGCAAGTGAGAGATGGCAAGAAGACGGAAAACGATCCAGCATACATAAGACCGCGCTTCCCTTCAGACGGATGTCAGTTTTTGCGGGGCTAAAAAAAAACTCCTTCTTTTTTACAACATTCACTCTGTGGCACAGATTTATGATCAGTGGAGAAAGCTGCAGCCTTTAGGCAATGAGAAATATTTAGGTTAGTAATCAGATAAGCGTCTAGACTTTAAGAAAAGACCTGAGGTCAAAGATCTCTTTTACAGGAGATGGATTAGTAGTAAATAAAAGAAAAAAGAAAGCTTTCAAACCGCAGTGATATGACACTAACAAATAAACATTTGAAACGGTACACCGATACTAGCTGTTCGCAGCTGTCAATGGAGACACCTGCCTCCTTTCACTAAAGTGAAATTTAAGAACACTTTTTTTTTTCCCTTAGAAGTGAAATTAAACACTTCATATCCAACCAGAGCTCAAGAAAACACGTATCCACAAGGAGAAAAACTACATGTGTCAAGCTGTGACTTGTTTTGGGGTTAAGTGTTGCTTTAGTAGACTCTTATCAATTTAAAATGCTCGGTATGAAATGACTGTTTCAGTAAAGTGTCAGTTCATTCAATCTATTTATGTACTCGCGACTAAAACTAGAAAATCTGGTCAAACCAACCATGAATCACAAAGAAAGTATCAAAATAGTATCGGAGATGGACGTCCATTGTTCTCTGTTTTCGGCTTAGTTGTGTGGCAGAGCTCCACCAAAGAACAACAGAATCACAGTGAAACCGTGTCGGCCAAAGATGCCCATCGCCAACAATTCAACCCAAACACACTGAACAAAGTCCAGTAGAAGCTGTAAAAAACTGATGGCACAGTTTTATCAAATGAAAATATTATTCCATCCACCTGCTTTCAGTCTTACTAACCACAGGTGAATAAGGAGGAGAGACGCCACTAAACAGTGAGCCGTTCCCAGAACAGCGGCTCCACGGAGACGGCTATCAAAGGAAAGGCTCGATAGGAAACGCCACATCCGTGACGAAACCCCGTCCCCACATCAATGCAGACGCCGAGCTGGACGGACGGCCCTCTCACCTGGACGAAGACCAGATTAAACATCGCAGGCTTATGCTATTAGTTTACTATTCTCCGGAGGGCTTGTCTGGACATAATTCAATTTGTTAATAAGCCTGACGAGGAGCCTGAGAGAGTCTTAGCGGTGAAAACGAAGGGCGCTTAACAGGGTAGGATTAAAGATATGGCAGAGCTGCACAGTGGCATTGTCCCCGACAGGCCAAGAGTAATGGTGTTGTTTCTGGCTTGGCGTGAGACATGAGGTCAGACGGGAAAAATTCACTCACATGGACATCGGACATCCAAGGAGGAAGTATGTGGAAGCGTACGTGTGTGAGAGCGCGCATGAGTGTGTGTGTGTGTGTGTGTGTGTGTGTGCGTTTGAATGCAATAAGAAACACTTAAAAGAAGAGTGATGGTGGGCTAACAGTGTCAAGAGGTAAGAATTTAGGGAGGATCTTTAATCAAAATGCCAGCCAAGAGCAGTCCGGGCTCAAAGGAAAGAGCTTTGCGGTGGCCAACTCTCTGTCATCCAAATAAGGCCTTGGCCAACCTCTAAACACGCTTTATTAAGAGGGACCAGGGAAGGGAACAGTGTGGCTCTCCTACACGCTGGCATTTCCCCTGATTACAATCACTTGTTTTTTTGTACAGTGCTTGTGTGGAGGAGCTAAACAGTGTAAAGACAGATTAAAGCTGCAGTGTTTGTGGTCTCAACTTGCAAACCCTTCATAAGAGAACCATTATGTACTGTCTGACATGTATATGCATGTACACACAAAATAAAAATACCAACTGATCACAGCAGAATATATCAGGTCAGCAAAAAAACCTGTCCTGTGTCAATACCTTTCCACGAGCATCTGCAGCTGAGTCTTGGAGTTCTTGATCTTGTTCTGGGCCTCCACGTTCAGCATGTCGGCCGTGTTTTCCCCATTGATCTCCAAGATAACGTCACCAGTTTGCAAGTCTGCCTGCTCTGCCTTGCTGCCCCCGTTGACCTGTTGAAAACAAAACAAAAAAGGAAAGAAAAAAAAAAAAAAAAAAAAGGGAATGAGCTCCAGTTAGGTGCTACTGGCCCCAGGTCATGGAAAAATAACACTGTGGATGCTTTTCACCTAAAAAGCACAGACAGCATTTTATCACAGGGCTGTGGATATTTAGATAATATGAGTGGCAAACATTTACAATCCAAAAATATCTTACAAAATATAAACTACAGTCCACTGATTAGACAGTCGGACACCATCGGATTTCACTCACACACGAAACGGAGACAGCGGCGGCCAACAGATTCATGACACCCTTGGGGAGTGATCATTAGTGTGACACTATTTGATGGTTTGACTGGGCTTGACCTTTGCAGCCAGCCTCACCGCACGTCAAAACCAATGCTGTACCACCACATCACAGGGAATTCCACACTAATGGGCCGCAGCAGAGCGGTCGTCACAAAGTATGACAGTTCCCACAAAACGACGTTCGCCTCGCAATTAAAGCCAAAGACGGCTCATAAAGCGAGGAATCCAAAACAAATCCTCAGAGGGGATGAGCGGCTCTCGGTGTGGAAGTGTGAGCGAGGGGAACGATGGTCAACATGCTCAGTTCTGCGTAACAGAGCAGAGATGCCGTGTTGCTGCGGTGCCTTTCCTGATCAGGACACGCCTGGTTTCACATCAACCAAGATTAGTTGGGGGGGGGGGGGGGGGTCTTTTCCAGGGTCTGTGCCCAAGAAAAACAGGGACAAGCTATCTTCCAGGCCAACAGGAATAAAAGAGGGCATCCATGTCATCTGTCTGCCAAGCAGCATTCGCCTTGGATTCCTCCACCCTGCGGCTGTTAAAACTGCCGGGGGGGGGGAGACGGCGGCGGCGGAGGCGGCGGCGGCGGAGTGAGACAAGCCGTTCTCACACTGGCCTTTCCAAACCAATTTCAGCGACATAGTTGCTGTCACTTCACAGAATATGTGGGACATCCGAGACAAGCATCCCCACCGGGGTTGTTTACTGGAAAAGCGGTAACAAAATCAAAACTGAGCAAATCACGCACGAGGCCTGCTTCTCTAGCACGAGCTGTTAAGTAAAGCCAAACACTGAACGCTTTTGAAGTTGAAGGAGCTTGAAACTCCAGCTGTTTGAAGCCCTGGTGCCCTGCCACGGCTTTGCCGTAATTTATCCTTTATGGGCCGAGAAGCTACTGGAGGAATCTCACTGGAAGGGAAAGAAAAAAATAAAAATAAAAAATTCCGTGCTGAGGTGGTGATCTGCGACTGGAGCATGCAGCGGGCAGAACAGGGTGTCTCCGGTATGCCGAAGTTAGCCCAGCAACGTTTCCTGATGCTGTTTACTGCCGCTTACTGTGGGAGTGTTTCCCTTTCTTAAATTTCCATCCTTTCTCCTTCATGGAAACCGACTGAAAAGTGAAATGGTCAGTAAAAAAAAAAATTTAAAAAAAAAACAACCCACAAATGTGCTGAATGTACAGATGCACGTGGTAAAACGAGCAGAAACATAAACCCATTTCGCACATTGCACTCTGAGAAGCAGGAACCTCTCACCTCCCACCTCAGCTTCCACTGTTACTGTAATCAGTGGCTTCCTTCTCATGCAATCTACTTCCATCCTATTCTAACAGGTTCAGTGGTCAAGGAAGCAGGTACGAAGCGGCAGCCGCCATAAACAAAGACAAGAAAAGAGACATGGAGGGTAGGAAGTTGACTTTGCTTGACATGGTTTTGCAGTCTGTGTTTTGACAAAAACAGGGGATAAGGTTTGATAAGGTGTGACCAGGTTCAACAGCAGGGCAGCCGCTGGCAAGTACCTTTGATACGGTTAACGCCTTTTTGAAGTCTCTTCCTCCGCATATTCTGAAGCCCCATGGCGAAGGACCGATCAGGTTCAGCGTAAACGCCATTGGATAAACACACAGTCTGGTCAAAACTCTGAAAAACAAAACAGAAACACAGCAAAGATGTAAATTACTGACATTATGTGATGTTAAACATTCAGCTGGTGAAAGTGGAGTTATCAGACTGACAGGAGAGGATTAATACCGAGCAGACAGTGACCATTTGCATTTAAGCCACCTCTCATCTCCAGCAGCACTTCGGCCTAACACTCCTTTACATGAATTATGCAAGCACATAAGAAATAGGAACGAGAAGAATATAAAAGTAAAACACACATGAATATGGTCACTAAAAACTTTCACTTAGTCTAATTGCTCCAACTTTAAATGCAACAATAACAAACAAACAAAACCTCATACCAGCGCAGCGCAGTGAAGTAAACATTTCTTTGTGGTTGCTGTTGAGTTTAATGTATATGCAAAAAGTACACAATGGTTCAGTGTGAGATATAGGAGCCTTTCATGCCATGTATATGAGAAGAGGCTACATAAATAAACTTCTGTGGCCGTCGGGTCGATTTGTTTAGGAGTCAGTCTATCCCCAGATATCTTATATTGTTCTGCTCTAGATTTGCGTGACTATTTACCGATTCTGCACTCCACAAAGAATGTTGTGAATTTCTGAGGTTTCATGTACATCTGAGCCTGAAGCCAAAAGTGCAGCGAAACCATGTGAAGATTCCGCTGTCCGCCTGGCCATGAACTTGATTCATAGCATTATTCTATTTGTTAAAGGAAAAAATAAATCAGATTAAAGCATCATTCACGGCTTGCTTTGTTCTCATATCTCCGTATGGAACAAATGACTAACTCTAAACAATATTTCTGTTTTCATAGTAAGCACCGACGATCATGTGCCTAAGATTATGTTGAGCCTTTGCTGATTATCTTTATCCATCAAAAATCTAGTCGGTTTCATGACAAAACCAGATGGGAAGCAGATGGAGAGCTTTTAATTACTGCTGAGACTGGAACTTTTACAGTATTGCGTACTGCAGCTTGTGTCTGGTAATGACAGTGTAGTGTGCTCCTCCGTCCAGCTATGGCATAAATATTTATACACAAGAAAAGAAATGAGCAGGTCTGTGTACCTCTCTACAAAGAAAAACTATTTTCCTACTTCATCTGTGTGGATGTGACACGTCTGCTAAAACCAAGCGTATCCAGCATAATGCTGCTCAACACAAACTGCTTTTCTTTTCAGTTTATGAGTTTTCGCAGTAACAAAATCAAATAGTGTGCCTCCTGTTGATATGAACAGACGAGGATCCTGATACAGTCTCTTAAAACAAGATACAATGTGACACAGCAGAAACGAAACATTTTTAAAATTGACACCAAAATTGTCTTGAAAACTCATCCTGGGTTTATTTATACAGCGATCCGAAATAGTGCAGATCTATTTCCTTTTTAAGAAACGGTGGAGGTATTGAGCTTTCATCTCACAGCTTGAGTGCACAAGTTTGCTTTGAGAATTGTGTGAAGTTTGCATGTTTCTCAAGTATTTGCATGGGATTTTTTTTTTTTTGTGTCTCCATCCAATAATCCAGAGTGAGATATTCATTGACTTTCATCCTGATTTTTCAAGTAGCCAACATACTTTGAACGAAAACATCTGAAAAAGCTCACATTTTGATATATCGCTAGTTAAAGACGCAGCAATCTGCAGAATGAAGGGGTCATCAGATTTAACACAGACGTATGAGCAAAACATTATGAAATCCTGCTGATAAAAATTCAGTTTTTAATATTCAAGTTACTCATACTTCTAACATGGAAATGAAAACAAATTAATCTGAAAGAATGCTGGATTATTATTTGTCTGCTGTAACATTAGCAGCCTTGTCCAGAGTGACTTATCCCCACAGAAAAAGACATGCATTAAGTCTACTAAATATTTATAAACAACATCCTCAAAAAGGTTGTGCTAAAGTTAAATGTCACCTTACAAGATCTGCCCTCTCTCTAATGTAACAAAAAGACAGTAATCCAATGTTTCGGTTGCAGCTATGTCAGAAGATATACATTTATGACTTTATTTGTGCCGTAAATTAAGTTATTTGCAGAAACATTTTTGAAGAGAATTTCTAACTGCAGTTCCAGTATGTGCAGACAAAGCCTATAAATAGGTTTAATTACTTAATCTGTGCCTCAAAACTCACCCTGGGACTGATTGGACTCATGACAGAGCATGAATAAGGTGTAAAGTCCCACGAGGGGAGAACAATAATGCTGACAGTCTTTCGTGTCTTGACAGTAACCAGTGATTTTGCTTTACTCGGATGAAGCACGTCTGACTGCATGTGGAGACAAAGAGTTCTGTGGTGGGATGATGTGATGATGGGATAAGCACTTACAGCTTCATAAACACACCACCACCTGCACCGTCAAACACACACACACACACACGCTGTGTCCGTGACTGAAACTCATCTTTCTAAGAAAAGGTGCATTTATTCTCGATGGAGACATTAGTGTAACAGGTAAATTGTAGGTGCACTCAGTGGTGATGACACAAGCCATTTTAAGTACAGACTGCTACTTTCCAACGGAAAAAAGTCTCCGTCAAAACAGTTTTTCTCATTTGTTGTTGTGCAACTCAAAACTGACAGCTCAGTCTCTGAAAGTGAAAGCACAGCTGAAATAATGGTAAATAGCAATAGAAAGAATTTTCATTTAGTCAGTGTTTTTTTTTAAATCTATTACCGCAAAAATGTTTATTCTGAGAGAAGGAAAGTCAGAGATTATGTCTCAATAGCTCCATATACCTATATATATCAAAAACGTATTGTCGATATGAATGTGTGAAATATCAATATCCTGAAAGACTGGCTGCAATAAATCATGTTTTAATGCAGTGTGCATTCATGACATATTATATTTGGTCTATCAGAGGAAGGCCTGATGCATGAGATGAACACCCACTCAATGTGTCTGAGCTCACCGTGTGTGAAATAATAACAAAAGAAAGAAAAAAAAAAAAAAACTTCATGGGCCAGTCACAACTGATTTAAATTAAATCAAAAGAGTGACGTTAATTCTCCAAATCTTTCACAAATCATTGCTACCCTAATATTTGAAAAGATGTCACCCTGATCTCAAGCATCAATCATAAAATGCGCACTGTGCAACACGGTGAACACAGCGCCACTCCTCTGCAATGTGAATTATCTCAATCTAAGGTGCCGCAAAGGTCTCACAGCCATTACATAATCAGACAATACAAACTTCCAGAAAACAGGAGGAACAAAACAAGGCAGACATCACAGACGGGGCTGGAGGAGATCTAGGACAGCAGCCACGCTGCTCCCTGAAATCCTTCCACACACTGGCCCACTTCACGGCAGGCGCATTCCACAAGTGTTTGGGACAAGCAGCGCAGGCCGAGATACTCATTAACAGTCTGGGCCAATTAGCAGGGTTACCAGGCTCACCATCATTAGGGGCTCTTAATTGCTGCGGCCTCCAGAAATAGGTGCAGTTGTGATAATGACAGGGAGCAGCTGCCCCAAACTTTCCCAGCCTGCGGGGGTGTCATTAGCACCATGAGCCGCGGCGGCTTCTCCTATAGCGTGGCCATTATCGGGCCAGCGCCCGGCTAATTCTCTGTGTAAACCTTCGCCGGTCGCATCATAAAAATGCCAGTGGTGCACAAAGTGAAAGGAGAGGAGGGGGAAAGTATGCAGCAGAGCGAACACACGGTGGAAAAGAAAAACAGCACTTTGTGGCAGCCGAGGATAAGTGGCACGCTCACGCGCTCCGTTTAATTAGCCACTGATGAGCTTTTAAGAGGCGGCGCTGCTGCTGGATAAAGCAAAGTGCTGAACAGGGTTCGATGCGGCCTCGCCGTCCCACCAAAGTATTGGTGGGCCGTTGCCAGAGAAAATAAAAGGTGAATTCCCTTCTGGTGACATCTCGCCGCTTTTGTTACCACCCTAATTTGACAGCACAATTCAACAAGCCCGGCACAATGAGAGGAATTCTAGTCATGGAGTCAGTCTTTCAGTCCGGCTTCAGTCACACAGCAGGAGATCAGAAGGAGGAGAACGGAAACTGGTCCTGCAGCTCGAGTGAGAAACTCTCGCTTCCGACAAACAGCAGGCAGGTTTAAGACTCACCTGCATACCAACAAACAGCGTGTTGTCACGTTTGACTACAGCAGGCTCCATCGTCTGGAGACGGGTTTCCTTTTTGGCTCGCATACTTACAACAACACATCCTGCACATTAATCTAAAGTAGTGTTACTTAACAACACTGCTTTCCATTCAGAATATGTGGAGAGTTTCCAAGTTCTCCCTACACATGAATGACTTCTCTCCAGGTACTTTGGTTTCCACCCACAGTCAAAAGTGAAAACATCTATTCGATGATGATTAAAATGTGTGTGTGTGTGCCTTATAAAGGACCGGTGATCCGCCCAGGGTATAAGATAAGAACCTTCTGTCTTCACTGAAATTAAAATTACTAACCTGCTTTTAATCAAACTCAGATCTAAATGGACTTCCAGCAACACAACAGCATGCCATTGTTCTCAATCCTCTTTCCAAACATGAAAAGTCTCACTGCCAGCAACGGCAGAGGGCAGGCTGATTGATCTCTGCTCCAGAAGAGTTCCTTTAATCAAACTAAAAATGAACGAGACAAGTAAACTGATGCCATAACATATATTCATGCTCAGTTAAAACTATTTTGTTCTCTTGGGATCATTACCTTTATAGAATTGCTAGTCTAATAAACATCAAACCTAATTGGTAGACAACATTTATGAGGCCAAATGTCCTTTCCTCAGGCAATGCAATTAGAAATGGTACCAGTCAGATCTGAAATCCAGACGGTTTGTTATTAGAAGCTACATCAAGCTTTAATGATATCAGACCAGGATGTTTGCTGTAAGCTTGACAATTTTGCTCCTTCCAGTTCAAAAGATGGATAAATAGTGGTATTAATGACTGACGTACACCTATTCTGCCGCAGGCATCGTCACAGACTTGGACATTTTGTGTTAGATGTCCTCCCTGCCCCTCCCTTTTGTCCAGAATATTACCGATGAAGAGCCATAACAACAATGTGCTTGGCTGTTCTGCTGCGGTGGAAGGAAACAACCCTCGGCGGTGCCAGGACTGATGAGCGCAGCAGTGACTTCACTGTATTTTTCTTTCTACAGGGACATTCTTGCTCTCTGGGGGGAGTTCCAGCCCGCTGTGTACACACTGCTCAGGACCACTCTGGCACTTGTCATGTCTTTGAGGGATTGTCGCTACAGGCAAAACCAGACGGGAGAAGTATGAAGGGGAAAACAGGCCTTTTGAAACATTAGATTCAAGACTCGCTGCTCCAACATGCAGAGTTCCAGGGGTTTAATTTACATTCGCACAAAACGGTTCTTCTCACTGGCCAGTAGCTCCCATATCATGGAAGATCAGAAGTGTGAATTCCGTCTTACACAACCAACATATTTCACCATCCAAAACAAGAAGTTAGTGAGTGGAAACCGCGGTGCCAAAGTCAGACTTAAGCTCTTCCGTCGCCTTCATAAATGTGTCTGTCACAATATGTTTCCTGGTTTTGTCCTGAGAATAAGAAAAAGAAAAAAAAAAAAGACTTCGCACAACGAATAAGAAAAACACATGCTTGAGTGTGAAGGTGAAAGATGTTATTCTGAATTTAACCTTTTGGCATTAGGGTGTAGTCCCGTGAGGACAAACCGAATGGAGTGAAACCTGCGAACACAAGTCTGAAACTATGCACGTTCCTGGGCCAGCAAAAATTATTTAAAGATGAGTCATTAAATTTAACATGCATGTCACAACACAGTTAAGGCAACCAGCAGTTGACGACTGTATTATTACTTAACACCGAACAAAATAGTTTCAGGAGATATTCTAATGAAAGCCTTGAAAAAACATGGTATAAAACGACCAACTCCTGCCTTTACGCCATTCAGAGAACCATTTGTGTCATTATGTTTAACAAAGCTAATCCCAAGACTTAACACCTCATTTACTCCATGGAATGGCAGGCTTTAACCTTTTGTGCAACACTGGAAATTAAATATTCTTGTCACTTGTGCGGCATTAAGATTAACTGAGTATACTGTATTGTGTGGCGCTTGGACCCGACCACCTACAGCAGGGCTTCGCTTCTCCCTCAGTTACAGAGAGACATTGTACTCTCAGCCAAAATCCACAGGATCGAGATGGACAAGCGTCGGCTCTCCAACATGCTAATGGTGAGAGAGCGGCTGATGAGCATAGCAGACGCACACGCTCGGACTGAACGCTCCGACTGAGCTTTGATGTGAGGGAAGCTTTCTCGGAGGAACCGCCGTGGCTTCGGGGGAATATTCCCGGTATGAATCACACGCTTGTTGGGACTCCAGCACTGGTCGCCATGCACCAACCAGGGTGAACTTTCCACAGCGTGCGCCGGTGATACCACACACTCGAGTCCGTGAGTCACTCAGTACACCGACAGGTCGGCTCTCACTTGGACACACACATGCACACACACACACACCCACTGAGTAACAAGAAGAAGAATGCATTGGCAAGCCTCTCCCTGGACCGAGAGTGGAGTGAAAAAGCATTCTGAGCATTCTCCAAATCACACCCATTTGGTCAGATAAACCGTCGCAGTAATCACCAAGGAGATGAGAAAATCAAAACAGGCCAAACAACAATGGCAAACGATGTCTTAAGAGGGTGTTGGTTGATGGGTACTCGCTCAAGTGTCATGAGACTAATCATAGACGGAAACATACCTTTGATTTTTGTGGGTTACTCCCTTTTCAGTGAGATCTCTTCAGGGTGCGTACTACTAGTGGTTTTCATCTATGAACGTACCGAGTGACTTTATTGACACGAGACAGTCGCTTCACGGCTGCTTCTCCCTCTTTGCATCATCATTCAATGATCGTGTTTCTGAAAATACAGCTGCTTAATCAGTTCACCACATCCTCTGCGTGCACCAGTCTCACGAAAAGACAAACACGAATAAGACCGACTGCAGCACTCTTCAAATATACCGCTGCAGCTGTGCACCTATCTGCCCGACGAAAGACGGTTTCCTTGGTTGGGTTAGAAACCACCTTCGCAACGAAACCTGGTGCAAAGTGGGGGGGAGAAAAAAAACACTCAGCAAATGCTCAGCCTCAGCTAAAAGTGAAAACCACAATTCAGCCAGACAGGATCCAATAGAATATTTTCATCTTTTTAGACTAAACAGAAAGTTCTGACTTCCTGCTGCATGTTCGAGACAGAAACAGAGCCTGTTGGGGGAGAGAGTTAGGGCAACACAGTAGTATGTAACAAAACTCAGAAACAAAAAAAATGTTAATTTACTCCAGTCGAAAACCAAACTACAATAGTAAAGCAAACAAAAAAAAATCTCTCCCTGAATTAGAAGCTAACAAACTGGCTTTCCATTTTCTTCAAAAGCTACCAACTTTGCTCCTTATCCTAAATTACAGTGGTCTGTTTTCGGTTCCTGGATAACTTTGTCCACTCTGTCTCCCTCTCTCTCTCTCTCTCTCTCTCTAAAAAAATAAAGCAAAGCCATCAGGAAACCAACACAGTGAGAGCTGGGTAGGTAAAGCATGTATATGAGGCAGCTGGGCACAATCACAATGCAGAACACATACAAACAGCAGGCGCTGGAAGCACATGATGCTTTCACAGGGACTGTTCTGGATCAGGGGCACCTCAAGTAGTTTCCCATCTGCTGAGCTCACAGCCACAGCTATCGATTTCCAAACAGGCGGAGTTAAAGAACAAACATCTGCAGGCATTTTGAAAAGGTCAGTGACAGCTGTCTTTCACCTGAACCGGCCAATTCACAGTCACCAGGAGAGGGGAGAAGATAACAATTCAACTGATTGACTAATGTGACATGAATACTGGCTGAGTGTCCTGGGGTTGCACCTGGTTCAGCCCCTCCACAAATCACACACTGACTCCTTAATGTGAGCAAATAACTGCTGTGCTGCATCCAGGAGGGATGGAAAGTCTGCAGTAGGTGCTGGAAATCTGAACTCTGTGGGCTTTATTGTTCAGGTCTGCTAGACTGACTTCCAGTTTCCACTTCAATCATGCACCATGAGCCAAAGCGGCTCCTCACAAACGCACATAATAGCGGAGCTTTAGAGTAGACCCTTATAAACATTTTGTTTAACTTCAAGAGTGAAAATGCACATCTCAGCTTCCTCAAAAACAGAAATACAACAGAAAAGACATAGAAAAGGTTCAATGTGCCCTTATTCAGCATGTAAATAACTGACTTAATTCATGTCCATGTGTTTTGCTTTGAAATTAATTAAAATTCACATACCGAGGTGTTGTGCCTGAAGGTGCGTTCTCCACCTGTTTAATCTCTTCTCCGGGAAAAACGCTGAACACACCCAAACAGACTGTAGTCCCACTTCACCTCGACTGTCCTCAGCAGCTCCAAGACTTCGCTCCGTCCGTGTGGAGGCACCGAGGCGCTGCCGGCGCCTTTATATCTCCTCCGCGGCGTCAGATGTTAAGATGGCACGCATGAACCATCACCTGTGGCTGCGCGCGCACTGCTCGCGGTGCCATGTGCCGTAACCAAAATAAACGGGTTTGACACAGGCGGCACCCCCGGGGCGGGCCGCGTCACGGAGGAGGAGGAGGAGGAGGAGGAGGAGGAGGAGGAGGAGGACGCTGCCGCAGTGATAATTGAACCATTGATACCCGAAACACGCCGCGGTGACGCGCCGTGTCCACGCGCCACCTGCTGGCGCAAAGCAGCACGCGCGACGCCGCAGTCAATTGAGGCCAAATTGATGAACGAGTTAATGAGTTAATTGCTCTCAGCTGGAGTCAAAGCTACAAGTAAGTCTTGTTTCCGGTTGAAATCAAATGAATTGTTCGCCGGTGGGAATAAGCAGTAAATGTAATGTCCATTAAAATACAGTAAAAGCACCAAGTGCCCCGGATTAAAATAAAATAAAATAAAATAAAATAAAAACTGAACACTGTCACTCCTTCAGTCATGCTATCTGAAGGCCATCACCCCTTTCCCTAAAAACATTATCCTGAGACAAAGCATCTGCAAATACATTACTTTTCTCGTCACGTTTCTTTTTGTTAACTATTTTCTGTCAGTGTATTTAGTTTCCTTATTAAATTACTAACAGGTGGATTATCTCTTAGTGTATAGGTTTTGAAATTTTGAAGTTTATTTTTTTCTCATTTGTGGAATTGCTACCGTCTCTGTAGATTAACTGTACTTGGAACTGTACATTGTATATATTTTCCTTCCTTTTTTGGCTCCTGCCTCTAAGAAAGGATGTGGGCTCCTTTTCCTATTTCCTAGAAACATCCACTCTCAGACACGTGTGAAAGCAGAAAGCCCCTTCCTGTGATGTCTGACTGTTTCCCATGCAGCAAGCTGCTTTCCAGTATGTATTTCATATTTTCTGCCAGGGTTATCAATCATTGTGACCTGCCTGCAAGAGAAGTTGCATACTTGACTTTCCTCCAGGAGCCTTAAGATTGCAGACGATTGCATGAAAACACAATATATAAGGAGGTGTACCTCATCTGTAAATATCCACTTGAACACACATGATTATGGCAAATTCAACATGAGTAGGGCTTTCTGTCGTCAGTGACGGAGATCTTTCGTGGGATCAGTTAAAGCTTCTCATGGCCCTAACTTGCCTGAAGGGGCTAAAAAGAGATTCATTTCATCATCTCTCAATAATGGTAGGTCTTGTGCTCCTCAGTTATTTCAGATCTATACAAGTGAACCAGTTTTATGTCATATATTCTTAGATATATCTACTGAATATCATATTTAAAGGAATACAAGTATTTATTAATATTTCTGGGACATAAACCATTTCAATCAGCATGTTTCCCATTCTCTGAGCACATATGATACCAAATGTGATTGAATTAGTTAACAGAAGTAAAACAAACACACAAGCCGGTATCACTCTGTAATGTTTAATAGACGTCTTAGAAAATAGCGTACCATACACATAGGAAATACAATGTCTTCATAGCAAATATATATTATTTTTTCAGTTTGATAAAGGGTTACAGTCTGTACAATCATCTCGTGCGTCTACTAAATATGATTAACATTTTACAATGAAAATCTGAAAGAGTCGTATAAAATTGAAAAATAACTTCATGATAAGGATTTAAAAAAAGTCTCACAAATTTGCAAAAGTTTTTTTTTTTCTGGCACAAACATTCGTGATTTTGTAAATACTGATTTCAAAGTGACAATGTTGACAATGAATTCTGTAAAAGCAGCAGCAGCAAACAGCAGGAATAAAATGAGTGGAGTCTTGTCATTAAATGTTAGCTTTGACACACAGCATTAATTCAGCTTTCAAAGATTAACTGTTTGGAATGGAAGCATTTGTCGTTTTACAGTCGGTCAGTGTAGCTGATCTTGTACAACTTACAGAGATGTGATTTCTAAATGTGATTTCTAAAACAAAATGCTCCTATAACAGCACAGAATATGACCGGCCTTGGAAATTCACTTCATTGTTCAGGTGTTGTAAATGTATTTATATCCAAACCTGCTCAAGAAATCAGTACATTGCATTGAGTCCATTAAATTTTCTGCATAAAAGCCCGCAGACTGTAAACTTACGGTGAAGCTCTTACTGTGCTTTACTGTGAGTTCTATTTACACATGTTCTTGTAGTTTTCTCTGAATATTCCTGGGTCTTTTCAAACGTCTGAGGAAAAGTCTGGGAAAAAGTATTCAAAGGAAACAGAATTAATCCAACAGAATGTTCAGAGGGTGAAATTTCATTCACAAATCTCAGCAGTGGTTTGTGATTGCACTGTGGGGACAAAAAAGCTGAATGCAGCGTCGACCTCGGAGGGAACAGTGCTGTTCAGTGGGAAGGAATGCAAATGTCCTGCAGCTGCAAACAGTTGTGGAACAAACAATCCATTCTCTGCATCTGAAACAGTATCATCAGCATTCATTCTCTCCATTCTAGTGATGTGGGTGAAAACACTCTCCGTGACTCTGTGTCACACACATAGACGTGTGTGCAAACATGCAGGGCTGGGGGGGGGGGGGGGGGGGGGGGCACATTGCGACCCTCCCTTCACCCATCAGAGGGGGGGTTTAGTGAACATGCAGGCCTTACTAAGCCAGGTGTTGGAATGTGGAGGGTGATGGGGGAGGAGGGTTATCATTAACTCCCGTGAGTCCTGATGGGTGTGGCCAAGCAGCAGGTGAGGGAGTCAAACCGGTGCAACGTAATTCCCAGGAAAAGTTCCGAAAGCACGAGTCCGCTCCGACGTACCTGCAAGGAAGAAACCGGAATCAAACACATGATAACTGCGGGTCAAGGTGAAGTCGTGGTGAACACTCGGTCTAATCATTTTGGATCTGAGCGAGAGTTCCTTCTGCACAGAGTTCACTGTTACCATGATGTAAAAGTGGATGTTGACAGAAACTTGCTATGTTTAATAATGTCCACTAGAGGGGGCACTGACACTAAGAATATTCTCAATTTGTATCAACCAAACTCCTCTGAAACTGTAATTTATTAACTTTTGTGAACTAAAAATATATCTGGTAGTTGTTGTATTTTCAACAAGCACAACACCATGTGAATTAAAAAACACCAGTAAAATGCATTGTGATGTTTCCAAAAAGTGCGGAAGCACCTAATGAATGCTGAGACATCTAATTGTTGAATTGTGTATGACTTCAAACACACTACTGACTCATGCGTTCTCAGAAGCGCCACTGAAAAGGTTTGACAGATTTTTGTTTCTCCCAAACTAAAACAGTCGTGTTTATACAATAAATACATCTGAATAAGTGTCTCACACCGAATACGGCTCTTCTCAGCGATCTTAAGTTGAGACACACTGCAAGCCACCAAAATCACCTCACCTACAAACCAGCCGTCATCACATTTCTCCATCACTTGCACAATGTCTCCTTCTCTGAGCTCCAGCTCGTCTGAATTCTGAGGCTTGTAGTTGTAAACAGCTTTATACCTGAAATGGAAAATATTACCAAAAACACATTTAATGAGGAATAAATTATTGAAGTCAACCGAGCTGCAACATTCGGTCTATCAGCACAGGCTTCAAAGTGTGGGATATGTGCAGTTTGATCTTCACTTTTCAGACATTTTAAATACAATTTGTTCTTCTCAGTACTTTGAAAAATCCATATTGTTCTCTTCTTACTTATCAAATTTGTACATTTATACATTTATAAATAAAAGCATCGGTTATCGCCCTGACTGTTGTTTGTGTTCAGTCCAGAATGTCTCGTCTCTCAAATCAGCACAACTCAGGTGATTGTAGTTATTCTGTTTTCGCGGGAAAAAAAAGGAAAAAAGATGAAATTAAGAGAAGAATTTGAAGACGTACGGTTGCCTTTGTCCCAGGGCTGAAGCGGAGTGGTTTAGTGCTCGCTGGTGCGGCAGAGAGCTGACATGTGGATTAGACAGAGCCGTCCGGCTTGGTATTGCCCCCTGGGAGAAACAGAAACCTCATGTCAGGTATTACGGCGTAAGAAACGACGAGCCGCATTCCTGGCAGCACAAACAGTAAAGCTGTGGGGGGGAGCGGACATGCTGGGCGTCCTCGGGGAGGCGGTGAAGGCAGACCTGCGAGGGGTCAGTGTATCTGAGGCTGCTGGCGGTGGGAGCTCCCGCTCTGAGCGCCGACGCCGCAGGCGGCCCGGAGGGCGAGACGGCTCGAGCCGGGGAGCTCTGACTCGGCGAGTGCGTCCCGGACCAGTGGCTGTTCAGGCTGGTGGGTGAAGCGGTTCGGGAGGTGCCGTGCGGCAAACGGTTACCCATTTCTCTGGACACGGGTGACTGGGTGGGGGAGCGTGACTGTGAGGCGGGGCTGCCGTACGGCACGGGCGAGGACGGCTTGACGGGGGAGTGCGGAGGTTTGGGGCTCAGTGAGGTGGGCGTGAGAGGCGACAGCGGCGAGTGGCAGGGGGAGTGAAGTGGGCGTCCTGGACTCTGGGGTCCAGGAGGAATGGGGGACACGGGGCCCGGCGAGTAGTCCTCCGTGGAGTACTTGGTGCGAGGCATCTTGTTGACCTGGACATAAGAGGCGGGGAAGATCCCACTGCGGTTTGTTCCTGAGATCCTGCCCTCCAGCCACTGATCATCCACTCGCCTGCTGATGCTGATCACCTCACCCTGTTGAGACACAGAGATCAAGCAAGGTCGTTTTGTAGAGTAATCAGGAGGATAGTAGTTCAATAAAACGCATCCAAGTCAACAAGTCCATTTTTATGCAAGAAACATATCATCTAACATCATAACATTCATTCATTCATTTTCTGCCGCTGCTCCCTTTCGGGGTCGCGGGTGGCTGGAGCCGATCCCAGCTGCTGTGGGCGAAGGCGGGGTACACCCTGGACAGGTCGCCAGTCTGTCGCAGGGCTGAC
The DNA here is from genome assembly GCF_902148845.1 of Salarias fasciatus. Taxonomy (NCBI): domain Eukaryota; kingdom Metazoa; phylum Chordata; class Actinopteri; order Blenniiformes; family Blenniidae; genus Salarias; species Salarias fasciatus. Next base: position 8,750,431 of record NC_043756.1, on the reverse strand, counting down.
ATATATAGAGACAGACAACCATTCACTCACGCATTCATACCTAGGGGCAATTTAGGGTGACCAATTAACCTACCATGCATGTTTTTGGACCGTGGGAGGAAGCCGGAGTACCCGGAGGGAACCCACGCACACACGGGGAGAACATGCAAACTCCACACAGAAAGGCCCCGAGCCCCGGCCGGTATTTGAACCCAGGACCTTCTTGCTGTGAGGCAAGAGCGCTAACAACACCGTGCAGCCAACAACATAACATCTAGAATCATAACATCTTCTTCTAATGTGATGATTTTTTTTTATAGAAATGATGCAGCTTCCAGAAGCCATCTAGATTGAGTACAAATCACCACTGCACCCTAACAAGGCCCAGTGCAGTCACAGCAAGAGGTTTTGATACTTTCCAGACTTAAAATGACAGACAAGATTTTTACTGTCATAAAACATTCTGAAAAAAAAGCAATGAAATGCTGAAGCATCTTGAAGTGTTTATCATATAGTGATGCATTGCTGAGAAAAAAAACTGCTTTTTGGGCTTCGTCTCTAAAGTTATAAATCTGTAATCATGGAGAGGTGAACCGAGCAACACCTCTGAGAGCATGAAGGCGCTTACTTTACGAAAAGAAAGCTCCACAGGGAGGTCCGCATTGAAGTTATATAAAGCCACGGCCTCTCCATAGTCCAAAACCTGGAGAGTGGGAGACTTTATCGGAGTCGGCTTCTCTGTTGGTGGCAGAATCTGTGAAGGAGGAGAAGTCTGGTGTCATACTGTCAAACTGTAACAGTGAGATTCTGTTATATTAGAAAGGAGAAACTCACCTCCACGTAAGAAGTAGGGAAAATGCCGGCTCGTCCGTGATGCTCTCCTTCAAACCAGTTGGCGTCGACCTGTCTGTGGATGTAAACAATGTCGCCTTTCTGCAGCGTGAGCTCCCTGCAGAACAGGAGAACGTCAGACAGTCTCACAGGAACACACTGTGGTGTTTTAAAAGTTTTTTCAATCTGAGCTGTGAAGTCAAATGTTTGATCAGATTGTTGTTTATTACGGATTTATTGCGTTTGTTTCAGAAACATAAATAACTGAGCACAACAGGAGGAATGCGTGTTGATGGTATCAGCTGTAACTCACTTAGGTGACTGGGCCTGGAAATTAAATTTGGCTCGTGCTGCTTTCATCTGAAAAAACAAGTCATTGAAAGCTATGAGAAGAAAAATAGAGCTGCAATTACATGAATAAAAAAATCACATCACGCAACAGAGAATAGTTAATAATCAATTTTTCATGTGTTTATACCACATAGGAAATAGTAGAAATGTACCTTTTTCTCCTCTTTTTTATGTGGAAGCTCCATGATTTCATCTGCAGTGGAGAGACGTTCTACTGTGGATGAAAAACAAATCCACAGAGCTGTGAGTGGAGTCTAATGCCAACGCTCTTTTGTTTAGTAAATGTTGTTAAATATGTTGCTATGCAAAAGCAGTCTCAGGCTTAACAAGTTCAAATGGTTTCTTGAACTTCCAGGAAGAACAATTGGGTAAAGCTAATCTTTAATCAGGTCTTCCGAGCTGGACTTCCTATTTTTGCGGGCTTCCTCCCCACCCATCCACAGCTGTTTCTATAGGGAAAAAACTGCACAGACTTTCCAGGTTTACGTCAGCTGCGATAAAGAGGTGAAATACCAGGGCAGGAAACAACACAGAAGCACAGGACCATCAGAAAAAAACAATACCGATTACTGATGCTGATCACTTAAAGTTTCATCTTCTATGTTTCTGTCTGATTGAACAAAGAGCCTCTTTTCTTTAGATGCAAGGCTTTAATTTAATTCAATTTTTCAATTACTTTAATTGGGACAGTGGATTTAATAAAGATTAAAAAACAATTTTTCAACTAATATTTGTAATTAAGTGTTTTTAGCAAAATAATAAAGCTACTGCATAGTAAACACTTACTATTCTGCAAGCTCTAACAGAAAGATTTAAGTCTATATTTACCATACGAAGGAGCCGAGGCTGAGGACGGAGCGACAGAGCGCTGGACGGGCTGCTTTGTTGCTGAGAAGTTGCTGTGAAAAAGAAAATAAACGCTTTAACGTTCTGTGTTTATGTTATTGTCGCAGTGTCAGCATACAGCTGAAGGACAGCGGCGTGTGTGGCGCCTTCCTGCAGATTCATTGTACAGCACATCTGCTTGCAGCTGGGCTTCACACACTGGACACAGATGAAACAAATCATCATGCAGCTCCAGCAGAGGACACTGGGTGACCTGCCCTTGAATTGAAACTCTGGTTTCAATAAAGTATGGGAGCTGCATTTATCTTCACAGTCCTGTCAGCCCCTGATGAGATCCGTCGGTCTCTGTTTCGGGGAATCAGAAGTTTCCTATTTGCCTCCCTCTGAATTAATTTCCATATTTCCAGACAGTAGTTTAGTGTCGCCATGTTTACAGCTGGACAGCAACAGTCCAGTCCAAGAAGCAGTGAGGAGGCAGCGGACACTTTGCTTGTTTAGAATGAAACCTCCTGGACTGGAAAAGGTCATTACCCATGAATCCAACCCAGAAAAACAGCAGTGAGAATCCTCCAAGAATGCATTACACACATGGTGAGAAATGTGGAATGCAGTCTGCTGCTTGATGTAATGAAGACTGTACTTGAACTTGTTAAATGAACAGCCTGCTAACAGTGCCTCTACCACAGGTATCCTGAAAGTATTCATGGCTGCTCGATCCTTTAGCAGAGCTCACTTTCCTAAAGCTGCATGAAGTAAAGCAGAGTTACTAATAAGCAATGAAGCAATATCACAATGGATTTAGAGGTGGGGAGTTCTGCTCACAGGAGGTCTGTTATGTGGCAGCTGGCCTTGGATTTACTATTAACTCGTTTTGTATGCGTGAATAGATCCACAAAACATCCCAATCAAGAGCATGATTTTCAACTGTGTTGCATGGTGCAATAATATAAACTGTGCTTGTCAGTTATCGGTGAACAAAATGCATAAAAACAGCAACAATATTAGACCTAAATCTTCTTTACTCTGTCGTAGGAATGTTCACAGACAACAGTACAATCTGAGTGAAGAATGTTTTTCCTTAGATAATATAAAGCCAAAGAAAGTGTAAAAATACATCTCAAAAGTAACTGAAACATGACAAATTCTACATGCAATAATCATTTTATTATAGGCGTTTTCATTAGGAGTGTGGTGATAAACTTACTTGTAGTTAGTGGTGCCGGTGTAGTGTGGAGCAGTCTCTGGACCTCTGCCTCGAGTCTCCTGCAAGCAGAGCGAGCATTAAAAAGTTTTTTTCCCCCTGCAGCGGCCCTCCGTACCTCACAGCTCGGAGCAAATCTCACAACAACTCAGACAAAGTGGAGGTGCTGACCACTCCCAAAGGAGCAAGAAATCCCCTGGGTCCTATCCTCCTCAGCCTACAAACAACAACACAACCCATGATCTGTCTGAGCTGCTTGGTATTTCAGTCAAACTGCAGCCTCTGAAGCCAAATGCAATCACAGGAGAAGCATGAGAATCAAACACTATTAAACAGTCCCGGCGGTGCAACAAAACAACATATCAAAAATGATTCAAAGGCGATTGATCCTTTAGTAGTTTATTTCTTCTTTTTTTTTTTTTTTGGCAGGCAGTTCTAGGTTTGCTGTGGGAAACTTTCAGGCAGGTGATTATCGTGCAGAATCATCCAAGTGCAAGACAGGCAGGCAACACTGAGGTGGTCGTCCAGTTCACACAGGGGGGGAAAAACATTTATGTGATCAAAGCCGGCAAGCAGGGGAACCGTACTGACACACAGCTTTCACTGAGAGAGGGACGTGACGGTGACGGTAGGAGGGGGATGTGCTCGGACGGCGGGTGGGAGTGTGGGGATGCTACAGGGGAGAGAGTCAGGAGGGGGGCTCAGTACCTCACCCCGGCCTCGATGCTGCTTCTTCTCTAGGAGGCTTCGCTCTAGGCCCTGAATCTCCGAATCCAGTTCAGCCTCAAATCGACTCAGCTCAGATACCAGACTGGCCTGAGCTCAAGCAGTGATGGAGTAACGCAATGGCATGGTTACAACACTAATACAGAGTCTTATTTTTAAAGATAACAACATCTCATTCACAGTTTTCAATGAACCATTGTTACGCCGAGAGCTATAAATTTAAGTTGATTTGGAGACACTCACCTCAATTGAAGGAGACTTTTCCCTTTCAGGCTGTTTTGATGGGAATAACTGAGTCTACAAGAAAGAAACACAAGCAAAGAAGAAATGTTACAGAAAAAGAGTCAAAATTTCTCATAAATGGAAATGTGAGTGTGTGGTATTGTCTCTCTGTGTACGCTGCTTCACCCAGAGTCAGCCGGGGTAAAACCAGCGCCCCACAACCCTAAGGTAGATCACAGAAGCATTGGATGAATATTTCAGTTCATGATGTGCATCAAAACTGTGTTTATCTATAAAATGAAGAACCCTTCAACACGTTTGGTCTTGTGCTGTCGAAGAATTAAAGTGAAGCAAAAACAACTGGAAACAGCAAGTCGAATTCCTTATTACATTCAAAAATAGCAACGTTTCCTACATGCACAGCAGTCAGTACAATAATTACAGCTTCTCAGAGTGCATTTGGACGCAGGGTGGAGGTCCGGTTTCTAGTAGTTGCAAACTCCTGGAGTTCAGCAATGCTTCTTTCACCCTCTCCTTAGAAAGACATAACCCCACCTGCAGCTGATCCTGCCGTCCAGCATGTCTTTAAAAGGCTTCAGTGGCGAGAAGTTGAGCCTCTTTTTTTTTATTTTTTTTATTTTGTAAAATCTTGGCTGAACATTTCTTCCTGAATGCCAGAACCTTCCCAGTTAGTTAGGAGTAATCCTCACTGAAATCACAGACTAAAATGTCGCTGTGAAGCAGCTCAACACCTGATATGGTCTGTGTGTGTGTGTGTGTGTGTGTGTGTGTGTGTGAGTGAATTTTTCAACACTGTCCAGGGGGATTCAACTTTAGCCTTTGTCATAAAAAGAAAATGAAATCAGTCCCTGTGCTGTCAGCTGTTGCACACCACAAGAGGTTAACGCCGTAATACGAATCACAAGACACCTCAGCTCCTGTGGGGGAGTGGAAACAAAGATTTCTTTTCTTCACCGGTGTGGCACAAAACACACAAGATCTGGGACATTGTTGCATGAGCCATTGGAAAGAAATCTTCAAGACACCACTGTGTGACTCATCGGGGACGTTCAAATACACAGTGCACATCTCAAGTACACAAATGATTGCGTACTCTGTCAATGCAGCACCCAGACAGTGCAGGGTACACAAAACAATAAATAACAATCCCAGAAGAGTCGCCCTCAAAAGCTTGTAAATCACCAACTTTAAGGATAAAACCTGGCACAGCCACAAACCTGGGAGCCTGTTCTTGTGTGAAAAACCTAACCAATGAATAGTAGAAGGCTTCCTCTGCAGCAGGTACCACTAACTTCACTCACAAGTCATCAGATACCTCGCGTGAGAAGGTGAAATACGAGGACTTAGACTGTAATCCCGTAAGAAAAGGTGACCGGCCTGCTGTTGAGCTCCACGGTGGGAAAAAGGAGCAGACTACACAAAGAGATGCAGTGATGGGAACCAACAACAATACCAGGCAAATCTAAGGGTGAAGAAGCCACGCAAATTCATTTTTTGTGGAGGAATCAGAGTGATATCAGAGCGTCTTTCTGCTCTGGCTGCGTGTGAGCTCCTACCTGGCCGTGGCTCTCAGAGCCGCTCGTCTTTCCAGGCTCAAAGTCGAAGATACTCTTCGGTTGACGGTGCTGCTTTCCTGGCTCTGATAGCTTATCTACATCTTCGCTCCTGAAACGAAACACCCCGAAACACACACACACACACACACACACACACACACACACACACACACACACACACACACACACACACACACACCACGGACAGCAACTTAATCATGGCCTCATTGTGAGTGCCTGTTAGAACAAATCCAAACTTGTCTCGACTGCACATTTTTTTCTCCTCAGCTTTCGGCCTGCATGATACATAAGTGCATATTTTTGCACACATTATACAACTTGCCAAGCGGTAAGCCTACAGGCATTTCAGGACATCAAAATTATTGATGAGTTTTGTGGAATTTCAAGTCTTGTTGACTTGACTTTGCACAAAGTGACGGACATATTTACAAAAGGACATTAAACTTAAATCATCTTCTGCCACTGTACATGTTCACTTTGTCATTGACCTGTTTTGTAACCAACTTGAAGAAAAAAAAAACTCTGCGTCTTTTAATTAAATTGCCCGAAAGGTGTTTGGTGATTGATTGTCAGGTTGCCCTCAGTGCGCCATGTGATGTGCCTGTTTTCCCTCCAGTACATGCTGCATGCTGGGATATGAGGAGTCATCCCGTGACCCCGAAGAAAGAAGCTGCATCGACTCAGTGTAAACTCACCAGTCTGGAAGAGCCCCGTGAGGCGTTAGCCTGAAGAGATTCATGTCTGCTTCGTTGCTTTCCTCTGTGTTGGCAGACAACTGGAACCCTGCGCATGGATCAGTGGATCAGTCTCAGACAGAAAAATTACTACAATAACAAGACAGCAATGATAGACTGATTGGATGTGCTCACTCTCAGTCGACCACGGCTCCAAATCCTCCAGTTCTGTTGAGCAAAAAAATAATTTTGAGTCATGTTGTCATGTAATGTAATGATAAAGTCATAAAGTTTAATTCAAAATATAAACAAAGTGACTGGAAGCTTTTGTTATGGGAGTATATACTCCCTGAATTGTATATTCCAGCAAGATTATTCTCGCAAATCCTGTCGCTGTTATGACAACATGTGTTTTGCTGGGAATTGCTGCCCACGTAGCGTTTCTTTCCCAGTACACTGAGCTATAACACAATCTGACTGAAGAAAAAGCACAGAAATATTGCCACAAAATACAAATCTGACTTAAAATTTATGCAAAAAAAAAAAAAAGATACACCTGTGATGAGTATACTGTTCATAAAACACTATTATGCAACACAAAATAGAGATAAATGAAACCTGGGTGTAGGAGGGGCTGACATAAGAAGCTGGATTAATGTCAGATCGCATGAACTGAGATGACATTAGACTTTAGGGCTCTTTCATCATGTCTTATTTTGCCCCTGCAATAATCTGTTTGCTGAATAACCTCTGTTGTACCTGACGCTGACAGCGAGGAATGTGCGCTGGAGTCAAGTGTGTGAAAGGAGGAGGAGGAGGAGGAGGAGGAGGAGGAGGAGTATATTTACCCTCTGGCTTCTTGTGAATCTGTCTGAACATGCTCTTGTACCAGTCTCTGGGCTTGTTAACACTCTGATGCAAGAACAGAAGGGAGGTGCAGAAAGTAAATAATCCTGGCAAATCATGTCTTCATGACTTTACACTATCAGTCACATGACAGAGGAGACCAGTTCAGAAACAGAACAGTAGAACACTCCCCATCAAACACACTACAGTGAAATAAAGTGTTTGGTGAATAAGTTCAAAGTAGTGGGGTCTTACCGATCTGGAGGCGATGGGCATCCCAGTCTCATCCACCGGTCCGATGCCTTGGAACTTGATGAGCCTCTCCTCCCTGGTGGGCGTCCAGCTCCGTGGTAAAGTCCCCGCAGCCTGGACACCATTCGACAGTCCGCCTGGGTTCCCAGTATAGACACAGGTTTTCAGTCACCAGTGTTGATTACATATTAAATATCTGAGTTTTCAACGTCAAATAGAGCTTTAAATTTTATTTTCTTTTTTAATTAGTAAAATATTTGGTTTTGATTTTACTTAAATTGTGTTTAATGTAGTAAACACTGGGTTGAAGGTCATTCAGTGGCAACTTTATTTATTTGCACTGTCAAGACATATAAACTCCGTTTTTTTTTTTTTATCTCACATGTCCATAATCAACAATACATACAACATAGTGTCACTCTATTCTGATCCTCAATTACCTTCTTAAATATGCCGTTAATAACAACTTATGGTCAAAGTGATGTAAAAAGTCATCATCCTACTGTGTGACTGTGACGGTCCATAGTATGAGCCAAAGCTGAGAGTTCCTGGGCTGCCTCCATTGACCTCTGACACCTAGCAAAGGAAATAAATGCATGAATTAAATGGTGTGATGTAGCTCCAAAGCTTCAGCAGTGAAAAATGAGGCATCACATGCTGGTTTTCTACAGCATGTGATGCCTCATTTTTCCACAGGGAGGAGCACTTGTTTACTAAAAATCCCCAGCAGCCTTCACTCAGCCTCCTGAAGGTACCTTGAAGTCTCCAGATGACTGCCTGGCTGAGCGGAAAGGGCTGAGAGGAGGCGTGGGGAGCCCGGGGGAGATGATGACCACCTCGTGGGTCAGCTCTGGAGAAGTGAGGATGTGTTGATGTGAAGAAACTCCAGCCCCCCCGGGGAAAACACCCTCGGAGCCATTTGGTTCTCCGGCCACTTGCGCACTTTGCTAAAGAAAAGGGGAAATGAGAAATATAGATGAGCTAAAACACTGAGTGAACTTTGCTCCTGTCATGTCCTCCTGCTTGCCAAGAGTAAACAACGCTCTCCACGCGAGGTCATGTGAACTTGTTAACAGTCGGGCTATTCTCCAGAGGATAACCGGCCTCAGTGGGGGAGCCTCCGATGAAAAGGTCCCTAATTTATTTAAAGCACGAGCGGGGGGACGTGGCCGTCCACCCACTCCATCATCTCTCTTGCCTCGACGGCAGAAAGGCTTCATTCAAGGTGCAGAGCGGGGGCGCTGAAACAGGAGAGGACCATTATGAGCCCATTAACTCTCTATTCACCCGTCCTCCCTGTTCTTCGTCCAGGAGGTGGAGCTGGGGCCTGGGAGGTTGCGGTGGGGGTCTCTGCACGTCGACTTCAAAATCGAGCAGAGTTAGCTGTGACCTTGTGGTCTCCATAGTAACTTTTTTTTTACTCCAGTCGACCCAGGATGACCGGTCGCCCTCCTCCGTGTGTTTCAATCAGAGGCTGCGGCCCTCTCTGTGCACTTGTCAGGGGTCATGGGAAAGCCCCCTGTGCCCTGTGGTAATGACTATCTGCACCACAGGCATGCTTTTGTGACACTTGACTGGACATGTGTCACACTAAATGAGTATTAGCCCTGGATTATTGAAAGCACTCGTTGAAGACAATCAGCTGGTAAACGGCAATACTTTACCTGAGACTGCATGTGATCTGCTGTGGTCGTTCAGGGTATCAGTGCTGTTGACCCAGCATCAAAAGGTATCTGCAAAAATATGCAACATTGGTAAGTTATTATTGTTAATATTACCCACTTTTCCCAGTTACAGAGGAAAAAACCCACCCAAAAGCAATGACACACAGGTTTTTCTCAAAAAATGAATTGCACCATTTGTGCCATCTGAACTATAATTATTTCAAAAACACCGATACATTGGTTTGCACGGCAAGATGATTCCTGGTTTTAAACCTGCTGGCCGACAGAGACTTTCTCTCCAAACCTTTGATGGGTTCCTGTGCCTGTGTCTGGTCTCTCTGGAGTATTCCTCATCATTCACTGGCATGTTCGTAAAGTTATACAAGACTGTTAATTGGTGTGTGTGTGTGTGTGCGCATGTAAAGATGAGGCCAAGTGCTAGCTGCAAAAGGCTCTGCCTTTTTATGTCCTCAACAAGGGCAAAAATGTTTTAGATTTTTGAGAGTGAATTGTTTCCTTTTTTAACGCCTGGCTTCATTATCTACAGTGTGTGTAGAAGCACAAAGCCTTTCCGTCATGACTTCACATTTCACAGCCGTTCCATTATCCCATCCCACTAGAATCCCGAGGAGGGAAAACTCAGCGTCATTTTTCCCAGTTACGGAGGAAAAAAACCCACCCAAAGGCAATGACAGTGACTCACACGCCTGGCTTCCCTCGCTCTTCCCAGTCATACAACGCCGTAACAAGCCAGGGCTGATAACGGATAAGGCTGACTGCTGAAAGTGGAAACCAGCTCCAAATCAACTGCACCTCAGACTCACAGATTAGAGCTACTGTTTCAACATCAAAGTGGGGTTTTCAGTGAGGAGGAAGAGGAGGAGGAAGCTGTTTCCGCTCCGGACTGAGACAAGAACCTATAGCGGCTAAATAGTCTATAATAACAACACAAACTGCAGACTCTTCATTCAGCTTTCAATTGATTCTGAAGTCTTATTTTGGGTGTTAAAACTCACAGAAAGTACTAACTGCTGACACAACTTGTCAGGTTGATATAAGGAATTTGCCTTTAAAAGCTTTGGCTTGGCTAGAAAATAATGACCAAGAGGGGCCCAGACTGCTGCAGGCTGAGAGCTGCCCAACACAATTTGCACTAATGAGTTTTCCAGCTGGCATTTGCAGCTGCATATTAGAGTCCATCATCATCGTGGCGGAGACCAAGAAAAGTATAAGCAGCCTGTGTCTCTGCGCACAAGGTTAGGAGACTGCACAGAGCTCATCCACTGATAGAATCAGCGTCGCCGTTTCCAGACAACGTCGTCACTCATCTGAGTCACCCCGTCCCAGTAAACTACATTACATAATGGGAGAAAGATGGGAACCAGAGAATTGAGTCGACAACAAAGCTGTTAATGCTCACGCATGACAGATGACCTATCACTGCTTAAATCAATCAGTGCCAGCTGATTATCCATCTGACAATAGGAAACATCGCAAACAAGCTGGACTTATAAATAATTACTGCAACTAACCTCATTTACGGGATGTTTGACAAGCTGGTCCCTGTTTATGCCTGATCTCCACTGAGCAAGAGGCCATTGAGGGGATAACATAACATATACTTAAATTCACAATGCAGAATAATATTGTTAACATATCACATGTAACAGAAAGGAGAAAGAAAAAATAAACACGATTCAGTTATATAAACAACGTACCTATTTATTCATTTGTCAATTGCATTGCTGCACATTCTCTAGGTTAATGAAGTTATCACATAATATATTAGGAGTGATAACTGTGCCAGTTGACAAATGTAAGGTGAATGTAGGCTCCTCTATTTGTGTCATACAACCACATTCTGACGAACCTGCAAACAACCACCACTGTAAAGAACTGAACTGGAGATGGCAGAGATGGTTATTGTCAGTGAGCCGGAGAGAGAGAGGATGTAAATGGAACAGATGACAGCGAAAGCTGAACAGAGATACACTAAAGATGCCAGAGATGGTTTGGACATGTGCTGAGAAAAGCGTGTGGATAAATCAGACAACGATGTCGGAAATGAAGAGGAGGAAGAACTCAGGGAATATTTATGGATTCGGTGAAAGAAGACGTGGTTTGGTTTGAAACCAGAAAAATCCCACCAGACATGAAGAAAAGTGACACTATTATGTCTGACTCGCAATATTTTGTGGTTGAAACAGGAACTCCCTCCCCCGAGAAGCCTAACAGCCAAAATATTGCGCTCCATCAAAAGTAGCCCCTCCACAAATAAACTCATGTCATAACATTGACTCTGTTTCATTCCTCCTGGGAGCAAAATCCTCAGCAGAAATCCTGCAGGACCAGAAGCATTCCCCCTTCGAGAGCACCGAACGCAATCCTGCCTAATAAGGAGAAATCAGTGTTGATATCGAGCGAGAAAATCCCTGTCCAGAAATCTTGGCTCTCTTTGGATCTGCTCTGAACGCCCAGTTGCATTCTTATGTAATTACTAAGACTCAACACGGGAGGCAGCTACAAGTTTTCACAGACGGCAACTCGATGCTATCGGAAGTGCCTGAACCGTTTTAGGCTACAAATTTACAAGCAAAGCTCCCGCTAGGTGAGCGGTCCATTATCACCACTGGATCCAGTTTTTTGGATGGAAGGAAAAACAGACCCATAAAAGGCCCAGATGGAGAGATAGTGTCTGGCCTCAGACACGCTTTGCAGCACCGGGTTTTAATATTTTCAGCTTGTAAGAAAATACACAGTTGCCTGTTTAAGTTTCATTCAGTTGAGAATAGGTTAACTGAGGACATGTAAAATGAGAATCAAAGGGAAATGGATGATTCTTTCCCCTCTTCCTTCATTATACAGTCTCTTGATCATTGATCCAGATGTGAAACTCCAACAGTAGACTGTGTAAGAAGAGCAGATGTAGGTCTGTGAGCTATACGAAACTTCACATGTGATAGATGAACTGAAGAAAGGGAGTTCAGGGACACAGATGACATGAATTTGTTTAAGTTGTGGTTTGACCGTCAATCTGAAGACAATAACTTGGAAAACAAAGACATCTTATTCTCTGATCTGCTCACAGTTCACAGTAAGTTTCTCCAACAGTACTGAGAAAATAAACAAAAGCAACAAATCTGGTGATGTACATATACTTCTTCATGCTTTCCTTTTAAACTTGAAGCACTTGTTAAACCTCCTGGTCATCTGCATTTAAGTGTCTTACAAAATCAAGATAAATGTCTTAATTGGAATGTTTTATCTGAAATCTCTGTCTTTTGTTTGTTTGTTACCTTTATTATCACAGAGGTGTTCTGTTCTGTTCTTTGGGCCAGGACGCTCTTGAAACAAGAGGCCTTCAGTGTATCTTGTCTGATAAAGACGCTGCGTACAGTTTCTACTTCCCTTTTCTTATCTGAAAAAAGTGACTGAGAATCCGGGATACCACCCCGAGCTGTTGAGCCAGAAAAGAGTTACTCAGCAGCTATACGGGGTCCGTGAACTTCACCACACCCAGTGAGAGTCGTGTGAATCACAACGAAGGCCAGGAATAGCTGCACTACAGCAACGTGAGGCAACAAATCTGAAGAAAAAAGAAGTAAAATGTGAAGAAACACTCCTCATTCACAAGAACTGAAGATTACGGCAACACTGGTCGTCGAATTTCTCGTCTGTCTTCTATCGCAGCCAGGTCTTTCTGAGAAGACCATGACCTCTGATGACCTGGTTCAGCACCACACAGGGAGGGAGCTTCTCACATTGTTCCCACTCAGAACGAGGCTGTCGAGGTGACCACACATACTCTGGTGAAAAACTGTCACAGCAGTGACCCCTGAACCTGCGCTCAGTGTCAGGTCATGAAGAGCAGGTCAGGGAGAGAAAGTCTTTGTCCATAAATCAAGGGAGAATGGACTTGAATAAAACAAATTAAACAGTCACTTCTGAATTGGTCTCCATTCATTAACATGGTTCACGTCCTCTGCTTATAGGAGTGTGAGGTGCTGAGTGTAGAGCAGAGTTAATCATTGACTCTGTGTGGTGGGAACTCCTGCACCGTCTGATCAAAGGAGGGGAAGCAGTCAAAATATGAGTCCAGCTCCAAGTGGCCCTTTTTTGAGGTTCACCTGCATTAGGTCTCAACTTAAACCCTCCTAATGAGAGGTACAATCTTCAAATTGTATGAGATTATTCCTTAAATATATTGTTCATATCCCAGTTGGTACTGCATCCTATGTAGAGGAAGGCTCAAGTCTTATCACCTCTATCACATGATGTACACGGCGTCACTGCCGCCTGACGAGTTACATAACATGATCATAAAAGCAAAGAAATTCTGGAGAAAGAAGTGATCCGCTGGTAATTACAAGCACATCAGAGGAGTAAATAAAACAGGCATTTCCATGTAAACACGTGGAGTGAGTCACTCAGCAGCTATGTGAAAGGTCAGTCCTGAGAGGTGGATCGCGCAGCCATCCTGCAGCGCGGCAGACGTGCAGACGGAGCTCCATACAAGGTCCTGGAGAGCCGCAAGTTTATGATATGGTGTTATTGGTGGATACACACATTTATCAGGAGGGAAGTATTTCACCTCCATGTATGGTGCTCCTCCACTCTGAGCAACAACAGGAGGAGTCTGTGTGTTTCTTGTCAATGGAGAGGCGATGTGTTCATTAGAGAAGCTCCCGGAACAATAAATCAGCCTCCTGCTACAAGAGACGGGAGAAAAATTACACGACTTTATCAGAACTATTCTTTCCCATTTCTAACTTGAGTTGTGTCCGGCCAATCATGAGAGAGTACATGCCCGGTGCACAGTAGCTGGAAAAAAAAAAGTTTTAAATCCTCATGCCTGTCATTTCGCATCTTCAAAGCGGAGTCCAGCTCGTGGATATGAACAGTGACAGCTTGCTCCTCTGTAGAATCACAAAGGGAGTCAGAGCCAGCTGTGGAAATCTCCCCGACAGTAAGGAGAGCCCCTGGCTTCCAAGGATGCCTCAACCAGGGGCCGCTACCCTTGATTTCTGCTGCGGAATGAGAGCGTAATCTCAGACAACAAAGATTTCCACTGACCGTCTCAAGCTCGGCTGGCAGCTGCCCGTGAAAACTTACCTACTGGGCAAAGCAATGAGGGATGGCATGTTTGGAAACAACACCCACTGTGCCCACTCTTCCTCCTACCACCCTCCAGCTGTAACACCTGATGCTCTCTCCTTCACTTGTTTAGTCAACAAACCCTGTGTGCTTCTGCGAGAAAACTGCAGAGATTACAGGGGTTATCTTGTTATTGAGAGAACAAAGCTCTCTGAGTAAACTCCAGGCATTGCTCGTGCGGAGCAGCACATACTCCCCCAAGCAGTCAGACAGGTTACTCAGGCTTAAACGGCACGCTTGCAAGAACAGCCGGGCAAGTTGTACGTTTCTTCGCAGCTACAATGATCAAGTAGACTCACCTTCAAAGTGGAGGCAACAAGCAAAAGTCACACCTCGTTCTGTCTGCCCCGAGTTGCACATGAAAACCGCTCTGCTGACCTTCACTGCTCTCTCTCTCTCTCTCTCTCTCTCTCTGACTCTTGAAACTAGCCAGGACACACAATCTCTCCCTCTCTCTCTCTCTCTCTCTCTCCCTCCCTCTCTCTCTCTCCAGAGGACTTCCCGGTTGACAGGCATTGCCATAGCAACCCACTTCAGACCCCGTTGGAAAGCCATTCTGCACTTGGCTTGTCGTTTCGGGGCACCTCCTCGAGTGAGGCGGCTCGCATTGTTGTGATAAGGTGATATTTCACAGTGCAGGGTTAACCGAGGGAGAACACCAACAGTTCATCACCTCCACGTCTCAGCCACTGTCCACCGATACCCCCCCCCCCAACTGTATCACTCCCATGCTCCTTCACTTGTTGTGAGTTTTGTGTGTGTGTGTGTGTGTGTGTGTGTGTGTGTGTGTGTGTGTGTGTGTGTGTGTGTGTGTGTGTGTGTGTGTGTGTGGCCAGTCTCCTGTCTGCCAGAGCCTTGATGGGAGAATAAGAGTTCTTTTTATTCCAGGAGCCTGGAAGTGTTTCAAAGTCATTATTCCAGGTTTTATAGTGCACCACAAGTTTTTCTGTTTTATCCCCCCCCCCCCCCCCCCCCCCCCCCCCCCCCCCCCCCCCCCCCCCCCCCCCCACACACACACACACACACACGCACACTAGTTTGTAGCAATACTTGTGGGGTCTATCAGTTGATTGGACGCATTCCTATCACCTTACACAAATCTGAACCATCATAACGAAGTGTCTGACCATACCCTTTATTCTTAAGATTATCTCTTGGCCTTAATCCTGACCTAAACCTTAGTGTTGACTCTGACCTTTCCCCTTGACTTTTAGCCTCACTTCAAATCTGAATCTTAATCAAACTTGTGTTCTGAAATGTCTCATTTCGCCTCAACGTATTTTCAATGTTAAAACTCAGTCTAGATGGTTTTTACCTGAGACCTGATATTAAAACTCTATCCTCCACAATGCCTTTGACTCTTTGCCCTCATTTGACATGAAGCCAGACTGAAACAGGGGTGAACGTCACCGTCGTTTCAAAATCTTGACCCAGTTGTGGCTTCAACCCTAAAACCACAGTTCAGCCATTAACAAAAAAAAAAAGTTGTGGAGCCACATAGTTTGAAACAAATCTAAACTGTGGGAGTTGCACGGATAGACACACACACACACGCGAGGTTAAAGGAAGTAACCAGACACTGAACCATGTTACGCTTTTTTAACCAGGAAATTATTCAAAGTAGGAGATGTGTCATGAGCACAGATAAGCAAGTAAAACTCTGGTGGGACGGTTGGCCAAACTTTGGCGCCAACAACAGTTAGAAAGGAATGAACACTTTCCGAATTCCCTCTGCCTCTCTTGCAGGCAGTTCTTGCCCAAATAAAACCAGGATTACCAGTTCCTCCACATGTCCTGCCAAAATAGACAGACACAAAAGCACAAAACCCGATGTCTAATGTGCTGACAGGCTTGTTTGAGCACGTAGTCTGCAGCAAAAGGACAGTGACAAGGTCCATGTCGCAGGTTAGTGATCCAATCACCAGCCGATGATTGAAATCTGCTTCAATGTGTTCATGCACAATGTAATGTGGAAATAACAGAAGAAAAAAAAAAAACAATAACATGGACAGTATAGTCAGAGGTCCGTCAAGTTGTTAAACAGTCCCTCTGCATGTGCTGGCCCATTTCAGCCTGAAAGTCAAGGACTCAGCTCTATTTAATAATTCAGTGGTCTGGATTAGTAGCAAAACTCAGGGCTCATATCCATTTACCGAGCCTGTTACTGCCAAACAGCAGAGCTGCAAAAACCTGAGGGGCAACGAGGGCTTGCTGAAGAAGGGCCCCTTCATAATCTGCCCCACTGGTCCAGACTCTCACCCCACTGCGAGCACATCTGACACCCTGTCACTCTGCAGCTAAATGAGGTGACCGTGCAAAAAGCAACTGGAGGTTTAGGCTGGGACTCAACGCCTTTTTCCCACACTGGATCCTTGTGCACGTTATCTCTGCACAAGACCAAGGGCAGCGTTTAGAGACATAGTGAAGAACTGAGGCAAGGCGCCTTCCTTCCAATGAAATGGATGGATCCCAGCAGACCTTTACGACACTGCAGATATCCACCTGTGTCCTTTCACACAGTGCCAGTGTGGTGCTGCAGAGGCTCATTAAAATAATGATATCCAAAGATTCCAGAGAGTGAATAAACCATGACATAAACCGGTTATATAATCAAAGGCGTCATTGCTTTGTGACTAAGGGGACAAACTTTGTGACTAGATTTATTTTTTAAAGTTTGAGAAAGAAAGTCAGTAAAATTCTGAGAAAACGTTATCAAATTGTTATATAACCAAGGTGATAGGAGTCCACAGGTTAACTAGCATCAGGCCAGATAAACACAAATAATACTGTACAGTTTCTCACATAACAACCTGGAAAAAAACCGTGGGAATAAAAAAGGCAAAAGCATCATGGTTTATTCTGACTATAAACAGCATTTTCTGGCCCAGAACATTGTGTCACACTGTTGGTTGAGGAGGACAAACATCCATATGAATCACCATGGGCTTGGTCAGATAAACAAAACAACCAAAAGAAAAACACAAAGAAAGGCACTTTTAACCTGGAAACATCCTCAAAATCTCCACACCACAATATAACAAGAAGCAACTCGACCATAGGAGGCAGCTTTAAGATAGAGGCCTCATGGCCTGATCATAATCATCTGATATCAAGGAGGCATTTAGTCTTGTGAAGTTTTGCTCAGGTAAAGAACTCAACAACAAAAACTGAGGTGAAACAGTCCCAACAAAAACAAGGTGGGGGTGAACATTACTTGTTCTTTGATTTTACTGATTCACTGATGACTTAAAATAAACATGATGCTCAGATCTGTCAGAAAATCTCTCATAAACTGTCAAAAAAGGGAATAAGATTAAATAATTCCCACTGCTGAGATAGATATTGCAAAAAAGTAACTTATTGTTTTCTTTCCTTGGTTCTCTAACTGCTGCTCTAATCAGAGGGAGAAATTGAGGCACAAGTTGTGAAGTACTTACAGGCGAGTGCAGCTGAGCTGTGAGGTCTTCTCAGCACAGGACAGGAGAGGAAGTGGAGGGAAAAGAAGGAGTGAACCACTGCTGCTCTTCTCTCTCTCTCTCTCTCGCCTCTCTCTCCTCCCTTTTTCTCTTTCTCTTACTAAGGCCAACAGAGTGTCTTTTATCTCTGGTGAATGCTTCAGCGTGGGTCTGAATGTTTGACTGGGTGTCTGTAGGCGTGTGCAGTATGTCTGTGTACAGCTTGTGTTTTGTGTGTGTGTGTGTGTGTGTGTGTGTGTGTGTGTGTGTGTCTGTGTGTACTTTAAGGCTCATCAGGGAGAAGGCACTCAGTAATAGTTTCCATGCACAGCTGGAAATAATAGAGATTCCCATACAGGCACAGGCTCAGTAGAACCGCCCCCAAAGTGTTTTATGTGCGAAGGAAGAGGAGGCGATTTCCATAGAAATCCCAACCAGTAAGTCATAAGAGCGGGATCTATTCACTGTGTCAGGTCTTCACATGCTGTGTGTCACTTTCATATCGTGCACTGCAGGCGCGCTTTACTACTTCTGTACAAGCCCCGGGTGGCTCAGATGGGTTCATCCTGCACCGCCTTGCAAGGCCTGTTTGTACAGTCAAAAGACACGACTGACGAGTTCATCGAAGTTCACGTATACATGTAAAAACAAAACACCTGCAAGGATCTGAGAGCCTCAGACAAGCATCCGTGTTTCCATATTGAGTTCCAGTAGCAGACTCCCAGTGCACTCGTTTCATTTGTAATCCCATAATGTAATCTATTATAACTGTATTTCTGTGCGAGTTTCTTCTGGCGATGAGTTAATCAATGAGATTATTCTTCAAACAAAAGCAAATTAAACAACAGCTGGCAGGCAGATTCCTGCACCCTCAGTTCAGAGCTGCTCAGCTCTCACATCCAAAATAAATATTTAACAGGTTGGCAGTGAGATCAGAAACCAAAGGTCACACCTCTGCTTTTTCCCCCTCTAGATGCTCCATGTTATCACACCTCAAATCAACTCAAAGATATTTTTCTAGGACCCAACTTCCAGAAAAGCAATAAATTATTAACATATAAAACATCTTGTTTTTATATATACACCATAAAATACAGTTCCGTTTCATTTGAGGGGAGAAAAAAGTTTTCAAATATCTTCACATGCCTCTGCATTTCAGAAAAGTAATAAACAGCACCACACTGCCTCTTAGTGGTTCTGAGGAAAAGTACAACGGCTAAAATACATATAAGGAGCACAGGCAGAGGACGCCAGATTCAAGCATTTACACCAGTGTGTTGATATTGGCATAAGCAAAAAATCTCATGTTGCAGTTGATAAAGTAATATACACATTCTAATTTTGTTTGCATTTTTTTATTTTATTTTAGTCAAATAAAAAAAAAGAGGCTGTGACAGGGGTAGTGAGGTAAGATGAGCCAGTGAGTAAGTTGATCCATTCAATCTTGCACATTTTGTCATGTGACCCTAAACTCAGGATGTACCCAAAATATCCATCCTGCTGTGATGCACAAAAGACGTGAGGTTTTTTTATTATTATTATTTTACACAAAGCAATGGTTTTTGCTTCTCAAACTGAAGTTTCTGCGTATGAGGTAAACTGATATTTAAATAAGCCTCTTCAGACAGACCCTACCAGGGCATCTTACATCTTACCCTTCATCCGGGGCAAGATGAGCCACAGAAATATTCTTTTTTTTTTTTTTTTTTGAGAAGTCATTATTTTGTGTAGCTTTGTCAGAGATGCATTCTGATCCTCCTGAATAAAGTAATGTTTTCATTCTATTTCTTTGTCATTTTTCCTCACCTCCAGGACAACATATGTTAAAAGTGGCTTATCTCACTCTACTCTCTGTACATGAGACACACCTGCTTGTGTTGAGACTTGGGCATTTCTTTAAATAAATGTTACAGAAAAACAGTCGAACGTGTCCCTGGCAGTTCACTTGAGAAGTGCAACAAGTGCATAAGCAAAGTCAGAATACATGACTATTTGATATATTTAATAAATGCCTTTGCTGTAACCATCATAACAAACATACAGCAGGCAGGTCAAACCCTTGAACTGATGAGTGGCAATGCAGACGTCTGCAAAATGAAACGTGCATCTGTTTGATTTGTATCACACATGTGCACCAGTAAACAATGTTTTGCTCCTTGATCGAAAGAGATTCCGCGTGGACTTTAGCGGACAGGAATTCATGACGATTTTTACATCACACGGACCAAAGTGCAACGCGCACCCATGCGGACATGTGAAGCATGGACGGGCCTTTAACAGTAAATAGTATTAATTAGTTTTCAGACCATTAACCACGTGCTGTCATTCATTATCAAACTGTATCTTGATTGTAGAAACATGAGCAATGATATCAGCTGGTTGTATTACTTAATTTTCAGACCATCAATCACGTGCTGTCATACATGATCAAGTTGTATCTTGACTGTAGAAACATGAGCAATCATATCAGCTGGTTGCTGAAATAAGCAGTTTCACATTGGCAGCATAATATTATGACAGCAACCTCATTGGTTCAACTGTAAACACAGATCATACAAAAATCAGTTTATCGCAATACTTTCATGAGTCTGTCAACTTTTCTTCCGGACCTTTGATAAATCCACATTATCTGAGACACGATATGAACTCCTGTAGAATCTTACTGTGTTGCTACAGTGCATTACCTGGAAGTAATTTTTAGGCATTTGGTTTATCTCTTGGTTTTTCCTTGCTTGACTTGAACTGATTTTAGAAATTCAATTCAAAAATCCAAACAATGGAACATAAACTCTTGAGATGTGAAGTCTCCAGTGTTTTCATTCTTTAATAACCTGATGTGATGCACTTCAGCTCAACTCGTGTTTACTGTCATAAAACTCTCCAAATATTTAGGAATGACAGTCACGCGATGATTCCCAAAGAGTTAAATGAGGTGGCGTGCAGAGTGACACCAAGTCGGGGAAAATGTAAACAGGAATGTGTGAAAACAAATGAAGAAAGATGTTGTCACAGTGTTTGCCTCCTCCCCTTTTACTCTGAGGATTTTATCTATATGAACCTGACTTAAAGCCAGCCCACAATTTTGAGAGTCACAATAAAAAGGAAAGCAAGCTCTCACGTCCCATCACAATCACACCAAAGATACAAACCTGAGCTCCTCTGCAAACAAAACTCAACAAGAATCACTGACAGCATCTTCAAGATGGCAAAACGGAACCACGACAAAGACTCTGGTGAGATTTTTTAGAACACTTTTCATACGACAGATTTTCACTACACTTCGGTTATCTGTACTGTACTTGTCACAACTAATTACAACTTTGTACTAATAAGTTAATCTCCATGAATTTGTGAGGTATTTTCACAAAAATGTCCATTGAGATGTTTGCTGACTGCACACACCAAAAATAATTATTTCAAATATCAGTATTGGATACAGTAGGCTAAAAAAGGTTATTCATATTTTATGTATATTTTTATCTGCAAACACAATGTTGTCATGGACAGATATTCACTGAAAAGACCATTTCATATCTATGTTCCAAGTTTCTCTGTAATTGTATTTGTTTTAAAGCTAATTTGAAATACTTTATTCATCAGTGCTGTCAATTACCAGTTTTCACAACTTAGACTGATTATCTGTCACTGACAGATTAAACTCACTGATAAAACTTACTATGTATTTCCTTTTTAAAGTATTTGTATTTTGAGGCAATTTTCAACCAACAGCTTGTCATTTGAAGTCACGAAGATTACCTGTTAATGAAGAAATGCACTGAGACCAAATTAGGACTCATAACTGTGTTTTTGGTCTGCTGCAGACGTCACGTCACAGGTGTCACACAGGTGTGGCTGGAGCTGCCTCGGTCCTCTAACCTTCCACCCCCAGACTGTGGGAGACAAGGTGTGTCTGAGCCATGGCCACCGGCGAGCAGAGAGAAGCAAACACACCTTCAGGAACGGCCTGGTGTTCAGCAGCCGAACAGTGAAGCCTCAGGAGAGGCTTCGCCTTAGAGTGGAGAAGGATGTGTTGAACTGGGAGGGGTCTCTGCGTCTGGGCTTCACCAACGTGTCGCCCTCAGGAAGAATCCTTCCTCTGCCCAGTGTGGCCATCCCCGACCTGACCGAGACCCCCGGGCACTGGGCTGCTGCCGTTCCTGAGTCCTTCTGTCCAGCAGGTTCAGAACTGGAGTTCTGGGTTTGCTCCAGTGGGAACATAAACGTCACCAACGACCAAAGTGAGACTGAGAAGATGCTGCTTACAGGGGTGGACCTCAGCCGACCACTGTGGGCCATGATTGACATCTATGGACAGGCCTGCTCCATTTCCCTCCTGGGTGGGTTCACTCTGTATGTCACATGTACCGAAAGTGCTGATAGCTGTTGTAAAAATCAATGAGTGATTTCATTTCTCTTCCTCTTTCTGCAGGGTCAGAGAAACAAGGACTGATTTGCAGAAGATCCTGTCCTGCACCTGAACCCCTCCTCTCACATGACTGGGACAATCAGCTCAGTTTGATTCCTGATGTGTCAGGCCTGAATGGAGACAGTGATGAAGACACAGTCGTCCACCTCATGGAAATCTCTGAAGGTAAGCTGGAGTCCCTCCTGCTGATACAGTCCAGTTTGAGCTGAACATGAGGAGGATGTAACCAGTGAAACGGTGAATTTTCAGTCATGTAAATGCGATTCCTGTCTCCTGTCCACAGATCACTGTGTGGTGTGCATGATGAAGGCGGCCAGAGTCACCCTGTCTTGTGGTCACCGCTGTTTGTGCTGGAAGTGCAGCACCAAGGTGTCCCAGCAGTTTGGTACCTGCCCGCTGTGCCGACAGGAGATCAGAGCATCATGAGACGGGAGGAGGAGAGTTTCTGTTCTGGTCTGAACTCCAAGACTCCAGATGGAAATCCCCAATTGACTGTCTCACACTGACCTGATGGTCCTGGAGGTTCAGTCGTTCTGGATCATTTGCACACAGCCTGATCTCTGACAGAAGATCAACCAGGGAACCTCCAGTGTGATTTTCACCTCTCTAAATATGTGAATGTTGTACAGCCTTTGTAAGATAAAAAGCTCTGAGATGTTGGTGTGAAGACACTGATTATGTTGAGATAGTACATATAAAATTCTGTTGCTTCATTAAAAAGCGTAAAAAAAAAACTGCAGTAATTATTAAATAATGATGCGGGCTAAAGGTAAAGTCAGTGTGGCTATTAATTATGTACAGCGTTTAATGTCGGCAAAAAGTTCACTCAATTGTGAATCTTAAATCTTTCTTGAAGAAAATGTCATGATCGGTGTGCCGCTAGACGCAGATGCAGAGGGATCAGACCAGGGTTGACGTTTGAACAGGTTTATTGAGTTCAGGGGAGATCAAAGAGGTTTGCTACCTGGCAGCACCGTCGCAGGTGAAGGGGGAAGTTTGATCACGGAGGCCAGCTCCCGGAGAATAGAGGGGGAAGCATGAAAACGTCCCTTAAAGACTTTGGCAGAGCTTCTGCTGCAGCAGCAAAGGAGCATGGAAAGACAACGACCCCACAAAGAACAGGTGGCAGGGAGAGGTTAATATAGGCAGGCAGAGTGGCAGTCCTCAGGTGAATGCAATTGGCAACCAGATGGACCCAGGGAGACTGAGACTGCCTGCTGCCTGCCTGAATAGAATCCAGACAGAAAAGCTTTGTCATGCCCGTAATGACCTTGGCCTTTGAAATAAATTCTATTACATACATGAAAATATGTCTATTTTTCTCATTTTAACTGAATTAAAATGTTTAACGCATGAGGGGTTGTTTTGTCAACAGATTACAATTAAGTCTCAGGTCGTCCTAAGGGAGGTGGAAAACATGAGCAGAAGGCCAGAAACTCCAGAGAACATGAGGGAACACTAGGAAGTTGAGGAATGTCAAGACACACAGGTACGGTGAGAATCTGACAATGGACACATGAGGGAAACAGGTTTTTATACACCGGGGAGGGCGAAGACACAGGTGAGACAAATAGACACAATCAGACACACAGAGGGAGGACGGGGATAAGACAGGTGAGAATCAATATAAAAACAGGAAGGGACAACCAGGTAAGAGAAGCAGACTCACAACTCAGCTTTATTCATAAAGCACTTTAAAAACTCCAGCTGAACCAAAGTGTTGGACATAGTCATAAAACCCTGAAAACAAAGAGAAAGATAAAATACAATGAAAACAATTAAAATGTGTGATAATTTAAGCACAAGTCTGAATAGGCGTACACAAAATCTAGCGGGAGAACAGTGAAACTACAAACAGAAAGCACGAAGAGAGTCACAGCAGGTGCAAACGTAGCATGTGTCCTCTGTTTGCTTTGAACAAATGATTTAATCTATAATTTCATCCAGATAGAAACAGACGTTTTGCATGTGGTGTGAAAAGCTGCACAGGAAGCTGTGACAGCTGGTTAAAATGTATGTTAAGTACTCATGGACGATTTGCAGAGCAATCCGAGTTTTCAAAGTGCAGCCGATCTGTTAGCTGAGAGCACGGAGCAGCTTCTCAGGAGGTAAATGTGAAAAAAAAGTCTATTCTTCTGTCTGAGGTTCTTCTCCTGTGAGTTCAGTGACAAACTCCTCAGAATTCCAGGTTAACATGACCACTGGTAGTTTAGTGGCAGATTTCTGGGTGGTCACGGCTCCCAGCTAACAGAGTTGAATCGTAATGAGAACAACACCTGGTTTCCTGTTGCTTTATTGGTTGTTTACAAATTATATGAGATTTATGGTATGTTTGGAAAGGAAAAACTTCAGTCAGCCTGATTCGCTGTGGTTGTTGCAACCTGAAAACATGACAGGAAATGTTGTTGGTTATTCTGTTTACAAAGACACTTGGATTTCATTTGTAATATAGTGTGTTTCTATTATGGCTTATATTGAAAATATTAGTGAAATACAGTCTGTTGAGGTGGACCGCAAAACAGCATTTGTTTTATGATAATCATACGTTGTTCTTTATTGTTGCTTCTACTGCCATACACGAAACCCGTGTTGCGGGCTGCTGTGGAAAGAGACTTGAAAAAAAAAATAAATAAAGAATGGGTGAGAACAAAGTAGGAAGAACAAAGAAAATGAACTGGACCTTCTTAGCAGGGCAACATGATTTACATGTTTCTGCTGCAAAGATGTATGTGTCTCAAATGCAGCTTATGCCAAGGTAACCATGACGAGGACGCTATTAAATCATATTGACTTCAGTTAAGAAAAAAGCAGAATGGAAATTTAAAAA
Source organism: Salarias fasciatus (assembly GCF_902148845.1). Taxonomy (NCBI): domain Eukaryota; kingdom Metazoa; phylum Chordata; class Actinopteri; order Blenniiformes; family Blenniidae; genus Salarias; species Salarias fasciatus. The sequence goes on along the minus strand of NC_043756.1, from coordinate 8,725,379 downwards.
TATGGGAGCATTTTTATTTTATACCCAGAAAACACAAGTGAACTTCAGAAATTTACAAAAGTAACTGGTCATCTGGTGATTTCTGTCTGGAGTCTTGGAGCTCAGACCAGAACAGAAACTCTCCTCCTCTGCTTTCATGACGCTCTGATCTCCTGTCGGCACATCGGGCAGGTACCAAACTGCTGGGACACCTTGGTGCTGCACTGCCAGCACAAACAGCGGTGACCACAAGACAGAGTGACTCTGGCCGCCTTCATCATGCACACCACACAGTGATCTGTGGACAGGAGACTTTCTCCATTGCACAGCTGGAAATAATAGAGATTCCCATACAGGCACAGGCTCAGTAGAACCGCCCCCAAAGTGTTTTATATGCGAAGGAAGAGGAGGCGATTTCCATAGAAATCCCAACCAGTAAGTCATAAGAGCGGGATCTATTCACTGTGTCAGGTCTTCACATGTTGCGTGTCACATTCATATCGTGCACTGCAGGCTTCACTGCTTCTGCACAAGCCCCGGGTGGCTCAGATGGGTTCATCCTGCACCGCCTTGCAAGGTGTTAGGGATATACATTAATTAGCACTACTACTATGGAATACTTGTATTAACTGCACATTAGGCCTTTCCTGAGAGAAGTACACCAAGGTTATAAGATGTTCTGCTAAAGTGTAAACATACCCACACATTCCGGAGAAACCAACACACACTCACTAGTGTTCCAAAACATACTGGATAAGGATGTCAGCTCTTGGTTGGCAGCTGACATCAATATCAAATTGTCCAATTGCGAACAAAGTCCAACTTATCTGTCGGGGCAGGCCCAGCCCAGAAGAACAGGGAATAAAAACTCTGTTTCATCAACAATCAGGATCCTTTTGGGGCCAAATACTTTGTATCTTTCCCTGTAAGGTCCAGCACTGAGCATTACATCTGGCTATACTTAATTAAATGGTAATAATCTGAAGTCAGTCGTTTTGGCATTCTTTATACCAAGCATAGAATAAAAGAACCGGGTGGAGTCGGCCGGACAGAAGTCCTGGGCTCCAGCAAAGGCCTGTTTGTACAGTCAAAAGACACGACTGACGAGTTCATCAAAGTTCACGTATACATGTAAAAACAAAACACCTGCAAGGATCTGAGAGCCTCAGACAAGCATCCGTGTTTCCATATTGAGTTCCAGTGGCAGACTCCCAGTGCACTCGTTTCCTTTGTAATCCCATAATGTAATCTATTATAACTGTATTTCTGTGCGAGTTTCTTCTGGAGAGGAGTTAATCAATGAGATTATTCTTCAAACAAAAACAAATTAAACAACAGCTGGCAGGCAGATTCCTGCACCCTCAGTTCAGAGCTGCTCAGCTCTCACATCCAAAATAAATATTTAACAGGCTGGCAGTGAGATCAGAAACCAAAGGTCACACCTCTGCTTTTTCCCCCTCTAGATGCTCCATGTTATCACACCTCAATTCAACTCAAAGATGTTTTTCTAGGACCCAACTTCCAGAAAAGCAATAAATTATTAACATATAAAACATCTTGTTTTTATATATATATACACCATAAAATACAGTTCCGTTTCATTTGAGGGGAGAAAAAAGTTTTCAAATATCTTCACATGCCTCTGCATTTCAGAAAAGTAATAAACAGCACCACACTGCCTCTTAGTGGTTCTGAGGAAAAGTACAACGGCTAAAATACATATAAGGAGCACAGGCAGAGGACGCCAGATTCAAGCATTTACACCAGTGCGTTGATATTGGCATAAGCAAAAAAATCTCATGTTGCAGTTGATAAAGTAATATACACATTCTAATTTTGTTTGCATTTTTTTATTTTATTTTAGTCAAATAAAAAAAAAAAAAAGAGGCTGTGACAGGGGTAGTGAGGTAAGATGAGCCAGTGAGTAAGTTGATCCATTCAATCTTGCACATTTTGTCATGTGACCCTAAACTCAGGATGTACCCAAAATATCCATCCTGCTGTGATGCACAAAAGACGTGAGGTTTTTTTATTATTATTATTTTACACAAAGCAATGGTTTTTGCTTCTCAAACTGAAGTTTCTGCGTATGAGGTAAACTGATATTTAAATAAGCCTCTTCAGACAGACCCTACCAGGGCATCTTACATCTTACCCTTCATCTGGGGCAAGATGAGCCACAGAAATATTCTTTTTTTTTTTTTTTTTTGAGAAGTCATTATTTTGAGTAGCTTTGTCAGAGATGTATTCTGATCCTCCTGAATAAAGTAATGTTTTCATTCTATTTCTTTGTCATTTTTCCTCACCTCCAGGACAACATATGTTAAAAGTGGCTTATCTCACTCTACTCTCTGTACATGAGACACACCTGCTTGTGTTGAGACTTGGGCATTTCTTTGAATAAATGTTACAGAAAAACAGTCGAACGTGTCCCTGGCAGTTCACTTGAGAAGTGCAACAAGTGCATAAGCAAAGTCAGAATACATGACTATTTGATATATTTAATAAATGCCTTTGCTGTAACCATCATAACAAACATACAGCAGGCAGGTCAAACCCTTGACCTGATGAGTGGCAATGCAGACATCTGCAAAATGAAAACGTGCATCTGTTTGATTTGTATCACACATGTGCACCAGTAAACAATGTTTTGCTCCTTGATCGAAAGAGATTCCGCGCGGACTTTAGCGGACAGGAATTCATGACGATTTTTACATCACACGGACCAAAGTGCAACGCGCACCCATGCGGACATGTGAAGCATGGACGGGCCTTTAACAGTAAATAGTATTAATTAGTTTTCAGACCATTAACCACGTGCTGTCATTCATTATCAAACTGTATCTTGATTGTAGAAACATGAGCAATGATATCAGCTGGTTGTATTACTTAATTTTCAGACCATCAATCACGTGCTGTCATTCATGATCAAGTTGTATCTTGACTGTAGAAACATGAGCAATCATATCAGCTGGTTGTATTACTTAATTTTCAGACCATCAATCACGTGCTGTCATTCATGATCAAATTGTATCTTGACTGTAGAAACATGAGCAATCATATCAGCTGGTTGCTGAAATAAGCAGTTTCACATTGGCAGCATAATATTATGACAGCAACCTCATTGGTTCAGCTGTAAACACAGATCACACAAAAATCAGTTTATCGCAATACTTTCATGAGTCTATCAACTTTTCTTCCGGACCTTTGATAAATCCACATTATCTGAGACACGATATGAACTCCTGTAGAATCTTACTGTGTTGCTACAGTTCATTACCTGGAAGTAATTTTTAGGCATTTGGTTTATCTCTTGGTTTTTCCTTGCTTGACTTGAACTGATTTTAGAAATTCAATTCAAAAATCCAAACAATGGAACATAAACTCTTGAGATGTGAAGTCTCCAGTGTTTTCATTCTTTAATAACCTGATGTGATGCACTTCAGCTCAACTCGTGTTTACTGTCATAAAACTCTCCAAATATTTAGGAATGACAGTCACGCGATGATTCCCAAAGAGTTAAATGAGGTGGCGTGCAGAGTGACACCAAGTCGGGGAAAATGTAAACAGGAATGTGTGAAAACAAATGAAGAAAGATGTTGTCACAGTGTTTGCCTCCTCCCCTTTTACTCTGAGGATTTATCTATATGAACCTGACTTAAAACCAGCCCACAATTTTGAGAGTCACAACAAAAAGGAAAGCAAGCTCTCACGTCCCATCACAATCACACCAAAGATACAAACCTGAGCTCCTCTGTAAACAAAACTCAACAAGAATCACTGACAGCATCTTCAAGATGGCTAAACGGAACCACGACAAAGACTCTGGTGAGATTTTTCAGAACAGTTTTTATATGATAGATTATCACGACTCTTCAGTTATCTGTACTGTACTTGTCACAACTAATTACAACTTTGTACTAATAAGTTAATCTACATGAATTTGTGAGGTATTTTCACAAAAATGTCCATTGAGATGTTTGCTGACTGCACACACCAAAAATAATTATTTCAAATATCAGTATTGGATACAGTAGGCTAAAAAAGGTTATTCATATTTTATGTATATTTTTATCTGCAAACACAAAGTTGTCATGGACAGATATTCACTGAAAAGACCATTTTATATCTATGTTCCAAGTTTCTCTGTAATTGTATTTGTTTTAAAGCTAATTTGAAATACTTTATTCATCAGTGCTGTCAATTACCAGTTTTCACAACTTAGACTGATTATCTGTCACTGACAGATTAAACTAACTGATAAAACTTACTATGTTTTTCCTTTTTAAAGTATTTGTATTTTGAGGCAATTTTCAACCAACAGCTTGTCATTTGAAGTCACGAAGATTACCTGTTAATGAAGAAATGCACTGAGACAAATTAGGACTCATAACTGTGTTTTTGGTCTGCTGCAGACGTCACGTCACAGGTGTCACACAGGTGTGGCTGGAGCTGCCTCGGTCCTCTAACCTTCCACCCCCAGGCTGTGGGAGACCAGGTGTGTCTGAGCCATAGCCACCGACGAGCAGAGAGAAGCAAACACACCTTCAGGAACGGCCTGGTGTTCAGCAGCCGACCAGCGAAGCCTCAGGAGAGGCTTCGCCTTGAACTCATTTCTGAACTCATGACGGTACGCGTTCCACGCATGCGCACTGATGTCTGCGCCCTCTCAGGGAAAACAAGCTGCGTGCATGCATATAACCAAAATGGCGACCAAGAGTAAGCAGAGGGAGACACAGCTTCCGTCTGCTGTATTTAGCCGAAGAGGAAAAAAAAAAAAAAAAAGCGTCAGTACAGTGTTCTGGAGCGGCACTGGAGAACGGATAAAGCCACTTGCCGCAGATGTCCGCGCAGACCCTGGCGGACAGGAATTCATAACGATTTTTACGTCACGGGGACCAATGTGCAACGTGCACCCACGCGGACATGTGAAGCATGGACGGGCCTTTCAACATGCGCCAGAGCACCACAGCAAACAAAACATGACAGACGCTAACTTTGAAAAGTGACTGTGAAGTGATCAGGCTGTGGCTCCGTCGACAAAGACACCCAGAGCCTGAAAAACTGGTGGACGGAGAGAGCAGACTCTGTCGGGAGGGATGAGAAGGTCTGCTGACAGAAATGAAAGTATCTAATCACCGGGGTGCCGCCCCCACAATTCAGAAACAGAAAAAAAGGCTAAATAAACTTTACTACTGAAAGATAATATACTGACAATGTATGTGCCTAATTTCCTATAAATAATACGTAATAAATGAGCAGATAAACAGTCTTGAGTGCCAGAAAAGCTTCATGGATGCGTGGATCTAAGTTGTTGCAGTAATTTGTTGTTTACAAATAATAAACACCCAAATGAACAACAAGAAAATGTAGGTTTTGCATTTTCTTTGCGTACTGTATCGATACCGAACCGTGACCTCAGAACCGAGGTACGTATCGAACCAAAATTTGTGTATCGTCAGACCCCTAAAATTCTGTTGCTTTCATTGAAAAGTAATAAAAAAAACGACAGTAATTATTAAATCATGATGTTGGGTCACGGTAAAGTCTGTGTGGCTATTAATTATGTACAGCGTTTAATGTCAGCAAAATGTTTACTCAGTTGTAAATCTTAAATCTTTCTTGAAGAAAAGCTTTGTCATGCCTGAAATGGCCTTGACCTCTGAAATTAATTCTATTACATACATGAAAATATGCCTTTTTTTCATTTTAAGTGAATTAGCAATAAAATGAACAATACTTTGAGAACATTTTGCAAATACAGAATATGCCCATTATAAAGGAGGTGGAAAACATGAAGGCCAGAAACACGAGAGAGCATGCGGGAACACTAGGAAGTTGAGGGATGTTATGATACACAGGTACGGTGAGAATCTGGCAATGGACACATGAGGGAAACAGGTTTATATACACTGCTGAGGGCGAAGACACAGGTGAGACAAATAGACACAATCAGACACACAGAGGGACGACGGACAAAAGACAGGTGAGCATCAATATAAAAACAGGAAGGGACAACCAGGTAAGAGAAGCAGACTCACAACTCAGCTTTATTCATAAAGCACTTTAAAAACTACAGCTGAACCAAAGTGTTGGACATTGTCATACGAACCTGAAAACCAAGTGCAAGATAAATTACAATGCCAACAATTAAAACGTGTGATAATTTAAGCACAAGTCTGACCAGGAATAAACACAAAATCTGGCAGGAGAATAGTAAAACTACAAATAGAAAGCATGAAGACAGTCACAGCAGGTGCAAACGTAGCATATGTCCTCTGCTTTCAACAAAATGACTCAGTTTATAACTTCATCCAGATAGAAACAGACGTTTTGCATGTGGTGTGAAAAGCTGTACAGGAAGCTGTGACAGCTGGTTAAAATGTATGTTAAGTACTCATGGACGATTTGCAGAGCAATCTGAGTTTTCAAAGTGCAGCTGATTTGTTAGCTGAGAGCACGGAGCAGTTTCTCAGGAGGTAAAGATAAGATAAGTTACTCCTTTACTGATCCCCAAAGGGGAAATTCAGGTGTTAGCACCAGCAGAGAAACGATAAAAATGAGAATAAAAAGACAATACAACAATAATACAATATGACTATATTCAAATAAAATGACCAGATAAGTGACCAGATAAAATGGCAATAAAAACTGAAAAATAAAAATAAGAATCAACGTGTGAAATGTAAATGTGAAAAATGTCTATTCTTCTGTCTGAGGTTCTTCTCCTGGGTTCTGAGTTCAGTGACAAACTCCTTGTCAGAATTCCAGGTTAACACGACCACTGTGAGTTTCGTGGCAGATTTCTGGGTGGTCACGGCTCCCAGCTAACAGAACTGAATAGTTATGAATACAACACCTGGTTTCCTGTTGCTTGATCAGTTGTTTACAAGTATCAGATGCATGGTATGTTTGAAAAGGAAAAACCGAGTCAGTCTGATTCACTGCGGTTGTTGCAGCCTGAAAACATGACAGGAAATGTTGGTTATTCTGTTTAGAAAGACACCGGATTCATTTGTGTGTTTCTTTTATGGCTTATATTGAAAATATTAGTGAAATACAGTCTGTTGAGCAAAACCGCACAACATTAATTTGTTTTTTGATAGTCATACGTTTTTCTTAATTGTTGCTTGTACTGTAATAAACGAAACTCGTTTTGCAGGCTGCCGTGGAAAGAAACTTGAAAAAAAAACTGCACGGGTGGGAACAAAGTAGGCAAAACAGAGAAAATGAATTGGGCCTTTTTAACAGAGCAACGTGATTAACATGTTTCTGCTGCAAAGATGTATGTGTGTCTGTGTGTGTGTACGAATATCAAATGCAGCTTATAACAAGGTGATGCACTGTCACCACTCCTGTTCTGCACAGGGCTGGACCAACTCCAAAACTGTGACGAGGACGCAATTAATTAGGCCCGAGCCCCTGGCCAGCCAAGGGCGAAGGGCCTATTGTTTCTGTAACACAGACAACGACTATTCGAGCGCTGCGCGCTCGACCAAAGGCCTTTCACACACTCAAAACACACAAAAATGACAAGTCGAGCGCACAGCGCTCGACCACAGACATAGGCCAACATGTCCAAACACACACACCGACATGCCCTCACACGTACACCTGTACAAACACAAAAACACACACACACTCATGACTTGTTGAGCGCGTAGCGCTCGACCAAGGTCTTTCGCACGCTGAAACGTACAAAAATTACAAGTCGAGCGCACAGCGCTCGACCACAGACTCAGGCCAACATGTCCAGACACACACACACCGACATCTACTCACACACACATGTACAAACACAAAAACACACACACACTCTCACACACAAACATGACTTGTCGAGTGCATAGCGCTCGACCACAGACATTCACACTCTCAAACACCTCACAGACGCGTTGGGCTTGTCGAGACCTTTCCGAAAATATATAACATGTGGGCGAAATAACGGCGGAAAAAAAAATCGCATATTGTTTTTGCAAAAAATATTATTCTTTCTTTCTTTCTTTCTTCTTCTTCTTCTTCTTCTTCTTCTTCTTCTTCTTCTTCTTCTTCTGCTCTTTAAACTGGAATTTGACCCCCTGAACATGCTCGAAAACTCACCAAATTTTGCACAAAATTCAGTTCCGGCAAAAAAAAATTTTTAATATGAATTTCAATATTGGGATTTAAAAATTGGCTCTACAGCGCCACCTGCAAAACCCAAAATGCATTGCGTCAATGCAGTGGCGGACCGTGCATTTCACATTAAGGCCTTCAGAACAGATCCGCCTGAACCAATCCACCTCTCAATAACTATTTTGTCTACAAAAAAAAATCTTATTATGCAGATATGCACATAAAGAGTTGTTGCACAGCAGATAGATACTTGTGCAGCCAGAATAAATGCCTTTGCTGAAGTGCACAATTCTCCTACTACATCTGTGAACATACAATGAGCATCAACAACTTAATAAAACAGCAATATTAGTTAGGAACACAGGAACATTTTACTCACCAAAATCCTGATTATTTGAAAACAAAATACATCCTCATTTCCTTCCTCAAAAAGAGTTAAAGTTGCTGTGTCATATAGATTATCCGTGCGTTTCAGTTCCATAAAGCCAGGGCTGAAAGTCAAGCTTGCCCTGTGGTATTTCTGGCATAAGTTTTAATTCTCTTCAGGTCTTCTTCTTCTTCTTCTTTGGAATAATTGAGGTAGGTGACCAACAACTTGGGTGCATACCGCCCCCTACTGTATCTCTTGGTGAATGTAAATCAGAGGGCCTGGATATGCTGTTGTTAGAAGCTAGAAGGCGCTGAGTCGCCAACTTGAAATCTGATTGGTTGAAGCAACTGTCTGATTGGTTGAAGCAGCTGTCTGTTTGACGCTTCACTTTACTTCACTGCGCCATCAGGAACGGATAGCGAAGGCCTGGGGCAGATTTCTTTGACCCTGGCAACAGATGATGCCTGAAATCTGATTGGTTAAATGATTTAATATGAAAAAAACATGTCTGGAAGCAGCGCAACCACGAGAAAACTATGAAAGGAACTCGAACATACCGTTTGGAATCATTTATTAATTATTTATGGACAAAATATAATTTACATCAGTCTGTAATTCAGATAATTTTTAGGCCAGCGGAGAAGGCTTTGCAGACCCTGACGGCCCACCACTGCGTCAATGGGAGGGGGTCCGCAATAAACTTTGTCGTACAGCCACAAAATTTGGTATACACATGCGCCTTGTTGGGACAAACAAAAAATATTATTATGACCCCATCGTCAAAACTGCCAGAAAGCAGCTATCTGGGATTGAATTTTCAAAAATGCTGAGTCATCGTTTTCCAGGACGTCGTACAAAATGTTCGTTTTGATCGCGCGCTTCTCCAAATGAGCTGAAATTTGGTGGACACCATCTACACAAGTAGACAATTAAAAGTTATCCAAATCACAAATCTTCAGATCACGGTTTCCGCGTGGCAACGCCCCAAATTTGATGTCAAATTTTGCCATTTTTTCAGTGTGATAAATGGCTGCCATTTCTACATAATGACTCCAATCCAAACCAAATTTTAAACACTGATTAATCCTTCCTTCCTGGACACATTGACAGTGAAATTTTGAAAATCGGTGTTACAGCGCCCCCTACAGAATCAAAATAAAATCTGTATGGGGAGTAAAATTATTAGTTTATCGGAAACGAATGGAATTTGGGTGATAATTCCTTCATGTGGTCCCGATCAAAAAAGCAAATGGTAACCATATTGTGTTATCAACGGTGTTGCCGTGGTGATGGCTGAAGTTCCCCATGTTATTCTAATGGTGCATTCACACCGGACGCGTCGCGGGCGTCGTCGACGCTTGGGACGCCTCGAAGCTGACGCTTGTGACGCTTCAAACACGACGCTTGACATCGGGTGGTCACAAAGCTCGCGACTTACGTCAGTTAATTGGCGCGTGGGAGGCTGATTTCTGTTTCCAGCTACGGCGGATCGCATCAGGAGAGCGGCTTGGCTTTATTTGTTAAATAAAGCTAGACCGCGTCGTCGTCGGAAAAGTGGCTATTGGCTGGTCTGCTCCTCTCTGCTCTGACTGCAGCGGGGAGCGCTGCTGAGACTGACCGCTTGTGAGCGCTTTGGGACGGGGGAGGGGCTCACGCAGCACCCGCTGCTCATTGACGACAGCAGCGAGACGTCCTGTCACGTCTCCAGAGCACCAGAGAAGGTTGCTAGATTTGTTGCTAGTTGCTTTTGACAAAAAAACGTCGCCAAGAGGCTTTGGAAAGTTGCCAGATTTAGCGAGAAAGTCGTCAAGTTAGCAACACTGGCTGGCCCGCATCGGTGCTCGGATCACTCGTAGTGACGTAGCACCGGAGGGATCGTCTCTGATTGGTTGACGCTCAGCGGCAGCGCGTCGAAAGTTCAGTTTTCCCAACTCTCAAAAAGCGACGCTCACGACGCTCCTGACGCCGGGGACGAGCGTCGTGGGCGTCGATGCTCGAAACGCTCGAAAAGCGACGCTCATGACACTCCTGATGCGCCACCCGCCGCTCCACGACGCTCGTCCACCATAGACTTTGCATAGAAAAGCGCCGCTCACGACGCTTGCGACGCGTCCGGTGTGAACGCACCATAATGGGCCCAAGTGAAAAATCTCCCATCAAATCAAATTGACTTGTTGCCATGGAAATGTGCCAAATTTGACAAACATCAATGAAAGAACGAAACGTGGCGGATCAGGTAAGGGCCTCCACACACTACAGGATAATCGGGCCGAATTTTGCCCCGATCCTCTCCTCCCGATCGAGGCCGACAGGGTCCGATTGTCGGGAGTATGCAAATGAGTTCGCGTCCGATCTTCGTGTAGTGTGCGGTGTGTTCCGAGAGATTTTTTCCGGTCGGAGCCTCTCGGGAGGCGTCGGAAGGGGAGATCGGAGATAATGAACATGTTCAATATTTCCGATCGCAAATCCTGTAGTGTGTGGTGCGCTCCGAGAGGCGCCGATCAGCTCCGAGTAGAGCTGTCCACACCCTCGAAATAAAGCTCTCTGATTGGATGAACAGCTCCGTCTCACCAAGGTGCCGCTGATTAAAAACATCCACTCAAAGCTGTCAGAGCTGGATGATGAATATATGTCTGTGAAATATATTCACTATATATGACAGTGAAACAGAAAAGCCAGAGCTCCTAAACTCAGCCGTGCAGAAAGTGATGGTTAATCCTATCGCTCCTGGATGAACTGGATCCTCCATTCAGACCCAAACTCCGATCTAATATCTGCATCTCCGCCAGTCCTGCAATAATCCCAATGTTTTAATTAATCTCCGTTATTAACCATCACGGAAGAATGGGGAAGAAAAAAATAATAATAAAAGAAAAAAAAAACTTTCCACTGATTCCGTGCCCTCAGAGACAGAGTGGACTATAATGAAACTTTCCTAATCAACGTATTTTTACTCTGATTTAAACTATCAAATCTGTGGACATAAAGAATGATTTAAGATATTTGATGATTTAAAAAAGATTTAAAAAAGTAGCATTTATTTGACACGGTCTGCTAATAACTTTATTCTACTGCTGCACTCGGGACTCAAAAGTAAAAGAAAAAAAAACACACAAACAGATTAGCTAATAAGCTGAATTATTATTAAATGTAAATTATAATAAAATGATCTGAAACTATGTTTCCCTCTTCTGTACTGGAACATTTAAATTTTCTAACGAGGTGCTGACAGTCCGTGCTCTGTGCGCACGGCGGGTGGGGGTCTGCACTGAAGGAGCGGTACCAATGTGAATGAATGAACTGAGGGAACGAATGAGTTCTCCACTTATTATTGAAAGTGGAGATGAATGTAAAAACAGCAATGAAGGGAAACAGCACAAAGTCACGTCGGACGACGTGAGATTTGGAGGAGTGAGGAGCCGATTCTCGGCTGAAGAATCTGCTAGTGTGTGTTCTGCTCCGGAGTGACACCGCACACTAGAAGATCAGGAGAGGAAGATCGGGTACGATCTGTCCTCTGCTGTCGTGTAGTGTGTGGTGTCTGAACCGGGGAAGATTGAAAAAATCCTGTAGTGTGTGGCCGGCTTAAGCAGCGGGCGAGGGCCTTTTGACGCCGCTCGCAGCTTTAATTTATATTGACTTCAGTTAAGGAAAAAGCAGAATTGAGATTTATAAATATGGGAGCATTTTTATTTCATACCCATAAAACACAAAAGAATTTCTGAAATTTACAAAAGTAAATATATTAAATACATACACTGTACACAATAATTTAAAAACATTTTGGAAAAATAGTGCGTATTTTACATATTTACATGAGATTAATTTGCATCACTGTTCACTAACATTTCATTTTCACACCAACATCTCAGAGCTTTTTATCTTACACAGGTTGTGCAACATTCACATATTTAGAGAGGTGAAAATCACACTGGAGGTTCCCTGGTTGATCTTCTATCAGAGATCAGGCTGTGTGCAAATGATCCAGAACGACTGAACCTCCAGGACCATCAGGTCAGTGTGAGACAGTCATCTGGGGATTTCTGTCTGGAGTCTTGGAGCTCAGAGAAGGACAGAAACTCTCCTCCTCTGCTTGAGGAGGAGAGATCTCCTGTCGGCACAGCGGGCAGGTACCAAACTGCTGGGACACCTTGGTGCTGCACTTCCAGCACAAACAGCGGTGACCGCAAGGCAGAGTGACTCTGGCCGCCTCCATCATGCACACCACACAGTGATCTGTGGAAAAGAAGACAGGAATCACATTTACATGACTGACAATTCACCGTTTCACTGATTCCATCCTCCTCATGTTAAACTCAAACTGGACTGTATCAGCAGGAGGGACTCCAGCTTACCTTCACAGTTTTCCATGAGGCGGAGGGCTGTGTCTTCATCACTGTCTGAGAGGAGAGGTTCAGGTGCAGGACAGGATCTTCTGCAAATCAGTCCTTTCTTCTTTGAGCCTGCAGAACGAGAAAGAGACAGAAAAATGAAAGCACTGTGTAGGAGCCAATTAGCACCGGAAGTATAAATAGGAAGTGATCACAGCCTGACAGGTGTTGCTGCCCGTGAGAGGAAACACGGTTTTGACTTGAAATGTAGGGGCAAAGCCTACGCTTGAAGCCCCCACGGCTTCTACCCGCTGTCGCTGCTGCCTCGCCATCGCTGTGTGGTTCATGTCCTGTGGTGAAGTTTGTGAGACTGGAAATAAATGGACAGATTTTTGAAGACGCAAACGATCACCTCCGCTACGTTATTCACTCCATTCAAGTGCCAGTGTGTCAGCCGAAAACTCCGGGTAGAAGCCGTGGGGGCTTCAAACGTAGGCTTTGCCCCTGCACACTCATTGTTTCTACAACAGCTATCAGCGCTAACAGTACATGTGAGATATAGAGTGAACCTACCCAGGAGGGAAATGGAGTAGGCCTGTCCATAGATGTCAATCATGGCCCACAGTGATCGGCTGAGGTCCACCCCTGTCAGCAGCTTTTGTTTTGTGCCGCAGTTTGAGACATATATGCTGCCACCAGCAGAAACCCAGAAGTCCAGTTCTGAACCTGCTGGACAGAAGGACTCAGGAATAGCAGCAGCCCAGTGCCCGGGCGTGCCGGTCAGGTCGGGGATGGCATAATTGGGCAGAGGAAGAGTTCTTCCTGAGGGCGACACGTTGGTGAAGCCCACACGCAGAGACCCCTCCCAGATCAACACATCCTTCTCCACTCTCACGCGAAGCCTCTCCCGAAGCCTCACTGTTCGGCTGCTGAACACCAGGCCGTTCCTATTGGTGTGTTTGCTTCTCTCTGCTCGGCGGTGGCCATGGCTCAGACACACCTTGTCTCCCACAGCCTGGACGTGGAAGGTTAGAGGACCGAGGCAGCACCAGCCACACCTGTGTCGCACCTGTGACGTCACGCCTGCAGCAGACGAAAAACACAGTTATGAGTCCTGGTTTATCTCAGTGCATTTATTCATTTACAGATAAACAGCATATCCTGATGCTAAATGGCAATAATGAGCTGTGTGCAGCATCGTGGTATTCACAGTTTGAGTATTGCACAACAGTGATCAATGTGACTTTTTGAAAACACAGTATTGTATCCATGAAGACTCCCTGTTCATCTTCTATACTGAAGCAACCATACTGTCACCCTTAAATCTTTATTCAAAGCAGGTGTCTGAAGACTATTATTTTATATCAATAAAGCTTGATGATGAAATCCTTATCCAGCATTCAAAATAATAAACAATCATAAAGCAAAGTTCATTCATGAAGCTCATGTGTCCTCGGGTAATTCCCAAAGGATGAATCACAGTAAATTTACAACTCAGTGCCGGCTCCTGTTAAGCTTATCTTACCCACAAACAGCCTTAAACACAATCTGTGGACAGCTGAGGGCTTACAGGAATTGGGTCACAGCGTTTCAATCTGCCACTATTTATTTCTAAAAGTTAATTTTACTGCACTTTAATGGCATTTGCTAATTCAAATTACTATCAATCCTCAATTCATTCCCATCACCATTTAGGAGCAGCTTAACAAAATAACTAAAATTCATTATGTCAAGCACAATTCCAACAGTTTCATCAGTTTCTGTCAAAATCAAGGAGAGACATCTTACCACAGTTCCTGTCGTTGCTCTGCATCATCTTGAGGATGCGGTCCTGAGTTTGCGTCGTGTGTGCCGAGGAGCTCAGCTCTGTTTGTTGTGATTGCCACAGTGGTGAGCGTGGATTTTAAAGCATAAGCAGGCGGGATCTAAAACACAAGGATATGTTTACAAATGAGTACGAGGGCGGCACAGAGGGAGGAACCAAACATGGAAAATTCCAGGGTCATTCTCAGGTTACTGATTATCTTAATTATAGGGCTCGAAAAGACACGTGATATCTCACAAGGCATTGTGGGCAATATGGGACAGCGCATTCACGTTTACCATGTATGATCACGCACTGTGCTGTGACAGACAGAAGTACACACGAGGAAAAATGGACCAAAACAGAGAGGCGACGGACCGTACCGAGACCAGCTGGACCCTGTTCAGACCCGGTTGGGCTCACTTACCGTTCCTGTTGCGAAAAAGGCTGCCTGGAAATGAAATGTCTGTCAAAGTGTCGCAGAAGAAAAAAAAAAAAAAAAAAAAAGAAGCATCGCAGCAGCACTGCGCTGCAGGCTTGTCAGGGCACAAACTTTAGTCTGGATTTCAGTGATGGGCATTTTGTCTTGAAGAAGACACAGTAGTACTACAGCCAGACACAGACTCTAATCTTTGTGATGGCTTGTTAAGCCACATTTTGCTATAACGGTGCATTTTGTAATAAATGCCCAAAATGTAATAATTTTGTCATTTCATTTCGTAATAAAGCCGCATTTTGTAATAAAATGCCCCAACGTATTTTGCAATAAATATTGCCTCATAATGTAATAATTTTTTACATTTTGAGAAGATTATTACAAAATGCACTTGCAACTATTTTTTCTGCAAAATGTAATAAGATGGTGCATTATGTAATAATACCTCTTTTTATTGTTCATCAAACAATGAACTTAGACAAGAGTGGTTTGGAAGGTTACAGGAAGCTTGGGATAGCCATAGCACTGCCTTTGAGCCCTGTTGTGGAAAAAAATGCATCTCAGTAGCAATACTTTCTACAATATAGCCTAATAAACCAAGCATACTTCTGTAACCCAGCTTCCCTTTCAGTGTGTCATTTTACCTTTATCTATACTATGAACCCTGACCTGCGACCTTAAAGTGGTGGGGGAATGTGAGTGCCCACGTGATCCCAGGAGCTATGTTGTTGGGGGCTTTATGCCCCTGGTAGGGTCTCCCATAGCAAACAGGTCCTGGGTAATGGGCCAGACTAAGAGCAAGTCGAAAATCCCCCAATGACAAACATTAAATCAAGGACTGTGACGTCGCCCAGTATGGCACAGCCAGGGTCCCCCCTGGAGCCAGGCCTGGGGTTGGGCCTCACAACGGGCCCCGTGGACAAAGGCCCGGCCAGGCTCAGCCCGAAGGAGTGACGTGGGTCCACCCTCCGGCAGACCCACCACTTGCCGAGGGAACCGTAGGGGCCCGGTGCAATGGGGATTGGGTGGCAGCCGACAGCAAAGTGCCCGGTAACCCGATCCCCGGACACAGAGACTGGCTCTAGGGACATGGAATGTCACCTATTTGGGGGAAACAGCACCAGAATTGTAGTTAATTTGACACAGAATTTGTTCACATTCAACCAGTATACAGGACTGTCTCAGAAAATTAGAATATAGTGAAAAAGTTCTTTATTTTCTGAAATGCAATTAAAAAAACAAAAATGTCATACATTCTGGATTCATTACAAATCAACTGAAATATTTCAAGCCTTTTATTATTTTAATATTGCTGATTATGGTTTACAGCTTAAGAAAACTCAAAAATCCTATCTCAAAATATTAGAATATCATGAAAAAGTGTACTAGTAGGCTATTTAACTAATCACTTGAATTGTCTAAATAACTCGAAACACCTGCAAGTGTTTCCTGAGCCTTGAAAAACACTCAGCTTGGTTCAGTAAACTAAATCACAAGTATGGGGAAGACTGCTGATCTGACTGCTGTCCAGAGGACCATCATTGACACCCTCCATGAGGAGGGTAAAACACAAAAAGAAATTTCTCAAAGAGCAGGCTGTTCATAGAGTGCAGTTTCAAAGCACAGTCACAAAAAGTCTGTTGGAAGGGAGAAACGTGGCAGGAAACGCTGCACAACCAAGAGAGATGACCGCAGGCTTAACAGCATTGTGAAGAAGAGCCCCTTCCAGAATTTGGGGGAGCTTCAAAGACAGTGGACTGAAGCTGGAGTCCAGGTATCAAAAGCCACTGTTCACAGACGTGTCCGGGAAATGGGCTACAATAGCCGTATTCCCATGGTCAAGCCACTTCTGGACTCAAGACAACGGAAAAAGCGTCTGACTTGGGCTATGGAAAAGAAGCACTGGACAGTTGAAGATTGGTCCAAAGTCCTCTTTTCAGACGAAAGCAAGTTTTGTATTTCATTTGGAAGTCAAGGCGCCAGAGTCTGGAGAAAGGCTGGAGAGGAGCAAAATCCAAGTTGCTTGAAATCCAGTGTGAAGTTCCCACAGTCAGCGATGGTTTGGGGAGCCATGTCAGCTGCTGGTGTTGGTCCACTGTGTCTCATCAAGTCCAGAGTAAATGCAGCTGTGTACCAAGAGATTTTAGAGCACGACATGCTTCCTTCTGCTGAAAAGCTCTATGGAGATGATGATTTCATTTTCCAGCATGATCTGGCACCTGCCCACAGTGCCAAAACCACCAGTAACTGGTGTACTGACCATGGCATTACTGTCCTCGATTGGCCTGCCAATTCCCCTGACCTGAACCCCATTGAGAATTTGTGGGGTATTGTCAAGAAGAAGCTGAAAGACACCAGACCCAACAATGCAAATGAGCTAAAGGCCGCTATTGAAGCATCCTGGGCATCCATAACACCTCAGTGATGCCACAGGCTGATTGCCTCCATGCCACGCCGCATTGATGCAGTAATTCGTGCAAAAGGATTCCCAACCAAGTACTGAGTGCATTAATGGACTTTTTCAAATGTTTGATTTTGTTTTTCTGTGATAATTTAGTTTTTTTACTTGGTCTGAGGAAATATTCTAATATTTTGAGATAGGATTTTTGAGTTTTCTTAAGCTGTAAGCCATAATCAGCAATATTAAAATAATAAAAGGCTTGAAATATCTCAGTTGATTTGTAATGAATCCAGAATGTATGACATTTTTGTTTTTTTAATTGCATTTCAGAAAATAAAGAACTTTATCACAATATTCTAATTTTCTGACACAGTCCTGTGTATAGTAAAATTGACCCAGGGCTGAAATTAAATTGATGCAACATTTGAGTTAAAAATGAGAACAATATTCAACCCAATCATATGGTAGAATCGACCCGGACTAACATTGATTTGACCAAATGATTGGATTAAATCTGTGAACCCATCTGTTGGGTTAAAAAGACTAACCCATTTTGTTGGGTAAAAATAACTACTGTTGGGCTGGTCCAATATTAACTGTTAATTTTTTGGGTGTACTGACAGCATCTTCAAGATGGCAAAACGGAACCACAACAAAGACTCTGGTGAGATTTTTCATAACACTTTTGATATGAAAGATTTTCACTACACTTTGGTTATCTGTACTGTACTTGTCACAACTAATCACAACTTTAATAAGTTAATTTACTTGAATTTGTGAGGTATTTTAACAACATTATGTCCATTGAGATGTTTGCTGACTGCATACACCAAAAACAATCATTTCAAACATAAGCATTGGATGCAGTAGGCTAAAAAATGTTATCCTTCATATTTTATGTATATGTATATCTGACAACACAATCTTGTTATGGACAGATATTCACTGAAAATACCATTTCATATCTATGTTGCAAGTTTCTCCGTAATTGTATATGTTTTAAAGCCAATTTGAAATACTTTAGTCATCACTGCTGTTATTACCAGTTTAGACTGATTATCTGTCACCGAGAGATTAAACTAACTCATTAAACTTACAAATACATTAAAAAGAAAGTATATAGTACTTTGGGACAATTTTCAACCAACAATGAGCAACAAGATGCTGTACCCAGCTTGTCATTTGAAGTCATGAAGATTAATGAAAGAAATACAATGACTGTGTGTGTGTCCTGATCTCTGGGCATATCTATATCTTTGAAAAAATTCCCCTAATTTAGTCTGCACAAAATTTGACAGGTGATGGCGGGGCCCTTTGTAAATGAATTAACCCCCCCCCCCGCCCCGCCTCGCAGAAGCTGCGGGGGAATACTTTGCAGCATTTAAGCTCAGTAAATTCGGGTAATATTTGACCGGGAAATCAAATGCTTGTAAATTGAAAACCTGCCAGTCACGTTGTCCGGTGCCATTTTTTTATAGCGGAAACCCTGGTAGGTTCACTCTATATCTCACATCTGATAGTGCTGATAGCTGTTGTAGAATCAATGAGTGATTTCTTCTCTCTTCCTCTTTCTGCAGGGTCAGAGAAACAAGGACTGATTTGCAGAAGAGCCTGTCCTGCACCTGAACCCCTCCTCTCACATGACTGGGACAATTGGCTCAGTTTGAATCCTCACCTTTCAGGCCTGGATGGAGACAGTGATGAAGACACAGTCCTCCACCACATGGAAATCTGTGAAGGTAAGCTGGAGTCCCTCCTGCTGATACAGTCCAGTTTGAGTTGAACATGAGGAGGTTGTAATCAGTATAACAGTGAATTGTCAGTCATTTAAATGTGATTCCTGTTTCCTGTCCACAGATCACTGTGTGGTGTGCATGATGGAGGCGGCCAGTGTCACTCTGTCTTGCGGTCACCGCTGTTTGTGCTGGCAGTGCAGCACCAGGGTGTCCCAGCAGTTTGGTACCTGCCCGCTGTACAGGAGATCACAGCGTCATGAGAGCAGAGGAGGAGAGTTTCTGTGCTGCTCTGAACTCTAAGACTCCAGACAGAAATCCCCAGATGACTGTTTCACACTGACCTGATGGTTCTGGAGATTCAGTCGTTCTGGATCATTTTCACACAGCCTGATCTCTGACAGAAGATCAACCAGAGAACCTTCAATGTGATTTTCACTTCTCTAAATAAAAGAACCTCTAGAACTGCCACCTTATCGTGGTGGGGGAGTTTGAGAGCCCGCATGATCCCAGGAGCTATGTTGCCGGGGGGCTTTATGCCCCCTAGTAGGGTCTCCCATGGCAAACAGGTCCTGGGTGACGGGCCAGACTGAGAGCAGTTCGAAAGCCCTTATGAGACGAGAGACAGCAAAGGTCGTTACGTCGCCCGGTATGGCGCAGCCGGGGCCCCACCCTGGAGCCAGGCCTGGGGTTGGGGCTCGTAAGTGAGCGCCTGGTGGCCGGGCCTTTGCCCATGGGGCCCGGCCGGGCTCAGCCCGAAGGGACGATGTGGGCCTGACCTCTGGTGGGCTCCCCACTCACCGAGGGAACCGTAGGGGCCGGGTGCAATGTGGATTGGGTGGCAGCCGACGGCAGGGTGCCCGGCGACCCAATCCTCAGACACAGAGACTAGCTCTAGGGACATGGAATGTCACCTGGGGAAGGAGCCCAGGAGGAGAAAACCGGACAGACTTGGCAGACCCAAACGTGTTGTGAGGGTCTGCTGGGAACGTCTGGTGGAACCCTCTGTCAGCATGGTTTTCAACTCCCACCTCCGGGAGAGCTTCTCCCATGTCCCGAGGGAGGCTGGGGACATTGAGTCCGAGTGGACCATGTTCTCCACCTCCATCGTCGAAGCAGCTGCCCGTGTATGTGTGTGTGTGTGTGTGTGTGTGTGTGTGTGTGTGTGTTCTAGTACATACCCAAAAGTAAGAATCAAAATTTGTTTTTCACCTACAAAGTGAGGACATTTTTGCAAAGTGAGGACATTTTTGCCGGTCCTCACTTTTCAACAGGCCTTTTTTGGACCTTTTTGAGGGTTCAGACTTGGTTTTTGATTTAGGGTTACAATTGGGTTTTGGTTAGGTTTAGGGCATAGGTTAGGGTTAGGCATTGATTTTTGATGGTTAGGGTTAGGGTAAAGGGCTAGGAAATGCATTATATCAATGAGTGTCCTCACAACGATATAAGTACAAACGTGTGTGTGTGTGTGTGTGTGTGTGTGTGAGTGTGTGTGTGTGTGTGTGTGTGTCTGTGTGTGTGTGGTATATACTAATTGATGGTGTGTTTTTTATTCTTTTGTTTTTATTACTGTTTTTACTGTTCAGCACTTTGCGTTTTTTATAAATATGAAAAAGTGCTTTACAAATAAAGTTTGATCTGATTTGATTTGATGTTGGGTAACGGTAAAGTCAGTGTGGCTATAAATTATGTACAGCGTTGGTCACAATTTACTTGAAGCCCACCTGTATAACACATTATAAGTAGTTATAAACACTCATACATGATCACAATGCTTTATAACGCACTATACAGCACTATACAGCACTATACAGCACTATAAAGCATAGGGTTAGGGTTAGGTCCTGGCATTGTGATCATCTATGAATGTTTATAACTATAGCTACACGTGTTATAATGGCATTATAATGCTTTATGAATGTACTTATAATGTGTTATACAGGGGGGCTTCAAGCAAAGTGTTACCCAGTTTTTTAACACAAATAATGCAAAAACTAAACAATAATACTACAAAGCATAACATGTGCAGCCTCTACTATTAACTATTAACATATACTCAGTGAACTCACAATACTAACTGTCACATTTCAGTAGTGGCTCAAGTATACTAAAGCATCTTTACAAACACACAACACATAAAAAAAACATGACAACACATAACACACAACCAGATCAGCACTTGATGCTAGTGATAGCCTCCCTCTACTGATCGAAAACGCATTAAATAAATGAAACACAACACCGTGAAACAAGGGGAGACGTTATGAAAACATATCTGTGGCACTTGTGCACTTTACTCACCTGCAAATGCAAAACAAACAATAAATGTTTGGAACATATCCAATGCTGCTTTCTGCCCCGAGTCCGCTTCTGCAATGACTTCTTTGTGGGTTTGAGAAACAGCCCCAGTTTCCCCTAGAAAATACTCATGCTGCCTCCTACTGGCAGATTTGGATATTGCCCGAGATCCAAGCAGGTGAGCAGTGACACAAGACTGACAATAACATCAATATCAATAAAATAAAAGTGGGGGGACCAAGACAATCAACAAAACTACACAATCTGGACATCAAAAGAACAAACTGAATGTCCAGGGTGCCACATATGTACAGTGCCTTGAAAAAGTATTTGTCAGGGAGATCCCAGCCACTGGTGCAATAGTTTGGTTTATATGCATGCTTTTATTTTTCTGTTTATTTATTGTAGTTTTTATGAAGTGTGGTTTGAGACCTTTTTATTGGGTTTTATGTGTTTTGCATGGCGTGAACTGGAGTAACGATGCATGCTGTGGAAGGGAGATAATTGACTGGACACACCCCCCTGCCCAAAGGTCCTGATTGGATAATTCAGCTGGAGTGTGCAGCTTAAAGGGAGGTTTGGACAGGTGTTGCAGGGAGACAAGAGAGGACGCACGGGGCAGTGCAGGGAGCGCCGACGCAGAGGAGGAAAGGAAGGAGGAATGCCCGAGACAGCGGCCAAGGAACAGAGGCTGGCCACGGAGGAGCTACATCGGAACGGAGCAGCCCGTGGGAGACCCAAGAGGAGACGCGACTGGCGACGGGGACACAAGGAGAGATACTGTCAATGCTCGGTGAAAGATAAGTTCAAGGGACGTGAACCATGGACTCGGTTGCTACACGGCTGGATGTGGTTGAAACTTCACTCCAAGATTATGACAACAGGCTAACTGCACTCGAGGCTAAATGCGAGACTCTGGAGAAATGCAACAAGTTGCTGTTGGCTAAAACGGAGGACCTGGAGTCGCGGAGCAGGCGTCACAATTTGCGCATACTGGGTATTCCAGAGAACTCGGAGGGGTTGGAATGCCGCTGGAATGGCATTCTTTTTGAGATTCATTCTCTGGATCTTCTGGCCTTCATTTCTTTCCTGAACTGGGAAGAAGTCCTCCGATGTGAAGTGGGCACTCCACACCCGATAATCCAAATGTGGTAAAGTTGGAACTTTGATGCTGGGGTCCGTGTTGAGCGCTATTAGCCATAGCTTCAATAAATCCCGGTCACGAAGTGGGAGCCTGTGAGCTCAGTGACATCCAACTGGTCATTTTACTTTCACAGCCAGGATATATGCACACTGGAACCATTGTACCAAAGTTACAACCAGCTGAAAATAAACTCTGACTGCCTAAAAAAGCCGATCGAGATGCCGTGGTCTGACTGCAGAGCAGAGATGCTACTTCCATGTCAACAAACACAGTGCGCCACGGCGCAGTGTGATGACATCATCGCTTCAGAGTTCCCGGAGAGTTGCTCAATCTAGCCGGTTACAGACTTCCCAATAGCGCTAAGTGATGCTGACTTAATAAATTTACATGTATCTACCACACCACAACAAACATAAGAGAAAAGAGCGTCTGTAACGGCTGCATGTCGGTGCCCCTCCCGCTGCCGTTATATGGATATGGGAGCATCTAATTATCTCCGAACCAACTGCAAATCACACGAAAGTCAAACGGGTGCGTAAATGTTGTTGTGACGAATGTGAAATAAGGTCCAGATTGTAAAAACGACCGTTCCCCTTTAAGAGAAAGCAGAGAGCTGAGCAGCATATTCTCGAGCAGGAATTAAATAGACTACAGAGGGACTTTAATGATCACCCTTCACCAGATTTGAGACAACAAATTGATGCTACCGCAACAGCTTTGGACACTCTTCTGTCAAAGGAGGCTCAGAAGTCCTTTCTTTTTGCCAAACATAAGATGTATGAATTTGGGAATAAACCAAGTAAGTATTTAGCAAATTTAGTGAAGGCTAAACACAATTATCAGGCTATTCCTGTTATAAAAGACACATCTGGTAAAAGAGTGTCAAATAATAAAGATATTAATAACTCATTTATGGAATTTTACAAAAATGTATGCAATTCAGAGTTAGACAATCACTCCAACTCCTTGGCACATGATTTCCTCTTAAGTATCAACCTTCCCCAAGCTTCAGATGCGCAGAGAGAATTCTTGAATACATCCAGTACACGTGAGGAAGTTAAAGAGGCCATCAGTACTTTAAAGAATAACAAGGCCCCTGGGCCTGATGGCCTCACCCCAGAATTTTAAAAAGCTTTTGGCGATTTGCTGATTGATCCTCTGCTTAATATGCTGCCATACTCTTTTAATTCAGGAGCCCTTCCCCACACTATGATGGATGCAAATATCTCGTTAATTCTTAAGAAGGGAAAGCCTGCGGATGACTGTGCCTCATATAGGCCTATTTCTTTGCTGGATGTGGACCGAAAACTGCTGGCTAAAATACTGGCTAGGAGACTTGAAGGTATCCTTCCTGATATTATTTCAGTAGACCAGAATGGTTTTATATTAGGTCGTAATAGTAGTAATAATATGAGGAGGCTGTTAAATCTTATACAGCATTGTTCAGGGTCAAAGGCCAAATCTCTTTTGGTCTCTTTGGATGCAGAGAAGGCCTTTGACAGGATTGAATGGCCTTACCTATGGGAGGTCCTTCATAAATTTAACTTGGGTGATAGTTTTATTAAGTGGATATCTCTGCTATATGCTGATCCACATGCATCAGTTATTACAAATGGGTTGAAGTCCCCTGCTTTCAAGGTGGAGCGGGGGTGCAGCCAGGGATGTCCTGCCTCGCCACTGCTTTTCGCTCTTGCGGTTGAACCTTTAGCAGAGGCCATTAGGAGTGACTTGTTAGTGTCAGGCATAGAGGTGGGTTCGATACACCATAAAATTTCCTTGTGCTGTGATGATGTTTTATTATTTCTGAGTAATCCCAAAATATCTGTAGCCAGGGCAGTGGAAATAATCAGTGACTTCAGTCAGTTCTCAGGTTACAAGATTAATTACTCTAAATCTGAGGCGATGCCCTTGACCCCTGAACTGTCCTGGTCTTCCAGTTGCTCCGCCCCTTTTCGCTGGTCCCCTTCTGGATTTGTTTATTTAGGTATAAAAATTACTCCATCAATTCATGATCTGTATAAAGCAAACTTCGTTCCCCTGATTCGTAGAGTTAAAGAAGACCTTGCTCGATGGACAGCCTTGCCTCTGTCCCTTTTGGGAAGAGTGAATCTTTTCAAGATGAGCATACTCCCACATCTGTTATACCCGTTCCAAATGATCCCTGTTCTTTTAACACGGAAATCACTCTCTATTCTTAACAGCTCTCTTTCATCTTTTCTTTGGAAGAATAAGAGAGCAAGATTAAAGCTTACAGTCTTGCAGCGCCCCCTGGAGGAGGGAGGTCTTGGAGTACCAGATATTAAGCGTTACCAAATTGCTTGTTTGTGCAGTTATTTTTGGCACTGGTTTAAAGATGACCCGGATTCCACCTGGCTAGCCTTGGAGGCCCTTCCAGTGGCCCCTGTTCCTCTTCGTAATATTCTATATATTTCTAAGAAATGGGTTAGTCTTAACATTAAGAAAAATTCTATCTTACAGAATGCCCTTAAAACTTAGAAGGCTGGCAAGGAAATTTGAAAATCAAGAGGGTTTCCTCTCTCTCCTTACTCCCATCCTCTCAAATCCTGATTTCCCTCCTGGCTTTGAGCACCACTTCCTTACCCTTTGGGCCAGTAGTGGTATTAAAACTATAGGTGATCTTATAATGAATAATATCATGATGTCTTTTGATCAACTTAAAGAAAAATATAAACTTTAACAGAATCAATTTTTTAGATATTTGCAAGTACGTAGTTTTGTTTCCTCTGCTACGAAATTACACACTAATGGTTTCTCCCTCTCAGCAATGGAGGCTATACTTCAACACTGTAATCCCAAGAAACTTATCACTAGATTTTACAGGGCCCTGTTAATCCCGAGCACCCTGTACACTGCACATGTGAAGCTGAATTTGGTGTTACAATATCTGAAGATGAGTGGGATGGGGTCTGGCAGAGCTCCTCAGGTTGCCTATCTACTAACAAAGCCAAGGAACTACAATTCAAAGTTGTACATCGGCTTCAAATTACACCAGTGAGACGTAATAGATATTAATCCTTTGTTATCAAAATATTGTCATAAATGTAAAATTAATGAAGGTTCATATTTTCATTGTATTTTTGACTGTCCCCATGTGTCTGATTTCTGGAATAATGTCTCTAAGGAAATGGATGCCATTTTTAAGAAGAAGTTATCGCTTAAACCCATTTCTTGTATTCTGGGTGTTCAACTCACTGCGGCAAACCTCAATCCCACCTCATTGAAATTACTTCAGGTGTTGCTGTTCAGTGCCAGGAGGTGCATTCTCCTCCACTGGATATTGGACACTGTCCCGAGTGTCTCATTTTGGATCAGGAGCACTATGGAACTAGTACCTCTTGAAGCGATAAGCTTTTGGATTAAAGACAATCCACTCAAATTCTTCAACATTTGAAATCCATTTTTGGACTATATTGGTGAGGACGGGTCCCAGGCCCTACGAAAGGGTCTATACGGACTAGCATGGACTGAAATTTCGGGACACATTGATTTTTAGTTTTTCCACTGCCTGCCTAATATCTTTGTTTTGCTGTGATGTTTTTTTGATGCATGCCTTCTGCATTTGTGTTTTGATGTTTGTGGGGGAAGTGTTCTGGGTTGTGATATTTGTGTTGTGTGTTTGTGATTTAAAAATGTTAATAAAAATATGTTTAAAATAAAATAAAATAGGAAAGATCTGAGGGTGCTCTCCTTTCCTCCTCTCCCCCAGCAGCTCCACGCTCCGCGTCCAGGGAGACACGCCGACCCGGAAGTGCGGCTGTTGGAAGCCGACGGCGGACAAATCACGGAACAGGAACAGCCCCACGTGATCCTCTGAGGCCGTCTGAGTGGACAGTTTTGTTTTACTTTTTATTTAAAAAAAATTCATTGTTTGAAAGGAATCTTCCTTCCTGGCTCTTCCCCCCGCAAATAGGTTTGCATGAGCCAACAACCTGGCAGGTATTGGCTGCATTTACAAAAGAAAAGCAGGCCAGTGAGTGGCTGTTGAGCTTTGCATTGAAAATCAGGGGAAAAGGGGAAGAGTTTCATAGGTAGGAAAAAAGAACCTGGGATTACAAAAAATTCATTGTGTCTGGAAAGAATCTTCCTTTCTGGCCGATTTGCCAATTTTATATATTTGTTTGCAGTATGAAATTTAACAAAAGGTCAAAAAATTCAAAGGGGATGAATACTTTTACAAGGCGCTGTATGTGCTTGTAGAAAATATAACACTGAATCAGTATCTAATGTAAAACTGAAGTAAGAGGTCGACGCAGGTTCTTTTTCATTTCTTCCTGTGATTTATTGATGATGCACAGAATTCAGTCTGCTTGGCTGATCAGGGCAGCTCCTGATGAATCTTATTCATTGTGCCAAGGATGGTGGTCTTCCGTCGGAGGAGTTGTTTGGCGAGTGCCAGAGACGTGAAGAAGTGTATCTGTTGTTACCGTTCTGCCTTTGTCCAGAAACGGCTCCATCAGCTTTATCACCACATCTGCCACTCTCACTCCCTTGGCATGGCTGGGGTCTTTCCCAACATAGGGGCTCATGCTGCACACATATTTAGTCTTCAGGTCACATGCCACCCAGAACTTTATCCCAACCTTCTCTGGTTTTGTTGCAATGTATTACAAGAAACAGCAGTGACACTTTGTTGGGAACAGCTGTTTTTCTGTGGTGATGTGCCTGCCTGGAATGTAGGACCAAATGCAGTTTGCAACAAAGAAACTCCAAACATTGGAGATTGCAGGAAACCTGTCAGTCTCAACTGGGTCCCAGTCAAACCCCTGGGAGTTACATCATAATTTGTGATGGTTAAAAAAGTTAATTGTGTTTGGAAAGAATCTTCTCTGTCAAACTCAGGAGGAAATCTTAAAGTAGTCCCTGGCTCTTTTCAAGCCTCCTCCTCCCCCTCAGAGGTATGCATGAACCAACTAGCTGGAAGGTATCGGCTGCATTTACAAATGAAAGGTAGCTGGCTGTAGGAGAACGACTTGTGTATTCAAAAGCACTGGACCATCTTGGCCCCTCTGGGTTTCATAGGTAGGCCAGAAAATCCTGGTATTCCTAGTGTTAAGTGTAGTACAGAAGATGGATGGAAGTGTTTTTTAATTATACATTCACAGAGAGGACTTACTGCCACTTTCTTTCACTTAATGAAAACCATGATTTAGAACCATTGCCGATGTTTCAAATAGTTATACTATGCAAGGTACAAAAAAAAAATGACATTAGGTAACAAGCTGATTGTGTGTCAGAACGTGTGCTTTGTGAAAGTAACTCTTGTTTGAATATCAACTTTATCTCTGAATTAGGTCCAATCCCAATTCTCTGCTTAATCCTCACTCCTCAACCTTGATCCTCAATCTCAAATTAAGTGCCTCCTAAAAACAAGTGTTCAGGAATGTAATGTCACTTGGAAATGGGACAACCTTTAAAGACAGTTACGTCCTTGGACCACAGGGGGCAGCACTGCGCAAGAGGGTAGAAGAAAGCCAGAAGTGCAGTGTTTCCTGCAGGAAAAAAGTTTGGCCAGGCGGTAGCGCGCGCGGCGGGAGTTTTTGGACCGTCGGGAGGGTGCTAGCGGCTAGCGCGACGCTTCTTTGGACCGTCCGAAGGAGAGAGAGAGCGTAGAGCGCTTTTTTTTCCCCCTCTCCGTTGTCAGGGCGCTGCAGAATTTAGCGCGGAGGTGGTGGTGGTAGGGGGCTGGCAGCAGTAATAATGTTGGTCAATGATCAATAACAACGCCCTTTATAACTGTCAGTAATGTGCCCTGCATTACAAATGTTTAACATTTTGCATGTGTGACCTTGTTAATAAATGCATTCAAATGAATTTTCTTGATTTCTTTCTAATAGCCTTTGTAAATATCTGTGATACAAACTTAAAACAATTACTCCCAAAGTAATATACAAAATTTTTTATTAATAAAATAACAGCAAAATGAACTATTTAACAAGCATTCTGGGTTATCCTTAACTCCAAGGTAGGTCTCGTAGAATCTCAAAATTAAGGGAGATAATGTTCCTTAGTCTCGCTCCTTTCCTCAACTTGTTTAGGAATGGGACAGCACTTAACTTCACGGGAGCGCGCATTTTGAGGAATGAGGAGTAAGATTGAGGATTAAGCAGAGAATTGGGATTCGCCCTTAGATATGTCTTAATGGTGTGCACATAACTACAATACTGCAGTCTTGTTGTGACACACATGACACACCATTTCAACACCAATGGACTGGTGTTGAAAATTAGCAGTTCTGCTATAACACTGAAAACAATGCATCTGGTCTGTCCAATGCCTTTGTGAAGTCCATATCAAATAAATAAATAAATTTACTTTAATGACTAATTTAATCCTTAAGATGAACTAAAGTTACATCAGTTAGAGGGAGAAAGATTCTCTTCAATTTGATAGCAGCTCTTGAAAGACAATAGTTTTAATGACAATAAGAAGCAAAATAAACTGAAAAAAGTACAAACAGCAGCAGACATTTCTTAAAAGGGAAAGCTTGGAGGTTTTTAAAAAGGTTGCTGATACATTACTTACTGTGGCTTTCAATACTAATGTTATTTTCAGTTACTCTTCACTGGAGACAATCTGGTCTTAAGATTTGCACATGTAAAAAAAAAAAAAAAACAGGTCCAAACCTAATATTTGAGGCACAGATGTGGCAGCTGATCTACTGATAGGAAGCTGTGCTCAGAAAAATCCACCATCGATTACTGTGCGGACTGAGATTTACAATGTCTGAATATGTTTGCGTTGCTCACTGCTGCATCTGTTTTTCAACATGTTTAATATTCATCCCAGGTTGTTATTAGAAATGAGAAGCAGGTCTCAATTAACTTACCATGTTAAACGAAGTTAAAAATGCATAACTCATAACAATATACAATAAACTACATTTAGTAATAATTCTGTTGTTATTTTTGATATGAAACAACTTTTCTTTGTTGCTTTTCTATCAGCAGCTACACATCTGATATTTGCTCTGATGGACTGTAGCTACACACACATTATCACTGTAATTAATGAACGGGTGCAGGAAGTCTTTGGTTTTGTCTGTCAGACTGTACAACTCTACTGTATACGTAGAATATGAGCAACAACTCTGGACAAAATATCCTGCAGTCTTGGTCAATTTATAATGTTCTTTTTTTATTCTTTATTTGCACATTTCCCTTAATGCACATGCACATGCGCACGCACACGCACGCACACACACACACACACACCCATTGTGACATAAAGTCTATTCTATTTCTTTTCCAGCGTCGCTGTTCCTTAATAAAAGACACCTTTTTTTAACCTATTTGTGCCTTTTATATTTATTTATTTATTTATTTATTTTTTGGTTTAATTGAATTGTGCCAAGAAATTAGCTTTTTTGTTGTTGTTGTTTTGGTTTAACCTAATTGTGCCTGGAATGTAGCTCTCTTTTTTTCTTTTTAGTCCTAAATTTGTTGTGAATTTCTTCTTCTTTTTCTCCATCCCTAGTTTCCTTTCCATTTCCAAATTTCTGTCCAGCTGAGCGAACTGGACGTAAATCAATTCTTCTTGCTCTTCCGGCTCTTCCAGCTGCAACAGCTGAACAGTTTCCTCCACCAGCTCCACTGGCTAGACATTTTAACCGGTTTCACCGGCTCCACCGACTTCACCGGCTCCATCGGTTGCGTAGGCTCCACCGGTTCAACGGACTCCACCGGTTCAATGGACTCTATCGGTTCAACGGACTCTACCGGTTCAACGGACTCTATCGGTTCAACAGACTCTACCGGTTCAACGGACTCTACCGGTTCAACGGACTCTACCGGTTCAACATACTCCACCGGTTCAACGGACTCCACCGGTTCAACGGACTCCACCGGTTCAACGGACTCTACCGCTACCGGTTCAACGGACTCCACCGGTTCAACGGACTCTCCCAGTTTAACAGACTCCACCGGTTCAACGGATTCCACCAGTTCAACGGACTCCAATGGTTTAACGGATTCCACCGGTTCAACGGACTCTACCGCTACCGGTTCAACAGACTCTATCGGTTCAACGGACTCTACCGGTTCAAGGGACTCCACCGGTTCAACGGACTCCACTGGTTCAACGGACTCCACTGGTTCAACGGACTCTATCGGTTCAACGGACTCTATCGGTTCAACGGACTCCACTGGTTCAACGGACTCCACTGGTTCAACGGACTCCACTGGTTCAACGGACTCCACCGTTTCAACGGACTCTCCCAGTTCAACGGACTCCACCGCTACCGGATCAACGTGCTCTACTGGTTCAATGGACTCCAAAGGTTCAACGGACTCCACCGGTTCAACGGACTCTATCAGTTCAACGGACTCTACTGGTTCAATGGACTCCACCGGTTCAACGGATTCCACCGGTTCAACGGACTCTCCCAGTTCAACAGACTCCACCGGTTCAACGGATTCCACCAGTTCAACGGACTCCAATAGTTTAACGGATTCCACCGGTTCAACAGACTCCACCGGTTCAACGGGCTCTACTGGTTCAATAGACTCCAAAGGTTCAACGGTCTCCACCGGTTCAACGGACTCCACCGGTTCATCGGACTCCAATGGTTTAAAGCTTGTGTCCGGAGTTTTGAAAGAGGGAGGGGTTTTTTTCATCCAAGGTCTCAGGTTCCACCCTCCCTCTGCTTTCATGAGCGACCAAGCCACGCCCCTTTAATTGTGCATGCTATTATCCGTCGGGTGAAAATGAGAGCCTCCGACTCCTACAGCATCCGACACGTTTAGCTGTTTACGGTGGATGTTCAGCAGACAGTGGATATATCAAGGTGAGCGCGGTGGCTGCTTCGGAGCTAACTCTCCTCTGCCTGGGCGAGCGCTGTGCTCTCTGGCTGCTCCACACTTTGATTGACAACACGAGAATGCGGAAGCTCGAAATCTATTGGCTGACGCTGACCGGCGCTTTTTCGGATAACATGGGGGTCTATGAGACGAAGGCGGGGCTCGTAAATACATTTTTATATTGCTTTATGCTGATATTATATTGTAGTATCGAACCAGACTGACACATTTAAGCTCTGTTGAAAAATGATACATACGTTGGAAACGAACAGAAACTCCGGACACGAGCTTTAACGTACTCCACCGGTTCAACGGACTCCAACAGTTTAACGGATTCCACCGGCTCCTCTGGCTGTACCAGCTGAACCATTTTTCCTGTCAACAGAAAATGCAGAGTCACAGTAGTGAGTTTGAGGGTTTTTTACACACTGTTTAAAATAACAATCAGTAAATCAAGCTGCTCTGATCTGCTCCGATTTTGAGGAAACAATCAAATTGAAAATGTGTATTTGCGTCATGCAGGTTTGGAATCGAACACCGTCAGCTCACCTGGCTCCACCCTGTTTCGCTCCATCACTGCTTTCACTCTGGCCTCTCTTGGTCTCTGCACGTGTTCTGATTCAACGAAAGACAGAAATCAAGGAAGAAATAGATTTTACATGCAATTTGAGAGACATAAAAAAGGTTTTTCTTCCATGATGAGTTTCCTTAGCTCAGGAGGAGACCTTACCAGAGTTGCCAACTAGACTCCATCCTCGACATCCTTGAGACCATAACCCCAGACCCTGTGGGCACAGCTGGATGGTTTAATCCACAGGGTCTGGACTGGGGCTGGCGGCCTGGGAAACTCTTGATTCTGCAAGAGGTCAATCAAGGAAAAGCCTCATTATCACCATTCAGATGCAGCAGCACATCACAAAAAAAGACAGAAATTAATTAATTTCAATTAATGCGATTAAAACTGACAGCCCTAATTAAAGCATGTGTTCTGATTCAACAAAAGAGATAAATCGAGGAGGAGACCTTACCAGAGTCGCAGCTGGAGTCCATTCACGAAATCCTTCAACGGACTCCACCGGTTCAACAGACTCTACCGGTTCAACGGGATCCACTGGCTCCAGTGGCACCACTGGTTCTGCAGGCTCCAGTGGCTCCACCGGCTCCACCCGTGCCACTGGTACCAATGGTTGCACTGGTTCCACTGGTTTGACAGGCTCTACTGGTTCCTCTGGCTCCACCAGCTGAACCACTTTCCCTGTCAACAGAAAATGTAGAGTCACAGTAGTGAGTTTGAGGGTTTTTTACACACTGTTTAAAATAACAATCAGTAAATCAAGCTGCTCTGATCTGCTCTGATTTTGAGGAAACAATCAAATTGAAATGTGTGTTTGCATCATGCAGGTTTAGAATCGAACACCGTCAGCTCACCTGGCTCCACTCTGTGTCGCTCCACTGCTGCTTTCGCTCTGGCCTCTCTTGGTCTCTGCACGTGTGCTGATTCAACGAAAGACAGAAATCAAGGACTTAGATTTTACTGACAATTTGAGAGACAAAAAAAAGGTTTTTCTTCCATGATGAGTTTCCTTAGCTCAGGAGGAGACCTTACCAGAGTCGCTAGCGAGAGTCCATCCTCGACATCCTTGAGCCCATAACTCCAGACCCTGTGGGTGGCAGCCTGGGAAACTCTTGATTATGCAAGAGATCAATCAAGGAAAAGCCTCATTATCACCATTCAGATACAGTGGCACATCACAAAAAAGGACAGAAATTAATTAATTTCAATTAAAGCAACACCAAGGAACTTTCAGTTTTCGTTGATTTTGGCGGCGCCAGTGGACAAAAACGGTAGTGTTTTGCCTGAACAAATACTACAGCTCCCATGAGGACTAGCACGTGGCGTCGTAAAATGCTGCTCCCGGTGAAATGCTGTTGGACTGAACTCACCTACATTTGTTTCCAGTGGCTGTGTGAAGGATGGATAGCGACGAGGTAATGAATCTAATGGTGGCTAAACAACGTTATATCATGATGGGACGTATGCCGTAAAGCAGTTCACACATTTGGAGTTTTTTAGTGTGCAGGGTTCCTACCACCCTCCTCACAGCTGCTTAGTCCAAGTGAAAGCAATACTGACGCCCTCAGGCTGTGACAGAGGGGTCATTCAACTAGTTGTAAGTCGAAGTATCATCACAAAAGATATTAAAATGTTTTATTGAGGTTGAAAAGTTCCTTAGTGTCGCTTTAATGTGATTAAAACTGACAGCCCTAATTAAAGCATGTGTTCTGATTCAACGAAAGAGAGAAATCGAGGAGGAGACCTTACCAGAGTTGCCAGCTGGAGTCCATCCATGGCATTCCTGTGCCCATAACCCCAGACCCTGTGGGCGAAGCTGGACATCCTCATCCAACCGTTTCTGCAGAGGGAAAACAAAGAGATAAATATGCATTCTGTAGTCTGGAAGAAATGTGACACTCAGAAAAAGAGTGCTGGTCTAGTTTCTTCAAAGGCTCGATAAAGCAGTTCTAAGTTGTATTTCCAGGTAACTATTCACATGCAATAATTGTGTTTGTAAGAACTGAATGCTCTTGTCTTACCACTGGCCTGTAGGCCTGGTCAGCTTGGGTTGGACTCATGTTAAGGAGAAATGAATTCTTCATAATAATACGAGAAAAGTCTTCAAAAGACACGCAAACACACCAAAACTACGCTGCTCGACTCGCTATAATCGCGAGACGGACAGAATGACCAGCTGTTGTCTATGATCGAACTTCCCCCTTCACCTGCGACGGTGCTGCCAGGTAGCAAACCTCTTTTTTTTAATGCTTTTTAATGAAGCAACAGAATTTTATATGTACTATCTGAACATAATCAGTATCTTCACACCAACATCTCAGAGCTTTTTATCTTACACGGGCTGTACAACATTCACATATTTAGAGGGATGAAAATCACACTGGAGGTTCCCTGGTTGATCTTCTGTGTGCAAATGATCCAGAATGACTGAACCTCCAGGACCATCAGGTCAGTGTGAGACAGTCATCTGGTGATTTCTGTCTGGAGTCTTGGAGCTCAGACCAGAACAGAAACTCTCCTCCTCTGCTCTCATGACGCTGTGATCTTCTGTCGGCACATCGGGCAGGTACCAAACTGCTGGGACACCTTGGTGCTGCACTGCCAGCACAAACAGCGGTGACCGCAAGACAGAGTGACACTGGCCGCCTTCATCATGCACACCACACAGTTATCTGTGGACAGGAGACTTTCTCCATTGCACAGCTGAAAATAACAGAGATTCCCATACAGGCACAGGCTCAGTAGAACTGCCCCCAAAGTGTTTTATGTGCGAAGGAAGAGGAGGCGATTTCCATAGAAATCCCAACCAGTAAGTCATAAGAGCGGGATCTATTCACTGTGTCAGGTCTTCACATGTTGTGTGTCACATTCATATCGTGCACAGCAGGCGCGCTTTACTGCTTCTGTACAAGCCCTGGGTGGCTCAGATGGGTTCATCCTGCACCGCCTTGCAAGGCCTGTTTGTACAGTTAAAGACACGACTGACGAGTTCATCTAAGTTCACGTATACATACAAAAACAAAAACACCTGCAAGGATCTGAGAGCCTCAGAAAAGCATCCGTGTTTCCATATTGAGTTCCAGTAGCAGACCCCCAGTGCACTTCTTTCCTTTTTAATCCCATAATGTAATCTATTATAACTGTATTTCTGTGCGAGTTTCTTCTGGAGAGGAGTTAATCAATGAGATTATTCTTCAAACAAAAACAAATTAAACAACAGCTGGCAGGCAGATTCCTGCACCCTCAGTTCAGAGCTGCTCAGCTCTCACATCCAAAATAAATATTTAACAGGTTGGCAGTGAGATCAGAAACCAAAGATCACACCTCTGCTTTTTTTTCTCTCGAGATCAGGGGTGGGGAACCCTGGTCCTGGAGGGCCGCAAACCTGCATGTTTTCCATGTCTCCCTGCTTAAACACACCTGAATCGAATCAAGATTGATGGCCAAGTCCAGCAGAAAGCCAGATAACGAGCCTCATTGCAATCAGCTGTGTTGAAGCAGGGAGACATGGAAAACATGCAGGTTTGCGGCCCTCCAGGACCAGGGCTCCCCACCCCTGCTCTAGATGCTCCATGTTATCACACCTCAAATCAACTCAAAGATGTTTTTCTAGGACCCAACTTCCAGAAAAGCAATAAATTATTAAGATATAAAACATCTTGTTTTTATATATACACCATAAAATACAGTTCCGTTTCATTTGAGGGGAGAAAAAAGTTTTCAAATATCTTCACATGCCTCTGCATTTCAGAAAAGTAATAAACAGCACCACACTGCCTCTTAGTGGTTCTGAGGAAAAGTACAACGGCTAAAATACATATAAGGAGCACAGGCAGAGGACGCCAGATTCAAGCATTTACACCAGTGTGTTGATATTGGCATAAGCAAAAATCTCATGTTGCAGTTGATAAAGTAATATACACATTCTAATTTTGTTTGCATTTTTTTATTTTAT
Organism: Salarias fasciatus; assembly: GCF_902148845.1. NCBI lineage: Eukaryota > Metazoa > Chordata > Actinopteri > Blenniiformes > Blenniidae > Salarias > Salarias fasciatus. The sequence continues at coordinate 8,689,423 of NC_043756.1, read as the reverse complement.
TTTAGTCAAATTAAAAAAAAGAGGCTGTGACAGGGGTAGTGAGGTAAGATGAGCCAGTGAGTAAGTTGATCCATTCAATCTTGCACGTTTTGTCATGTGACCCTAAACTCAGGATGTACCCAAAATATCCATCCTGCCGTGATGCAGAAAAGCACAAAAGACGTGAGTTTTTTTTATTATTATTTTTTTACACAAAGCAATGGTTTTTGCTTCTCAAACTGAAATGTCTGCGTATGAGGTAAACTGATATTTAAATAAGCCTCTTCAGACAGACCCTACCAGGGCATCTTACATCTTACCCTTCATCTGGGGCAAGATGAGCCACAGAAATATTCTTTTTTTTATTTTGAGAAGTCATTATTTTGAGTAGCTTTGTCAGAGATGTATTCTGATCCTCCTGAATAAAGTAATGTTTTCATTCTATTTCTTTGTCATTTTTCCTCACCTCCAGGACAACATATGTTAAAAGTGGCTTATCTCACTCTACTCTCTGTACATGAGACACACCTGCTTGTGTTGAGACTTGGGCATTTCTTTGAATAAATACAACAAAACAGTCGAACGTGTCCCTGGCAGTTCATTAGAGGAGTGCAACAAGTGCATAAGCAAAGTCAGAATACATGACTATTTGGTATATTAATTAAATGCCTTTGCTGTAGCCATCATAACAAACACAGCAGGCAGGTCAAACCCTTGACCTGATAAGTGGCAATGCAGACCTCCTTAAAATGAAAACGTGCATCTGTTTGATTTGTATCACACACGTGCACCAATAAGGAATGTTTTGCTCCTTGACCTAAAGAGATTCTCTTTGTTCAAATTCCTTCATTTAGCAGCCATGAAGATCAAATCTGAAAAACAACCTGGATGTATGGAGTCAACTGTGAGTCATAAAATGTTTCTATCTCCTGAATATAACAAAGAAAAACTCCACTTTGTGCGCTGCAACATTTCGGTTCCTCATTTTTTTTCATTTTTCATGCTTCCAGATGTAAGAGGGGTTTGTTTAGGTACTTATTTTGTGACTCTCTCTCTCACACACACACACACACACACTTTTAAACGTTGGTAAATTTGTTGTTTAAACATTCTAAGCAATCAAAACCACTTCATAATGAGTGACAGTTCTACATCAGCAGAGAAGAAACGCTTACGACGCCTCAGGATTATAAACAAAAGCCTTTCCGTGTCTCTGTAGGTCACATGAGTATACAGGATCTCCAGCATGAGTCTCCAGAGATGTTTATCAAGCACCTCATTCCTTGGGTGGCTGACTGAAAGATCTGTTGCTTTTTCCAAAAATATTTATGATTTACTTGTCTTAATCATGAAACAAAGGCTAAAATATTCTAAACTACATGACAGAATGAAATGTTCAGCTAAAGCGTGTATATCACGTTTGTATTCATCAGGAAATTGAAAGACTGAGGGTTGTGTTTTAAAACCAGATATGTGGGACATTTAATGATTAGCTCAGTGTAAGTGTGACTTTGAACATCTTTCAGAGTCTTTCAAAGGTTTGTGTACCATTTGTTGTTATAATCCCTGTGGGTGTTGCAAATGAAAAAAAAAATGGGGAAGCTGTCACGTTTCTAAAGAATGAAGCTGTTAACCACTGTCAGCTGAGAAATGAACTTCACTCACAGCTTATGAGCAGCTGTAATTCACTAAACACCCGCTTACCAGACAAAGCATAGGTTATTATTACTATACCAAAATTATAATCAACATTAGTTTGAATCCATAATAACTTTTATGTATTACCATCTTGAAATATTGCCCCACCTTTATATGGGCTCCCTATGACTAATTCATAAATTCATCTCTGTGAAGAATCTGGACTAAATAAGAGAGACAGGTATGTCCTTTGATTGCAGGATATAGTAAGACAGAAACATGAGTCAAAACTAAATAGGACTGTTAAATAAAACCAGTGCATATCAAACTAACATCCCTAAATAGTATTACTTAGTTTTCAGACCATGAACCGCGTGCTGTCATTCATGATAAAGTTGTATCTTGATTGTAGAAACATGAGCAATGATATCAGCTGGTTGCTGAAATAAGCTGTTTCCTATTGACAGCACTATTTTATGACAGCAACCTCATTGGTTCAACTGTAAACACAGATCATACAAAAATCAGTTTATCACAATACTTTCATGAGTCTATCAACTTTTCTTCCGGAGATTTGATAAATCCACATTATCTGAGACACAATAAGAACTCATGTAGAATCTTACTGTGTTGCTACAGTGCATTACCTGGAAGTAATTTTTAGGCATTTGGTTTATCTCTTGGTTTTTCCTTGCTTGACTTGAACTGATTTTTGAAATTTAATTCAAAAATCCAAACAATGGAACATAAACTCTTGAGATGTGAAGTCTCCAGTGTTTTCATTCTTTAACCTGATGTGATGCACTTCAGCTCAACTCGTGTTTACTGTCATAAAACTCTCCAAATATTTAGGAATGACAGTCACGCGATGATTCCCATAGAGTTAAATGAGGTGGCGCGCAGAGTGACACCAAGTCGGGGAAAATGTAAACAGGAATGCGTGAAAACAAATGAAGAAAGATGTTGTCACAGTGTTTGCCTCCTCCCCTTTTACTCTGAGGATTTTTTTTCTGTATGAACCTGACTTAAAGCCAGCCCACAATTTTGAGAGTCAAAAGGAAAGCAGCTCTCACGTCCCATCACAGTCGCACCAAAGATACAAACCTGAGCTCCTCTGCAAACAAAACTCAACGAGAATTACCGACAGCATTTTCAAGATGGCAAAACAGAACCACAACAAAGACTCTGGTGAGATTTTTAATTACAGTTTTGATATGATAAATTTTCACTATACTTCGGTTATCTTTACTGTACTTTTCACAACTAATCACAACTTTGTACTAATAAGCTTACTTGAATTTGTGAGGTATTTTCACAAAAATATGTCAAAAATATGTCCACTGAGATGTTTGCTGACTGCACACATCGAAAATAATTATTTCAAATATCAGTATTGAATGCAGTAGGCAAAAAAATGTTATCCTTCATATTTCATGTATATTTTTATCTGCTAACAGAATCTTCTTATGGACAGACATTCACTGAAAATACCATTTCATATCTGTGTTCCAAGTTTCTCTGTAATTGTATTTGTTTTAAAGCCAATTTGAAATACTTTATTCATTAGTGCTGTTGTTACCAGTTTTCCCAGCTCAGACTGATTATCTGTCACTGACAGATTAAACTCACTGATAAAACTTAGCATGCTCTTCCTTTTTGAAGTATTTGTATTTTGGGGCAATTTTCAACCAACAATGAGCAACAAGATGCTGCACCCAGCTTGTCATTTAATGTCATGAAGATTAACTGTTAATGAGTAAATGTACTGAGACAACTTAGTAATCATAACTGTGTTTTTGGTCTGCTGCAGACGTCACGTCACAGGTGTCACACAGGTGTGGCTGGAGCTGCCTCGGTCCTCTAACCTTCCACCCCCAGGCTGTGGGAGACCAGGTGTGTCTGAGCCATGGCCACCGGCGAGCAGAGAGAAGCAAACACACCTTCAGGAACGGCCTGGTGTTCAGCAGCCGACCAGTGAGGCTTCGGGAGAGGCTTCGCGTGAGAGTGGAGAAGGATGTGTTGAACTGGGAGGGGTCTCTGCGTCTGGGCTTCACCAACGTGTCGCCCTCAGGAAGAATCCTTCCTCTGCCCAGTGTGGCCATCCCCGATCTGACCGAGACCCCCGGGCACTGGGCTGCTGCCGTTCCTGAGTCCTTCTGTCCAGCAGGTTCAGAACTGGAGTTCTGGGTTTGCTCCAGTGGGAATATAAACATCACCAACGACCAAAGTGAGACTAAGGAGCTTCTAACAGGGGTGGACCTCAGCCGACCACTGTGGGCCATGATTGACATCTATGGACAGGCCTGCTCCATTTCCCTCCTGGGTGGGTTCACTCTATATCTCACATCTATTGATAATGATCTATTGATAGGTGTTGTAAAAAACAATGAGTGATTTTATCTCTCTTCCTCTTTCTGCAGGGTCAGAGAAACAAGGACTGATTTGCAGAAGATCCTGTCCTGCACCTGAACCCCTGCTCTCACATGACTGGGACAATCGGCTCAGTTTGATTCCTGATGTGTCGGGCCTGAATGGAGACAGTGATGAAGACACAGTCCTCCACCTCATGGAAATCTGTGAAGGTAAGCTGGAGTCCCTCCTGCTGATACAGTCCAGTTTGAGCTGAACATGAGGAGGATGGAATCAGTGAAACGGTGAATTGTCAGTCATGTAAATGTGATTCCTGTCTCCTGTCCACAGATCACTGTGTGGTGTGCATGATGAAGGCGGCCAGAGTCACCCTGTCTTGCGGTCACCGCTGTTTGTGCTGGAAGTGCAGCACCAAGGTGTCCCAGCAGTTTGGTACCTGCCCGCTGTGCCGACAGAAGATCACAGCGTTCTGAGAGCAGAGGAGGAGAGTTTCTGTGCTGCTCTGAGCTCCAAGACTCCAGACAGAAATCCCCAGATGACTGTCTCACACTGACCTGATGGTCCTGGAGGTTCAGTCGTTCTGGATCATTTGCACACAGCCTGATCTCTGACAGAAGATCAACCAGGGAACCTCCAGTGTGATTTTCACCTCTCTAAATATGTGAATGTTGTACAGCTCGTGTAAGATAAAAAGCTCTGAGATGTTGGTGTGAAGATGCTGATTATGTTCAGACAGTACTAGGGGTGTAACTGTACATGTATTTGCATTGAACCGTTTCGGTACGTGATGTCAGGTTTGGTAAAGGGCTGTGCACGGGTGAGTTCACTGGCCACAAGTTTTTTTTTTGGCTCACAGGCCAGACGTTGCGTGTGTTGCGCATTGGTCCCTGTGACGTAGAAATCTTCATGAATACGTGTCCGCAAGGATCAATCCTCGATCGACGTCTGTGTGCAGTTTGTGATCACGTTGCGTGTATGCGCAGGTCGCGCTGATAAGGCTTGCTCATGCTTCACATGTACACATGTCCGCGTCCGCATCGGAGCGTCTGCACATCACCGATACGCACGCGCTCACTCCCATGCTACATTTCTGAACTCATGACGGTACGCGTTCCACGCATGCGCACTGATGCCTGCGCCCTCTCAGAGAAAACAAGCTGCGCGCATGCATATAACCAAAATGGCGACCAAGAGTAAGCAGAGGGAGACACAGCTTCTGCGTGTGCTGTATTTAGCCGAAGAGGGAAAAAAAACAAAAAAACAAGCGTCAGTACAGTGTTCTGGAGCGGTACTGGAGAATGGATAAAGCCACTTGGCGCAAGCGCGACTTCCACGCCGACACGGGGCGTACGCACAAAGCGGTCACAAAATCTGGGTGCAGCGCAGATGTCCGCGCAGACCCTAGCGGACAGGAATTCATAACGATTTTTACGTCACGGAGACCAATGTGCAACGTGCACCCACGCGGACATGAGAAGCATGGACGGGCCTTTAAACATGCGCCAGAGCGCCACAGCAAAAAAACATGACAGACGCTAACTTTGAAAAGTGACTGTGAAGTGATCAGGCTGTGGCTCCGTCGACAAAGACACCCAGAGCCTGAAAAACTGGTGGACGGAGAGAGCAGACTCTGTCGGGAGGGATGAGAAGGTCTGCTGACAGAAATGAAAGTATCTAATCACCGGGGTGCCGCCCCCACAATTCAGAAACAGAAAAAAAAAAAAAGCTAAATAAACTTTACTACTAAAAGATGATATACTGACAATGTATGTGCCTCATTTCCTATAAATATGTAATAAAGGAGCAGATAAACAGTCTAGAGTGCCAGAAAAGCTTCAAGGATGCGTGGATCTAAGTTGTTACAGTAATTTGTCATTTACAATGAATAAACACCCAAATGAACAACAAGAAAATGTAGGTTTTGCATTTTCTTTGCGTACTGTATCGATACCGAACCGTGACCTCAGAACCGAGGTACGTATCGAACCAAGATTTGTGTATCGTTAGACCCCTAAAATTCTGTTGCTTTCATTGAAAAGTATTAAAAAAAACGACAGTAATTATTAAATCATGATGTTGGGTCACGGTAAAGTCTGTGTGGCTATTAATTATGTACAGCATTTAATGTCAGCAAAATGTTTACTCAGTTGTAAATCTTAAATCTTTCTTGAAGAAAAGCTTTGTCATGCCTGAAATGGCCTTGACCTCTGAAATTAATTCTATTACATACATGAAAATATGCCTTTTTTTTTTCATTTTAAGTGAATTAGCAATAAAATGAACAATACTTTGAGAACATTTTGCAAATACAGAATATGCCCATTATAAAGGAGGTGGAAAACATGAAGGCCAGCAGAAACACGAGAGAGCATGCGGGAACACTAGGAAGTTGAGGGATGTCATGATACACAGGTCCGGTGAGAATCTGGCAATGGACACATGAGGGAAACAGGTTTATATACACCGGGGAGGGCGAAGACACAGGTGAGACAAATAGACACAATCAGACACACAGAGGGAGGGCGTGGATAAGACAGGTGAGCATCAATATAAAAACAGGCAGGGACAACCAGGTAAGAGAAGCAGACTCACAACTCAGCTTTATTCATAAAGCACTTTAAAAACTACAGCTGAACCAAAGTGTTGGACATTGTCATACGAACCTGAAAACCAAGCGCAAGATAAATTACAATGCCCACAATTAAAACGTTTGATAATTTAAGCACAAGTCTGACCAGGAATAAACACAAAATCTGGCAGGAGAATAGTAAAACTACAAATAGAAAGTATGAAGACAGTCACAGCAGGTGCAAACGTAGCATATGTCCTCTGCTTTCAACAAAATGACTCAGTTTATAACTTCATCCAGATAGAAACAGACGTTTTGCATGTGGTGTGAAAAGCTGTACAGGAAGCTGTGACAGCTGGTTAAAATGTATGTTAAGTACTCATGGACGATTTGCAGAGCAATCTGAGTTTTCAAAGTGCAGCTGATTTGTTAGCTGAGAGCACGGAGCAGTTTCTTAGGAGGTAAAGATAAGATAAGATACTCCTTTATTGATCCCCAAAGGGGAAATTCAGGTGTTAGCACCAGCAGAGAAAAGATAAAAATGAGAATAAAAAGACAATACAACAATAATACAATATGACTATATTCAAATAAAATGACCAGATAAGTGACCAGATAACATGGCAATAAAAATAGAAGAATAAAAAGAATCAACTAGGGGTGTCCTCAGATAGTCGACGATTCGTTCCAAGGGGCCTGATTCGACTGCCAATCACGCAGTCGAAGCATCGAAAAAATGTGGTTATGAAACGAAGACCATTCCATTACAGCTGTATGGGGGTGCTGAATGACTGATTTCACATAGAATTGCTTGTTTTTTTTTCCCAAATAAACATGATATAAAGCCTATTTGATATACATGTTAGCCTATCAAATACACTGTGGAGAAATTTACTTAACTTGTAGTTTTATTCAATATTCTATCTATTTAGTGGTTGTGAGTGAACGTGGCACAATCCGATTTTGCGCAGAGCTCCGTCACAGAGCAGCATCTCTGTGGTGATTTGGCTTAACTTTAAAAGGCTCACAATGTCGGAAAAAAAAAAACAAAAAAAAAAACGGAACTTCAGACCAAGTAAAAGATGATCCAAAAAAAGTCAAATGCAGATTGTGTCCTTTCATATCACTCCACAACAACATGGCTTTCCACCTTAAACGGGTAAGTAGCCAGATAACTGGGCTAATAAAAGACGGTTCTGTTACTCAATTCTCATTTTTAATGCTGACTTTTATTTCATTTGATTGTAATATTTTAGGTTATTATTATATTATTATTTTTATTTATCTAAAAGGCTAATGCTATTTAATTTAGTGTTTGTTTTTGCATGGATGTTGCGCTGCGAAATGGACCCGACACAGCGCAATTAAGCCTATTTCATTTAATTTGAGCAGATAATGTGAGAAATTGTTTAGCCAAAAAATGTGAGCTTATCTGCAGAGATTATAGATACAAATAAATAACATGCTTTAGCCCGTTTGTTAGAAGAGGGTTTGGTTATGGTCACTTGAACTATACTTCATTTGTCTGATGTTTAGAGTTACTGACACTTTGCTCCAGTCTGTGTTTCAGTGTGTAGGAAAAAAAAAAAGTATTGTTCTACCTGCCTGAGCTGTTTTTTTATTATTATTATTATTATAATAATTATTATTATTATTATTAGTGCAATCAGAGCCAGCTGTAGGTAACTCAATTTCTTCTTTGAAAGAGGAGCACAGAACATCACTTCAAGTCTTTTTGTCAGGAGACGATGTCTACTGCTTCTCAGCAGCAGCGCACGTAAGCTACGTCACACCATGGCTTGATGCGGATTGGTCTGTGGTGAGTGTGTCGCGTGTCAATCAGAACGGTCGTCCAATCTTCTTCTTCTTTGGTTCGAACGGTCGTCCAATCGCCGGCTACGGATTGTTTTGAAGGTCCCGCCTCTGAAATCAAATCGGAAGAGCGGCTACCCAGATGGACTTGTGTAATATACATATGAAACTGTCCATCTGGCGTGTCAGGTTAAGCTGTAGGCATAGGCGCCCCGACGCTCCGTGTGCCGTGTGAGCACCGCTCTGCACTGTGCTGCGCTGCTCCGACGCCCCGTGTAGACACGCTTCACAAACAAGATGATAGATTCGACTATTAGTCGACTAATGGCAGGATCGGACGAATCAGATTAGACTATGGAAATTCTTAGTCGGGGACACCTCTCGAATCAACATGTGAAATGTGAAATGTTAACGTGAAAAATGTCTATTCTTCTGTCTGAGGTTCTTCTCCTGGTTTCTGGGAGTTCAGTGACAAACTCCTTGTCAGAATTCCAGGTTAACACGACCACTGGGAATTTAGTGGCAGATTTCTGGGTGGTCACGACTCCCAGCTAACAAAACTGAATAGTTACGAGTACAACACCTGGTTTCCTGTTGCTTGATCGGTTGTTTACAAGTATCAGATGCATGGTATGTTTGAAAAGGAAAAACCGAGTCAGTCTGATTCGCTGTGGTTGTTGCAGCCTGAAAACATGACAGGAAATGTTGGTTATTCTGTTTAGAAAGACACCGGATTCATTTGTGTGTTTCTTTTATGGCTTATATTGAAAATATTAGTGAAATACAGTCTGTTGAGCAAAACCGCACAACATTAATTTGTTTTTTGATAGTCATACATTTTTCTTAATTGTTGCTTGCACTGTAATAAACGAAACTCGTTTTGCAGGCTGCCATGGAAAGAAACTTGAAAAAAAAACTGCACGGGTGGGAACAAAGTAGGCAAAACAGAACGAAAATATGGGAGCATTTTTATTTTATTCCCATAAAACACAAGTGAATTTCAGAAATTTACAAATATATTAAATACATACACTGTACACAATAATTAAAAAACGTTTTGTATAAATAGTGCGTATTTTACATATTTACATGAGATAAACTGGTGTCACTGTTCACTAACATTATTTCATTTTCACACCAACATCTCAGAGCTTTTTATCTTACACGAGCTGTACAACATTCACATATTTAGAGAGGTGAAAATCACATTCAAGGTTCCCTGGTTGATCTTCTGTCAGAGATCAGGCTGTGTGCAAATGATCCAGAACGACTGAACCTCCAGGACCATCGGGTCAGTGTGAGACGGTCATCTGGGGATTTCTGTCTGGAGTCTTGGAGCTCAGACCAGAACAGAAACTCTCCTCCTCTGCTCTCAGAACGCTGTGATCTTCTGTCGGCACAGCGGGCAGGTACCAAACTGCTGGGACACCTTGGTGCTGCACTTCCAGCACAAACAGCGGTGACCGCAAGACAGAGTGACTTTGGCCGCCTTCATCATACACACCACACAGCGATCTGTGGACAGGAGACACGAATCGCATTTACATGACTGACAATTCACCGTTTGACTGATTACATCCTCCTCATGTTCAACTCAAACTGGACTGTATCAGCAGGAGGGACTCCAGCTTACCTTCAGAGATTTCCGAGAGGTGGAGGGCTGTGTCTTCATCACTGTCTGAGAGGAGGGGTTTAGGTACAGGACAGGATCTTCTGCAAATCAGTCCTTTCTTCTTTGAGCCTGCAGAACGAGTAAGAGAAAAAGAAATGAAATCACTCTTTGTTTTTTACAACAGCTATCAGCACTTCAGTACATGTGACATATCTACTAAACCCACCCAGGAGGGAAATGGAGTAGGCCTGTCCATAGATGTCAATCATGGCCCACAGTGGTCGGCTGAGGTCCACCCCTGTCAGCAGCTTTTGTTTTGTGCCGCAGTTTGAGACATATATGCTGCCACCAGCAGAAACCCAGAAGTCCAGTTCTGAACCTGCTGGACAGAAGGACTCAGGAATAGCAGCAGCCCAGTGCCCGGGCGTGCCGGTCAGGTCGGGGATGGCATAATTGGGCAGAGGAAGAGTTCTTCCTGAGGGCGACACGTTGGTGAAGCCCACACGCAGAGACCCCTCCCAGATCAACACATCCTTCTCCACTCTCACGCGAAGCCTCTCCCGAAGCCTCACTGTTCGGCTGCTGAACACCAGGCCGTTCCTGAAGGTGGTTTTGCTTCTCTCTGCTCGCCGGTGGCCATGGCTCAGACACACCATGTCTCCCACAGCCTGGACGTGGAAGGTTAGAGGACCGAGGCAGCACCAGCCACACCTGTGTCGCACCTGTGACGTCACGCCTGCAGCCGACGAAAAACACAGTTATGAGTCCTGGTTTATCTCAGTGCATTTATTCATTTACAGATAAACAGCATATCCTGATGCTAAATGGCAATAATGAGCTGTGTGCAGCATCGTGGTATTCACAGTTTGAGTATTGCACAACAGTGATCAATGTGACTTTTTGAAAACACAGTATTGTATCCATGAAGACTCCCTGTTCATCTTCTATACTGAAGCAACCATACTGTCACCCTTAAATCTTTATTCAAAGCACGTGTTTTAAGACCATGTTTTTACATCAATAAAGCTTAATGATGACAGGTTCAAAACAATAAACGATCATAAAGCAAAGTTCATTCATGAAGCTCATGTGTCCTCGGGTAATTCCCAAAGGATGAATCACAGTAAATTTACAACTCAGTGCCGGCTCCTGTTAAGCTTATCTTACCCACAAACAGCCTTAAACACAATCTGTGGACAGCTGAGGGCTTACAGGAATCGGGTCACAGCGTTTCAATCTGCCACTATTTATTTCTAAAAGTTAATTTTACTGCACTTTAATGGCATTTGCTAATTCAAATTACTGTCAAACCTCAATTCATTCCCATCACCATTTAGGAGCAGCTTAACAAAATAACTAAAATTAATTATATAAAGTGCAATTCCAACAGTTTCATCAGTTTCTGTCAAAACCAAGGAGAGCCATCTTACCACAGTTCCTGCTGTTGTTCTGCTTCATCATCTTGAGGATGCAGTCCTGAGTTTCCGTTGTGTGTGTCGAGGAGCTCACCTCTGTTTTTTTGTGATTGCCACAGAGTGGTGAGCGTGGATTTTAAAGTACAAGCAGGCGGGATCTAAAATGAGCATGAGGGCGGGACAGAGGGAGGGACCAAACCCTACAACCCGGTCATTCTCAGGTTACTGATTATCTGAAGTGCTGAAGATTTCTCAGAAGCTGTCATAAATGAATAACAGTAGCTTTCCGTTTCATTTCTGCGCCGAGGTTTTTGTTGGAGCACAAAGCTCAAAGCAAACTTTTATTTATTTTTTTTAATTGTGTGATGGACCTCTTCTGAACATGCTCAACTGCTCATTGACTTAACATTTCAAATAAAACACTAGAAAATGATTGGCTTGCATTATTCATTAATATGAGTTAATCTCCCCTTCTGCACTTGAGACATGTCATAGTAGATTGTGTGAAAACAGACTTCATGCATTTTATACTCAGTCACAATTCAGTTGAGAAACTTTCTGATATACTACACTCATTACACATATCTGCAACAATTTCAGAACATTTGAGTTTTATTCTTTAGAACTGTAGCACAAAAGCAATTAAAAAAGCAGTATCTCAAAGTATTAGATTACTTCACAGGATAAGATGGCGTTCCTCGTTTTTAAGGAGAAGCCACAATTATCCATTTTTTAAACATGAAACATTTTAGAACATGTTTGAGGTTTGAAATATCTGACAAAACAAATGAATAAACAGTGACTATATTTTGTCTACCAGACTAAGGAGACATGTGATATCAACATAAGATTCTTTCTACAGAGTCTGAATACAATTTTTTTTCTTTTTAGCACAACAGAATAAATCTTATGATATTTTCCATTAAGTGCGCTCTAATCCCATTTCCTTTCAGTAAAACAGACATCACATGACAGAACTCATGAATGCCGCAGTGGAAAGTTCCACCCTAACATTTTATATCATTTCAATGAATAACCTCAAAGGAAGTCCACACATAACTGAGTGATGAAAGAGTGTAGATTTTCTCACGTGCCTTTTTTTTTTTTAGAAACAGCACCCCCTGTCGCTTCCTATAGGATATTTCTCGGGAAAAAAGACATCTGTTTCAGAGAATCATGTGACAGGATGAGGCCTTACTGAGGAGTCCACAGTGAGATCATCACTCATGGAAATTTACTCGCAATGTGCAACAGTCACACGGCTAAAAGTCCCACTCCTTTATCTTCCTGTGAGGTTACAGCAACTCCAGCAAATCAATGAACCCAGAGCGTGTTTGAACTGGCCAGGTTATCTCTCAGTGCAGGCACTGAGGTTAAATCTCTTCATGCAAGAATTTACCAATGTGAATCATGTAGTATTTGCTAATAAATGTGTTCAATCTTCAGCCTGCCGATCGAATTAAAGCGTTTCTGCAGACTCACTGGCCTCTTCACCGTGTGCAGCTATATGCAGTTTGAAGTCATTAGTTCTGTTTTTTCTGATAAAAAATGTTCAGTTTTGCTTGTTATTATTCAGAGGGGTTTTTTTCCCACTGTATGTCACCTGATAAAACTTTTTCACAGAAGAGTGGCAGAATAGTCTCAACATAATTAACATAATTACCTCAACAACACTAACTGAGGGGAAATTCAGCAATAAAAAAATATAAAGAATGCTTCCTGAATCAGTTACGTAATAATGTACCGCAAACGAGAGAGATAAGGATTGTAAATCTTTTTACCTCCTCAGCCACTTGATGTATCATAAATCATATAATTTTAGATAATAGCACTTTGACCTGCATCAAGTGAAGCGTAAACAAAGGGTTGCTTCTATTAATAAATACAAATGTAAGCAGGATTCTTCTCCATGGAAGCGAATATGGAGCAAAAATGAACAGAGATGCTTTATTTTCAGGATGAAACTGTATCTTGTGACTCAGATAAAATTAATAATCATCCAAACTGCATTTTAATAATAATAATAATAATTTTATATAACGCTTCACATTGCATTATTCATTCACACCATACTGGGTGGTGGTAAGCTACTACTGTAGCCACAGCTGCCCTGGGGCAGACTGACGGAAGCGAGGCTGCCAATCTGCGCCATCGGCCCCTCCGACCAGCGCCAAACATTCACTCTCACAACTTTCATGCTAGGCAAGGTGGGTGAAGTGTCTTGCCCAAGGACACAACGACAGTTTTACACCTGCGGGAGCGGGGATCGAACCGCCAACCTTCCCGTTATAAGACGACCTGCTCTACCAACTGAGCTACTGTCGCCCCGAATTTCATTTTCATCTTCAATGCTGTAAAATAATTCAACATGAAAAAGAAAATGGCCACGGATACATGGTTTTTCAATTCAGAATCAATTATTTAATATTAAATTTTCATTCATAATATTGTTATATTAAATAATTCTGAATTAAAGTGTCCTCCTTTGTGTTTACATGGGAATATTAATTCAGAATAAAGGGTTAAATGGGAAACATGTTTATGCTCCTTTATTTATTCCTCTTTAACTCTATTTGTTGTGAAGTGTTCTAACTGGACAGCGGGAGGAAGTGACGTATTTAAGTCCACCAGAAGTAAACAACTCTTGTTCTTTCTTTCTCACAAAATTAACTATGATGCTACGGCTTTAAAAAGGTCCACATTTTTATGCTTCCATCCATCCACTCTTTCTATCACATCCATTTCTTCTAAGGTTTCCATTAAATAAATCGGCTCCGCTGGAGTCCGACATTTGCTCCGGGCCACCATCTTGAAATATGTGCATTAAGTTAAAGCAGAATAAAAGGTTTACATGGTCGAGGAACTATTCAATTCAGCTTTAAAATGACAATAAACTTTATTCGGAATTAAATTTAATTCAGAATCAACAAAACTCTAATTTGTAATCCCATGTGGCATGGAAAAGTGATGTCAGTGAACACTCTTTGTGCTTCACTCAATGTGTTACTATCATGGCTTGATGAACATGTTCTTGCCTTTCAAGCCGGAGACCCAGGTTCAAGAAGTGGTGACAAATTTCAATACAGTGCTGTTTATACTAATCTAATAATCCATGCGACTATACCACATTTTCAAAAATTGAAGGAATTGGAAGAGGAATCATATGAAAGAGATAAGGAAAGTGTATCTCTGCACCAGAATCATGAGGAACATTTTTCAATACTTACTTGACGATGTTTAATGCCTTGATCTGAATTAATTTCTCAGCATGGCGAGTAAGCATCAATCAATGTGTTACACATAATGATTAAAGCCATTTATCAGTCAAGTGAATGTGATTACTGAACTGGTATAATCCGCCATCCATGTGAATATTTTGTTTTGTTTTGTTGCATCCAGCAAAACGACTACCATTTCATATTTCAGTGTTTGATATCTGTGGTGTTTAATCAGGAAGCCGAGCGGCCCATCCCTCCTCCTCCACTGTGTACACCAGCTGCACCACACTTGGTCAGACATGGCAGGTCATCAAAAAATCTACTTGTTCCCACTCCACCTGTTCAAAACACTATCAATCTGCTGCCGTCCAATAAAAGGCTTGGCTTTCACCGCCGGGCCAATAGAACGGCATTAAAGCTGTGAGACCCAGGCCAATCCCTGGCTGCATTCTAATGTGGCCTATCTTTATCAAGGTGCCACTCCATTTCCACATACTGCTTATTTATGATTTCTGTGCCGAGAGCCGGCGGGAGGCATATGTCTTCAGGGGAACACAAAAATCTGTGTCCAGAGGGCTCGTTCAAGACTGGAGACATGGAGCTAACACACACCCAGGTGTGGATAAGAAGATGTGAACGGCCAGAGTGAGTTTTATCTGCTGCCGCACTGTTTCTGATGTGGTGCCAACTTGCAGAGAGACGTCAAGGACTTTTGTTCAAATCGCTATTAGTGTTTTGAATTATTTGCAAAATTTTGGGGACGAAAGGTGAGCTGTCACATCCAGAACGCCTTTCTCCAGACATCACTGGTCTTCTCCTGCTTGGATCTTACTGGATGTGTTCCTGATACCTGGAGGCAGACTGACGGTACTTTCCATGGATCCAAACATCCAGGGGTCTTTCCTGTTCAACAACGGCCTGAACCAGTTTCCATCGGACCTCAAGGCACCGGTGTGCCAGTACTCCATGCCCAACTCCTTCTACAAGCTCAACCCGGGCCTCAACAGCCAGCTGCAGCCAGGGACGCCGCACGGCATCAGCGACATCCTGAGCCGCTCCATGGTCGGCGTGGGCTCGACGGGCACCACCACCCTGCTGTCCGGATATTCCACCATGGGGGGCTTCGGCCCCTCGGTCACCAGCACCTCGATGTACTACAACCGAGACTACAACTCCTCCCTGGGCGGCTTCTCCAAGCCCGGCGCCGAGTGCCCCATGAAGGCTCGCAGCGTGAGCTGCTGGGCAGAGAGCAGCTGCGACTGGAGAGGAGGGCGGCAGCAGTGCAGCAACAGTGAGTCTGATGAGAGCGGACCGAGCTCAGCATCCCGCTCAGAACCACAGCAAGCATCACCATGTCTGAGAGGAGGCACAAAGCCAGCGCATCACTGCAGTGCCCGTTGAGAGAAACTATTCATTTTCTCATTTATTGCTCTGAAACATGTTCATTTGAACAATTTACAAGAATGTAAAAAAAGATTTTTATTTTATTTTAAGCTAATTCCACATCGGCTCATAAGCAACTAATAATGATTTATGCCAAAAAACAGCCATTTGTCAATGAAGGTACTAAATATCTGATTCTTTCAACACTGTTGTTCTCGTTCTCACAGGGCTTATTTTTTCAACGCTCCAGTTTTTATCAGAAATATCTGCATTCATCTCATCTGTTTACATCCACATGAAAGTAATTTAGGTTTTTTATTTGCTTTGTGATATTAGTGCATTTTGAATTGTTTGCTCTTCTGCTCTGATGTCTCCAGGCAGCGGTCATCTCGGGGAGATGTCCAACAGGAAGAAACACACCCGGCCGACATTCAGTGGCCATCAGATATTTGCTCTGGAGAAAACTTTTGAGCAGACCAAATATTTGGCCGGGCCTGAGCGGGCGAGACTGGCGTACTCTCTGGGAATGACTGAGTCACAAGTTAAGGTAGAGATGAACGCTCTCATTAACACTAAATTACTTTAAAAATTACTCCTTTGTAGCATTTTTCTGAGACATGCATGATGAAACAAATTAAAACAGTTTGATTGTTTACCCTACTACTCCTTTTTTTATTTAATATTGAGTAATTATCAAGATTTTAACCCTTTAAGTGCCAGTTTGATGACATGATGTTAACATATTAGTAATATGTTTGGTTTTGAACATTCACAAATTATTGTGTTTCAAATCTTTTTCATTCATTCATTCATGAATGAATTTCAAATCTTAATTTTTTTTATTTCAGTTTTGAAGTTCAATCTGTATTACTGTCATATGTTCTCAATGTTTTACTGATAAGAAATGACAAGCATTTGAGGAACTAATAGATTTAAGTGGTAGAAATGACATTTTATCCTGTCAGAAATAAAACCCTGGATACATGATTATATTTAGTGATGGCTTTGAGATTATAAAAATGTAGTTTAAATGGGAAACGTTTATCCTCAAATGTTTCTGTAGTTTAAATCTGAAACTGAAGAAAATTAAAATTTGTCATGGGGGGGGGAAACTAGCTTCATGTAATTAAAAGGACATTTAAACAATATAAATCCTGGTAACTATAATCTATTTTATCGGGGCTGGAATTAATTAAGACCTAACACGTGTGTTGACGGGTCCAGCTGAACCTGGCCCTGGTTCCAGGACTCCTCCTGGTTTCTTATCAGCATGTTTTACCTTGGCATCGACAGTCACGGAGAGATAACGCCGGCGGGCTCCTCGTTGTGCTTCAGGTGTGGTTTCAGAACCGGCGCACCAAGTGGCGGAAGAAGAGCGCGTCGGAGCCGAGCTCCACGCAGGCCAGCCACGCGGGGCAGAGCGGGGAGGCCTCGGAGAACGAGGTGGAGGACGAGGAGTACAACAAGCCGCTGGACCCGGACTCCGACGACGACAAGATCCGGCTGCTGCTGCGCAAACACCGCCGGGCTTTCTCCGTGCTGCGCCTCGGGCCGCACCACGTCTGACGCACGTGGAGCCCAAGCGCGCGAGCAGTCACGCCAACACACACATACACGCGCTTCTCTCTGCAGACTCGCATGCTTGTATGAATTTTAAATATTTTTGTTTGAAATGTTTAGTCAGTGAGCAGTTGAGCATGTTCAGAAGAGGTCCAACACAATTAACCAAAAAAAAAAAAAAAAAAAAAAAACTTTACTTTTATAAGCTTCTGGAAATAAATCTCCCTGGTCTGTTACTCAGTTGTGTGATGGAATTATACACACAAATATACTAATAATTTTGTAAAAACTATGATTTAATGACAGAAATAGAAAAAAAAATCTGCATGATGCTGTTGTGGGACATAATTAATAAAAAACAAAAGTTATACATTAAGGTTGATTTTTATTTTTTATCTTCAAGCCAAGTATGCCATCCTTAAAAAATCCATTAAAAAGTTTAATTAATCCATAGAACAGCCTTCATGACACAGACCAAGGCTTCAGACGAAATACATTTGTCTTTGAGTAGAATTCTGAAAATATACGTAGCGGCAACATTAAGAGTGGATTTCAGTAATTGTATTGACTCATAGTGTCACATCATTGATACAGCTTCTCATCTGCTGTTTATGTTTTAATTGCAAGTTGTCAAACTTAAAAAAAAAAAAGTTGATTATCAACAACCAGAATTTTATCATCATTTTTTAGGAAAAGCAATAAAATGGCACATGATAATTGTGAGGAAGCTTTCTGCTGACGTCCACTCAATGTTTTGTTCTTTTCATTTAACTGCCAGACGCTCCCAATGAAGTTCATTTTAGCAAAACATGAGTCTGTTGTTTTATTTCCTATTGTCTTGTTTTTGAAATATGTGACAAACCCGCAAAAGCACCTGAACTCCTGCACAATAAATTATTGGGAATAATTTATCAAACTGTTTGTCTATAGTTTGTTTTTAACTGAAAAATCAAAAGTCACATGCATTACTGGAGGCGGTGGGTTTAAGGTCTACCAGCGTTTAACCCACAGAGTGACAGTAAAAGTGAAATGGCAACCGAGAGGTGCAAAAGCTTAAGAGGTCAAGGGTCAAATCTTATGTGATTTACTCCTGTGGTATGGCTTAATTGAAGACAATGACCCTCACAACCCACCTCAACATAAAATCAATAGCAATAGAGCGGCTCGATCACCATTCGGGCTGAGTGAGTTCGGGCTCCGTGTGGTTCATTAGCTGACAGCAGGCCTGACAACTGTGTTCAGACGCCCTGCTCCGATAGAAAACCACCCCTCCCTCCATTACTTCAGTGTTTCTCAAGTCCGTGCAGGAAGGTGTGAAAACGCAAACAATTAACGGCTGTCAAGTCCCACAAATCCAAGTTTCATCTCCTTCCAACACCCTGCTACCGGGACATTTTTCGACAACTGAATTAACAAACCACTGAGAACAAATGACAGAGAAAATGAAAACCGGCCAAAAATTCAGCACACGTTTTGACTGGCGGGAGATTTCGTACTGGAACACAGAGATCTAAACGGAAAGCGAAAGGCGTAGCAGATTTCAACAACGGTGTTTCAGGAAGAGCAGGTAGAAATTCCTCTAAAGGGTGTGACTTCAGACTGAATCCGCGGTAGCCGATCACAGTTAATCCCTGCTAGGAATGAGACTCTGACAAACCTTTGAGGGAAATATTTTATTTGCAAAAAGTGAAACATCATAATGATGTAGTGTTTATCATTATCAATCCAAAAGATAAAATTGATCTCATGATCAACTCCACTCTAGTGACAACATTAAACTAATGCTACAAGTTCATTACTGACATTCTGACTCAATCTGCACAAACACCTGCATCTCTGTGTGGTTATAAAGAGATTACGCTGTACAAACAAATGTGAATATCTGTGAATCCATGCATGCAAAAAGCATTTTGGTATCAATACAGGGAGTGTACTGTTCCATCCATCAAGCTGTGCAGGTCCCGAAAAAACAGTCAAAAATCAAATTACATTTAGTCATAAACATGTTAAATTCACTCCATTTTCTTTTTTTCGTGCCACAAGAAAACATCAAACTTAAAACCTGCATATTAAAAAATAGATATCGCTGATCTGGTGCTAAAGTTTCAGACTATGAAAGAAGAAAACAAGCATAAATCAAGGAAACTCAAACAGTGAGCAGAGCTTTCGTGCGCGTGCATGTGCACATGCATGTGTTTAAACAGAATTTATGAGGTTGAAGTGAGGACACGGGGATAATTGATTCATACAGTTTTACATGTGTAACTGTGATTTTATGTTGTGTGTGAGTCTTTCGAACAACCATCAGTGTAAGGTGACGCTAAAGCAGCAGCGCTGTGCGGAGGAACCGGTGTTTGTCCAGGCGGTGGGAGGGTAAAAGTCCTTTTTTTAATCAAAATACACTATTTGAAAGCTGAATTCAATGTAAATGTGAAGACAAACTGAAATGACAAACTCAGCTGTGGGGACTGTAGCAGGCTGATGTATCAAATCAGTATTAAATCATCAAAAAACATCAGCTAAAGAGGGGATGCGTAAACCAGAGGTGGCAAAATCCTATTAACCTGCAGTTTATTACTTTTGGCAGTGAGTTGAGGTCAGTGCCAACCAGGAGAACACAAAGTAAATGTCCGCTTGCTAAAATCTGTTATAGTTTGTTAAATAAAAGCACTTGGTATGATAAAAACAGAAAGGATGTCAGTTGAAGCTCATGAGGGTAAAACATTATTTCTGTGCTAAGCTCCTCCCACTGATGATGAAAACTGATGACAGACCGTAAGTGAAGACGGATATGTGAGAAAAATACAACCTCATAAAGTACTGTCAATGTTTCATCTGTGGGAGATAATCAAATTAAGTGTGTCAGTAGGACTCTGATACGACAACATTTCCTGTATGATGACAGTAAAATATAAACACAACAAAATGTGGCATAAAGCAGGAGGACCGTGGGACATAAGCTCAAGATTCAATCCAATATTCCATATTTTTAAAGTTTTCTCAATAATTGTGCACGGTTTGCTGTTGCTGTAATACAGTATTATTTGATTTTTTTTTTTAGCTAAACATGAAGTCTTATTATGATACATTTGAATTGAGAGACTAAGTTAAAAGCTTAGACAAAATGTTTAAGGGTCAGTTAAAGACAAGTGCATGTTATGATATCTCCTTTGGGTCTATATTAAGAAATACAAGTAAAAACACTTCAAAATTTGTTGTTTTTTTTTTTTTTTTTTTTTTAAATGAGTCTGCATGTAGACATGCATTCATCCACGAGGTCTGGTCCCATTTGGTCTAGTTCATAAAACTCTCTCCCAACGGCCGAGTCTGCTCTGAGACTTCAGGTGAGGGGACTTAATGAGGAGGAGACTGTTGAAAAGAATCCGACGCTCGCCTCCGGACAGCTGTGGTGGTCGGCGCGAGGCAGCGAGGTGAGGCAGAGTGTTTCCACGCCGCGGGCTGAGTTTCCCCCCTGCAGGCGGTCGATGGGTCGGTTTGCACCGGGTGACAATCACGCCGATTGCCTCCTGCAAGCGGAGCTCTGAAGACGGTGAGGTGAGAGACCTGCAACCAGGAATTAAAATCAAACCATCATCCTGGGAAAAAAGGCCCTGACCTCTAGATGTTTCCTGCTGCTCCATCCCACTGAAGGCTCCCCAAGCAGTTTATAAAGCATATTAGTTAACTTTTTTTCTTCAAATTCTGTCACGAGAAGCCGAACGTGAGCCGGTCGCAGCACCTTTCAGACTCCTTGATTGCGTGGATCTCATCGTTTCGCCGACCCCTGAAGAAGCACCCTCATGAAAGAGCAGTTTGTCCCGAAAAGAATAAATTTAAACGGCAGCAAAACAAAATCATGGCCGTAAAAATGCCAATACGCCGTCCGGCTCAATGAATGTCTGACCATCGGGGTGGTAATTAATGAAAACCGGGCCGCGGCAATGCACTTAACGAGTAGCAACAGTGACACCGGAGAGGATTCGATAGACATAGATCAGTGAAAAGTGCTGATCGCCTGTACTCCGACCACACTGGACACAAAGGAGCGTTTGTGTCCCGCAGGCACTTCATCTTAGTTCATATCCTGACTCCACTGGGCCGGCCTGGTTATGGCTCTCTGGGGACCGCAGCCAGATTGCTGCGATCATTCTCACACACTGAATCTACCCTCTGGAGGAGACGCGCGGTGCAGTGCAAACACACACTCGGAGGCGCAATACGCTCACCGTGGAGAGGGATCCGAGTCAATGGTCGTTTGTCCTCAGCGAGAAAGACAAGAAAACAGGCTGCAGGGGAACAAGAAAGCATAAGGGTCACTTCACATGGTCCGTTTGTTGCCTGCACAACACGCTGAAGTCGCCATTTTAACAGCTACCTTATGGTCTCCCATACAGACGTTCGGACCCACAGTGTTGTAAACAACACCATTCCCACCATCTTCTCTCTGAAAGGAAACATGACCATTCAGACACAAGGATTCACGGATAGTTGGACTGAAATTCTGCTTGGTGTCAAAACGACTCCACCAAGTGGAGATCTGAGGAGGCTTCTGAGTCTCGGTGAAGAGCGACTGACCCTGTGGATGAGGTCCTGCACAGGTCTGGACATGAGGATGCGGTCGCACCAGGCAGGACAGCGGGTGTTCATGTACTGAGTGGGCTTGCTGTATTCCTCACTGTAAGGGTAGCTGAGCAGGAGACAGAGGAGAAAAGAAAAGCTCGATGTCTGGACAGGACTGTGAGGAGGAAGCAGGCGGCTCAGTTTTGAGCTTCACCTCGGGGGAAACCTGATGTCCTCTTCTCTGACCACGTCATGAAACGCTGCAACTTCTTTGTCGTATTTCAGCAGCTGAGGGACAGAGGCTGCCGTTAATGAAAGCTGGAAACGCCAGCATGTGGAAATAAACACAACATGGATGAAACCGAGGTGGTTCAGTCCCGATTGGATCTATCCGGGGTGACGGTGCAGATCGTGCTCTCACCGCTCTGCCGTCATCCTCTCTGAAAACCGCCTGGTGCAGGTAAGCAAACAGCTTCTCCTCGATGTGGAGCAGCACCTGCACGTGAAATGAGGCCACGTCAGGCAAGGCGTGTCACGAAAATATTTCAGATGCTATCTGAACCGTTCCTAGAAATGCGCTCTGATTTTATCACCTGGTGGTCATTATCCTTCTCCTCATATATGATTTTCTCCACCTCGTTGCTGCTGTCTTTCTTCACTCGCTGCTCGTCCGCTGCAGTGGACAGATGCTGGCCAAAGAGAACCGAACACACGGATGTCAACATCCCACATCGGCACATTAAATTTATCATCATGAGGGACGCCGATACAAACCTGCACCAGGCTGAGTGTGTCCAGGCGAAAGTTGAAATCTCCAAAGACGAAAAAAGGCAGAGAAGAATGGCGGCTATCTGATATCCTAGAACGAGAGAAAGAAAGAGAAGATCTTTTCCTTTCTGTATAATTCAGAATAACTCTGTCAAACGGTGAAGCAAATCCGACCTGTTTATGACGTATCTGAGGGCGTTGTTGCGGTTGGCCGAGTAAATGGAAGGACTGGAGCTGCAGGCAATGAGGTTGGAGGCATCATGGAAGAGGTGCACGTTGACCAGGTCGAAACCTCTGTGGAAACAGCAACAGGTCCAGCAGCCGGGTAAAGAAAAAGCAGGAAAACAACAGCTCGGCCGAATACGTTTTTTGCCAGCATTCCTGCTCTATCTAAGGCGCTCTCTTATCTCATATTTGTCTGCGCTGACGAGCGCCCGCTCCTTCAGGCTGTATGTCACTGGAAAACAATTAATGTGCATATGACAAACAAAACGTGTTGACACACCGCAGGACGGCGCGGCAAACAGACGGTGGAGCCTCACGGCGGAGCAAACAGCAGCGGGGCCGAGTGATTTACACCTGCTCCGTTTGGAGGCTACATTAATCTCAACGTCCAACCTCCAATCTCCAGAACAGACGTGCAGAATAGATATTACGTGAAAATGGCCTTCAGATATGTGCTCTTTGGTACAGTGGACAGAGCGCTGTCCTCACTGCGAGAACGTCTGGACTGATGGATGGATGGATGGCACTTCATAAAAATATAGAAAACTTTTTTCAACATTGTTATTTAAAACATCCACAGAGGGAAAACCAAGAAGAAGGAAACCAGTGATAAGAAAACTGTGAGCGATGGTTTCAGAGTGGCCAAACGAGTTTAAAGAGCAGCTCTGTGGTGTTTGTTTGCCAGCAGCAGAGATATGGAATTCCCACTAAACGTCAAAACCAGATATGAAATGATTAAATTGATATTACTTTTGCAGGTGCAGCTGCCCATCTGATAGTATTTGTAAATATCTGAATCACATTGAAGCACATTAATCTTTGTGTTAAAGCTTCCTTCACCAGGCAGAAACATCCGAGACACACAGAGCAAAAGTAACTGTCTGGTCTGAGTGAAATGTTTTGGCTCTTCGACCGTTTGGCAGATGGACAGCTGGACTTTTAGTCGACTGTTTTGTTTTCAGTAGAATTTATTCTACCGTTTTATTTCAAACCCGGATGTTACTGGTCTGCCTGACAGTTTAAAAACAAACAAAAAACGAGAGTCCGGCTGTGCCGCTGTGCCGAGGTGAGGCTGGTGTGTTTCACGTACTGGTTGTGTATGATCCAGCGGGTCCTCATGAAGCCCTTCCTGGACCACTTGAACTGCAACAGAGAGGAATTGAGTGAGTCACTAAGCTCTGTGTCTTTAAAGGGCCAAACTGATAATTATCGATTCTCGCACATAATTTGTCTCATCTTCCTGTCAGAGGCGGCAGGCGGCCCCCGTAGACTCATTTGTCCCAGCATCTCCCTTTGGCCCGTGTGTTCCCCTCCCTACACCCATACACACACACACACACTCATTCAAGCATGCATACTCACATCAGGCCAGAAATTCTTTGGGAATTTTTCTTTCTCCACGGTGTTGACCCCGGCCAGGGAGCCCACACACTTGTTCTGCCCCAGCACCGCTTTAAAATCCTTAACTGCGAGCGGGAGAGGCGGCGGCATGTAAAAGAGTGAGAAAACATGCAAACAGAAATCAATAAACTGGTGTTAACCTCATCAGAGCGGCATACGTGATGAGAGAATCTATAAGCGGGCCATTAGCCGGCGTTTGGTTCGGGCCAGGCGGCGAGTGGCAGCTGCGGGATGTTTATGGTTCTTCCATAAGCTTTTCTGAGGAGCTTTTTCACACCTAACGTGACTGGACTATGCAACAGCGAAATAACAGCCTCGCTTTGAATTCCACTTCTTTTGCAAATACAGGAAAGGCACCTCAAAGTGCCATTCCACACAAAGAAGTGGTTTAAAAATTTAAAGGATTCAAAAGTAGAAGAGGAATTTTGAAAATTGCGCACGATAATTTTACTCCTGCATCAAAATGAATGAGTTATACAGTGGGGGTGTTTGAAAGGGGGGAAAAAATAATTGTAAATCTATGACAGGCAGGTAATTAATGGAATGGGGGAAAAAAAATCAATGTAAAAATCACAATTAAGATTTTCTTTCTTACCTTCGAAGTCATATTGATGGATATTTTTTAGTGACTTATGGATGAAGTACATACTCCCCAAGGCCTGTGGAGGGAAAAAAGGATATTTTAACAATATCTGCCTGACGTACCTGGAGACAACGCGAGTTAAAAGACACCTAATCAGCTTTCGTTACAGCATCTAACGAAATCTTAAGAGCTGTTTTCCAATTTGAAAATTGAATACATTTTTGCTGTGTATAACAAAAGAAATAACATTTCCTCAACCTGATTTAATCAAACTATAATTTTATAGTAAGAGAGCAAACCACTACACAGCATGCAGTCACGAACACAACCTTTAAAATGAGACAATTCTCAATTCTGACTCTATAAATTCTATAAAAGTGTCAAACTTTTACTTTCTAGAACTCCTCAGCAGCGGTTCAAAATGAACAAAACAAAACAAATGCTTCGACATGGCAGCAGAAACGGCTGAAATTGTTTTTCGGTGCGATTCTAAAATAAAATAGTAATTCTTCATTATTTGTGTTGAATTGCGAATCAGTGTCACATTTATTGTTTATTGTTACTATCAGAAAAGACACATGTAACTTTAAGGAATACAGACTTTTGAGGAGAACGTCTTAACTGCGCGGTGCGTCCACACGCCGACCCTCACACACACACACACACACACGCACGCTCACACACTCCGGTGTCCAATCATCCCTGACACGGGCCTGACAATTTTTAATGTACTAACTGCCTGCTCCACTGATCTGATTAATCATGCCCTGCGAAATCAATAAAGACAGAAAATTAAAACCATTTAAAAGGTATTAAGCAGTAGCCCTGCTGTCTGCAGGCGCCGCTGCTGCGACTGGGGGCCGAAGAAAAATCAGCCGGGATCGGGGCGTGACAGACCGCCGTGCGACCCCCCCCTCTCACACACACACACACACACACACCGAGCATGAGAGATCTCTCCCTGAAGAGATCATTTATCATCAGTGCCAAAGTCGTCCTCATTTAATGAAATGGAATCGTCTCCGCGGTCCGCTCAGTGAGCTGCAATTAGCGAGCGACTCGTCTAAACAAAGGCCGGAGGAGGGCCGGGCGGCCATGATGTTAAAGCCTCGACACGGAGCTGAGAGAGAGAGAGCAGAGCAAGTTCCACAGAAGTTATCCTGCAGTTTCAGTTCACAGCAAAAAAACTTTCAGTCTCTCTGGAGACTCGAAGACTTCATCCCGATAACCAGCTAAAAGATAAAAAATTATAACATTTCTCCAAGTTTACATAACAATGTTATATTTAAACGCTACAGCAGAGTGCTCATGCACACACCTACAGTCAAACACACACACACACACACACACATCCCCCTCCACATTCTGCTCCGCATACTCCGCCAAACACCTATCTTCATCAATCAGGTTTGTGCACAGTTTAATAAAAAAATATTGACTTACAAGTGATTTTTTATCAAAACACCATTTGTACTGGGAATGCATGCAAGTCTGTCCTCTCTACTTCTGCAGCCCCTCTGAAAGGAGAACCCCCCCCCCCCCACCACCAACACCCACCAAAGTCTCTCTTGGCCATATAACTGATGATCTGCAGCCAAGGGGAAACAAATTGAAAATCAATGCAGGTGGCACAGACGAAATGAGAATGAGGCATTAGGTGGGGTGAAGGGGAGGGGGGGCTGCAACCCTCTCAGGGCAAACAGTGGAGGGTGCAAACACTTGAGTGCGAGAGGGAAACTTAGTCCCAGCTGTCTTCCAGCCCCCAACACACTTTATTTATTGTGCACAAATGGGGCTGGGATCAATAGTTTTAATCTAGAGTTAAATGTATTGACTTTGGCCCGGCTCCCCAACACCTGGCCATTGACTCCACGCTCCTCCAGTCTGCAGACGCAGCCAATGACCCCTACTGTCACACACCCAGTGTGAGGCGATCACCTGGGAGGAGCAAGGGTTAATAGTTTAAGAAACACTCAGCTACTTTCCTCGGCCGGAGAGCTGCGGCTCCCATCACAGCCCATTTACACACACACGACTTTAATTAGCTTCTCATTGGAAATGTTAGGTTTTCACGTACAAGTTACCACATAGGGTCACTTTCAACACCACAAAGACCGATCTATCAACGTTTGTGCTGCGCGAGGTCACAAGAACACCGAGCTGCACGGAAGAATGAGCTTTCGGTGCACTGTGTGACCCACGCCGCCATTGGCGTTGCTCCGTGATGGCGCTTTAACGAGGAGCAGGCCCGCCTCCACCGCTCAACAACAGGTGACACTCAGGAACGCAGGTAGCAAGTAAACAAAGCGATCCTTAAGCACACCGCCTCCGGTTCAGCTCACGTTCTTTCAAATCGGTATCTTTCAGATCAATGGCACATTCATACAAGTGTGCCGCGGCACGTCTGAGAACAAAAACCCGTCGGGCTTGATGTATGAAAACCAACCCACCCGTTACGGTAAACACTCTCTCCCTGACAAGAAGGAAATCCGCTGATGTCTGCAGGTGTGAGGAAATCTGTTCTGTCGGGGACAACAATGTCACGTTTTCTAATGTGGAAGCACTTAGGTACTTGGAGAACAATCTTTGGCGTTGCGGTGGTGCCATGGCTCACCCTCACAGCGCGAGGGTCTCCTGTTCGAGTCCTGGCGACAAAGTGTTTGGACTTTGCATGGACTTTGATTTTTGTATCGTCCTACAGCCTGATTTAGAGAATAAAAGGAGAACACCAAGGCTGTAGAGGGGTGTAGTCACTGGTTTGAGTTTGCATGTTATCCCTATGCATGTGTTTTCTCTGGATACGCCACCTCTTACAGTCACAAATGCATAAAATGAAAGAAGCTTGAATGAGGACCAAACATGGGTGCTGTTTTCAGGCTTCAGTCCACCTTGTGATTCTCACACACCCATCCTGGACATGCAGCTCCCTCTCAGCACTAACGTGGAGGAGGGCTCCATCTAGTGGAGATACCTGGAAAATGAGAGTAGCGGTTTCTCACCGTGAAGCTGTCCTCGGCTTGGAACTGGTTGTCCACATAAATACAGGCCCGGTCGAAGTCTTTCATCTCCACACTGGACTCGATGCTCCTGAGGACGGCAGAGCGCGACAGAGAAATTACTGAGATACAGAATAAAACAGTTTGTTGTCCAGAAAAACAACTAATTCAAAAATTAGTATTTTTTTTTTAATCTACAAATTCCCCA
This sequence comes from Salarias fasciatus, assembly GCF_902148845.1. Taxonomy (NCBI): domain Eukaryota; kingdom Metazoa; phylum Chordata; class Actinopteri; order Blenniiformes; family Blenniidae; genus Salarias; species Salarias fasciatus. The sequence continues at coordinate 8,661,126 of NC_043756.1, read as the reverse complement.
GTTCAAATGAGTCTTGATAGAAAACCTTCGGACTTTCTTCCAGCTGATAGGATCAAACTGGTTCTGCTCCACTTCACTCTCACTTCTTATGCAGCTCTTAACCCTTCCTGCTTTTTCCATTATTTCAAATTTTTCACTTCTTTATTTTTTCATTTTATCTTATCTTAAAATGACACATTGTTGCTATTTTTAAAAATTAACCGGTAAATGAACAATTATGTAAAATAAATGTTTGTTGAAGAAATATTCTCATGTCTTTGTTATTTCATGGTTGACTGACATAAACTCAAACACACACACACTCTGATGGTAGAACATGCACTTTATTTGGCACATTGATCCTACCAGAAGAAGTTTTCTGCGTGGCCCATGTTGGCCATGTAGTCCTTCCCTCCCACCTCCTGGAAATGCAGGGCGATGAACTGCGGCTTGTAGCTATTGATAGTCTGTTACAAAACAGAGGAAACAGGCTCAGGGTGACAGTAAACATCCGTCAGACTCCCTGCACTGGTCTTTGTTATCAGTCATCAGCACAGCATCGGTTTTCCAGAGGAACACAGAGACACTGTGTATATTAGGATGTCAGCGCTGCGGAGCTTCAACAGAGCTGGGCTGGTTACCAAAGATCAGAACTTCATTACAGGTACTTTTTTAAGGTGAATAATAAGAAGTAACTAGCTCCTTTGAACAGTCTCTCTTGCTTTACTCTTTCTCAGCTGGACTGGTTTTCTGTATACTGTAGTGTTGCTGAGCTGAGTTCAGTCTGACTCACTCATCCAGCTGAAGTTGCAGCTGTTACAGGACTAAGATGCTCCATGATGCACAGCTACTAACAGAAATGGATTAATTAACCAATGGCAACGAAAAGAAGCAGCCACAAAATATCCGAGATAAACTCCAAACATGCAGTTGCTGATCGAGGTGATGCTTCTGTAAACGCTGCAGGAATTTTAATCTTGTTTTTAGTTAACGTTAGTGTTGCTGTCAGGAGGACTGAGTCAGCTCAGAGATAATCAACACTCTTCCTCTTACAGTGAACAGGAGTTCAGTGAATTACCAAAAGCTTCATATCATGGAAAAGTTAACCGTCACAGTCATCAAGGCAGAGGGAGACAGCAGCTCTGCAGCTCGACGACGTACCACTAAAGTAACAAGCCCGCAGAAACATCAGTAATCCTAACTGTATTACAAATACATTACTAACGTCATTACTCGGACATTACTGGTGTTACAGCAACCATCTGACAGCGGATTGAAACATTATTACATTTCAAAGTAACACAATTAAATAAGTACGCCTTACCTTGTACAGTTCTTGTAGCCAGTCATTTTGAATTTCCCCCACCTACGAAACGGCAAAGATAAAAATCAATGACTTGCTCCGTTTACAGTCAAAGTGTAGCTGCTGTTTGCAGGAGTACACAAAGAAGTCAATATAATTTAACACGAGCATTTGTTGCACAGTTAACCGACGTTTAAAGAGTCCTGAAACAGAACAGTGAAGCTTAGTGTAAAGCTGCATCTTCATCTTAATCAGACATTGAAGTCTTGCAGACTCTGTCATTAATAAGCTTGATTACCAGGAGCTGCTTGAATCGTTCAACCTGAGGACAGGCATTTATGTTTATTTATATTTATATAAAATCAAATCATTTTATTTAAATTTTTTTAAGACCAGTTTTATCTAGAACATTGTTCCAGGGAGCAGAAAACTATCACCACTCAAACTGAAGAAGCATGTCAGCGCACAGGGAAACCCCAGAACAGGTAAACTCAACAGAACATATCCAAGGCATTCTCTATGTGAAGCAACAGTGCAAACCACTGCTGCACCGCGCCTCCATTCACATGCACATACAATGTTTCTCAACATGGATGAAGCAGCTTAACCATTCGCTGCAATATGTTTCACCTTGTATCATAGTTTTCAGACAGACACTAAGTTATTTTCTAAAAGACGAACCACAATGATGCATGTTTAACTCTCAAATTAAATCAGCTTCTTCAGTTTCAGTGTTTAACACTGTTACCGTCAGTCGCTTGGTTCATTTTACGGTAACTTTGAATCATTATGAGATTAAAACAAATTAAAGGTCATTTTAAAGGGTATAAGGAATAGAAAGTAGAGATATTAAAGTGTAAATGTAGGCTGTACAAGTCAGAAGTCATGAGCAAAATGACTAACAATGTAATCCACGTTTGGCCAGTATCCACACAATCCCCCTGCAGGCCTGTTTAATACTGCACGGCCAGTCAACAGAGGAGTATACTGTAACACCCAACACAATGCACATCCACAGAGAAGCACTGATTAATACCGAATGTCAACATATGAAGTCTGTTTTTTTTATGTTTTTATCACTTCACACTAAGTTTTAGTTGTAATTCTTAAACTTTAACTTCCTGGTTAAAGCTGTCAACAAGGCTGATTTGTATTGATATTGAAGGAAAATGTGTCATTAACAACATTATACCACAACAAATTCACTGCAAGTGTGACATTTGTATTCAATTCTAATTTGTCTTTAAAATGTATTTTCTAGCTATTAAAAAACCCATACATGAACAGAAAGGATTTTTAACTTTTATAGAACGATGTTTTGAATCTGATTTGTCACAACGTTGCTTTTATAACTTGGCCTCCTGTGCAGATTAATGCACGACTCTCTGCGAGGCCAAGAGGGTTCATCCCGTCTGAGAGACGACTTTGCATACTGCATTTGCATGACAGGGGGGTCTGCAGCTCGGCTCCTGTAACCTGGAGGATTAATGTAGCATCCTTCTGCCGACATGATTCATACTTTCAATATACATGAGCGTCAGTTTCCATTTATTGATACTTAGTGACAAATAGTTAATCTGGAAATAGATAAAACAACATTGAAGCATCATAATTCAGTGATTAGATCCTTTTTGTGTGTGAGTGTTTGTGCCTTGGATAATGCACCACAAGAGCTCTAAGAGGAGGATAAAGGGAGATAAAGTGAGCTTTTTAAGACTCAAACGCAGCGACTGAGTTTCAGATTTGTTGTTTTAGGCTCTCTGATAGAAGCGGCTGACTCGTGTCTCTGGCAGCAGTGTTCTTCATTAACTCTAAGACTGCGGCAAGCAAACACTCGTCTTACGTAACATGTAAAAACAACAGGAGAGGTTCGTATTAAACGGAATCATAACACACACGGCGTGCTGAGGGAAGCAGGAGTTCACTTGTTGAGCTGCTCGTCTGCTGCAGTCAAGCAATAGGATTTATTCTGTGATGTGCTTAAGGTCTTGCTATTATCCCGAAGGCTTGGGGAACGTTTAGGAGGGTTTGTTTATAGAAATGAGGGGACCCGAGTAAGTAGAAAGGCTCAAGTCCCCCGAGCGAGATACCATCTGTTTACATATCTCCCACAATGGGACCTAACATGTTTTCATTGGAGCTCGGTCTGGCAACCGGAAATATGGTCCCGAGCCAAATTTCCATGAGCGTAAGAGCCCTCCTCCCTGCAACGTCTGAACGTTTTGTCTGGAGAGCTCAGGCCGAAACAAAGAGCGGGCCGGCCGGGTCCTCGGACGGGTGTTTAGAGAGCTACAAATCACAGCGTGGCCACTTCCACTCTGTTTAACAGTCGTTCTACTGCTAGCTTTACACAGATACAAACATGTATGATTGAGCTATATACTTTAACTTAAATAATTTCACAGAAAGGTTGTTTGGGGCTCCTAAACAGCAAGATAAAGATACTATAAACAGACAGACACTCCCTGTACAAACATTGTAAAATGTCCATGTGTGATATCTGACCTTAATGTAAAGGTAAAATGAATTCAGAATTACATAAGATGAGCTGTATTAATGTCATCTCAATGATGTTTTTATGATATGCTGCTGTTTTCCAACCTGCTTCAGAACATTTATTCCTGCAGGACAAGCTGGTTTCACATGACTGTAGGAGGAATGGTTAAAGATCTTTCCTTTAAGCGGAGACAAAGTATTTATCCACAGAAGAGACGAAGAGCAAAAACACTGCGATTGATGGCGAAATAACAAAAAGGTTTATAATTAATGTTTGAGTTTATGACCTGCAGAGGAAGAGAATTTGGTACTTAGATATTTTTCATTGTATTCTTGTTAAAGTATCAACAGAGGTCAGGAATTTCCAACATTAATCCAACCAAACAACTGGCTGAATTATTATTACTCAATAATGATGAACCTAGCAGTGTTAAGGGGTCCATTTTCAGTAAAAAGAAAAGAAAAAGGGATGTTAATGATACAGACAGACTCCAGCATGTGTGTCTGTGAGAGCAGAGATCACAAAACAGTTTGGGAGAAAATATTCAAATGTTGTGGAGGCACTATGAATTCAGAGTCAAAAAACAAGAATTGTTGACTTGTAAGCGACACACATTAACTGCACCTGTTGTTTCTTTAACTGAGACTTTTGTATTTATGGCTTTCTTTTTCTGTCGCATGAGAAAAAAGTTCATGTTGGGCTGAGACCAATATTTACACGAAAAGCTGTCACAAATATAAACTGTTCCACCGACTGCTTGATGATATTGTGCACCTTGAATATGAAGACCCTGCAAATGCACCAAAGCTTGATAATGAGTAGATAGATAGATAGATAGATAGATAGATAGATAGATAGATAGATAGATAGATCTTCACCTTTTAACAAAATGAGCCAAAATTCTTGTAAACTATACATTTTGGAAGTGAGGTTATTAAACCTTTTATTTAACAGGAGACTGTCAATGTCTAACACCAGCCTCATGAACAGTCTGCGATGACCTGTCATTATATTTTATTTTGATTATAAAGTGTCCCTGTGATATGGACATGTGCTCCATTTTCACCTTGCATTTTCAGGTGTTTATAAAAAAAACTCTTATTTCTCACCGGACTCCATCCAGCATCTTCTAAACCTGAGCCACTCTTCTGCCCGGCCGCGGGTCATGTGACACCTGAACAGGTAATAACAATAACCTGAATGTGGACTTGAGCCCGTCCGGTGAGCCAGATGGAGCTCTCCTCTCCCTCCCACGGAGCACATGCGGCTGACAGCTGACAGGGAAACCCGGCTCTCTGCAGGCGGCTTTGTGCTCCTCAGACACTCGATCCCCGTGAATCACAATGACAGAGGAGCCCGTGAAGCGGGCAGAGAGGGAAGCTCTCTTGGCACACTTGTTGCACCTCGCAGCGCAGACGCGCCGCAGCCCATTGACAGTGAAACTTCCCTCCGCGGCGCGCGGCGCTCCTCAGCCGAAAATCAACCCTCCGGCGGGACGCTTTTCACGTCTACCTGCCTACTCACGTTGTCAAAGAGCGAGCCGACGTTGGCGGTGACGAGCAGCACATCGGTGAAGGTTTCCATGTTGGAGATCCACCTTGAGCGGCACGGCAGCGGGTCCGATGAGGAAACTCCGGCGCAATGACGCACAGAAGAGGCCTCGCGCCCGGCGGCTCTGCGGCGGCTTACGGAGGCTTACACCGAGGGCGCGTGTGACTGAGAAAGGCGGCTCAGATGTCCACGGTCGCATCGAAATAGCCCCGCATCTCTCACTGATGGCGCGCCGCCGCTTCTGGCCCAACTTGCGTGCGGACGGCGGTACGTGGTGTCAGACCGAGATCCGGAGCCGGAGCCGCGCTCGCCTTCATTTTCCCGCGGAGCAGCGCTCGAGCCGGTCCATGAGTGCCAGCAGCGCGCGTGGATTTGCGCCTCCTCCGGGTTAATTGGACTAGGAGCGTCTTAGAGGGCTAAACCAGCCTGGACGGGGCATCTGTTGCCTCCTTCAGATCACCGGAGTGCGCCGTCAGGGTTGTTATGAAGTGTCGGTGCTCCGCCCCATCTGCTCCATCTGCCCCATCTGCCCCGGCGGCGCGCGAGCGAGCTCTTTTCCTCATGCCGACTTTCTGAGAGCGGAGGCGTCTCCACACGTGGAGCTCATCGGAGGACAATCCTCAGCTGGAATGTGACAGTCACAATAAGTTTGATCTCACTGACTGTCATGGTGCAAACATCCTGCACGTGTGTTCAGTGGATCCAGTCTGAGCAGCCCTGCAGAAGTTAAATATAGCCTCTCCGTGCACAATTTGCATGTTCTCCCTGTGCATGTGTGGACTGTCTGGTTTCATCCCACAGTCCAGAGTCTGTAGGTGGTGTTTGCCTGTCCTTTTCTCACTGGCTGAGGTTCAAGAGTCCATCACAAACACACACCTCCACACTGCTCATGATTCACCAGTCAACCTAACTTAATAGGTTTGGACTGTGGGAGAAAAAAATTAACACGAGTGTTTTGAATATATTCAGACACACTGACACCATAATAACAGCCAGTTGAGCATTACTCTTTCGACAACCTACCAGCCGGGGTTCCTCTGCTGGATGCTCAACATACCACAACCTCTTTCTGCGGACTGAAACACAGGAAGTTAGTCATTTTCTGTCTGAGAAAGTCTTTCAATGAAACACGTTTTTCCACTGAGAAACCTCTCGTTACGAGAGTTTATGTCTGGCGAGCGTTTCAATACACAACTCTAATTTCAGGGAAGTTCGGACATTGCTCAACAACAGAGCATCATCAGAGGAATGTTGCAACTAAAAGTGACTTTGCCAAATATGAACAACTGTGTCTTGGGACATGAGTGCATCAACCCACTGTTTGACTATTAAAGTAATAAGAAAGTGAAAAGACAACCTGCTACCAAACCTCACCTGCCAATAAAACTAAATAAAAGTGTGATGAATTTGTTTTTAAAGTGTAAGCTGTAGTTAAAGCATTGTTTGCTCAGCAGCCTGCCTCCTAACAGACCAACCACGCTACTTCTCAGTAACACTGGAAAGTGAAGCTCCTGGCTATAAAACATGCATTTAGAGCACATGGCGCTGTGCCATGCAGCCGTCTGGACCGCAGCCCGGCCCCCGGGGGCAAAGCAAAGACGGCTGGGGGCCTGACTCTGCCTCTCCATAGCGCCGCGAGCGAGCCGCTCAACCACGGCACGGCTTACACAACCGGGCCTTTTGAGCTCCTCTCCCTGCTTCCTCTCACTCCTCCTCCGAGCACTGTGCGCCTTTATCCGCCAACGTCAACACGTCCATTTGAGACTATTGCAAACAGGGATGCAAAAGAATGCTGCCATGTCCGTCACCGGTCTGGAGACAAAGGGTTTACAAAGAAGCCTCTCTGAAAAGGGCCCCAAGGTGCTTTATGGCGGTCGCGACAGGCTCTGGTTTCGGATGAAGCGGCTGCTGAACGTTCAGTGAGAGACGTACACACACATGGTTGTAGTTCGGAAGGTGAATCTTTTCATAGCAGCATTAACTAAGAGGTATTTTCAAAATTCTTATTTCAATCCATTAAAGCACAAAAAAAGAAGTCTGAAGCAGCAACATGGAGTCACATTCTTCAACATTTATTTTGATGGACTGATTTGACACAATCTTAATGACCGTCCCATTGAAGAAAGAAAAAAAAAAAAAAAGTCAAACAAATGTGATAAATATGTTGAGGAGGAACCCGTGAGGCCCACTGAGTTGTAGTCCAAACTACAGCTGCGGGCTCTTTTTAAAACCGCGTCCAGGCTGCCGAGCCAGAGGAGGGTTATTGATGAGTGGGGGAAATAAAGACAATCGCTTTTTAGACTTCACTGAAAATGAATGAGGCAGGAGGCTCACTGCAAAAAGCAGGAAGCTAATGTCCAGTTAGGAGTGTGTTAGTGTGAATATCTATCAGCTCTTTGCCACGAGGACCATGTTTTAGGTTTAGAAAAGTCTCATGTGTCGAGACCTGTTTTCCCATTCGCGTTAAAAAGACTAATTAAAAACAACCGAGAAACTGCTGTCGATGGATGGACTCGACTAAAACTCCTCTCTTCAGTTATGTTGCATTATTCAACCTGAGGAGGAGGATGTACCTTTAAAAAAAAAAAGCCATTCGTCGGATTAACGGCACAGTTTCCACTTCATAGTGTGTAGATTTACACACTCCGTGGAGAAAAAAAAAAAAAAGAAATGACAGAAAATGACCACGTGACGGCAAAGCAACTCCGGCTGTGACCACATGTCACAGAGTCTTGATGCAAAACACAAAAAGCTTCAAATACAAGTTCTGTTCTTGTGGAAAAAGCCCATAAAAATATCTGAAATGTAACAAAACCTGGCACTGGTGCCAGTCATGAAAAACCCCCAACTCAAGTCTGAGCTTTAAGAACTAAGTGGGTTTGTATCTACAGTAACTGCCCTCCGCCCCCGTTACACTGAGGAGCGGGACCGAAACACACAGCGATACAAACACGTGGAAACTTAAAAAGTTATAGTGGTGACTATCAAACAAAGACAGGAACTCAATGATAGGTAATAATACACATTTTGCTTGCAAAGAAGACTGCCATCGAGGAAGACTTTCTGTGTGCGCTGTTCGCCTCTAATGCAAGCAGGGAGTTCAAGTCAAGCTTTCCCGACGCAGAGCAGCGGACTCTGAATGACCCGTAACGGCGATACGAACTGAACATGCCAGGCTGAGGCAGTGACCGAGGAAGCCAAATGGAGTACAGCTGACATCGGGGGCGGGGGGAGGATTTTCCAGTCCGGGTGCCTCGGCAGAGAGCGGCGCCGCGGCTGGCTGCCGGTCGGGTCAGAGGTGCTGGGTTTTCTGAGCTGGTTCCCGTCCAGGGGAGTCCGTTCAGGAGCGGCTGCGGTCCTCCTGAGTGCCCACCAGCATTTTGCTGTACAGCTTCTGCTGCTCTTCTTTAAAAGTGTCTTTTACCTTTCCTCGCTTCAACCCTCCGTCCCTTGAAAGAGAGGAGATCAAAAGTCAGATTCAGTATGTTTAGTACTAGTAGGTTTCTAGAATTTAGCAATTGTGAAGAAATAAAGCAGCTTCGTCTGTAATGGAAACAGTAACGCTGAGGATTGTTTTTAGAGGAATATTTGATCCATGAATACAATCATCACGTCCTGCAGGCTTCAGAGCAGTGGAGAACTCAGTATCTTACCACAGGAGGTCCACCAGTCCTCCCTGCCTGGCGATGGCTGCCTTCACACGGTTCGCAAACTGCACAGCGTCCTCTCCCTCCTGTCAGAGAAGGAAAGAGGGAAAATGGTCACAACTAGAATAACAAAGGATTTCAAAAGTTTTATTTAGAATCGACAATGTAATCTACCTTCTACTGATACTTAGAGTACAACACTGAAACATCAGTGCAATTAGATAAAGCTTGATTTCTACAGAACTAGATGCATTTGCCAGAGAACACCGAGTCTTACTTCTCTGGACATGGGGGGAAGGTACCACACGCTGCAGACGATGGCCCAGCTGCTCATCATGCGCAGAAGGTAGTTGACCATCCCGAACTTGCTGCTGTTCCAGAAAGCGTCTCCGAATCTGGGATCATACTGACACACCGAAATGCCAAAAATGTTATGATCCAATTTGTGTTCAAGTTAACAGTGAAAACTGCACAGAAAACGGAGGATGACACATTTTCACGATGCTCACCTTAATGGCCACTGGGTAGACGGTGGCTCCGATCTCAAAACTGCCCTTCTTGAACATCATGACGGATGTGTTGTTGATGCAGGTGCCTGGGAAGAAAAGAAATGATAGATGAAGAAAACAATGAATTCTATTCAAAATAAAAATACTAAAAGACTAAAACAGCGATTTGAACACGCTCACCTTCAGGGAAGATGAGGATGGGCAGTTTAGATTTATCTTCTACATGGTCGCTTAACCTGCAAAATGAGAAGAATGAAAAGTAAAAGAAAGGAGGTTGACTTAGGACCTTCTTGATTTCAATGATTGTGTAAATTTATTACTTCACTTGAACATAAGACAGTGCACACATGTTGTAATGATACCTTTTGGCCACCAGATGTCGGTCTTTCACTTCTGAGCGTTCAAACCAAATGTGAGGACAAGCCTTGACCATGGACCTCTGGATGACTCCCATCAGGCCCCCGTGAATTTGGCCGACCTGACACAAACGCAAACAAGCAAGGAGACGTCGCTTTAACAAAGAGCCGCGGGTCACATGGTTTCCTGTCAGGAAGCCGGCTGTTTACCATGGCGTAGCAGCCGTCGCTGGCCAGGATGATGACGTCGATGGGTGAGGTGTGGTTGGCGACGCAGATGCCTCCATTCTTGGGTTTATTTTCACTACAATGAGAAGATAAAAATAAAGCGCGGAGTTAGCGATGCATGAAAACTGTGCGAAAGTCAAAACAGCTCAGAGTCACGGTTCACCGCCTCTCCTGCTCGTCTTGGAGGAAACAAAGCGCCGCGTCGAATGTTAAAAGATCTGACCCCACGAGCACGCAGGACCTTAACGGACCAGGGTCACATTCTAAAGATAGAGTTACTATCTCAAATAGAGAGAGAGAGAGAGAGAGAGCGCAACACTTCCTATGTCAGTTGTGTATTTTAAGCGCCTGACTGGGACAAGTTCAAACAGGCCGGGGACTAAACGCCTAACGTTTAGAAAACAACTCCTCTGAGAATTAATTCATTGAGTGATGTCTATTAGCTGTTTTTAATTCGGTTTCTATTATCAGGTTGCCTAAAGCAATAATGAACAATGAAACTTCTAACGTGGCGGGAACATCCAGGATAAATTAATGATCTGTTACCGTTATCAAACGGCAGTGCAGCGTGCCAAACACAACAGAAGTTGCTTTTCTCTACAGGTTTGAGTAAATATATGAAGCATCAGCTTCCTCTTCGACATCCTGTTGCACGTCTTTGATCAAAGCTAAGCCGCCCATTTTCTGTTCCACTCAAGATTGAAACAACCCCCTCACCTGCTCTAAGCTGTAGCTGTGTGTAGCAGCTGCACACACACACACACACACCCTTCACACACTTCATCAATCACCCGCTCAGGTATAGGTTATTTGTCTTCCACAATAAAATTTGCTGGAACAGTTACGTAATAGAGAAAGCAATACCGGATTCTGCTGTGCAGTGAATACGAAGGCAGACAGGCAGTCTTGGGTCCAGCCTCAGGCAACCTCCCGTCATGCTCACGCTCTGCGTGTTCAGATTTCAGCTAACACACCCCGATTGCTGTTCCCTGAATATAATTCAGTTACTGTTACATAATGTGACATAGAGCCCGCCCCCTGGCCAGAGGTCTGCCATGAATCCTATTAGAATAACCACAAGAATGAAACTATATGAAAATGCCAAGGCAGGCGAAGTTACATCTTTTTGACTGAAAATCACCCTTTAAAAAAAAAAAACCTGAGTGTTTTTATTATTAAAAGAAATTAGATGCATTTTTTATGTAGTATATGTGATAAACTTAATGCAGTATTGGTCTTTAAGCTCTTATTTTAATTGTTAATTCAGTTTGGATTCCAGGATGGAGTCAAAGTCTCCCTGCAGCCCAGCGATCACCTGGAGAAGAGGCTCGAAGTAGGTCAGATTAATGAGCTCCAGGAGGAGGAACGGGGGTCATTTTAATCTGATGGTGATCCCTGCATCAATGAGTGCAACCGGAAACTTCCTCCGTATGTTGTTCTGAAGCACTTCTGCAATAATGTGCATTAGATCACATTTCTGGTTAATTTGTGCCTGTATACATTGCTTAACTTGTATTATTTCTGCTGGCATTCAGTCAGAAACCTGACACACTCGTGTGAACACGGTGAGTGTGTATGTGTGTGTGTGTGTGTGTGTTTTACCTGTCGTGGTACGTGATAATGGCAGTCAGAGCTCTGACACATATTCTGTAGCACATCAAATGGACCTTTTGACTCAGAAAGTTTTTCATCCTGCAGGAAAAGGGGATGAATGAGCACAAACACATCTCCAGGTCTGCGCTGACAGGATTTATCACATCGAGAGAAAGTGATCCGTCTTACTTTCCATTGGGAAGCAGCCCGATAACTGAGGTGAGGAACACGAGGAGGCCCACACCGGTGAAGGCAAGAGTGACCCTGGTGGAGAGGCAGACAGGCACATTGCATAACGCCATCGAACATGGGAATGTACAGCATGAGTGTGAATGAGGGGCTCATTTAGGAATTTAAAAAGTGCACCTCTTTTCGATATTTAAATGTAAACCAAAACCCCTTGCATTGAAAGTTTCTCTGTGAACCTCAAGCTTCCACTGTTAGGAAAAATGTATTTAAACATGGAATCATTCATTCTATCAAAGAGTTCAGGGTTTATATCTTCATTTCAGTATGTTGTGCTCTCTTTTACTCCCCCACCGGTCTACTGCACGAGGGCATATTAGGGATTCTTAAGCTGACCAACAGGTCGACATAATCTGGATGAACCAGTCATCCAGGGGTGGAGAAGGTGCTGAATAAATTGTGTGAGGATTAGGAAAACGGAAGGCAGGTGAAGGATCCAAGCTAAATCTGAGCCAAGCCAATATTCCAACCAGACAAGTAGTGAGTGAGAGAACTCATTGGCTGGACGAGCGACTACAACCGCGAGTGTCACAGCGGCGGTGGCCTGATTCCTCTCCCCACTGGCAACTGGAAACGAGCCAGAAGGGATTAGTACTGAGTCACTGGCCCTGCGTCTCATTTAAGAGCTCTTTTACTCACTGCATGTGCCAGCATTTACAGATACTCTACGAAACAACGCAACGGAAAAGTTGTGAAATTTACAATCAGCTCACCTAAAAAAAAATAAAAATGATATCTCAAACGCAGATAATCGTCACTTCTGTATTAACTGCACACATTTATGACTTGTCATAACATGAACTCTTAAAAAAAAAGGTAGCTGTAAGTTTTCTCAAAACCACAAACTGCTGCTACATAGAAGTAGGTTCTCATATCTATCCATCACAGCTTCATCTTAGGAAAAAAAACACACAAGTTAGCTGAAGTCTGGCCTGGAAACAGGAACCTGTCAAGTATGTGGTAAAAATAGAAGACATGTTTCTAAAGAGTTTAACATTCAAACAGATTTTACACATTTTTTAAATGAAATGTCACTGCTGACATGTTTTTGACAGCAGTAAGCCATAAATGGAGGAATTTTTGCAAAAAAAGGCCTCCGATTTCAGATATGATGGCTGCATGGCTTCTCATTCCGAGTGCTGCAGTCCGTCAAAGTGGTGAATTCAAGAGAGCGTCACATGTGATCCACTTCTTGTGTAGATATGTCAGCCTTGTAACAGACGCACAGCATTTCTGAAGTAAACAACTCAGATGTGTCAGTTCAGTGGCTGATAACTCGCTTTCTGACTGATGGCTGCGTTACAACATCAGCCGCATTTCTACACCAAAGGCAAAACACTTCCATCAATCTTTCCAGACGTGTGTGGCTCCTGCTGATCTCTGTTAACTATTAGTGCAATCACAGTCACACCTTTGGAAACTTATTTTGGAGCCATGAACTGATGCATGTGGGAAGAAACCCTGATTAAAAACCCTTGCCTGAACAGGGAGAACATGCAAACTACACAGGAATGTCCCTTTTGTAAGATGAGTGTGGATCGCTATGACACTAAGTTAAATCAGAGAGGGTAAAGCATGCAACCTGATGGGAGCAATAACTTTTGATGGCAATTAAAAAAAGAAGAGGCAAAGTGAAATTGTGATTTTGAAATGAAGCTGTGAGTATCTGAAGAGGATGGGTGCAGAAGGAATACCTGAGAGGCAGCAGGAAACCGTAGCGGATCAGCAGGCCCAGACCCCAGAGGACGGTCAGCCTCAGGCTGATGTAGTGGAAGTTGTAGTTGCTGCGCGTCAGCAGATTCCAGGACTCCAGCTCCTCGGCGGAGAAGCGCTTGGTCACCTCGTCGTCCATGATGCTCTCCACTCCCCGCCGAGCAAAATAGAAGATGTCCGACATCTCGAACTCGGGGGCCGAGTCCAGGTCTTTGTTGCTGCCGCTCCGCCGGATCTCCTTGATCTCCTCTTCCAAAGAGGTGGGCTCCCTGGCAATGATTGCTACAGCGGTGCAAGACAGGCAGGACGTCAGCACTACTCACCTCTGGACCAGATAAACATGCATAAACACGGCCACCTCACCATTGGAGTAGGGTTTGTAGAGGGGGTGATTCTTTTCTTTTGCTCCTCTTTCTATCCGAAGCGTGGCCCACTGAAAAAAGAAAGAAGAAAATTAGAAGACCTACAACACGAGCACCGCTGTAACCTGTAAACTGAATTCTTCTGGTCAAGCTTATCAGTAACATCTTCAGGCTGAGGATCACATGTTAACTTGTCTTAAACTTCATGCATTGCTATGTAAAACTTTAATTTTCATGTCTCTAAAATCACTTATTTGCAATCACAAGCATCCTTAAGGAGCCCACATTAAAATGCCCTGTTGTGTGTGCGACACGACAAATAAGCGTCAGAAATATAAGCGGTGAATTTCTGACATGTGAAGGTTCAGCGCTCAGCATGCTGAGACGAAAACAAGCGGAGGGCCAGAGAAAGGACACGGTGTTCTTCCAGCTGTAAGACAATCTGGGAAAGCTCAGGAAACGACTGGCTGGGATGTGCCGGACAAGTTTCACTTCACTTCTAAAACTACTACAACCCCAAAATCGAGGTTTTAACGCATCAATCACACTGAGAATTTACTGACTCTCCAAGTAATCTGCATGTCTGAAAGTAACTGCAGATGCAGCAATGTTGGGAATGTACATTGACAGGAAGAGAGGAGAGGACCACTTGTAAAAACTTCCAAGAATGTCAAGCTTTACAGTGGGGTTGTGTTCAGCTTTGGCCTGCACATTTCACATTAAAATATAAAACAAAAACTTAAAATTTAAATATTTGAAGTTTCCAAACTTTTTTTTAACCCATAGATCTAAAAAGACTAACTAAAATATTCTCTGATTAAGACACATGCAACACGACCAATCCGAGACAGATTTTGCTTTCCTTGGCAGCCACCTCTAAACTGTGTTATCTCAAGTTCCATTCCCGAGTCAGGGTATAAAAACGCAGCTGTAGTTGAAAGTAATGATCATCTGAGTAGAAGAGGGAGGAGAAAATAAAAACCACATGGGGAACCGTGGCAGCATGTGACTCCAGAGCCGCATGTGAGAGACAGTTCTAACTTCTTTACCCTGCCAGGAGAGTTACAGGTGTGGGATTTCAGCAGGAATACCTTGAAGCGCAGAACAACTCAACAGTTGAACAAGAAATTGCAAAGCAGACCACGTTGCTTTCTCTATGCACTTCATGTCCTTTGACCTTTCTTTGAAATCTAATTTCTGTTACTGGAGCTAAGAACATCTCCCATATCCCCTGCTGGATCATTTATTTCAGGCACCGCTCTCAGAGGGATACGATGGAAAAGTGATGAGTGCTTTACTACTGATGGTGACACCAGAGCAGAGCAGCTGCATCGCTGGCCAATCAAACGCTTCTCCTCAGAGTGAACACTGTGCACATGAAGCCATGTCACAGACAGTGTTGTCTGAACCACTGTTTTCTCCAGTTACATAACACGGGACAGGAAGAATGCCCTGTGGCAGTGCCGTTAATCTGTAGCAGCAGGTTAACCGAGTGTCTATCGGTTGGCTGAACACAAATAACAAGCAGAAAAACTGAGCTGGGAATCGTTTCCCTTCGCTTAAAATACCATTTTATTTTATTAAGACAAGAAAAAAAGCACATTCTACAAGAAGAAAAAAAATGCATCTAGTTAAGACTTATGCACACTGATTTTACGATCACAAGGCCTCAAAGTGCAGTAAGTGTCTCAATTTCTTCAAAGAGACATAATATGGTGTGTGGAAGCAGGCTTACCTCAAAGATCTTTAACAAGGATTTCATGTAAAGGCGCCGGATGCCAAAGGACACTCCAAAGATGGCAGGCACGATGATGAAGACCAGCAGCAGGGTGAACCACACAGTGAAGGAGATGCCCAGCAGGATACACACCAAGTTATCAAACGGGTTGAAGAAGAGCTCCATCTTGAAGTCGGGGAGCAGGTAAAAAGTAGGAAACACTTGGGAGTCACAGGGCTGAGCAGAAGTCAGAGGAGGTGCGGGTGTCCACCTCCTGGCCCGAAAGGCCCTAAATTTTTGTCACCACAAGGCCGTCATCAAGATGACTATGGGATGGAGCTTCTCCTCACAGCAGGCAGGTTATCAATAGAAACACAGGTGTCCATCTTGACGTTGCCCTCTTGGGCATTATCCATAAATTCCATTAGTCGCAGCATGAGTAGGTCTCTGTCTCTGAAGCTGAACTGAATTCAGCTTCAGAGAAGAATTAAAAAAAAAGGCTTAAATCCTTGAAGCAGCTGCTGTGAAACACTGTCTTCGGAGCAGATGTCCTATGCTACATGAGAGAGAGATCCTGCTGATGGAGGAGATGTAAACAATGAAATAAAAACAAGCCTGGTCACAGCAGGTGCTTTCTGTTGTCTGGTGCAGATCCAAAGGGGCGAGCAGGCTCAGTGTCGCACAAAAGAACCCTGAAAAGATGTAAACAAAGTGTCAGCATCAGCACAGAGAGCATGAGGGTTAATTTTAGTCATGAAACACAATGCGTCCTGGTGGAGCATCCTCTGTATCCACACAAAGCTTTACTCTGAGAAATGTGTCACTAGTTCAAAAATAGCGGTCCTGCAGGCTTTGTCTGTGAAGGAGCAGATAAACTTGTTATCAGCTGCGGTGCAGAGATACTGTTAGCCGAGAGGCCCTCCATCCTCACGCCGTGCGGTGATGCAGCGGGACGGCTAGCTGCATCCCGGACACAGACACGGACACACCGACTGGGATTAGCCGTCAGTGAACCGCTAGCCTCGGCTTTCAGTGACCGTATCAAAGCTCATATCGACCAACGCGGCAATTCAACAGGAGTGAGGCTCGGCTCGGAGCCGGGTGCTGAAACTGACCCCTCCAGGACCCACATGGTTTTATTTAAAAGCCCGAGCTGAAGTGAGCCCGTGGCCTCCGGAGCTAACACTTTGTGCTAGAGATTGTGTCTCCTGGCGTGCTTCCATCGCCCTGCTAACACTAGCTCCGGACCGCGGGACGGCTCGGTTCGTGACGGTTATCCGTGCGGATATGTGACGCTTAAAGGCCAAATGGCGGCGAAAACCGACCTTCGAGTCACGTTGCGTCCGGCACCGGCACGGCAGGACATCACTGATCCATCACTTTGTCTTTGTCTTGCGGACTGAGGCCAAACTCCACCCGTCGGACAGCAGGAGCGGACGACGGACAGCGCCACACCGGTGACGTAACGGAAGCCCCGCCCCCCCAACAACACGCCCCGAGCTGCCCCGCCCCCTGCTGGACAACACCCGCCACTACAGCAGGAACTTCAGGTGATTTCCACCGTCACTGCAGAGCAGAGAGTGTTCAACGTAGGGTCTGTGGGCCAAATTCAGCCCGCAAAAGGCTCCGATGTAAACTGTAAAAATGGCAAAGAAGCCATCGACATTTTAACACAGCTTATTAAGAGTAGTGGACATAACACACTTAGATATCAGTGATGTTGTCAGATAAAATAGTGATAAGTAGGGCTGCTCTACTCCAGGGCATCAGGGGCCGACATCCTGCATGTTTAAGGTCTCATTCTAATGTTGGCATCACCAAGCTTGTAAAAAAAAAAAGTCCACTATAAAGAACTCATGGCACTCAGGTGTGCTGCACCTGAGAGAGAAAAGGAAATTTTGTGTGTTTTCCCTGTAATGAGCAGAGTGACCCATCCGGGTTGCGTCATGCTTCTCTGGCAGATAATGGTCAACATTGAAGCTTCTGTTTTTACACTGGGGGTTGGAAACCAGAGTACTGGGAGGTATTGCACAAAAATAACTCAGACCCAGCCCCGGATTCAACCCCTCAATATTCTGAGGTAAAGAGCTACTCTATACTCTACTGTGCTTGTGTTAAAACAGAATCACACTACTAACACAATGTGAATTTCTATCCAACATTTCAATTAAAGCAAGTGAAGAGAAAGCAATATGTTAATATGATCTCTTCTGCTAGTTATTAGTACTCCATATTTAGCATATTGAATCAAATGTATATATTTAAATGAGTTATTTTGACACAGATAATAGAAAACTGCAACTGCCCAGCTTACGGAAAAATGCTATGAAAATTCCAGCATCTTCATGTCTGCCTCCCAACTCTTACAATACCAAGACTGCCGGACTATAATTCACAGCAGATCAGACTACGGTACTGTAAACACTATTTTGTCACAACAATCCTGAACATTGTTTTCACAAATATTCATCAGTCTTTCAAACAACCCTTTATTTTATTGTGACATACTCAAGTAACAAAAGCTTTTATTCACACATTTACATTCATGTACAGTTCCTCAAGTAATTTCAGATGTAGACAAGAAAAATAAGTTATTTAAACTTGGCACGCCACATAATCAGCCTTTACCACAGCAAGACATATCTCAGCTCTGTTTCCATCATTTTAGTGTAAATCAATGAGGCTGGAGGTACTTTGAAAACACAAAAGTGCAGTTAATTTGCCATCATAAATATTTGAGATGTCAGCTTTCAGGAAGACAGACCGTAGGTCCTATTAGCATGTCGGTACGAGTCCGTCCATGAGCCAGGCTTCAGGAGGCTTGTTAGGTCAAGCTCGGCTCTCGAGCAGAGCCTCGAAGTCTGGGGAACAAACCATCTTGTGTTTGACATTCCCTAAAACAGTCAGGTTGCCTGTTTTTCCTTCAGTGTGAACAGAGACCAGCTCCTGACGAAACACAGAGGAGGCAGGAAGAAAGGAAAGGATTTAGTTCAGCGGTGACGTCTTCAATGCAGCTTTTGTATATTTTAGTCTGACGTGCATAAGAAATACTGAAGCACGCTGTTTTCTTTATTTTGAATGGATTTGTTATCATCTTTGATAATTCCAGTCAAATGCAAGCAGAAGGGTAAAAAAAGGGACACACTTTGGAAATGTGAGAAACAAAAGCTGAGATTTAGCAGGTTAAAATGTCTCAGAGAATTTTTTTTTTGCCCCCACAAAAACGATAAAAGTAGGTTAACACAAAATAAACAATGTTATCCTACCTGAAGGAAAGAGCATGATGTTCCTAGAGATACATCCAGGGTGACTTGTCCCAGGATGAGCTGCACCCGGCCTGACTTCCGGACCAGCATCTTTCCCACGAGCCCTTCACGCAGATCCTTCAGACTGCAGCTGTTGTCTTCAGGTTCCTCGTCCTGAAGGAAATTAAAATACATTTCACTCTTATCACCTCCAAATGAGTATATTTTAAACCCTTCCACTCCTATCCGTTTGGTTTTTTTTTTTAGACAAAATTCAACGGCCAACAAATGAGATTACAACATGAAGGTGCTGTATCTACCTGAGACTCTGTTTTCAGCAGCATCGACTGCCCGTCCTCTGACTGGACCTCAGTTTTCACTGACTTGTGCTCTTTGGTGGGAGGCTGTCCGGGCAGCGAGTCGGGCATTTGGATGAAGAAGAGCTCCTCCCCTTTGCTCAAGCTCCACTGATGCAGCAGGTCAGGAAGAACCTCGGGGTCGGGGAGAGGAGGAGGCCTGAAAGCAGCCTCAGTCGCCTTTATCTCAATTTCTTCTGGCTCTTGTTTCACTGAAGACAAAATGGTGTGTATTTTCAAAAAGCAGAGACTTGCATCACATGTGTTTTTAAGTTATTTTGCACAGAAGCAAGCTACTCAGATTGTTGAAAATATAAACTGATCATGTTTTGTCAATTTGTTAAGTAACATAGTGAAAATAATTTATCAAAAAATGTTTCTACTGTTACCTTCAACCCCAATCTCCATGGGTTCACAACCTTCCTCTTCCTTCTCAATTTTGACAGCAGGCTTGGAAAATTCCTCCTTGAAGCCCCATCCTGACACAGCGAGGGGAAGCTGGACAGGACAGCTCCTCTGCTCGCTCTTCAGGAAGGGGTCGTCTATAAACTGAAATGACAGAAAAGGGAGGTCAAATTTTCCAAAGCGGTACAATAAACCTGCTCAGTTAAAGTAACTGGTGACCAAGTGACTCACGTCTCGTTCCAGACCGCGGAGAATCTCCTTCGTCTCCTCCTCGGTCTCTCTCTTATCCTTTTTAATATTAATGATGGGTGAGGGGCCCACGGCCGGAGCGTCCACCTCGCTGTTATAGCTACCTGTGACGGACAGAGATTCACTTCAACCAAGATTCAGCAGGCGTGTCTGATGACGATCAGGCATGAGAGAGAAGAAAAATAAAAGCAAAGTTCCTGCTGGAGGAGAACTATGTGTGTTCAACCCTCTGGAGACCCACCTGTCCTCTTCATCATCATCTCTGAAGGTCCCTGTTCAAAAATAGAGTGGGACTGGATGAGCTCTCCACGACCTCTGCCCCTTCCCCGGTCTCTCGGTCCCCGGCCTCGACCCTCATCCCTCCTCTCCGTCCTCTGCCCATCTTCAGCTTTTGTTCTGGTATGACAAAAAGTGACAATGGTCAATGGTCAATGAAAACACTTGACGACAATGAGAAATCTTTATTTAAAAAAAAAAAAAAAAAAATTCCAGTGAACTTACTCTTCTTTGACTTTTCGGCCAATTATGTTTGGCGTGAATGTTTTCTAAAGCGATCAAATGAAAGACGAACAGAAATAGGTCATAATCTGAAAATCACACAATATGTATATCATCCTTAAACACAAGCTGTGAATGTTGTTCTGCGTTCCCAGTGAGGAAAAAAAAAACCCAAAAAAAACATTGCATCACCTTCTTCACTCCACCCAGGGTGAGGTCCCTGGATCGCATCGAAGGGAAACGGGCAGCAGCCATGCCAGCCGTTGTTCGTCGGCCCGTCAGCAGCCCTGGAGTTGGCACACGGTGGCCGCTCGAGTCTCCCGAGTCTGCCATCGTGAACTGTCACACACACACACACACACACACACAACATCCAGGTATTGATAAATTATATAATCTGAAACCCAAATTCTGTCTACTTGCTATAACTCATATTACCTTTGAAACACTTTTAGTTGGGGTCAATAAATCTGTGATTTTATACATATAGTTGTATCTTTATTTTATTTTATTTTTTTGGAGTGATTATGATTCAGTAGTGTTCTGCTTTTAATTAAAGTAGCTGCTCTTAATTTCATTATGCTCAGGAGTGAATAAATAATAAAGCATTCAATTCAATCCCTCCATACCTCCCTGTGTTTGAATTGCTTTCTATCAGCTTACTTAAAAAACTAACAGCAATATCTAAAATTATAATGTAAGTAGATAAAATCATTTCCAACATGATGAACCATCACTGACTTTTCGTAACTTAAACGTATGCTATGCATAAAATCAGAGTATTTTGACTGTGTGATAGTTTACTTTACAGCTCTCACTCATTCACTGAACCAGCATAGCTCAGCTTTTACTTTAATGAGTATACAACTCTCAAGCATATCTGAATTCAAATTTAAATTGTCAAACATATTTATTATTTTGCTTAATGTAGCTATTGTTTTTTTTTTATTTTTAAAAACGTAAAAGGACACCTGGACTCAAAGATGCTCCAAGTAACCTGTAAAAAAGAAATTAACCCCTTAAACTAAACAACATGTCTAACTGAAATGTATGTTTCTTTGCAGTCAATTCAAATGCAGACTTATAATAAAACAGGATGTCCCGGGGCAAAGAGACCTTTGATCACCCTACTTAATTCATCTTTACTGAAAACATTCCCCATGTTAGACGTGTGTTTTGATGATGGGGATTTCCCATACTGGAGCTCAGAACTGGACAACATACAGAAACTAATGTGTCAACAAAGCTGAACTGACGCAATGTTATCACGAGGCTCTGTCGTTACGTCAGACAACAAGATTCAAGAACACAAAGACCCAAAATCCATTTTAAGTTGAGGCATTAAAACATAATTTCTCTATGCGTTCAACGTCGCGACCATCGCTCGAAGGTTTCGAGTATTTTCGTTGCAGGAGCAAGAAAAAAAACTGCAACACGTGGCTAAAAATGCCGAACAAATATCAGCTTTTTTCACTTTACGGCTTCGACAGGCGCTGTATATCTTCATACTTACTGTGTTTTTCCCCTGTGATGTCCTATACGCACAGCTTCAGAAGTTTAGAGTCATTACAAAGTGTTTTCTCCGAGGACAGACACCGACTCAGCATCACGTTGAATCACCGTGGAGCCGCACGGCGCCGTGACACTTCCGCCTTCACGAGGATCAAGCCTGCGCGGACACGCGCATATTTACCCTGCAAACAAGACAACTTGTTCTGGTTATCATGCTCTGTGATATTCTTCAAAATCTGGCTACATGTAACCAAATGTTTTATCGTTAGAAAATGTAAATAGCTCATTAAATCAACTGCAATCTTAACTCGCATGCATGAAGTTCTTTTTTTAATTTTTCAAGCTTGACATGCGTTACCAAAGAACAGTTCAGTGAATATTAACTTAATAATGTATAAATATTTTATGACACTAAAACAAAGGCATGGATTTAGAGTTCTGTTCATATTTCATGAAGTTATTATTTAGCAGTCCGACGCACTGGTTATCAAATAGCGCCGTATGTGGCCAAAAAGTAAATGACACCCTTGATCAGAGACGGAGCGGGTCTCAGTACAGAGGGGGCAGAGCATTCTCGATGGGCCCTTATGATAGTAATTTTACCATTCAAACCTCATCCTACCATCAAACAACACACTAATGCTCACTTTTATTGAGCCAAGCAAACCCATATGCCTCAGAAAGCAGAATTAAGTCACAAACCAGTTCACAAACTTGTTCTGAAGAACAAATACACATATGCACACAACTGCAGCCTGACAGGTGTCGCTCAGAGCGTCCGCTGTCCATGGTGCTGAAAATTCAGATTAAAAACTCACGGGCTAAATCTGTACCATCTTTGATACAGCTTAAATATAAAATGAACACAGCTGGTCTAAAATTACACAATCTATTCAGATAGATATAGACACAGCTATCTATATCTTTTGGAATTCACGTATATTAGAAAAAAAATAGACTCGGCGGTCTCTTATACTAGAGAGCAACACAAGGCACATTCAAACAACCAGGTGTTTAAGACCACAACATTCTGATAAAGATAATATTTTTGAAGGTTTCGCTGACTCACCAGTGGCTCCGATGTTAGGTTTTGGGTAGTACCGCTAGCGGCTAGCATAGTGTTTAGCATACTGTTTAACTTCCCTCCAAAGAGTTCAGATCAAGTGCAAAAGAAAAAACTGGTTCATGCCGCACAGCCAATCAGCGCTGGCTTACAGCTCTGATGCATTCACGGACAGTCGTAATGTAAGAATTGGCAAATTGGAGCCCACAATCATATGCGTATGGACTCTATGCACAACTCAACCACTTCCTGAACTTCAGGAGGCTCCTTGTTTCCTGTCTTTCATGACAGGACGAGCTGATTACTGCAGGTGTGTCTGGCCATTTACTGAGGCCAGACACACCTGGATTAATCAGTTCATCCTATCATGAAAGACAGGAAACAAGGAGCCTCCTGAAGTTTAGGAAGTGGTGAAGTTGTGCATAGAGTCCATACCCTCTCGCACACACTGCACATTTTATTATGATAATTTATTTCCGATTAAATGTGAACACATCACATGAAACGGGCCCCTGTGACCTTGTGGGCCCTGGGGCGACCGCCCCCTTGACCCCACTCTGGCTCCGCTACAGCCCTTGATTTAAAAAGGCTTCACAGATAAAACAACCAGCCAGAACAAGAGAACAATCCGTGTGAATAATAACGCAGTTAACACAATGTTGTATAGAAGTAAATAATAAAGTTGTGATCACGAAATATTATTAGCACCCCTCTAAGATTGTTACATGAAACCAAATTAGAATCAAGAATAGGCTTTAAAAAGCAAACAATAAACACTCACAAAAGGTCAATGCAAATTTAATGAAGCTGGATCAAAAAACACGACCCTAATAAAAAAAAGTCATATGATCTGCTGGTCAAATTAAAAAAAGATGCAATGTGCCAATAGATATTCCTTTGATAGAGAATTTGACTTACAGACTAAGTCAAAGTTGGGGTAAAACATTCCAGTCAAGGCAGAGCTGGATTCGTTTGGTCTATGCTGAAGTATTCGGTGATTTTTCCTTAATTCCTTCTGAACATTCATCTGGATTTATTTACCAACTGAAGCATCACTGCTACATTACAAATGACACAAATCACATATGATTGTTAATGTTAAATGTGCACTATAGGGCTTGTATTGTGCACCCATGACTCAAATATATAAATATTTATTTAAATGCTTGCAACAAAACTAGAGCTGTTCCCTCAAAATTTGTTCTAGAATGTGATGCTCGTAGATCTTTCCAAAGAAATGTAACCATCCTGCAACGCTCAGGATGTCATGGCAGCATCCTGCAGGAAAAAAAACATGTGCAAACATTAAACCTGCTTTGGGTTTGTCTCTGACTATTCTGGTGAACCATGCAGGCAACACTTTTCAGACTGCTGATGTCTGGCCCTGCTGATAACACGTGACATTCAGAAGGTGAGTTGTGATCATTAAAACTGTGGGAAATAACATAAAGCATGTCGGCCTAATTCAAATACAGAGATGTCTCTGAAAACGAGGGCACATAACCAGCCCCGCTTCTGCTGTTTCCATGTCTGGAACTGAGAGGGTGATCTGTAAAGAGGAGGGCTGTCATGGCATGACTAATGATGGATGATTACAGTTTAATTACACACTGAGGGTATCACTTCTCTGTGACTGCTTGGAAATTTATGAAGCTTTTCAATTCTGAGCACAGCCCGTAAAATTATGGCAATATATCTTTGTCACTTCGAAATACACATATTATGTGTTTGTGAAAAGACTTCACTCTCACTAAACCTGATCCCTTTGTTATCTGCTACTATCCTACACTCATTTCTATTGTTTTAACTGCAGATTACAGACATTAATCTGGGAAGGGTCTCTTTAATCTCTAATGGAATCCTAAATTATGTTGCTGCATGAGGCTGAACCAGCACAAAAACATCCCGCTGAAAATTAATGCCAGTGGAAATCTGCTTACTCTGGACTTACACAGTGGCATCCCTTGCCTCCAGATAGGCTGGGGGGGGGATGCCCTGTGGAGTTGCTCCATATGGCATGACAGTTGGCACATGTATATTTTTTGAGGTCTTGATGGTACTCAATGTAATTTACTGGGACATCACTCAACGCATAATCTCCTCTGAACGCTCTGTGGCAAGTGGAGTGTGTTAAAAAAAAAAAAGTGATTGTCCCCACCACCACCCCCACCCAACCCCTTCTCTCCAGTGTCTCCATATCTGAGAGATGACATTCATGCGAGCAGCTAAATGTTTGACTAACATTTGAGTGTGTGTGGATTTTGTGCCTTCGGGCAGAATTACTGGCGCGCTGTTGTACATGCTCGGCTGGTGAAAAGCATGATGCTGACAGGGTTGATTGAATGTTTCACTGCTGCAGATGGAATTCCCTCGCTCACCCACCCTGACCCTTTTTTCTGGCTTTGAGGTTTTAGTTCATCCTGTTTGCTTGCATAGGAGTGAAGTAAACATCATGCAGCGCTCGGAGCAAAAAGCAGATTTGGAAGGGAGGGGGGGAGAGAGGGAGAGAGGAGTGGATGGAGGGAGAGAGAGTGTGTGTGAGGGGGTTAGAGTGTTTGTGTGACACAGAGAGTGAGAAAGAGACGGTGAAAGAGGACGAGAGGAGTCTGTGTGCTCGATTCACCTCCTAATCAGTTTTCCAGGGGGATCCATCATCGACTGCAACACAGGAGGCAAGAAGAAAGCACAGTGGGAAGATAGTGCAATACAGACAAGCTCAAATCCTCTCCGATCACAAATTCAAGCATCATACGAGTAAGTAATTCTTCTAAATGACTCAATTCATTGATGCCTGATAGCATCCAGGAGTATTTTTCACTCTATGTTCAGATGAAGTTATAAATCTTGTAGTGTAACAAATCTTCTCATTTGTGGGCAGAGAACAAAGTCTGATGTTCTGGTGATAATTTCTAAGTTGTTTCTTTGCCGTGCAATGTAACTGGACACATGCATGTGTCACGAGATTCATTTTCCAACTTTGGACATTCATTAAATCCCGGTGAAGACATTTTGCATGAGACTGTCAGGGTCTTTTCTGCAGCAGCACTGACTGATTCGTGTAATGAGATTGGTTCCCATTCTGTTAATGCTTGGTTAAACTGTGAAAGGGATTGCAGTCACACAAGGTTTTGCTTTTTATCAGAGCACTTCCTGAAGTTTCATAAAAGGATGATACATTTCTGCTTTAAACTCAGTAAATAGTCTATATTTTAGCTTAAAAACTGAAAAAAAACACATTGGATTGTTCTTTTCTTGTGACTATCTAAATGAAGCACTGAAGTATTCTCTCTGAATGGAAAAGGCTTTGAAGTCAGCACTGCTGCCTGTTCCATATGCATGATGCTCGCAGCATCTACTTGTGTTTTTCAGCATTGGATGAGAATTAATAACAAAGCACGAAAGCAGTTCAATAAAGGCACCTCCAGATAAACAAGGATTCAATGAATGTGAGCACCGGATGCCTCATTTGGAGTGTCTGTCTGTCAAATCCAGCTGTGCAGTGTAGACCATTCACATGCAATTCATCGGACAGATGGATTAATAAATGAGGGCACTGAAACTGTGTGAATGATATTTAAACCTGTGCTTGAACTGTCTTGAAATGTATCTAAAGTGGAACACAGACATGGGGCTGTGATGAGTTGTCCTGCGAGAATCTCCTCTTGCCCCAGTTTCCATCTCTGGAAAAGATACAATGGCGAGAAATGAGAACAGCAGCTGGAAAACCGACGCATGGAGATGCACGTGCATGATGCAACAGCTCTCTCCTCCCGGTGCCCCGCGCGAGCGAGCGAGCTTCCGCGCAAATTTCACAGTTGACAGGCTTTAATGAGCTGATGCAGCCTGTCCATCATAGTGACTGGAGAGCACCTCAGCGGACCCGGCAATCAGACAGCTCCGCCACTCCAGACGTTTGCGGGATCACACGGAACACAAAGGGAGCTCGTTTGATCTAAAACTGCTCATGGGTTATTTTTAGCCACATCTGTGACTTGGCATATGCTCAGTGTGATAAGGGCTTTAAATAACAACACCCCTCTGGTGATAAGAAGCTGGGGTTTGCGATGAATTAACAAAATAATAAGTCAGTGAGTTACATTGGAGCGAGAACAAACTCCAGACGAATGACAATTTCAGGCAAAAGCAATTTTACACACAACCAAAGAGGCTTCATCCGTTCAGAGAAGGGAAGGTGACAGCTAATGAAACAAGCACAGGGCTGACCAATTGATTACTCCCAGCCCAGTACTCAAGGCTGTGTGCAGCAGCGTGGATCGAGCTGCTGATGGGCCACCGAGGAGATATGATCATACATCACCTGCTGCTGGTGCTTAAAGCCGAACGCGTCTCCTCAAACAGCCCATCAGATGTTTAAAGGTCTCCCCTGAGTTCATTTTAATAAGCTGATTTGGGAAGCATTTTAGCACAAAAGCAGAAACGCACAACAAAAAGTTTCATTGAAAATGTTGCTGACAGGTGCGGGGATGTTTTTGTTTGTGGCCCCTTTCCCTGGAAATCACAGGGGAAGATGGAGGGAGGCTTCAGACGTGTGGTTGCTGGGAGACTGCTGTAGGTGGATTATGAAATGTGAAGGGAAAGTAGGGGCCAGTCACTCAGCTGGGAACATATTGTGTTGTGTAATGATCGGAAATGTCAGTTCAGGGCGAGAAAGGGGAGGCAGAGGGGAAATAAATGAGCAAGACAGAGAGTAAAAGGCTGGGACGCAGACCCCTAAACGAAAGGTTAATTTGATTCTGCCCGAGGTGCATTCAGCTGGGATATTTCTCAACCGCTGCTCAGTGTCCACTTCACGGCTCTCATGTGGCAGAGTTTAATCTCCGGTAGCAGATCTTTCTTACATCTCCAGCACTGCGAACGCAATCCCAGATTACATTCTGGTCTAACTGCTCACTCTCATCTCCCACTTTAAAAGCAGATTACGGAAATGGACGCCCCCCTCTCAACCCCCTGCAACATCCAGATCTGTGAGGTGACCTGTGACTCCTTCCGCATCATGTGGGACATGACCCCTGAGGACACCGCCAGAGCCACGCACTTCTTCATAGACCTGAGTCGCAAAGAGAACAGGGACCCGAACCGCTTCAAACACAGGGTTTGAACATTTTAAATCTGCTGTGTGACCCCACACTCACCCGACTCTCTCCTCTCCCGAAGGCGTCTGTACAGTGTCGCTAGACCCAATTACCAGGTTCACATAAATCTGTTTTCATTATGCACTTGTCTGTTCGCTCCTCCTTGCCCTGTGAGCTGCAGTGGAAAACCTCGATAAGACAGGGAACTAGCTGGGTTAGCGGGCCGCCCCGCGTCAGTCTGAGCACAGAAAAGTGTGGCTGCGCCCTTTCAGTCACTTCCAATACAAATGAAAAGCAAAATGTGTTCAGTCAACAGCTCCGGGCCAGTGACTCACTCGCACATTGTTTTCTTTAAAACTGGACTCGCGCTGACAAATCCAGCTGCAGCCGGAAGCAGCTTCCATGTTAATTACTTCCAACGCACAAATTTTTAAATTCGCAAATTAGTCATAAGGTTTAATGAAACGTGGACAGAAGTGGACAAAGAAGGACTCCGTCACAGTTTATTTTTGTTTTTGTTAAAATAAATGTAGCTTTCAGAGTTGATTCTTTTCTATTATGTGCAACATTTACCTAACTTTTATCTTTCTGCTTCTATATAAACAGACACGGCCAGTACTTTCAGATTATACACACACTCGTGTATTTTTGTTTAATACCTGCTGCATTAACCATGAAACTCAATTTTTTCTAATCTGTTGTTAGAATGTAGTTTTGTGCGTTACAGCTGCTATTTGTTATGTAGCATTTTATTTAGCAACACATTTCTTCCACAAAATGTACATAATCTGGATATTTATTCCTATTTTACTTATTTGTGACCCGTTTTTGGTAGTTATATTCATAAAAATTTCCACATCCTTTTTCCAGCAGATGCTAAATCCTCACTGCAATTACAGTCCATTATTGGAGGCAGCATTCAGGAAGAGAGCGTCAGTGCAGCAGTAGGAGTGACTAACTTCTTCCTGAAAGAGATCATATTCCCACTCTGATGCACAAAGTGCCGCGAACTTGCATCAGAGACGTTGCTATGGATATACGGGCCTCTGAGCCCGTCGTAATTAGCTGCCGTTTCTCGGAGGCATCGGCCAAAACAAAGCCGCTGATTTGATTAGATGTATCCTGGTTACAGCTGCTTGAGCGCCAACTGAAAAATCACACTAATAAGACAGAGATTACAGAGGGAAACGGCCGGATAAACAATTGCATTTACATTTGCTTTGAAATGCAAATGTGACGCACACCGCAGCCTGTTATAACTTTGCATCCACTTAGTTCTCAGTATCACCGCTTTCCTGCCTTTGACCTCCAGGACGTGCCGACCAAGCTGGTGGCCAAGGCCGTGCCTCTTCCCATGGCCGTGAGGGGCCACTGGTTCCTCAGCCCGCGGACCGAGTACTGCGTGGCCGTTCAGACGGCCGTGCGCCAGGCAGACGGTGACTACCAGGTGTCAGAGTGGAGCCAGGTGGTGGAGTTCTGCACCGGGGGTAAGAGGTGTCACGTCTCACAGCTTCAGCGCCACTGATTATGCAATGTGAGAGCTTGAGCTGAAAACGAAGGGGGGGAAAATGTGCAGAGCGCGGAAGAGGAGAAACCAGCTACATAAGAACAATTATGGTCTCAGCATGGAGCAGCAATTCGTACTTGAAAGTGGGTTGAAATAATTATGTAACTCTTAAAATCAACGTTGCAGACTACGCCATGGAACACCTGCAGCAGCTTCTCGATAAGGCCAAAGGTTCTGCAGGGCGGCTGCTCAAATTCTCAGTGTTTTATCGAAACCAGCACCCAGACTACTTCGACTACGTCAGGTAAGTCCTCCATTCTTTTGACTCATGTCGGGTTTACTGACATGACCACAGCAAGGTCACATCAACCTCTTCTTCATGTCTTGAATTAGGAGGGAATGTGGAGGACTGATGAGTCCGGCGCTGAAGGACACCAGCGGGAGTCACGGCTCCCCCATCAACGGCAAGCTGCATGGAGTCTTCTTCAGCTGCAACACGGAGTTCGACACAGGCCTCCCTCCCAAAGACTCTCCGTACGGGCCCCTTCGCTTTCAGATCCCGGCCGGACACCTGCTCAACCCCAACATCAGCCTCTATTTCGCGGACTTCTACTGTATGTACACGGCCTACCACTATGTGGTGCTGGTGCTGGCTCCGGTCGGCACTGCAGGAGACGACTTTTGCCGCACCCGCCTGCCCATGCTGGACTTGGCCTCTAACCCCTTTCTGACATACACTGCCCCCCAGAGGCCGGGGGAGGAGCCTCTGTACTGCCACGCCAGCGATGCCATTCTGGAGGTGCTTTACACGGAGCCGGTCCACTTGGATCAGGGCAGCGTGGAGCAGATCAGCGGACACCACCAGCTCATGAGTCTGACCACAGCCAACGCCAAGAAGGACCCGAGCTGCAAAGTGTGCAACATCAGTGTGGGACGCTGAGGAAAATACTCGAGAAGGACAGACTCTGCTTCAAAACAGTATTGCAGCAGGACTAAAGAGTCACACTCACCGTGAGTTGGTGACAACAATGTGGAGACAGACACTTCTGAAGTCCACGCTGCTCTCTCTCTTTACTCCTTCCAGGACTAAATTGTGTGTTTAAAGTAGAAAGTTATGAATCTCACCATGATCAGAGCTGGAAATCCAGTGAAGGCACAGTCACGACTGAAAACATAACAGGCTTTACAGGACGGGTGAACATCTCCGCTCCTTTATTTTTTCAGTCAAACAAGCTCATTTCCATGGCGTTTGCACAATAATTTTCCAATTTACATTTTTTTCCTCCAATGTGTGTTTACAATAATTACATTTTTAATATATTTTTAAAATAGAAATCATGAATTCAACTTATAGTAATGCCCTGTACACAATATCGGAATAACACAACTTTTCTTCTATAAACAAAAGTAAAATTTCCAAATATTAAATCATCAATCCTTTTGGACTATCCCACTTTAACTTCTACTTGTAGCATCCTCACACTATGCATTTCTACTAGCTTCAAAATGAATTTGTACAAGTGTAAGAAATTGATTTTTGTGACACACTGTGTCCGTGTTGCATTTCCACACGACATGTGATCAGACACGTGAAAGCCGTTTGGGATGTTACACCTATGAGGGCTACAGTGGGGATGTTTGCACGTCAGAGCTGGCTGCAGCAGTAACTTTCTGACTGCATGCCTCGGCTCTGAAAACGGCCCTGAGCTAAGATTAGCCTCTCCTGCTACGGGGCTCCTGTTTCTCCCTGCCCAATAATCTCTGACCTATAAATGATTCCCAGAAATGCAGGGGGTGAAAAGGGATCCCTGCTCTGGACTGCAACGCCAATTCATAGCATAGCGACAAGCCAAAATGTTAGTCAGGACAATGGGGAGTGAAATTTCAATGTTGGGGCTAAAATTGGAAAATATTAAATCCCAAAAACTGTACCTGATTTTAAAATACATTTGTTGATTCATATTTCATGGAGAAAACAGAGCGGGTGTAATAAATATACCCCATGTCTTTCCACTTTCCACTACAGGGATTGACGTAATACACATGATAAAAATAGGCTTCACATCTCGCCTCGATCAAAGTGTGTCATGGCCTTTCACTTAGATTCTACCCACAGCAGAGATGTGAGTTCACACACACTATAATGCTGTAATTTTCCCCGTTGTTATTGTCCCAGAAAGGCTCGTTGTGCCCTCCTGGCAAATACCTCAAACAGAACTCGATCTTCCTTTTGGCGTCCAGGACTTTGGGAATGGGAACGTCAAATTCAAAGACGTCTGTCTGCGGCCCTCCGAAGCGCTTCTGCAGGTGCGTGCAGGGCACGTCCTTGTAGCTCCGCCACGAGTCGAAGGTGATGCGCACGCGCACGTCCTTCTGGAAGCTGATGTTCTTCACCCGGACGGTCCCGTGGAGGCCCTGCTCCACGATGCTGCAGTTCTCCAGGATGACCATGCTCTCCGCCAGCTTGGCGCGGAAGGCCTGGAAGTCGGCCGAGGGCTGCGGGAAACCCAGCTTGAGGCTCGTTCCCGGGCAGCAGGTGCTGACGGTGCAGCTGTAGCCGTCCTCCGTCATGCTTCCTAAACCCTGCAGGGAGGGCAGGAGGTCAAGGTCGGACGGCTCTTCGCGCTCGGAAAACTCTCGCACGGCCGTGAGAGACAGTCCCCTGGTGTCGGCGAAAACCACGTGTTTGTTCCTGATCGGGATCACAACGTCGTCGTCGTCGAAGTCATCCAGGAAGAGAGAGAAAGGGGGACTCAGATAAGCCTCGCTGAAGATTTCGGGGGACGGCTGTTCTGAAAGCGAAGAGCGCAGGCAAGGCCGCTGCGGCTTCAGGATGGGAACCCACACGTGAGGACACAGTTGTTTACGTTGGTTCAGACAAAGCCTGACGGCAATCTCCACAAGCCCAGCTGACTGGGCCATCGACCCAATGCCAACCGCCGGGTAGACGCTAGAACCAGAGCAGCTTCGATTAGAATCACATCATTTGTGAGATGCATCAAGAAGCATGAAGCAGGATCAGTGACCCAACGCATTAAATGTCATTTTAACTTCAATTCATTGATTTAGTTTGCAGAAAGTGCTTACTGTGTGTTGGACATCTCCATGGTGTTCGTCTGAGCGAGTGGCGCCGTTAACAGACTGTGATCTTCTTTGAAGATCTAGAAGATCGAAACACAAGATGAGCCTGTGTCAGTATTACAACAGATAACATGTTAAAGAAAAATCTCAAGTTGTTGTGAATGCTTTAAACATTTTTTCTGTACAGTTCAGCATTTTAAATGTCATTGAAAAAAATGATAGTTATTTAAGAGTCTATATTTAACTTACAAACTGCAGGGAGCAGCACGTCGTCGTATGTTGTCTCAGTCATCCATGTGCCCACTGGAGAATCTGGCTCCACTTCCTATTTATACTACCTCTGTAAAGATGTCATGTTGTACTCCCCTCCCTCTTCTCTGTCCTGACCAATCATGCTTTGTGGTTTTGTGCACTTCAAATGTTTTCACAATACTTATTTTGCTTACTTTACAAAAGCACCCCTTCATTTTTGTTTATTTCTCTTCAATTTAATTCATTCATCAGAAGAAAATCATGATTACAATAGGATGTCAGCATGAAAATTAGTGGGAAATGGGAGTGGATGTATTACCTACCAGCCCTGAGAAGTTCACTTCTGATTTAATAGATAAAACATATAAATGCATAAAGTATGTAACCTCATCTGGCATTGTGGAAAACATTCCAGCCATGCGGGGCTCTATTCTCAGACATGTCAACAGATCCCTATAGAGAGCCGAGGCAGCAGGCCAACTTTGAGGTATCTGGCTGCCGCTGGAGCGGGATCGCTGTCCCACTCTCCATCAGCGTGTGCGACGCTGAGGAGGGGGGGTGGATAACAACTCTCACCTATCATCCAGGTCACTTAGCCAAGGAAGCAATTCCAGACCGGCTCATCCGCTCACATGACGCAGGTCCCACAGACGCCAGACAGAAAGTTACCGATACACATTCAAACTCTTAAATGACCTCAGATTTAGTGCATGACTGTCTGCCAGCACATAATAAATTTCATAAGACTGTTATTATTCAATCCACACTGAGTTCAGTCTTTATTAAAGAAACAGTGTTCCACTTTTACGTTTGAACATTCATGTTCTAAATACTACTGTTAGGAAGCTTCACTGAAGAAAGACTTGAGAAACTCTTGAGAAAAAAGAAAAGCATTAAATTCTGAGTTATAAAGTGTTCTCATATAGTCAGGACAAGCAGTGGAGTTCAAGAAGAGGACACTGTGTAGTTGTGCACAGCCGCCTCTCCCTCGGCCCCTTATTAGCTCTGATTAATGAGCAGTTTGTGCGAGGCCAAACAATAGGCACTGATTGTTCCCCAAGAAACTCCGATATAAGAAACGTCTCACACAGGTTATTGATCTGAAAAAGTAATGCTTTATACATAAAGCTAAAATTACACTGTAAGAAATCCAAACATGTGAGGCTCAAGAATAATATAAAAATAGGATTTGGTATGAAAATAAAGAGGTGCACATAAGACACTTGAAGATGATTTTTACTGTTTACAACATATTATGTACAACTCAAAACATGAAAACCAGGGATTAAAGAAAAACAGATTTTCAAAGATGCACGAGTCTAAACATGTGTTCCTCATGAAGCAGGCATTGTGATGCCAACTGAACTGATGAAATTTCACCTTCGGGTCATCTGATGCATCTTGTTATTGAGCAGGGCCGAAAACGTCAAATAATGTGAATCATTTGGATATAGTAACAGAGGGAGCGATGAATTAGCAGTTGAGCTGGAAGGGGCTTCGCAGTCACACAGACATCAACAAACAGAATACATTAGAATTATGTAACCAAACTCATGTTGTGACATGATATGAAAGACCCAAAAATAACACCGCCGCGCTGCAAAAAGCCAATCAAGTGAAAAGCGCTCCTCCGCAGCCGTCACGTCTCCTCACGAGTATCTTCGATGAACCGTGGCGTTACTAACTTCTCAGCAGTTGTATCCCACAATACAGTTCTTCCAAGATTAGAGCGGGGCAGAAGGTTAGGTTTCCTGGTGTGATTTCAGCAGAATGAAGTACAGAAACAGACAGTGTACGGACCTGCAAGATAAATAAAAAAGATGTGTTATTTGCATTTGATCCAGAACTGTACTAACATGAAATGCCATGTTCCACATATTGTGTTCATATTGTGATTCATTAGGAGGCCACGCTCTGTTGCCAAGAGACAATGAACACTGAGAAAAAAGTGAGGGCTAAAAATAAATCCAGATGTCGCCACAAAGCAGCGGCTTATGTAAGATCGCGGATCGGAGTTAGCAGATGTCTGGTAAAGAAGGTGCGAGGGCAGCGCTGACTTAATGAAGAGGGTGAGGCGGTCAACGCTCTTCGTTTCTTACCTCAACATTCAAATCAGCTGCACGGCTCCGCTTGACACGAGCGGTGCTATAGTTCGATACCGCATCAGGTGCTGAGAACCCTCCTCTAGGTCCACTACGTACTCTCTGATAGAGGAGCCACAGGAAAGGTATCATCAATCATTTCAGTATCTAAGCAGAATAAAGAATTGACTGCAAAAAGGAAACACTGCCACCTAGTGGATCAATAAATCAGTCGCCAAATGTCAAGAGATTGAATGAAGTACCTCTGATCGTCTGTTTCTGGCTCAATTAAGATGTTTTCCTGTTTTTCTTTAACTCGCAGGAACACAAATGAGTCCAAGCAGGGCTCTGGAACTGCAAATACATAGAAATACATGAGAGAGTCAATGAAGATGTCGACAGAAAAGCCACAGCACAGCAGGGTCGATTGAGTCAGAGGGAATTTACCTGCTTTCAGCAAATCCAGCGCCTGCAGGTTTGGTGGCATGCGCTTCAGTGCTACAGCTTTCAGGTAGGTTTCTGTGTTAGCATGGTACCTGCAGGCCAGAAAAAAATATCTTTTAATTTCACATCTGTTAAAACAAACACCTTGTTTCTCTCCTAAAACTTGCTCTTACTTACTCTTTGGCAAAAGCAAATTCTTCTGGTGAAAGCAGAGATGGAGCTCCTTCACCTCGAGATTTCTCACGCTCCAAAACATGTGGGAAAAACTTCTCAATCTAGACAGCCGTCAAAAAAATTAGCCAACAGACCGAGAGTCTCCAGTCATGTTTCCTTTTATAGTTTTTGGGTGATGTTGACTGACCTTTTGCAGACGAGAGCGCAGATAGCTGCTGAGGACAAAGCGGATTCGGTCTACTTCCATGCGGTGGATGCTGGCCTTAGCATCGCCTTTCTTCACCCGCTGCAAGTTAGACTCCTGGTTGCAGAAAAAAAAAAAAAAAAATCACAACCACAAAACAACAATAATGACCAACATGTGACCACGTCTTTTGAAATGTTTATTCTTGACTACAAATATACTGTATCTCTGTTATTGTGGTGGCAAGCTTTATTTATAGTAAATCAAAAGCTTAAAGCAGACTCAATGAGTTGCACAGAGACAAAATTATCTCAAGTGTTTCCTGCAACAACTTCCATATTTGAAAACAATAAAGCAAATTCTGATTTTTCCACTGGTCATATTGTTTGAATCGTGGGCTTTCTCAAAGATGGCAAAAAAAATTCCATCTAAAGAAATTACTTCTATTGCCACACATACAAAACTACTGCAAACACAACAGCAAAAACCACAACACACAATTCAAAGTCCTCATAGGAAGTGAAGAGGCTTTATTTCCGGGGGACAATATTTTCAGATGGACTGTTTTGATTACAGGAGAGTTTAATGAAATATAAGCAAAGGGCTGCTGCTCTATGATTGCGATTAATGTCATTATGTGCTGACAAAAATCAGCAATGGTGACCATCGTGTTGAAATTGTCACAACGTTGTGTATGTTGTCCCCCCCGAAACAAAGTCCTGATAGGCCAACATAAAAACTGCCCACTATGATCTTTTGATGTGGGTGTGAATGAATAAATTTGTAAAGCCCTTTTGGGTGATTTGTGCCATCTACTGACTGCATAACGGATCAATTACTTGCACAGTTGATGAACGCGTTATGTTTAATGCTCAGGTTGTTACCATGTGAGTCAGCTGCTCCAACACACACTCCACCACCTCCGACTTGCTTTCCAGCAGCTCCGGGGAGAATTTCTCATTCAGCCAAGCCTGCAGTCCACAGAAACAAACAACAAATCCAGCAGCTGTGAGGCTCCTGCAGGATGTCACCGCTAAACACTGAACATTGAACATTGAAAACGCTTCATTTCGGTGAAGCCACCTTACTTCTTCCAGGCTGGAGATGAGCTCCGCCGGGGTCATAAGCTCCTCCTGGCTGTCATCCTGATCCAAGTCACCGCTGTCATTCGCTAAAGAGTCCGACATAGTTCGCTTTGTGAAGAAATATCACGTCCGAAAACAAACGACAAGAGCCTGAGAGAAGTGTGTTCTTTCTTCGCGCCACCGAGACTCTTCTCGCGAGATCAATAAGGTTCTTTTTCCCTGAGTTTTGTATGCAAGGCAACTGTGTGTGAACTGTAGTGCTGTAAGGCAAAATTAAAGAACAGATAGATAGTTTGTCAGCATTAAGAGTGATTTTTTAAATCATATTTGCTATTATTGTTTGTATTTCCACAAGTAGTTCACCAAATTATATCTTCTTTACCAGCACTCCTCTTCCAGTAGGACTTCCTGAAATACAACTTTCAGGGAAAAATGAGCACAGTACAAAAATGGCGCATAAACACAAGGTCACGCCTCTTTTCTACCGCACAGGACTGTACATAAATAAACTACAGGTCAAAGTGAAAGGCACAGATCTGTATAAGATGTAACGGAAAATGACAAAACAGACAACATAAAATGGAAATTAGATCATGACAAATGGTAAACAACAAAATCAGAAGAAATCTGATTAAATACTCTGCATAGAGGAAAATAAAATTATTAAAATATTCGAAGGCAGCTTCTCTAGTATCCTCATATTAAAAAAAAAGTCAGGCTAAGGGAATATCCATTGTTAACAATGATGGGCAGTGAGCTATGTGAAAAAAATATATTATTTACATTTAATTTTTGATATTAAATTAAAATGATGCATTTTTTATTGTGTTTTAAAATTATGAAAACGGTGTTGCTATTGAAAACTGATACATTGTTGCAATTTCACCTCCAGGAAAGTTCTAAATGACAGCTGCTCATTTGAATATCTAGGTCAAATTAGTCTGTGACGTCATCTAAAACTTATACAATGTTGCAATTTCCTCAGTCAGAAACGTTCTAAAATGACGTCATCATACAGACAGAGGGAACCATATTGGTGCAGCATGCCTGACATGACATGACAGAGCTACAGCCACAGAGCCCTGATCATTTAAAGACAGTTTGTAAATGGAAGTATCTATTGTGTTTTATTATTCTTTTACAAATGCAGGGATGATATCTACAGTTACAAATCAATTTGATTGGTGTCATATTATCACACAGCAACATTTTAATAATTTAGATTAATGTAGTATTTCCTGTTTTTAATTTATTCTGTCAAGTGTCCATTCATTTCATTAATCATATATTCAGTTTTAAAATACATAGCTGAAAATCTTAAAGTTCCATTAAAG
The DNA here is from genome assembly GCF_902148845.1 of Salarias fasciatus. Taxonomy (NCBI): domain Eukaryota; kingdom Metazoa; phylum Chordata; class Actinopteri; order Blenniiformes; family Blenniidae; genus Salarias; species Salarias fasciatus. Next base: position 8,622,862 of record NC_043756.1, on the reverse strand, counting down.
CTCGTGTCCGGAGTTTTGAAAGAGAGAGGTTTTTTTTTTTAATCCAATGTCTCGAGGTTCCGCCCTCCCTCTGCTTTCATGAGCGACCAAGTCACGCCCCTTTAATTGTGCACGCTATTATCCGTCGGGTGAAAATGAGAGCCTCCGAGTCCTGCAGCGTCCTCCATGTTTAGCTGTTTACGGTGGATGTTCAGCAGACAGTGGATATATCCGAGGTAAGCGGGGCGGCTGCTACGTAGCTAACTCACCTCTGCCTGGGCTCTCTGGCAGCGTGCTCACTTTGATTGACAGCGCGAGAATGCAGAAGCTCGAAATCTATTGGCTGAAGCTGACCGGCGCTTTTTCGGATAAGTCGGGGGTCTATGAGACGAAGGCGGGGCTCATAAATAAATGTTTATATTGCTTTATCCTGATATTATATTGTAGTATCGAACCAGACTGACACATTTAAGCTCTGTTGAAAAATGATAGGCTACATACATTGGAAGCGAACGGAAACTCCGGACACGAGCTTTAACCCCACAGGAACACCGCTGCAAAACTGATCCACACAATGAAGGAAGCCGCAGCATCAGCAAATGTATATCATACACTGTACAGTAAAGCAAAACCGTAAATCAAGCCCGTACCTTATGTTTCCCATTCAAAAATATGACAGTTGACCATCGTATTACAAATTAAAGTCCAGGTTGTAATCAAGTCCCAAGAGTCTCAGTGGTATCCTCCATTTCTGAAAAAAAGAGTCCTTCCATGAATATAATGTCCAAGTTTTTCCAGAGTCAAAACCTCTGAAATCAGAGATTTCCACAACGAAATAGAAGGGGGATCATCTCCAACCCACTTCACCATTATGGATTTTCTTGCTAGCATTAAAAGCAACTGAATTACATTCTCATTTGATTTAAGAGAAGCAGGAACCTTTCCAAGCAGACATAACAGTGGGCTTGCACACACCTGCTGACCCACTGCTTTGCTGACATTTACACATACTGCCTTCCAGAATATTTGGATTTTTTTTTGCATTCCCATAAGCAATGCAGTCTGGTGCCTGTGCAAGATTTACATTTGGGGCAATTTGGTGAGGTTCCTGTTTTATACTTACTATAGATATATGGAGATATGTAGACATGATGCAAGATATTGTATTGTAACTCCTTATACTGCAAATCGAAATTCTGGAAGGCAGTCCCAATATTTCATCCCACTCATCATCATCAGTGACACATTTGAGTAAAGTATTCCATGACGTTCTCAACCACAACAGTTTACTTGGGTTGAAGTTTAACATCTCAGAATAGAATTTTGATATGAAGTGTTTTTGTTGCGTATATTTAATGAGAAATCTATCTAATGGATGAGAATCGATTGGAAATTCTAATGAATTGTTCTTCATATACACAAAGTGCCTGACCTGTAAATATTTGTAGAAGTCTTTATTTGATAAACGGTACTGAGTTTTGAGGGATTCAAATGTTTTAAATTTACCATTCTCAAAGAGGTCAGAAATTCTAACAATACCTGACCTTCGCCAGAGCAGAAAATGTGATCCTGTACCCTCTGGTAAGAGCTCAGGGTTATCGGTCAGTATCATTATAAGGTTAAGAGGGTGAGTGTTATTAAATATTTTTACAATTTTTTTCCAAACAATGCTAATTATTCTTAGCATTGTTTGGGATTTCTTTCAGGCTTTTACCCAAAATATTCACAGGAGAAAAGGGTTTACAGAAAAATGATTCTATGTCAAACCAAGAGGAAACTGAACCTTCATTCACCCATGAAGAAATAATCCTGGCTTGAATTGATAGTATGTAGTATTCTATATTTGGTAAGCCCCATCCGCCTTGTTCCTTTGGAAGTTGTAATATTGCTAATTTAACCTTAGGTTTCCTGCCATTCCAAATGAAGTCTGATACGGCTTTATTTATATTTTTAATATCATTTGTATTTAAGTTTACAAACAACATTGATGTGTTATATAGTATTTTTGGAAGTACTGTCATTTTGATGAGGTTAATTCTGCCAAGGAATGACAAGGGGAGATTTCTCCATCGAATTAACGTTTCTTGGACATTTTTGATCAAAGGGTTGATATTTTCTGCATATAACTGATTCATTTGGGGGGTGACTCTAATTCCTAAATAGTGAAATCCAGATGGAGCCCAGCTAAAGGGTTGAATATAAGCTGGTTCGGTGTTTGTATTATTGTTCAGAGTAAGTATTTCCGACTTGTCAAAATGTACCTTATATCTGGATATTAAGCTGAATTCTTGTATACAAGTAGTTAAGGCTGTTAATGATTCAGGAAGGTTTGTTAATGTCAAAAGTATGTCATCAGCGTACAGCAAAATTTTATGTTGTTTGGTACCAATTGTTACTCCTTGAATATCTCCATTTTGTCTGATAGCCAACTTTAGTGGTTCTATCGCCAAAGTAAACAGAGTAGGAGAAAGTGGACTTCCCTTGGCTGTACCTCTTTTCACTCTAAAGGGGGCAGATAATAGACCATTTGTTGGAACTGAGGCTGTCGGTGCTTTGTACAACAGTCTAATCCAGCCCAGAAAGCCAGATCCAAACTCAAATCTCTTCATTACTTCAAACATATATTCCCACTCGATTCTATCGAACGCTTTTTCAGCATCCATAGAAACCACAGAACCTGATGTTTTACTAGTATTAAGGTAATGAATAATATGGAATAGACGTCTGGTGTTGTGATAAGAGTTCCGCCCACTGATAAATCCTGTCTGATCCGTATCCACAATTGAGTTAACGACCTTCTCCAGTCTAAGAGCTAGTATCTTGGAGAGTATTTTGTCGTCCACATTAAGAAGGCTGATGGGTCTATAGGAGGAACACAGCTTTGGATTTTTGTTCTTCTTTGCTATTAGTGTTATATTAGCTCTGTACATAGATTCAGGGAGTCTCGACTCCTCAAATGATCTATTAAAAACCCTTAACAGAAGATTGTTAATTTTCCCCTTCATTACCTTAAAAAACTCAACTGGGAAGCCATCCTCTCCGGGACATTTCCCTGACTGAAGTGTAGTTATAGCTTTGTCTATTTCTGATATGGAGATAGGTGATTCCAGAAAGTCAGATTGATCGTCTGATAGCTGTGGAAAACACTGGTTATTTAAAAAGCCAGCTGTCCTAAGTCTCTCCATATCAACCTCACTGCTGTACAATTTGGCATAGAATCTTTTAAAACTTTCATTAATTTGGCGATTATTGGTTTTGTCTTTGTTTGTTCTCATCCTGTATAGCTGATATATAAGACTTAGGAGGGGCGTTTCTTGCTAGTCGTGCTCAAAGGCGGTTTGGTTTATTGGCGGATTCAAAGAAAATTTGTTTGGCGAATAGAATATCCCTTTCTGCTTTCCAAACACGTTTTTTTAAGTGTTGCAATAGTTACTTTATACTCAATAGTTATTTTTAAAATGTTTTAATTTGGTTACTTTTTTGAAGCTGTAATTATCAAAAATAGCTAATTATTTTTTTCAAAAGTAACTTGCCCAAAACACTACAAGACTACACATTTCTGTTGTTTATCACTGTCGTCGTGCAGATAGTATGAACAATTGACTTTATTGTGATGAACAGACACAATGGTGCTTTTAATGCTGGGAAGAACTGACATCACTTTGAGTTTGACTCAGTAAAAGTGAATAAAAGAGTCCGCTCTACAGATCATCCAGAGCGCACAGGAAGAAATTGAATCATTTAATCACAGTTAAGCACCTTGCAACTTCATGAGGAACCCAGGAATACAACCACTGACATGCCACTTTGGACAACAATAACTGCATGTATTCTGTGCAATAAAATCATCTCCTGTATATTAGACATCACCAATATTCCTGGTGGAAATGTAAATAATGTCACAGCTACTGTCTTGGCTGTATATTATTATTGCTGCAATTATTTTTCATACTGATTTTTCATTGTTTGAATTTTTGACTAAAGTACAAGATAAATGTCTTCATCCTTCATACTTCAGAAACTCTTCTCACAAGATTTGACGAATACATCAGTCCCCAAGTTTAGTCTGCAAGGCAAGGCTTTTAAACGGCACTAAAAGAAATACAAGTCTTCAATGATATACTGCAGCTTGAGGACATTTCTGATCATATTTGATGTATTTTTTGTATGTCTTTTAGTCACTGGACCAGATTGTACCTTTGCCTTTCAGTTGTGCCTCCTGAAATACGAAAACTTAAATATAACAGATTATAGGTATGAGAATTATGGACACTAGATAATGAAAACAAACCAACTTCATGTGTGAAATCAAGTTTAATGAATCAGATTGCATTTAGCTCATAGTTTTCACTTTAAAATGTGTTGATCACAAAATAATTACAACTGGTATTTGTTGAAACTCAATTATTTTGTATGTTTTCAGAAAGAGAGAGCAGCAGTTGATTCATGTCAACAAATCCGGATAGAATGACTACTGAGAGAGAGATTTGTGTTAAATAAAAACAGCATGGTGTGGACTCTGCAGGTTTGAGTTATATAATACATTATAATGAAACCTCAAAACAATTCTGCTGTCAAACGTTTGGAAAACCTGAAAAATAACCTGAACAAATGAACATTATAGATCTGGAACAATTGGACCACTTTCTGAACTGGAAACAATGAACAACAACGTTAATGTTTTTGATCTTTTTTTTCTAATGACATTTTCCAACAATATTTCACAATGATATAAGTTAAGTAGACACTTTCTACAGTAACCCCATAAATAAACATATAGATCAAGCAGAAACAAAGTAGACAGTTCACATCGGAGGATAGTGTGGGACAGAGAAATCATTGGGATAAAAATGGGATTTTAAATAGCATATTTGTAACTGTTTTCCCATGAAAATGGTGATCAGTGTACCAGATGAATGGTTCTTAAATGTGTTACTTGTTCAAGAAATGATCTAAAGTGAAATTTATATCAAAAACATGAAACAAGACCTTGTAAATAAGGACATTAGTTCACATGATACAGGTTTGCAACAACTGGTAAAAGTGCAGCTGCTCAGAAATGTCATTTCCTCTTTGAGGGAAGTTTATTGCTCCAAAGACACTCGCTGTGTGAACACTGATACATATTTTCCTGAAAAATTTCCAAACATTGCTCTGACTTCAGTTTGCCAGTTTCGCTTTGGAAAAGAAAATGTAACGTGAGCATCACAAATTAAAAACCTACTTTCTTTCATAAAAATCACAAATGCAGCAAATCCGATCACACCTGGGATTACAGCTTGTGAGGGTAAACGGGGTTTATTGCAGGTATGGCGTACCCACTTTGGGAATTATACAGAGGGATGGCATACGGATATGGATACACGGCCGAGCCAATGACAGCTGGACTGATGGGAAGGTGACGGTACATGAGCTGAGACTGAGGCAGTCTCACTCTGTTGGAGACATACGCAGGGTGTAAGACGGGCTGGTACCGGGAGTCCCTCCCCGGTTTGTCGTAGCTCGGCAGGGCGGCGGCGGAGTGAATCGCACTCTGCTGAACCGGAGGAGCTTTCTGTGGGGCTGTCCTGCATTTCTCCCTCTTTTCTGTCTGATAGGGCCACGGGGTCATGTTGTGCATCCTCTTTGTACAAGTCTGAGATTCAACCTGCAGCCTGCTCGGGTACATTTTGTAGCCGGGCCGTATTGGAGCGGGCCGCAGAAGCTGCACAGACTTTGAGGCCACTTTAGTGAAGCTGGACGGAGAGGCGGTGGAAGAGAGGGAGGACAACGAATGAAGAGGATATGAAAAATATTTGCTGTTTGCTTTGTAGTAAGGCTTCCAGGCAGAGTCTTGATTCAGCTGCTTCACTGAGTTCGGAGACAGTGGTTGGGCTCTAACTGGAGCGGTGTTGTTATTCTGTCCTGGGGGGGGTTTGGATGTCTGACTCGTCACCGACTTGCCTTCTTCACTGCAGTCAGGTGTATTTTTGACAGTGCTGCGACAGTTCTGGGTCAGTTCTGAGCTCGCTGCAGGTTTGTAGTCACTCCCTGCTGCGCCGTCCTCTGACGAGACCGATAAAGGGGAGGGGCTGCGTGACGAGGAGGACGACAGAGGCAACGGCGAGCCGTCAGAGAAGCTGCGGTTCCTGCCGGAAGGAGCCCGGGCAGGAGACTGAGAGCAGTGGATGACGGACGGCCGGTCTTTATCCTCGCTCTGAGAGCCTCTCGGCAGGTGGAGGCTGGCCTGAGCCATTCGCTTTTTCTTCTCCAGAGGAGAGATGACTTCCCCTGCCGCGGGCGGGACGTGAGTAATCCAGGAAGCGGACGTCGGGGCCTGGAGGATGTGTGTGTAGAGATCAGCGCCGGCTCTGCTGGGCTGGGAGCTCTCCGGGATGGATCTGTCAGACGAGGCAGTCCAGAGGACGGAGTGAGGATGCAGCATCGCTTCGCTCTGGCAGGCAGCTTCAGGACTTCTTTGAAGGAATAACTGCGACAAAATAGGAAGAATTTCCAAAATAATACAAACAAACACCAATTGAGATGAAGCTTTTTTGTCTTCTGCTTACCTCTGAATCTGGATGAGTCTTTTTTCTCTTCCCATCAGCCTTGTAAACCTTTCCCTCCAAGTTTCTCTTGTATGGCTTTCGTGGTTTGCTGGGAGGTAAAGGTCTGTCCTCCTCTCCTTTCAGGTGTCTCTCGAACGGAAGCACCAGCCTTTCAAATTAGTGACACATTTTGCATTTAGAACTCCACAGAAAAAAAAAAGTGAATTTTTACAGGTCAAGTAGGTCTACAACACATGAAAGAGCAGTAACAGTAAAGCAAATATCTCACTACTGTAAGTAGATTATAGATAATTTTGTGAAATCCTCACTTTTCATAGTGTCTGCGGGTGCAAGTCGCAGCACTGGTGCTTCCTGGGCTTCCTCCCAGCTCATCATACACTTTCTTCCAAAGACGCCGAGCTGTCACCTATTTTTTGGGAAAGAGAAAGAATTTAACGTCATCTCTTCATTTTTTTTTTCCTCATTGTAATATATTTACTTGCTGTGCTCCATAAGCGCCGTGACTAGTTCTGAAACTGCCATCTGCTGACTTTCAGTACTGAAACAACACTTTCATTTGTGAGCGTGCGCCTCTGTGGGCAGCTCCAATAGTCGTGTTGACACAGCCTGGGGCACGGCTGCAGCGGTCAGCTCCGGTCCCAATATACCTCTGTCTCAATTTGACTTTCACTCTCAGAACTCATCCCACAGCGTCAAAGCATCAAAGACTGACGAGCAGGAAGTCAGACGTTCAGACGTTTTTAGTGTGGTAAAAGCTGCCGTGTTTCAGCACCTGATCTACAGCTACTGCTCATTTTTCAAATTCATGATAAATAAAATGGCACAGAGAGAACTTACTGAATCATAGCCCCCGAGTTTATCAACAGCTCTGTAGATCCTCCAAAGGTTAACTGAAGAGAGAAAACAACTTAAGTCCAAAGGTTTTGATGTGAAAAACATGTAAAAAAAAATCTGGTTATTTTATGAGGAAGCGTGGTGAAGTAGATGCCAACTCACTCTGTTTAAAGCCCAGATGTGGAATCCGCTCTATTGGCGTGCCTTTGTTCTTCATAAAAGAGTGTAAACTGGAAATGAAGGCCTTCTCCTCCATCTGCACCGCACCGGGCATCACCTCTTCCTCGCATTCAGCCGGAGAGTCGCTGATCTCAATAAACGGCGGGGAGGCCTGGTGTGGAGAGGACAGGCGGATTAGAGAAGTGTGTCACAACAATCGAAATGCTGTCACTTCTGGAAAGTGACAGCGTCTGAAAACCCGACACACACGTTGACTCTCAAGATGGAGGGAAAAGACGCACACACACACACACACAGACTTATGTCTTGCAGCCTCACTGCTGAAATGAAACGTGAAAATCTGAGAGTATGACTACACCGCCGCTTTCAATAGATAACCGCCGCATATCCTGTCTGGACAGAAAGCAGCAGACTTGTGGCGTTTTTGGTCTCGAGTTGTCTGTCACTGGTGTCACTTTGAAACATAAGCTTTAACCAGAAGAGGAGTTAAACATTCAAAACAATACTCACTTTTATTCAGACATTTACTAAAACAACCCTAAATAGTTAAAAGCACATAAAACTCGGAGGATCTACGTTTGTGAGGCATATTTTTAGATATCAGGAAATGGGGTGGGTCAAGTCTTTTGCTCTAAACTCCAAAAAATTACAATGTCAATATCTGTGGTTTTCAAGAAAGGAGAAATGAAACAGTGAAGACACGATGCAGGACAAGAAATAATCACTTTAAGAGAACTACAGAGGACTGAAGCTGAAGACTATAAAGACTATAAACTATCAACAGCGATGAAAGAAAACAAGCAGTTTTTAATGTCAGGAATCTTCTGAATTTGTTTCCTATGACTGCTGTGCGAACGACGGCTCACGCATCAAGTCATTACGGTCATATTGGTTTCTGAAACGAAATCGAAAATTTCAGAAGGCGCATCATACATTTAAATGCGAAGTCTCACATGGCGCCTGCAGCAATAAATTTCAGTCAATATTTCACTCTGAATCAGCCTACATGGAAGCTGTTATATCTCCAGCATTCATTGCACAACAAAAGAGCTCGAGGCGGTTTCATATTGAATGGAGTTCCTCTATGTGGTTCCTGGTTCCGAGAAGCAAACTTCTCGAGTGACTAATAGCGAAGGTGCAGGCCTCTAACCGAGATCGCCCCGACTGAGTCACAGTTCACTGGCTTCACACTGTAGTTCCCAGCTAACCGCCTGCACCTCTGACTTTCCGCTGTTATTCTCTTAAGAGCGTCTCGGTGATCTGCTTTTCCCATTGCATGCGTTATGTTTTGATCTCAGCCGAACACTTTCTTCCACAAACTGTCAAGACTGCAAAGATCCTGGTCACATCTCGATGGCAACATGTTCTGTTTTTGTCCGACATAAAATCCTTTGCATGTCACTTTAGATTTTTTTTTTTTTCTTTCATCAGAGTTGATTCAGAAAAAGTTTCAGGTTCATGCATCGGCAGTTGCCTGCAGGAAACGGCTGCGCTCAAAGCCACATGCTGAAGCCCCCCCCCTCCTCTCTCTCCGGAGACCAGCAAGTGGATATATTCTAACCAGTCATTCAGTTGATCTTCTCAGATGAATTTTTCTGGAAACCTGCGTGGGCGGGTGTTGATGTCACCGTGTTGATATGTGATTCTCGCAGTGACTGTTGGTGGCGTCCTGGGCCGACGCTATCGGCAGTCCAGCGGCCACCGCAGAAACCACCGTGCTTTCAGCTCGCATCAGCCCTGGAAATTTCATGGCCTAATTTGCGTCTCATATTGTGCTTTGTGTTTCAGTTACCAGAACAGTGGTGGCCGCTGCGTCTTGACATGTTATGAAATATACAGCAGTGAAGGGCGTGACCTACTCATCACTTCTAAAAATGAAATGCACAATCTGCACTTCAAAAATTCACCAATTTCTGAAAATTTACAAAAAAAAAAGGGAAATGAAAAGACGCATTACTCATTGTGAGTAATGCCTGTAGTCACTGGTTAACTGTAACTGATGCACTAATGATTCCTGAGCAGTGACTGAAGGCAGTACCTGCTCCGCTGCCGGCTTCTCTTTGTCTCGGGTCTGAGGCGACGCCTCACTCTGCTCGTCTTGGCCTGGAAGCACAAACACATTACGGAGAAGTGACTTCAACAGAAAGCCACACAAGTAAGTCACTTTGCTATGTAAATCTGAATTCATGGAACTGCGGCGAAGGAGCCCGGCACTTCTTCATTTTAAGAAAAGTGACAATGCAGCCGTTACGAGATCAGACCCACTTCTCGTGAAGGATTTCATAATCAGAAGTGACTGCTGGGAAAACATATACATATAGATATAATCTGCACAATCAGCTGATCACCCACACACACACACACACACAGACAGACACACAGACACACACACATACACAAAGACGCACAAATTGTCAACTGGGTGTGATATAAAACCGCAGGTTCGTAAACCACTTCCTGCTCATCGGTACAGCCTCTTCTCTGCTGCACTGTATCGTATTGTAACAAAGTATTGAGCAAGATTTTCTGCATCTGCAGAGCAGCAACACACTCCGAAGTACACAATATGCTACATTTGCAGACAAAAATGATCAATTCTCAGCCGTGTGTGGACGAAGGCCTGTAACCTTCAGAGGGATCTTCTGGTGCGGCCCCGAAAAGTGCCTCATTAGCATGTTTTCTGTTCCCAACAGTGATGAGATGGGATTTCCATCCTTGCTTTCACCAGATTTAAATGAATAAGTTATCAAATTTGATTCCATGATTTCATGTTTGGGGGTTAAACTTTGATTTGACAAGCCTGAGAACATCCTGCCTTAACAGATATAAAGTATTTAACCTTCCACCCCCCTGTCATGTCACTACAGTGCTTCTCTTTTGAGAAGGCTTGCTTCCTGTGCGATGGCTTGAACCTTTTAATTCTGCGTTCAGTAGCTCACAGCTTCTCCTTTTCATCTGATGAATAAATATTTGCTCATGTGTGCCATAAAATGTTTATGGCTGTTTGTCTTTTCTAACTAAAAGACAAAGTTACAACAACAGTGATTTACTGCAATATAAACCTGAGAGAATTCACAGATTCATTCTAACAAACACATGATCAAAGTTTCCAAGTGCATCATCAACAGCTTTTAAAAAAAGCACGAAGTGAAATATTTACATTCGCTAAAGCAGATTTACTTCAGTTCCTTAAATGTTCAATAAAGAAGCTCATTCAAAGTGCTGGTTTCTAAACATTTGGTTCTGTTTCACATGTTCTAAATAAGAAGACAAATTGTATAAAAGCTGAATGAATTTCAAAATGATTCTCACCCATGTCCAGAAGCAGCCCGTCAGCCCTCTGGCTCGTCTGTGTTTGGTGACAGTAATTCATGCGATGCTCTCTTCAACTTGACACCACGAAATAGGAAGGTGTTTCCACAGGGCAGTTTCATTGGTTGACTGATCGCACCGCAGCAAATGTGGCTGGGAAACTGAGTACTTCTTTTTTTCTTCAGTTAAGTCTCACAGGATCTGATCTCTCAGTTTCATCTCCTGATTTTATGCCAAAAGACAACAGCTGTGTTTCAATTGTTGGATGGAGAAGTCATTAAATTCCACATCATTGTGCTTTTCCCACAGCTCAAACAGGACAGGACGCTAAAGCAACAGTTCCGTTTTACATTCCCAAAGCACAGCGAATTATAATCTAACGTTCACCATATAAACCAACTGACCTGTCCTGCTTGATTTTGGATTTAAATATGCAGGTTGTAATGTACAATATAAAACTATAAAGCTACATTTTCCATCTATTTTTTTTTTTTTTTTTGAACAGAATAAACCTAAAAGGACACACATTAAATAAGTCTGTCTGCTTCAAAGCGCAACATGAAATTCAGCAACATTTCTCAATTTAAGGAAGTGAAAAAAACCCCACTCAACTGATGTCCAAATAAAGGTTTAAAGAGATGTCTACACATAGGAGCGACAGTTCTGGTTCATGTGCGTTTACTGTCAGCGTAGGCAAATATTGAGCAATCAGAAAATTGAAGAAGATGACTGATGGCTGCCATAAACACAGCTGCGTCACATAATCTCATCATGCAACGTTTAATTCATCCTACTTTTTTTCTTCAAGAAATCTGTCACTTAAGTTAGATTTTTAAAAAGAAAACATTCCATGTTTATTCTATGTATTGTATTGTGAATGTGAGAGCTGCTGTGGTTCGCCCTCTGGTTTTACAATGAGCAATCTCTGAAGGATATTTCTATGTGGAGTTAAATGTCGTCCCTGTGTGGGTTTTCTTCTCACCGTCTTGCGCTTGAGGTTAAATGATAACTCCAAACTGACAAAATGTGAACGTGTGTGATCGGCTTCCTGTGATCTGAGCTGGATAAAGCAAATTACAGTCACTTTCACAGCTGATGGATGAACTTTTGATATCGAGTGGCACACCACATCATCCAACTGTAAGATTATTGTAGTTGAAGAGTTTATATTGAGAGTCGTCTGCTCGTCAGTGAGAGTGCTGAGACTGCTCAGCGGCTGCTGGGGGTTTAGAACCTCACACTTACAGGAAGAGAGAATGTACTGCTTCCTTAAAATGGCTCCTACTGACCATTGCTGAAAGATATTGGTTTAAAAATAGGATGCCCAGACAATGCGGAAGTGGCCTGTTCCAGTAGAGATGATTGGCAGCAGATGTTTTAAAAAACTGAACCGTTTCTCTCCGACCAGAGTCTCAGGGAATTTTGTTAACCCTTTGAAGGAAATGCAATACTTCAATCCGACTGGATCATTAAAGCTTTTTATTTAAGTTTGAAACTTAAACTATTTCATTTGTTTAAAAAAAAACAAAAAAAAAAAACTACAACTGACTTCCTCGAAACCTCTGGTCTTAGTTTATACAGAAACACTTACACTACAGTTTTCTGTCATTTCTCTTTCACATTAGGAAGAAATGTAGACATCATTACCAGAAACTGTAATTTGTGCCCGCAGTGACCCTCGAACGGGGTTGGAAACAAGTTAGCAGAAACAAAACATGTGGATTCTCTGTCTGACGGAGTGAAAACTGCAGTTTTTTTTTTTAAACAATTTTTTCTGATATTTTCACACAGTTCAGTCTGACTTTGTTTTCCCTTCTGTAAACCTGAAGAGATGTCATGATTAAAAACACACACTCACTCACACACACACATACAAGATGCAGCGCCATCCACATTTCCTCTGCATGTTTTTAACCTCTTTTAAAAGGGGGATGCCCTATTCCTCCATCTGGTGCGGATAGCGGATGACATTTCAGAATGATTAACATTTAAATGTCAAATAAACCAAATATCTTCAAACTGGTCAAATCGAGGGATTTTTCTCCGCCTCAGTGAGGAAAAACAAGTTTGTTATTTTTTGGTTTTTAGAAAAAGAATGTTTTCTTTAGAAACGTTCGAGACTCAACAAGGCTCTGGGCTGAAGGAAATAAATCTGAAAGCGTTGACGCTCGCGTGGTTTTTATCTGTACAATCTGAATTTGATACTTTTTGAAGTTGGCACCATTGTTTCAGATCGTTCATCAAAACGATATGAACAACATTTCACCTCACAGTCTAACTTTTGATTGAGAGGAACACGCTTGCAGTTGACGTGCAACTTTAGAGAAATGCTAGAATTTCCAGAAGTCACATTTTGTTTTGTCTTTATCTTTTGCAGCCGGCGATGAGCAGAAACTTCAGACATCGAGAAAATCCCCCGCTATTCATTTCACACTTTCACTGACAAAAAAAAAAACAAAAAAACAAGGTAGTGAGGTGAGGCCAGCACAATGTAAATGAGGGCGTGTGGAGAGAAATATTGTCCGTCCGACACACAGAAGGCTTCCTGTCTGAAGTGACTCACTATCCTGGGAACAAATGTGAAAAACATGAAGCTGCCACATTAGATTCCAGTCACAGTGACAAACTGTCACTAACCGGGCTGCAGTTTGTCATCTGTCTTCCCCCTTTTTCAGTTACTGTTCTTTTCACAGAATTTCATGCTTAAACCAAGTATTGAATTTACACTTCTTTAATCTTTGCTTGTTGGCACTGTTCTTCTTTTTCTGAACTGCTTACAATAAATGAGCCCAAATCAACTTTCTTGTTTTGTGGTATGAGCAAGTGTGATCTTAAATGACTCACTAAACTGCTCATTTCATTTCTTGAAAAGCCAGTTTACGTATCGGGGGGATCTTTGATACGAAAAGAGGTTAAACAAAAGTGTAATTCCAGCTACTGATACATGCTGTTAGATGTTTTTTTTTCTCTTTTTGTTTGAAAATATTAACTCAGACAAAAAAAAAAAGAACTTCCTTCCACCTGTGTGAAATGAATAAATCAGCTCAGGTGTTGCAGGTTACAGGTGAGCAGAAGAAGAAGCACAAACGTTCGGTTGAAGTTAAACCCGTGACCTGCGAGTCATTCACCTGTAGAACTATTTGATGTGGGAGAAAGTCTGATCAGATTTTCATGTGAAAATGAAACCTATGCATTAGAAGTGAATTCCCCTGGTTGATGCTTTATTCCAGGAAACTGACACGCACACACGCGCGCACGCACACACACACACACACTCACACACACAAATAGCTGAGTTCACAATTTCCAGGTAAACCTTTGAAAAATCCCTCGTTTTTTTTTTTAACCTTATTTTTACTTTGTTAGATGCAACCTTCAGTCTCTCCACACAAAACCCAAACACAACAGGTTCTTTTGTTCATTTTATTATGAAGAATGTCTGTGCATTACAATAGACTCTGGAAAAACAAAAGCAGAATGGAAACATGATGCCCATTTCTCTTCACAATCAGCTGCTTTGCGTCTCCTTTTCAGTCGACTGACCTTGAGGAGCCGATATTTTTTATTCCATGATAAAAGCAAAATGGACTTGCATAAATTTTGCCATCGAGCTGCTGAAATGTTGAATTTAAAAATGCCACCGATCGCATTGTAACCCACTCTTTATGGCACCGCGATCTCACATATTACTGATCGGTCACGCACTCAAACTTCAGTCCGGCGAGATCCAAACAAAGCAGAAAAATAATGCTTACTTAAGCTTCCCTCTCGTCAGCTCGTCCCTGAAAAGTCAGCGCGCTGAAATGCTGAAATTATGCGGTTCAAATGAGGAAGGTCTTGAAATGGAAACTGTTATTTACTCACAGTTTTAAGGAACTTAACCGTTTCATGCATTCGCATACTCAAGTCAACCACCCAGAACACGGCAAACATCTGTTTCTCTGTACTTTAAATATTCACTTCAACCACAGTCATATCAGTACAGGCTGGAAATTCACACAGGATGTAGGTTCAATCACACCATAAAGAAAAAAAAAAACTCAGTATGCCGGTATAGAAAGGCAAAAACAAGGCAAAGGTTCAGGCTGCAGCTGGTACCACCGTCATTTTCCTGAAATGAACAGGAGCAAGTGCTACAAGTGACAACTAAATCATACCTGAAAGAGAAATGAAGCCACTTTGTAAGGAATGTGGACGAGAAGTGTGACCAATGCTCACAATGGAATAAAAGACTCAACAGAGGCTGACACTGCACTGCATCACATTTACAGGTAAAGAGACTCATTTCTGGGACAGTCGGGGGGGGGGGGGGGGGGGGGGGGGGGAGAGATTTGGTCAGCGTGTGGATCGCCACCGATCCCTAAGCTAAGCCGTCAGCTGCTCACAACATCAACACTAAAATGGAATTTCTTTCTTGAAATGGTAAGAGGTCTGAAAAGCGCCAGGCCCACGATTACTGTTCATTGGTCCAAAACGTGGAGGCGAACTCGCCCCAAATTCAGCCTGATCGCCCTGCGAGTGTGTGAGGACCGACTGCTGTGTGTGGTGTTGTACCGCAGAGGTCCTTCAGGTCTGCCACTGTGAGGATCTGAGGGGGGGGAGGCGGGGGGCATCAGTGGGCGGCGGCAGGGGGGAGGGGCTAAATGAGCTCTACGTAGTTGGCCGGGAACATTCCGAAATGACCGTCCGGGCCGTATCCCCGCCACCAGCCCTCGTCGATCATCTCGATCCCGGTGATGATTTCGTCGGGGTCGAAGGAGATCTCCGTGTCGTCGGCTGGGAAGGAAAAAAAAAACAAAACAGAACTCTTATTGAGAAACTCTGCTGAGCAAATGCTACAAAAAAGTGTATTTTTCAGGCTAACGTTAAATAAAAGTGTGTGTGGGGTGGGGGGCTCACCAGCCTGGTAGTCATACAAGGCTCTGGCACAGGTCCCTCTGTCTGTAGACTCCTCGGGCGTCACCTCATAGGAGTTACTCTCCTCCACCTGGGGAAGACATCAGATGTACTCATGTTGCAGGGTTTAATCGTATATAGGCGTAAAGATGGAAATGTCAGTGGACATTAACACACACACACACACACACACCTGAGGGGTTTCTTCAAACGCTGGTTCCTGAACCCACGAGTTGGCAGCCGGCGCCTCCTCTGCAAAGAGAGACGACTGCGAGTGAAGACTGAACGTGAGCGAGGCTGTTTCTCTACCAGCAGGTGGCAGCATCAGCAGCTGAACCTCACATGATTAGACTGATCAGTGGAAGCAGATGGAGGGGTTTGGGGAAAAAAAACCAACATTAAAGGGTGAAAGGAGAGATCGGAGCATGTGATTGGAGTCCCACCTTTCAGCTGCTCCTGTGGCGCCGCCGCCTCCTCCTCCTCCTCCTCCTGCTCCTCATACTCACACCTGGACTGTCCATCATCCACACTGGGCTCTTATCAGCCGAAACACAAGCACAGACATGCATGTGCACAGGGCGACACAATCACAAGTCTGCACAGGCCCAAACACCAACACCAAGACAGCATTCGTGCTATGTTTCAATCATGGGGTAACAAAAGGGGAAACGAGCTCGGGAAAACAGAAAACACAATGAATGGAAGCTGCTGAGTCGTGATAAACATGATGAGATTAGAAGAAATATGAGGATGATGACATGAGAACAGTAATGAGACACCAAGTACTGAGCTTTTGTTAAGCGTAAGGCTGACATCCAATACGGTGTGTGTGTGTGTGTGTGTGTGTGTGTGTGTGTGTGTGTGTGTGTGTGTGTGTGTGTGTGTGTAAAGCTCACACCTGCGGCACGGACAGGAGAGGCGGAGCTGGCTGGCAGAGGAGAAGCTTGGCGCTGAGGTGAGCTGGGTCGCTCAGATTCAGACGCTTGCTTAGACAGAAAAGGGCTTTGAAGGCGCCCTGAGCGGAGACGCGCATTGAACCCCCAGAATGAGCGGCGACAGAAAAAAAAACAAAAAGGGAAAGAAAAGTAAAATGGACGAGAGAGAAAGACAAACACTTTGAGCAGAGGAGGAGACGGAGTGATGGAGACAGTGTTAAGGGTGACGATGGGACGACTGCACAGTCTGATGGAGAGTCGCCACTGTGGGAACTTTGAAAGACGCCAAATCACCAAAGAAACTGAATCAGCCGTTTGTACCTACCGCTACCCGAGACGGCTCGGCGGGAACGTTCGAAACGAGAAACAACACGGCGGTGACGGTACCTGGCTGAGGGCTGGCCGGAGCGGCGGCGGGCGGCGCGTCCGAGTCGCTGGGGGTGATTCCCCGCTCCCGCTGCTTAAACATCTCTCTGGGATTCACGGCACGCTGAGAGATGACCGACGCCGCCTCCTGGAAGACACCAAGCAAAGAATGAAAAGGCATCGCGAGGGGATTTAAATACAGCGAACCCTGATGGTACGGGTACAGTGGAAAGATGTCGTGCGGGAGAAACAGCGGAAGACGGGTTCGATCCCCAGAGCTGCGATCCGAGAGACGGAGCCTCGTTTTGTGACAGGAGAGAAGAAAAAGGAGGAAGATCAGCTGGAAGAGGACACTTTCAGGAAGCTGGACTCACGTTGGCCTTCTCCACAGATTCACCTCTCCTGACTGCTTTCCTCTGGGCTTCCTGGCTCTCCTCCTGCTCCTGCTCCTCCTGATGATGTTCATATCAGTGATGGCACGGCTGATATCTGTCGTCCCCATTTTCGTCTTGCATTGTGTGTATACATTACCCAAAAGCTTTTCTTTTTTAAATGTCAATATAATTCTGAACATCTTGTTCTATATAAATGCCATTAAAAAAAACCCCTTATCTATCAACACTGTATCTAACATCAGATAAATGCTGAAAGCGAAACATACCCAGCGCTGCTTCTCCTGCTCTTTACTCACGGCTTCCTGCTGCTGCTGGTATTTCCTAATAAACATTTCAGAGAGAGAGGAAGCGTCACTTCAGCCTCTTTAGCAGGAGCAGGCCGATCTCGGCCAGGCGGAGCCTACTTCTGCTGGTCGATCTGAGAGGCCCTCTCCTTGTCCCTTTTGTCCCTCTGCACGGTCTCCTTGGCCTCTCGGTCTTTCCTCTCCTTCTCCAGCTTCTGCCGCTCCTCGTCCGCCTTGCGCCGTTCCTCCTGCCGACGCTTCTCCTCTTCTTTCTGCAAACCCGACAAGGCAGCATGGTCAGCGCGGCTTTGTTATCAGTGATGAATAAAAAAAATATCTGCATATTAGAGAAACAGAAATATGCATCAAATATTCCATATTCTTTAACTTTTGGAATATTTTATAAACATGTCAACACTTTTTTTTTTTTTAAAGAGATGGTAGAGGCACTCATCACATTTTCCAGGTTTGAAGAACATTCAGAATTCTACCTCTGCCTGCGCCCAGAAGTTGTCTTTATTGGTTTTTCTGATTTCCGACATGGCGTTGGTTTTTTGGTACACTGAGCCCTGCGAGAAGGAAAGAAAAATAAGTCAGTCTGTCCACCAGACACGCTTCAAAAATGCTCTGACGGAGATAAAATTACTATCTGGAATGATCATTTGATGTTCTTATAGAAGAATGCTGCATAAATAATGTATGAAAAAAGCATCTGTCATAAAACAAAAAAAAAAAAAAAAAAAAAAAGGAAAGGAGCTGGACACCTCTGATCTGGATCATTCAGCATCAAACACGACAGAAAGTGCAGGCTTGGTGTGAGTGAAAACCCACACAGACGTCTCCTGTGCTTCCATACTTTCAGATGCATAATTAAGACCTGCCGTGCCGTTTATCTCTTCCCATCAAAGCAGACGGAGGCGCATACCACGGGACCCTGAGGACCGCTGTCCTGGAAGCGGCTGGAAGCTTCTTTGTGGAAGCTGTAGTTTGCTCCGGAGGCTTTAGCCACCTTCTGCATGATGGCCTCCGGCTCCACATCCTCTTCTGCTCTGGCGTTGATCGTGACGTGGGCCCCCTGAAACAAGGCGAAAACTTTCTGTTCATCAAAAACACAACCAAGGAAAACACCTTCCTCCACTTAAATCTTAAAAAAAGAGCTATAAAGATTCAATATCATCATGATATGATTGAAAATGATTCCATTTAAAGAAAGAAAAATGTATAAATGTGTGTTTCTTCTCATGACAGAGATAAAACAGGGGTTCACACTAACTGGTTGTTTGCAGGAAGTTGTAAAATATGATCTGCTTTTCATCTTGTGCATTTTTCACGAGAACCAATGTGTGTTTTTTTCTCCCATATTAAATTGAAGCAGATCGTATCATAACTAAAGAAAAACTGAGGATTTTTAAAATTGTGCACTTCCTCTCGATCTTTATAGAATCTTTCTTTGTACATACAAAGGATATTACATCAATATTTCACTTTATATTTTTAAAAGAAAAGGTTCAATTATTAATTTTGATTAAAAAATGAGTTTCCTCTTTCTTGAAGTGTCAGTCAGTGTGTGTTACCTTCAGAAAATTGGCAATGGAGCTGACATGATTTGCACATAATCCCTTCCTGGCATCCTTCACACCTTCTCCAGTCTGAAACACAAGACGACATTCCATCAGCCGGAGGACGGCCGCCACGAAAACCGCTGGGAAAATGTACGCGGGCTGAACGCGGCGCTGACCCAGTTGATGAGGACGTATTTGGGCAGGCCGGAGTTTGGATCCTGGACCCGGCAGAAAGCGTACATCACTTTTCCACTGTTGAGTTCCTCAACCAGCTCCTCCAGTCCTCCATCTGATACGTAAACATTGTGGGGAAAGTCAGACGGTGATGGTGGTTGGTTGTGTAACTCCTGGCGCTTTGGGAATAGCGAGAGAGCGCAGAGGCAAGCGATCCTTTTGTGCTGATGTTCCAGGACTGCAGCCGAATGTTGCTGACCATCAAATTCCTGCACCAGTCTCATAATATCGTACCGAGATCATAAAAAAAAAGACGTAATGACAGAGCCAACTCGGTTATACTCACCTCCTTTCTCTGCCAGACGGATATCATTACTGTTTCCCTCGTAGGTGAACAAGGCCCTGGAGAAACGGCAGCCGTTAAAATCCAGGCTCAAACGGGATCGCGCAGTTCACGGGATGTTTAGTAAACCTATTTTAAGGATCTCTCACACTTAAGCCTTCTTCACACAAGAGCTCCACAGAGGAAGTCGGGCACTGTAAATATTTCTGCAGCTTTAATCCTGCTTTATATCACCCATGTCAGTAATCTTTAAAGGATGTGAGCTCTGGCTAATAAAGATTTGACTGAATTTTCATTGCTATAAAAATGCCTAATAAAAATAACCAAAGATTAGCTTCCCTAAATAAACTAAATCCCTAGTTTCTACAGGGCAGTTTTATCTTCCTTTTTTTTTGGTTATTAAGTTTTTTTAATACGGCGTCTTCTTAATGTCGCAGTGGGTTAAAGGGCTTTTTCAGGCTGATGTGGGGAAGAAATTTAGAGGCGATTAAAAGCAAGAAAATGCCGGATAAACATTTGAATTACCACATTTAAAAGGGACATGGAGCTTGCTATAAATGGCCTTCTAATCACTTCCTTTCAGTTTTCATCTCACTTCTACATACACACAACTTCCTTGTATCATATTCTTATATTGCAACTTCGAACACGTTATGTAACACGTTCCAGTGAGAATTATTTACACAGGGTGCGCTTGATTCAAATTTGATGCAAAAAAAAGGTCAAGATGAACCCAAACTTTCATCAAATGACTCACAGGTATTTTTGGTACTTTTTCCTTACAGTTGGAAAATCCCTGATTGAAGATCATGTTGGGCTTTGAGGAACTTTGTGTGCTTGTACATTGTTTGACTCTCGATGTTGACTGTGTGGTTGTTTCTGTTTGTCCCCTCATAGTTTTAGATTGTGTGACAGATTTAGTGTGTGTCTGTCAGTCACCCCATCCCTCCCTGCACACTCGCCCTCATCTGAAGTTTGCAGACAGACACAACACAGTGACTGACAAAAAAAAGTTGAGGAGGAAGTGTTCGGCACGTTGCTGCACAAATAATGGATCTTTAATTAGCAGACATATTGGCTGATTATGCAAAAGCATTTTAGATCTCCTGTCTCCTTTACCGTCACACCAACCAAAATGTCCGTCTTTACTACATCTATGTCATCTGTCTCACAACAGCTCATCCTGGCCTCTAAATATTTATATCTTGACTGTTCAACCTCTATCGGTTTTGAATCACGTCCATCTCAAATCCCACCATCTTCATCGCTGCTGCCTCCAGCTAAGATTCTATCTGACATTGGCCCTGACACTCGTCTCCACCCACTCCATCCTGCCTGCACTTCTTTCCTTCTCTTCTTTACTAAAGTAAATCGTGAAATTAGTCAAATTCCCACAGACTGTTTAGTAGTACTATACAGCTTAGCAACACAAGATGCTGTATAGAGTTTACCTCTATAACTGAGGAGCTACCAGATATATTGTAAGGGCCGATGACCATCGGACACGTTTACATGTTCAAATCTGATCTTCAATGACACAAGCTGTGATAATCCTAAAGCACTAAAGCATTCAAGAATAATTAAATCTGTTCTCACAAGTTGTTTATTCTAGTCAAACTACAAAAGTAAATGTTTGTGAGGCAGGCTGATTGTGTGCCCAGGCATTTCATTTTCTCAGAGAAATCACTAAATGCAAGGTCACTTCTCTACTGTATCAGCTTTACTCCTCTGTAGTCAGCAGGAACAAGCTGTTCAGTAAAATGAGAGAAAAAAGCCACAGAATAGCATCCATTCATGAGAGCTGGTATCGGGTAGTGTGAGCACAGATCCAGCCAGTAGGACTCCCCTGGGCTTGGATTCATTAATCCAGGTCAGGATTAAACACTGCTGCAGTGATCAACAGGTTTCAGTGTGAAATGAGTCCCGTTTCAGCACATAGCGACAAAAAAGGAAGTCTAGTAGTTTTCCCTTTCTCACAGAGGTCGTTTAAAACTTCTGACATCTTACCAGGAAGTGGGTGAGGCAGCTGGTTCACTGACCTCATTCGATTTCAGGTTATTGATAAGGGTGAAACTGCATGCAAAGCAAGATAACTTATGTAATGAACTTCACTGTGAATTTAGTAATAAGCTGTTTAATTAGGGCATCTTGTTAGAAGCCAAAGTCCTGAGGACACACATGATATGATACATGATTTTCCACACATAAGAACACCAGATTTTACCTCATATCATCTCTTACTCGACTCACTACTTCAGATCAAAGACGTGTTGTTCAATGCAGATTAAGAGTAAGTTTATTTCACGTTTAGGCGACCGCACATTAACTTATTATTGGACGACTGAACTGAAAGCTAGCCAACACAGCAGCTAACAGCCTACCGGACACCGAGCTAACGCCGCTTCAAACATGCTGCTTCTTACCAGTTCGTGTCGGATTTTTCATCCACCACTTCTTTATACGCCGCTGTCAATGCAGGGCCGTTTTTACTGAGGTTCACTGCCATCGTTACACCGAGTCCAGCTAGCCCGCTAGCTCTCCGGGATGCGCCCTTCCTACTGGGAGGAGCGGCGGTGATGCTGACTCAGTCGAGGGTGCGCTTCTTTCAGTCCGTCGGCGCACACCGACGGTGCGGCGATTCTGTCGGGAGGAACTACTACATTCAAATATATTTAGAAAAAAGTGTTAAAGTTGAACGAATGAATCACAGTTGAATCGAGGAGCATAGGGTGAAACGATTCATGTTGTATTTTGTTTGTCTGTACCGCAAAAACGTCGAAATGCATCGTGTTTTCAAACATACCCGAGATGCAACAAGCACAGGTATGCAGGGCCGTAACATCACAGGCGAGCTGTGGGCACAAGCGCGTGAAGCCCCCCACCCCCAACCCCTTCTTCAACAAAACACCTTGATTCAAAAATCCTTTGGAACATAAAAAAAAAATCTATATACTAGATCACTCACCGTAGTGATTTCTGCATCACACTGTGTGAAACTAAAAAAGGAAAAAAAAACAGATAAATAAAACAAATTAAAAAGCTATATCAGAAGTTTTTACAACTTAACCCAGAAAAAAAAGATGAAGGATGTTTTGGGGACCCCAAAGAGGAACTGTTAAATATCAGTGATCATCTTGACTCCATGTCATTCGAGACAATAAACCAAGCCTGAAATCTGGGAGGGATTATGGGCTTAGACCACAGCCACATTAGGCCAGTAACAAAATCAGCTTACTGCTGTCTGAAGAATATGAAGAAAAGAAAAGGTTTACAAAGTGTTTCCAGAGTCAGAAGAAACACGGTGAGGCAGCTTTTAGTTCCGACACTCCTCACCTGTGGAACAAACTTCCCGAATACATGAGGACTGCTGACACACTTCTTTTAAATCAGGATTTAAAACACTATTCATTGCTCAGATTTTTCAATAAACAATAGATTTTAATTATTACCTTTATTTTCATAGTGTCTTTACACACAGTGTTGGGAAAGTTACTTTAAAAAGTAATTATAGTTACTGGTTACTTCTTCAAAAGAGTAACCGAGTTAAAATATTTCAAAAGTATGTAATTACAAGGCAAAGTAACTATTGCATTATTTAAAAAAAACATAATAGATAGCATAATAATGAAACACAACAGGTATATTTCAATAGATGTTTGTTCTTTCTTTTAAAAGCTGCATTTGAATGATCAGGGCTCTCCATGTCTGTATCATGTGATTCACTTTCACCAATACAGTTAGTTCTTTCTGTGTGATCATTTAGAACTTTTCTGTCTGAGGAGTTTGCAACAATGTATCAGTTTTAAATGACGTCATCATCCGATTTGACCTAGATATGCAAATGAGCAGCTATTGCAAGTTGGATGACATCACACAGGACATTCCTGATGAAGTTGGCAACAATGTATCGATTTTGAATAACGTTTTTTTTCCCTTTTTTACAAAACAGTGAAGTGCATCAGAGAGACGAGAGACCCAAGATAGTGATTGATTGCGCCGTAACAATGTAAAGAAGTATTCCAACATGTATAGGCAAACTTTATGGAGAACTGCTCAGTGCTGTAAAAGAGATTTTATTGCATAACAGGAATGTGAGGGATATATTTACACCAAATTTAGGCTGTTGTTTTTCAAACTACTCATATTTCAGGGTGTCCTTCAAACCTTTACGACACAAGCAATGCACGGTTGACTATTCCTCATTGTAAAGATGAAGGACTGCAGACAACAGTAAACCAAGATGAGCTTTATTCATATGTTGTAAGAAGGTCGACAGTTATCTTGTGTAGGCTATGTGAGGATGTGTGGACGCTCATAACGGCAGTTCAAGCACACATATTCCAAATTTTAAAATGCATGAAGGCTGGTCCTGCATATTCAGGGGGGAAGCCAGGCTGATTTTTTTTTTTAAACAAAAATATTGATAACATTTAAGCAGGTTTCCTCATCTTCTGACGAATCACCCACTCCGGGGGGGGGGGGGGGAACAGCCCTGATAGCAAATTTACAGTTCACGACACGTTCCGTCTGCCTCTCTATTGATATATACAGATACATACAAAATGAGGGTTAAGGCTAAAATTTTAGTCAGAGGTGTTAGGCAGATGATTTGTAACGAAATCCCTGATATCTGGCAAATGGCTGTGAGACGGTTCTCCAGAGTGCAAAGCATGCCAAGCTGCCTATATAAACTTCTACAGCGCACACTGGACGAGGGAAGTAAATGATGTAGTGCCGCTCGCGTGGTGAGTCGAGGCTGCATTCAGTCCTACAGCTGGAAGAGAGTTAGCTTTCAAATAAATAAATAGCCAGGGGAGAAAAAAACAACAACAATGCACACAAGGATTCAACTAGTTGTATTACACTTAAGGTTTTGCAGAAAAAAAAAAACTTAAATTGCCTTCAGAGGTCATTTTTTCACCCCTGAAAAAAAGATTTTAGTGTATATCATATCAGGACATCTTGTTTTGACAATTTTCTCTACAGCAGCTAACAATGATGAAAGTCTATATTATTTGCCTAAACTGTGGTGTTAATTCTACAATCAAAGCTTATAAATTCATCATGCTTAGCTACATGTTTTCCTGGATGAGTCCATTCAAAAATGCCTCGATAGTGAAATTTCGTCCCCATTTTAATATTCAATATTTCCCTTTATATTGGCAGCATCAGCACATTGAGCCACAACTTTTTTTTGAAAAATCAACTTTTCCTACCTACGTTATCCAACAGTTACAATGGATTATATTAAAACTATTACATCATGACACATCACAATCATGTTCAGTTCTTGTGAAACGAATGAAAACAAAATGCCTAAAACTAAAGCTTTTGAAGATACAATACAAAAAGTCACAAATGTATCACTCAGACAAAATCCTTTACTGTCAGTGTCGATGATTCATCCAAAAACAAAACACAAAAACTTGCAGACCTGATCATGGAGATAAATAAATGTGAGGCGTCAATATTATAACATTAAAATAAACTGTCATGGCAAGTTACTGTACTTATTCACCTCGAGTAACTAGATGCACATGACCTCAAAGGACTGGGATCTGAAAAAATGCCAAGTCTCTTCAAGTTCCCATTTTCAGCACGAGGGATGCCTGCGGTGACCAAAGGCCACTGCTTTCCTAATTGAGCAGAAGCGCAAACGTTTTTAACAGTTTGTTCTCCTGGTTAAAAGCTGTTCACATACTAGTGTTCAAATAAAAAAGTGTGGGAAAACTGTGGAGGGCTGATCAGGGCCCATCTCTGCCTTTGGAGCCTCTAATCGAGCATAAAATATTGTTTTTAAGTAAACAAACCAAGGAATGAAGCCTTGTACTGTTTTAAGAAGTGGGATTTCTGGGGCTGTAGTAATTTTTCTCACCATGGGTCACTGCATGTGAAGGCTGATGATGTGTTCGGATACCTGAGTAACTGTACTGAGGAGGCGGCACACAGCTGAGCTGCACGCCAGAGAGGAGCTATGTTGATATCCACATAACACAAGCAACAAGTCAACAGCAGTCATTTGTGCATTCTGGGCATCATACATTGATGGATAGTAACAGGAAGTGGGGAGGGGGGGGGGGGGGGGGGGGCAATGACAGCATGTGTGAGAAAAATGGCTGTGAACATTCCCCCTCTGGAGCTCCACGGCGAGCGTGGGCGCGCTGGTTGTAAACAGCAGCGTTCCAGTGTCGTCAAACCCATTTAATACTGATACAATTTGAAACGCAGTGGATGATGGGAGACCGATCCTGCTTTCCCGGTTTTCACATTGTTTCGGGGTAGAGACAGTTATGTGCCAACAGATGATGAGCTGCTGGTTGTGGCACTGCACCTTTTTCTGTTCTACAAAGAACATTCTGTCTCAATTGCACATATACCGTTTGAAGAAGAAGAAGAAGAAAAAAAAAAAAAAACACAGAAAGGCCACTAAATTCATGGAAATACAGTAATAACAAGACTTCCAGTGGGACACAGACAGTACCTCTGAAATGAAAGGAGAATATATCTCCTAAATGAATCCAACATGATGCTTCTGAGTAGCATGATATGACTCATTGACAAAGAAAAAGTATGCATTAGTTGCAACAACGAAGGTGATGATCTCAAGAGCAGGAGTAACAGTTTGAAGTCTGAGTAGTGGGACTGTGAAAAGGTTCCGGTATTCCTTATGGGAGTGCTTTAAGGAGTCCATCAGGTCCTGCTCAACAGATCCATACAGGTCATGAAGGAAAGCACACGGTAGCAGTTCAGCACACGGAAAGCCAAATGGCACTGTACCTCATCGTATCGCTTCCTCCTCCAAACATGGGCTGTTGATTCGTTATTGTTTTATCCGCGGTTGCTCATTTGCCTCAAGTTACAAATCATTTGTTTCTTTTGTTCTTGTGTGTATTTTCAAGCTTCCTGATTTCCTCACATTGCATACTTCTGTGTCCATTCCCTCGCCAATTTGTTGTACCTGCAAAAACACATGCAACGTTTGGAAATGCTGTGAGAAATGTCAAACATATTCAGTCAGTATGAAATCAAGTGTGTTGATTAAGAAATGTGAAAGTCATCAGGTGGGGCACTCACTTTTCCCGATCAGCCTTGTACGTATGCGCGATCTCTGGTACCAGTGGGTCGTCCGGGTTTGGATCACAAAGGAGAGAGCAAATAGACAATAATACTGCGGAAGAAAGAAAGTCAGAATTACAGAAGATCTGTAAATGAGAAAACCTCTCATTTACAAACCTACACCGAGCAGAACACTCAAATGTGATTGTAATGAGTTAAATGAGCATGTGAAGTGAGGAAATATCCTACAGCCCAGTTTTTTGGGATAAAATTAATTTTACAAAGCTTTCAAATGAAGGTCTTCCTATATATTTAGCCGTTAGAAACTTTATACAACTGTGAGTACTGACTTAAACAATTTGAATAAATGAGCCAGTCTGCATGCTGATATCCAGGAGAAAGGCACAGGGACATATGCTGAGATCCACAAACATCCCCATCGGTCTGCACGCTGCATCATTACGTCTAGAGGTTCCCCTGAATCTTAATATGAACCAGGTGTTGCAGCATCACCAGAAGTGGACAAGCTGTTGCAATAAGAAGGAAATAAGAGCACAGCAGTGTGACTCCTTGAAGTGTTGAAAAGCCTCACAGACCATCACCACTGCTGCTACGTTCTTATAATCAGGACTGTTAATCCCTCCAGTGCACTCACTGATGTAGCTATTATTTAATTTCACTTCTCCCCCAGCAAACTCCACTCTTCTTGTTGGAATTTCGCCAGTTTGTCATTTTAGCGCAGCCCCCTTGTGGATCGACTGTGAAACACATGGAAGTGTGAAAGGAGTTCTATTTCACTGTTTTCATGCATCTTTAGATTATAAAGGAGATTTTACACACAATTTATTTTGACTTTATGGCTTCACAATTATCCAAAAGTATGTTTGTGCCAAATAGACTTTTTTCCCCACCACGTTTAGAAGATAAGGAAGCCCATAAAGGGACAACTTGATTTGAAACTGTCCAATCTGATATGATACACAGGCCCTGCCACAATCTCTTCTTACCTTTAGATACTGTAAGTGCGGGGGACCATTGCGATCTCAGGATGTCCAGACAAATACTCCCATTGCTGTTGATATTAGGGTGGTAAATTTTTGTTGTGAACGCAACCTGTAGCAAAACATGACAAGGGCACTTCATTTATTTTTTTTAAAATATAAATGACAGAAAACTGATTGAAAAGTTGGTTTGGTTGAGGTAAAATTGTGTCTCACTGAGTGACAAGCACAAAAGCTTGACTCACTTTGGGTGGTTTGAAGGGGTAATCTGTAGGGAAGTGAATGGTGAGGAAAAACACTCCACTCTGATAAGGGCTGTCACTCTGTTGGGAGTAAAAATAAACAAGTTCAGTGTGTCATCAGCAGCTTTGATTTTTATATTTTGGAGTTTCCAGCTGAGTGGCTGTGTTACCTACCGGACCCATTATCGTGGCCTGCCAGTGAAACACTGAAGAGAAAATGATATGATTAATCATCCAAATACATAGATTTTAATCCACAAAAGGACAATGTCACTTTACACATGCTATATTAAAATTGTACTCATTACAGATCAGAAAAGCATTATTATGTTTACAAAAAAAAAAGAGACAACATGAGTTACGTCGCACTTACAATCTTCTCCGACTGGTCCAGCAGAGCACTGAGCAGGAGGGTCCCTCTGCAGGTCTGACAGCTCCTACAGGCACAGAAATCACATTAACAAACTTGAGAAATCGCATCTCTATTCTTTTATTTAATGTACAGTGATGTGACGTTCAAGAGGTGTGAGAACTCTAAAGAATATGGTCATGGAGCAGGTCTGACATGAAATGATCAACAGTGGAACCGTGACATAATCAAATATATTTACGTTTATCTTTATAACATCATAGGTCACAAATGTATAACATTTCTCTCTAAATGTGCATTTTGGAAGATTCAACCTCAAATCTGATATAAGTCATGCAGATTTTTGAAGTTAAAAAAAAAGATCAGAACAACTGACATAAACTTGAGACTCGAAGATTTCAGTCAAAAAATTATAAAAGAACATTTGTATGGTAACTCCTGACCTCACAAACCTCAATCAGTAAACTTCTCTGTCTGTATAAAAAGTCTCTACATTCTAGTATAAATTATTAATCTAAAAAGTTGTATTTATTAATAAACGTTTAGATCTATGTACTTAAATGTCTCAATTATTGTGTCACCAGCACTGACCACATCCTCCAACATAAATAGAAACTGTTGTCATTTTGCTTGTGATACAGGACTCTACCATCTAATAAGGTTCAATTTTGAAATAGTGTTTTGGGCATCAGTTAATCCTTAAATTCAACATGACATTTAAATGAAGATCAAATGACAGCCAAAGTGGCTTTATCACATTTTCTGTGGTTGTGATAATACATTGCAATATGTGTATCTGTGTTTTTAATCTTGGCTGTTGTGACACAAGAAAAAAAGAAGTCGTTGAACAAGGAAAAATTAACTACTTGCCCATGAATAATAGTGACAGCAATAAGAGAGACCATTAAATCAGATGCACTCACAATGGATGTAAACCCACTACAGCAGTTTATCAAATCACTCCAAAAGCAGACAGCAGATGTTAAAATAGAATTAAAGCGGGTTATTTAACATCCATTGAATGAAAGTCTATCTATTCTGTTATATAAATACACACCATGGCCTGCTCCAGTGCCCCATTTGCCATTCCTTATATGGCAACACTGACACTAGGGTTCAATTTTGGCAACCATCAAGCAGCTGTCATTCAGCCACTAAACGCAGGCACAAAGTCAGACAGCCTCAGCCACCGACCACCGGGATAAAGACAACTGACAGCCTCATAATTTAGGAGCAAATCCTGACCGTGCCAACCAATCAGACCAACATGTCGCTAGCTACAAATCTGCTATCCAAACACTGCTCTGCGAATTTACTCTCTCTCTCTCTCCACTACTTACAATTAACTTTTGAGACAATATTTCATAAAAATTTCAAATATCTAATCCAGATCATGAGAAAATGTTGAAATAAGGGCGTCGTGATAACATTATGATCAGCAATGCACCAACAGGGCCAACACAGTGAGTTAGCTCGTCTTTGTCTGTGAATTATTTTGAAAAGGGCCACACAAACAAAGCTACGGGGGGCAATTCGAAATACTGAAAAGACTACAGACTACACCGCCTTCAAAGAGGGCGGCACACTTGGAAAAAGACGCCCGGTGGTGGGCAAAGCTGACACACGAAGAAAATATACACTCACCTTCTGAATTCTTTTCAACGCCATTGCTCCAATGGCTATGCTAGGTAGCCTGTCAGCTAAGTGTTAGCGCTTCACACATACAATTCAGCTTCTGTGGCCGCGTGCTCTCCACCCTCACTTCACGTTTACTCAGGAAATCACGACTAGCATGTAGCAGACTTGGGGATTTTGAATTCTAGCACTACAGATCTACCGGTAATGCGCTATTTGTTGGTCTTTCTTCTGCTGCCTCTCTCCTCTCATCCGCACTCCTCTCGGTGCCTGGCAGACGGGATTTGGAAATATCGCGAGATTTTACAGGCACGAAGCAACAATTTGGACTTCCTTTAACTTCCATGATGATGGTTCTTACACAGTTTTTTTAACCTCTAAATATTATTTGAGACAATCACATATTGTAAAGTCTTCAACAAGCCGTGTCTCATTTAATTATTGGCGTAAAATGAAGCCAAATCGTAAAAATGTGCACGTCAACAGTTCTTCTTCTTACTATTATTATTGAATCTTGTACTTTGATGTGTTTTCTGTTAATTTGATCATTTCTGCGCTAATATTGCTCACTGTAAAGCCTGGAAAATCCTGCCTTATGTGATATTTGGATGCATTTTCTATTTATTCTGAGTGGCCCAAATTCCCTTTAGGATTACTAAAGTATTTTTACTTCTATTCTATTCTATTCTATTCTATTCTATTCTATTCTATTCTATTCTATGATCACAATGGAAACCCATTCAATGTACACCCAGCTCGTAGTAAATTTATTAATACCATGTTTTTTATTTCTAATTCTTTTTTTTTAAACAAACCTTTGTTCAAATTATGAGGTTTTTAGACAAAAAACAGAGGAAACATAACTTTCCAGGGGCGAAGAGGGCTTTGCAAAAAAAAAAAAAAAAAAAAAAAAAAGCCAAAATGTGTAAAAATGTTCACAGTTTTTGTTGCCCTTTGATTAAGAGAAAACTTAATCGATTTGATTTACTACTTGACCTCACTTTTTAAAGCAATAAAGGAAGTTTTTCTGTGTGAACTTACTTTTATGAATGTAGAATTTTCCCAAAAGCATGATTAAATTAATAAAGACTGTTTCATTGGATTTTGTCATATTTCTTAAAGTCAAAGGAGCCAAGAAGTACATCTCTCCACAACTTAAAGTCTTTTTCAATAACTGTTTAAGTGTTAGATTGCCATAGTTAATATCTTAACATGAGTTATCGTGACGTTTGAACAAGAAAATTAGTCAAAACTGAACTTTCATCATGATCAGCATACACTATAAACTTCAACACAGTTGACTGAGGACAGGTGTCCACAAGATGTCACTATTTGAAAAGAGCAAAATACAGTCAGAGTGGATCATGCGGGTGATACATGTTTCTTCTTAAATATGTATTCATGAGCTAGCAAATCTAGATAAAATTTGTAATTAATCAGCTGATGAATTCACATTTATATTTTTGCTGTCAAAGGTTTTTCTTCTTCTCAAGTGCAGAAGTGTACAACAATGGTTCACCTAAGTACAATGGAGCTAAACACGTGTATTATTTACACACACTCATGAAGAATAGAGGAAAAAAAAGACTATAGAATTGTTCATTCAATACTCAATCACAGTAAAGGCATATTCATCTGAGTCAGCTGCGTGCTCCGGTTTCTGCGCAGCCTTGTCTCGCAAAGCCTCATGAGCTTCCCTTTATATGTCTTAAACAAGGGTGAAAAAAGAGCTCTCATTATTTTAGTGAGTATGTATGAATGGCTCGCAGTGTTCATTCTTCTTAAATGGCTGATTCAGTGTCAGGTTGAGGATCCTATCGTCAATGTGACACTGAGAGGGACCATTTTCTTTTGGAAAACTGAAGATTCCTTCAGATAATATCTTATTGTTTGCTCATCTCTGTGCTCTCAATGACCTGCCTGTCCTCAGGGCTCGCCTGTAATCAGATTCAGCAGGCAGCAGAGGTAGCAGTTTGAGTCTTGTGCAGCAGGGGCCTTGTGTTCTGAGTTTGTCTACTTGGAGAGGCCATTTATCAGCATGAGGTTTTCAGACACAGTCAAGCCCACACTCTGTTGGCTTGAAGCCTCGGTTCACAAAGCCTCCCACGGTCAACCCACTGCAGCTTCCTCTGAAATCTCAAATCACATTGATTTGCCTGCTACTGTGTACTTTAAACCTTTCGGGGCTGGAGCAGACAGAGACAGTAGGTCTCGTGTTTGTGTGGTGTATGCCACTTTGTAAAAGTTCAAAGTAATAAGCCACACATGCCGTTCTGATAAGGCAACACATCACTGAACTGCAAGGGGGAATTTCCCACCTGTATCTAAAAGTTGAGTTTTTAGTTACACCACTTGTGCCCCAAGTTCCAATTTGATGTATGACCCAAGGTGTGAATGTGTCAGACCTGAGATGATATGGGTGGGGGAAGGAGCTTAGCTGACCCGTCTCATGAGGAATATAGCCTTAGTGCTGTTATTCGAAACCATGGACTCAGCAGACTGCAGTGATCTGTCTTTTTGGTCACATGAATCATCATCAGTAGAAGTTCAATTGGGTAACAGAGCACATTCTGCTTATTTTGGCAATTACGCCATGTATCAGTATGCTACTCTCAATGGCACTTTTCCCATGGTTGCCATGACAAAGCATATATGCTCACTGTAATTTTCAAAATTAACTTAAATGGGTCTTGCTAATGTCTAAATTATCCAATAAAAGCACGAGCAATTAATGCTGGGCACAAGCTGGGCTCACAGTCCCCAGAGGTGTCCTACCTTCGTCCAGTCTATTAGCTTTCTGAGGGCTGTCTTATGGAACAAAGATCCATTGTTTCCACATACTAAGAGATATTTGTTCACTCCTTGTATCAATGGTCTTGATTTGATTATACACTCAGGCAATATGTGCAAGCAGTGCTCATGTTTGCAGTGAAGTCAGCATTCTGCACAATCAAATAATTCTTGAGCTAAGCAACTGGAAAAAGGGTCATTATGTCTGGAGCAATCAGTGTTTCATGGCTCATTTCCTTAGCTGTGATTTGATTTTGCTTGTCAGTGTTGAGGTGGCCTTTGACCTGGAAGGTCTCTGAATTATTTCTCAGTTCTGTCCTTGGCTTTTTGCTGGTATCAGTATCTATACTTTTCACGACTTGGATCATTGCATATATCATAGAAGCTACTGAACTTTTTTTTTTTCCTTGGACTTCAACGTTTCATTTTATTACATGAAAGAATCAGTCATAGCTTTGAGTTTGTGCTTATTAAAGGGCAGTAAATGCAGTACACAAGGCCATGTAACTACACAAGTTTCATTTAATTGAATATGACAAATACAGACAGGAAAAAATAAATAAGAGGAGAAAGTACAAAGTACCAAATTTTTAAATCAATAGTGGTGGGGTGGGGTGGTGAATATCGCCTTGTTTGCTAAATGAAACATTTTATACTTTTTATACTTTTTATTTGCTTGTGTCTAAAAATATCAAAGTGATTTAGAGGGGGGATTTCGCTGTGGATAACATCTTTATAAACATGTTCTCAGCTTCATCATGAGTTCAGAATGTGGCATCATGACAGCAGAAATGAATACCGCCGTTTGAGAAATGCAGCGAGTCAAATTCTACAATTCTACAATTTCATTTAGCAGACGCTTTTGTCCAAAGCAACGTACAACACAAGCAAGAATACAGACATAAGAAGGAAAGAAACCATTAGTAAATGCTTCAATTGCTTCAAGTGCGATTGGTCAAGGGAGTTGCCATCAAGTTGCAGAAGAGGAGCCACTAACCCCCCCTTTTTTTTTTTTTCGTGTGTGTCAACTTAGTCAGTGGTACATAAGTGCTGGGTTTTTAGACCACCTGACCTATTCTTCCCCAAACATGGGGTCGGATTATGTCCCTAGGTGTTCTCTGAACAATTGAGTCTCCAATTGTCTCTTGAAAGTAGACAGAGACTCGGCGGAACGCACAGAGTTAGGTAGTTCGTTCCACCATTTGGGAACAACAGAGAAGAGTCTGGCAAGAGATTTAGAGCCGTGCTGGGCTGGAAGCACCAGACGTCTCTCACATGCAAATGTGGAAGCTCTGTTTTTGAGAAATGCTTGAGGTAGGTGGAAATAAGAAAGTGGGATCGCTGATTAAATCATTCAAGTCCTTGTTCCGAGTAGATTTCCCTTTATAAGCTCTGTTTTTTGAATAAATAACAACAATTTTACAATTATGGTGCCCATGTTCTCGTGTGCCCTCTGTGAGATTCGGTAAGAGTGAGTTATAGACATATTATCCAAACTGACTTGTGTTTTTTTTTCCAAATTCTCCTCTGATTGTCGTGATTTAATACCTCCCTAGGGTAAGCAACAGAAATGATCTCAGATCCAGTCCCCCATGAATACCTCCTCTGATCCACCCTTATCAGAACATCATGTGGAGCCCAGACACAAACCACACATATAGTCATAAAGTACCAGTAATCCATCGGGGTTAAGCACTTATAGAGCAATCCCAGGAGCCCTGCGTGTCTCTGTGTTGCGCCACACTTCTGGCACGATGACTGACAGCTCTGGAAACTGTTTAACTGTCCTCCTCTTGCATTGAGGAGTCTCTAGAGGCAAGGTAATAACTAGTCTGAAGTGTTGACTAAAACAATTTTAGCAGTGACTCGACCTAATCAAATGCATTCCAGCTGTTTGAGTTCTGATGATAAATTCAGGTTTTCCCAGTTTGCGGAGCTTCCTTGAGAGACAAAGAAGGGATTTCCTTTGAAACAGACAGGCAGTGGCAGCACCAACAAATGGTTTGGTGCTGTTATCAAATAGAAAGTCCGACTAAATATAAACTTATCTGCAGGCCGAGCCTGTGCAAAAATAAAGGAGAAAAGGAAGACTGACGGCGTTTGTGCAAGTCATAGTGCAACATTTGTCGGCTTGATTTGTACGACAGAGATATGATTCAAGAAACACAAAGTATTTCTCCACTTGAAGTATGTTGTAATATTTTCTGACCTAAGAGAGGTTGAAATTTCTCATTTATCTTTGTTCTTTTGCAAGCAAAAAAAGAGACCAGCTCGCACATGCACGCCCTTTCCGGAGGGAATACGAGACATTTGAGCACGGCCGCTGCTGCTTCACGAGCTCCAGCTCTTAAAGCAGTCACCTGTTGCAGGACAGGATTTCGCCGTGCAGAGGTGTGTGGTTTGCGCCTGTAACTGAGTGTGAAAGTAAGTGACGGGGACACGGGGGGGCCGTCCATCCTGCTGCACAATAAACAGCTTGTTTCCCAGGAGCACCCCTCATGTTCCTGTTGTTGGCTCCATCGCCGCTCACTGGGAAACGTCCTGGCCTCTATTGTCCGGCAGGTCAGGGGTCACAGGATGCTCCTAAAGGCCCAAAAGGGGAGGTAAGAGGTTGGATAGTGGAGCTTGATAAAGAACTCCTGACGGTCACGCACAAACACCCCTTAAAAAACAAAAACATGAAAATTGCCTCTTTATCTTCCTCCTGTCGTCACGCTGTCTTTTATCCGAAATTCCCGTCATTATCAAGAGTTTTGGGAAATGAAATCAGGACAAAGCTCCGACTATTTCATATTAAGCGTCCTGATTGCCTGTTTAGTGCTCTGTTGCGTTCTTTGCATATCTTAAATGGATAGTTCTGAGGCATTCCCATTCTAATACAGGAAATCCAATCCAAGCTGCTAACACAGGGAAAGGCAAATCACTGAAAAATTAAAAACGGCTTCTTTAGTGGTGTTTTTACCTCACATTTCTTCCAGTGTTTGACATTAGAAACAGCCTCCTGACTACTGCATGCTCCATGAACTGACTTTTCAAATACAATGTCACAAAAGGAAGTGGATAAAAGCTGTTTTTGCAGTTCAATGTAATGTTACCGCACAGAATGAAGGCCGAAATGGTTTTAAAGTTGAAAACAATCACAGTGCTGCTTGTAAGGAAACATCTTAAGGTGCAATCCGACAGTATGAGCTGAGGTTTGTGTCTGTTTTTGTAGCTGTATCAAACACTTTTCAAGCAATATCTCCAATGGAGCTCGTTTTTTTTTTTAGGGGTTTTGAACCGTAATCACATTTTTTCCGAGATCTTGAAAAAAGAAGACTTGTAGGAGTTGTAGCTGCCTGACCTGCACCTCGGTGTACTGGAGCAATGGGATGAGTAGACATACTATTCCCGGGACGTTCGCAGGGACACATTCATCTTTTTTATGGAGCCAGAATCGCCGCTGCTTTGAGCAAAATTCCAGATGATTGTTGCATGGCATTTTTCCGCTGTTCTTTCTCTTACCTCCTGTTATTTTCTACTTGTTTAGATTGGCCACGTGCAACAAAAAAGATGGTCAGCTTTCATCTTTGCAATCTCCACACTGAAATATTGATTTTCATGCTTGTGTACTATGTACGATTTGAACTATTAGTACAAACAATGAGCACTCTGTACTTTACAGGACAAGAAAAAGACGGATGGCTTCCACATCTGTAAATTATAAGCGCAACTACAGATGTATCAGGATGATGTTGTCAGATTATTTATTAACGTAGCAATTTAACGGCAAAAAGAATCTTCCTAATTTTTTTCTGCATTGACAAATGTCTGTGTGATATCGATGTGTAATATATTGATATAAAATGTGTGAAAATTACTGGCTTACTGTCCCCACAGATAAACTGTAACAGTATTACTTCCTTGCATTCAAACGCAGATTATTTCCAGACATTATATTACTCAATTCTGAACAATGTGCAAGTTTTGATTCTGGAGACATGGCTGATCATTGGAAAAAGCTGTGAGTTTTGCTCTGTGTGGGGCAAAACTGCGCTTGGAAAACATCCTTACTTCTTCAGAATGTAAATGGATCACTTAGGGAAAAGTTCATGTATGCAGCTCATTTAAAGAGACTCTAATCCCACATGGGGGAAATCTGCATATCGATAGTATTGCATTGTTGGTTTTCTTTGCAACTGTATGTATTCGGTCCTTTACCACCCGATTGAAACTGAGACGCCGATAAAGGTAACCTGAGATACAAAAGACACAGCACATGGCCGTCTTCCATTTTCAACCACGGGCAATTATTAATATAATGCTCATAGTTTGAGTTACATGTTTTGAATCTTCCTCGGGGCCTGACCCTCACCTCGCCTTGCCCTGTCATATCAGGTTAGGGCTTATGCTGGAACAGGGACGTGACAGCTGGAAATGGTTTGAGGCTCTCTGGATAGTTTGTTTTCAGAGCACGCTGCAGGACTGGATGAGAGACACGTGTAGGTTAGCCTTTGGCTGCAGTGCTTATGTGCCTCATGGTGATAAAACTGTTACTGTGAATGATATCAGTGCAAAAACCTGCACTGCAGCAAATTTACTTGGTTCTCGGTGTTCCCCATAAGGGGCTGATTCGAACCGTCCAGGTATCCCAATGATGTGTCGATATCTGAGCTAATTGGCCTCCCCTGTGCTTTGAGCACTTTGACCTGTTGGGGATTCATTTCCTGGCCTGTTGGGTTTCTAAGTCCGCAACTGGCGTTCTGGCATAATTTGCGTTCTCACTTCCCAATCCTTCTCAGATGGTAGGGTGCTTTTCCTTTCTTTATGACCAAATAAATCTGACTGGTGCCAAAGGAAAAAAAAAAAAAAAAAAAAAGGATTAAAATTCCCCGATCGCTGTCTTGAGGAGCCCAGCTGCACTACTCTGTTTGTTTTCCACGGCGCACAGCGCAGCTGCAAAGGCAAGCATGGAGATATAGAGAGGTGGGCCAAAGCAAAACAGAAATGACTTATTTTTATTGGCACCTACCTTCTCGTTCACCGAGTGATAATTGTATTGTGAAATTAGAAAGCAAGAAAAACAGTCTGGCGAAGATAACTTTAATACGGTTAAACATGCTTTCTTTTTCAAGGTGGTTCCCCTTCACTCTGAGGACTTTTTTCCCTTTTACAGTAGCCGTTTTTATCACAACTGTATTCTTGTTTTTCCACCACAGTCTATTTCAAACCACACTCTGAATGACACAGCTTATAGTCACTGTTGCCAGAATGCAAAAAAATGAAAATAAGACATGTGGTTTTGTAGATGATGTAAACTCTGGAGAACATTGTACACAATGGCTTAGCTGTAGTGCCGAAGTTACTTAACAGAAACACCTTTTCAACAGCCGCAGATAAACACTTAATTTCCCACTGCAAGTAGAGAAAGAGACGTGTCGATGGGCTGAGAGATAACAGCGGAAGAAATGCGGTGCAGCAGGTAAGACATGTCAGCGAGCAATATTATCCGGGCAGTTCAGGTGATTCTCTGTAAATGCTGTCTGAATGTAAATGAGCATGACTGCCCAGCAGGTTTATGGAGGCTCACTCTCTCTCAGTTGAATGCGATCACTCAATGCCGGCCCCCGACCTTGGAGCAAAGTTTGCTGAAGAAGGCGGCGAGCAGGGTTATGCTCTTTGTTTAATTATCTAACCATTCAATCCAATGCCATTTCTCTTGCGGTTCTTTTTTTTTTTTTTTTTTCACGAGCGGTTCTCGGCGATCATATTAATTTTCAGCTCTCAGATCGTCATGACTCAGTTCCCCTCTAACAGCAAACAGCGAGGACATCAGTTCAGCAAAAGCAGAACGCGGCATCTTTTTTTTACCTTGCGCATTAATAGCAGTATTCAAAATGCCAGGAAAATACATCTGTCTTATTCTGGAGACTGTCTTCTCTCTCACAGTTCAAAAACACGAACACACTTTGTCCCAAATTAACATTCGTCTCCAAACAAGTGAGTTTTTATTAGTATCACAGGGTGAATCCAAATCAGCGCCGATGTAAACAGCTTACATAACATTTCTGATTCTCTCCCCGTTACTAATTGCGACTTCTTTAAAGTGATGTAAAAATGTACAAGAGTGGCTTTGTCCCTCCTATCTGTCTGTCTCTCTCTCACACACACACACACATGCACACACACAAACACACACACACACACACACACACAACCAGCTGTTGAGATTCAAGTATGAGGCAACCACCAGCAGAAGGCTGTGCAGTAAGGCCATGGAGGAGAGATTTACAGACCCATACATAAAGATGATGGTTTCCAGGCCGGCCGCATTACTCTGACAGATTGTGTGCTGGACATGGTGATTGTAGTGGCAGTAAAAAAAAAAAAAAAAAAAAAGAAAAAAAAAAAGAACCCAACAGACAACAATAATAATAAGCAAGGCATGTGAAAACCAAAATTTCCGTGTACGCTGGGAATAAGGTTATCTTCTCTCGTGGCTACTTGCAGACAAAAACCAGCAAGGACGCTAAAAATATGCAAAAGACTTGTGGTGCAGTTTCCCAAGGCCAGAGAAAGGAAATAGACTGACAGTTTCTCCCTGACCCCTTTACTACCCCCCTGTAACCTCCTAACAGCCCCCACGGGGGATCCTGTCTCTATGTGTAAAACAGACAGTCAAAAAGCATCCTGGAAACTTTAGAGCCACAAAAAACAAGGGGACGTGAGGAAGTCCAATAAGCTTGTATGTAGAGGGCTCAGTCGGGAGATAATCTGGAGGCCACACAGACCAGGCGCCAAGCCTATAGAGCCTGAAAGCTCGGCGGCGCAGCACGGCAGCGTGGTCATTGTTGTCTTTGGAAAGTAAGCAGCTCTGGTGAGGCCAGCGGTGTGAAAGCCACCTCTTTTCTTGAGTGTCTGCTCCAGACCCTGTTGTTGACATACAGGGCAGGTGCAGCTGCTCTCTACAGCTACATCAAGTAGAACCCCCTCAGCATGCACACAAACACACACACACATGCACGCATGCTCGTACACACACAGAGCTTGGATGTCACAAGACAGGGTTATGCGGACAAAGACAAATCTACCATTTTCTTTAATATCTCTGCAACAATCAGCAAGGGGCTGCCGAGTTAACACAGGGCCCACAGAGATGAAAACAATGGCTGGATTCTTCTGGCTTGAAGATGGCTATGGGAAATGGCAGGGATGCCAGGGCTGATAAGTGACCGAGGGGCTCAAGTTACTTCCAGCTGTCTGCTGCCATGCATGCCTCGGCGGAACGTATGGTTCACACATAATGCAAACCATTTCATTTGCGTAATGCTCGTAAAAAATCTGGCGGACATATTAAATAAAGTCAACAGCCTCTCACTCGGGCTGGGTTTACATCACGGGAACTAATCTGCTCGGCCTCCGAGGAGCAGCGCTATGCATCCTCAGCTGAGAAAACACAGACGCTTAAAGACTACGACCTTGTGAGTGATAATGTGGACTGAATCGATGAAACGAGGGAATATCAGAGAACCTGGAGCAGCATCTGGAAAAAGTCTGACTTGGGCTCAGCAGCAGACATTTGTGGTAATTACATTGTGGAGCTGCGCGTAGTAAACACTGTCCGCCAGGACCTGTTGGCATTGTTGGCAGAACTTCTTTTTTCCCTTCAACCATAAAAACCCAGCTTTCCATATAGACACAACAAAATAAAAAAAGTAAATTTGTCTTCTTGTCATTAAAATTATGAGAAATTAAAGCTGATATAAAATAAAGCTTGTAAAAAGTTATTGCTGGCTATATTTTTTTTTTCTGCTGTAAACCGAGTTACACTAAAAATCTCGCGCCACACTGCATTAGCATCAGCTCAATGCCGGCGAGGCCCTCTTCCTGTCCATTTGGAAAAAAATTTAAGTACTTTTTCAAGCTGCTGCACACTCCAAAAAGGAGAGTGCTTTTGTCAGGCTTTGAAGTTCTCAGAAATAATGCTCCTTAAAAGCATCCTCTGCAATACAGAAAAACACGGACGTGTTTTTGGACAAGGGGAGTGAGTGAGCACTTCGTAGCACCCATGTAAATCTGCACAGGAGGACCTGGAAATGTTTGATGTTCGATAAATGTTACATTCTGTCTGTGAGCAGCACTGATCTGCCTTTCTCCAGCTGACGTGTATTCATTAGTTGACTCATTGATTCATTCATTATTTTACTAAAGAAACATGTAAATCCAACCTCTTGCGTGGCTGCATTAGCTTTTGTCAAGATTTTACTTGATCATAGCGGAGTAAGTAGCACTAATTTCGCTTCAGCCGATTCCATTCGTGTGTTTTTTCCTTTTGTTTCTTCAGACAAACACTTTCTTGTCTTGAAAACAGGCCTCTGCTTGAAAAGGATCCCACAAATGCAACAAAACACCAGCACCAAGGAGAAAGGCGAGAATAAAACTTTGCAACACAGTCCTTTATTTTCCCCTTCTCTGCACAGTTTAGTGTTTCAGTTACACCCTGTAGGCAGTAAAAACTGTCATCTAATCATATCCTCACACAGTCTTAAATGCCATATACGCCCATACCAGCCTGAAAAAGGGACCTTTTCTGTGGATTAAAACGGATATGAGGTTATTTTTGTGAGATCCATGATTGCATGAGGCACTCCCATCCAGACTTAGTGTGTGTGATGACTGAGGACTGGGGAGGTGAGCTAATACGGCTCAGCGCTGATGCAAAGCAGTTGTGTAAGTGTAACATCAGAGGTAACATAACAGATGCTGCTCTATATTTCAGAGCTTCACTTCTATAGCTGCGTCTATTTCTATCTCTATGTCTGTGTTTCTATATTTATACCTGTGTCTGTGTGCCTCTAATACTGTATATATATCTGTATCTGTATCAATGTATAATGCATATTTGTGTGATCGATACAGACATAGATGGATAAGGTAGTCTCTCAGAAGTAGACATTGGTAGCGTTTTAGAAATTTATTCTCAAAACATCTTAGAAGAAAAAAAAAATCAATCTTAAAAAAAAAAACAGTCTGTAAGATGCTTTGGAGATCCCACCTTTTACAATATCTCCACATAACTTCAGAGAACTCGAACAAATCTCTGAGCACAAACGACTGGGCCGAAGGTCAGCATTGGATGTGGTTGGTCTTTGTGTCCCCAGACTGAACTGCGTCGAGAAACAGGCACGATGCTGAAAACCGCTGCACGGGCTGAGAGAGGCTTCCAGAAATAACTGTCTGTGAACGCAGCTCACTGTGCAACTGCACCGCTTTCTCAGGGTCAAAGCTTGTTTACAACAGATCGAAGCATCGCGGAAAATTGTCCATTGGTGAGTTCAATCAAAATTTGTTTCGTACACTTTGTCATCCGGATTAAAGAAGAGAGACTTTTGTTAGCACAGTTCGAACTGCTGGGCGAGTCGCACATCTGCAAAGGTGTCATCGCCACTCAAAATAAGGAAAAGTACAACGTATCTCCGCAGACGTCGCTTTCAGGGAAGACCGAGAATATTTCAGTGAGACAATGCTAAGCCACTAATTGCATCCTTCACAACAACATGCCCTCACAGTGAAAGACTTTAGGTGCTTTGTCATAAAACCACAACTCTG
Source organism: Salarias fasciatus (assembly GCF_902148845.1). Taxonomy (NCBI): domain Eukaryota; kingdom Metazoa; phylum Chordata; class Actinopteri; order Blenniiformes; family Blenniidae; genus Salarias; species Salarias fasciatus. The sequence continues at coordinate 8,580,372 of NC_043756.1, read as the reverse complement.
CTGAAAGACGTCCAGGACTCTTTGGAACTCTACGTCATCGCCCAAAACTCTCACAGTGGTCTCCTGACTTACTAGAGGTTCATAGACTGGCACATATAGAAGGACATATAGAACGTGTTGTGGCGACGAGCAGACTTCGAGGTGCGAGGAACCACAGGAAGCTTCTGTCATGCAGTTTGGGCTTTTATTTCAAAATCACACAAGCTAAGAGAGTTGTGTCTGAAATGTACTGTTTATTGTAAATTAACTATGAGTTTGTGGCAAATACAAGTTACAGCATCTTGGTTTTGTTTAGAATTTATTAAAACCTGCTTGGATTTGGGCTTGTATATACATTCAGTTTCAACTGATTATATTGTTGTCTCGTCATGTTGTAGAAAAATCTCTCTAAATTCAAATTTTTGCATTAAAAAAAAAAAACCCAACACCACATAACCAGAAACAGGAAAAAGATTAAAGCGCCTGTTCAGAACTGCAGTTTCATAAACATGAAAATATGACACCAAAAAACCTAACGGGGTCTTTTCTGTCATTTTTCAGGATTCATGACCCTAAGGCGGAGGGGTTAAAGGGAAACTGCTGGTTTTATTGCTTTATGGTCATTTTAATGTCACGTTTTTAATCATTTTATTGTTCATTGATAGTCTAACAATCATTTCATTTTGATGACCCCTTTGAAGTTTTACGATGTACTTTATGAGCCTTCATTACATATTTGATGTTTTATGAGCTACTTTGATATATTTATGACCTTTTGTTGTCTGCTTGAATTATGTACAAATCAGATCAGTTTTGATCCATCGTTTAAAACGTCTGTCTCAGGAGCTTCAGTCTCGCCATGTGAGGTTGGAGGCTGTGAGTGGAAATCAGAGGTGAAACCTGCGATAAACCCCAAATCTGATCGGTCGGGCCTGACATTCAGGGACGTCCCAGGAAAAGTGTAACGGGGCCGCAGGAAGCGGCTGAATTACAGATCAAACCAGCTCAGCCAGAGCTTTTTTTGGTCTTAATCTTTATTCTTCACAGCTTGTTGAAATATGTCTTTGCTCTTTTTAGATGTGATTTGGTGACAGCAAAACCTTTCTAGACCAGAGGAGATACAAATCAGGATGATTTGGAGAATTTAGACCCAATACCAGGTGGACTCCCCGCCCTCCCTGCTCATTTTTACAGTCCTCACTGGGATGAACCCAGTTTAAAGTGGAGCTTCAGGGTGGTTTTCCCACAAAGTCCACACACCTGTTGCGATCCATTTTGTGGTCCTTTTTTAGTGTAATGTTTTGATATTGGTATGTAAGGCACTGTGTCGTCTCTCCGTGTCTCCAAAATGTCCAACTACACCCAACAATAGTGAGCAACTGTCACAGATGGTTGATACTGAAAAAGATGGGGGTAGAAAAACAGGTTCTGAATGCCTGGGATGTAGCGAGTCCGCCGATACACACAGGTGTCGATGAGGATTCTGTTGCCAGAGCAGGGATCGTATTTTCTTGAGCGCTGGAATAATCTGATCCAGGAGCTCTTGAGGACGGCCATACCATCCCGATCGACTAAATATTAAACTACTAAATGTTTTAGTTTCATCAACTACTTTACTAACTTCAGAAAAGCTAAATGTTGCAGGTGTGGGGATGAATAATTTCACACAGACCTACCAACCTCTTTTCGTGGTATCTTTACAGGTTGTGAAACACCTGGAGGGTATTTTCAGAAATCACATCCATAGGAACCATTTGTATACTGCGGTGAAAGCTGTGGCTGTAATGTTTCAAACCTTGCTCGAGGTCAAGGTAACGCCGGGTTTTCAATGTTTGGTTCTTTCTTCATCAGAATCTCAAAAACCTTGTTAAAAAAATTCTTAGCCTCAGTTTATAGTTTTTCTTTCTGTCATGAAAGATAGATTCAAAGTCCTGCTTTTAAATTAAAAGAAGAACCAGTAAGGTATTACAAACGCTGTCACACCGACTGAGCTTCTGATCCTCAAAACTACAAAACGAAAGCTCATTGGTATATCAAATTGTCTCACAGAACTCAATAAAATGGGACATCAAAGGGACCATAAACAATAAAACGAGAAGTCCCCCCTTCTCCCCTCCTCCTTAAGGTCAGAAATCATGTCCGAAATCTTGAAAGTGACAGAAAGGACTTTTTTTTTTTTTTTTAGACCATTCTCTTACAGTCGTTTCAGATTTAAGGAAAATTGAGACATTCTGAAAGGCCGCTTTTAAAGAGTTGAAGCATATGAGCACTCGGACTTGCTTCAGAGTCAATAAAGTGAGACCTCCATCTCCCGAAGTGAGACAGATAGAAGCAACAGTAGCTCTTTGTGTGATCTGACATGTCCTCCACACACTTTAACCACCATTATTAGAGAATTTGACAGGGTGGGTTCGGCCTGGCAAGACATGTTGGACACACTGCAGCAGATCAGAGGGAAGACAGGGGAGCTGCTTTAACACAGCGAGAGTAAAACGTGACGAGGAGATGGGAATTACTGCTGAATTAAGCACCACTTTGATTGGAAACTGATTGACCGATGGTTGGCGAAACATGAAAGGATGACCTTGAATTCTCCAAAGCGAGTATGGATTGGCACACAACATCTCTCTCTCTCTCTCTCTCTCTCTCTCTCCTCCCGCTCCTGCTTCCTCTCTTTCACTCTCACCATCTATCAAGCACACACACACACACACACACATGCAGCACTGCACAAACATACATGTGCAGGCACGATAAGCGACACACACCGCACAGAAGAACGCATATGTGTGTACTGGCACGCGCTCCATTTCTGCTTTTTTTCACACTCTTTAGTGAGAAGGGAGGGGGAAAAAAATGAACACACAGTCACGTCCGACGTGCCAGAGTTGAGAGAGTAACTTCAAAGTAAGGCAGATGCAGGGACAGCACCCTCTGAATAAATTTTCTGGCCACCAGTCGATCTGCCCCCGGGCTAAGATTGTGGCTGCTCCTATCTCTCCCGACCCCTCATCAGCTCCCAGTTAGAACCGATCCCACTTGAACAAGGCAGTCATGGGGAGAGAGGAGGATACGCGGGGAAATATTAAAGAGATAACGTTTTCTTTCACATGGTGCAGGTGTGGAAAAAAAAAAAAATCTATTTACATCAAACGCTAGAAGTGAGAGATTGACCCCCCCCCCAAAAAAACAAAAAAAAAACAAAAGGGCAGCTGATGTGGAGAAAACACAACAGTGAAAATCACACAGAAAAAAAAAACATGATAATTTTCATTCAAAGCTAAAACGCACCAATTAATGAGCTTTATTATTAGAGTGACAACTAATTTGCAACAATATCTATTATTTTTTTTCTAAATGCTCTCTTTCTCACATTAGAATAAAGCATTTCAGACACATTGTGTTTTTTTGGGGGTGAATTTTCACCTACGTGTTACATCTCACTGTGCTTTTGCAGCTAACTGTGAACAACAGCCTCCTTACCGCATGCCAGCAGCTCCTAATGGCACGGCGCTGAAACCTGGGTGTGTGAGAAGTGTCATTCTTTAAGAGATATTCCTGTCCAACAACTGCCTGTTGTTGTTATTTTCTGTGTTGGCTTGTTTTAATATTTGATTTCTGTATTAATCATTCATAAGAGTATAATGCATGAGCAATGAGTAATTGTAATTACTGTACACCTGCTGGCACATGCGCGGGCCGTTATAGTTCTGACTGTAATGTGTTTTCCATATCTTTATGTCTGTTTTTTTTAAACATTCATGTAGTTCAGTGTCAAATATCCATTTTAGAAATGAACAAACCAGACAAAGAAACATTTGAAAAATGTACTTGTTACATTTTCTGCATACTGTAACATCACCCGGCTCTTCTCCCTCAAAAAAAAAAAAAAAAAAAAAAAAAGACATGATGTGCAGCCCTGAGGGCAAATATTCTACCTGTGTGTGTTTGTACATGCAAGTGTAACCATGTGTATTTGTGTGCACAAGGAGCTCAGTGTCTGGTCTGTAGCCGGCCTATACACGCAGTTCATAGGAGACGTGGAATGCAACTACAGTGTGCGTTCCTTTAAACTGAATACAAATACACCCGCTGACACGCGGTGCACACGCACACACATAAACACTCAGTGGGAATCTGGGGATCTAATGAGGCCCGGGGAGACGCCGCCGAATTGTCAGTCAACCCTCAGCTCGCTGACACACAGTCAACAACTTCAGTGGCTGCTTTTCTCAAACAAGGGATGCCTGTCAGGTTGCATCACAACCGAAGGAAAACCTGAGGTCCACTGGAATGGCGAAGACAACAGGGGGGGTACAAGTGAATAAAAAAATAAAAATAATAAAACTGCTAACTTGAGTGTGTGAAATCTTCACAAACTTTAAAAGTTTGTGTGCAAGTTGGCATTTTTAATGAATGCATCTCTCCACTGACGGTATGGATTCAGATTTATTTGCAGTTTCCTCCACAGTAACAAAAAAATGAAATGAAAAAAATACATTTTAAATGCTGTAATCACTTCCCTTGTTCTTCCAAGTGTGCTTGCACAACCGGGCCTCCAATTCTCTTCCTCAAATCAACAGAGGAGCGAGAGAGAGAGAGAGAGAGAGAGAGAGAGAGAGAGAGGAGAGAGAGAGGAGAGAGAGAGAGAGAGAGAGAGAGAGAGAGAGAGAGAGAGAGAGAGAGAGAGAGAGAGAGAGAGATCAGCCATGTCTAGTCATGGGAGACCTGAGGTTCACTGTCATTCCTATAGCTGTGCCATAATGCCAAAACACACGGCGCTTTATCCCAGGTGTTGCTGCCTTGTCACCGTACGCGCATTGTTTCAGACGTGCAATTTACACCGAGGCGCGTAATTATAAGTTTGTCACTAAAGCCTGGCCTGTCATTTGCACCCAGATGGAGGCAGTGTGGTCTTGGGTCCTTCTCCTCTTTAACAATACCATCAGCTGTTTGGGCCACGCGGCGGACTGCAGCTCCGGTTTATTTCAGCCAATAAAACATGATTACAGCGCGGCGCGCTTTGCGTAATTACGCGTTTTAATGACAATGCAAAGTCAGAAGAGGACATGGAATCACTGCAATGATGATGATAATAATAATAATAATAATAATAATAATAATAATAATAATAATAATAATGATAATAATAATTCTCTTTGTTGTGTTTAAATGCCTTCCGATATTTAATTGCATGCTTTGTGCGGTGAGTGACTGAGTGTTGGTGGCTTGAGGGTTAAGAATAGCTGATCTACATGGCGGTGAATGAAGTGTCGTTTTTCAGCGCAAACTCCTCCTCTACGGGACTGGCTGCGCTTTTCTTCCACTTGAACAACCAAGTAGTTTTCAGAGCGCATTCCCCGGCAGCAATGTGGAGGGAAAGGGCGACCGCGTCCGCCTGAGTGTTTTCTACTTTTTGCGTTGTGTGTATGAGTGTGTGTGTTTTTTTAACCTCTTTTCATAGTTATGAACTTGGTCTCTCTCCAGGAAGACAGTGAATCGTCGATTCTTGGGGGAAGCAGGCGAGTGAGAAGTGAAGAAAACTGCAGCCCGGCCGTGTCGTGTTTCTCCTTTTCGCCCCCCCTTCTCGACGCTTTGTTTTCTCCACACATGGATATTAGGAGATGAAATCGGACGTGTTGCTTGTTCTCCAGTAACCTCCGCGTCGCTTCGGGTCGGTCGTCTGTTGCGCTCTCTCCGGAGCTCCGTAGGGGGAGAGAAAGTCTCATTTCTCAGCAGCACAACAACAAAAGAAAAAAAAAAAGTAAAAGACACACGGGGACTGCAAGTTGTCCACAAGCTGCGAAGGAGACCAAACTTTGCCAAGTTGCGGCGCATCCGGCCACCGACGCCAAACACTCAACGACACTTTCTACCAGCGCTAGTTGTGGATTATTCTCCCAAGACTCGCCATGGACCGCGGAATCACGTTCAGGGGATGAAAAGGGAGTTTTTTGAAAAAAACATGAACGGTTTCTTGTAGTTAGTTTCCTACTCCAGTGGCTCGTTTGGACTACACTGATCTGATTAGAAAAAAAAAGAGAAAAGAGCCAGTTGTTCTTGCGTTTGCTTTTGTCCGCCGGTCTGCAAAAATGCCACAGCTAAACGGAGGTGGCGGGGATGACCTGGGGGCCAACGATGAGATGATCTCGTTTAAGGACGAAGGGGAGCAGGAGGAAAAGATATCCGAGAACGTGTCGGCGGAGCGGGATCTGGATGATGTGAAATCCTCCTTGGTGAACGAGTCGGAAAACAACAGCAGCTCATCAGACTCGGAGGTGAGCGCACTGCACGCCCGAAACCTTCCAGCTCAGTGCGCAGCATTCACACAAAACGGTGGCATTTAATGCTGTTTTTTTAAAAAAAAAAAGTTCTCATAGTTTCTTTTTTGTGTGTGTTTTCCTGCATGTGTACATTCCTGAATGTAGCAAGCAGAGAGGCGCCCCCAAACCAGACCCGACTCAGAAAGTTATGAGAAAACAAGAGACTACTTCAGTGAAGGTAACACTTCAGTGTGTACTCAGACTTATTTATTGCATTACTTTTTTTTTTGTTTTAATTGTAGCAATTCTCGTGCTTTTGTGCCTTGATTAACACCGACACGCGACTTTTCTCCCCCCCTCCCTCCCCGTGCAGCACTGAGAAGACAGCAAGATGGTGGCTTTTTTAAGAGTCCTCACTATCCTGGCTACCCGTTTCTTATGATCCCAGACCTCACCAACCCGTACCTATCCAACGGTTCCCTCTCTCCCAGTGCGAGAACAGTAAGTGTCCCTGTGGATGTGTTACTCTACACTCCTTTTCCTTTATCCTGTCGCACTCTGCAAAAAAAAAAAAAAAAAAAACTTTTGGCCGTGCGTAAAAGTTCCTTGAGCGCTGCCAGACCGCCATATTCCCTCTGAGTGGCCTCTCAAGGAGTACTAACTACTTCTTTGTTCTTTTGGGGATATAAATCTCTCCTTGCCACCCACCCTCGCAAGGGCGCACATATGACAATTTCCCATCCCACACAAAGCTCTCATTTGTTACAATCTTTTAATGTAACTCTGGAGTTTCTCCCCTGGACCGCAGTCTGCTCACACTGGAGCTCTGTATACTTTACAGCGGCCTCGCCTTACTTCAGCTGATTTGATCAAACTATTACTCTCCTATAGGGACTTTGGTGGTGCAGCATAGCAAGTTGTGTCCTTCAAAAGTTTATTAAAATGCATGATATTCCGGAGTTGGCCTACTCCCACTGGGTTGTTTTGCTTTCTGCGCTTGTTGTTTTAAGGGAGGCATTTCTTTAGTATGCAGTCAAGTAGCTATGATCTCAGTGTGTTTCAGACTCCGCCAGCTTTTGTGCTCACACAACAGTCTGCACAGAGGAGGAAGGCTGCGCTTGAAGTTAATTCCTGCAGTTACAACCGTGTAGTAGCTGACTCCCAGACACACGGGGAGGCGTTTCACCGCAGCGTCCATGACAGACGCTGTCCAGAGACTTTTAATGTCCAGATAAGCTTGACAGTCGGGAGAAAGTGCTGCTGATACAGAGTTTGCGGCGATTCATTCATGCAGGGTGCCTCAGAACTATTGTAGGAGTTGGAAATGGTTTTGAACATGTATTATGTATTATTACTGTGGTTTGTTTGACGGGTTTTGCGTCAGATTTCGAATATTAACATCGCCTGGCGCGTGAATATTGCAAGTTCAACACAACAACCTTTTCAGGGAGCGCTGACACTTTAGAACATTTTTGCTCTAGTTAGCACAGTTGTAAACATGACCAGCAAAGACTAATAATCCACCACTGTGGCCGCAGAGCGTGTAATATGTAGTGACACTGAATACCGATTCCAAACAAACATGCGAGATTTCGGCTAATTTATCCGGCAACATTTGGAGTGGCAGCCTATTAAATACAATCTAAATGAGGCTATGCAAACTTCCTTGAAATAATCCCTGCTGGAGAGCTGTGTTCCTCCGAGCAAGTCCATCCCCCAAGCCTTGTCACATCCCCCCCCCAAAAAACAAGTACTTTCGTTAAGGCCTGGCAGGCATCTGACTGAAAAGATCCCCCTACTCTCCCACCCACCCCCCCCTTTCTGTCTCCTTTTCACTGTTCCAGGCCCACTCCCCTCTCCTCGCTGTACCTTCCATTCAATTAGAAAGGCGTTAGTTGACCATTGTTATTCTGAGCAGTCTTGATGGCTTCATTGGAGGTCTCCATTGGGGCTCATTAACTAAATGGCTACTCTTCTTGTACCATGTGACGCGCCGGACTGTCGCTCATCTGCGACGTTGCTTCTGCTCACAAGAGTTTGGTTGGACAAAATGGAAAAAAAGAAACTGATGGGCGTTGTGGCTTTCTTGTTTTTGTTAAAAGGACATTGCTTCAAACTTTTGTAACTGTGCACAGACAAGTGATTTGAAAAGCTCTGGTAGATAGTCGGCACTTTGTTTTGGCTTCTGATACAAAAGCTTGTGTCTTTCTTTGCGCTTCGCTCAGGGAAAGTTGAAAATTAAAACAATTGTTGTTGTTGCTTGAGGCAAAGCAACAAATAAAAGTGGAGGGGGCTTTTTAATTTTGGTGGAATAATCCTCCTTATGAGAAAAACAGCGGAATGGGGTCAATGGGCCAGAGTGAGCTGACTGTGTCAATCACCAGTATGGCAGAAAACAAGCAGGCAGACAATGGCTGGCATACTTAACAGCCGCCTTAAGGTCTCCATATTGCTCTGTGCTCATAGTTTAGGGTGAATGCTGTGAATGTGATTGATGAGCGCTCGAGCTTAGAGCCTTTTTAGGCGTGCATTGTGGGAGTTTGGCTTGTTTACACCTGTGGATGAGGTTCAATACGGCCAGATTAACGGCGTGATCTTCACCAGCAGCCCCGACTCGCGCCTGGCCCAACCACATAGTTTAACTAATGAGATCCGCAGTTGCATTCATCCTGCATCGTCGGTCTGTGGAATCTGCTGATTAGCTCAAGTGAGAGCGTTTGTCCGCGGGGGAGGAGTTGGATTTGTGCTGTCACCTCTCAGGTGTTGCGATACAAACAGCCCCGGTGCCTCCAGACGCTCGGTGATGTTGTGCGGCTTGGAAAGCCCTGCTAGCACTGACAGATTTGTTTTATAAGCATGGTGTGGTATGCGGTCGTACTTGTGCTGCGTGAGGCAAATTAAAGTTGTGTCGCTCTATCAGATCATGTGATTAATACCAGGCACCAAACTCCTGGAGTGTGTGTGTGTGTGTGTGTGTGTGTGTGTGTGTGTGTGTGTGTGTGTGTGTGGAGGGAGGTGGTCGTTTCACAGCTTTGAGCTCAACGCAAACATTTTTGTAATTATAGATGTATGAACGTGAGGCGTACATTTTGTATTTCTTGCTTGCACTTATTTACAACTCCCCCTTCTGGCCTGACATAAGCACTTTTGCGCGATAATAAAGCTGTTGAAGAAGCATAATGTATGTGTATTCTGTACATATAATAAAAATGAGGTGTTGCTCACAAGTCATTGTGCGGCAATTTTACGCCGAGGTGTGAAAAGAAGCGAACGATATGAATCCTGAACTTTAATTCTTCTTTTTTTTTTCTTTTTTTGGGAAGGATGTGGCAACCCTATCATGAGCAATGAGAGACAGGCCTACATGGGATCAGCACAGAGTTCCCCTGAGGGCCAAGCATAACTGATTTAAAGCCTGCTCAGAGCTGACATTCCACTGTAATCCACCGAGAGCTGAGGAGGAGGTTTTATGTTTGCAGAGATGTTCCACCAGACTTCAGCCTGCTCTGGGGTGCAGGGCCAGAGAGGTTTTTTTTTTTTTTTCTTTTTCTTTTTTTTTTTCTCCCCTTACGAAGTCAGCCTGACAAATCCCGCTCATTGTTTGTCAATTCGCCGGTTTGCATTGTTCCAGTAGAGACAGACGAGTGCCACATTTAATTGGTGGACACACACACACACACACTCTGCTTGACGCCAGCTCTTGTCAGCTTCATCAGCACTTTTAGATAACTCCGTTAGTACATCATCATCATCGTCACTGGAGAGTGAAATGCCTCTTGTGTGTGAGAGGTGGCAAGTGAGTGAGAGCGGGGTTAGCCGCTCAAACGTATCTTCATCAAATACGCAGTGGGACACTCCAACTCCTGAGCATGATTGCTGAATAGAAAATTGTTTGAGATTGAGATATGAATAGAGAGCTTGAATAAGTCTGAACATGTTAGTGGCCACGATTGCATGCCTCTCTGGCTCCTTTTTTTTCCATTCTTTCTGCTGCTTTCGGTGCTTAAAAATGTGCAGACAAAGAAAAGTCAACACAGACATTGTCCCGGCGAATAAAAGGGCCTCTCCCTGCATAAGCAAAGCCTGTTTGTGTGGAGGTGTCTTTTCATCAGGTGGCTCACTTGGCATTGCACTCACCTTACTCCGTGTGTGTGTGTGTGTGTGTGTGTGTGTGTGTGTGTGTGAATGAGTAAACATGCAACCATGCATGCTGCACGTTTGTCTGTGCAAAGTCTGTGAGAGCGAGGGATTGAGTGAGGAGGAGGAGGAGGAGGAGGAGGAGGAGGAAGAGGGGGCCGCTCAGGTGAGGCTGTGTGGATATTTTGCAACAGAGGGAACAGTGTGCCGGGCTCGCATCCTGACAACCCTCAGTGTTGTATTCCTGAGCAGTCGGCGCACAAATATTTTTTCAGCCAAGCGCTGTGTCAACAGAGCTAACATTTTTTGACTAGGTTTATAGTTTTTAAAAGATTTTTTCTTCAAAGGCAAACACATCTGCATCAGTTTGGTGGCACCGTTCAATTAGAAACAGGTTGCCAGCAACCGCAGAAATGCCATCGCTGGCTGGGAGCTCTCGGGTGGGGAGATTAATCCCGATAATGAACTCTTTGCTCGCGCTGAACGAAATTCAATTTGGGGGTAAATGTTTTGAAATATCGAGCAAATTGTGATTCAGTTGAAGAACGACGTTTATGGGGTGGGATTTGAATTGATCACAGATTGAATTCATACTAATGTATGTGCTTGTAGTCCGTTGTGTATCACTGTGAGGGTAATCAAGGTCAGCTGCAATTAGTGCGACTGAAACTAAACGGTGTGAAAGTTTGTATCATCAGCAGCAGCACATACAACCTTATTTTCAGACTTTTATAAGAACATACATCTGCTATTTACATGGTCTTCTTTCCGAGCGTGGATGCCCATCCTCACTCTGTAGCATCGCTGGCACAGAGCTGTGTGAAATGGTGTCAGTCCTGGTCTGCATCCTTCCCTCTCCGGTCTCTGTGGAAAGCATGAGCTGGCGTCAATTCCTCCCGCTACCCCATAGCCCGCTCGCTCGCTCGCTACCTAACCCACCCACTCGCCCGCCTGGCATTAGAAATTCTGTTTATAGCGCTCTCTGGCTTCTCCAGCTCGGGGCCCATCAGGAGCATCTCAGCACCCTTTGAGGAAAGGATAACCAACATCTCCCCGCTCCAGCCGCAGACTCCCCCATGTTCAGCGACATCAATGAATCCCTTTGATGTGCCAAGATGAATATGTGTGCAAATGTTTTTTTTTTTAATCAATTTATGTGTTTTTCTCATTTGCAATGTTTGGCCAGAGCTGCTACTTCAATTTGGTACATTGCATTTTTTTTTTTTTTTTTGTTCCCACCCTGAAAAAATTTGGACAAACTTGAGTTTAGGTTGAGGTGCTTTTGGTCAGAAGGTGAACATCTCTTACACTGCTGAATTCACTTCAAAGTCACAAAGCTTCTCAAGCCCTTAAAGTGTTTTGTGATGTTTTATTGACCATATCTGTTCAACAAACTTGCAGCAAAACCCTCCTTTTGCGGAGTTAAATATTTAGCTGTTTCAATAACCCAAAAATCTGTAGGAAACCGCCGGTCGTGTCTACACATGTCCCGACTCTACTCTCAAACAATGGCGATCCTCAGTTGGGTGGAAACTGCAGCATTGAGTTATTCCGAGAGTCACGGTTTGTCTTCGGGAATTGAAAATAACATCCATAAGCCGGTAATTATCAAATAAAGCAAAGCAAAGCTTTATGAAGGTAGTTAAAGCTGTAGGATGTGGGAGCCGGGGTGGAGACGTGTGCGCTGAGTTTTGTGTGTGTTCGGTGGTTTTAACCTGGAGTCTGGTGCAGGTGAAGGGTGGAGCGCCTCGCTTCAGCACACTGTCCCGGCACAACGCCTCTCAAGACAAATAATCAAAAATAAAAGCTCCTCTGAACAAAGTTTAGCTGTATTTATTAGTGTTGTTTCATAAGATGATGTGACTAATTGAACGGATTCTGGTTTATAATCTGTGAGTCGGACTAAATAAAGTAATTACAGAGGTTATGATCGTGGCTCATTATAATGATTATGTTGTTGATCCAGTGAGTTAGACAGCATTAACTATTGTTTTGGATCATAAATTTTCTGAAGAGGGTTAAAAAAAAATGTAAGAACATTTTTGTCATGCAAAACTAAGACACTGGTATGATTTTTATTATATTATCAACTGTGATTTAAGCAAAATTCCCACAAATATGAGAAAACACTTGTTTCGTTGTTGAAGAAGTTTAATAATAAATAGACTGATTCGTCATTTCAGCTGTTTGACGCTTCGTATGAACCGATGGAGTGAGTAGACATGATGGTCTTTAACGGGTGGCGGGTTCACAGCGAGCGGCCAACCGGACCGATTCATACGAGGGCGTTCGTACCCACAACCACTACTGTTAGGCTCACATAAAGAAATGTTTTCCTTCTATAATTGTACCTTAAACGCTTCACTCCATGCTAATAAAACGTGATTGTACAGCAGGAAGAAAAAAGGAAAAAGAAAGAAAGAAAAAAAAAAAAAGAACTTAAACAGGGTTTCATCAGTCTGGTATTCCAAGCAGCTGTTTTCAGTTTAAGCTCTGCAGGCAGCAGGAGACGGAGAGAGAGAGCAGGCAGGAGGAGAGATTGTTGATGAGATGTGGTGGGAGCATAAACTGGGGCAGATACGGGTGCTGCTATTCCTTTGCCTGTTATCCCGAGGTGGGCCGGCTTCCAGACCTTGAGGCACTCACTTATCTGAGGGATTCTGTCTCCCACAGAGAGCAGCTTCTCCCTGGAAGACCACAGCGCCCTGCCGTTCCTCCACAGCCACGGCCCCGATCGCCGGGCGGCAGGCGGAGATCAGATCACGCACACGCAGCATCGGTTCTACCGAGATTTACATCAGGCTTCGCCTCGGTTCACAGAAACGCTCCGCAGCCCGCTAAAGGCCGCGCCACGCAGTACGCCAGTAGTATCGGCGAGGTTGTAGTGGTCATACTAAATTAAGAAGTGGATGGATATCCTTCCCGGATGAGGTTGGTCGACAGAAAGCGCAGCAGCTGTTCTTCTTGTTGAAGTTGTAAATCAGCTCCGGAGCTTCCCACCGGGTCGTCCCCCTGCAACGCCGAGCTGCTGCCGCGGCTCGGGTCCCCTGACGGACACATGTCACGTCAACACATTGCACCTGCATCCACGTGTGGCCGGCTGCACACACACAGACCGTCAACAGCCGGAGGAGGCTCCATTGGCCTGCGTTCATGTTACAGTTACTCTCACTTCACAAACAGATGGGGGTTTTTTTGTTGTTGTTTTTTTAAGTTAAAATAAAAGACTCGCAGTCTAAAGTTGCACAAACTGCAGACTTACGATTGTAAGAAATGAAGCTGTTGAGACGGACGAGCCATGTGCGATCTGAATTTAGCTCGGCCTCTAAAAACAAGTCGTTGTACGTCATGGATCATATCGTTGACAACATAAATCTTTTTAGTATTTTGCATGTTCAATAGATTTATATAACAGGGACACATGTGACTCACATGTGGCTACTTTAACTAAATGGGTTCAAAAAAGAAGATTAAATGAGCTATGAAAAATAAAGCATCATAGACTGGCTCAAAACTTTTTTTTTTGTCAAGTTTCTGTGTCTGCCGACGGTATGTTTTGTAATTAATGTTTTGAGCATTTTTGTGATAATTAATATTATGTGTGTAACTTCATTTTTTTCATGTATTCATACATATTTGCTGTTATATGTCAAAGTCAGGCCGTTTTCCTGAACGATTTTTATGTCCCGAGCAGTTTATATGAGTGCGATTGTTTGGTAAATATCACACATTTGCAATTTTCCCATGAGATCAGGCTGCGTCTCCTAATACGGGTAATAACCTAACCTCTAGGTGCCCCTTTCTTCCCCCAGTTCCCCTCATAAACCAATTGTACTTGTTAAAAAGTCACAATGTTCTGCCGAGCGTCCAATTCGATTAAACCCGAGCAAAGGCACAAGTCATCTAAAATGTGTAGCCTCCTTATCTCCCCGCAAACTTGTGGATCCTGTTAGAACAAACAGCAGAAGCAGCAGAAAGCTGGGATGGGTCGGGCGCTCTCAGCGACAGGATATCACTCTTTCCTGACCTTATCCGCTCAGTTCAAAATTATGAAGTCATGTTCTTGATTAGCTATGAGTAATGTCTTTGATTAAGAGGACCTTGTGCTCGCAGACATAAGACGCTCCTCAGCGATAGTGGGATTCCCCTTGTGCTTTGCCCTCAGATAATCAGCAGTGATTAGCTTCCTTTGTTCTGAGATTCATCATCTGATATGCACAGGTTAAAGCTTGTGGTTGCGCGACTTTTTTTTTCCAGAAATGGCCTTTTATGTGTGATGGATCCTGTGGTCGGACGGCCGTGGAGGATCTAGGAACATCAGATGGCGGCACGGACACCTCCGCCGGTATAATCCTGCGTCATTTACATCCGTTTAGAGCCCAAATCCCGACAAATTTGACTGACTTAAGTTGCGTCAAATTCGGGGTAGCTACATTAGGAAAAAAAAAAAAGATCTAATCAGCCCTATATGACATGGAGTAGGCCAAGGAGCCCTTTTGTTTGATTTGTACATGGGTTGGAGGGGCTGGCTATTGGAAATCCCTGAAGCAGGCTTTAGGGGCAGGTCTGATTCTCGTGTGAAATGGGAAGGCTCTATAGCTCTCGGCTGACTTGACTGGGGCTGTATGGGTGTGTTGGCAGGGGGAGCGCCGGTCATGAATAGGGTCTTTGACTACCTCAGACTTGCCCTGAAAGGCAGGACAAAGACCCTAGGGCAACGGCTTAGAGCCTCACAGCTGAGCTACAGAATGCTTGGCCCAGTCTTCCTCCCTCCTTGCCTGATTTAAATACTACAGTGGCTTTCAGCATTCTGGCGACGGAGGCTCGCATTGAACGCCGCACATTTACCATAAACTTTTCTCTCTGTTGTGTTTACAGTCCTCCGGTGCCAGCGCGTCTTACGTAATCCATTGTGTAAAATCAATCAGGTGCTGGAGAATGTGCATCAGTGACTCTCCCGAGGATGCCTGGAGATAAACTCATGTTGTTCATATTGAACAGAATTCGTTTTGTGCACATGTGTGCACCATTTCCAATCACAGCCCTGTTCAAACATGTTAATTACGGAGCTTCTGCTTCGTGCAAGACCAAGACATTAGCGAGTAAACAAGCTGAAACTTTGTGCGCACTTCTAATTGCTTGATTATTTTTGACAGATCTGTTAGACTCTTCTGCTTTCGAAAATTTGCAGCGGGAGAATAAATAGCCGTAAATCTTTTCTGCAGAGTTAATGGGGTTATTTGAGTCCTGTCCAGACACTCTCTCCCCACAGAGTGTCTAGTTTCAGATGTCACTCAGAGCTTTGTTTGCCCCCCTGGGTGAAGGGTTAGAGGTCAAGGTTCAGGGCCAGTTGGCTGAGTGGCCACAAAAGCTCAGGCTTCCCCTCAGCACATCCGATCTCTTCTCCTGCATCGGCCCGCAGCCACAATGCAGGGATCGGTTTGCAACATTTGTCCTTTCTTATTATAACCTGGAATTATTTTTGACTCATGTCAGGAGTGTAATTATGAGGATAGAGTCCACAGATTCACAGTGAGCTCATAAAACCGACTCGATCTCGGGCTTGAAATGCGAAGTGTTTATCAGTGGAAACTTGTGCAATTATTCAGTTACAATTATTGTTTTGAGGTTTCGCAGCTTTGCTGTCCTGCTACTGTTGCTCTGTTATTACCAAAAAACACCCCTTAATTAGTAGCATTTGCATAGCTTGAGAAAACATGTCGCCAAAATTTCTGTTAAGACCCTCTTATCTTATCTTAGCGCTCAAGAATAGCACTTCAGCAAAATCTCACACAGCCCGTAAAAGAAGAAAAAAAAAATCTCTGTTTCTTTGTTCGAAACACCTCGAAACTTGGAGCCCCCACCCATAATCTCAACTTCTCTCCCTGCCCCACCACCCAAACATGTCCTCCAGCCAGGTTTATTATGCCGTTTCACGCAGACCAAAATTGCAGCTGCATGGAGAACAATCTGGAGCACATTAGCTCAGGCGCTGTGATTTATAAATTGTTTCTCAGGCCATAAATCCCTGCTGTAATTGTGCACAAGCACCCCTCTCTCTTTCTCCAGTCACACCCCCCTCGTTCTCCCACTCTCTCTCTCTCTCTCTCTCTCTCTCTCTCTCTGAGCAGCTTACAGTCCTTGGGTTAACACTTAATTGTTTGCAGAAGTGTGCAGTTAGCATTGAGCAGGAGTTTGTTGCACTGTGGAGTAAGACCTGGGCTCTCGGGAACAACTTTTTTTTTCTTTTTTTTTTTTTTTTTCCACAAAAGATAAACTTCTCCACTTTTTAAATGCAGGACGAAGACGTCCTGCCGTGACGTACGAGCTTAAATGTTCAAAATGTGGGACGTCTTCGGCTCCACGCTCCTCTGCTTCATGCTCTACATTCCTGAATACTGTGTAATTGTGAGGGGGGCCTCTCTTAAACTCTGTCCCCGGGAATCTGATATTTACAGCAGCCCCTGATCATAATCACCTTGCTGTTCTCATTAGCTTGTATTGAAACTGAAAGATTGCAGCAGCTGTATACACTGTTTTTAAGACGCATGTCCAGCCTTGAGGCCCGAGTGGTTCTGCTCAATGTTGTAAAAAGACGCTTAAAAAAAAAAAAAGAAGCTGTAACAGCCTTTATACATAAATCAGTGTTTGTCACCTAAAGACGTGCCTTTTGTTTAAAATGTGTATAAAGTAATTTATTTAGTATTGGCATGACAAAAGACATATTCTCAAACAACTGGTGGTCTTCTGCTAATGTTTGGCCGCCATTGTTTTCCTTTCAAGAAACCTGATGAACCTGAAAGAGGTAGAAGACCTCATGACCCGGCCTTATTCTGGTTTGTGATTTCTCTGCAGGCCTTCCCCCCCCCACCCCACCCCGCTTTTCACCCTCAAGACTTTCCTGAGTGACAAATTTATTCTTTACAAAGTTTCAGGCATGTAAGTCTCTCCTTACACGCGAACATGGGTTGAATTTATAACTAAAGCCGATCAGTTGTTCATGATTTAGCACTCAATATCGCCGCGCGCAGCTTGATGAAAACGAAGACTCAGGATTGCAAGGAAATGACTTTTACAAGTGTTTCAGGTATAAAAATGTGCTGGCGGCGTTCCAGACCTCCCCGCTGTCTGCTGACAATACGCATAACTAATCCTGGGGAATGTCATGGTGATTTTGTGCTGTGTCACATATTGTGGAGGTTGAAAACTACCCCAGGAAATACTTCTCTAATTCAATTCAAAGATGAAATCATGTGTTATATGGAAAAGTAGATGATATTTAGGCTGTTCCAATCTATGGGGTTTAACTGATTCTTTTACCAAAGTGTTTTATTTCACTTCTTTTTGTTTTTTTTGTCCCACTATAAATGTTTGTAAAACTTTTCGTACGTTCCGTGGACGTTATTCCTAACAGTCCGGCCTCTGTGTCCCTGGAGCGATCGCTGAAACATACCTGCGGCGTTCGGGAAGTGTGAGTAATTGTGCGCGTGTTTGAGTGGGACAGAGCCGGGGGAGGCGGCGGGCGGAGCGGAGCGACTGGGGTTAGCAGTGGGGTGATAGGGATGTCAGGTAGTAAAATCTGAGATGAGGCAGGGCCCACAAGTCTGCGGGGCCTGGAGATTTGCGCCTTTGCACTCACAGAGCAAACAGAGGAGGCATCTGCAGGCAGCTGTGTGTGTGTGTGTGTGTGTGTGTGTGTGTGTGTGTAGGTGTGTGTAAAGGGGGGTTGGGGGCCTGCCGCTGCTGCTCAGGACAGGGGGTTGGGGGAGTGGAGCAGGGTGGTGGTGGTGTTGGGTGGTGGTGAAGAGACAGGGGAGGGGAGGGAGGGGGGCGGACTTGCAGAGCGAACACAATCAGCCCTCTGTTTTCATAAGACTTGTGGTATGTGAGAGCAGAAACAAATGTGTTTAATTTAGCCTCCTTTTTTTTTTCTTTCCTCTCCCTCTCCTGCCTTCTATGCTACACCCACTTATGCCCACCTCGGCCTTTCAGAACTGACTTTTTCCCTTTGCGATGCTTCGTTGCGTCTCCTGCTTCTGTCAGCTGCTCCTCAGAAGTTTTTTTTTTTTAAAGTAAAGGAAAGCAAAAAAAAAAAAGGAGAGAAGAACAATCGCTCACTGTGTCCTGTCAAAAAAAAAAGACAGTTTTAGCAGACGTACCTCAAATTTACTCTTAGAGGGTGGGTGTAAATATTTATCCACAATTTATGGGAAAAAAGAGAGTGTTTTTGCTGTGCATTTGGAGTGATTACCATGCTGTGGTATTTGCCCTGTTCAGCATGAGGAGTACATGCTGGACTTATTATTGCCTCCTAAATGCCTTGGCAGGAAAGCTCCGCATTATATTGGTAACCCACGCTGTCTCCAGTCAATTTGTGTTTGGTCATAAATGAAAAATTCAGGTCTCACTTGTGTGTCATTGGCGTAGACCTGACACAAACACACACACACACACACACACACACACACACACACACACACACAATCTCACACACATACACACCTAGAAGACTTGCGCACATTTGATTTCTAAGTCGAGCTTTACTGTAAACATCCAGCCGACCGCTGGTAACCACCTCATGTTCTGGAGTTAATTATACAGGCGTTTACAGCTGTGAGTTTCAATGAAACGAGGCTACTCCCCAAACAATAAAAAAAGTTGTGTTCCTCTGCAACTGGGCTAACAATGCCACAGGACACGGATTAGCAGGATATCTTTGACATTTGAGGTGTAGCCTGTCTTGACATCAGATCATGCTGACATTAAGGGGAGCGCTCGCTGACAATTGAAAGCAGATCTCCCAGACTCGGGGAAAAAAATAAAAAAAATAAAAACCACATAACTGACTTCACATAATTGACTTGAATAGCTTCGCACCATACTCTCTGTCTTTATGAGATAGCCATGCTCTCACCAGATGCATAATTATTTTCTGCTGGGCCTAATTATACAGTGGAGTTTATGTGACCTGCTGTTGTGTGCTGCTCTGCAACAAAATTACTCACTTATTCCAAACACCAGCCTCACTTTCCTTTAAACGCCTGATTAAAATTACCTGAAAGTCAAGCAGACGGACTGGGAACAATGGCAGCTTCATTTAAACACTGGCGTTAGCGCCATGGCAACGCTGGAGATGTAGGAAGCAATAACTCGGGACCATGTCATGCCAAAAGGAAGAAAAGAAAATAAACTCTCAAACAAATAATTGCTTGAGTAACAAAAATGCAAACGCCTGCTGAAGCTGCTGCTCCCTCACTGGGGCAGAATGTTAAAGAAGCCTTTTAGGGGGTTTATCTTGGCCTTGTAATTCTGTTAATGCCGTTTTATTACTGAAACAGCAATAAATTCACTCCCAAGGACTTTTCAAATAAACCAGCTTGCTGGCCAGTTTGGCCTTGTGAAGATATACGTGACACAATTGCTCATTGAGTAATTTAATGTTTAATCATGGAAATCTATCAACACAACAAGTACTTTTTTCTTTTTCTTTTTCTTTTTTCTTGCCATAGTAAATTACCAACTATGCGACCGATAAATTAGCCCTGACATGCAGTGGATCTCGCCGGCCGTCCTGCACAGCAGGCCCCTGACATGCAACGCGTTGCTCCTCGTCGACGTGGATGGAGCCTGCAGGAGCCATCTTGGAAATCTTGGAAAAACCTTGACGCCGCGTTGCTGGGACCTCCCCGGCGCTGCCTCCCTCTTTTCACTCCCCTCTCTCTCTCTCTCTCTCTCTCTCTCTCTCTCTCCCCCTCTTTGCGCTAATAGTTCTTTTGTGTACAAGAGCATGTTAAGAGGCCAATGAGCCTGGCCTTAATAGGCCACGTCACCATAGAAACCACGGCACTCTGGATGTCTGACCTTTGACCCAGTTTTTCTACCGGCTGTGAATAAGAGTGCAGGACGACCAACCGGGTCACAATAGACGCCCGGCAAACGGAGGGAGTGCCCCTGTCATAGTCACTTAACTTCATTCCTCTATGGGCTAATGGACACTTCAAATGTGGTGGCCATTAGCAGCACGCTGTTTCCACGGCTTTCACATGTCTGATATAATGTAAACCCAGAGACGAGCGAACTTCGAGAGATGAGCCTCGAAACGGAAGAAAGTACTCGAATGTTGGTTGTTTTTTTTTCATTCACACCTAATGTGAGTGATTTTTATAGCTAGATGGGCACCAGCTTCCCTAAAAAACTGAAATTAGTGTGTAGTGTGAATAGAGGCAGCGAGAATCTTCATCCGTTATCGTCGTACAGAATGTTTCCTGAGTTGTTTCTTGCTTCTAACTTCTCCCTTTACCTTGAAGTGCGCCGCAAATGAGCGCGCGATCCTCGTGTGGCAAAGAGAAAAAGCTTGCGGTGACAGATTCACACGTTGCTGGCCTCACCAGCTCGTCTTCTTGTCGTTTGCCCGTCAATGACGCGCTAATTAGCACAATGGCTGCTGAGGTTTGCTGAAGAATTGTCAGTGTAATTGTCTCTAATTTTGCCAAACAATGGGGGCTTAATGCAAACTCCGAGACGAGACGGGGACTTCTTATCGCGTCGTCTTTTGTCATAAGCTTTTAATTGTGTTTCGGGCCCGGATCGGGTTGAGGTGTCAATAGCCCCGCATGAGCAGGTGATATCGGCGGAGCAGAACAGGGTGGGACTGTTGCGCGGGGGGCCGGCGGGATTATTGTCTGAGGCTGCTGCTTCATATGGGCAGGGGCCGGTAATTAACACCTCAACCAAACAGCAAGCTGTGTGGCCCATTTGTTTTCTGTTGGGGGGCAAAAGAAAACAATGGGGAGGGGCTCTCCACACAGTGGGTGATTGACATTATCTGCTGAGGCGATCCATGGAGGAATTCCTGCTGTTCCGCCATTCACCACAAGTTGGGCGAAGCCGTTTCGCAAGCGCCGGGTCCCGTCTGAGCCGCCTGCTCTCTGCCACTCACTGCTTTATTTGTACTTTGTCTGAGTGTTTGTTGCTGAGTGATTGAGTTAATTCTAATCTGCCAAGTCATGCATTGAAATCTTTATTTAACAGCTACAGCTTTCAGTGCTGTCTGCTTCCTCTTGCTTTTCGCACACTTAAACTTTTTCTCGACTTTACTTTTTCTTCAACCGACTTCTTGGTTCAGGCTTTAAGTCGACAGATAGTTTCTAGCAAAGTTTGGATTTTTTTTGTGTGTGTGTGTGTGTGTGTGTCCCTTTGGCAGAATGTCT
Organism: Salarias fasciatus; assembly: GCF_902148845.1. Taxonomy (NCBI): domain Eukaryota; kingdom Metazoa; phylum Chordata; class Actinopteri; order Blenniiformes; family Blenniidae; genus Salarias; species Salarias fasciatus. Next base: position 8,558,783 of record NC_043756.1, on the reverse strand, counting down.
GACTTAGTTTGACAGCAAATGTCCAGACATCTGTCTCTTCTCCGCGCTCTGATGTTGGGCTGCAGTGTGGCACCACACACTTCAGAGATGACAAAGACTCTTGGCTGTGTTTTCCTCCGCTCTGCGAGCGCAATGTAACAATTAGAACCCGGCTCTGGCAGGCCACATGCCCCAGAGCATATGCTGCATTCTCTCTGTTCAAAAAACCAAAGGGCTCCAGTGTCGCTTTTTGGAAAATTTCAGTGGCATCACTGCCACCTTTGTCGCATCTGGGTCCTGTAAAAGTAGCACAATCTACTGATGTCTATTCTGAGTGTTGGAGGCGGCAGGGAAGGCTGGAAGACAATTAGAGAGCTCCGAAAATGGATCAGCTAAACTTCTCTTTAGATACACATTTCCTTCAGTACTCTGTCCGAGTGCGTTTACCAGAGCTTCCAGCTCCCACCATGAAGCAGACATTGCTATGAGCCTTGACCATATGTCCGTAGTTGTTTCTAAAAAAAAAAAAAGAAAAAATATTAAGGGCACATGGAAAGCATCACTGAATATCTTGCTGTTTAATGGTATTACTTCATCTCTTGTTTCAGCCTCTCAATCTTCATCTGTAGCATGGCTATTTGAAGCGTCCATTGCGAAAGCGGGCTCCTGTGTCCACTATACTCACTCTCTCTCTGCCTCTTCTGTGTGTGTATGTGTGTGTGTGTGTGGTTTTCTTCTCTGTAGAACGAAGAAAGTTTTTTGCTGAGCAGCATGGTCCACAATCCCTCTCCTTTTGTCTCCTGAAACAGCTCAGACTCTCTCTCTCGCTCTCTCTCTCTCTCTCTCTCTCTCTCTCTCTCTCTCTCTCTCTCTCTCTCTCTCTCGCTCTCTCATGTGTTAGCGAGAGGTGTGTGTAGCCGGAGTCTGGACCGGAGCTAATGTGACAGCGTGCGCCGCCGCCTGGCATTACCTGGCTGGGTGTTTTCGGGGGGGGGGGGGGTTTGTGTGAACAGTCGCTGCATAGGGCACCCTGGCAATTAAAAGAAAAGTAGGTGCTCAGAAAAAAGCGCCTGGGGCCATGTTCCCCGGCGCTGGCAGAAGCTGTCAAATCAGGGATGGATTGGGTGGGAGAGCCAGGGTGGGCACGGCCGGGCTACACCAAACGCTCACAATAGCGCTTGTTTCATTTGTGGAAGGACTCATGATTGACATAGATTAGACAGAGAAAACTGCATTGTTTTGGATTTTCTCTCCAGAGGGTAGCATTCATTAGGCACCGTGCACACAGCAGAGTAAAGTTTCAATAGGGAGCTAGCGACCTCTAAAAGCAACTGCCTCCTGACAGTTGTATGGACTCGGGCCCATTAGTTGGAACCTACGATTCAGCCTTGAGCAGTATAGTGAAAACGAAGAGGGCTGATGTCAACTCCAAGAATTTCCCCCCTTTTCGACGGGAAAAAGGGTCCCCTTCCCCCTGCCTCGGTGCTCTGTTGGACCCCAGCTGTCAGGAAACAATACCCTCTGCCTGCTCCGACAAACTCATTCCTGAAAATGTTTTTTTTTTTCTTCCCCTCCTCTCCCTTTTCCCCTCCCGCTATAATGTCTTTTCCATTTTTAACCCACAGCCATCCAAGCTTCCTTCCTCCTTACAAACTCGGAGTAATGAATGAAGTTTTAAAAATCAGAACCTGAATGCAGGACTCCTCCGTTCCTCATCATTCATCCCGCACTAACATCTGAGATGTGGACAAAGCTTTTTGCATGTATATTTTTCAGCCGGCCGGGCCCATCATTTTTAAGTGTCAGACGGTATTTATTGTCCTTTCTATTCAACAGATGTTTGCGATGGGTGGAAGTCAAACTGTGCGGGGGAATTCATAAGTGCAAAGCAATGTACATAGCAGTGATAGTATACAATGTTTCCGCATTATGAAGTGAAGCAACCACCTGTAAAAGAAAGAATATTATGTACTGCTAAGACGACTTAAAAAAAAGTTTGCTCTCTAAAAAAAAAAAAAAAATCACCTGTAAAATAAAACCCTTTTAATTAATTTGAAATTGTACCAGAGAGAAAATCCACATGCATGACAAGCTGCTGTATCCGGTATTTAAACTGATTCATAAAACAGATGGTTGAACTGTGCTTTTGGAGCTCTGGCTTCATGCAATCTCCACTGCTGGAGGACAAAAAAGAGGAGAGAGAGAGAGAGAGGGAGAGGGAGGGAGGCAGAAAAAAGCCCGGCCTGTTGTATCGTGCAGTAAATCACAGAAAACCCTCCTCCAGTGCACGGCGGTAAATGGACGGGCAGCGGCAGCAGTCAGCCCGACGGTGGTTTGTGACAAAGCACAAAAAACACAGAGACGGCCGGCACACTGGCCTTTTTGATAACTTTGAAACATGTGTGAAAAGTAGTGATACTGGTAGTGGGGGGGGGGGGGGGGGGGGGGGGGGGGAGGGGCGCGATCGGGTCAAAAGGCCAAACGAATCGAGCGTAGCCAAGTCGGGGAGTGAGAGTGGAGTCCGCGGCTCGGCCTGCAGATGAGGCTTCCTTCCAGCTGTCTCTTCCCACCCGCTCGGCGATGGGCGCCCACAGCTGGCCTCTTGTTTTTCCTTGACAAACGGCAATTTCACAGTCCTCCACCAGTGCGTAGTGTTCACATCGCTCTTCCTCCCCGTCCCCGTGCCAGAACTGGCTGCCTGGGCTCCAGCAGCCGTGTGGGTCTTGTACAGGTGTTTGCTGGAGATCTCTGCGGGTTTGACACCATTCACACCACTTTCGCACGCTCCAGGGAAAGATGGACTGCCTTGCTTTCATATTAGGGAGTGATTTTTGCACATTAGAGTTCTACATTTTCACAGTTGGTGTCCAAGCACTGGCTTTTTTTTGTGAAATATTTTTTTTTTTTTTTTTTGAGGCCATTTACTTCACAGTTTTATTACGTGCATGTTTCCCCAGTTGTGCGTTTTATTTTAACGTAGCTCCTGTTTTTCTCTCCCACAGTACCTGCAGATGAAATGGCCTCTTCTGGATGTTCCAGGATCCGCGGGGCTAAAAGACTCTCGTTCTCCAACACCGGGACATTTAGTAAGTAAACACTGAAGCATTATTTAAAAAGAAAAGAAAAAAAAAAAAAAACATGAATAAATAATAACATCAAGCCAGATAACAACCAGAGCTGCAGGCTGTGGTGGAAACACAGCCTGTGTCCTGCATGATTGATTCATTCATCATAAAAACTGTGGAATAAATAAGGCCGAGTGAAGAAAGCACAGTGCATCAGCACAGCAGAATTTCACACATCCAGTAACTGGAGGATGGTGCTTGGTTAATGAATTAATGTCATATCCGCTCTTTCCTCTCCTTTATTATGTGGCACTAATAAAATGTTGCCCTAAGGCTACGTTCAACAGAAAATTACACCAATTACGAAACAAATCGCGTAAACTTATTGGGGGGGAATCTGCTTACCATGAAGGCTTTAATCAAACTATCACCGTAATTTGGTTATTTTCAATAATTAGGTTATAGCGCACATGTAAATGTCGCAGTTCCCATCCGTCGGTGCACACAAGACGTCGCGCCTGCCCCGGCAGCGCCCGGAGCAGTCTGTCTGTCTTTACTACAATAACTCAGTTCCCGTCGTAAATCTCTCAAAGTGTGATCCTCCTTGCCATTCCTGAACTTTCCCACACAGGTGTGAACTAGTCACGGTGGTGTCTCACTCTGGTTAGACAATGCGGGGCCTCAGCGGACCTGTTTGGTTTGTGGCTTCGCTGAGGGATGTGTGTTTAGGGTCGAGAACGCGGAGATAACAGCGGAGCCCGGAGCGCCTCTCTCGCGCATCTCACCTGTGCCGATGCTATCAGGGCGTTTTCCGCTTCAGGAAGTTGTTTCAAACCGTGCATGGAGCAGAACGCCACTGTCACCACACTCCGGTAATAAAGAGTCGTTGTGACTCGGGCCCTTGACCTTACGTATCCTGACTAGACGGGCTCGCTGAATTTGCGGTTGATTCGCTGGATCCCATAATTGGTGTGATGCCTACAACAAAGTCCTCATTGAGCGCCGTCAATGGGAAATTGTGAAGGGGGTCTGAGTTTGCTCATGGGAATACAGCATTGATTTATGCCTCAATGGAAACCAATTAAATATATTATATTAGAATAAATAGTGACCTGACAGTGACCCTGTTGGTTTTTTTTTGCTCTTAGACACAACAGCTGCTGTGTGAGGCGCTGCTGCTGGGAGCAGATTTTAACTTGAGATTTGTAGCGCGTATCCAACTTTAGGAACTGCGCGAACCCACAATGCAGGAGGACAGAATAATGAGAAAAGTCCAAACAAGCGATGTAATGACAGGAGGCGAAGTCACAGAAAAGCAAAGTAAACTCGGCGGGGTTGGGCTCTGCGCCGGGATTGTTCCTGTTTTGTCCTTCGGTTGTTTCTGCCGCTGTTCGTGTGGCTCTCTGTTGTGAAGCCTGTCCTTCATCCGTTTGAATGTCGTTAAACTAGAACAGCCAATGGAGAGAGAAACATTGTCGAAGACCAAGAATGTGAAGAATCACGGCTTTCTGAAACACTTTTCAAAGACTGCCTAAATAATAGAAATCCTTCATTTTATTTTTTTCCACTGCTATATAGTTGGTTTTGGGTGAGGAACATGCCGTTTTTTTTTCTTTTCTCAGTGTTTATATAATGGTTTTAGTCACACATACTATGTTAAATTGTGCCTGCTGAGCTGAACTCGTGCAAGGGTTTATAACTGTGGGTTTTTTGGCAGTTTAAGATAAGATATGCCATTCATTTCACCTTTTTTATTGTCACTGAGTGTAAAAGCTCTAATAAACTTTAATCCAAGGTAAAAAAAAAAACAAACTCCAATAAAACACATTGCTTGAAACGAATGGCTTTTAAAACAAAAAAGGTCTGGTTATTGTTTCAGAGGTCGCGTTACGCTTGTGTTCTGAAGCGGTGTGCAGAGGACGGGAAGTTCACTGAGAGTGTAACAGCTTTCATTATGTGAACAAAATGGGGAAGTTGCTGTGGAGGATCCGGTGACCTGCGAACAGAGGCTCGTTTCTTGTGCGGTGGGCAAACTTCATTCTGGGGTACGGGGGGCGGGGGGTACCCCGGGCATAGAGCGAAACACCCCGCCGGGCCCTTACCCCCCAGTCCGGGCCAGGTGCCCACATGCTCCTCTGCTGCTGCTGCTGCTGCTGCTGCTGCTGACGGGGAGCCAGGCTGATTATGTGCTCATTACTCCGGCGGAGGAGAGGAGAAGGAGAGTGGGAGGGGAGCAGCAGGCTGCCTCCCCAGGCCTGCAGGCTCCCCAGGCCCCAACACTGCACTAATGAGAGCGGAGGGAGCGGATGGGCACACACAGGGGGCCGCGGATTACTGCCCGGGGCCGGGAGGAGCCGGGGAGAGAGCGACCTGAGGAGACACCAGCAGGGACTCTTAAAGCAGACCTGTGCTCCTGCAGCTGATCGCGTGTTCAATCTGACATGTGTGATTGTCTCGGAGCTGGACTTGCGTGTTTTGTTTTATCTGTCAGGACTCACTTGTGGGCTTATCTCTTACATTTTTTATGCATGCCGGCTCAGCGTGATGCCAGTGATAAGATTTTAGCCGCCTATTAGTTCGGGCCCTCGACAAGTCAAACTTCATCAGGGATTAATAAATCGTCCGCAAGCAGAGTTTTAAGTGCAAGTGATATTATCTGACATTTTTAACTGCTCAATCAGTAGTTAAAATCGGTTGATTGTTGCACTAATAAATCGCAGCGCTGCGTTGGCTACAAAAAGTCCAGGCGGGAAAAAATAAAAAATAAAATAAAAATCTTGTCGTGGTGCAGATTGGGTCCATAAGGCCTGTATGCTAATGGGAGGCTGCTCTGGCCTGAGATTCTCAATTATTCAACAGACAGGTTTGTTTAGCATTCAGTTGGTATTGCTTTTGGTGGTAATGGTCGAGGTGGGGTGTGAGGACTGGGAAGAAGGGAACAAGCTTTTTTTTCAGGAAGATACCTCTCCCCCACCGTGTGTACGTGCACACGCACACATACACACACACAGACGCACACACACTCACACACAAATGTCCAGAACCCCAAAAACCCCCATTTCAGCCCCTGTGTTCAGAGGGCTGCCTCTTCATGAATAATACATCAAAGGCGCTGCAGGGCCAGGTGATGCAGGACGGGGAACTTGTCAGCCCATCAGTAGTGACCGAGCCGGACCAAACAGGAGGCGAGGATAGGAGAGGAGAGGAGCGGGATCGACAGATGAGCCCGAGGAGGAGGAGGCATGGTCGTCGTCTTACAGCCATTTCCCACATCCTGCTGACGGCGACGTCACGGCTGCGTTCTGCCCTCACCGAGGACATCCAGTCACTCGCAGGAATTTGTCCATCAGGCCTATTCTCCGTGTCTTTACAAACGACACTGACTCGTTGTGTTACTCCGGATTAGAAAGAGCTGTGGCCGCCTAACAAGCCAGAACTGACCGGAGTGTCTTCCCCTCAGTAACTTATCGGATCACAGCACACTCACTGCTCAAATATGGGCTGAACTGCACTTGACAGGGGAACAAGAATCGCCCCTTTTGTTTCAATATTGTATTAGCGGTCGGAGCAATCAAGGCGCAGAGGAACTTGGTCCTGTCAGCGCATCACAGGTCACTTAGTCACTGAATTGTTTAAATGAATTGAAGTGGTACGGCCCGGAGCAGCATTCCTGAGATGCTTTTTTTTTTTTTGTTTCCCCGTGTGTTTCTGGTGTGTAACCTTCAGCTTTCAGAGCTGTACTACATTTCAAAATGGGATATTATAAGTGAAAGAGATGCTTTTTTTTCCCCCCCTCCTCACAAAGCAATACATATACTTGCTTTCGACCCATATTCTTTCAACAGACCTTTGACTGAGAGTCCGGTGAGAGTTTCTCGTTTTGCATTAGGCAGTGAACAACCGGGATCCATCATGAAATCAAAGGCTTTGGGAGGACTGAACTGAATACTGATCTGAAGTCTGCAATCCTGCTGGGCCACTGCAGAGACATGATCCTCTTCAGAAAAGCGATACGAAACCAGTGCTTTGATTTCAGTCGAACTCCGGGCGAGCAGACTCAGATCCAGCGCTGTCCGGCGAGTTCATGAGTAAAATGAAACCCAGATCTTGTTTATTATTGGTGGATTTACTAGAAGCAGGAAAAAAAAATGCCACCCTGTGTCTGTCAATTTACAAATATTTATTAGCATTCTAGATCCCGGTGAGATTTCTTCATGTTTGTGTCTGCATTCGCTTTGCTGATTTTGCTAACTCTTAATTTATTTAATGGCCGACGGGGATATTCAGGCCAGTAATCTGACGCTGCTCTGCGCTGTTATTATTCTAACCCAGAGTATTACTGCCGCTGACCTTTTTCAGAGGCGATGACCAGACGCAAAGCACACGTAGTCTGTGATGAATGGCACAGTTTTGGAGTGGTTGATTTTAAAGACATATGACACGGTCAGTCCCCTCTCGCGTCCGCTTCCTGTTGGCGTTGACAAACAAGGCTTGGATTTCTCAGCATGCCTGGCATTCTTTTCACCCTGTCTTTCCTGGAGTTTTGAAAGGCCTCTGAGCCTCCCACCCAGAATCGCCGAGCATAAAGACACACAAAGCTGCAGGGTTATTCAGTTTGTTCTAAGCTCTCTTCCCCATCGGCTGTTTGCCTAGTAATTCAATTCAGATGTGCAGGATCCAAAAACATGTTTGCTTGAATGAAATCCACCCCTCCACCCACATTGACCAAGGACTGTGCTTTTCTTAGCACCGTTCCAAGTTGGACAGCCAGGCAAGGTGCTGCCACCTCGGCCTTTTTAGCTTCAAACCCTGTTAAGAGACAGACGCCTCTTTTCTCTGCATCGGCAACTTTCAGCTGTTTTTTTTTTTTTTTTTCCCCTTCGTCTTCTTTTAAACCTTCCTGTTCCTTTGTCAAAACACTCCTAAGACCGGTTCTGAGTGTGTTTAGCCGAAAAGTTACGCACCGCTGCAGCCCGGGTTTACAACGAGCACGTCTGTGCGCCGAGCATGATTTCTGTCTGTCAGCGTAGATACCATCTGGTATCTGTCCTATCGCCGAGGTGTTGTTTATATTTAAAACACGGCTCGTGTTCCGTGTGGTTTTCTTATTACACTTTGCTTGTGGATCATGAAAGCAGACATATGATGCTGTCATGGAGTGGAGGAATATTACCTCTGCACATAAACCCAGTCAAAGGGAGGCATTGATACATTCCTGTTCAAATATTGCAGACACGACTGAGTCTTTAGCCTCGTTTCTTGATTTTACAAAACCAAAGTTCAGTTTTTGGCCTTGAACAGTTTAACATGTTTAAAAAAGTCTTATTGTGAGTTTTCCTTTTAAAGAGCGATTTGAATCAAAGACAGAAAATAACCTAACCGTCCATTTCTTGTTCCAAACAGACATGATATCGCAGATAGTCCTCAGTTCAGAAGTCGCAGGAGCGGCACGCTTCGTTTCGCCCCATAATTCGGTGTGCTGCTGAGCCGAGAGGCAGTCTGGAGTTGAAACTAGTGCCTTCAAACTTAGAAATATGTTTAGAGCACACGATTCATGTATTCCAGGATATGAATAATTAATCGGCATCATTTCATATTCTCACTGAACTGCTTCCCAAAATGTGTTGGCACCCAGGTCTAGAGGTCTCAAACAAGCCTCACAATATAGGGAAAAACCCATCCAGGCATATTGTACACCAAGCAGCACAACAAAGCACAACTCAAATATACATGACATGTGGGACCTGGGATTTTAACCTAGTAAGTCAACACAATTTCTGCCATGAACCTTCATCAAAGCTTTTTTTTTTGTGTGTGTGTGTGTGGTGTGTGAAAGGATATTCCCTGCGCCTCATTGTATGCATTGACCTTATATGCTCCAAGTCCAGAGAAACAGAAACGTCCCGGGCTCGGAGATCTTAATATATCCGTGTTTAACACCAGTAAATATTTTCCTCGCTTCGTCTGGTATTACCTGAATCAAAGCGCGCTTTAGACGCGAGAGAGAGACCAATTTGCCGAAGATTTAAAAAGGAGGAAAAAAAGGTTGGACCTTCCTTTTAAAAAAAAAAAAAAAAAAAAAAAAAAACAGTGGCAGAAAAAAAGAAAAAAAAAAAGCTGAGATTTGGAACAATTCTAAGCAGCGTGAAGCAAGAGAGTGTACAGAAGTCTCAATGCAAACCTTGTTCCCCAGCAGACCACGTTGGGGAGAGACAGAGGTTGAGAAGGGGGTGGGGAGGGATATTGAAGAAAGGTTAGCCTGGAGGAACAAGACTCCTTTCTCCCCTCCCACCCCTTGACCCTCCCATGTGACAAGTTGAGCCAACAAGTGCTCCATTCAGCCCGGCAGCCAGGGGAAATGACTGCTAGTCCGAGCGCTGCCTAATGAAAGTAGAGACGCCGGTTATTATTATTGTCTTCGTCATCCCCGCCGCGGCCGTGGAGCCGCTCACATCTTGGCAGGAGTGTGAAACCCTTTCACTGTGTATGAAGTATCGTGGAAATAACTAGAATGCACGCCGCGCACGTGAAGGGAAAGCTCATCTGTGGACCGGCTGCTCTCCGCCACTTATCTCCAGCCATACAGAATTTTAAGTGATTTTCCAACATTAGTAACATTTGTAATCCAGACAGCGGGAGAGGACGTCTCCACATGTTTATCTCCATCCAGTTTACCTTCGCGTAAACGTGTTTGCTTGTGGCTTCGCCGGTGCAAAATTTGGACTCGGCGGCACCGTTGTTTTTCTCGTTGGGCTGAACAAACAGTTCTCTCCTCAACTAAATGACCGTAATGATCTTGGCATGTGTCTGCAAGGCTTTTTACTGCTCCTTGGTGCCGGTCCAGATTGCATCACAGGGCCGGTCACACGCAGGAACTGTGATGTTTACCATATCCAGCTATTCTCAAATAGTGACCTATTTACTCAATGCACTGCTTTTGCAGAATTATCATTAGATATTATCTACAGTGTGGATTTTTAGGTGAAGCTAAAACCCCACTGGTATAAAACAAACTAAATGCAACAAATTCATGCTGTGTGCTGATTTTACTCATGTTGTTTTGGATGCTATATTTCACATTAGACTTGTGGCTCACCTCTAAACTCAGGAACTGTCTGTTCTCTCTTCAGTCCAATAAAGTCCCGGTGGTACAGCACGCTCCCCACGTCCACCCGCTGACGCCCCTCATCACCTACAGCAACGAACACTTCTCCCCCGGCACGCCGCCGTCGCACCTCTCGCCAGAGATCCTCGACCCAAAGACAGGTGAGGCGTCTGACGGACGGCAAAGTGAATTTAGAATATATGAAATGGTGCAAACAGTCATTTAGGAAGCCAGAGAAAGCAGGCAGCAGGCACTCGGACGCTCGCAGACAAATGTTCTGCTAATGATGTTCGCAGGGTCAGGATATTTTGATACGGAAACAATGTTTCTGACAGGTTTTTTTTTCTTTTCCCCCCCCCCAAATTCTGCTACTGTCTGGAACAGCCAGCTCCAGCTGCTGTGCACATTTCGTATTCTGTCTCAAAAACTGGTCACATTTAAAAATAATCTAGTAAACAGCGAACTCCGTCACCTCGTCATATACACATGCATGCTGCATTTCGTAGGTGTTTATTTTAATGTGTGCCTCACCTGCAGGTATTCCTCGAACGCCTCACCCGTCGGAGCTGTCTCCGTACTACCCTCTGTCTCCGGGCGCCGTCGGTTCGATTGCACACCCTTTGAGCTGGTTCATGCCGCAGTAAGTCTCTTTTTCTTCCACTTGTGGAAAACACGAGTGTTTCATAAGTTGTTCTGATCTATTTTTTCCGACGCTATAGTGGGGTGGGTCTGAAAAAAGCTGTTTTGCGTTTGAGTCCACTCGCCGTGAATTGGCGTGTTATTGCAGCAGTTAAATCCTTGATGTTATCTGACTAACTGTGCTGCTTGTGGTTAACTTCAGACAACAGCGGACTGACACAAAGCTATCAAGACACAATAAAGTCAAATCAAGCATCTAAAAAAAAACATTTGTTGCATTTTTTAATCACACATTTGAACTGCAGATGCTCAATACTGTGACAACAGCAATTTAAAACGATTCAGTTGATCGGGAGGAGTTTATGAACCTTTATGGATTCTGCTACGGGTCTTGTAATCAATTGCAACGGTGCTGTTCCACGAGCAGGGGATTTGAGTTGATGAGTGGAGGATTAGTGCTGGTGGGTTAGCTGTCAGCCGTGTTTGATCCACCTCGCACTGGAGCTTTGGGTTCAGTCGGCCTCCCTCTGTCTCCCAGGCAGGGCCAGCCCATGTACTCCATCCCTCCGGGGGGATTCCGTCATCCCTATCCGGCGCTGGCCATGAATGCATCCATGTCCAGGTGAGTGGATCATGTTCGGTAACTCTCCCCCACCCCTCCCATAAAGGAGACATCCGAGATCTGCTGCTTCCATGACGTGCTGTAATCACATTTGTTTTTTTGTTTTTTTTCTCACTTGTTAAAACTGCGTTTGGAGGATGTGGCATTTAAAACAGAGGTTGTTTGGAAGGAAAAATGAAGAGCGTGCTTTCCCTCATACGAGTCTGGATGGGGATTGTGAACAGGCAGCAGTGTCAGGACTACAGATTCATGCGAGGATTTCAGAGACAGGTTCAGCGTCTTAAACCGAGCGAACACATTATTGGCATTCAGCGCTCCTCTCTCGTCTTTTCTCTCAGAACTAAACTTCTGTGGTCAGGACGGCGCTCTGAGTCACTCCGCCACGCACATACACACACATAATGCGGAGATGAAAGGGCTTGTGAATCGATTAGGACAAATCAAAGCTCATCTGAACCTACACGTCCCATCAGACTAAACTCTCTGACCCTCTGTCAAAATTGGGCAGATTTGTAGCGAGCCTTCCGGTGTTAGTATGAGATGAAATATTCAGCAGGGTACTTCTGATCAATAGCACGTGGCTCTCCATCCTGAGGTGAACTCATCGCAGTCTTAATCTACCTTTACAGAAATCTCTACTCCGTCCAATGCATTAGATTTATTGAATTACAAATGTTTCACCAATCCTCATGACCTCCGCTTTCTTATGAATTAGAAATGGATTTCATAACTTTTAAAGAGGCAAAAACCTGCAAAAAAAACAAGTTCTTGTGAGCGAAACTTCTACCAGGCCTTATTTTTGACATTATTTGTTGATCAGACTCATAAAGATCTTGATTTTTAAAGTTTCTTATGAAGTGCCAATTAACGTAAGATGAAAAGAGATTTACTGTGTATCAGTGACAATATAGATGAATGCGAATGGGAGCAGGATTTTCAAAACATGGAAGCGTGCCATCACTCAGAGCGGTCTCCAGTGGTTCACTGGGGGATAAGTAGGATGTTTACAAAGATACTTGGTAAAGGTTGATTATCATGGGGATGTTATGGCACCTCCCTGTTTACGCAGTATAAATTATTAAGTGTATCAAAGCTGGAAAAAAAAAAGAAAACATGCCTTGAATATTAGGCTTATATTTAGACACATTTTAACTCTGCAAATTAAAACAGTTTTATAAATTACATTTTCTTCTTTGGAAGGGTCTGGAGCCATTTTTCTACTAAGTGAAAAGGAAATTCAACCAGTTACTTGGAAATTAACTTTTGCTCTACTTTGAATTGTCCCAGTAAACTGACTCTGACTTATTAATACACAAAAGTAACTTTGTGTGGGCATAAAAAGAAAATTCACCTCAGGTCAAATCAGTTAGCTGGAGGAAAATCATCTGTAATCTGGAATTCAGTGTTTTTTTTGTTTTTTTAATAGAAAAACAGCTGCCAGCTGAAGAAACGCTAATGTGGATTTAAGGCTGATATGTTGCTCATAAACTAATGTTAAAGTTACGGGTGGGCAGACGTTCTTTCATGAAGCTGGCAGGAGAAGTGAGTCAGTCCAGGATTAATGAGTCTCTGGTAAACGGGAGTTAAAAGGAATAGTAACCATTTTGCTCCCGTATAACATATAACTCTCAAAATAGAAATGAGTTACTAACATGTCCTTACCTTAGAATGAGCTATTTCCAGCTGTGTTTTATATGTTGCAGGAGAGTTCAAAGCAAGTTTTCTAACTTTGTTTGCGCAGCATTGTTCCTCAGATGACACAGTTTCGGCCATAAAGGATTTGAAAAGCTGTGTTTATCACGCATTTACATTATCCTGTGAAATGTCCGTCACGGCCATCTGCATAACAAGTCGGCCCCCTTAATCAGAGGACCGTTTCCATCTAACATTAACCAGAGTGTGTTCGACACACACAGTACGCAGCTTGATTTCCCCTCTTTGTCCGCTACAATGCTCCTTTGTATTAGTGATTGGAAATTGAGAGACCCTTTGTGAAGGTGTTCTGTGTGGACGGCTGTCAAAGTGCTCTCCGTGGTCTGGAAACGTGGTAAGGAACGGGGTTTCAGGTGTCACCGCCATGCCGTCACCATGGTTACAACACACTCCACTTTTCTTCGGCCATTGGCGAATAAAGGGGCTTTTGAAAAAGTCTTTATTTGAACAAAAAGCAAGCATGTTACTCATTGTGTGTATGAATTTAGTCTAGACAGAGGCGGTAGGCGCGAGCAAATTTCGCCCTGAGGGAAAGGCACGGCGGCCGCTGCGTGCCAAGTTAGGTGAACCTTTCCCTGTCAGGCCGACAGAAGTTTTACAGCAGAACCCGGCTGAAAAATTCCGCCCTGTTTCGCCCTCGCAGCCTGGTGTCCAGCCGATTTTCCCCTCACATGGTGACTCCACCTCCGCACAGCCTCCACCAGACCGGCATTCCACACCCCGCCATCGTCTCCCCGGCCATCAAGCAGGAGCCCAGCGGCGACAACATCAGCCCCTCCATGCACGCGTAAGCACGCCTCTAATTTTTCATAACGTCTTCCTTTGTTTTGTCGATTTTTACCTGAGCTCCTCCGCCGCTCGACTGCCATTAACGAATACCCTTGCAATGTTTCGGGCTAGCAGAAAGTCCCCCGTGCCTCCGAAGAAAGAAGAGGACAAGAAGCCTCACATCAAGAAGCCTCTGAACGCTTTCATGTTATATATGAAGGAGATGAGAGCCAAAGTGGTGGCAGAGTGCACTCTGAAGGAGAGTGCGGCCATCAACCAGATCCTTGGCAGACGGGTGAGCAGGCGCAGAAAAAAAACAAACACAAACGTGGGAATCGCACCTGCGTGCGCGTTTCATAACCCTCGCCCCGCGTCTCTGTCCGCAGTGGCATTCCCTGTCCAGAGAAGAACAAGCCAAATACTACGAGCTGGCCCGAAAAGAGAGGCAACTGCACTCCCAGCTCTATCCTGGATGGTCAGCGCGAGATAACTACGTGAGTCGCACATTTTCACGCTCTGTTGTCATATCAATGAGGACAGAGAGTTGAAAAAAATAACTGTTTTCCTGTCAGGTTCAGTCAGATATGATGGTATCGGTTAATTATAGAAGCCACAGGCTCGATGTCATTAACTGAAGATGCCCAGCTGCTTTGACTTTTGCAGCGAAAACACGTTTTTAACAGCATTGTTTCATCTGCGCAGGGAAAGCGGAAGAAGAGGAAGAGAGAGAATAAACCAGACTCAAAACCAGAGGGTAAGTAAAGGGGCCGTTTTCTTCCTGACTGGCGCTATTTTGTTTTGTTTTCTTAACAATCGACAAGAAGGAAAAAACTGACGAAAATGAAGCAGAAGACGCTTTTTTTTTTTTTTTTTTTCCTCCAGAGCTCAGCGCAACATGTGGCTGTATTTGAATATATTTGTTCACCTTTTTTTTTTTGTTTGTTTTTTGCATGATTTGGTAGCATTTACTAACATCTTTCCCTGCTTTTATACTTCGACAAGCAGCTTATGAGGTTCAGTGCTAATAGCGGCAGGTATGTCTGCTGTTGTTCAGCCCTAATTATCCGAAATAAGAGAACTTTCCACTCTTTAACATACATCTTGTAGCATGTTCTTCCCATGCATACCATGTGAAAACGCCATGAACATCCTGTTTTGCTCTCCTTGTCGTAACGTGTTTGAGAGTTGATGCGAAGTGTCACGTTTCAAAAGTTTCATGTCATATCTGTGCTTGAAGTAATCACTCATTCACTTCTGTCAGCCGCAGCATTGAGGGACTGAGGGACTTGAACCAGATTTGGAGCCAGCGGCGGATCCATAATTCAGCCTCCTGACTGCTTGGTTCTGTTTTGTTTTTTCCCCCAGACTTCTCGATAAGGAGCAAGAAGCAGTGCGTGCAGTACCTGCCCTCGGAGAAGATGTGCGACAGCCCCGCCTCGTCTCACGGCAGCATGCTGGACTCTCCGGCCACCCCCTCGGCGGCGCTGGCCTCCCCCGCCGCCCCCGCCGCCACCCACTCCGAGCAGGCCCAGCCGCTGTCGCTCACCACCAAACCGGAGGGCCGCATGCACCACCACTTCTCCCTACCGGGCAAGGCCTCCGGGTCTTCCTCCTCCTCTTCCTCCTCTTCCTCCTCCTCATCCTCCTCCTCCTCTTCCTCCTCTCAGCCCACCATCTCCATCCCCATTGGTACATCAGGTAGCCAGTCGAACGCGCCCCTCCTCACCCGGCCCATCCCGTTCACCTCCCTGCACCCCTCCATGCTGTCCCCGCCGTCCCCCTTCCACCAGGCAGCCCTCCACTCCCATCATGCCCTGTTTCAGTCGCAGCCGCTCTCGCTGGTCACCAAACCAACCGAATGAAATCCGCAAAGTCAAATTCCTCCCATTTATTGTGCTGTATATTGCTCTTCTTTAAAAATAGGTATTAGAACAACTTTTTTTCTAAATAATGAAAAGGAAGAAATATTATTGGTCAATATTTGACTGTCTCCTTTTCTACATCTCTCAATGGAAAAAAATGTATTTTTTGTAAAGTTTACTGCAGAACTGGTTTCTTTCTTCTTTTTTTTTGTTTTTTTGTTTTGATGCATTTATCCAATGAACCTCTTGTATAAAAGACCCAATGTACATAATGTTTCTTTATAAAAGCAAAAAGAAACAAAAACACATTTTCTTTTTAGCCAAAATCTGATTAATGTTAGAATGAAGTTTTAAGTCATAGTACTGGCCAATAATTGCTGACCCCCCCCCCCCCCCCCCCCCCCCCCCCCCCCCCCTTTTCAATTCACAAGTGTGTGCCCCTTCTTTGACATGTTAAATAAACATTTGAAATTGTTTCTTAAATGAAATGTCTCTGCCCGTCTTTTCATGCTCTGTCTGTTTTAATGGGAGAAACATCCTCAACAAGGCAATGCAGTTTGCATTATTTTTGTCATTATAGTGACCACGGTGCAACAATTATTCCTTTTTGCAGGTGTTGAGAATGTGGATTTAATGAGAGGTGTCGTTTCATCACATGCACACCTGTCTTTTTTTTTTTTAATACTTGCATTATGTTCTCCTTCTAAACAGGGAACATCTTCACGAAAACCCTGCTGTTAGTGGTAAGGACTTAATGTTTAATAAAGCAGAATGAGGCTAACCGCAGTGGAAACGAGTGCCTGAACCAGGGTAACGAAATCCCAAGCCCAAAATATATACAAATAAAAAGAAATAATGGGCTTCTGCTCCGTCTTGGATTGGAGCGTCCCGTAACAATGACAGGAAAGCAGGTCAGTCTCATCGCCGCTCAGCGAACCCTGCTCGCGCTCCCTGTTCCTTTTGCACTTTTTACTGCATCTTTATTCACCGTTTGGCACGCTGCTTAGGCTTTAATTAAC
This sequence comes from Salarias fasciatus, assembly GCF_902148845.1. Classification (NCBI taxonomy): domain Eukaryota; kingdom Metazoa; phylum Chordata; class Actinopteri; order Blenniiformes; family Blenniidae; genus Salarias; species Salarias fasciatus. The sequence goes on along the minus strand of NC_043756.1, from coordinate 8,542,011 downwards.
TCGGAGGTAATGGGATGGAGCCCTGGGGACCTCATTAGGCATTTCAATTAGTGAAAAATACACAAGGTAGGTTACAGTTTTTGGTGGCTTTGGAGATGAGGAGCGGTGCCAGGGTTGGTCCAATTACGTCCGAGCTGAGGGGTGACCAGCCTGGAAGAGCCCACCGACAGCCCCCCCACCCGCTAATATGTTCAAGGTTGACCAAGATATCACCTAAAAAAATCATTTACAAAGCTGGGAAATTAAACCCAGTAATCCTGATTATGAACTTTTACCCAGACAGGGTCAGGTGGAGACCGAGTGGAGTCACCTCACGATGGCAAGACAACATGAAAACAAAACATCTTTAGCTTTACAGGTGATTCAAACACATTCGATTAAGTGTAACTGAGACATAAAACTAGTACTTGATCACTGGAGGTGTGCTAGATGTGCTCAATATGGGCCTCTACTAGTGAAAATAACATTTTTGCTGCCCTCACAATAATAAAATTTGCCCATATCTGCATTAAACTATTAACTGACTAACTTAAGTTAGAGTTATTATTTATTGTTTATTTGTGATGGGATCAGTGGTCAGTGTGATATAATCGCATGTCTTTCAGAACCCCCACCCAATCTTTAAAAAACAGTAGACAAACGAGCTGAGGATGAGCTTTCCGCCTCCCACCAAACTGTCAGCTCTCCCCCGGCTCTGTTTTAAGGAACCATTAGCCATAATAAGTCTATGCTTGTTTGCCATTCTCCTTTACATCATTCCTGGCGCCAGGCACTCGCTCGGCGGTGCCACGGCTGCCTGCTCGGAGCCACCTCACCGATCCATCAGTGAAATTACAGGTAATGAGTTGTCAAAACAGCCGGCGAACCCACCTCCTCAAGGCCATACATCCAGAGCGATGTTCAATTCTTCTAATGCATGTCCTTATTATAACACTCAGTCCCCAAGTGAGTGGCTTCAAATGTGCTGAAAAATACATTCTTTTTTCTTTTATTTATGTTCTAATGTTATACGAGTCTGCATTTTGAGGAGAATCCCATTGAAAGCGTTCATTTGATTGTTAAAACAAACTGAATTTGCTGAGGCAAACGACCAGCGTGGAAATGTTAAGTTAAGCCTCCCGTGTTCCAGTCGGAGTGTAATGTGCCACTGTTTATCTCTAATAACGTGTCTGGATGCTCCTCCACTCAACATCTGCCATGTAAGCACGAGGTCAGATTTAATTCATGTTAATTTTTGCTCATTAAATTCTTCCAATCTCTTGCCAAGGTTCTTTTTTAGGCCTTCCTTTGATCTTGAATTTATTCCAGGTTAACCATTAGATGCTTCACCTGCGTCATATTGCTCCTAGCTCTGCTTTATTTCCTTTTTATTTTTTGTGAGAGTCACTAAAATAAATCGAAGGAATTCAACGGCAGAAATCAGTAAAACCACACAGATGGGTTTTATGTCATTGTTTTCAGATTAGCAATTGCATAAGCATAATCAGAGGAGGCTGATCCTATATCTGCCACTGACTCCTGTGACCTTATATTTCCGCTAATAACAGGATGCTTCACATGAGGTTCCCCAAAGTGATATTAATTGATTGTTTCTGTAACATTCACTGAGCTTAGCACGACTCAGCTGGTGCCTTTGTGACGACAGGTATGGCTGGCTGTGAGCTTAAGAACCTCCCTCATGTATTATTCATACCTGTTTGACCTTAAAGATGGAAATGCAAATGCGTGTCAAGAATGAGCGGGATCGCCGGACTTTTCAAATGCCAAATAGCCTGCCACAATTAAGACATATTCATTACAAGAACCCGCAAGGTCCCTCGCACCCAGCTGAGATGTAAAACACCTCCAATTAACATTTAGATCATTATCTCATCCCTAAAGCACTCTGCACACTTTCAATTGTCACGAGTGTGTTGATGTCGGAGCAGTGGTGTATTGACTTTACTTCAGGGCCTTTTGCTTCTGTCGAGTAAATGCACATTAAAAGTTGTTATCAAGTAATATAGATCATGAAGAGTTGTTTTCAGAAACCTCAATTATGCCACAGGTGAAGAAACATGAAGAACATTGGTCAGTATTTTTTTTTTTAGCTGCTCTGTATATCAATACTGCCATCTGCTGATAAGGTCAAACACTGACACAAACTTCATGCCAGCACTGCACCTCAGGATGGCAGTACCAACACAAGCATGGCCTCCTTCACGCTTCTTTCACAGCAAATCATTTCAAAAAACGAAGAGCGTGCACGACGAAAGATAGATCTCTCAAATGCTAAAATGTTCTCTTTGTCAGACAGTTAAATTCAGCGCGCTGCTGGAAAGTGTACGTACAATGGAAGGATGTCGTCCTTCCATACAGCGACGTCTGCATCTGCATCTGCTCCAAATATTTGGATCCCCCTTTGTTTCTATGTATGTTCTTCAGACTAAAGTAAATAATGCAGTCATGAAAGTCGAGCGCTGACCTTCCACTGACTGCCCGTGTGTGTTTATGCCGAGAAGCACAGACTCAAAGTGCTCGAGTCAGCTGGAGCAAACATGTGGAGCTTCCTCAAACATGTAAACACAGAGATGTGCAGGCATGTGTGAAGGAAAAGTGCTGTGACAAACACTGAAAAGGGGAAGAGGAAGCTTTGCTTCGGCAAAACAGTTTTCATACACATCAACGTAGCGCAGTATTTTTGTGACACGTGAGAAGCAAATGTTTTTTAACTCATGACCCCGTAATGCAATACTACACTGAATTTCTTCCTGAGGTCCAGTGGGAAACAAGTGTGCTGGTGTGGTATGTTGTGTTGCTCTATCCATACATTTGAATAAAATACGTTTACATTTATGTTTGTAGAGTAACACAATGTGAATTTACAGTTTACCTGTTCTAAAAAAAAAACCTTTGACAGTTAAATAGCAAATATGTCATAATTTGTTCTGTTAATGTGTTTAGGACATTAAACTTGTTGTTTGCGAGTACTTTGACATTTGACAGGAATTAAACAGAAAAAAATAAATACAACAAGAAAGTTTTTTAGTTAAATGAATGGCTTTTTAGATGTGCTGTTTAACTATGCACAAAACACAGTATTTCAGATTCTTTCCATACTTGTGGCAACCCAAATAAATTTTCCCCAAACTTCCCTAGCTGCTGCATTCAGGGGTCACAGAGGATCATCTGATTCACACGTTACCCTTCATGGCACAACCTCACAGCCTGTGACATACATACATACAAGTTTAACCACCAAAGAACTGTACAATAAGCTGATGAAAGACTTTTTAAAACCTAATAAATTTTAAAATCTCAGGTTTTATTAATTCATAATATGTGTTGCACAAATTAAAACGAAGGAGAGGATCCACTTGTTGGGTGCACTGGGATATTGTTGGTGTATTTTGGGAGATGTTAATATTACTTGCAAAACTGCACTTAGTATTCCCTTTGGAAAATTATTTTTTTCTGTGTCTAACCTATTCTCAAATCCAAAGTGTGCTTCATTGCCAATTCTGTTGTACATACAAAACACACAGTGGAATCAACAATTGCAGCTCACTTGCCTTGCTGTGGCATAGACACATATCACCTCAAAAACAAAATAAAAGTAAAGAGTAAAGGTGAGGACAAAGAGTGCAAAAAAAGTTAAATATAGAAATTAAAAGTGTCGCAACGCTACAATATCATTAGTTGGTGTTCCACAGCGTAGTGAATGTGCTGATTATAACGTGTCCACCAAAGTGTTTTGGGGTTGTTGGATTTTCTATTTGATGAGTTTGACAAGGGGAACCAGAAATACCATTCACTTTCATTGTGTCCATCCCAAAAACCTTCCCCGACTCACCTCTGAATAAACAACAGCTCGCCCTCACAAAAACAGTAAGTATGCTGTTCGAAATGACTAAGGAATTGCGCTAAATGGGCCAATTTGCCAAAATGTTGAAGTATCGCTTTAACTACTCAGTCAAGAAGCAACAATGGGCAGCATTGTTGACATTGCTCAGGGGCATTGCTTTTGAGTCACAAGATCGATAACTCTTCCCTGTAAATATTTTTTTTTTCTGTTGAACCCATTCTTCCATACTTATAATAGTCCCGGAAAGCCTTGTACGCATTAGATTTAGTATTTACTTACTGCATTTCTCCTCCGTGTGTGGCCTTATTGAGGATTCCACAGTGCTGTTAGCCGTGGTGTCCTGCAGGGGGCAGTGCAGCTTCTCTCTGTGCTCAGTGTGCGCATGAAGAAGAGCAGCAGCTTGTGTACACGGAAGTGCACACAGTGGCTATCTATGGTTCTGTGTGTCACGGTGGAGCTGTGAGGTGTGTGTGGGTGTGTGTGTGTGCGACACAGATTAGCTCAGTTCGGTTTGGTTTGTGTTCGATCGGCGTGCGGACAAAATGAAGACGGCATTTCTGCCACTCGTTGTTGTTCTGTGTGTCTGCCTGGTCGGAGGTGAGTAGACTGTTTTTGTTTTTCCTCTCTCCTGTCCTCTGAGTGGGACAGAAATGTGAGACCTGAACACTTATCCGTGCTGGCTCGATAAGCTCCCCGGATCAACCGCCTGTGTACCCAGCGTCTCTTCTTTATCAGGAAGAAAAGAATGAGGAAATCACCGAGAATCACCCAAAAGACATCCGTTAATCCGTTAAAGTGGAAAAATGTGTTTATATACATGTTTGTGTTTGTGCGTGTGTAGTTTTTAATGAGGCGTTTCATTAGATACTAATCAGATCATTCCATTGTTCTTGTGTCTGCAGTGGTGTTAGAAGTTAGAAAGCGATGCTTATTCATGTTGAATTATATGAAGTTATAATCATTAATCCCATATTAATCCCATCAGACCAGGAAGGGGACTACAGGTCCCTATTTCCAACCTATTTCAGATAGTTTCAGAAAAACAAGAAAAAAATTAGACTGGTTTTAAAAAACGAGATATTGCTGTCATTAAGACAGAAATGTTGAATAAAATATTTAAATGACAGTAGTTAGGAGGACAAAATACCATATAACAGATACGATTAATAAAAGAACATTTTAAATATATTTAGACTGTCCTTCATTCCTGAATAAAGAAAGGGTTTCTTTACCTTTAATTGTTAGAGAAATGTATTTTAAACACACTGATGACTTTATCAGTCACTGTTTGTTTAGATTTATGTAGTGAAACTGCTTTGTTGGCTTTACAAAAGGGCAGAGTGAAATAACCTTACACGAGATGAGTTATCTACTTGGTTTTTGTTATGTAACCTGAAATGTCCTGGATCAATGTACATGGTTTTATAACTCTAAGGAAGGACCTAGAAGTTGTTACTCATTATTATGATTATGATTATCATTTTTAATTTTGATTTGTAAAATGCTGGTCACACCAAAACCGAGCTGCAAAGTTACAGAGTAACGTCAGCTAAGATTTCTTTCATCAGATTTCAGGTTGTGATAAAGCAGAAATAGATGATGATAGATTACTGATGGATTGAGTCATTTTAGCAGAAACATCATTGAAACCGTTTGGATCCCTGGATCACTGCAACTGCACCCCGCGCTGCTGTCATAGTTAATAGTTCTTCTGCATGTGTACGAGTAGATGGATAATAACAAACAAGGCGAGTGGCATGACTCCCAGTCCACATTCTACTGGTGCTTGGTAGTTTTATAGTTGAGTCACTGGAAATAGCAGTCCAACTTGGTCATCTGTCCACATGAATGTCTGTGTGCTCTCCGTTGTTCATTTTTATACCATTTGTATAAAAATGAACAATGGTTTGTAACAATTCATTACAAAAACAACCAACAGTAACAACTCTTGGCCAAGCATGCAAACTACATTTTCAGCGTTTGTGCAGTTCTTTTGAAAATGGACATCATTTTCAAAGTGTTGCGTTGCGTTTTTATCCGTACACCTGCTGTGTTGTCCTACTTTTTAGCCCTGACAGACAGATTCGTTAGGTTTATCTCATATGCTGCGTGCACGGAAGTGAACAAACTCATTGGCCACAGTAACACATTCACCATCTGATGCAAAAGCTCTGCCACAGCTTTATGGCATTTATGATCTTTTACAATGGCCGTGATGTTTGCTTTCCTGTTGCTGTAGTTCTACAGAGCCACAGTGTGCAGACAATAGAGATTACCAATTCTGTAAAGTTACATTAAATAGCAGAAAGTTGTATTTAATTGCGTTGAATTGTACAGGAAAGTGGATTAAGTCAGCTAAGATGCTGTTAATCTGTGTTTGGTCACAGTTCACCAGTCACGAAAACAAACATGTTCCAGTAACTTTTATTTACACTTCTTTTGTTTCGTCTCCAGATAAACTTCTCCTATCGTAAAGTTGTGTTCTTGTGTGTGGATTCTTTGTCCTCTGCTTTCATGTCCTGGCTTTCAGGTTGATGTTTTTTTCCTTTTACAGGATAGATAATCTAATTGTATAAGCCTACAGTCCGTTATAATCTAATCATGAGGAGGATGATGACAAAAAATGGAAGAGGATGTTACCAACAGGTTGTGTCAGACAAGTTGTACAAAATTTGTCTGAGTGTGTGTGTCAGATGTATGCTGTTGAAGAAAAGCAGAAATCCAAAGTTCACTTTTTCTGACTTTGAGATTGAAAATGGCTGCATTGATGATGTTTCTTAATAAATGTATATACGCTGTTTGTTGATGGAATTGGAATTTTCCGTTACATTTGCTTTTGTTATTTTCAGGGGCTCCATTAATGAAGGACGACCCGAGCTCACCCATCAGTGACAATAATCCAAATTCTGTAAATGGAGGTTTGACAAACAAGCAAAATGTAATGTCAGCGGAAACAGGGTCAGAACAAGCTAATAAGATGCCAGAAAGTGAAAAAGGCGAGACCCCAGGATCTGACGGCAAGAAACCGGCGACGAACGAGGACGCCGTCAAGAAGCCGGTACCGGAGGAGGACCCCGTCAAGAAGCCGGTGCCGGAGGAGGAGGCCGTCAAGAAGCCGGCGCCGGAGGAGGACGCTGTGAAGAAACCGGCGCCGGAGGAGGACCCCGTCAAGAAGCCGGCGCCGGAGGAGGAGCCGGCGCCGGAGGAGGACGCCGGCAAGAAGCCGACGCCGGAGGAGGACCCCGTCGAGAAACCGGCACCGGAAGAGGACCCCGTCAAGAAGCCGGCGCCGGAGGAGGACCCCGTCAAGAAGCCGGCGCCGGAGGAGGACGCCAGCAAGAAGCCGACACCGGAGGAGGACGCCGGCAAGAAGCCGGCGCCGGAGGAGGACGCCGGCAAGAAGCCGACGCCGGAGGAGGACCCTGTCAAGAAGCCGGCGCCGGAGGAGGACCCTGTCAAGAAGCCGGCGCCGGAGGAGGACCCTGTCAAGAAGCCGGCGCCGGAGGAGGACCCTGTCAAGAAGCCGGCGCCGGAGGAGGACCCTGTCAAGAAGCCAGCGCCGGAGGAGGACGCCGGCAAGAAGCCGGCGCCGGAGGAGGACGCCGTGAAGAAGCCGGCCCCGGAGGAGGACGCCGTGAAGAAGCCGGCCCCGGAGGAGGACCCTGTCAAGAAGCCAGCGCCGGAGGAGGACGGTGTGAAGAAGCCGGCGCCGGAGGAGGACCCTGTCAAGAAGCCGGCGCCGGAGGAGGACGCCGTGAAGAAGCCGGCGCCGGAGGAAGACGGCGTCAAGAAGCCGACGACGGACGATGCCGACAAGAAGCAGGGGACGGAAGACGGTGACGGGGTGACGCCAATGTTGGAAGAGGGTGAAGACGAAGACCCAGACAGCGACGAAAACAAGAACTTTGGTTTGGAAGATCAAGATGATGAAAAAAACACACCAGAAGTAAATGATGCGAATCAGGAAACCGGTGACAAGTTGCTACCAGGCGATAATGCAAAGAATGGAAATGCTGTAAAAGCTCAGCCTGACCTACCCGGATTTAAAGATGAGGCAGAAAGCAGCCATTTCTTTGCCTACCTTGTCTCCACTGCTGTGCTGGTGGCTGTTCTGTACATCACTTACCACAACAAACGCAAGGTACTGTTTCCTTTCAAACCTCTCTGAACCAAACTTTCCATTTCCATTGACCTAGATTACATTTCAGGACCTCTTCTTGACATCTGTCGTGTAACCTTCTTAGATAGAAAGTCCCCCACCTATGTACAGTGCTAAGCAAATCATGTTGTCATTTTGACTTTTGCAGAGTAAATTGAAATAATGGTCATTGCTTGTTAAGTACAGTTAGTGAACTTGGTGCAACTGACACAGACGCCGGTCTATTTGCATAAAACCGTAGTTAAAGTAATCTGACCTGATCGTCAGGTGTTCTGAGGCATGGTTTACTCTTGCGGTGACTTTTCTTTGTCCTGCTCAAAGTGTGGAAAAAATAGAAAGATTTGCATTCCAAACCAATTGTATTTACATTTCTAACATTGGACCAAAAGATTTGAATAAATACTGTGCTTGTTAGCTGTCTGGACATACAGTATATTCATCAGCAGATCAGGTTACACCAGCGTGTAAGTCACCCACCTCAGCTGAAATTCCTCCGACGTGCTTATCCGTTATGACTTGCTGATAAGAAATGGAACTGAAGCTTGCCACATCCTGTATTTAGTCTAGTTTAGAGGTATTTGGTGTGTGCAGCATTCAGACTTAAATTGAACCACAGCAGGCAGAGATCTGCTCTTTAACCATGTTTTAACCGGTAACTCAATAAGACTGAGTTTAAATGCACCCTTCCAGATTGGGGGTTTGATTAAATATGGAATTGTGTTGTGGATTTGGTGCCCTGCATTAAGTAGTCATTTGAATACTTTTTTCCATTCTGTCATTGTTTCATCCTTCCAGATCATTGCTTTCGCTCTGGAAGGAAAGCGATCTCGATCCTCGCGTCGACCCAAGTCTTCGCAGTACCAGAAGCTGGAGCAGCATGTGAGCGAGCTGTTGATTGTGAAATAGTCATTTCTTAAAATATGTTGTTATTTTCATTTGGTGAATAATGAAATTCTTTGTCTGTTTTTTTCTTTCCAGATGTGATCTCGGGGTATTTCCCATCGAAACTGAATACACTATTGTGGGAAGATGGAGTTCTGATGCTGACATTCTATTCGTGCACACTGCATCGCATTCACTTTGGTTTAAATGTACATTTTCTATTTTGTACCTTTTTTGATGTGTTTTGCATGACTATGCAGCTGACACTGTTGCCTTATTGAGGGGAATAGTGGAAATGCAGTGAAGGTAATTTGAGCATGCCGTTTTTGCACTCGTCATTGTTCCACTTTGTAGGCAGTCTTGTAACCTGGCCTGACTAAGGTCCTGACTCAGGATATTTCAGTAGCAAATGAGCTGTTTTGATTCCAGCCTTGTTTGGATGATTCGTTGGAGATTGCCCCCTCATACAGAAATAAGCCATCTAAGTCTCTGTGTTGGATTTACTGAGGTTGTTATTAATGTCTGTGTAATGGAAATATATCCGGACTTTCTGAGGTGTGTGAGAGCGCCACACTCGAATTTGGGTTCATAGTCACAAGTCACTGGCCAGATGAATGTATTAGCATTTATTATTTGAACAATCACTCCATCATATTGAAGGATAAAATATCTTATCGGTAATTTGTATGCTCATAGTTTGTCATTCATATTTATTTTGCTTAAAACTTAAACTCAAGCACTGAGCTAGTTTAGCCTGGTATGATGAGTGAAGGTGTAGAAGAAACTCAACAGAAGATAACAAAACCTCACTACAGATTTGGGGTGGTACTGTTATGCAGAAACCACTATTTCTTCAGCAGAAGCGTGAAGGTAAACTTAAGCCAAAAGAGTCCCGATTTTGTGCACGTGTGGCCATGTGGACGACATTCACAGAATGTCAACAGCAATGTGACGCCACAGTCTTTCACTGGGATGTTTCCCATTGAGTGATTCTAACTTCTGAGTGTGGCAGCCAGTCACTTAACACGTGCTGCTGACAAACTATTTTAGGCCGTTTGAAATGTAATAAAGTCAATAACATAGCTTGCCAGTAGTGCCATGAAATGGTGAAAACACATTTCACATTTGACACAGCACTGCAAATTGGGCATCCTCAGTGAGCAAATATAATGGATATGGAAAGTTTTTTTTCTTTTAAATGGTACATCAGTAATGAAAAACCAACAAACAACTTATTTTTTGGCTTTATTGACTTTATAACATTCAAACTGGACAAAATCAAATTTATTTCTGAATTAAATATCAAGTAGATATTGAAATGTTGAATTGTCTGGTATCTCTAGTTTATGTGTGTACTTATCAGCTTCTGTTTGAAATCATTTTTAGCTGTACTATAAGTTTAAGAGTGAAGATTCGGGGGGGTCATCGCGTTGACTGTTAGGACTGCACTAGGAAAAACTTACCTAACTCTGGGGGATGACCACTAATCTGTAAAATGTGATCTTTCCTTGAGCCTAGTTCAGTGTTTATGTCCTGAGATGACAGAATCGTGCCAAATTGTGAATGATTTTTACTGTGATTCGTTGTGTTGCTAGTGTATCGTGCCTGTCTCCTTTGATTAGCGCTTTGTTTGTAGCAAATAGTGATCACAGGAAGCCAGTTCTGTGTAAGAAACGTAGCCTAGCTATTTCCTGTCAAAAGAAATACAATATTCAATAAGAAATATATTTTTATTGAGAAATTGCATAGAAAATGAAACATTTTTATATATTTTGGTCTTTTTCCTCAGTGAAATTAAATATTAGAAATGAACTGAAAACATCCTGTATATGTAGCTAAAATTAATTTGAAGTATTTATTTCACTTTGACTTCTCATGAAAATATTTTGCTGTTCTTCAAATGAAGATGAAGTCCCAAATAAATGCTTTTTGTACCGCCTTGCCTCACACGAACTGAATCCCTTTATTAAGTAGTATTCACATTTAACTCTGAACAGTTTTTTTTCCAAGAGAAAATGTTGCACACATTATAAATTTAAAAGCCAGTAATTGGTTAAGTTCATAAAAAGAACAATTTAACCAATCAGGTAGTTTTAGAATGTTATTTTTCAAATGTGTGATAGTTTTGGAACGTGTGACAGTTTAAGAATGTTGATGAATTTGGAATGATAGTCACATACTGAAACACTAGTCTTCTTTGTACAGATTTGATACACAGTATACCTTTTAAGATTATGAATATGTGCAACTTTACAAAGACATTGTCAATGAATCACCTATGTACACCATTTATTGTGATTCTAGAAAGTAAAAAAAGGAATACTTAAAAGTTTCAAGTATTTAAAGTGCGACAGGGACTTTAAAGCAGGTCCATCCTTGACAGAGGGCCAGTCCATAAGAGAAAATACATTTTGATCATCACATTATATACACGGATTATTCTGGAAACCGGCAGGGTGGCAGTCTGTGTGTTTGCTTCAGGCACTGGGAGCACGTGCTGTTTGCAGAGCCGGTCTCCCTCACAGAGGCGTCATGTTGCGGCTCTCCGCCTCATAGATGTCCGGTATCTCCCCCATGGCGGAGGACACCATGTGGACCGAGTTCCGCCCGCGGAGCTCCCTCTCGTACTGCACGAGCTGCCTCCAGAAGCCGCGGTTCGGCCTCGCCACGGGCCGGCAGGCCTTCACGCGGCCGTGCGCCTCCAGGAGCGTCGCGTCGCCGTGCTTCATCAGGTAGGCCATGCACAGCGCCGCCGAGCGGCTGACCCCGGCGTTGCAGTGCACCAGCGTGCGGCCGCTCCGCTCCGCGGTGCTCTGGATTCGATCCGCCACCCCGTCGAAGTGGTCGCACAGGCGGGCCTCCGGGGCGTCGGACACCGGGATGTGGAGGTAGTGGACGCCCGGGGGAGGAGCGCCGTCGCGCGGGGTCTCGGTGACGTTGATGATGCACGTGATGTCGTTTCCGGTCAGCTGCGCCGCGTCGTGAGCCGCTCGGACATTGCTGAGGTAAAGGTGGTCGGTAACCCGACACAGGCCCGACAGACCCGCAGGGCGCCGCGGCGGCATGGGGACAGACGTTCTCCTGAGGTTTTCTGTCACCGGTGTTGGCTCAACGATACGTCGGTCTGCTGTACGGCAAGGCATCCAGGACAATTTTTAAAAAAGCGCACGCAATGGCGTCCCCTGCTGGACGAATATTAAACATACACTCATCGACTGAGTGAAATGTTTTGTTTCACTGTATAAACCAAACACAAAGGTTACATCAGTTTGTTTCATAAAATTGCATGTGTTTACCAGAGCACTCCATGTGCATCTGCCAGAGAGCTCCTGATTAAAGTATGGTTCTTTACTTATTTTCTACATAATTTAATAATTTCTTTCAAACAAAATGATTTTTTTTTCACTTTATGTTATTGTTGGGAAACTTTTGGATATGCATATGAGCATGTTTATGTTTTATCAAACTGGTATCACTTACCATGGAGCTGAACCAGGGCTTGAATCCTCCTCATAATCTGTCTGCCTTCTCCTTTTCTCTCCTTCTATTCCCTAACCCCAACCGGACCTTCAGACAGTCTCCATGCTCAGCCTGGTTCTGCAGAAGGTTTCCACCTCTGATGCAGGTTTCTTCCCATTAATTTTTTTCCCCTTTACACCATGGCCTATGCTTTCTCATGTGGAATTGTTTGATTTTTCCTCTGTAAAAGTGCCTTCAGATGTCTGTGCTCTACTTGGCACTATAGAGAACTAAAACCCAACTGAATTTCTTGCTTGTACATGTAAAAACAATAATATGTGTCTTTTCTCGTGAGTCTGTGTTTCATTTTTCACACTTGCATTACAGTGATGGTGTTTTGAATTTCATATAAATAGTTTTTATAGTATAAATTATATTATTTTAAATATAATGTTTTATAATATTGTGTACATTTTTCCAAAATTGTGTCACCTTGTACAGGCCCGGAAAAATGTGAATGGTCCACATGTGCAGGTCCACACTTGTCCAACAGTGTTGCCCAGCACGTAGTTTGTTTACTTTCTGTTTTTGTAGTCATATTTTTCCAGCATAATTCTCTCCAAGTTGAGAAAATTGTGGATATCCATTGCATCTCACACATCTTTCTTTAGTTATTTCAATCTCCAACTCTGCTTTCCAGTTTCATCTTTCGAAGCTCAAGAATGATATAACCCAGCACTTTCAGAGTATGACGTGGAACTGCTGTGATAACTGGATTTCGCCATGTGGGGTGAACTAAGGTTCGTCTTATCTTGACCAAAGTGCTTCTTGCTCGTGTCAAAGAGTCACATTCTGCTGAAGTCTGCTTACAGAAACTCCAAGCTGCCAATGACCTCCTCCTTTCCTGTTCCTTTGTGAGGCATGAAAATGTTTATGCATTAATTCCTTCATCTGCCTGTTGTTGACTAATTCTTCCTCTTTGGCAGATGATGTGTATGATTTCTTCATACATAGTATGCACCCGTTGCTACAATTCAGTTCATTTGCATTTATACGATAGCACTGATTACAGTCGTTGTTTCATTCAAAGCTTATTTCATTTTTTTTATTGTGTCCATGAAATATTTACCAAGTTCACATCTAAAAAAAAAAGCGTTTTAATAGATGAAGAGTTTCTGTTATTTATCTTCCTTTCATTTATTTTCATAATTTCTACTAACATGCGTTCATTGGGATGAGGCATTCCCCTGAACCCCCGACTTGTCCCAGTCTGGAGCTCTCTGGCGCCCCTCAGAGGGGCCTCGCCCCGCGCTTTGGGAACCACCTGCTGGGGTCAGTCCAAGCATGAGTGATGTTGCGGTGTGTGGGACGAGGCTGCAGCTCGGTTTCCCAGGAAACACAGATGGTGGATGGAGGGGGCGCAGACAAAGGACCATAAACCTGCAGACCGAGAGCCCGGCCCCCCTCCCCCGTCCAGCCACAGCAGCCTCTCCTCTCATTAAAACCCATTCTCTTCGTCCTGCGGCTCCCGTCTTTCCGGACCGGAGCCCCCCTCCCGGACCGGACCCCCCCCCTCCTCCCGGACCGGACTCCGTCAGGGCGCAGCTGCTGCTGTCGGCACTCCCACATCTGCGGCTCTCCGCACGGCGGCCATGGAGAGAAAGAGAGGACGTCTTCACTGCCGCTGCACCCGCAATCACCGCAACACAACCACGCAAACACACGCGCACGACCAGCCTGGATGATCCTCATCATGGGAGCTGGAGGAGAAGAAAGAGAAGGCGAGGAGGGAGGAGAGTCATCCTCCCGGCGTTTGTTGCTGCATGTGGGACCTGATCACTGGTACGGAAAATAAAAACCCCATTGTTCATTATTCCGATGTTATTTTGGTTTAATCTTAATAATTCTGCACGGATCACGCTAGTTCGCTTGGTTTTTATCTAGTAGTAGATCCGCTAAACAGACTCCTGCAGAGGAGGGCCTGGTCTGGAGGGTTTCTCTGAATCTCACCACCTTAAGGAGCCATAGATATTTATAAAATAAAGGTTTTTATTATTTCTTACATATCACATGGTGGAAATTTACAGTGTGTCTTTTTCCTCCATTCTTTTTTTTTTTAATTTGATGAGATGAAATCATAACAAAATCGTGCTTTAGAATTTTGTGCTGTATGTGCCGTAATTTTTTTTATTGTCTATTGATCTAAAGAGCTGTCAACAATAACATTAAAACCATGAGAAAAAACATCAAGACACATTCAACCAAAACTTACTACTGGAAATAAGATAAAGCGTGTGTGTGAGAGACAGGATGTGGAAAATGATCCAAGAATTCAATCAGTTGTCCCAAAAAATGTAAAGAAAGAGGCCGAGCAGCGTGTTTTCCATGTTATTCAGTGTGGCTTTTGGTTTCTAGGTAACCTGGTGCTGCATGGACTCATGGATTCATCTGCAGAGCTGCTCTCCAGTCAGGATGGAACCAGCATCAGGACAGGTTATGTGCACAGCCTGGAATATCTTTATAAAATCACTGTTGATTTCACGTGATTGATCTTTTAGCTGGGGATGTTTTTCAGTTTCACTCATCTCAGGCTAACTAGAAGAAACAACAAACAGAGGAGAAATAGTCCCTGGGGCATTTTGGGCGGACAGTTGGGTGGCGTCCCACTTTTCTGCTGCTTTGTGTTGTGTGTTCTTCTCCAGTTACACTGATGAAAAGGCAGATCTGGACCCGACAGGACCTCACTGTGCTCCGTCCCGGTGGCTCCTCTCCATCGCCCTCTGCTGAGCCGCCTCGCTCCCCGGTACACAATCTATGAGCAGATTTACACGACTGTGACTTTTATTTCCCTCGTATTCACTTTTACACTCTGCTCTGTGACTCGTTACATCGGTCTGGATGAATATAAACTACAGCGCCAGTTTTTATGGACTCAATCTTGCTCTTGCCTACATCCAGTATATGCTCCTCTGTGTTTGTACTAAACCTCTCTGCTGGTGGAGTGTGCAGATAAATCGAGAGCAGACAGAGCATGGGAGATTAGTTACGTGCTAAATCACTGACATATTCTTACGATATGCTACTATCATTCTCAGGATTACAGTTAAGAGTGGAGATAAACCAGCCTCCAAGTGGAGCCCATGACCCAATCAGATTAGAATAATCTTCAACTCAGATTCATTTATTCAACGTTATGGGGGATTATACAGCCAAAGGAAGTGTTTGCGTGTCAAGGTAAAAGTGTGTATTTAAGAGCATGTCATGTTTAATAAGAAAGACATTCATGTTCATCTGAAAATCACATCATCGTTCATTATATGCTCTATGCTGGACTTTTCTAACATTGCCTGTACTCTCATTTCTCTTGCAGTGACTGATGCATGATGGGAATTCTGCTGCCCTGTACACCTTCAGAAGGAGGGAGTCCGAGTTTCCCCACTAACAACCCGCTTCCACTAAATTCATTAAGAGTTAAAAGTCCTTGTTCTGTTTTTTTTTTTTTTTGTTTTTTTTAAAAATAATTTTCAATGTGATCAGATTCAGGAGAAAGTATTCAATCGCTGGTGTACAAAATGTTTTTTTTTTTTTTTTTTTACACCATCTCTCACATATACTTCTCATCTTTGGCTGTTAGTAATACCAACATAGCTTCATCCACACCCACGCTCTCTTCTTTCCTCCCCCTCTTCAAACACAGTGGCGCTGTCGTCATCAGACGACTCACAGGCTTGTTTTCCTCAGCTGCTGTGTGCAGTGACCTCTTCCCTCCGTACCTCAGACACTCGTTCTCACACTTTGATTGGTCCTCGCTGCAGAGGACTCTTCACTCGAAGAGGCGTTTCAGCAGCCCTGCCTCATGTGCCTTCTCGCCAAATCTCGCACGTTATTTGTGCCAGAACCAGACCTGGAAATCTCCGATACTTTTAAGCGTAATGGTTTAAAAAAAAAAAAAGAGAGAGAGAGAGAGAGAGAGAGAGAGAGAGAGAGAGAGAAAACTGCTAAAATGTGGGGGAATGACAAGTTTTCTCACGTTATAATGATGTGTAATTCACACAGTATGTTTTTGTTTGTCTCTTAAGTTGGGTGTGATGGCAATTATTTTATTGTACTAATGACAACAACTATTTTGTTTGTGTGTGTTTTTTTTTTCTGTCGTGCGTGTGTATGTGTATGTGGGTGGAAGGTGTTAGTGTGAATGCATGTCTCTCTTTGCATGTTCTCTGTGTGTCTCTGGAACTGTGTGCGTGCATGTGCGTGTGTGTGCATGTAAATTCACGTCAGTGTGATGAAATGTAATAATAATAATGGGCCTGAAGCTGGACCCACACACTGCTTTGAGGTGATTTTTCCACAGCTGCAAACGATTAATATATAATCTTTTAACACCTGTGTGTTCCAGATATGGGATAATGCTGTATTTACAAATGATTATTAGCGTTTGGTGAAATTCTAATGAAGGACTAGTACGTGAAAATGATCAGTGTACTTTTCTAATTGATGCTTACTGGCATTAATTAAGCTGTCCTGATGCCTACAGCCCCATCATTTAAAGCTTAAACCAATCACAGCAAATGCTAATAATTATGTGTCAATATCTTTTTATCCACGTCTGGGCCGTACTAACAGTACCTTACTAATATCTAACTGTACTAATGTTTGTTGGAGGATTACTAACCTGTAATGAGAATGTTAATGGCTGGCATTTCTAACCACTGACTAACCCCCTGCTTTCCGCCTGTAGTCAGACACACACACTCCTCTCACATGATCCTGCAATCCCTCTTTTGGACACTACATGAATAATTTAAGAAGGAAGTCCATGACAAATGTTGCAGTGAACCTGTTAAGAAGGGTTTCAGGATGTGGGAAGGGAGGGGTGATTAACTCACAAACTGAAAAGAGAAGCAGGAACAGCTGCTGATAGCTCAATGGGTTGACCACCTACCTGATTACAGTTAATGCAAACTGAATTTTCATCAGATTTTCTACTGTTTGAATGTTAAAAATCCACATTTTCAGTGTCAGTTTGGGCTCTGTGTGGTCAACCTTAGCAGGTGAGTGTCTGGCTTGTTGTCACATCAGGTCAAAGACAGAAGCCAAGCAAACATCATCTCTCATACTAACTCCTCCTGTCACTGATACTAACAGTTTTAAAGCTGCAGCATTCCACTTATTGCTCCGACTAACACCTCTGTTCTCTGTGATCTGATGAGCTCCGGACAGACCGAAGCATGCACTGCGTCACCTCATTAAATCACATGGAGGTTCCTCCCCAGTCTCCCCCCACCCCGATGGTGCCACGGGTCAGATCTTGACCTTCAGTGTGGGAGACGAAGGTTTGAATACCGGCTTTAACGGTCCATATCCACAGTGCATGTCGCGATCTCTTGCTGAGTTGGTCCCTGTAAAAGGCAACGGCCAAACTGTTTTATACAGAAGGCTTTATCTGAGGCGTTTTCCACAGTCGTCTTTCTACGAACAGCAGCCCTTTAAAGGCAACGTGAGCATTTTTGTCTCCTGAAGTTGAATTAACCCCTACTAACCTAAAGAGCTTGATCAGCTCTCAACAAACTAACAAACTAACCCACTAATCAGCTAACACAAACTAACTGGAAGTGAAGTTGGTGAAGCACCCTGGATCCGAGGAGCTGCATCTTTTACTGAATGTACTAACAAAAACCACGAATGACTGTGTGTTTATATCGAATGTGTATGTATGTGTGTGTGTGTGTGTATGTGTGTGCGTGCGTGTGAGCAAGCTTAAAATTGAATGACTGACCACTCAAACATCATAAACCATGATTTATTATACAGCGCAGTATAATGTCCTACATTATGAAGACTGACTGTTGTTGCTACATTTCACAAATGTTCATCTTTGTTTCAGTATGATTGTAGAAATGTGATGATTAATGGTATTACATCGTTCAAATAGAAATATATTTCCATCCACTATCATAAATAAATGAAAAACTGTTGCACATGTCCATTTGTTGAGTCCTCTTATGTCTCACGCTATGGGGCGGCACATTGGGCATTTATGTGACTTATGTTCATCAAACACTTGGTGAATCATGAGAACACACATAAAATACAGTATCCAGCCCTGTAAATAACACACACCAACCATAAGACATGTCACTTGTTAAAGACATGTACAATTATACTTTATGTTATTTATTGTTCATCCATTGTCTCATGTTGTACAGAATTTTATCATAAAAATAAATGTTTATTTTCATGTCTCTGCTTTATTGTTTAAGTATTCTTTAATCCATAAAAAGTAGCAGTCGGAGTGAATATTCCTCCACAAGCTTATTTTATGTTGTACCTGTCATATTGTGCAGTTTACTTTCAATTCCAAATGCAGTAACTGGCAATAAAAAAAAGCCAAAGCAGCAAGAGCATCAGCTTGCAAGAATGGCACAACAACACAAAAGAAACAAACTAGTTTTCTTGACAATACTGAAGCTGTCAAACTATTTTTAAATGTGACCGACAAAAAGCCCCTGTCACTCAGAGTATTGTGTGTCCGACTTAAAACACTTTCACTGATTCAAACGTGATCAGTTTCACAATGATCACAGGAGTTGGACGTCTCTGTCAGATCGGCCACTTCTGTCTGTCTTATCAAAATCTGAGCGTGTGTCTGATCTGCTTAAATTCAACAACTTAAGCAGGTAAACGGTTCAGTTTGTATTGATCAACAGCCACATTTACCAAAATAGATTCACAACATTATAAAGTTCAGGAAGTCTTTTCTCACTAACCAAGTTTTTACATCAACTAAAGTTCATATTTTAAAATGTTTTTTTTTTTTTGTTTTTTTTTTTTTTAAGGATTGTGTGTGTTTTACTTAAAACCAGAGGCAGAGCAGGTCTCAGTACAGAGGGGGCGGAGCATTCTCGACGGGCCCTTACGATAGTAATTTTACCATTCAAACCTCATCCTACCATCAAACAACACACTAATGCTCACTTTTATTGAGCCAAGCAAACCTATATGCCTCAGAAAGCAGAATAAAGTCACAAACCAGTTCACAAACTTGTTCTGAAGAACAAATACACATACGCACACACACACACACACAACTGCAGCCTGACAGGTGTCACTCAGAGCGTTCGCTGTCCATGGTGCTGAAAGCTCAGATTAAAAAGTCACGGGCTAAATCTGTACCATCTTTGATACAGCTTAAATATTAAATGAACACAGCTGGTCTAGAATTACACAATCTATTCAGATAGATATAGACACAGCTATCTATATCTTTTGGAATTCACGTATATTAGAAAAAAAATAAACTCGGTAGTCTCTTATAGTTGAGAGCAACACAAGGCACAACCAAATAGGCAGGTGTTTAAGACCACAGCGTTCTGATAAAGATAATATTTTTGAAGGTTTCAGACTCACCAGTGGCTCCGATGTTAGGTTTTGGGTAGTACCGCTAGCGGCTAGCTTAGTGTTTAGCATGCTGTTTAACTTCCCTCCAAAGAGTTCAGATCAAGCGCAAAAGAAAAAACTGGTTCATGCCGCACAGCCAATCAGCGCTGGCTTACAGCTCTGATGCATTCATGGACAGTCGTAATGTAAGAATTGGCAAATTGGAGCCCACAATCATATGCGTATACCTTCTCGCACACGCTGCACATTTTATTATAATAATTTATTTCCGATTAAATGTGAACACATCACATGAAACGGGGCCCTATGACCTTGTGGGCCCTGGGGCGACCGCCCCCTTGCCCCCACTCTGGCTCCGCTACAGCTTATAAGGCTACTTTGTCAAACACATTTTGGCAAAAATACAATTCAAAGTGCTTTAAAAACATAAAAAATAATCCAACTGAATAGGAAACCAATGCACTTTAAAGTCTGGAGCAGAAAACGTGGCCACAGAATTCAAGGTTTTCAGTGTTTTGAACTCAGATTGGAAGCCACTCTGCAGGTTTCTGGGAGCTTATTTGTTTCATAAATACTGAAATTAGTTTCTGCATGTTTGGTCTGACTCTGTGAAAATAAAACATGTTTGATCCAGATTACCTGAGAGGTCTGAAGCTTTAAAACATAACTGAAGCCACTGATATCTCTGACCTCCTCCAGAGAGTTCATACATATAGCTCTATGAAGTTGTTTTTTTCTTTTAATAGATGCAGATTTACAGCAGGGGGCAGCAGCTCACCAGGTTTGCTCTTCCACTGCTCACTGAATGTTTTTCATAAATTCACAACAAAAACGGACAGATATTTGGTGATGGTGCAACAATTTCAAACTATTTACTCGGCTCTTGAATGGCACTCTACACATTTGCTGTAGATAAAATGTTTCTTTTATGATTTCATTTATTGCAATGATGTTGTTTTGGAAGGACCTCACCAAGCGGTCTTCACCATAATAATGAAACAGCGGATTGATAAATAAGTGTAAGAATATAAGCTGTCTGAGCTTGTTAGTGTGAAAGTGTTTTTTCAAATGTGACATAAACTCAGTAAATTAAATCTTGTCAAATCAAAGAGGAATTAATTATGAGCCTTCTTTAATCTGAAAAGTGTTTTAAATGTCTGGTATTTGGATGAAAGGGCTGTATCATTGCTCTTTATATACACTGTATGATGAGAGCTTGAAAAGCAAATGCTGCAATCATATTGAGTGAAACGGATTTTTAACAGCATCACTTATCAGTTTAGTTACAAAGATCAGGTAGACTGAAGAAAATCATGATGACAAACCACTTTTAACCCAGCGATGCAACTATCAATAGAGAGGAGCAGTCCAGGTACAAAACATACATACGAGGCTAATTTGTGACTTTTCTTGCCCTCTGGAGTGAGTGTGATGGACTGACAACCTTCCCTTTGTGAGTTGGGATCAACTGCAGCAAGACAAGCCTGTGCGGGATGAAGCAGAATGGCCGATGGATGGATAAATGTTGCAGACTTTTCTTAAAAGTTTGATGTGTCTGATTGTGAGCACTGTGTCTCATACTGGAACTTTATCATAGCTGCTACCTGTAGCTGATCAGACAAGGCGAAGTTCATACGACTAAATAAAAAGAAAACAACTACTGAGGGTTTGGAGGATGGTGGGTCTGGACATAGAATTGACAACTTATGTTAAAAAAACCAACAATGCTGGAAAAATAATGACTTCTCTCTCTCTCTTTCTCTCTCTCTCAGCGGACCCTCATTCCAGTGTCCTGCTCTGCCCCCCATTTCAGCCCGATTTGATCCAGATGACGGGGGTTTCCAGAGGTAGGAGCAGCGGGGCCCTGGGTCTTCACGGGTCAGCTGTAATTCACCGCAGAGCTCAGAGAGCAGAGTCTTAGCACACACAAAACCCCTCCCAGAACACCGAGGCTCCACTTAAAGTCTTGAATATCACACAGACTCTGGTTCAAAGGCAGCAGGTATGCTGGGACGAAGCAACACTGATGAACCTAATGATGTCCTCTCTGGCACTGTATCGGAAACACACAGTGGTGCAGGTTCACGGGAGACGGTCCAGGCTGACATTTGCGAAAACCCGCTGCAGCTGCACACGCAGGACACTTTAATTAGATCTGACTGATCAGGCAATATCGTCCATCTAATGAAGTAATGAGCAGCGGAGGGGAATTAGACTCACCAGCGAGACATTTATGTTCAAGAAAACAAGACACACACCGAGCTGCTCGGACCAGCGATTCCACATTTCATCTCATTCTTTAGGAATTTGTGGAGAATTTTACCGATTGTCTGTTTCTGTTTTACCCTTTCCTTTAGTAAACTAAGGAATGTGTGTGTGTGTGTGTGTGTGTGTGTGTGTGTGTGTGTGTGTGTGTGTGTGTGTGCGTTCTCGTATTTCTATCCTTGTTGGGGCCAAATGTCCCCACAAGGATAGCAAAACGTGAAACGACGTGCCTTGTGGGGACCTTTTTCCGGTCCTAAGTAGGAGAAACAGTGTTTTCTTGACCATGTTGTTGTTACTGAAAAAAGTAAAAGTGCAAAAACATTTCTTTAGGGTTAGGCTGTGTTGTGGTGTGGGTTAGGGTTAGGGTAAGGGTCAGGGTTAGGGGCTAGACATGAATGGGAGTCAATGGACGGTCCCCACAAGGATAGAAATACAAGACTGTGCGTGTGTGTGTGTGTGTGTGTGTGTGTGTGTGTGTGTGTGTGTGTGTGTGTGTGTGTGTGTGTGTGTGTGTGTGTGTGTGTGTGTGTGTGCAGCTCTCTGTAACCAGAGCCTCCATCACAGGGACGATGTCTGCTGAAATAACAGCTCACTGCCGCCAATGGAATTTGTCTGTAAGCTGTAAAAGATGGCGAGGAAGAAGAAGAAGAAGAAGAAGAAGAAGAAGAAGAAGAAGAAGAAGAAGAAGTGATCTTGGGAAGTATTTCTCTCTGTTGGGCTGTAATCAGCAGTGCTCTGCCCTGCAGAGTTTAAAATAGTAAATCCGCTCAAAGACAGTTCAAGGGCTGAATGGAGATGGCTCTCCCTGCCGGGGTGTGTTTGTGTGTGTCTCTGCTCCTGCAGTTTGAGACGCGTGAATCTGGTTTTAATACTGTTGAGGATTTCTGTTTTGGGGGCACAAGGTCTGCCGCGGCGATGCTGAAAACCCTGCACTACATGCGTGATTCCAACAGATGAGAGAAAATACAAATGAATGGTTTTAATGCACTTCTTCAAATCATGTAGGTCATCTAAGTATACTTACAGCATGAAGAGTAAAGATGCAAACTTCCAGCTAATGCTAGAAAACGTTCCTGTGCTCAGTCTGTTGTTGATTCAAGAGCTTTTTTTCTTTTTTAAATTGTTTTTTTTAGACACACTTCTCTATTTATCAAAATTTGAGCTCATTAAATCTGCATAGACAGACCGGGCTCAGATCTCGGACCTTGTGGTCAGCGCTGGTATTATTTTAGGCCCCAGTACAAGTAATGGAGAGCAGGAATTTAAGATGAGAGTGGTAAAATGTGGGTCAGGGGTTGTGGGTCTTTAAACGTACGATAGAGGCTTTAACACAAGGGCAGGGGGAGTTCATGAAAATTGTTTGCAGACTTTTAAACCATTTGAAGAAGAGGAAAATCTAACTAATCTCTATGAACAGGGAAAATCTCTGTTTTTACCAGGCAGCTGGCGTCCACAGGCCAGCAGTATATCCGAGGGCTGCTGTGACTCACAGCACACAGAAACACTCAGTGTAATGTGATTTAAGCATTTTGGAAAACCTGAAAGAGCAGATTTCTGCGTATTTAGAGACATTTTGTGCAGTGTGTAATAACCACCATCCTCTCTGCTGAATCTCGCTTCGTGTCCTTTTTTCCCTCCCGAGTCTTAACATCTCAGCCATCTTCCATTAAACCATTCAACACACGATCTACTCCCATTAAACCGTTTGACACATGATCTACTTCGCCACACCGTTTCCTCCTTGCTTCTGCATCTTTCCGCCAAAACACAAGGTCCTGCTAATGGTGTGAAAATGGTAATATTAAGTCAGAGACCCGGCGCTTCCGAAATGTCTTTCTTTTTCCCCGTCTGCGGTCAACATTCAGAAAGTAGATAAGCGGGCAGCCGGAGAGGGCCAATCTGTCCTGCTGCCTGCTGAATGATGGACAGTAATTAAAAGTTAGCTAATAACCTCTTCACACCTGACATTTCAACAGGGAGGTCCTGGACACCATTATCTACATATAGATTAAACAGCGTAATTGGCAGGGAGATAGGGTTAGGAGGATCGCAAAGGAAATGGAGGAAAAAAAAAAAAAAGAAGAAGAAGAAGAAGGAAAAAAAAAAAGGCCAGGCCATTGCCAAACCATTAAGCAGAATATCTGAGTGACACTCTGATTTTGCTCCTCCTGCTAATGCGACAGGAATTGAGCTGAACTAAAATGCTAAATGAATGAAGCCTATCTCGGTGTGGTTATTACCGGGGCAAACATCGGCCATGGAAAATAGCTTTAATTTCATAATAATTGCTGGATGGACGTGACACGTTAGAGACACAATATAAGGGAGAGAGGAGGAAGAGGAGGAGGAGGAGGGGGATGAAGAGGAGGATGGAGAGGGAGAGGAACTCTTGTGGGAGTTGAACTGCTCCCACACACTGAAATTCACACAAACTCACTGGGAAGTGATACAACAGCAGGATCAGGTGGAAACGAGAGAAATTAGCTGCACTTTCATTAGCGCACAGGGAAATATGAAGCTGAAATTAGAAACTAAAACACCCCCGAATGAGTTTCTGCACTGAGGTCGCAGGTTTACAGTTTAACACTTTCACAGTTCCCACTGTCAAAGCCGATCAACTCAACACCAATGGATTATTAAATATCCAGAAGAGAATAGCAGGAAAAATCATAATGACTGTACTAATCATCAGGCTTTTTAGTTTAAAAGCCGCTCATTATACAGGCTTATAAACCCCGTGTTGCAGTGTTGAAGGAGCAGATTCTTCTTTAGGAAAACCTGAAGTGACTTTTGGAGGAAATGGTCAAACGTCCAAAACAAGCAGCGAGCACAGGAAGAGCAGGAATACATTAAAATGCAAAGCCGCAGCCAAGCACAACATACAAGCTGCAAACACTCTCACGAGTTTATCAGTTTTCAGAACTAATATTCAGGCCCTCATCTCAGTGCTGGTGGTCATTTTGGAAACGATTTCTGCGTTAATCCCGTTTGAAGGCTGACTGAGTTACTTTCATGTCTGCTGTGTCGGGACTGATTGACAGCTTGCTCGCCTGCTGTTTTCCTGGCGATGACTTCGTCCTATATCTGACGTTCGGAGCATCTGTTTAAATAATGAATAACTTTCTTCTCTTCTTCTTCCAGACGTGCACTTTTTTTTTTTTTTTTTTTTTTTTTTGCAGTGCTTATAGAAGTTGCAGACTTTTTGGTCATGTTTACACTTGGGACAACAGCTCAGGGAGAACATGCAAACTGGGCCTAAGCCTGACCTTTTTCAAAGTGAAGCATTGCAGTGGAGTGTACTCTGCAGGTGATTTGGAGGAACTCCTCCAAAGCCGTCCGTGACCCGAGCCGTTTGAAATGCCTGGATACCTGCTGTAACACCATCTGAATGAGACTTTGTGCAGCTGAGAGCTGATCCAAAACAAAAAATGCTATCAGCCAAAAAGAAACATTGCACAATAGAGAGAGAGAGAGAGAGAGAGGAGAAAAAAAAAGTGTGACAGATGTAAAGCCAGAGACATTAATATTTCCCAAAAGCAGTGCGAGCGAGTGTGTCCACACCTCAGTCCTGCCTTGATGTGCTGTTGCGGCTCTCCTCATCTGTGTTAAGTCGAAAAGCGGTGGAAACCTGGAGCTGAGAAGAACTGGCTGAAAAGCAGCCATCTGCCATGAAAACAGCCTTATTAGCTTCCTCCTGAATAAATCAAGATGACAGTGAACAATAATGACAAAACCACGCAGGTACATGCCGACGCCGGACCGCTCCAGAGCCATCAAACCATTAACGGCTACCTTAAAACCTGCCAGGTCACTGCTCTCTATTTTTCCAACTGTTATTATTATTCAGTGATGAATATAAATACCCTCCCAAGCTATAGGAGGGTAATTTAGCCAAAATTTGGACCGCGTTTGATTTTTGGCCTATTATTTCCACAGCCTGAGAAAGGGCAATTAGCCTCCCGCTTGACGCAATACCTTTTACCCGATAGTTAGTCTTTTCATTTTTCTACAAAAGCAACCCGCTGAGGGATTAAATGGGAGGAAAAATAGAGGAAACTTTTCTTTCTTTGGTGAGCAACAGCCTTATGCTGGCTGTGAAAAAAAAAAAAAATCTCCTCTATCCAGAAGACATAACAATGTGCTTCATGGGTCAGAAACATTTTATGCAGGTTTACTATCTTATAGAATATAGTTGTTTCATGATTTAACATGAAACCCTCTCTTCCATAACACAAACCACTGATCTGCAGATTGTCATGTGACTAACTGATTAAACTAAGTTCAATTCACATTAAATACCCACCTTTGAAATGTCCAGGAACTCGTACATGAATGTTCATTGTTCATCTCTTGACTTTTGAAGTTGCAGCACAGCAGTTTAAAGTAAAGGTTTGCTAATGCAGCTCCCTGCTCGCCCACATGTTTCAGTCATCCTCCACTAAAGGAACCAACAACAAGCTCAACCAGGTCATTTTACTCTAGTTTTAATTTATTCTAGAATTTGCTTTCGTTGCTGCTTTCTCAGTGTCCTGCTGATCCGCTGCACTTCAAGCATAGAATTTTCACAATATGTAACAATTGTTAGACACACATGAAACCTACAATCAGTTCAGTATTAAAAAAGTGCGTTTTCACAAAATTCCCGTTGTTCCAACCTACACTCATTTACTTTCTTTCTTCATTTCTTCTCAAAAAGGAAAAGGAATTCCCCTGACCCCCAGATCCCTCCAGCTCATTTTCTCCTCTAAAGCTCTGGTTTGATCTTTCTTAATTTGCTAAAAACAAACAAAACAAAAGGTTTTCACGAAAGTTGAAGGATTTACAGCTTCTGTGATGTTTGTTTTATTGTTGTTTTTTTTAATGGGCAGAGTAGAAAGGCCAGTATATATTTCATTGTTCTTGCAACAATAGAATAAAGTCTATTCTATCCCATTACATGATTTTTTTCCATATTGCTAAACTTTACTATTTTTTTTTTTTTTTGATTTTATGGCACTGCAGGACAATTTAAAGAATTTAAATGATCTCAGATTCATTCTATCATGTCAGTTGTTTTATGTAGATCAGTGTTCAGTGTTTTGAATGTGTCTGAAGCGTCTCAGCCAAAGCACCAAACAAAAACCCCTGCCCCCCCCAAAAAACCCCTAACAATAGCAAAAAAGAAAAAAAAGAAACCAATGTATTTCTGTAGATGTCCAGTTCTTGTACAGCAGGATGCATGATGTGGCTCAGCTGGTGAAGTGGATCATCTTTCAATCCCAAAGTTATTGGTTCAATACCTGTCATGCTCTGTCCACGTGTTGAAGTGTGCTTGAGCAAAGCACTGCACCCAATCTGTGTGTGAAGAACTGCAAAAATGTGTGTTTTTAAGTGAAGCCCTTTTTACAGTTTCCTTTTATATACGTGTGTGAGGATTTTACACTCAATGTTAATATAAGGTATTTAAATTATAGATTTAATTATATGATGATAATCCAAGAAGATGATGCATTGTAAAATATGACTTTTAGAAGTTTATAGTTTCAGAGCTTAACACTGAAGCCACGGCGTCATAAATTGCTCTAACGATTTTTCATGACATTTTCCCATTTCCTGAGAGGAAGGGCTCCGCTCCAGCCTTCCCCACTAGATGTCCCTCTTGCTTTAGTCTACAGGCCCCTGTGTTGTGACCGGAGTGTGTATCTGAGCCATCTGTCTATGACTTGTCTCCCCAGACCCCGGGTTCATCCATCATGTCCAGAGGTTGGTAGTCTCTTTAAAATCAAACAAGAAAACATTTCTTTATTTCCCCCCCCCTGCTTCATCCGCTCTCTCCTCCTTTCTTCTCCATCCTCCAGGTTCCTCCACCCGCCCGGTTTCTCGTCTTGCTCTCTCCTTCTGTCTCTTTCGGGTCTCCCTGCCTTCGATAAAAGGATCACTTTACTGTTTATACAAGAGGACTGGTGTTGTTAACAGGTGTAGGGTAATGGGATACCTACACTGGCAGGCGTGCAGGGAGAGGGTCGGGCCCCCCTCCTCTCCCCTCTTCCCTCACACCCAGCGATACTCCTCTGATGGATTGCACCCACCATTCATCTAAATTATGTCACTGGCAATGAGCTATCAGTTCAATCTGGCCCAAACGAAGCACGGGGTTTGTTTCTGTTGACACTTCCTCAGCACTCACTTCTCCTCCTGATTACTGTCAGGGTGTGCGGGAGCGACGCCACTCGGCCCCGGCTGGGTTTTCACACCCCGCCGCCGCCGCCAGTCTGTGTGTGTGTGTGTGTGTGTGTGTGTGTGTGTGTGTGGCCTTGTTTTCTCCCCAGCTGCTGAGAGGCTGCTCTCAGGAAGACGGCGTCGGCGTTTATCCGTTTCGTGAACGACAACATGCCGTAAATTAATATTTGTCATGAGAAAGTTTACTCAAGGAGTTTTAAAAAAAAAGAAGAAGAAGAAGGTGCAGCTTTGTCATAAAACGTGGAGTCGCTGTAAAGGTCAGCGAGCGGGCCTGGTCCTGATCGTGGCACTGAGATCTGTCCTGTGCGATATTAAAGTTCAAGTAGACTATTAGAGTTGTATAAATAAAAAGGTGATCCTCTCCTCCAGCCATTTTAATCCGCCCCAGTCATGTTGGATATCGTGTTTGTCTTCTCGTCCAGCTTTCTCCTCCTCCTCCTCCTTGTGTTTAATTCCTCTTTCTCCTGGAATCCCTCAGAAATATTTCCAGCTGCATAACAGATGTTGAACACTGTTTTCTTTCCTTCATTCTTTCTTCCTTTCTAATAATGACTGATACCTGTCCTCACACAACGGCGTTTCTCTCTCTCTCTCTTTATTACACTCAGTCATCGCCCTCTCAGGTTTGTCAGCGCGCCTTGAGGAACTCCGTCCTCCTCCCGTCAGTGTTTTTTTTTTTTTTTTTGGTGAGACGAGTGATTGGGAGTCGAGGAGAGAGTGAAAAGGGTCCAGAGTGTTAATGGCGAGACGTTCGTCCTCGTCTCGTTCAGCAAAAAATGATCCCAGGAGCAGAGATGGATTCATTAAGGAAATTCCTGCAGCTGATTATTTGACCACTGTGCTCACGCGGGTTAATTCATTGGAGCGTGTTGATGCCAGTTAAAGTCTTCCTCCAAACGTCTCTCAGCTTAGCCGTCTTGACTGGATGGGGGTGGAGAGCGGCGAATAAGCAGCATTACGCTGGTTTTGTGATTCACTGGTTAATTGAGCCTAACGTGTTGCTAGCTTGTTATTTCAGATAAATAACCCAATAAATGTTCCCCAGATTACATTATAACAGTTGTAAAATGTACCCAGGGAATCGGATCTTCTGTATAAAAAAACAATAACAACAATAACAAAAAAAAAAAGAAAAAAAAAGCAGGACATGTGATCGTGCCTCCCCCATACTCATTGTTTTTTATTGAGTTCTTCGCCCACAGGAGCCAAATATAGAGCCGGAGCCGCGATGGAAATAATATGCAATACTTAGTCTTGAATCTACACTCCCAAACATTTTAAAATGCACATTTTACCCATGCCTGACAGCCGGTTCACAAGACTTACAAAAGAAAGCCCTTTCACAACATTTGCGTCATTCCTTTGATGTCTAGACATTATATGTTTTTCTTTTCATTCTCTCTCTTTCTCTCTCTCTCTCTCTTTTTTTTTTCGAGAAACTAAAAACCCCACATCTGACGGGCTAGTGTGTCATCTCCTAAGAGAGAGGTACTTGACTGAAGTCACTGTGCAGACAGTACAAAGCTTCCACATTGGTCCATATTCATGAAGGTGTAGCTATTACTGACATATTTTCTTATGGGAACAAATCACCAGCAGGGTGTGAAGATGCAGCGGCGTCGACTCCGGTCTCTGGAGCTCTGTCACATTCAGCTGATCAGAGTCCGGCCTCTGCCCGGCGTCGGGGGAACTTCCCATGGACTGGACGGTTTCGGGCCCCCCTCCTCACTCACGAGAGGCCGGTGGGTTTACGACGAGGAGGAGGCTCGATGTGAACGTTGGAGACCGAGGCAGCGTCTGCTGTGTGTTTGTGTACTCAGCACTTTGGGTTTGACCTCCACTGTTGCAGGGTTCGGGAATAACTCTGATGTGAGTGGAATTATGGCCTGGAATAAGCGGAGAGACCTCCTCTTCTCTACCAATCCACTGATGAAACTCTTATTCTTGTTCATGCAGCTGTGAAAACTACAAATGGTCACAGTGTTACGACAAATGTGTTACACCAGAAAACCTCCAGAGAGGAGACACACATTCCAGCAGAAAAACCGCTTTACATCTCTGAGATGAATCTTTTAGATTACAGAAGCATTGTGCATACACAAGATTCACTTTGGAGGAATGTTTTTGCTTATTTCACACACAATCTGACGACGGCAAATTATTCCTCCGCCACAAATTGCTCTAAATGTTTACATCGCCTAATGAATTCGTTTTTGATTGATGCAGACATTAGAGAGAAAAAAAAAAATTCATTATTTACAGACCACTTCAAAACATATGACCTTAACAATTATGCTATTGATCAGCTGTGCTGATTGTTTTCGCTGCGTTTGCTGACACCATTCCTCTCCCCGCTAATGTTCCTCCTCCTGCACAATGACATTGAA
The DNA here is from genome assembly GCF_902148845.1 of Salarias fasciatus. Classification (NCBI taxonomy): domain Eukaryota; kingdom Metazoa; phylum Chordata; class Actinopteri; order Blenniiformes; family Blenniidae; genus Salarias; species Salarias fasciatus. The sequence continues at coordinate 8,511,395 of NC_043756.1, read as the reverse complement.
CATGCGCCGGGTTGCACACACACTCGGGAGCGAGGGTTAGCAACAAGTCAATAACCAAAACACAGCCGAGCAGTGAAGGTTGTGGAGGCGCTGCGTGCGTGCGGACTGCTAAGCGTGCGTGTCTACCTGTGAGCATTGTGTGCCGGCGTGGCAAAAGGCTTCTGTAGTCTGTTACAAGGGTTTAGGTATTCCTCCTCTACCTCATTAGTGCTGATTTACGCCACAGCTAGGTGAAAAAAGGCAGGATGGACCTCCCACCCACCCCCCCACCCCCCCCCCCACCCCCCCCCTTCCTCGCCATTTACACACACTCACACACACACACTGCCCTGCTATCCCTCATTTTCCCTCTCCTCTCTCTCTTTCCCTATCTCTCTCCTTCTCATTCTCCTGCCGCGCACAGACAATGGGGCCCTGGAGAATACCGGCTTGTGCTGAATTATTCAAATCAGCAGTGGCAGCAAGCCGGAGAGCAAAGGAGAGAGGCAAGGAGGTAGAGGAGAGAGAGAGAGGGAGAGGGAGAAGGAGAGAGAGCTACAAAAGTGAGAGAATGCCGGCTGATGGGAAGAGGATTTGGATGGAGGGAGGAACAGACAGAGATGGAGGAGGAGAGAAAGGCACTGTAGAAGTGGAGAATCTGGTTGTCTCTGCATGCAAATAGCCTTTTGCTCCTCTTCCCCTCTCTCTCTCCCCCTCTATGAGTCACCCCCTGCCCTTCACTGCTTCATTAATACACATCTGTACCCCGGCCCTCCCCCCTCCCCTCCACCTCCTTCCTCCGCTCACTCCGAGTGAGGAGGAAGAGAGAAACAGAGGAGTGGGGGAGGAAGAGGAGGAGGCGGTGGGTTTGAGGCGGGTTGGAGCTCGACAGCAGCAGCAGCAGCAGCAGCAGCAGCGGCGGCACGCTGTTGGCAGGAGGAGAATGCGCCGGTAATTAGCCAGCAACGGTACAAACGAAAAAAAAAAAAAAAAAACCCAGGAAGGCGAAAGAAGAAGAGTGGGAAAGGAAAAGAAAAAAAAAAAGAGCAAAGCTCTGAAAACAAGCCTCCTGCCAGGCTGAACTCCCCAGAGGCAAGACCTGGACATGACGGTGTGCAGTCTGGGAACAAAGGAAGGAGAGGAGAGCTGGGAAAAGATGGGAGGCTGAAGAGTGGGCCCATGACAGCACCTGCAGAGATGGAGAATCTGATTGTGTGTGTGTGAGTGTGTGTGTATGTGTGTGTGGGCATGTAGGCATTATATTCTTGTGATTGTGTATGCCTCTCAGAGAAAGATGCCTTTAGATGTACACATTCAAGATTTCTCGCCACATTGTCTCCCTCAGACACCTCAGACTCCGGAACAGCGTCTGTGTTTATTTGCTGTACATTTAAAATAATCTTCTTTGGAATTACAAGGCTACAATCCTGACAGACAGAATCTCTCTAATGTTGATTGGTTGTCTAAATCCTCTTATTTTTCATGGAGGCTGCACAGCAATTAAGATTAAAAAAAAAAGTAACATTTCAAATACAAAGCCGGAGATACCAGAAACATAATAAATCAGAGTAAATCGATCAAGATGTCGAGGAAATTGCATTATTTAGCCGGTTTTAAACAGCCTCTAAAACAGATTTAAACGCGGCTCAGATGATCGGTCTTCAATATTCGGCCAAAATACAGCACTCTGTTGTATTCCCAGCCGTGTTAACAGGCAAAGAGAGCTCTGGAGGTCATAAGATTTCTTCAATAATGTACCATAAAAGAACCTCTTTAAAGCCCAGTGTCGCTGAAGGTTAATGAACTTAAGTTTGATGATGAAACTCTGACCTGTCCTCGCTAATTAACCAAGAGGTTTTAAATTTTGCTGCTTTGAGTTTTATAGGAAGCCTCAAAAGTGGGCGCAAGCGGCGACTCATGTTCATGTGTGTATATGTGTGTGTGTGTGTGTGTGTGTGTGTGTGTGTGTGTGTGTGTGTGTGTGTGTGTGTGTAATAAGAGAGACAGGAACGTTGACCCTGGAGTCCTTAGCGAGCCTCATTAGTGGGATAACTTGGTTCATTAGGTGTTGTGAGTGAGTGGTGCGGGCCGTGCACGGATCACACGCTGAGAAGCCGTCCCTGTGTTTCACTTGGATTAATTTAGGTTTTTGAAAAAAAAAAAGAAGAAGAAAACGAGATGTGATTCACACAATGGAGTGTTTTCATTCTCACACACCTGCACGGTGTGGAGCATGATCTCACACGCTGAGTTAATCTCTCTGTCTCAGACACACCTGAGAAAGAAATGTGTCCCTGCAGGCGTGCGGAGGTTTTTCAGGGGGGCAACACACACTTTAAACAATGTAAATAACTGACTGAGCGGGTCTCGCAAAGTCAGGAATCTTCATGGTGTAGCCATAGTTTCAGTGGATGTGTGTTAAGTAAATGAATCAAGATCAGCACCCTCTTTGTGTGTAGGAAAATTATCTTTACTGATATATATCAGAATTTAAACATTGGTTTAGTGATGCCAAAAGAAAATATCAGCTGAACGTTGACCTTTCACTTAAAAAGATTGAGAATGTGGCATAAAGTTCTTTAGTACTATTTAAGAGACTGTTTAACAGTTAAGTTTGTTCCACTTACAAAGTAAAAACTTGGAAAGTTTAGTGAACTAACTGCTGTTTGCGGAGAAGCATTTCCTGAATGTCCTTCAGGGGTCCAGATCAGACAGATCATATCACACAGTCAGAAATCACAGAAGCAGACGGCTCTGTGACCTCTGCACTGCACGTTACAGCTCCAAACATGACCCTCAGTAACACATGAATTCCAGAAATCACAGCTGGGACCAAACTTTGGCAAGCTAAATTCATGCTTTATGGAGGAAAAAAAAGAAAAAAACAGGATACACATTTTTCTACAATAAAATTGGATTTTAGCTCAATTAGATTTTAGACACAAAGCGGCGTCTCTGCAAACAGTTTCTGAAAACTAATATATATTAACAGCGATGCTTCCAGGCTTCAAAATAATAGAAACAAGACAAATGTGCAGAGATGAAGTGTGACTCGTGTGCAACATCGGAGTTAAAGGTACTGGGCACAGCGTCCTCGCCATCATTGATGTGCGGGAGCCTTCCAGTCCAGCCTCTCATGCTTGGCTGTGGATCGATGTGTCCCCTGGTGTTTGAGAGCGTCAGACCCGTCCAGCCGTGCTGAACCCCGGGAGAGACTCTGGCTGCGGCTTGACAAGCGTCATGCCTCCTCCCAGCGCCGCGGCAGTCTGCCGGGCTGCCCGCTCTCACCGCACGCCGTTTGGAGTGTCAGCGCGCCGCGCGCCGCTGGGAGGCGGGCCTGGCATCGCTGCTTTGTTGGTTACAGGGCTCAGATGGGCCGCTGATGGGGCCTTCTGTCCAGCAGCCCCATGAGGGCAAACAGACAAGGGGGTGAGGAAGACAGGTGTGTTTTTGCTCCACTTGTTGCCCCTCCCCCACCGCCGCCTCCCACCGCGGAGGGCAGCACAGGTGCTTCTGGAGGTAGAAATGTGGAAAATGTGATGTGATAGTACGAAAATCTTTCTAATGAAATCCGCTCAGTAAAAATCAATAGAAGAATCGTGCAGGATGCACTTCATGACAGAGACCTCCCCGCCGTACACGGGCCTTTGCATACAATTTCCTTTGCTAACATATTCCCAGCCTAAGGCAAGAAACACATTTGCGGGAAATCCATTTTTCTCACAACTCCCTGGGCAGTTCGGAGCAGTCCCTTCACAGTCATCACAGCCTTTTTGAAAATGATATGAATATTACACCATGCTCTTGGAGAAAACATTATGCGGGGTGTCTAGGATGACGACTGCAGAGGAGTCAGGTCGTTTGGCTCAGCAGGTTGCGCCGCTCTGAGTAATCAGGGTTTGGGGATTCTAATTAGGACAATTAAGTCCTAATTACAATGTAAACACATACTGCTGCCAAAACCCTAGACCCCCAGAGTGAGGCCTTTGTACCGTAACCTCCCATCCTGCTCTGCTGTCTGAAGAACAGCGTGGCCCCTCCACGCGCCGTACAGTCCTCACGCAGATCGACTCCCGTTGGTATGAAGTGCCAGCAGAAAGCCGCGTTCGGAGAGAACGTTTAACCTCCGACCACCGCAGGTCACAGCGTTCAGCAGACAGATTTCTCAGTTAATATTTTAATAGTAGATATTCACCGAAGGACAGATTGCTATGATTCATTGATATGACTCAGTGGAGCCCAGATGCTCCCTCCAGTCTTCCAATATGTGTTCCCTGCTTGAAAATGGTAAAAACCCACTGGACACAGTAACTGCTTTCTGCTGTCATATGTCCATTATTAATTTAAAAAAAAAAAAGAAATTTGGTCAAGAAAAGGTGGCTGCAGCGTTGCACCGCTCACTAACTTCCTGCATTTCCTCCCTTGCATCCTGACATCCTGCATGTAGCCGCTAATGCAGCCTCAGGGCAGCCCGGAGCAGAGATGAAGAGCAAGCTCCTTAAGTCCGGTCAGCTCACGGCCTCGGAGTTTTACCCTCTGCTGACTTGCTTTGCACCGTTCCTTTCTTCACACACACACATACACACACACACACACACACACACACACACACACTTCACAAGTTCACAGTGTTCATTCATCAGACTTAAGTTTTGTATTTCATTGAGATGGCGGCGGAGCTTCAGACATCAAAGAGGTCGTGTTCTGGCACAGTGAGCACAGAAGCCAAAATAATGCTCGTAGGTGTGTGCGTGCGTGTGTGTGTGTGTTTGTCCTGTGATGGACTGTCCAGGTTGCAGACTGTCTTTAGCACTGTGTGAGCGTGGATCAGCTCCAGCTCCAGCGACCCGGAGTTGGATAAAGCGGACTTATAAGATTGATGCGCTGCGCTTTCTTCAGCCCTACAAAGTGAAATTCATTCTGCGCCAGAGCGATTGAGAATCCACACAGAATATGCAGACATTCATGTGCCGCCCAGAATTTCTTTGTTTACACGCACACTGAAAAGTAAACTGGATGCTTGTTTTGCGCCCTGCGTTCGCGCACGCTCTTCCAGACTCTACAAAGACGCCTTTCTTTTTCAGTGTGTGGAGACGACGGTCATTTTTTTTCTCATGTCTCTGTCTTTAATCCCCATATCCTCAGCTGTCATATACGAAACCTGCCCAAGGATACAGAAACCATGAATTCACCTTTGTGGTTATAAACATTTTGCTGTATAAACTTAATTTATGAGATTATTTGTTCTTAACGTCTGCAGAAATTGCCTCCAAATTGCATTTGACCAACTTGCTGCAACAATGCAAAAAGAAACAAGTCGCCTCAACTGATGAGAATTGAAAAAAAGAGGCGGGAGAGAGCAGACAGGACGGTGCCGGTTGTTGGCCCATCAGCTGTGGAGGCTAAGAGATGGGGAGACATAAAAAGAAGAAGCTTCTTGGAGAGAGAGCTACAGGGTGACAGGGTGTCAGGGCCGCTGACACCTCCCAGGATTTGTGCAGCGGAGAAACGAACGAGGCTTGCAGAGGTCGACAAGCCACCGGGGGCTGTTTTACCTGTGAGGGGGAAAAATATTCTTACATTTCTTTTACTCATCACCCTTTTTTTTTTTTTTTTTTAACTTTAACAAGGCACTGATTTTCCTCCATCCACCTCCACAACATTCTTCTAATTTATCACTTGTCCTGTTTGGCAGCCAGTCGGAGTGTAATTGGCGCCGGGCCTCAGTTTGATGAGGTGCTGAACTGTACTTAGTCCCGGATGTCCAGGTTTGTTCAGACGTTCTAATTTCATGTAGTTTCACATGACACATGCACACATTCTATAATAAACATCATCATTTGTATGTTCCCTATTTGATCTAGTGGTTTTACGTGAAATCCTGATGAAAGAAACAACCTAATACTATTTCTAAGGAATATTTGATTTAGATTTATTGTCAACGTAAATGATAAAAAACTGTAAAGAAAGATATTCCCAGCTAAAAACCCCTACTATAGCATCTTTTCCTGACGATGGGTGCTGTGAGCTGCTGTGAACAACCATATCTTACGACGATCAGATGATAGGAAGTCTATCTTTCAATCAATAATTACTACTTGGTGTGAGCTAAAGCATAAGACAGCCACCTAAAACTCCCATCTCAGAAGACAAAAAAAAAAAAAAAGAAATCTGGTGAATTCCCAGCCATATGACAGCTTATAGATGGCCGAGCCGAGCCTCCTCATTCACCCCATCTCCAATACCACATAGGCGCCCTAATTGTCACGCCACTTCCAATTACACATGTCATTCCTCATGCTCCGCTCTCGTGCCCGTGTGCCCCCCCCCCAGCTGCTCCATGCGGGGCCGTAAGGTGAGGAGAGGGCGAGGTGTCGTTGTACCATGTATTCATTTCACAGAGAAAAATTAAAGGTAAACTAATCTTTTTTTTTTGAGGAAAGTTTTCTCATCACCGGGAGAGCAATTAAACAAAGTGCTGGGATTTTAACATGCAGTATAACTCTTATGAGGTACAGCCAAAAATGTATTCTATCTAAATAAACAATGATTCAAGACACTAAATGTATTTTTTTTTCCTTCTATAATTTATGTTATTTCAGCAATGTGAATTCAACTGTTCTTCTACATTTAAAGTATGGAATTGATTTTTTTTTCACAAATATCTCATTTGCCAAAAGAAAATATCATCACAAAGGGCTCTCAGCCTCTGGGCAAGAACATCTGGAAAAAGCTGTGTTAAGTACAGGAGGAATACATTTGAACAGCTTGATATTAGACAGCTTTTGTTCTGTCTCATTACCTTGGCAAATGTAATCTAGGACTCCAGAAGACATCCTTTTAGGCGCACAGCCCCTCCGCGGCAGTGTTTCCCAGGTACACTCTTTCCTTTCTGAGAAACGCTGGACCTGACAGGCCCTCCGCCCCCAACCTGCCGCCACTCGGACAAAGCAGGAGCTATATTCGGCAAATGAGGCAGGCAGCGGAGGCCATGCTCGGCTGGGCCTCAGGTGAAGGCAGGGGACTGTGTCCGGGAGAGAAGCCTCTCCAAATGGGAGCGTTTCACAGCCATCATGATCTCACTTCCTGCTGCTGGGAGGGGTTTTGTGGAGCGACCTGCAACTCTGAGAAGCTGGCCTGAAGCCATGGTGGCCACTGAGGGTCCAGTCGTGGAAACGTATTTATTAATGAAAATGTCTAGAAAGTGGGCATGAAGTGACTGCATGGTCACGATTTTGTTTTTTTTGTGACGCACCCCCATTGAAATCTTAAAGACGGATTCAGGGACACAGGGAGATTACGAAGGGGTTATTTTAAGGTTGTGTTTGTTTTCACTGCAGGGCATCGGGAGAAAGACGCTCATCAGCAGTCAAGCTGGTTGTTTAGCAGCTCGAATGGTCCCCCGGGTTTCAGACCTTTTGTGTAAAGTGTGTTGATTTAATACTTCTCAGGAAAGTTCTGTTTAATTTGATATAAAATAATGCTCAAACTTGAGTGGTCTGCAAATTTCCCTGCAGCCGGACATAAACTTTTATCCATCTGAATAATGGTGTATGAAACATGGTTCATAAAACAAATTGTCATTATAAAACACATAAAGACATTTTGAGAGCGGCAGATAGATTGTGGAGTGAGAGATAGTTGAAAAGGAGGAGCTATTGTGTGCAGAGTCTTTTCCTGTGCTGCTTCCTCTTTTATGGTCTGACCTTTCTCTTAATTGGCTGCCATGTCTTTACGCAGAGATTCTGTTGGTCTCCCAGCCAAGTAATTTCTCCTCTTCTCCCAGCTAAACCGTCTCCCCCTGACCCATAAATTGGAAGTACTTTAACCTTTCCTGAGTGTTCACTTTATAGTGCTCTCTTTATTCTTTTATTATGCAGATGAGATAAATTATCAGATTTCAAATAGTGACTCATATCACTCAAACCTGCTGTTTATGGAATTCTTTTCATGCCTGAACTTATGTTGCGAAGCCACCTTTAAAGATGTAATGAAACACAAAATACTAATACATTTAATCACTTATTGCATTAGGGAGCAGAAGCTTTTGTGATTGCCAAAAGAAAAATCTCTTCACAATACTTAATAAACCCCAATTCTCCTAAATCAACAGAGAAAAAGCAAAGCTTAATACTGTCATTATAGGGAAAGACATCTCATTTTGATTATCATCCACTTATCTACAGAAGCCATTATGTGCGCATTAATCAACCATCTAATAGGCTAAACAAGGTTTATAATATATCTGGAAAAGAGTACGTGTGTGCTCCTGGTGTAATATACTTGATGTATTGATATGTTTATTTCAATTTATTTCAAGACCTCATCCTGCGACTCCGACCCCGAGATCGATACCTTCATTTATGGTCCACCACCTTCAATCAATTCTGGCCCCGTCTTCCCTCCACGGCGGACTGCCTCCGACTGGACACATGTAAGCGGAGCGCCGCCGCTCTCCTTCCTGTCGCTGTGCAGTGGGAGGTAACCGGTCACTCAGATCGGCTGCCGGTCGCCGTCCTCCGGCCTTCCCCCGGCTCTCCGCTCCTCGACTGCCGCTTCCTCCCCGCTCGCGCCGGTGACTGGCAGCTTTACGACTCTGATTCATGATAAACAAAGCATACAGCCAAGCGCAGGATGAGGGAGGCACATGCAGAACAAATGCAAATGTCCCTCAGCTCTGTCACCAGCCTCCTCTCCTCTCATGCGTCACTCTTCGTCTCATCGTCTGCGGCGCGCTTATCAGCAGAAATGTATCATCTCGTTCCTTTGATATATAGGCGATGCGTGCGTGAAGGTATGATGTGACAACCCTTTGACCGCACTGCAAAATTGTATTCTATTCCACAAAAAAAAAGAAAAAAAGCCCAGTTAGGACCCTGGCGAGGAAGATCTGTCTGTTTGGGCCAGGTCACCTCTTCTTAGACAAGCATATGGTTGAGAAGAGCCAGGAGGTTTTATCCTTCTTAAAAAGCATGCATGAGCTGGTAGTATTGCTCAAACAGCCCTTTGCCTCCCCTGGATTTATTAGCCAATTTCCACTACCATTGTCTTTCACTTCAATCTCAGAAGTGAGGGTGCAGCGGGCAGAATATAGGGCTGCAATCATCCAAGTGTGTGGCGACAAAACCTCCAGCGCTTGCACCTGGAACTCAATAGATATTCATGAACATTCTCGTATTTAGAGAAGGAAATAACTTAATACCGACAGTGTCGATGGAATAATAGCCATTTCCTGCCTGACTTGCAGCCCCTCAGAAAATGAGATTGCGCCGGCCGTCATTTTTCTTGTCTGCTGGGTGTTTCCACGCTGAAGTCTATGGCCGCCGCTATGCTCCCTGCATTGGCAATGAGGTTCAGATAGAGCGAGGCGGGAGCAGGAGGGAGGGTGAGAGCGGGCAAGGGTGACTTAAGCAGGAAAGAGAGGATTTGTTGTCAGATTTACCATGAATAAAAATGGAGGTTAAACAGAAAATAAAAACATCAAGTGTAACAGAATCATAATACCTATAATTTTCTGGAATAGTGGATAAAAAACTGGCTTCCCGAGGTGGAAAAGCTCCCGGGCTTCAGCGTGAACCCGGTGAAACTCGACCCAGCTCTCTGAGATGCTGCTCCCCAACTGAGCCAAGGCAAATATTGCATTTGTACCGTGATTAAGATTGATTACTTCTGTATGGGATGGGGATACAAGCATGTCCGCTAAGGAAGAGAGACAGAGAAAAAAACAAGAGAAAGGAGAGTGAGGAGGAGAAGATAGAGGAGGGAACTGAGTGACATAAATGGATGCCTGGCCTGAGAGACAAAGGAATCTTTTCAAACTATTCCTTACCATTACTTGGCCTGTCACGTTACTCCCCTCCACCGGTCTTATAAATTAACCATCTCACAGAGAACCTCAATTCTGCAACCCTCTCCATCCTCCACAATTAGGTTTCTCCTCTTTGTAAAGCCTTCCTTATCTCTCTCTTTTACCCGGCCCTTCATCAGCATGGACATTCATCACGATTTTCCTTTTCGCTCCATTCTTTTTCAGCTTTCGACTCTCACAAGTGCTCTGCATTCATCATGAGTTACAGAAGTTTCCAGCAGGGTTTTTCAGCTACCGGTACTATATTTTGGACCTTTAAGAAATGAATGCTGCCTATACGGAACGCACAATGGAGTGCATATAACTCCAAAATGTAGTGCTGGCTATAAGTCCAGCAAAGCCCGACATGCTTTTGGCTTGGTCTGATGCTGCAAGATCATAAAGGAATTAAGGACTTTTAGTGCTGGCAGGTGTTGCAGGGTTGCACTTCTCAGCGCCCGAGTGGCCTGCTTCCCTTGTGCATCTCTGCAGGGAGTAAGTCGACCAAATCCGGGGATGGGTGGCTGAGTTTCGGCTATTTTAGTGAGTTTCCTGACTGGGCACACAGGCAGCAGGCTGAGGAGGAGAGTCTGGCTGCTCTGAAGGACAGCGCTCCGCGGGTTTCCCTGTGAGAAGCACAAACGGAGAGAAAAGGGTATGAATTTCAGCTGTTTTACTATATCCAGCTCAGATTTGTAATAAGGACGTATGCGCAGCAGAAGAGCGCGCTGTGGAGAAGTGCTGCCGGTTCCCAGGGAGCTGGGGGTGGAGGTGGTGTTTAAATTAATTTGATCTCCGATGCCTCAGAGACGGGGCTGGTGTGAGCTCGCCACGCACCCGGACAGAAACCTGAGCAGATTGCGCCGCTGCTTTGTATTCCAAATTAATTGGCCTCTGAAGATTGCCCTCCGCCCCTCACAACACTACTGATGCACATTTTCCTTCTCTCAATTAAAAGTGTGTGCCCCACCAGCAGCCCTCTCGGAACGGCTCCTCTCTCCCCTTGTTACCGAGAACAAACTGGGCCTTCACACCCGAGCTCAGCGTGACTGTGAGCAGAAAAAAAGCACAAAATTAAAGGCAGGAGGAATTGCACAGTCCATCAGTCTGAGTGTGCAGTGGTTGTCATTAATTGCACTTAACCAGAAGAAGGTGGGTCATATCACTCAATGTATTCAACATGAAATGCTTGTTGCTTATCCAGATCTTTATATCTTTATAACCATTTTCATTAAAGTGCTTTAAAGAGAATATCAGTGACCAACCTGCAGAAAAAAAAAAAGAAACCCACTGCACCTGCACACGGAAAGGAAGATGGATTCTCATTTATGAGACACATTTTAGCTCCTGAGCAGCCTCAGCGCTGCTTCACATGATCAGCCACATTCAGCCGCTCGTTCACGATCATTCACACACCAAAGGTGGCCAAAGTGCTCCCATTCTCCACTCAGTGGGCAATAAGCACTGCTCTCCTGCACCGTGGAACTGCACTCAATGCACCGTGCTTCCTTTGCGCTGTTTGACATTATTTGCACAGCCTGGATGTGCAGAAAATTACATCTGCCTTGTGTGCACTTTTTGTTTTTGTCTCCATGCAGTTTGTACATATTTCAGTTTTACTGCTGCTGTGAGGTGTCAAACCAGTTTGGTTGCACTTTTGTACAATGGCAAATAAAACCTCTGTAATCTTATACAACTACCGATACTAGTGTCAAGACGCTGTTTAAACCCTTTAGAAGTAACAAACTACTGGTTCAGAAATGTATTTAGACAAAGGATCATTATATTATTATCATTATAAATCTGTTTAAGTTGTGCTTCAGTGATTTACTGCTGAAAACAGTGATGTGGACAAATCCATAGCTGAAAGTATACATTTTTTAAAGAGAAGCTATAAAGAGAAAAGAACCAAGCTTAAGTTGTTCAAAACAGAATTAGCGATTGGTACGACTAGTTGGATAAACTATAAAACGTTCATCTCTTACGTATTCAGTATCTCTAATATTAGATGTTAAGGTTAAAAAATAAAATCGCGGACAAGGTCACCTGTCTGGAGCCGCTCGTCGCTGCTTGTGCTACAGAGCATCAGACTCAGGAGCGTTTACACAGCGAGTGACAACACATTGTTTTTTGTATTTTCTTCTCAAAACTGTTTCGCATTTGCATTGTTTCGCACAGTTCCACTTTGGGAGCCGTTTTCAAAAAGCTGCGTTTCAGAGGCTCCAAACTCTGCTGTCGTGTAAACAGACGCACATCCCATTAACTTCAGGAAGTTAATGGAATAAGTTTTTCCTGGATATGTACTTGGAGCTCTATTCAGCAGGATTAAAAACTGTTTGCAGAAGAAAGTAATTTAAAGCTTTAAATGGTTCCTAATACACACATAACTATAAGTACTGAATTATAAACTGAGCTGAATTTAAGCTTGACGTTTCCCGTTTTTACATTATACTTAGTTAAAATTTTTGTTTGGTCGACTCGACTGAGAAATTCGGGGCCAGAAACACCCATGATGATAAAAATGATAAAGGCAGCATTCAGCACATCCTCACAGTAATGGGAACATTTACACACTTCATTTGTTGGGGTTGCTAATCTCATTCTAAAACAATAAAAAGATTTAATTTTACTGGAACTAGATATCTCTGCATACACACGATGACAAACTGCCCCACAAACAGTTATGGCTCATGTATACTTGTTGTTGGCCTTGCAGCAGTTTAACTTTACTCAGCGTAATTAATGAAAAGCTTTTGTAAAAGTAAAAAAAAAAAAAAAAAAAAAAGAAGAAAACATTAAATTGAACTGCCGCAAGCCTACACTTTTTCACTTCCATATCAATTACTGGGGTTTATGTGTGGCAGTGTGCATTACATGTGAAATGTGGCCCGAAAAACAGGCCTGATTGTTTGGTTGTTGTGTTCTTTATGTACTGTGAAAGCTCCCTGAGCAGCAGGGGGGCAGTTTACAGCTCCACCTGCAACACGCACGCCATTATTATCCCGCTCCCTACAACTGATACCCACCCTCAGCACACCGATAGCAGCCACAAGGAAACGGCGATGATAAACAAACAGAAAACGTCTCGCGTGCAGCGTACATATGTGTTTGATCCCTTATACCATAACCTGCTTTGTAAAGTCAATGAAGTGGAAAAGTGATCTGTCTTGAAGTAAAAATAGTAGGAAAGTGTTCACAGCTGACATATTTATTTATGAGAGGGATTAGAAGTTGAGGGGAAGTAAAAATGTAGGATGAATCTATTTATTGAACAAAGGACAGCAAAACACCACAACAAACATCAGGAAAAGAAAAAAAAAAAAAACACACACACACACACACGCTCGAGATCCAAGATATTTCAGTCAGGAGAGATGTGAAAATGTTCTCAGAGGAGAATTGCCCCTGCGGACAACAAATGCCAAAACAACTCTGACAAAGAAAGAAAGGAGGAAAATATGAGCGAACAGAAGGAACAACAATTATTTATGTAAATAATGTGCCATTGCTGCTTATAATTAGTGGGAAAATTAAGCAGAAAAGAAAAGGGGGGGGGGGGGGGGGGGGAAACATCACGCGTGTCACCCAACTAATTTTTCTCATGCAAATTAACAATTGAAATTATAAATGGAAATGGTGTTGTTGTGATGGGGAGAGAAAGCGAGAGAGCACTGAGAGATGCCCTGCTTCTTTCCCCCCTTTTTCTTTACTCTGTTTGGAATTCATTAGCTGGTGAGACAAGCTGAGGCAGATGTAGTTTGACACAAAGGGTGAAGTTGATCGCGGCGTCAGGAGGAGAGCGAAGTTTGGATTATTGTTTCGGACGGATCGGCCGTAAAATGTGCAAAAGGGACAAACAGAAAACATTTCAGTGAGTGTGAGACGCAAACACTCCAGCCGTCATGCTTTGTGGTGATTATTTGAATTCCAATTAACAAAGTATTTATTAAAAAGGGTGGCTCATATTTTACACACACTGATCTGAAGTGACCAACGCTGCACATACATTAGTCTACGAAGACATGCAGACAATACATTCTGATGTTTGCAACATAATATCTGAAACTAAAAATTGGCATTTGACTCCTTTCCCACTGCCTGCAGACCCGGGTCTGATTGGGCAGGCGAGCTGCGTTGTTGCGTTTTCCCGCGCTGATGATGTCCCACGTTGATGACATCATCAGCGTGACGGAGTACAGCGAGGTAAACCAATGACGTATATAGTACTCCTAGTAGTAGTAGTAGAAGATAGTACTGCTATACGTCATTGAGGTGAACGGTGCAGAGGAGCACGGTCCCCGTTACCTGTCGACGAACCTCCTCTTCCCCTTGGATCAAGAGAAGCTCTCTGATCTCGCTATCCTGCCAACGCTGGGTCACCTTGATGAGGGATATCTCACGCTGTGTCCAAAAACAACAAGCGTGCTAACGTAGCCACGCTACGTCGACGTTCATAATTACACCTTCAGATTGTAAAACCTCTCGTAAGTTGCTAAACGTGTGACTTGACAGGTGAAGCACTGTCAGTTTACTATAGAGTGTTTTATTTTTTGTTTTCTGTGTTTGTCCAGCCGTCCTGCTGCCGGAGCGTAATCGCTGACCTGTGCTCGCACTACCTGTCCGTAACACGGCGGTGTCAGCACGCACGGCTCCGGTGAGCCGAGGTGCTGACACAGTTATCAGACACAAAATCCCTGTTGCTCTCCCAGGGAGATGCGCCGGCTGCACGGACTATAAAGGCAGTGTCAATGAGGGTGTGATAACTGTGAAAGTCTGTCTACATGTGTCTCCTGTCGGCTCGTCTCTCCTGTTCCCCCTCGCTCACCACCAGCACCACCTCACACACACATACACAAACACACACACACACACACATGCTGCGACCTGCTTTCTGCCTTGCCTCTGTCATTGGGAAGTGTTTTTAAAAGAAGGAGCTGGGATCAAACGAAGTCGGAAAATGCCTGTCTGGCGTTCATCTGACAGCCCTGCATCCTGAACCCTTTTAAAAGAGGGTGCAGAGGAAAAAAGGGAGAGGAAAATAGGACATGTTTCGCACAATTTATGCAGCGTTAATTTTCCAGCCCCCGCGTCGACTGTTTACAGAGTCCTGCGCATCTCAAACCTCCCTCTCTTGTTCTCTCTGTTCCCCCCTCACCACCACCTCTCAAACCACAATCCCTCCTTCACTTTTCCTCCCACCCCTCTCACTTCTTTCTCTGGCTTATGTTATTCTGATTTTTTTCCCTCTCAGTCTTTTTTGTGTCACTAGTGAGGATGCTCTCCCTTGGGGTGGCTAAATTTACATCTCTCCATATGACAAACACAAACAAAGAAGCAAATAAATCAAATGTGAGGTAGAGAAAGAAAAAGAGAAAAAAAAACCCAGCAGAAATAGGCTGTGCATGTCAGTTTCAGAATATATATATATATATATATATATATATATATATATATATATATATATATATATATATATATATATATATATATATATATATATATATATATAAAACAGTGGCATTATTGATAATCTATGAATAGATGATAGTTGTGCAACAGTGATTGTAATGACTGAAAAAAAAAACCCTTTCTTGGAACAAATACTTTGATTTGTTTTTGTTTGAAGAGCATGAAGATGAAGCGCTGGTATTAAAACTTAACAACCTCACACAGCGGACGTTGGCTGGGCAGGGTTTTTTATTCTAAATAAATAAGTTAACAGATACATACCAGTTGCATTGAGCAGAAGTTTAAGATAGATGTATGTGTGTGTGTGTGTGTGTGTGTGTGTGTGTGTGTGTGTGTGTGTGTGTGTGTGTGTGTGTGTTTGTGTGTGTGCATTTTCAGGGCCTGAAGTGTTTGTGTGGTTCAGAACAGAGAGGCTCAACTGGACAGGAGGAACCATTAGCTCAACACCAGCACGCTGTCACCTGTCACCCCCTCCCCGCCCCCATCCCCCTCCAGGGGCCATGCTGCATCCAGGTTGGATGTGTGTGTGTGTGGGTGAGTGTGAGTTTTGAGTGTGTGTCAGAGAAATCTGGAGAACCTCTCCCACTTCCCCCCTATGCCGGCTGGGCACGCTGAGAAATTACACTCCAGAAGATTCAAGCAGCAAGAAAGAAAAAAAAAAAACAAAAGATTGCTTGGTTTACGTCGTTGATGTACAGTTTTACAGTATTTATGTATATATGTATGTGTGTATGTATGTATGTATGTATGTTTTGTTCAGGGCTTCATCACGATGCATGATTCATCGGCGATAGACCGACACATATATTCCCCAAGCTTCTGTCTGTTTCCTCCTGCTGCTTCCATATGCGAATATTGAGAGGAGATTTGGGTGGAGGCTTCAGTAAAAATGGGGGGGTTGATCAGTCTCTCCTCAAAATGTAAGTGTGTGTGTGTGTGTGTGTGTGTGTGTGTGTGTGTGTGTGTGTGTGTGTGTGTGTGTGTGTGTGTGTGTGTGTGTGTGGCGTCAGTACTTGTGACAAGCGGAGGAGCCCTGCTGCGTCTCAGCGCGTCCTCTCTGATACATTATTAATTAGGCAGCGTTTAGAGTAACGAGCAGAGCATTTGAGCCCCCTCTCCCCGCCGCCCTCGGTGACACGCTCCCTGGGAATCCGCCGCGCGACTGCAGATCAGAGGAAGCGACAATTCGACACCGCATCGCCACCTTCCAGGAATACCGGCGAGCCGGGCTCCCGGGGAGATGGAAGGAACGGCAGGAAGTGTCGCTCTCCCTCCACCGTACCTGCTGACACACATTCACTGCGGCTCGGTGGAGTTTTGTCCGCCGACACGACGTCGTCTTTGCCTTCTTGCCTCCAGAGGTGTAAAGTAACGAAACACTTCGCACTTCTCATCATCCTTTGCTGCCCAACCCAATAGATTGTCTAACGCTCTGACACGAGATGGGAGGTTGAACCAGCAACCTTGAGATGGGAAGACAAGACATCCCACTGTACCAAATGAGCTACCAGGGGAATTTAATGCAGTTGTACTGTGTTGTTCAGTCAACACATGAGGAGAGTTTCTGGGGATTACTTCCGGTGTTTATTTTCCATTGAATTCAAGTGACAATTTCTTTTTAATTGAAATTTGAAGTTGCAGATGCTTCGTGTTCTCGCCCCAAGAGAGAGGCGGCAAGCAAATTATCACCATGATTAGGTTTAATGTTGAACAAAAAGCTGGAAGGAATCCTCACATTGGCAAATGAAATCTTATTCTTAATGAGACGTTTTACATTACAGTAATAAAACCTGGGAATGTGTAATTACTAATTTGTGCATTTTTTAAATAGTGCGGATTCACTCTTAGGTGTGATAATACAGAAGCCACTATTTCAATGGTATATTTCTATTCTTTGGTTTATATGTTGTTCTTTGTTTGACCAAAGCTGCAGGTGATATTCAACGTTAATTTGTCAACAGAGATTCAGTCGCTGTGTCTGTGAAGTTGGAGTAACGGAGACGATAGTTGTGGAAACAGCGTGAAGATCAACATGTTAATGAGCCACAAATCCTCCTCTCCGCTCCCGACCTGAACACTGGAGTGTGTGGATATTTTTTCCTCCCTGTTATTATAAACCTCCGTCTCTGATAAATTATGCAAATGAAAACTTTCACCTACCGATTCGCTCCCGCCATGTTTTCCCTCTGCTGTTAGTTCTGCTTTTGTTTTGCATGATTTCACATTTTGGGTCATAACCTGTTCTTCCTCCCCTCAGTGGAATGTTCACAAGTATACCCATCTCTTTCTGCGATTACTGTTGGACTAATTCAATATTTTTCTCCCCTTTTTGTCATTCGAGCCCCCCCTCCACCCCGCCTTCCCACCAGCAGCAGCCCTCGCGCTCGCCACACCCCCCCGCCCGTCTGCCCTTCAAATCTTCTGGGCCCGGCCGAGCCTCTGTTGTCTGCCTCATTACTGACTGTTCAGCCATTTGATTTTTCTGAAGCGGCCGTTGTGCAGCCACGCCAAGACCTTTCTCAGCCCCATTATCCTCCGCCGAAAGAAGTGCAAACACACACATGCAGGCAAAAAACAAAAAAAAAAAAACACACAAATGCATGTGTTTTTATCTGCATGCTGCATGCAGCATCACTGACTGCGTGGAGCTGCTGTGGGTGTGTGTTTTCTCCAGCCACACGCCGGACAGTGTTATAGTGCAGCGAAGGGTGATGGCGACAGCGAAGATTTAGCTTTTATTTTTCCAGAGCTACTCAGCAGAATGTAAAAAGTGCCTCCATAAAGAAGTGTATCTTAGAGCGATTGCGTGTGATTCCACACCACAGTTGGCGATGACACCGCCATTCCTCTTGGTGACGGATGCACTGTTGCATCCTCCCAATTCTCTGTCCCTCTCTGGTTATGAATGTTGCTGGCTTAGCATAGAAATACTGGGGCAAATCGTTCCCCTCACTGGTTTCTATCAGAGACTCAGATCTCAAAGACATTCACAATATGTTGTCAATTCCTTGACAATAAAATTTCAACACATGCAGAAACGTAAATATATTTCATGTTTATTTTTGTTTTTTTTTCACACATCCAACCTGACACACACACCTGCATGGAGACTGTTCGTTATCTGCCCCCCTGGAGCGGTCCGCAGGGGCAGGCTGCGTGGCCACTGCAAGCCAAACATGCTCGGAGGCTGCAAGCCGCAGCCAAATGGGCCAAGCACCTGCCCCAGGTGTCAACAGGCCTCCTCGGGCCTGGATGCCAGTCGTCCTCCTGAAAGCGAGAGGAGATGGAGCGGCGGATAGAGAGCCATCTCATTACCTGCTCCCCGGGGCTGCGGCTAAGCGGGGGATGGAGAGAGCGAGGGCCGCGTCACCTCTGTGGACGGCCCTCGTGAACTGCGGTTAATTGAAATCTGATATATTTGAGTTCCTACTTGGCATACTACCAGTCGAACAGCAGGCTCGGTTTCATCCTGCCAAGCGAGGCCGGTAAAAAATGGAAAAGGCTCCATCCTTCACTTTTTTTTTTCTCCCCAACATCTTCCCGAGCACCAGTCATGCAATCCACAGAGTTATTGATTTGTTTGCTCGCTGTGAACATGGTCCATCATTGACACTGCTCTAGGACGGTAAGAGCTGATCATAGAGCACAGTTTGATGCTAACTTGGTGTACTGTGCACTGACCTTGGCTGAAGTACACAAAGCAGGCTTGCAGAAATCCCCGGCTCTCGCCGAGGCGGATACCAGGTGGGGATACAGGCAGCAAAGACGCATCCACACAAAGAGCTGTTTAACTGTCCAAAGCCCCTCTGGGTACTCCACCTTTCACTTTATCCTTTTAATATTTCATGTCCTGGCCCCAGCCATGCTCTGGCCAAATGCCTCTGCCTGGGTTGCTGGAATATGGATGAGAGTGCACATTTACCCATTTACCTGGATGTCAGTAGGAAACGACTCTAAACAATATGCCCCCCTCCCACCCCCACCCCTCAACCTCACCTCTGTTCACCTCACTGGGCGCAGAGCTGGCTTGTTAGAGAAAGAAGGAGGGATCGAAGGCGGAGGAAAATAGACAGGAAAAAATCCTACAAACAGGAGCCCAGGGATAAGAAATACACAACGCCCGGGTGGAAAAGATGTTAGAAGATCAGATCATCGCGTATAAAGGTGGCGGTGGGCGTGCACGTGCCTGATGCTGTTAATCTGACACACGATCGACTTGTTGTAATCTACATTTACCAAGTATTACAGTTTTGAGATTTTCTCACATATTTAACCAACAACATTTCAGAAATGATGTAGTTTTCATGTAGGACCACTTTTCACTGCCACCATTCTCAGCAGGTCCGAGCACTATCGTCGTGGAAACGGACGCACAAAACACGACGAAAAATTTTCCATTTCCACCTGAAGATGCTGGAGTAAACAGGGCCTGAGTGTGTTGTCTCTCTGTGTTTCCCCTGTGATGGACTGAACACATTGTTCACGCAGTCTTCTTTTACCCAGAGTCAATTGAGATCCAGCCCCAAGAAAGCAGTATAGAAGAAGCAAACGCATCCCGAGAAACAGAGCTCGGTCTTTTCTTTCTTTTCTTTTTTCCCATTGAAACCAAACAAGCTAGCACTGTTTGAAGGAGACGGCGCTAACCATGTTGACAAAACACACTGTTTCTCGTCGCAGCTTCATAACAATAATCGCCCTTTTATTTGCAAGTTTAACACTTTCATTAAATGTTGGGGCAACAGAGATTTCTTTTCTTCCAATGCAGTAGCAACTTTTTAACTAGTTGGAGATGTGGTGTTGCAATGAAAGTGCATGTGATGAAACAATTGTGTGAAATCTTTCAGGATTGCATGGGCGATCTCCTGTGGCTCAGCGAAGTCAGGACGGTAGAGGCAGACAGTGGAGCAATGGCCGGGGTAATATGGATGAATGAATGAATAAATGAATGAAAACCGATTTTAAATAACGTGATCAATATATTTAAAATGCTGTATTTTACATGCCAGGTCATTAGGTGGTGTGTATTTGTAAGGCAACCACATGAAACAGAAACCCTCATCATATGGAGGAAAGGACGCGCCGCTCCGGACGACGGTAAATTATCTTTGTTTAAATTCAAAAGAGTGAACTGTCATGGGTGCGGATCTACTCCAGCAGGAGTATAAAAACTCGTCACTGTGATAGCATGGGTGCAGAGCATTTAAGTGAAGCCAATTTGATGGAGGAGTTTAGTTTCTGCCTGCGCTCACCTGGTTGGTTACCTCAGCTCACTCCTATATCTCTGTGCACTAATTGCATACAGTTAAGGACGGGGCAGCCGCCACACAAGGCTTCACTTAATGCAATTAGGCTTTGGTTTAATTGTTCCTTAATATCTATGGATAAAGCCAGCGCGTTACATAGAGTAATTATGGCTAATGACTGCACTGGGAGAGAGGAGCAGAAAGTGTGTGTGCGTGTATGTGTGTGTGTGTGTGTGTGTGTTGAAAGAATCCGCTGAATTCATTTTTGTCTAATAGACCTTTTGTTGAATTGGTTCCGTCCGCATGTGATAAGGGTGTTAAAAATTAATGATTTATAACTATTGAGCCAGCAATCACATTTTAATTAGGCAGTAATTTATGATAATTTGTCTTCTTTCACAGCAGAACAGTTAATAATTGTTAATTAGCCGTTGATGATTTGTCCTTTGAACATATACACTAATGGCCAATTCGAAGCCTATGAGCACAGACCCCTGCAACAACCACCCGAGTATGTGTTTAAACACATGTGAGAAGACAGACGTGGAAAGAATATAGAAATATTAGACAAAAACCGAAAACAGCAACATGTCATGTCCATCTGTACCATCTCTGTATTGGCACCAGATTTTCTCGCATCACCAGGCTGGCTATGTGCTCCTGCCAAGTCCATCCATCTATCGCTGCCTCGGAGTGCCAAGGCAGCAAAGAGAGAAAGAAGACAGGAACACACTCCAGGAGAAGTTATGCCAAGAGGAGAAAAGTGGAAAAAAGTGAGGGAAATGTAAAGAGTCAGGGAGGAGCGGCGCAGCAGAAAGAGAAAGCAGCCATACCTTCACCAGCTCCTTCCAAACAACTGCTATTTGTTTAACAATTTAAAGTGGCTAAATTGTGTGTGTTTTTAAGTTTTTGGCCGTAGATTGTGACCCCAGGCTGCTTTCCCTCTAAGTGCTAGCAGATTGCTGCCGGGGCTTTCCACTCCCTGCTAACCGGCGCTGTTTTCTATTTGCCGACTCCATTTTTTTCTCTCGTCCCTCTTCGCCACAGAGCCGTCGCGTTCGTTTCAATACAGATCCCACTTTTGCTCGCATGAAAGGGGGATGGTCTGAAAATTAGGCGAGCTGAAACTACATTAAAAAAAATAGAGGTCAGAGAGGCTTGAGGGTCACAATGGAGGCGAGATCGCAGACTTTGGTTTTGTTGGACGAGTCAATGGAGGACAGAGCTGTCAAAAGACAGCATGTCTGCTGAATGAAAAGCAATGAGGTGAAGTCAAGCTCACCCCCCCCCCTCCCTTTAAAGCCCATAACTGATGTGAACTCTTCATTCATTGCACCGGTATATTCGAGTCTTCAAAGGGATCATGTCAAAGCGGGAGAGCGACGGCTGTTCAAACGCCTGTGACAATCGGGAAAGTCTGTGGATATGAAATAAATTTGGGCTCCTTTGTAAAGATCCCTCCTCTGCTGGCTGCTCTGCTTGATAAGTAAAATACATCTTTAAGATATTTAGCAGGTATAAAAATTAATAACAGAATCTTTCAAGTTTTAGATATATAATGCATATTTTTAACTTCACCTCCAGGACATCTTCTTTTGATTAAAATATCTCTCTGCAGTTGTTGCTGGTAATAGGCTACAGATTGTTGTAATGGGACGGAGCGGGTTGGGGGAGAGTATAGTAAATTTTATCACAGAGACGATTGTATCCAGAGCTGCTTGGATCATTAAAGATAGACACCCTCAGTGTGTCTGGTGGATTTGTCCCTCTCTGCTGTCACAGCCCTTTCTGAAAAGACACTGTTAAAAAAAAAAAAAAAAAAAATGAATGCATAAATCTATTTATCTTTCCACTCATTTATATATTTATTTGTTGACTTGACATCAAAATAATTCTCCATTCCTTCAAAATCCTTTCCTCATCTGTCAGTTTCACGCTCGCACTTTCTATTTCTGTCTCCCGGCGCAGGACGGTTTGTCTTATTTGTGCAGTTTATAAAAATGTGAAACGTTTCCAACCAGCCGATCGGAGCTCGGGGTCCTCCTGTTAGCATCTGTCCTCTCTGTGGAGCTCATTCACGCTCCTCATAGTGCACTTCTGTGCCTTTGATTTTATTTTCCTGCTCTGAAGTAAACACCGGAGTCGGCCTGGTCAGCTGGAAAGTGGCCGCGGTTGGAGAGCAGGACACCAGAACCCATTGAGGCCGTCATCTGAACGCGCTCACCCTCAGACGTCAGAGAGGATTCCTGCCAATGCGCTTCTCCGTACGTTGGCTGTGTTTTGACAGCTGTACACTTTGCATGTGTTTGTAAAAAGTACCCCATAATTACATTTAAAGGTTTTATGACCTATTAAAAAAAAATGCACAAAAAAACAAGCTAACTCACAAAAAAAGCTCTGTCTCTGGTATTTTCTGCTTAAAGGATATTAGATTTAAAAAAGAGAAACACACACACACACACACACACACACACACACACACACACACAGGAACTCTGTGACCTGCTTTGCGATGCAGAGTCAAAACACATATTTACGTGTCTGCATTGCATGCGAGTGATCAGAGTGACGCGGCTAAACGTGGCCATGCGACGGGCTCTATTGACTAAACTCCGATGCATCACAGTGTATACATCGTCCGGACCCTTTTGTTTGAAGGCATACCATAACCCAGTGCACACAAGGCGAGGCAGCTGCTAATTAAATCAATATGAGATAATGAAGAGCAATTAGAGGCGCTGGCTGAGCTGATCCTTTGCTGTAAGCACTGTTTCCCCTCCCTCTGGGCTCACGCCTCTTTAGAACCTGTTAGTTTTTCCACTTCCAGGAGCCACAATCCCCACAGCAACCGTTTGGAGGAGTGATCACTGAGCTCCCGAGGCTGCCAACGCATTCTCACACTCAAGCAGAGTTCTGCTCTCCATTTATCCTCACCTACCTCTCCGAGCACGCAGCGCACACACGCTGTTTACCCCCACCCACATCCCTCTCACTCCATTCTTTTCACATTTTCACCTCTGCCTCTTATTTGCTTCCTCTTTTTTTTTCCCCCCTCCGATCCCAGCAGCTCCTGCTGGTGTTCCTTTAAAGGGCTGGCAAATTTAGGATTCACAGGCTTTTTTTTGGGGGGGGGTATTTACTCGTTTGAATGTGCAATATTGAATTTACCGTTTGAATAATTACCGTTTTAAAAGCTGAACAAACAGGAGCTGTGTGGGACACGTTCTCCAAAGTCTGCCTTAAAGATCATTTTCATCATTACTGCACATCATCACTCTGATTATCTTGTCGGTTTGCCACCTGAATCTTAAAAGTCACCAGATGGCACTATTTAGCTTTCACATGCTGCATAAAGAACCCAACAAAGTCCACGACGTGTGCCGCCGGGTTCCTCCCCTGCAGAACCAGCAGGGACGGCGGTGCGGTCCTGCTTGACCTCTGCCGCCGCCGCCGCGTCACGCTCAGCTCTGCGGCGAGCCTCTCGGAGACGCCGCCGGCGAAGCGCCCTCCAGAAGAAGTGAGCCTTCCACCAGCTAAACATCTGTGTCACAGGATGAATCTGTCGAAATGTCACATCCTGATCTGAGATTTTCTGCCTCGCGCTCGGATATTTACCGCATAAAATGAGCGGAAGAGTCAACAAACACGTCGAGATGGAAGAGGGGAAGGAAAACAGGTTGAGGCGGGAGTCGCTCTGCATCGGGCCCGTCTCCCTGCTTTCTGCTTTGGCATCAGGAGCACTTAGCAGTGGCATCTTTAACGCAGCGCGTGGTGACGTCTAATGGGCTTTTAACAGCTTCGCAAGGGGACTATTTGTGTACCATCAGCAGAAGCCTATGATCGCTATGTGACAACAGTATTTTAAGCCGGCTCCGCCGCAGCGCGGGATGAGTACCCTGAGCTGTGGCTTTCCCCAGGGGAGCGCGTGCTTCTGAGATCTGACGGCTCAACTTCTCTCCCACTTTCCAACTCAGGTGTCTTGTTTCCAGAGAGACAACTGAGAAGTCTTGATTCCTCCCTTTCACCGGGAAAAATGCATGTTTGTGAAGAAATAGAACAAGACTAAACAGGGCGTTTTCGACAACCGCGCCACAGAAAAAAAAAAAAAAAAAAAAAAATGGGGAAAGTTTTGATTTGTTGCAGGAGATGCTTTTCCCCAGAGACCCCAGGAGTCACACTTATTTTATCGTTTTCAATTGATTCGCTCGCTCTGAAATTGTGGCTTTTAATGCAGGTAAAGCGGCGCGGCTCGAGGACTTCACATGGAGCGGCGTCGTTACACAACAGCCTCCGTACAGCGTGACCTCCGCCCGAACGCTTCACTTCACCGAGGATGAGATCAGTTGGACATGTATAAAGAACACTCAGTTTGTATGAGAGCAAAGTTTGTGATCATTGTTTCAAAAAAGCAATGAAACAAACGTGCATTTGTTACACTTTCAAAAACGTATGAACATTTGGTTGCTATAATGCAATAGAAAGAGTGAATAGTTTCTGCAAAAGCGTTGTCTTTTTTAATTCAACACATATGTTTCTCATTTTAAAAGATATCATTTATTGCAAAAAATGTTTAAGCAGGAGAAGAAAGAACCTCAGCTTCGTCCCACATGAAGACAACAGAATTAAAGCAGAATTTATGCACAGTTTGTTTCGATATATGTATATATATATATATATATATATATATATATATATATATATATATATGTATATATACATATATACATATATATATATATATATATATATATATATATATATATATATATATATATACATTTTTCAAGCAACTTTCTTCAAGGATTTATTAGAAGTAAATATCACAAGAGTTACTTTTGGGCAACTTTGTAGATAAAATTGCTTTTAAACAGATAAGTTTGAACTGCTGTTGTGAGAAACAAACAAAAAAATAACCTTATAAGTGAAAAATTTGAGTTTTTATCACATCAGAAACAAGAAAAACTGAGGTGAAAAGTGTTTCGTATTTGGCCTCTTTGTCAAATTGTCATTGGAGCAGCGGTCTGGTCAGAAGAGAGCCAGTTTGTTTATTTGTTAATTCATTGTATGATCTCACTATTTGCAGTTTTGTATTATCTAATTATTTTGAGAAATAAACATGTATTTTTTTTTGTCCTGAAGACGTCCTCCAATGAGACGACAGCTCCAGCGGCGGCTCCCAGCTCCTCAGAGTATTTAAGTGTCGTCGCATTAGTAAGTTACTAAATGACTCTGTGGACTAATCGGACTCATTTTGCAGGGTCCACTAATAAGCGGATGTTTTTTTTTTTTTTAGTTGCAGATGTTGTTGCTTCCCAGCAGCACATAAACTCCACTCATCCCCAGCAACAGTGCAGAGTTTTCTTCTAATTACCTCTAATAGCGCTCACTGGGGAACATGTAAGCACAGCCAGTGGACACTACGCAACAACTAGATGGGAACAACGTAATTAGTGGTGTGTGTGCGAATTGTCATCACATGTTTATGTTGAGTATATATATATATAAATATCAAGTGTATTTGGAATAAAACAATTATCAGGAGTGGGGGTATGATGGCGCGGAGTAATTGTTTACTCTCCTGTTGGTTATAATAAAGTAAAATATTCCATTGCACCCCACTGGTCTCTTTGCATAATGAACTCCTGCCGGAGAGGAGGGAGTGAAGTGAGGAGAGATCTGAGCCCAGCCTGTGATGAGTGCCAATCATCTCCGGCGTTACTTCATCAGAGGAGAGGTGCGGGCGACGGAGGAACGGCGAGATTGAATCTGACATGTTATAAGAGACTAAATTACTCATCCATGGAGAGGGGAGGGGGGAAAAAATCCATCTGACCAACTTATGTGATCGCAGGGTGACTCCCAGACCTCTGCAACAGGTAGGAAAGTGGCAATTAAGTGACAATCACATGTCCATCCAGTCAACCGTCCATGCATCTTCTGTATCGCTTCATCCAATTCAGAGGCGAAGTCCACCTCTTGCAGGTGGAGACAGACCCTCACACACACACACTCGTATTCACACCAGAGAGACTGTTCAGCATCACCAGTTAGCCTCAACATCAACGCACCCAAAAACACAGACATGATCAGGGGGAACATGCAAGCTACAAAGGATTCATAGAGGAAACATTAGAGGCCCAAGATCGCACGTTTACCTGCAAAATATACTTCACAAAAGTAAATATTGAGTTTTCCTTTAAAAAAAAAAAAAGTTTTTCTATTCTTAATGAGCAGAATTGTTTAGTGATGCATTTGCTGATTTATATGAGAAAAAAAAAAAAACATAAAGTGAATTTTCCATTTTGGCTTTTCTCAGTTTTTACAATATAACTTTTGTGACAGGAAGTGAAAGACAGAGAGTTTGGTGATTAGCCGAGAACCAAACCGGGGAAAAGCTGATCTGATCTCTTTAGTTTTGTTCATGAAACATCAGCTATAGGATCTCTAACAACAGGACAAGCTGTGTTAAATATGATTTTCAAGGAAGACTCCATTGAAAATGATTCACCATCAAGATTTAACTTGTAACGATCAAATAAATTAAGTGAGATATGGGTTGTTTCCAGCTTCAGCTGCTCGAAAGACAAATTATTTTATTCACGATCCGTTTTCTGATTTTTTTTGTCAGTGTTATCTTTTCATGATGACTTTTTTTTTTCCCTTCCTATTTCTCTAGTGTAAAGTTTGCGATAGCAGTAAAGCAGCAAGGGGAAGTGAAAGAAAGGCGAGGGAGTGAGAGAGATGGGAGAGAGATTAGGAATGAGGAGTGCGGGATGTTATCTCAGCTGTGAACGAGACGGTATAATTATGATATGGAAATGACGCCGAAATAGGAAAGTTGAGCAGAGTGGGGCTTATCTTGTTAGGATGGCACTGTGCCTACCATCTCCAATATCAATTACTAATGTCTCAATAACAATTACAAAATAATTCATCTCCTCTGTTCTTCAGTAATAATATTATATACTTGAAATCAATTTGCCGTGCTTCTTGAAACAGATAAATGAGTTTGATGCTATTCGTGCATTGTTTACCTCGGTGACAGCCAATAATGCTGAGTGTGATTGGCAAAACATTAGTGAGATAGAATCGGCTAAACAGGGAGAACTTTTTTGGCGAGTGTGTGTGTGTGTATGTCTGCGTGTGTGTGTGTGTGTGCTCTGAATGCGCAAATAGTCTCTCAATCTTTCAGTGGAGAACAAATTCAAACTCTTTTCAGCCTCTGTGTTTTAACACGCGCACATGCAGGCGGGTGTACAATCACTCTCACACACACACACACACACACACACAAGCGCACGCGCGCGCGCACGGAGTGAATCTGCCATTTAATAATTATGAAGCGTAAAATCCTTGCCGACGGCGAGCATACTGAAGGATGTAATTATGACCTCTTTCAGAGAGCCCACGCTCAGTGGCAATGCCTACATTTCCACCCAGAGAGAGAAAAACACTCCCAAGGAATGACGGGAAAACGTGCCCTTCATTGCAATTAAGGACAATAATTCTCTGCAAGAAAATTGTTTCAATTGCTTTTCAGCCCAGGAGCAAAATGGCATTGATGGGGGTGATGGTTTGAAATGGGGGTGACAGTTGGATGAGAAGTGACATTTTAGATGGTGGAATTGTTGGCTAAGTGTGTGTATATGTGTGTGTGTGTGTGTGTGTGTGTGTCTTAGGGATTTAACTATATGAGAAGTTGCAGTAAAAATCAGGAGGTGTGAAGCAGAAACATGAAAAAGTACACAGACACGCACACGCAGGAAAAAAAAAAACAAAAAACACAGAGCATCAACATGATACATTTATCCTTCAGGCGGGGATCAGACCCGGTAAGAGCAGGAGATGCGTCTTACAGTATGTTCCTGTGTTCCAGTAATCTGGAATAAATCTCCGCATGCAGGAGAGAGAAGCACTGCGCCGTCGTCGCACTCACTTTTATCTGAGCTTTATTTTCTCTGTCAACTGTTGAACGTCTGAAACGCGCCTCTAAAAATCTGAACGTTTCTGGGGGGAAGATAGAGACATTTCTACAAGGTTTAGTTTGTCTACCAAACAAATTCAGACTTAACGCGAGAGGAGTGTTTTCTGGTGAAAGTCAAAATTGATACTTGGGGATATGATGAACAATTCTAACTCATTTCTGTGATTTTTTTTTTTTAGATTCAATTTTATTTTTTGCTGAATTTCTAATAGCACACGCCCAAATCCTACATAACATGTCTTGCTTGGTAAGAGAATGAAGGTCTTTTCCTCTGAGAGCAGCAGGAATTGCACACGCATCCCCTGATAAACAGATGATGGACCAGCAGCTCAGCCTGGTGTATAAAGAGACCATGCTTCACCCAGAAATACCACAAATAAGCTTGAGTGGTGTGCATCTTTGATCTGAGAACTCTGCGGATCCCCAGAGGCAGTGTGTGTGTGGCGACTGACCCTGACCTTTGCCCCCGCCGCACAAGTAAGAGGAGAATTTCCTTTAAAGATCGATACTGGATTGCATATTTATTATTGTACAAAGGTCTGCAAATTCAATCTGGGAATGATTTGATTTGGAAAGAGATTAGGTATGAATAAAACACTGATTTATTGCCTTTTTGTTATGTCTGTGCTCTTATGTGATTAACTCTAATCAAGTGATATTTTAACCTGGCTGACAACCAAGCAGGAATAAAGCTATTTTCATCTCGTCAGTGTTCTCCGGCTGCAGTTAAACCAGCATATCTACAAAAAAGTGCCTCTGATCGGCCGCTAAATATCGCAATTTTAGAAAAGATCACAGTGAAAGTGACTTCAACATAAAGTTTCTATAACTAAAGGGCAGAGAGGAAAAAAACAACAACAAACTATAGGTTTGTTTGCATAAAGGTCTGCAGATGATCTGGTTTGAATGTAATGTGGCTGAAAAACATATGCTGAGAAATCTTCCACTTTTTATTCCCTGCCTTTGAAAGCGAGAGGATATAGCATCATTTTTGATGCTCTTTCTTGTATGAGCCGAAGATTTGCCCCGAAGCCCAGGCTACATTCTTTACAACATGATGATGAGGACAGCTGGACGGCGAGAGGGGCGGGCTGCAGGCGGGCGATCCGGATGCTGTGTTTGTGTATGAAATCCTGCGGTGGGACTGCATCTGTGGTAGCCGGTGGAACAAAGGTCTGAATGAAAAGAAATGGGCACCAGAGGGAAATGGAAAGCAGCTTTGGAGGAGGGAGTCATGCACACACGTGCGCGGGCTGTTTACATTGGGCTGGGACGCTACACGCTGATGCATTCCAGCGCTCACGGTGGGCTCACCAGAGCCGGATCCTTGTTTTCATGCTTGATGTTTCATTACCTAAATGTGTGCATATGTGTGTGTGTGTCTGACTTGATATGTAAAAGCACAAAGCCTTTCTTTGCACCTCATGACAGAATTTTACCTTTAATTTTATTTTATTCTTTTTCTATGCACGATGGTATTTCTGGGGGACTCGGACAGGGAGCCCTCTGTCGGGGTCACATCCATCTCAACGCCCGTTTCTGTCTCCAAACAGCTTACAAAGCTCTTGTCCTTCGCTCAGCAGGCAGAGGGTCTGACGCCGTTACTGCAATCAAAATTCACAAGAAAATGGAATCCTTTATATGCAAAACAAACAATGCGGAGGAAATAAAACATTCAGGCGAGCTGTCAGGTCCTTTCAAGAATCAATACGAGGCTTTTCATCTGCGTCCCAACCTCTTCCTGGTAATTATCCTGCATATTTTATGCCCCCCTCTATGCCTGCTTACACACAAACTTATAACTTACCACACGTAAACACTCACACACTTCACCGCGGTTGCCAGGAATATCTCACGCTCACAATCAGAAACTCACGCAAAACCTATAAAGACTCAAAACGCTGCTTTTGCACGAGGCTTCATAATGTCATTATTTAATAAGCCGGATGCAGTTTTAATGCTACAACAACAGAATTCTAATTTCCTGAAAATTATAGTTCTGTCACCTTTCAGTTCATCATTCAAGCATCTCCTGAAGCACGTGACAGATTTTTAACCAGGAGTGTGTTGCGGCTTTCAAAGCAGGCATAACACTGCGTCTGTTATCCACAGTGTGAAAGAGCAGCGGAGCAGTGACCAGTCCGACGCCTTGATCAGGATTAAAGTGTTGTCAGTGACAGAGTGACGCGCCCTTGAACAGAATCGTCCTGTCATCACAATCCTGCCTCCCATTACCGGGACCGAGGGGGTGGGGGGGGGGGGCTGCTGGGACGACACGGTGGGGCCGGGCAGAGCCTTTCCTCTGCTAACCAGGCCCCGGGCCCCCGCCGGAGCCAGACAACAGATGAAAAGGAGAGAGAACAGATGAGATCTTATTGGTCCCGGGGTGGAGACAGTTATGAAACTGTGAGCTGAGTCGAATACCTGAGTGTTTGCAGGAGCGGTAAAACAAAGGTGACAACGTCTGCACAGCTTCCCCAAAAGCTGCAACTAGTTACAAAAAAAAAAAAAAGAATAGCAACTACAAGCAAACATGGATTCACTGATTGAGCTGAACAAATAATCTCCTGTGTTTGCTGATTTTTAACTGAAGTCAGAATCCAGCCGGTTTTCATTGTGTGCAGACATGCCACATGCAAAATTCACCTTCCCGCCTCAGAAATGGGATGATAACAAAAGGAGTGAAATTTATACTGAAAGCGTTTTGAATGTTGGACAAAAAGTCTAGGAGTGTAAGTTTTCCTTATTTATTTTGATGACCGTTTTTCTAAACTAAAAGGAGGTGAAATACCCAGAAATCTGGATGAAATGTGCTTCCTCACTGTTGACTTACTACAACAATATGGTGCAATTTAGCAAGGCACCTATAAAGTAGCCTCCGGGTGCCTTTAGCCGTATTTCTCTGTCTGATCATGACCCTCACCTCACAAATCAAAGTCCTCTGTTGAGACTCTTTCATCTCATCCGCTCAACTTTTCATCTTAAAGTAAAAGAGATGTGTAAAATGCTACAACTATGGGCACACGCTTTTCTTTCTCACCTTTCATATTTCTAATGAAAGCACAACTCGGTGCTGATGTAACCCGCCGAACACTTGTGAAACAAATCGATTTAGTTTAAATACGGAGGGGAGAAAAGAAAAAAAAAAACAGAAAGGTGCTGCCAACTGACAAACTCTTAGAAAAGAAGAAAACTCCATTCCTCTCTCTTCTTGTTTCTAATCTTTCTTTCAGTGGCGAAACCGAAAATCTGGCCAACGAGGACCCTTAGAGACTGAAAGAGTGTGGTGGTGCTTATGGGCCTGGGAGGGGATGATGGAAGGGCTCTAATGAGGCATAGCAGAGAATGAAATATTAAAGTTTCTAATTAAATAGATAGACCTCTTCCACTCTCGTCAAGGTTGTTTGGACCATTATCTCCACCATGTGATCAGCAGTGACCCGGGCCATTTAGGAGTTCCCTCATGCTGGAGCTGACAGCGTGCACGTACGCACGCACGCACGCACGCACACACACAGTAGTCACATGCAGTAAGACCATACATTCACTGTACGGATGTACAGTACACACACACACACACACACACACACACACACACACATCTGTCACAAATCTGCAACAACCTGCAGAGACAGGAGTCTGGTAGCTCCATGTCTGTTCAGACTATGCTTTTTAAAAATGGAAAAAAAAAGAGGATGGAAGAAAAGAAGAAAGTAAAAGAGAAGTCTGGAGGTGCAGAGTTTGTGTAAGCATGAGGCAACCCTCCATCTAAAACTCGGCTCTGCTGCGGAGCATGAATGTGTGAGCAGCTTGTTTTCTCAGACCTGAGAATGTAAAAAGACCTTGCTCTTTACAGGCGCTGAGGACTGGGACAAAGAGACCTGGGGCCTGCATACCGCTGTATATTAAGCAGACAGCCATTGTGTGTGGAATAACTACCATCCTTGCTTGAATTTTAATCATACTGTTTTATTAAGCTCACTGGGATTTTTGCTTGACATAGTTTTAATGATTTGTCCAGCATGCCCCGGCCCGCTGTAGCCACAGTCAGTGTAGGTCAAAGTCACAGCATAGAGAAACGCACTTCTCATGCAAAATAGATTTGATATTGACATTTTTTTTATACTACGCGCCACATCATATGGATTTTGTTTTTAATGTAAGAGTTAAAGTAAAACCTTTCGTTTGTGTTAATATTTAATGCAGTTTCATTATTTCAAATATTTTGATGAAATTGTCCAAAGACATGTTGGAAATCATGGAATTTACCCGCCATTATAAAGTAGTTAGCAGGTTAAGACAGGTACAAAGGTGATCTGAAGCATTTCTTGTTGTTCTGCAGGATTATTTTACATTTCCCTCCATCAGAGATGGAAAAGACAACAGCGCTGGAACTGACTGGAACGACACAGCTCGTGATTCTGCTGCCTGTTGGCTGGAAGTCCACACTGGCTGGAATCGTGACACGAGTGGAGTTTTGGAACCTCAGTGTTTGTTAAACAAAATGTTGTAAAATATGCTTGGAAAAAAGAAAGAAAAGAAAAGAAAAGAAAAGAACAGAAAAGAAAAGAAAGCGGTCCTCTGTTTAACTCCTCTGTTCCATATCTACCCATCAGTCCGCCCAGCCACCCTTTCATCCGCCTCCTGTAGACTGCCGGCTCCGGCCAGAGGCTTTCTTTCCATGAAAATGTGGCATGAAGGAAACAAATCAGATCAGGTATAAACAACACAACGCTACACACACACACACACACACACACACACACACACACACACACACACACACACACACACTCACTCCACCTCTCCTTCCAGTGAACTGTCTTGATCCTGGCAGTACACACTAACATCAAGCATGCTGCGCCGAGCACCCGCTGCCCCCGAACACAGCGTCCGTGGCACGCGCGGACATACGCAGCGCAGCAAACACGGCCAGTTCCTGTTGCTCTCGCCACTCTTGACTTCACTTCCTCCTCCTCCTCCTCTTCCTCCTCTCCGCTCTGCTCTCCCTCTGGAGGCTTCAGCCTGATTGGATTCTGAAAGAGAAATCGAACGTAGAGGTCAAAGAAAGCCTTCAGGAGGGTCCTTATTTGTGTGTGCGTGCGTGTGTGTGTGTGTATTTGTGTGTGTAGCCTGTGGTCAATTCATGCGCACCTTGGCTGAATTTAAAGAAAAAAAGAAAGAAATATATATATAAATATATATGTGTCTTGCAGCATGAGCTGCTTTCTCATGAACAAGAAGCGTCAGTGATTGCAGATTACATTAGGATTTATTGACATGCACCTATCTGTGGCATAATGGGCTCAAATCATAAGCGCTGCAATGTACATTATTAACCTTTCGTTTACAATGTATCGTTGAGACACTTTATCACCATGCGATCGCCTTATTAATCACACTATACGGGACATCAGGACTGGTTTTTTTTTCTCTTTTTTTTGCTGACTTGAACCGTGCTGCGTCCCGCCAATTCTGCAGCTCTGGGAACACGCAGTACAATGCTAATAGAGGCTGCGGCGCCTGGGTTAAACCCACGCTCAGCCATATAAGCACCGTGAAGTCAATTAATTTCTGGCTGCTTAATGACTTGGAACGGCGGCGATGCAGACGCCCCTCCCCGCTCCCACATCCCCAGATTGATTGAGAGGATTTCTTGGACATGGAGGAGAATTCAGAGATGTGCCGTGAGGAGCGATCACATTCAATTTTCACATTACTTCCAGGTTTAAATGCCATCAGGAGCCCGTGCGCGCACCTCACAAAACACGGGCCAAATTAATACATTAAAGTTGGCAACAGGTTTCCTTTCTGTGGAGAAAGCCAACCACACCGTGAATGACAGATCTTTAGGACGCGTTTCCAATTTTCTATAAAGTATATTGCACATGGGGTATAATGTGAAGGTCATTGTATATTGTGTACATGTGACATGTGGCGCGCAGGCCGGACTTTTTTTTTTTCCTCCGGATATCATCATTCTAACTGCTCGATGCAAGGAGGCGAATAATTACGTCACTCAGAAAACCATCAGTCCTCCACGCTTGGGTCACTTCCTTGTCCTCCCTGTTCTCTCCACCCGCCCACTCCCCCCCCCCCCCCCCCCCCCCCCCCTTTTCTGTTCTTCTGCCCCTTTGCCACATAAATGTCTCCTTGACAGGGTGGAAAACTGCCCCTCCACAACCTGTCCTCTTATTTTTTTTTTTTCCTGTGACTCCAATGAGAAGCAAAAAACTGCACTGATCACTGTACCTGCTGTTCAAGGCTACCTGAAGGTTCCTGTCCTCTCTGTTTTCTGCTGGGTGTAGCAGAGGGAGAGGAGGAATATGATGGGTGATAAAGAGGGTGGTGGGGGGGTAAAGGGAAATGTGGGGAAGCAGCTTGTATGTGAATGAAACTGTGTTGGTGAGGGAAGGTGCGGTGGGCAAGCCGTGAAATTGCTCCAACAGTGGCGACACTGCTGTGCACACTGCCTCCACCAAGGCCTCAGTCAGGACCCCCCCTCAACCACCCACCCATACAAACCCTCAGCTTCCAAACCCCGGGCTCCCCCCCCCTCCTGTCTGTCTCTCTCTCTCTCTCTCTCTTTTTTTTTTCAGGTCTGTTGCACACGGGGCGGAAAAGATCGTATTTATCACCTGTCAGCATTTGGCAGCCCTGAGTTACGCGACGCAGGACAGCATAAAATTATCATACACAGGCATGAAATTACAAAACCGCCCGGGGACCCCACAACAAAATTATTTCATTTTTTTTTCTCTCCCCCCCCCCCCCCCCCCCCCCCCCAAAAAAAAAAAAAAAAAAAAAAAAAAAAGGATGGAGGGTGTTTGGTTGTGAGGTGAGGGGGTGACAGGTGAGAAGTGGGGGTGATAGACAGGAGGCGCAGCACAGAGATGTGGGGAGTGATGTGAAAGAGAGAGAAACTCCGAGAGGACTTACTGGGGGGGAAACTGTCCTTCACACTCAGTGTGCGATAAAGCAGAGGCCCGGCCCGGGCGCAGTGCAGGTGACGGCACCACCTTTGGTCCAAACAAACTGGCTTTTTTGGAGGGATGTCAAGATAAAAAAAATATTTCTATATATATAAAAAAAAAACCATTTATATTAATTGCCAAGTCAGGCACATGCTCGCCTCACAGTGAGGAAACCTCTGGTTCGAGTCCGGGCTTGCTGGTCTTTTTGTGTTGTTTTTGCAAGTCGCCCTCAGTAGGTGTGTTCATTTGAGGTTATGTGATCATCCCATGAATTACTGTCTGTCTGTCTGTCTGTCTGTCTGGCTCAAGCTGTGAGCTGGTCCACAGCCTAAAACAGGTTTGAGAGGATTGATGGATGGATAAGTCATTGGATGAATAATAAAACTTGTATCTAAAAAAACAAAAAAGAAGTAGCAACAGGCAGATGTTGTGTGGGGCAAAGAAAGACTCAAACGTTAAGTTTTCTACTTTGTCCTGAGAGTTTTAAAGTCCAAGGTTTTCCCAAAAAAAAAAGAAAAAAAAAAAAACAGGTTGAAAAGGTACTTTTCTGCTTTACTGCTGCTAAAAGGGCATTTAAAATGACCTTTCTCACCTGTCTTTCTGAAAGCTCTTTTCTTGGCGCCGTCGTCTGGCCATTGTGCGCGTGTCTCTGTGTGTAGGAGGGGACGGCATTGACAAAGGGAGAGGTGGCTTTACATAGGTCCTCCATAATGCTGTGGGTATACTAAATGCTTCATTAACGCCACACACAGGAAATGGAGGGTCAATATTTATAGACCCTGCACAGAGCACTATGTAGATACGGGATCTATTGGCTCGCAATCTAGGGAGGGGAATCAAATTAAGTCAACGAGGGACTGGAGTTTTACTCTTGGTCTCTCTTCCTCCATGAGACGGTCAATTTCCCAACGATTGCTGGCGGTGGCTGGCTGCCACAGGCTTGACCCCAAATCTGAGGAGAAGAAAAAGAGCGGCGCGGACGCAGAAGTCGCTGAAGGTGGCACCGACCGTAACTCTTTATGGTAATACGTTTTTTCTTGTGACTTATGATTTCATTAGCAAATAGGAAAGTCATTAAAACCTCCGCTCTTTCGCTCCTTTTTTACCTTCTTACTTTGCCGACGTGTATCGGCGCGCTTTTAAATCATTTCCGCAATATGGCGAAACTCTTATTTTATGTGAAAACTTTCAAACACTGTAATTCACAGATCAAAGCAAAGAAAATAACTCCTGGACTGGTAGTCCGCAGGGTGAAAAATGTGCAAGGTAAATAGCTTTGGCTAGAAGAAGTGGAGACGGTGAGACTCCGTGCTACATTAGCACAAAGAGGGGGAAGAGGAAGGGGAGAGCGAGAGGGGGGGGGGGGGGGAGAGAGAGAGAAGTGTGAAGGTATTGCCATAATTCCTGTGCGTCGGCATAGCTGTTAGGAGCTCAGGTGGTTGAGCGTTTGCCCCGGCCAGGCCTCATCAACGTGAAGGGCGATCTCATCCTTTCTGCATCTCTCCTCTCCTCTGCTTGATTAATTGGGTTCCAAATACGCCGGCGGAATACGTAATGCGCCTCCCCTCCCCACCTGAGCCCCCCCCCACCCCGACTCCTACCTTCATACACCTCCCTTCACAGGCGCCGCCGCCGCCTCTCCTCCACCCTACCTGCCTCTCAATCTCATTGCTCTCGTGCTCCTCTCCCCTCCACCCCCCCGCCCCCCCCGCCGCGCCCCCCCCTCTGTCTCACCTCCATCTCCCACCCTCTCCTCATCTCAGACCCTCTCTCATTCTCATTCCTCTCTACCTCTCTCCATCTCTGTGTGCACTGGCAATCTCCAAAACACATTAGCATACACTTGCCATTCCATGCAGGCAAAAGGGGGGAGGTGGGTGAGTTGGTGGGGGGGGGGAGGAGGAGGAGGAGGAGTAGGGGGGGGGGGGTGGAAAAAAAAGAAGAAATATGAAAAACAATTTAACAATAATAATGACGCTGATGATAAAATTAATTATGCCCAGGGATGGCGGATGGGAAAAAAGAGGAGGAGGCCTCGGCAGCAGTCGCTCACTTAATTTGATTCCCAGACGCTGGCGGATATCAGGTGCCATTTGACAAGCAGACACAATGAGTGTGTATGCTGCAGAATCTCTACATGGCTCGGTGTGTGTGTGTGTGTGTGTGTGAGTCGCGTGTGTTAGCGACGGCGCGTTATCCTCAACAAAGGTGCCGCTACAAGCCTCTAAAACAACACGCGGGGGTAGTTCTTTTTCTTTCTCCCAGTGTGTGTTCGCGGTGACATTGTGTATGACGGCACACCCTGCAGACAACACAGCGAACCGTACGTGTGGGCATGCGTACGCGCCGCGGCCCACCCACATCTCTCCTCCCTGCACATCGAGAAGCTTTGCGAAAAAAAGAAAGAAAGAAAAAAAAAATTTTTGTTTTTCAACTGCAAAACCACATCTGTAGCCGGCACCAGCACACAACTTGGCAAACATGTTGCAGTGAGTGATGTCGCCTCCATCTACCAAATGTGGATTTTCCACAACATGTTTTTATTTCCTTAGTCTTCTCAAACATGCAGCCTCTCCCCAGGGACCGTGATTGACACATACAGGCTTTAGGGATAGGAGTCAAGCATGACTGGCTCTCTTGGGGGTGTTAACATTTTAGAGTATTTTTTTCCATAACTACTGCTGCACTGATGTCTTCGGTGGAAAAGCTGTCTGGTGCTGCTACACTAACTCATCTCATTAGGAGGAACGGTGAGATCATCCTGGGTGGGGTGGGTTTCAATCTCCCTGCATCTCATGTTGCATTATCACGCCTGTCATCATGCGTGTGCCACGCTGTGTCCCTTTGTGTTATTTACACTGCGGCTTAGCACTTCCACTTTTTTTTTGTTTTTTTTTTACTGTCATAATTCCCAAAACTACGTTGGAGCAGAGTAATAAAAACATCCTTATCTTCCTTATCCACGAAATCTTTCAGGTTTAGGCTCTCACTCTCTGTCTTCCTCTGTGGGTATCTTTGTGTGTGCGTGTGTGTGAGAAGAGAAATGAGAGCGGGAAAAGGAGGAGGGGGCGGCGGCGGCGGCGGGGGCTTGATAGAAGTGAAAGGGGGCAGAGACCAGTGGCTGCATTGATTTAATTTGCGGAGGTTTGCACGACGGCGAGGCATCCCTTTTAACGATCACTAAATTGTTTTCTGACAGAACCCCACCAAGCAATTTCTCCCCTCCGACATTTGATTTACATATGATCTTTAAACACCAGCGAGGCCGCGCTAGCTATTTGGTTATCATTCAAATCACTCTCCTCGGTGTCACATGCCGGGATAGGTCACTCTCCTCACGCCCGCTCCTGAGACAAGACGGCGGAGAGGGAAAAAGTGGAATGTATAACTAATGAAATAAATTGATTAAGGGGCGAAATCAATTGGTTTGCAGCCCGCAATGAAGATCTAGTGCTTAATTTAGCATGGTCCCCGCAAGTCTGGACATTAGCGGCGGAGAGAGGACTGAAAATCTAATTGGCGCTAAATGAAGTAGCGTACAGTAATGGGCACGGGGACACTAAGAGGGGTTCCCGTTTTTCCCTTTTTTCCAGCTCGCTATCGCCACCCTCTTTGAATGCACTCAAAGCATAGCTCATCTTTGATTCTGCCTAATGCATTTAATAAGCCTAGTTTACTGGAATGAAGGTAAAAGACATAGAGAGGGAGAGCATTTGCATGTCTTTGAAGAATGAAAGAAGAACACCCTTAACCTGAGCTGTAAAAATCTCAGAAATTTGAGCATGCTGATGGAGGGTAATGATTGAAGTAGGCTCTCTTTCTCTTGGTGAACATATGAAATGGCTCCACAGAGGTGGATAGATGAATTCTGAATGCCTTTTCTGTGTAACACAGTCTGTGCGACCCACACTCCTGATTTCATTTCCTCCAACAGAATCGCTTGTTACACAGTGGCGTGGCACGCTTGTGTCTCTCCGCCGCGTTGCAGCCACTGGCAGAGGTTGGCAGCAATTTCCAATATTGTGTTGCTTTACAAAAGACCCATTTATAATGTCATTTTGACTGCCGTTTGTACAATAAAGCAGCAGAAAGGTTAAGCTCAGTCCAAGCCAATTAGAGTCCCGCTGTGGACGACAGGGTCTTCCTGCACACTGGCACAATTAAAGCTGATCTTTAAGATGAGAGACACTGCCAGGCAAACCCCTCTCTGTCAAAACGGAGGAGCTGCACACCACAGTGACAAAATGACATTATCTGTCTGCTTGTTCTACACCTCGGCTAATGTAAAGTGAGATTCTGACATTAAGAGGAGTCACTCCGAATGTGCAGCTGAATGTTACAAAAGGCCTGTTTCACACTGACTCTCCCCGTTCATTCAGAACGTTAGCAAAAAAAAAGAGGAAGCGCTACAAAACACAAATTGGATATGATACTTTTTCTTCTTTAGTAATCTGTAAAGGCAGAAACAATGGCGGAGGAAACAAGCCGTGAGATGCATATTTGGATTTACCTGCGCTGACGAGCGTTTCAAACGTACTCAAACCTGCTTCTGAAGAAGAGGAGTCCACTCTGTATTATAGCGTAAGCACTACAGGATAAAGTATAATCCTTCCCACACACCAACACCTCATGTATTGAAATAAACCACCTTGAGATTTTCCTGTGGCTCGGGAGACAAAGTGCACGCACAAACTTCAATCTAAAACTGGCAAATTTGTGACCGAGTGACGCGTGAGCCGGCTTCAATAAAATTCATAGGTGGTGAAGAAATGGGCATTGATTTCCTCCCCATACCCCCCCCCCCCCCCTCTCTCTCTCTCTCAGCCTTTTATGAATGTGTTCCACCTTTTTCTTACCTTCCCTGGACTGCTTTTTACAAGACAGGTTTTAGTGAGTCGCCATAAAAGCAATGAGGAGCTACTTAAGTGCACAACAGGGACAGACCCCTGTAAAGATCATCAACAACCTTCACTTCTGCAGAGCAGAGCGTGTAGGCGGAGGATGGAGGAATGTCGACCGGTGATAGTAAATAAAAGGGAAAGTAACTCTGAAAAGCAGTTTTCTAAATCCGGTTTTTTTCCCTTTTCTTTTTTTTTTCTCCTCCAAGTGTCACGTTAAGCAGCTGGAGGAGTAGAAAGGGTTTGTTTTTTTTCATGTGTGTGTTCACATAAAGAGGCAATAAAGTACCTGGATGTTTTCTCAAAGACGCCACATGCAGCCCGATTAAAAATTCTGGAGTTTTGGGGAAAACAAACGCTGTGGTAGCTTTAGATTTTCTTCATTTTACAGCTGGACCCGTCACATAGGTCAGTGGAGGTTTAGGCTGTCTGGCCTCACAGAGGTGCAGGTACGAAGGTCACAGGAGAAAATCTGAGTCTTTCAATGCAAAGTTTGAATGTCCTTCCAGCGGATTCTCTAATTTCCTTCCACAATCCAGAAACTTTTGAGATTATAAAGGGATTTCAGTTGTCTCTTTGTTTGCTGTGCGATGGACCGGTGCACTGTCGCTGTTAACTCTTAGTTAAGACTGTCCGGTGGCAAACACACCGGTCACTGCATCCATGAAAGGATGAATAATGAAAAGAGACACACTCAAAGCAGACGCACGCACACAACAAGAAGTATTTCAACAGTTATGCATTCGGTCGCCCACTGAATCAATAACAACAGTAACTAAGAACGGAAAGTATCGGACATACATTCATGCTTATAGTGATTTAGATGAATTATGGATCCCGATATGTTGTCTGTCATTTAAGGAATTTGTAGGGTTGAGTGTAAGTGCCTTTATACATTCGTATATATTTATGGGAATAGAATAATGAATGATGTAGAGGAATATGTGAGGCTATTGAGACGGGGAGAGGAAGAGAGCGAGGGAGGGAGAGGGATGCTATTGCGAGTGGAACAGAGTAGGAGAGTTATCAAAGTGGCTCTATGCATGTGAATGAGTCTATTGATCGCGGGGTGGATCGATGCTGTATTTATAACACAGGGGAAGGCTGAATCAATGCATACTTAATGTGTAAAGAGGCGGGGCCGCTGGGGCAAGGGGTGCAGGGCGAGGGCAGGAGGTGGGAGGAGACGAGGAGGTGTGAGGATGGAGAGGTGGAGGCTCGTTAAATAAACCGCCGTTTACATTTTTTTGTTTGCTCAGCACTCGCGGGCCGGCGAGGCTGGAGTGTTTTAGTGCGCGAGGTTACGCGTCCCTCACATCAGAGCCTGTTACGCTGATGAGCTGTCAATCAGAATCCCACGCGGGGCGCGCCGCCGCCAATGCCCTCTGAGGAACGGTTCGCATTAAATCGAAACCTTTACAGCGGGAGTGCGACACAAACCCAAAACAAACATTAACCAAAAATACCTCCTAAGTGTGGCTTTTTCAGTCCCGCTTGTTGTCACACGGCAGATGCAGCGGGGGGTCCTCGGTGGAGGAGGCTCCCGAGGAAAGGCCTCCAGATTCCCCCCTCCACATGTTGGTACCACACAGAACAATTAGCATTTTAATTGTTTTATGTTTTCTTTCATTTGCTCCTCTTTGTTTTCTCCTCTCCTGCATGGGTGTATGCCTGTAAGGGTGCATAATTACAATAAATATCCTCTGGTTTGTGTAACATTTACTTCAAATGAATTGGTAACGGTTTAAAAAAAAATCAGCTTGAATTATCAGTGTGGTTCAGGAGAGCTGACGCTGTCAAGTAAAGAGGAATCTGGGAAAAAAATACCAATACACGCATATTTTAACAGATTTCTGCCAAAACAAAGACACTAAACTGCAATTACCCTCATTTAAGAGCTGAAACAGGAGAGAATCCTTTGTTTACGTTCGTACCTCTCCGACAGGAAGTGACGGACGTCGGCGGGCTCTGCCTCCCAGCGGGCGCGTAGCGCCTGACGGCCGGTGTGGAGCTCAAGCTCCGTGTCAAGTCGAGGTTCTTCCGTTCAAAGTGCTCCCAGAGAACACATAACGTTTTACGGCTTTCTCCTGGCTGGGAATTCGTTGCTAAAAAAATATTCCTGTGGGCCTGATTTGGTTTTTGACTTTTATAGCATCCTACCAACGACTGACGCGGACTTACTCAATGCCTGCCGTAAACTCACATGCAGGTGGACACGCACACACACACACACACACACACACACGCGCACACACACTTATATTTATAGCAGAGGAGAACTACATGGACTGCTTCCTATACATTTGCCTGAAATGTCATCTTTATTATCAGTAGAGGGATACGGTGAGTCTTTCCTGCGCCGGCCGTGACCCGAGGCGCCAAAGTCATTAAAGGAGCCGCGCATCCCGGCTAATTAAAGGTTAAGTCAATACAACAAAGAGGCCTTGAAGCTTTGAAAATAACATCTGAGAGCTCTGCCCTGTGAAGAAGGGTTAAGACACCAAATATGACCAACATAAACATCTAGATTAGATCCATTTACAGTAATTGGTGTTGCTGTTCGCCGATAAACCAATATGGCTGCGGCCTTGACCAACATCCAGGACTGAGACGACATCAGGTGTGTTTCAGTTTGACCTGGAGGCAAAGGGCCGCCTTGAGGAGGCCGTCCGAGCCGCCGTTAGAGGGTTTGGGCCGAGGCGAAGCGTCCGGCCGTCCAGCAGGTGCTCGGCGGGACGAGAGTTTCCCAGAGATTTATGTGGCTGAAAGTCTACTGGGAGGGTTCAGGGAGAAATTACAGGGGTCACGGAGCTGATTCGATTCCAGCTCTGTGTTAATTTCTACTTCCATGTGGACCTGTGAGAGCCATGGAGGGGAAAGAAAAGGAAAATCTGAATTTTTATCAGTTGGGGTTTGCAGTTCTTCGGGTTGGATGTTCACCGAACGAGACACATGATTGAAAATCCTCCTGAGGAGTTTTGAGTTTTTCAGTCTGAGACTTCTCCTAAATTTCTCACACGTATACATATGAATGTGAAAGGATGAATGAAGGGAAGGTACAGCTACAGTGTTACAGCTCTGAACCCTCTTGTCTTCATCACCAGTTTTCTTCATGTAAAGTTAAAGAATCATAACAGTAAACTAACAAATATTGTAAAAAATATGATCAAAGTGTTGAAGTAAAGTCCCAGAAGTTGTGAAAGAGGGGAGAAAAGTCACAAAAGCCGAGATATGTTTCCAAAAAGCAAGCAGTGCTGCATATGTGCTTGCCTGACAGGCCTTTGGCCTTGACACTGAGACTCAGTTCTGGATATATGCTTTTTATAGCTCTCCCCCCATTTGAAACTCACATCTAAAAAGCAAACATTTCTCTCTTTCTGTTCATGTGCACCATCCGGGTCCTCGGTCTCCTGCACATGTTGGCGTCTGTCCAGCGGCAGCATCTGCTTTCTGCATCTTGAGCCCCATCCAGCAAGCAGGAATCCCTCCTCTGGAAGGAATGTCTGTGTTCGCAGGAAGAGAGATCCCTGCAAACCCTGCGCCGGTATGCAGACGGTTTACAGCCCGAGACGCTGTAAGCTGTTCATAATGATAAGACCTTTCACAACAAGGAGAGCTTTCGCACACTCAGCCGAACGTGAATTGGCAGGTTCAATAAGCCATTAGTGCAATACTTCAAGAAAAGCCGCACAATACATGACATATAAAGTCATAACAACTCAATAACACTCCCCGCTATCATGATACAATACAAGCAGCTGATGCCTTCAGTCTGTGTACTGATGGACCGCACTTCCAGTTACAATTACTGTACAACATGTCATGTCCAACATCACGTACGCTCAATATTCATTTACATGCCTATGCCGCGGATTGATAGTGTATAGGTGGTTATTGTATGTGACTGGGGCTGCTGTCACGCCACTTCTCACCGCCAGCCGCTGAATGTCAAGCAGAGGGAAACTCAAATCGGCGTGTAAAAGAACACGTCGAGCCTCCCGCCCACAGCGCAGACACACACACGCACAGGTGTGTGCCACGGGAAACGTCGCCCCTATAACTCAATTTGGAGCGGAACGGTAAAGTGAACGCACAATGTGAAAAACGAGCCCGCAGTTACGGCTGAAATATGGATGTTCACTGGTACATATATTTGTCTGCAGTCTGAATCATTTAATCTCACCTCTCAGAGACTAAAAAAAAAAATCCTTTCACAAGTAAATTTATTCTGTGATTAATCCTGGAACAGTGGAAAAATATTATTCAGGATTTTTTTTCTTTTTTTTTTTTCAGAAAAAAATAATTCTAAAAACAACCATTGAGAATCGACCTCTGATTACAAACATTTAGATGGTGGAGTTCCTCTTGTATGCTCTCCAAACTGCCCAGCAAATGCACCAACGCACTGAGAGATTTCCATTTATATAAATAAATTCAAAAGTTGAACTAATTCATGAGGCAATATTAAGAAGCGAGGAAACAGCAAGGGCACCGGCTGCAGAGATGTGTATTTCTTGTGGAAATAATTATCTGTATAAAGAATATTAAAACAGCAGGGGGAAACGGGAAGATCTGGAGAGCTATGCGC
Source organism: Salarias fasciatus (assembly GCF_902148845.1). NCBI lineage: Eukaryota > Metazoa > Chordata > Actinopteri > Blenniiformes > Blenniidae > Salarias > Salarias fasciatus. The sequence goes on along the minus strand of NC_043756.1, from coordinate 8,466,413 downwards.
TCGGCTGACAACAGACTCCTGATGTATGGCTTAGCAAATTTCATTAAGTGTAAGAATGGGCCATGCTAAAGCCCAGAAATATCACTGGTGTTTTTTTAATTTGTCAGGTAATTTGTTACAGTATGATTGAAGAAACTGCTCATGTAATTGGAAAGAGTCAATCTATGAGTGAGGAAGGGGTGAGGACAGACGAGAGGGAGAGAGAGAGAGAGAGGGAGGAGGGTGGAGAGGGGGAGTAGGTGGGGCAGATAAATTGGAGGCAAAGACCATGTTTAGCCCAGACAAAGACAGCAGCAGCGGTCCCGGACTGAGATATAAGAGGACGAGAAGAAGAAGAGAGGGGAGATAAATAGAAAAGCAATAAACAGAATGAAAGTGAATAAAAGGTGAAGCACAGATAAATGGAAACAGAGTTTAGTTTGTGACTCCTGATGGTATCTGAGGGAGGCTCTCTGATACTTCCTTTCTTTCTTCTTACGTAAACAGAGTCCAGGACGAATCAGTGTTGGTGCGAATGTGGTCGGTGTGTGAGCTTCACACACTCCAGGCTGCTGCTGCTCACTGGCACACAGTCACAGATAAACACAAAATCACACTCAACCTTTCACACTGAATTTGGGAGAAAACGTTGTGAAATGTTGAAAAGGGCAGAGAGGCACTGAAAAGCCTTTCCCATACGGTGCTGTTTTGTTTGGAAAATTAAACTTAAAGCAAGTTCACTGTTCTAAAAGTTGTGGCGTTGCTGTGTATACCACATGGTAAAAATGTTTAGAAATGTTTGTAAATCATTCTAAATAATCTGGATTTAATTCATTCATTAATGTATGAATAACTGTATCATCGTAATGCTGCATTAAAAAACCAAATCTTTGACGTCATTCCAACTAAAAGATGCAGCACCAAAATACAGGTAATAAAAACAAAAATAACTATATTTAATCTAAATGTGCTCTAATAGCAAAGTTGCTTCAACAGTTACACAACTTAAATAACATTAATTACATCATGTTATGGTGATTCGCCGTGGTAGTCGGATTACATGTTCAACCACTAGTTGGTGCTACAGAGTAGCTGGACAGTCCTCCACCCCACAGCTTTTCTTGAATAAACTCTGATTTTAAAACAATGTGGTGGGATATAAAAACCTGCCACTTGTAAAATTATCAAAGTTTGAGAATACTTTTCTATTGTGTGTGTGTGTGTGTGTGTGTGTGTGTGTGTGTGTGTGTGTGTGTGTGTGTGTGTGTGTGTGTGTGTATGTGTGTGTGGCTTCACTACAAAAACAACCAACAGCGCCAACGTGTGACCTGACAGACTAACCACACGGTTTTCAGGGTTTCAGCTGTGAGGATTTAACTGGAGAAGTGAAGTTAAACCATTGATAGTATATACAAAATAGATGGGCCTTTCCTGACGTTGCCCATCGCGTTCAGAAATCCCGTTCTGAAGATTTCAGCAAGTTCAGTAGGATGTCTCCATACTGAACATTTGAGACCGGATGTAAATGTGATTGGTCCAGCCTGTCACGTAACTGCATCACGTGGACAGAGGAGGTGCTGTGATTGGGCGATTTATGCAAAACTTTAATTTGTAAAATAAAATCAACAGAAGATTTATGTGAAAATCAGAGTCCGGTCAAAACGATTCGGTTGTAGAAACTAGAGATAGAGACCAGAACATGTTCTGATACCGGGCACTTTATATTTTTAATTGCACTCTGAAAATCGCCATTTTTCAATGGGTTCCAATGAGACCAGGGCTCTTTTTGAAACCCACATCATCGCCCCCTTCTGGAATTTCCTCAGAATTACAACTGTTTTGCACTTCCGCATTATCTTCATCTTTTACCAGCGGGTTGGCGCCAGAGTTAAACACAAGAGCTGAGCAGCACAAACACACTGAAATCTTCTTTTGTTATTGGGGTGGATCTTTTTGGAATGTGTGCAGAAAAATTTGAGCATTTTACGAAAATGCTGCTCTGTGGAGGGTTACTTTATGATGGACTATTCCCAATGCTAATGATTGATTAGCTTAATTCACCACTGATTGGATGTCTGACATGTTTTCACTGAATGTAGAAAGGTGAAGTGCTGTTAGAAAGTAAAAACAAACAAAAAAAGACGTTCCTGACAGTCTCAAACTCTTTGAAAGTCTTATTTTTATATTTTTCTTGAATTCCTGAGGTAAAATGACAGGTGTTTTGCATTTAATTCCTCCCAAATGCTGTTGTCTGGATGCGGCTGATTGTAATCAGAAGGACTGACGACGCTGGAGGCCTTTTCCTTCCACTAACTTCAGGGGATCTCTCAGCCAGCAGGAAGCGTAAATGGCGAATTGCTTTAACCAACAATCAGACACCGAATATACACAAACTAACACAGTATACAGCGTGTTCATTTTAAATTTATGATCACAGAGCAGCTGTTGAATAGTCTGAATAAAGCAGAGCCGCAATCGCTCACACTATATAAAAACATGTTTGTTTATTTCACAATAACAATTAATTTGAATCACCTGCAGAAATATGTTTTTATCCCTCGGATAACTTTCACTCTCACTATAGAATAGCCATTACTAGTTTTAAATGCCAGCAGCAAATGTCTTCAATAATATGTTCTCCCAAGCTTTGTAAAGATCATAAAGGCAACATTTACAAACGTCTCACTTCATCAGAAAAGGACTTCAGGATCTGTTGTGTTCTTGTTTCTTCAAAATGTATGTAACAATCCACTGCTTTTACTATGAGTGGACCAGACAGAAAGAAGGCTTAAGAAGAGTCATGCTAAATAATTTAATCAAAAATTTCATGTAGGTACTGTTATTATAGGGTGTTTAACTCAATTATGAGATGATAACATAGTGAAAATAGTAGTGTCACATTTTATCAGAACATAAAGTATGATGTATGAAATTTGGCGCAGGCCAAGTGGAAATGAGGGCCACCAGTTTAGGAAGTGGCTCTCTTACACTAAAGATCAAGGTTTAACTTAATGGACCACCAGGGGTGACGCTTATAACCCTTAATACTCATTTCTAACTCCACAGTACCCTGTGTGTGGTTTTTATATTCAAAATGGAGTTATTAGCATTCGTTACCCCACTGGTAGCGGTGGACTGAAGATTAGAACGTTTCTCCTCGAACACATCTTCTATTAACGTCAGAAAAGATTTCACCTAACTTGATACATTTTTTGAGAATTTGATAAAATTGAAGCGAAAAGACCTTGTGCCGATTCCAAATCTTCTGCTCGAAGTGATGCATCATGGGAGTGTTCGATCAGTGTAGATATTTCAGGTAAAAGAAATCACATTAAAGTCATGAGGAAAACTAAGAGAGCACAAAACATTTCAGATATCAAGAATATTCAAATTTTTTAAATGTCACGAGTATCGCTATTAATCACAAATAAACACATTTCAACACAATAGTTGATTTTTTTATTAAAAAACAAACAAGCATGTATACAGAAACTACTTTTGAAGGAATTAAAGAGAAAAGCAGGAGAAGGAATCTGGACACCAGGTGAAAATGTACAATGTAGTTTGTTAAAATATAACAATTTCTATAGAACTTTAAAAAAAAATTATGAGAGTACAGTCTATGTAGAAAATACAAGTGTTAAAAAGAGATCAATTCTCTAAAGGAATTAATAAAGTAACTTAATTTAACTTAACTCAAAGTTTCATTTCTTCCTCATACAGGCTCACTTGTGTTGCATTCAGTGTTTCAGCTGATGTGTTCAGAAAGATACAACGTTGACTAATTCATTATGCATAAATGCTAATAAATAACTAATAAAACTATTTATTGACTCACTTGTTTTCAAGAGGAGGACATGTGACAATAACTGTAACTTTCAGTTTTTAGTCAACCAGCTGAGATGTTTTTGTCGCAGGTGCAGGTGGAAGGGCCCACAGTAGGCAGCCAGGTGAAGTTCAAACTCATTTATTTTCAGGAACAGGAGTGCAGGATGAAGGAACGCTGAGCTGAGCCGACATGCAGACAAGGACACAGAAGCACGCAGACAGACCCTCAAGGAGCCGACAAGACACACCGGGGGAACAGGACTGAAATAGGGGCGCACACAGGTGTCGCACATTAGGTAGGAGCAGACAAACAGGTGGGGCAGGGCCAGCACAAGGGACAAACAAAACCAAAACCGGCCCTGAGCGCCCCCACATGGCCGCAGGGACATAGGGCGTGACAGTACCCCCCTCCCAATGTGCACCTCCTTACGTTATTTAATTCTAGCATATTGATTAGACGAATTCATGTTATTCTTATACAGCTTGTCACCGTCAATCTGTTAGGAAACATTTTACTGCTTCAGTGATCTCAGCATGCATGCCGGCTGCCATGCCAGGAGCTTTCTGATTCAGTGTTTTGCTCAAAGGCACTTGGGCAGAGACACGGGGTGAGTTTGGGGGATCAAACCCACAATACAGCGACTGGTGGTGAATCTGCACAACTAACCGAGAAACAATTTCCTATTCTTTTTGGTAGTGAAGACAAGATTTATGCCCCCAAAAATGATCAAAGCTTCCAGCCATGCCTCTAAGGAAGAAGCGTCTTCAGCTCAGTTCATTTGTTTGGCTGCATTCTCACCATATTGTAATTCTGTCTGTTACAATAAATCCCATCATAATTAATCATATGTTGTACAGCTGAAGATAACGCGCTATTCTCTCGGTAAATTCCGTCTTACGTTTTGTTTCTTTGCGGGGAAATGTGCAGTTAAGACGGGCACACTGAGAGAGGGGGGGGTGCACAGCGACACACTAAGACTCTCATGCACATGCAAACAGACAGTTTTTCATACATCTCAGCGGGCTTAATAGGTTGTGTCTGTCATTTAAGTGTATGATGCAGCGGCGGCGGTGCGATATGTTGCCATGGAAACATAGTAGCATATCTCTTGCCGTGGTGCTCTGTGCATTTCATCACATTCGTTACAATAATAGGCATAATAATGTGGGTGGCAAGAGAGTGTTTTTAAAAGGGAGCAGATCGCGCCTAAATTAACGTCGGTTTAATCAAAATGACAGCACATATCTAAATCTGAATAAACGCCGCTGCTGGTGGAGGATAAAGACCCGACGAGCAGACATCCAGTCGTTGGGAGAAGTCTGTGTTTAGAAGCTGTTATTTAGCTACACCTCCAATTTCGTCCTTCTCCTTCTCCGCTCCACAGCTTATTGGCCTTGGCCACCCTGTAATGTGTGGTGCCTACACTGCCACAATTCCTCCTGGCTCTCGGCTGAGTATGTATTGATTGCTTGCTGGTGTGTATTACGCTGAGGGAAGGTGTCAGGGAGAGGGAGAGGGGGAGAGGTGAAAGACAGAGAGAGGGTTTGGTGGAGGAAATATCCTGACAGCTCACTCATATGTACGACGATAGCACCTACAGAACTTCCTTAGCGAGGCTTTGGAGCGGCGTCGACCGGCGCCTGGCGTTAAGATGCGTCTCCACCTGGATCTGCACCTTTCCTGACTGTTAATCATTTCGAGGGCCTAATTTTGAAACGGCGAAATCTCACAAGCGTCGGTATAAATCTGTCACTTACGAAACTACGCAACCACGGAGGGATAAATCAAAATCAGAATAGTTAATTCCTCTCTCTGCTCGGCGCTCTCTGTCCTTCTCTCCCGTTCAGACGTGGAGATGAGGTTCACATTCATAATTCAGTGACACTGTATCGGGCTGTAGCCCCACACAGCCCGTCTCCTTTCCACTGGTCTATGATTACAAGCGGCTATATATAGGATAATCAGCGTATGGGACTTCCCTCATTCTCATAAAGGGAAATGAGGCATAGGGATGTTGGAGTGTAAGCTTGGCTCAGCACAGTGCTGCACACCAACACACACACACACACACACACACATGCACAGAAAGAGAGCCAAAGTAAAATATTTTGGATGTAGGCACAAACTATAAGATATCAGTCCGCCGCTCTGAAAGGAACAGTTACGGTAATTCTGGAAATTTGGAGGCATCTATTGGATAAGACATTTGGATAGTGAACTGGGATCGGTTGTTTCCATTTAGCTGTTTGTCAGTTCATGGTTTGCTTGTTTCTGTTTGTTGAAAAATGTTGGAGCAGGGAAAAAAAAAAAAAAAAAAAAAAGACTGCATGGAGACAATTTCCACCTCCTCGCCGGTCGGCACCAGAAATATGATGCTCTGTCGGCATTTTCACGAGAAAATGGTAAAACGTTTGTTGGGTTTTGACTGTTTGCTTATTGGACAACAGGGTTTTGTGTCCCTGCAAACAGCACGTTGAGAAAATGACTTGCAGAGGGCAAGATTTTGAAAATGATCCTAAACAGGAAAAAGCTCACAGCTGCTTGTTCATGCAAACCATGTTTGCAGTTTTTGAACGTGTGTGAGTAGATTGACAACACTGACAACGCCGGGCTGCAGAGCGCTCATTGTTTTGGATTTGAATTTCCTAAACATGTTGTACATCTACGATCCCGTTACAGTGTCTGTGTGCATTACTGAAAAACATATTCCTGGTATGGAAACTATAGTGTTTTCAATGTTTCTTGTTGTCCTATTTGTATGGCGGCCTGCTCGGGGTAATTTTAGACAAGGAAAACAGGAATTACATGAGATATAAATTGCAGTTTTCCAATAGTGCAGAGATAAATGAAGAGACGTTCTCGTGAAGAAAAGCACAATTAGTAAGTACTTTCATTTAGAAAATGAAACAACTTCATATAGGCTGAATTATAAGCATGCCTAGTGAATAATCAATGTATTGCAGCAACGCACAACCACAGTTAGGTTAAGCATTTCAGTACGAGTTGATAGGTGATGATAACTGATTTGGCTTTGTTTACCTGGAGACGCTGTGATCCCACCTGGTCTCAGAAGAAAACACAACTCGACACACAGCGACTGCAAAAGATCTATCTGCGTTTATCCAAGTTGAAGATAAATACTTCAGGAGGTTCGCGGAAATACAACTTTTATTTAGGATCGTCAACTAGTCTCAATGTTTCTGTTCAGTCAACAAGAGAAATAAGATCTTATTTAAACAACAACGGAAACATGTTGTCGTGTTGTGCGTGTCTTTTTGAAAATGGTTCCCAAGGTGGAACTTTCTGAAAAATGCTCTAACTCCATCTTTTTGTAAACAGGAAAAAAATGCAACTTATTGAAAACACAGCTTTTGTGCATGTACACCACGGACAGTAAACAGTTCTTTTGCATATGCGCGAGTAGATTGATCTTAACAGCAGCGGTGACCTCCAGAGTGTCACCGCTCTCAGGACTATTCTCAGCAATGCCTGTAGTTTTGAGTTTGGTGTCTAGCCTTCAAAATAAAAGACATTTTAACCAATTTTTCCTCATTTATTTAGTTTTTAGAATTTCACCTAATCTCAGCTAATCAAATGTGTTGCAGCACGGAGAAACACACGCGTTCCTCTGCTCACTTCAGTCACCTCGCGCTCGCTCACTCTCCCCTCGGAGATCCCGGCTGCTTTCGCACCATCCAAAAGCATCGCCGCAATCAAGTGAAGAGAGTATCTGCCCGTGAGTATCCCGATGCAACACCGAGCGGACAGGGGAGGCTGATTCATGGCGGGCCACTCTGCTCTTCATCACTTTAATAAATGGCCCGGGGCACGGGGGAACATTTTTGCCTGCTACAGAGGTACTGATCAGAATGGGGACTTTTAAGCTCTCTGTCTCTGCCACTCCTGTTACCTTGCCTACTTCCTTTTGTCTCTCTCTCTTTCTCTCTCTCTCGCTCCAGCCTTTCCTGTTCATGTCTGTCTGGGTGTCTGCCTTAAATAGGATAGATTCTCTCCGTGCTTTAAAGGATGGCTACATCAGAGGGCCAGCTGGCCTCACTCCTTCATCAACGACACTGACCTTCTGCTTGTCACCGCTTAAGCGGCCGTCACATCCACTCCACAGTCTCATCGGCCACTGCCACGGGGGGAAAAAAAAAGCTAAAGAGCCACCTTAATCTAATACAGCGTCTGAGAGCCACGTAAACAGCCAGTGTTTTATGTACTGGGGCGGATGCAATCTGCGTGCGGTGCCGTGCACGGATGTGAGCTTCTGTGTAAAAAGGCCACTGACGGTAGTCTGACTGTCAAGCATCCATCTGGAGAGAGCTTAAAATTTAAAACTCAACTAATCTGAGAAGTTTCGGGGCTTTGTCGAATCGCGGCGCCACATTAGCAGATGGCGACGCCAGATTCGGGTTTACGTAACATTAAACCAGGAATTCCACATTTGATAATCACATCGTTTCGAAGCATGCTTACTGAGAGCTGAACACGCCAAACAGGGAGTCAAACCGCGCTCCTCCAGCGAGGCTACAGCACCTTCATGCAACTTTAACCGCGAGGATCGGAAAGAAAAAGATACTGGCTCTTTAACGACTCCTTCACTTACAGTGCCGGGGCGACCCTGGCTCTTGAACACTTACTGACCTAAAGATGCAGTGACACAAAAAGCTCAAAGATAATTAAATATTGATTTTTGTTTTCTAATCCTATATAAAAATTGTCCTGAGACTCCCAGCGGTAGTTTTCACCCTCAGTAAAAGAGGGGGAAAAAGTCTGGATTGGCGGTTAACCTCTATTTCATGTAGGGGGTGTCGGCTCGGAGGTGATGGGAAGGGGTGGCTGCGATGCCGATACGTTCTTGGCTCCAGCCTTGAACCTGGCCCGCACCATTACTCTCCTGCTGCTGATGACACTGATCCCCTCTCTAATCTTTCTCCTGAAGCGGACTATGGCAGGCTGCCTCCACGCCGCATGCCCGATTGATATTCTCCTCATCCAGCTCCCCCCATGTTGAATTTACACCACCCCCCTTTCTTCCTCAATCCACTTCCTTTTTTTTTTTATTACCCAACCCTGATACCTGGCTCCATCTCTTCCCGCACACAGAAGCAGAACTTTGAGGTGAATACCAGCACGACCTCTCTCTCTCTCCCTCTCTCTCTCTCTCTCTCTCTCTCAAATGTTCTCTGATTCTCTTTCACACACACTCAGCACAAAAGCACTTAACAAACTCATTCACAAATGAGTGCCTTTGGCCATGCAGGGCTGAAGAATTAAACAGTTAGCCACTGGTGATCAATAATGTAAATAAAACTGTAATAACATTAATTCATGGTCCAGGGTGGGGACATGACGGCGGTCTACCTCCTCGTGGCAATTCTCAATCAAAGACGTAATGCAGGAGCGCTCTGCCAGATGGAAATATGCTCTGTGCAACAACTACACGGTCAAATTCTGTCTCATTGTGCACGTGTGTGCGTGTGTGTGTGTGTGTGTGTGTGCGTGCGTGCATGTGTGTGTGTGTTTTATAAGTTTGCAGATCACAATGAATTGGCACTCAATCAGCATAAAGATGTCCACAGCTTATGTTGTGAAATTTGTCTGTCGGGAAGACGTGGAAACAAGAACAGTGACACACACACACACACACACACACACACACACACACACACACACACACACACACAGAGCCGGAGCGCGCCCTGCAGGGGGCAGCAGCGGCCAGCCCAGTCTCACACGGTGCCTATGCATTAACTTTTTATCCCCTCCATCATGCATGCAGACAAACAAACACTCCTCTGGGGTTGTGGGCCAATAAAAAGTGATCTTATTAGCCCCCCAGGCTCACTGCACCATCAACCTCCTCCCCCTCCCTCCCTCCCTCGCCCTGTGGAACATACAACACAACCTGCTGTCACCTCACCCGCCAACACCCCGACTCACACACACACACACACACACACACACACTGTTAGCTCCTGTAGCACCACCTTGTGTGTTCAGCGTTGTGCATCCTGATCCTCTACTTCATTAAATAACACTCCAGCACTGCCACCATGGCCTTCACTTGCTAAGTGCTCTCCCGTCGCCCCTCTTAACCCCGCTCTCGTCCCGCGTGTGACTGAATGGATAAAACCAGGACGGGCGAAGAGACACAGAGAGAAGGTTATAGATCCAATCCACGAATTTGAAGCTGCTCTTCCAAGCCAGCTGTTTGCGAGGCGGCTCTGTCAGTGTGACGACACGATTCAGCGTGTGTGGAGGAACAGATTATGCTAATGCCTCAGAATAAAGTCGAAAACAGGACGTCTCCTTTCGGGCTACGTAAACACTTTTTAAACATTTTGGTGTGGTGAGACATCACACGCTTATTTGCTGTGACATTTTTTTTTTTTTTTTTTAAATCGAGGAGATGTTTATTCAAAGCAGCTTGCAAAAGCGCCCTCATGTTTTATTTACAAAGCTGCAGGAGTTGCAATTAACTTATTTGGAAAAAAAAAAAAAAAAAAGAAGGGGAAAAAAAAAGCGTCTGACCAGCATCAAGGTGATTGGGGAGAAGGGGGCTCCTTTTAAATTCCTGGTCTTATCATGAGCCTGCTGCAGAGGGCCATCCATCACGATTTGTTTAAAGAAGTTTGAATCACAGTGTGCAGCCGTTTGCGTTTAATCGGATGTCTCCGCAAGTCAAAGAGAGTTTCTGAGTTTTGAAAACAATAGAATTAATGATCATTCACGCACAGGCAGGGAACACATGTAAAAGATGTGTTTTTTGGATTATTTGTCATTCTAATATCAATTTTGCAGATATGACAGGGCTAGGTTTAATAACTGTTTCTCTTCTTTTTTTTTTTTTTTCATGTGATGCATGTCAAGCGTTTGAAATATCTACTTGACAACAGCAAACATGACTCAAGTGACACGCGGCACGGATTTTAATATGCATCCCCTCACCTCCACAGCTGCAGGCTGTACGTTGCTCCTATAAGCGTGCAGGCCTACCGTGGAGAGATAATTCTGTTTGTTACCTGCTGCTGTTACTCATACCTAAGCTGTCATTATTCCTCTGTTACACAATGCATGCTGATGTGATCATTGTATCAAAGCCCCAGGAAATGTTGTATGGTGGTAAAGAAAAGAGATTATTCAGGTCACCATGTGAAATGCTTCTCTGTTCTAGAAATAGACGAGCGAGTGGGCGAGAATAGTCTGTTATGTTCCTGAGAGCCCAGTTGGTCCCAACAATCAGCAATCATACCGCGAGTAGATTGAATAGATTAGGTTAAAAAAAGGAAGGTGCGTATTTGTGGCATTTCATATCAAAGATAGCGTATCACACGAGTTAAATGACTGAAACTTTGATGCTGTTTTATTATCTAAATACACCAGGGCTTTATACCCTCTGATTTTTTTTTTTTTTTTTTCATTTTAAATTTGAAACATATCTGGAAAGTCAGAGTGCCAAAAATGTTGCAGAAACAATGTTTTCTTGTGCCTTTCTGTCTGTTTATGGAGAGCTAAAGTCATGATGCCATGTCTGGACTCGCCTCTGTTCGGAGTAACTCCGTCTCTCATTCAGCATTTCTTTCATCGGCTTGTCTGCACAAAATCAAATCCAGTCCTGGAGTTTATTTCACTGACTTTATGACAAATCAGCGCTCACAAAGACAGCCATTATCAAAAGTTATTTTAAAAAAAGTTAAATAACTTATTTTCTTCCTCGGCGTACAAAAACACTTGTGCCTCTATGATAATTTACAAGCACTTCTGTCATCGGAGCTTTGTTTTATGTAAATCTCAAAGTTTCACCAACGCTAAAGCCATTCTTCCTCTTTTCTCATGCAGTCCGTTCTGTCTCACCCTCAGAACAAACATGTCGGAGTTAATCACGGCCGCTGGACTCATTCAATTCTGAATAAACCCTGGTTTGGTTGGGAAAGGCTGCGAAAAACTGCTGCAGGTAAGAATGTTTTTATCTTAGCTTGGTTGAGTTTGTTTGGTGAGAATCAATGTAAAGGTTTTGTATGTGTGTGTGTTTTACAGCGTTCAGCCATCATAAACCAGAAAAATATGATGATAATGATGTACAGTGTCACAGTTATTCCTGAGCAGCACATCCTTCTGCGTCGTACAGATTGTTTTGTTGATAAATCCGGTCATTTAAAGGCAGAAATGGCACAAATGGAGAGAATTAATGTGGGAATTTGTGGGAAATTCGACTAAACAGCATCTGTAGCGGCTGTAAGCGTTTCTCTTGTCTGGAGGCTCGGGGTCTTGGAGAACGGCACCTATCCGCTCCTCTGTTCCAGCGTGACCGCAAAGACCTTGAAGCGAGTGAGCCTATTAGAGCAAAAGTCTGCTGGATCCAAAAATGAATTTGTACATGACGGCTCTGTCAAACATCCACACACCTCCCACGACCCCCACCAGAAGCTCCCCCGAACCCCCCAGACGGGCAGACAGGTGGACGGCACGCGCAGGGGCAGAACGCTTCTGGAGGGGGTGGGTGGGCGATATTGATTCGGTGTCTACTGTACTTGGAGAGAGAAAAGAGAGGGGGCCGACGGCGCTTTTCTTACAAGGCTAACTCTGGACCAATCTCATCACACATTCTCTCAGGGGACTTCAGCGTTTCTTTTCTTCTTTTTTTTTTTACCTTCTCCCTCTTTTCTGCATTGCATTCATTCTCTCTTTCATTTTTATTCTGTTATGGCAAAAAAAAAAAAAAAGAAGAAGAAGAAGAAGAAGAAAAAAAAAAAACAAGGTCGACAAAGGTTGTCCTCCCAGCAGTCAACAGAGAGAGGAGGGGGTACAGATAGCTCTCTGGAAGACAGGCCTGAGAGCCGAGATATCCCACAATGCAGCTGATAAGAAAGTGGGCCATATAACCTTTGGTGGGCACGTGACGGGAATGCAGACGGCGGACGGCGTTGTGAGGAGGACGGGGATGGGGGGGTAAGGGGGGGGGGGGGGGGGGGGGATGCTGCGGCTGCCGCACTTGAGAGATGAAGTCAAAGTCGGGGGAAGGAGGGAGGATGAAGAGGGGGAGGCCGCGATAAGCAAAAGAAGATGTTAGCTGCCACGGAGATGAGGAGGATGAAAGAGAGGAGGGATGGATGGAGGGGGAGAAAAGAAAACGCTCCGCAGTATTTCTCACTGAGAAGCAAAATAACAATTACCCTGGCTTTACTCCAAAACCCGGATCTGGAATCAGCCAAGTGGACAGGAACCTGGAACACACTCGCCTTTTTTTTTTTTTTTTTTTTCCTTCTCCTTTTAATTTTTGACAAGACACTGCATTTGAATCCCCTGTCCATAATTAGCCCGGCTGAATGAAATCAATTCACACTGTTGCTTTTAGCCCAGCCATCACAGGGGATCATATCCATGGCAATGCTGCGTTCAGCCGCTCTCTTTCCAGCCGTGTGCTAACACACATCAGCGTGATTTGCTCCAACGTGGGAATAATTGACCCTGAACAATTATTACACTGAGCGCTCTCATTTTTCTTCTCCTCAGTTTCCCGCGACCGTGCGTGGCGGCGGCGGCTCCCCCCGGTCTCCAAACCGAAGACTAGCAGCGGCGCCGCCGCCGAATCCCCGCGAAGACGCTTCACAAATGAAGTTCTCCTCTCCATCTCAGGAGACTCTGTCGCCATTTGTTTTCATTATTTTGACAACCCTTTTTAAGGAGCTCTCCTCTTCAGCCTCCATCCGTCTCTTTCGCTCTCTCTCTCTCCCTCTCCCCCCCCCCCCCCCCCCCCCCCCCCAGCGCTCCTTCAGTGCCCCCATTCCCCTCCATTTATTTGGAGCTCATCCCGAGTGAGGTGCAACGATGTGTTTCAGTCACAGCTCTCTGCCTCAGAAGACAGGGGGGAGGGGGGGTTTGGGTGTGAGGGGCAGCAGGGAGGCACTTCCTCACCTAGATAAATAGACACCTCCTATCTCTCACTCCTTCTCCACCTCCTTCTCTTCGCAGTGCGAGTCCTGAGAGGTTCTGAATCGGTCCAGATTGGGGTCAGGTTAGACATTTCTGCACATTTAGCACCGGGACAGAAAGAAACACGAGGCGGAATAAAAGAGAAATCAACTGATTTCTGCCACTTCCCTCCATATTTAACATGCTCTCCACAGTCATTATGCATCCGGCTGGAGGTCATACCATTATTCCGATAATTTGAGAATATGTTAATCATAATTTCCCATGAATATTCAGAACAAGTCATATTATTCAATATAACCATTACCTTAATTGAAACATAATCAATGCTAAACTGACATTCTCTTTGTTCGCACTCGGAGAAAAGCGGCTGAAAGGGTGGAAATATAAAAGACTTGAACTGGTGACTCAAACAAAGCACGACTCTGTTGCGAGCTGAAGCCAGCGCTTTCCCAGTCGGTCCTTACAGTGAGGTACCAGCGTATCTTAAACAGACTGATTTGTATATTCCTGAAACAAAGACCTCCAACATCAACACTTCATCGAGGGTAAACAAATCGACCTTTCTCTCATCTGATTTCACCTCCACCGCGTCGTGCATCCTGTTCCAAAGCTGGTCTTGATTTGTCTTTGGTTTCACTCCTGCCTCGCTGCCACACTAACAGAGCGATACATGAACCCAAAAGGAAAAGCTGCAGTCTTGTGGGAGAACAGACTGTTCACACATCTGGCTGATTGCTATACAATCCAGCAAATGCTTCTTCTCGCATGCATACGGGTGGAGTCTTACACACAGGACCATGTAGCACCGCAGCGTTCAGACCAAGAAAAGCAACTGGTTGTCAAATTCACGTCTTCGTATTGTCTCACCTGAATTAAATAACAAATTGAGGAAATGTCTATGTTATTCCAGCAGCCAGCAGAACATGATGTAACATGATGTCTCCACCCTTTATTAGGCAAGCGGCCACATCTGGTTATTTTCTAACATTCTTCCCATTCCTTCCAAACGAACTACTGGAAGTCCGTGATGTTGTGATGATTCTTGAGATCGGTGTATCCTGGGTGATGTTTGGATAATTTAGGAAAACTATGAAATCACATAAACACTGCTGTGTTTTGGCCGTTGAAACAAGGAAAATTGTTTTAACCTGACAAAGTTTGCGTAATACTTAATTCTTTTAGTGTAATTACAATCAGTACTCAACTTAAGTACTCAGCAAAACTTCACAAAAATCTCAAGAAATGCATAATATGAAGTGCAATAATGACTTCGCCGCATGTTTTTTGATCCTTCGATGTCGGCTCTTGCTGACATTGTGAAGCAGAATTCACCAAGCGTTGGACTGTTCACCCACTAATAGGGAACGTGAGCTGGGTTTAGACCGTCGTGAGACAGGTTAGTATTTAGTTTTATCCTACTGATGGTCTGTTAATGCTCAATGTCTTGTGTTTACACGGCAACATTTTGGAAATGATGCCCATTTAATTCTGTTCTGGTGTAATTTTCATGTAGCACCACTCATAAATGCTGTTATTTGTTGTTGTTTGAAGATAAGACACTCTGGAATAACGACACACTGTTAGTATTGTCCATCCACTCACGCATGTGCAGAGGAACTGTTAACTACAGTGGTTTTATACTCATGCACAGCAGCATTTCCAAAAAAAAAGTGTTTTCCTCTGCTCACATGGAGAGGGATTTTCAAAAAGTGGTTAATAACCAGACAGCCATACTGAGCACGAAACGCTCTTACATCAAAAATAAACAATATGTTTTGAAATGTTGTTGATTATCAGAGGAAAAACATGGTTACAGTCAGCATGTGTGGAAAAAAAAAGCTAAAATTTCAGTAGCCAGTAACTGCTGTTATTTGTATGAACCCCCCACCCAAAAAAAAAAAGAAAAACGAACAAACAAATAAAACATGATTTGTGTTGATTTGCTCCATCCTCATTTTGAAAAACTGTTGATGTGAAGTTACCCAATTTGCAAAGTGGGCTGTAAAATAAACACTGAGGAATTCAAACATGTGGGATGAAATGTAGAAAGGATAGAGAAAACAGTTCTTTATATTTTTTTCTTTTAAATATCAACAGTTATAACATTTCTGTCAAAAAACATCCTAAAATCTTATAGAAATAAAGTCTCATTTAAAAAAAAGCATTGACATGTTGACATTTTTACTCATCAGAAATAGAATTAAAAAAAAGAAAACTGCCTTAAATTATGCGGTGAGATATTTTGACAATGTCATAGTTTAAAAGTCAGAATTATCAAGCCAGTACAGCCCAACGAAATATCTTTATAAACAGTCTGACAATGTTACGAACCCTTTTTTCTAGAATAACACAACATTTCAATACTGAATGTTCAGTAGACGAAGTCATGTTGAGCCTTAGATGCTGAAAAAGCCATGGATACGTAGTTTTGCCTCTAATCCATCCACTTCACCACTCGCAGCAACAACCCTCAGGATCTGTGTGTTGCAGTTTGCTGTATTTCTGAAAGGCTGGATAAACAACAATGAATATATGTCATGTCATGCACTCCTACTGTTGCCGCGCTGTGAGTGAAAAGCTTAGTCGATAATCTCAAACGCTGCCGAAACATTGTTCTGCAAATGTGTTCTGGCTCGCCTGAAGATCTGTCGCTGTATTTCTCAAAATCCTCTGAAAAGTTTTAGGAAGAGAGCAGAGATTCTTCAACGGGAACAATTCAGTATATCTTCGGCATCTTTGTCTTCAGACCAAAGCCTCGTTTGTAAGGTCTTTAGAGGCTTGTGCTGGATTCTAAATTCCAGCTTCAGCTGCCCTCCTCACAGGTTCATCTCAACACACCTTGGGTCCCGGAGCTTCAGCTGCTGTATCTCCGTCCATGCAGCCGCTGTTTTCCTGACATTCAGGAAAAGCAAATAAAATGAACTGTATGAGGTGCGTGCATTCGTGCACAGTAACGGTAGTTTCCGACCTGGGGAATGGTTCATTCTGCATTTTCTTTTTGTTTATAACTCAGTATTTATCTATGCTAAAAGTTGGGCCGACATTTTCCCTGTTTACCTATATTTGCAGCATTTATAAAAACAAATCTTGACATATTAAAGCATTTATTCAAAATACAACACTTTGTCATGAAAGATAAGAAATTAAAGGAGCCAATAAAATGTGACGTTACAGAGAATTCATTAAGGAAGTTTATCCTGTAAAATGCATTGGATTTAACTTTTGGAACTGGACTTCTCTTGTTTTGTGATGAGTTGTTGGACTGAGCTGCGAACGCATTTACAACCACAGGAATGTAAACTGGGTGGCAGAAAGAAAGGAGCGATTTTCTGAATGAAAGGAAAAAAAAGAGTGAGAGACAGGAGCCGGGGGCGACAAAAAGGGTAGTTTACCACCAGCGTTCTTCAGCTTGGAAATGATAGCCAGCGAAGCAGAAAAGTGAATTACCCTTCTAGTCCAGCACTTCTTAATCTAATATCTCCGATGAGTGGCTTCAGCTCGGGATTGAACCGGGGTGCACACATTCGTGCTGTGTCACAAAACATTAGACACTGTCGCTGCAATTCATTTCCGTATGGTAATTCTGAGGCACACCTCTTACCAGCGGCATCAAGGGACCGCTCTCTCCTGCTTTTCTATTTTCGATACTTTATTGGGAGAATTATCATCCATTGATATATATTTAGCTCCCCTTCGTCAAACCTCGGAGGAATATCTGGTGGCTGATTGAATAAAAAGAGCCCAAGCTTCCTCTGCTCGTCTGTTTTGCCTTCATTTCTGTTTCGCCAGGACGGCACTTATGCTCATGGGTAATAAAACAATACAAGTGTGAATGGAACAAAATGAATGTGACTGTTAGTCACCGCTGTTTTAGTCCAAAATCCATATTAGGACGCGATTCGCGTCTTTTCCTCCCCTCATTTATACCAGTCGGTTTCCCATCCGCACTCGGTAAGTCAAAACGTTGGCCAGCCGCCAAATATCTCAATGGTCTAATGATTGCGTGAAAGTGAAAAGGTTATTTGGTCTTTACCCTTTAGAGATATGATAGAACGGGCTTTATGAGTTTCACTTATCAGAAGTTAGCTGAAGCATGGGAGGCTGCGGCGCGGCGTGGAGGAAGGCGCCGTCTTGGTGGGATCGTTGTGGGTGGCGACATTCTCATAAAGTGTTGCTGTATTGGATGATAGGACTCCCCATAACCTGACCCCCTGCTACCACCACCCCCCCCAACACCACCCCTTTTCTCATAGCCAGGCAATTGGCAGGCAAACAGCTGCTTGGTCTAAGCGGGCTGCATATCAATGGCTCTAATTAATTGGATTAATGGAGAGGGTTCTGGGATTTGGGGAGAGGCTGGAGGAAGCATTTCAGCGGAAACAGAATTGCCGTCCCCGAGGGCAGGGGGGTCGTGAGGGAGCTGGGAGGGGGCACATGACTGAATATGGATGAGGAAAAATTGAGTTAAAACAGAGGAGACTGCGGCATTCATTAGACCGCCCACCCTCTGAAGTAGCTGCTTAATATGCACGCTATTACTATGCAAATCAGCGATAATGAAACGCAGAGGATTTTTTTAATCAGAGGAAGAACAAGCAGATGTTGGGAGGGCTTGGAAAGAAGTGCCACGAGTGTTGGTGTGTGCGTCTACGCGTGCGTGTGTGTACGTGTGTGAGACTCAGAGAGTTTGTCAGAGTATGTACATACCAGAGCTGGAAGGTGTTGAGTCCCCACCACCCCCCCCAAAAAAAAGATAAAATAATGCAATCGGTTCTTTTAAACAGTAATAAGCAGTTTCTAAAAACTAAGCACGAGCAAGCTATCGGGCGGCCACACTCAGCCTGATTAGTCTTCTCTGTGGGAGCTGCATTAAGAAATCAGAATTAAGAACAGGTTATTTATTGGAGAGATTTGTGTGGGTACCGTGGGGAGAGATAAAGCTTGATCGACTCACGCGAACCCGTCTCTGCCCTGCCTACAGTGATGTGGTAAATCCCTGCAGCGGCTCTACCCAACTGGAGAGTCAACACTGGGATGCACCAGCTGTGTTCGATGGTCTGGTCCTGCTGGCAGTGAAGTGCCGTGTGTGTGTGTGTGTGTGTGTGTGTGTGTTTGCTCACTGAGATCTGCGACAAACTGGGGAAGACGCCTTGCGTCCGTGGCATCACGTACACGTCGGCGAGCGTACGTCTGGTCTGGTAAAGACTCCAGCGTGGAGAGCTTCTCCCTGTAAGTGGCTCCCCGCGGCTCTCTGCTCTCACACCCTAATCAAGGCGTTTCTCTGCGGGTCTGTTACATTAAGTGTTCCTTCAGCATAAGTAGAGGAATGAGGCAGACTAGATGAAGCCATCGATCATCAGACAGCTTGCCTTTTTAGCGGTGGCTGCCCTGCAGGGCCGAGCAGGGGCGCGGCGACGGGCCGGCGGGGGCGGCGCGGCCGGGCCCGGGGCCGCCATCCTCCGGTATCGCTGCTGAGTTGATTTCCTTTGCGATTGAAATGGATGCATGCATCCTAACGTGTTAATTGAGACAAATGAAACAGACTGAAGTTGATTTTATCTGGTAGGGATCAATATTATGGACCACGCGGATTACAGCTGACAGAGAGGCAGACGGCAGTGCTGCGCTGAGGGTGGCCTTTGATACGGTCGGAGTCGCATGTTTGTTATGAGCGTGAGAGACAAATAGGAAAAGATAAAAGGCAGAGTACACAAATTAATGCGTGGACCTTTTGCCTCAATGCATTGTTGTCATTAGGGGGAGAATGTCAAGTGGGTCCTCCCTGGTCGGCTGTGTAGAATATTACAGGAGTGAATCTCCATCCTGTTTGACTCCCCATGGCACAGTAATAACAACAATCTAATGATGCACAATACATCAGGTATACTGAAGTCCCGCTATCCCGAAGCCAGCCAGGAATTTGATCTTAGGCTTGATAATGAGAATGGTGATGATGATGAGGTGGCTGAGCGATGATGATGGTGGTCTCCCTTGTTAGTGTGTCTCAGTCCTAATTACAGAGGGTTATTACAAGGCTGGATTTAAGAGCTACAGTAGGTAGACCAGACAGACTCAGACGGCGCTCACTGATTAACAGCCTCTAAATAAAATCCATTTCTACCATACAGGCTCGCACCTATTATGGGGAATTATTTTTCATGCCCAAAAGTTCTTTCTGCAACAAATCAAACGGATGTCTTAACCAACTTGATGTCACACAATTCTTAACAATATATGAAAAAGGAGGTCACGGCCAAATATTTATCATCGTGATTCAGTAACTCCTGAAATGTTCATCCGAAGATGGCTTGGTTTGGAAGAAAAATAGCAACAATAAAAGACATCTAAAAGGGCAAATTTGAATATTAATGCAAAAAGCTCTGGAGTGCTATTGAAGAAATGGAAACTTTACCCAAGTTAGAGACGCGGGGAGCTGGAGCTCATCCAGCTAACTGGCGGGTAAAAGATCCACAGTCCACTGCAGGATCAGACGTATAGGGCCTGATTACACGTAAATAGATTGCACTTTCCGTTTGCATGTGTTTTGGAGGTGATCTACTAACAACAACACCGTGACTGACATCACGTGCAAACAGTATTATTCAAATCAGGACTTTGTGTACAATGCAGCCTGTTTACACAAGAGTGATCCGTTGGAAAGCGTATCGCTCCGTGTTTGTTTGGTTGCGTTTGCCATGGAGTGATTGTGCGGAGCGCCGAGCCCCCAAAAGCACTAAATGAAACCATGAGACCGCGGAGCTGGATGTGTCAGCGGATGAAGTTATCAAACATGTTGGACCGTTACAGCAAATAAATCTGAATTTTGGAAGGAGGAAAAAAAAAAAAAAAAATCATAACACGGGAAATTACCAAAACAGTTTATGAAGTCAAAGTTTGAGGTTCAACACAGACTAATAAAGTCTGCAAATAAAGGCTGTGGGAAGCCAGCCGAGAAAAGGCCTGTCAACACAGTATCAGCAGCATGTCTGCCAGCGACTGAGCTTATTTACACCTCCTTTTCAAACACATTAAAAACAAATGCAATCATTCAAAAATCACATTGTATGTTTGGAAATGAATCTTTCAGGGTGTACTCCTCGCAGTATTTTGCACAACAGTGTGTGTTATTGTGTGTGTCTGCTCGCCTCGATCCTCAGTTGTCCAGCTTCCACAAATATGGGCGAGCAACACCGTCTTCATGCCCGTGAAAAACCTCAGTAGATCAGGCCCACACAGAGGCAATCACTCCCACTCTCACCTGAGCAAGAATCCAGCGTTTCATTGTAACCAAGCAAGTATTACGCTTGTTGGAGGGGAGATTATGGTGTGAGGTTGTTTTTCTGGAGTTAGGATTGGCCCCTTAGTCCTAGAGAAATAAACCCTGAAAGCTTCAGCATATCAAGGCATTTTAGACTATTTCTTGCTCCCAACTCTGTAGGAAGGGTTTGTAGGCGGGTCCTTCCTGTTCCAACGTGAATGCACACCAGTGCACAAAGTAAGCTCCTTAAAGATCTGGATGAGCCAGTCTGATGGCTGACCTCAACCAGAAAGATCACCTTTGGGATGAATTAGAGCAGAGACTGTAAACCAAAACTTCTCATTTAGCATCAGTGTCTGACCTCATAAATTAACTTCGGAAAAATGGTGGAAAGTTCCCCTGACCACACCTTGTTTTAACTGCCTACTACTGCAATGCCAGGTCCCGCTTGGAAAAGAGATTTTATACCTCAACGAGGCTTTAACCTGATTGAATAAAGGATATAATAATAAACATTGTGGAAAGCCTTTCTCAATGAGTTGGAGCACTTATAGCTGCAAAGGGTGGATCGACATCATGATAAATGCTTTGGTTTTAGAGTGGGATGTCATTCAAGTTCATCTGCACGGGCAATATAGTGCATATCGCATGTTTCCACTGCTTGAGTGGTCCCCAAAGTGCTTTCCACTGTTAATCACATTCACCCATTCACATTCACACACCAGTGGAGCGGTGCCAGGCAAGACGCTCAGTCAGTCCACCGGGAGCAGTTTGCGGTCTCGTGTCTTGCTCAAGGTGTGGACAGGGCAAGAACTGGGGAATCAAACCTGCAACTTTCTGACTGAGTGATGGCAACTCTACCAACGGTGGCACAGCCGCAGTACGGCCAAAAACATATTTGACAACCGCAGTCTGCAACTCGGATCCCATAGAATTCCAAATTACAAAGTAATTTAAGAACCCTCTTTTATTCAAATTGACATAGTGAAATAAAATACATCTAAAGTGATACTAATGTATATGATTAATTGCCAAAATTCAATTCCCTCATGGATCTCTGTAACATGTTTAATCTGCAAAAGGCTTCTGTTCTTGACACATGCAGGTGTGCAGGCTGGAAGTTTACACTAAGAGTCAGTGGTGCGCTGCACCTATTCCACTCAGGGGAGAGAGAGAGAGAGAGAGAGAGAGAGCCATTGAGCTGTTGATAAGTAGAGCTTTGGCCGCCCCTTGCAATACGGAGACCACCTCAGCCGGCCAACACCGGACTCAAACAGCGAAGGTCAAAAAGGATAAACCCTGTTATGCTCCATCGCTCTGTGGGGATATCTTGGCGTGTGTGCGCGTTTTACGTGTAAAAGGTGTGTGTGTGTCAGGCATGAGAAGGAGCATAAAAAGCCCTCATCATATAGTCCTGCACTCAGATATGCTCACGGTTTCCACTCTCGCTGCCTCCAACACTCACAAGCTGATTGCCATGAAAAATAATGCCCCTCTCTGAGGCGCTCCCATGTGCAGAGCTGAGCTAAACGCCACTTCTGTGGCTTCTCTCTGTCCTCGGCTCTGACCTCAGGGCCAGCTCTAATGACAGAAATGCACCTCTGAAGTTTTAAGGAAATGAACAACATGCGAAATCTTGCAAATCAGTCCCAAATATAGGTGCGACTACTGGGAGAAGCATTTTTATTTCTAAGACTGAGAGTCTGACAGTTTGCTGCTGCTCCTTCTTTTATATCGTGAGGTGAGCTGCAGAAGCCACAGAAACGTGTCAGTAGGTTTCAGGAGCACCTGGATATTGTTGTTTTGCCACCTTTCTTCACATTAACCTGCAGTCTCTACAGTTTTCCGGGTGTTATCGAGTGAAGAAATGCTGCATGTGCTTGCCACCGCATTTACTTTTCCCTCTCTCTTTTTTAAAATGTATTTTTCTGCATCTGGCCCTGGCGTGGAGGGGCCGGGGGGGTTTGGTCAGAGAGGTGCAGGCTGGTGTCAGCTGGCCGGCGGGCATGCGGTTCAGTCGCATCACATCGCCATCACGGAGCGCTTTCTGGCTCGGATCTGATGTGCTAATGTTCAGTCTCCAGTCTCAACCTCCCCCCCCCCTTCTTTTCTTCTTTTCCTTGATAACTCAGATCTCTTTGTCTGCCGGTGCAAGCCCAAGTGTGGATTTGTGCACTGGTAACATTTAGGGAGCATTTAAAAAACAAAATAAAACCTGACCAATTACTCAGCACAATTAACCTCTGATTGAGAGCATTTTTCTGAGTGATATGCAGGTGGTTCACTGTTCTAATTTCACACAAGCCAAAATCTATTTACTTCCAGTTTTTTTCCCCCCTGCACAGGGGAAGCACGGACCTCCTCGATATCTATTCTGCGTCAATTAGCAACAGATGCCTTCTTGCTAGGCGCTAACCCTAATTGTACGTGATGAGCAATGCTAATCGCCCCGGTGCTGCCTGACCTTCGTACAGCTGTAAGGGGCAACTTCTTCCAGACACGGCACACACACACACACACACACACACACACACACACACAAACGCACACACACACTGTGCTCCCCAATATTCCAAACTGAGGGTGGCTGGGGGCCACTGGGAGCGGGTCTGGTTTGGCGACCACAAATTAGCTGCTGTAATTGCATATCCCTCCCTGCGCCCATAATTTTTCAGGCCTGTTTGGTGCAGTGGGGAGAGTTTGTTTGTTTTGGTGTCAAGACGACTTAAAATCAAAATGAGGACCTCCGGTGCACATGTGGACCCCTGAGCCAAATGGCAGCGCCATATCCTTAAATAGCCCCGCCTCTCCCACTGCGCAGCACGGCCCACAGGGAGACGGCGAAAAAGAGCGGAAGTACGAGCTGAATGGAGGCACGCAGGCTGCGAGCAACCAGCCTTTTTCTAATTTCCATGAGTTTTGCTGCTGGCTAATACAAATACATGGTGTGCTGTAAGAAACGCCACCCCCCCTGACAGTGATTAAACAACAGCTGTGACACAATAAATATCCCAAAAAATCATTCAAAAGATCGCCGTCCGGCTCCGGGCCGCGAGAATCATTCAGGGTCACCCAGCAGAACGCAACTGTTTGGATAACAAATAAATAAGCAAAAAAATATCTCAGTCCTGAATATAAAATATTACATTACAATGTGAGTTCAAGCTGTTTTAGATTTTGCTGTGCATGTACTGTATTGCCATGAATGAGGCTGTTTTGTTACAAATCACAGACATAAGACGTGTACTGTGATACTGTCGTCCAAAATACAAGTAAATACGATCCCTGCGAAACGGAAATATCACAAAGTACGAAGCTTAATGTTTCATATTAACAGCAGTAACCTCAGGCTAATTGCAAAGGCTTAAGCAGGGCTTACAAGTGTGTGACGCAGAATAAGGAAGCAGTGTGTGTTTGTAGACCACCAGGAGAAAAGGAGTGTTGGCTTCATTCAAAAGTCAGATTCACCAAAGACAGTTGCTTTCAGATGATGCTGCTCGCTTCAAAAAATGTGCAAGCCAGCAAACAGCCAAACGAGCATAAATCACATTAATTAGCTTTGCAGCTGTAGTCGGGCCCTGTTGATGCCTCAGTGGCTTTTGCAAGATAAGAAATCCTTATGCCATAGTGTAAATACAAACAGCAAATCAAGATCGAACAACAAAGACCAATTAGAGCTTTGGGTTGATCATTTAGGCTCATATTTAGATTAATTATACTCTTGAGTATCTGAAAATAAACATTTAATTCAATCCTATCTTAATCAAAGGCGCTAAATTACCTGAGAAAATCCTCTTTATCCTCAGCTTTAACTGTGATTTAATCCCCTTTTATTCCTGATGAATTGTAAATTAAGACTTGACTGGGGAAGACTTGAAGGGAGACAATTTAAGCAGCAATTACACTTAAACAAATGCGCAAGATAAATATTTCCTTTCCAATGCAAGTTTTGTGTGAGTTTATGATAATTTTTTCACGGCGCAAGCTTTGCTCTGTTTCCGATGAACTCTTATTAACCGAACTGTCTCGAATTAAGATTACATTGTGTGTTGAGTATGTAGATGTATTTGTGAACACTGAACAGAGAAAAATGAGGTGGCCGAGGCAATTTAAAGCACTGCTAAGGCACTCCATATTTTAAATATTTGCACACACACAAGAATAAAATCGACCACGCTCTTTGATATGAGCATTATCACAGTGTTTCTATAAATCACGACAGGCCTATTCTGTTGAGACGTGTTATTTACCGTAAACATTTCTTTAACTGTGGACAGTCTGAGCCCTGAGCGGAATTTCATTTTTGCATAATTTGTTCCTTTGCATTAGAAAAAAACTAAAAGCAGCTAATTTGGGGCTCGGAAGCACAAAAGTACCATCAAAAGCCTGACAATGTAGTTGTGAGAAGGTTCCTGGTAATGTTGGTGCCAAACACCAAGGCGAGGAGCATTTGTCACTGAAGCTGATGCCAAGAAAAACACACACACACACACACACACACACACACACACACACACACACACACACACACACAAAAGGAAAGAATCTTGAAAAAATATGGACTTCATTTATCAGTTTAAACAAGTGGGTACCACCCACGTGACGGCATGTTTTTTTTTCTGAACGTGTTTCATTTCCAGCGTTTCTGAGCAGGGTGGTGTATCTGCAGGGCACGCTTAGCGCTAAACAGCCTGACGTGAATCTGACTCCTCACGACCGCGGCGATCCAGCTACATTTGGAAAATTAATTTGAGAAAAATAAGAAGAAAAGCATAAATTTGAAGTCTACCGTTGAAGGTTTTTTTCTTTTTTTCCACACTCTGTCAGCCTCCTGGGCTTCGGCGGTTCACACTGCAGCTGTCAGTTAAGCGGCTATTTGACACGTGCCGCGGGACTCATTTATATGGGCAGAAGGTTTTAACTGGAGGCTCGCATGCAGAGCGCTCGCCTCTGGAGCTCGGTGAAGTCTGCTCATGACCGCATCCTTCGTCCGCCACAGCAGAGGACCACCGTGACCACCGCCGGTCGGGACCCCAACCGCCACGGCCACGGAAAATTCTCGGTGGTGAAAGTCGTCTTCCAAGCAGCCAAACAATTTTTTCCTCTTCTCAGAAGAAAGACGACGAGAATAAAAGTGAAACCCTGCCGACGTCGAGCTTGTTCAGGCCTTTTCACATCTCTCATTGTTTAAAAGCGAACTGGGCGACCGTTACTAAAATACCATCAGGAACTCTGTGACTTCATAGTTGGACGGCGGGCATCCGGACGATCCTCCGGCACAGAACGAGTCAGTGTGGGAACAATGTGCTGACATGGTCGCTTCTGTCAACACGAGGTGAAGCTGCAATTATCTCATTCTGCCGCTGATCGCCTCCATGTGTCTGTAGAAATGCTTTATCACCAGACCAAACATGGGGTTCTGTCTCCATCCATGGATGGAATATTAATCAAAAAGTTCTCGCTTTTAGAAAAAAAAAAAAAAAAAAAGGTATCCTCTATGGGGCATGTTACCTGTGTAACATTCATTCAAGCAAAAACCTTTTTTTTCAAAACCAAACATGTTGTTTCGATGAACAAACCCTCCTGAGTCGGAATCAAAGAGCACATTTCTGAAACGACTATAAAAAAAAAGAGCAAAAATAAATGTGGCCGTGAGAAATGACAGCGTGGACACAGAAGAGCCGCAATTAAGCTGGAAAACATCAGCAGTAAACATCATATCCTCATACTTGAGGACAGACATGAAAATGACTACAGTTTTCTCAAAGACTGTATGAATTTTATGTCATTGTCCATTTCTAGTCGCAAATAATAGCCAGATGTTCGGAGAGACTTATAATAATCTGGACAACAGTATCTGAAATTCAGTTACCTCAGACACAAAGATCATGTTTGTTTGGGTCATGTTGTTACACACAGTGCATGAGTTACTCAGCTCTGACTGACAGTATCCTTCCATTCAGGGTTTTCCCACTGAATGTATTAATTAAGTCATTGTTAGAATTTCTGCTTAATTCTGTCTTTATTATCTGGTATCTGATCTGGACTGTAATCAGAGCAACTGAGGTAAACACTTTAAGATAAACACTTTTAAATTAAAAATATCAAATTATCGCCTCTTCATTCCGATAGTCCTTAACAGCATGTTATATATACATATTGATTAAAAAACAAAGAATATGTATTACAAACCAAACTTTATTGAATCAGACAACATATTGAATACGGGCATGTCTGTTATCAGTTCGGGGAGGACGATGCAGTTTTAATACTTAGAATTAGTTAGCTCTACAATGTTTCATTTAAGATGTTTACTCTTAGCTTTTTCCTGTTTCCTCGATTTCTTCTCAAAAACTTGAGGAAAGAAGGCATGCTGGGAAAAGGCATTAGTAGCAGGAAACATCCCCCCCTCTGGTTTCTACACAAATCGCACCCTGTCTGAAGATAATGTGTTCTGATGTGAGAGGAATATATTCATGATCTGACTAAAACACCACATAAGATGAAGATTTTGTATGTTTTCAGGGGACAAATTAATTTCATGTTTTTTTACAGAATCCAGATTTACAGAACAGAATCACGAACATGTTTGTCTTTTATTTGAAGTTACGTCACAATTTTGTGCCTCTGAGTTTAATTCGGAACTTATTTGGATGTTTGCCGGTAGAATTATATAACTGTGATTTTGAACATGGCGAGGGTTTCTTGCATTGTGTGCCAGTGTGAGATGAGGATGGAGTCTTGTGGGTACGAGTGTCACGCTCACACGCTGCTCTATGTTGATGAATGTGTTGTTTCCCAGCCGACATGCTATGAGTTGTTTGTGAACAGGCTGTGCTAAACCATAACGGAGAAAGCGCTGTGGATATGATTTACAATGCTTCATAAGCGTAATTAATACAGGTCCTAATGATGTCAAGTGTGGCGAAGCTTCCAACACTCTTTGTATAATTCATGACCCCTGTGTTGTCATTCTTCTTCTTCTTCTTCCTTCTTCTTCTTCTTTTCCAGGCGACATTCCCTCCAGTGTTCGTGTTTCCTGTGCTGGGAAAGTTGCTGTTGCCACAGAGATGAGGCAGAAAAACATCTTTCTCTGGAAGCAGTGGAGAAACAGATGAATGTTAAAGATTATCCGCCCGAACCAGCTTACGTTTTTTTGCGTTTAAGGCTCTTCATCTTTCCGTTATTCCGCGCATATCTCATTCTTCTTTTTTATGAATCCTGCAGCCGCGAGTAAATAATAAATATGTTCTTAGAATTCTGCTTGTTTTCCACTTTGTCTTCGAGGTACTCGCAGCAACATGTGCTTCAGGGCATAAATACCCAAACAGATGTTGAATTAGTAAAGATTTTGAGCAAATGGTCTGCTAATTCAGGAGCTTCCAAAACCGCAGCGATAATCACAAACCAGTTTGTTCGTCTCCAGAAGCCTTCAGTAAATGCTAATCTGGGCCTGAACTCAAAGAAACATCTCGTCTTGCCAGTGATGGCTGTAATATTTTTCTAAAAGTCCCTTTGAGGTCTGCCAGTGGTGGTGCCTGTGCTCTAAAAATGTCAGTCACTCTGAGGAGGTTAACCCCGGCCCTACGAGAGAGCTGATGGAATATTACACAAATAGACGGACTGTATCTGATCCCAGCTCAGCATGTTGTAAGACCATCCTATTCCAATCTCGCCTCTCTCTGTCACCTCATTAAAAATACAAAGAGGGTAAAGAAGGGCCAGTCCTGAGCAATCTCCATTAAAGCTGCCAGTGAATACAGGAGCGTTAATGTCATTTAATGCTGTTTCATCTGAAAAGCCACATTAGAGTCAGATTTAGTAATCTGGGTATGCCCATGCTCGTCTGTATGATGTCATTATGCTAAACTGACCTTTATAGCCAGATTATGAGTGGTGGAGGGAATAGAAAGAGGCTTTGGAAAGGGAATTAACACGAAATGAAAAATGGTGTATTTAGCATATGGGTGATGAAGTATTCAGCAGCATTTTCACCCTAAGTGCCATCGACTACAAATCATAGCGAGAGTGACAAAATGTAGTGTGTAGATTGATCAGCTCATAACATGTCTTTAAATTAATGTTTAGCTCTTTCAGGAATTCTTGGTGTCTTCGTTTCACTTTATTAAACCATCCCAAAAAAGGTCCAGTAAAAAACCCACAGCACTGTTCTGAATCCTGCGTTTCTTAAGTCTACTTGTTCCATTGAAAGGTTTTCTCTCCCCGCAGTTTGATCCCTCTTTTCTTTACACTTGGACAATATCGAGCAGAAGAGGAGCTTCTGCAGGCAGCCGTCCCTTTCCTCCTGACGTGTGGAGAATCAGCTGCTCGCCTCATATAATTCTTAATATCTTCTACACTAAATCAGGACAGGCAGACACACAGGTGGCCGGGGCGAGAAAAGGTCCCTGCACAAGGATTGATACTCCAAGATTAATCTGGAAAGTTGCGCTAATATTGATTATTTCAGAATATTTAGAGACGTTAGAGTTCTTTCATTTCCCTGCTTAAGAAAGACGGATAGAAGCATCGACTGTTTCAATCCCCCTCCTCATAACCAACTGGATCTGAGAACTGGTGTCTTCTTATGAATGGAATCACAAAAGAAACGTGCACGCTGAAAATAACATGAAGATATTAGTGTTTCCTGAATACATGAAGACTGCAGACACACAGCCTTAAAATAATATTATTTGCTCAGGTTTTGATTAAACAATATATTTTGCTCATCCAGTTACTTTGATGCTTTAAATGTCTGTTTCCTGATGTATTGACTATTTGTCTGACTGTTTGTGAAAGTTAGAATATGAGGTTCTGACCCTGGCTCTAAAATATTAGCCGCCTAACTGATCTGGGTATTGATAAACCACACTGTATCGATCAAAGCTCCCATCGGACCCGTGTTGTTGTGATACTGAACCTGATGACTTCGGGGGTTTATGAACAACTGTGGCGTGATTGCTCATCACATAGAGGGCCGGCTGCATTTTCCATCGGTTTAATGTCCACACGGGCATTTCTTAAACTTCAAAAATGTTGAAAGTAGGTGCTTTAAAGATTCATATTATGCAACATAACCCTGAGATTTGGACTTATTGCACTTATGGGAATATTGTGGTGAGATTTTCTGTTTATTGAGATCTCACACTGTTTCAGCCATATCTGGCTATTCTAAATGGAATGAAAATTATTAACATATTGACTTGTCAATAATGGATAGTTACACAATAAATAGATCAATAATGTAAAAACGTATGTATATTGAATGAATAAATTTGATGACTACAACATCCACTATGCCTACAATCAGGATGCAAAATGCACAAAACAGCCAAACATCTTTTATTTTGAAGAAATGCAGGCCACTTTATGTCAGTAAAATATTGCTTTCAGTTGTTGCAATTTGAAAACTGGTTTAATGCCTCTTCCATAATGTAATCACCAATCAATATGTGACAACTGAATTATCGGCAAAGTTTCCCATGATATAAATATTTTATCAGAGTAATGGCTTTATTCCGTTTAAATTGGCCAACATTATTACACCAATAGTAGATCTTAATCATTGGTCTTTATTAAGATATTGGTTGCTACGAGTTGTGGAGAACATGGAGATTGTTCTCAGAATTACTTCAACATTTTAGACTCTCTGTAGTTCACCTCTAAGAGGACAGAAACTTGACTCTTGTGCAGACTCAGTCCACTTGAATGTGAGCGTTCAAGCCTCTTCAGATCAGCTGTGATGTTGGAGCAATCACACCAGAGTTCATTCTAATCACATCAAAACTTGACTGGTGTGAAAACACCCTTACATCCAGGTGTTCGTCACAGTCGCGCCGTCAGGCGTTTAAGCGCGGCGCCTTTATTAAGCACCGCTGGCACCTGACACGTAGCAAAGCGCTTCTTTACATGCAGGCACTAAGTGCATCACATGTCAGGTCTGGTTCCTGCTCTGCCGACATGACGAGCGCTTACTGCACAGTGGGCAGATTCATCTTACACTTCCTTATCATGTCATTATCACAATGTCATGTCATTATCATAATTATTATCATGTTACGGAGAAAGTAATTGATGGGTCAGCTAAACTCATCTCTAAGGAGAAGGCACCCCCTTGTTAGTGATCCCTCCAAAATTGCCCGGTGAGCATGTTGGAGGCGCGTGTGTCGCCGAGGTGCGACTGTCAACACTGTATCACCAGGTGGCGGCGGTGGCGGGGGGCACTTTTGATTGCAGAGTAAATCTGCTAAATATACCCGGCGCTTCAGAAAAGATGGCAAAACAGAGCAGTTTCCCGCAGACAGGAGAAAAGAGATCATTCCGACTCCGTCTTCTTTCCCTCCACCCCGTGGGACTCCGCTAAAGCGAGAGAGGGCTTCTTTCAGCGCTGGTAAATGGACCGCCTCCGTCCTCCAGGAGAGCCACCATGCCTCACTATAACGGTCAATCTCCTCTTCAATTGGCCCTGCCTCGCCTGAAGCCGGACCAAGATTCAGAAAGTATTTATTTGACTTTCTTGGGTCTGACACGTCCTCGCGTCTACGAGTTTCGCTCTGTAATGTAGAATACAAAAACAATACTTTAAGAATACTGGCAGGTGAGCGCGCTACAGCTCTGGTTCAACACGGCACCATCCTGTCTGAGTCACAGTTTATGTTGTTGTGCTTAGCATGGATGTTCTCCGTCAGTCTTTGTCTAGACAAGCAGTTAAAATGCACCAAGAAAAGAAGAAGCAGCTCCTTTTCGCCCATTCCTTTCTCACGTCTTGTCAGCGGCGCTCTGTCTGAAGCCAACGGGAATGTCTCAGCAAAGATCAGAGTGACAGAGACGCTGACAGTCGAGGGAGTGACAGTTATGGGGACAGGAACACTCCCATGCTCAGTGCTCATGCACTATTCCATCATTAGCCAATGAGGCGCTCATAAAAGTGAGTTATGTGCCACGAGAGGGGAGGTTCCATATGGCACAAGTGATCCAGAAAGGCAACGTGTCACAAAAGACCCCTGGAGCCCAACAAGTCAGCTTTTACAGGGGCCTCCCTCCCCGTCATTAATTGATTTTAATAACAGGCTGCGAGGGGGCAGAATGCGCCCATTCACTGGGCTGATGGGGCTTTTCCCAGGTCCCTCAGCGAACACTGCGGCACTTAGAGCTGTTTGTTTGGATTGCCTCTAGTGTGTGCGGCTCTCGGGCCAGATCGGTTACTCAGTCAGACACATACTCAATGTCCCGGCCGTTCACTCACTCCCTCACTCACTCAAACATTTGTTCATTTACCAGCTCAATAATTTCTTCACTCAATCACTGGCCCGGCCATTTATGCGCACGTTTATTCATCCCTCACTGCTCACTCACCGAGGGCTATTGTTCCTTTAAGCGAGGTTCAGGTGGGCATGATTAGTGTCTTTAAACTGGTCATGTAACCTCAGCAAGTGCACCAAGTTCTTTTTACCTGAAAAATGAAAACAATTCATGAACTTAAGTTTTCTCCTCAATCTGAGAACAAGTTTTCACATCAGATTAAACTCTGTTTTTCCAGGGAGGCGCGTGCATTTCTTTTACCCAGCCTCCCATCACGTCCCTGTCTCATCCATACTCCAGACTCAAAGTGAAAAATCCCTCATTTTGCATGTTTTTACGCTTTGCTTTGATTGTTCAGCAGTCTGACTGAAGGGGAAGGGGTTGGGGGATGATGGGGAAGGGATATGGGGGGAGCTGGGCCTGTCATAACTGCATAATACAACCATTACTCCTGTGCAGCTGAATTACCACTGATGGAAATGGGATTTTGGAAGCTGTATGGTTTGTAATTATGATATACATATATGCATAGATTCTTTTTTCTTATTCGGAAAAGAAGCTGCGGTGTGATATTTTTATGTGTTTTGCTCTATATGCAACTCTAAATGTACTCCTGTCTTTATCTGTTTACGTCTGCGCACTAACTGGCTGGAAACAGGCGTGTCGTTTATGTATTTTTCATGGACGGTGGCGGGGAGCCGCGGTCCATGTGACCCCATGATGCAGCCTTTTGCCTCTGCGCCTCGACGCCAACCTCTCTTTGAGACTGACCCTGTGCTGAACATCTCTCTGAATTTCTGAAGGCTGAGGTTTGACACTCCTAAACAGGCAAAGGGGGTCATGCTGACTCATTCCAGCGGCGAAGCTGTCTGAAGAGTTATCAGCCTCTAGAATACCAATTTTTCAAACTCCCTCAACCAAATACCACACATAGAGCGCAGGCAGATTCTCCTGCAGTGAGTAATGCCAAGATAAGATATAGAGAATATTTGCTTTTATACCCTCGCTGTCCATGTGAGCAGTAAAATGTATTACTTTCAGCTGCGTATATCAAGCTGGGATTTTTTTCATTTTATGCGACACTGTATTCAGTGTTATTATAATAAGCGTATAGCTGAAGCATGCAGGAACTGGAGGCTGCATGTATGGTTTTCAGTGTGCTATACCTAAGGCAAAGGGGCCTCCGTGGGAGGTTTTCTTTGGAAAGCACCTGGGTGTGAAAATAGGGCCTCCCAGTCTGGCCTGAGAGGCTGTGTAAACACAGGTTCCAGTCGGGCCGGCCCGGACTGAATTGGACCTCTCCAAACAGAAAGCATGAGTCAGCCTCAGGAACCCATCCACGGTCCTCCTTCAGGGACAATCGGCCAAAAACAGCCTGGAAAATGTACATGCTATAAGAGTGATGGGGGTTCTACACCATATAATCTAAGAACATATGCAACTTTAAACCTTACACACGTTTAGCTGAGGATTTAACCCTTTATCAGCCAGGAGACTAACTTGTGTATTTCTTATACTTCCTCTACACTAGTGAGCTGATGAAAATCCCAGGACAGATGATTAAATGAATGAAGGGAAGTACATTTCTGTTAGAAATGTAGCTCTTGAACACATACTGTATATTAATGATGTTCTTGCAACGGGTTAAGAAATGTTGGATTATTTATTATTAACTTTTTATTTGAAAATAAATGCATGATAGCAGTGAGTGAACTGAAGAAGCTGAGCATAAAAAACAAAGAATAAAAAAACTGAGCTGCTTTAGAATGAAAGGAGAAAGCCGACAGAAGGTGCTGGACGCTGCACAGTCATCTTTATGTCCACGTCTGGTTGAGGGGAGGACTTTATTAAGGCGTTCAGGCGTCTGAACTCTGGAGAGAGGGAGACTTTCTCCTCATCTCCGGTCTGCGTGAGCGGAGAGGCCGGGGCCTCACACTCCACTAAGGAATATTTATCTTTCCAGCTGGTTAGATGGATTAAATGACCATTCCACAGAGGAGGGAGACGCTGAGGAGGAGAAAAGGAGCCTAAGAGAGGGAGAAGTGAGGGGATGGAGAAAGTTTTGGTGGATGAAATGTGCCGCGGAGAAAGAGCGTGAAACGAGGGTAAAGGAGGGGACCGCTGCTAGTCTGCATCAAAATAAAGCTATAAAATGACTTAGCAAGTCACATTTACCCCCAGCTGCGACAAATATGATTGTGACTCCGTCTCCTCTCACTGGTAGGAGGGGGGGGGAGGCATGCAAAAACACACTCATGCACGCACACATACACACACTCAATGATACCCAAAAACTCTGAGCTAATTAACTTCCTGACACATTCACAGAAATTCATTTCAAAGACAAAAGCATATGCTCATGCAAATGTGATGGGAAACCGTTAAATGCTGAGATATCTGATGCAAATGGAAAATATTCCTCACTCGCTCACTCACTCACTCACCACTCTGGCAGTCTGATTTTGACTTGGCATTATTTGGAAGTTACTATTCTCCCACACAAACAGCTAAAGTGCCGCCGCTTCCTGTCAAGGTCAGTCCAAAGTCACACTCCGAGATCTCAATGATCATAAACCCGATCGGAGGAATCAGAAACCGGCATAAATGTCAAGATTGTCTCGCCACATAAATGGCACGTCATCATCGACCGAGTTTCGTATAAAAAGGGACAAAAGTCTCATTACCTGGATTGTTCATTTTCCTTTTCATGTACTCAGGACTCCATTTAGTACCCTAAGAATTACACATAATCATCCCGCTGATATGAGCATAAAACAGCAAATAAAGGAGTGTAATAACATCAAAGACCTGTCCTGTGAAATGTGATGCCGGGGTATTCAGACAGGAATGTTGAATGGGTGGCAGCTATGTGTGTGTGTGTGTGTGTGTGTGTGTGTGTGTGTGTGTGTGTGTGAGAGAGATTGTGGTTATGCAAAGTGCAATCTAAGTGGGGAGCTGAAGTCATGGAAATTTCCCCCTATAAAAGTGAAGCATGACAATGGATTTGGAGCATCAAGGCCCACAGGATTATGGGGGATCACATAAATCCCCCCACACCATAATTTTAGCAAACCACATCAAGCTCCATGTTAAGGGTTAATAATCCAGTTCTCCACCTCTGCTTGCTCCCTTTGCATCCAACCTCAAATCCGTAACATTGACATGTGTTTCCAGATGAAGAGAATACAAAGAGGGCCAGACACATGCATACTGTACACATCTATAGGGGCAAACAGAAGAAGAAGAAGAAGAAGAAGAAAAAGAACAGGCCGATGCTGGTATTTCTGCTGGTGCTATAAGCCTGGCAGACGTGCAGGAGCTTACCACACACCTCAGACCCGCACAAAAATGGACTGTGTTCGCAGGTCTGTCATGTCTCTGTGCATCTGACATCATTGGGGTGTTATAACTGTTGGCAGGGTGTCACACAACGGTACGATCCCCCCACCACCACCACCACCCACACACCCTCATCCACCTTGACCCCGCCCTATTCACACTCCCAGCACGGCATCATCTGCAGCTCGGAGGGATCAGAGCAGTGGATCTCATCCCCCGGAATCGATCTGCGTGTTATACGACAAGTCCGGCGACTCTCCTCCGACGACCCCATCCCCGCACCTACCCAACACCTTCATCAGGGGCCAGAATTTCATTTTGCTAAGGGCGCCACATGAGAACCTGGGACCGCTTTATCAAGCCAGCCCATCAGTTCAGTGCAGAGTGCGACACTGATTTGATAAGCTGTTGTTTTTGCTTTGTTTTAGTCAAATTATTCATGAATTTTTGGCATCTTCGGACAGGTGATGGTCACTGAAATTATACTTTTACAACACAGCATGAATTCAGTCTATGAAAACTAAAGCAGCAGCTTTCCTGAGGAAATCAAGTGACTTGTATCGCACGCAGTCCTAATTAGATTCAGTTATATTTCCACTGACCCCTTGCAAGCTGGTCTGGGACACGTAATCTGCCGCAGTACCCGTGTATGAGGTTACACACACACACACACACACACACACACACACACACACACACACACACACACACACACACACACACTTCTATCTATTTGGAGAGCGAAGCGTGCCACGAGGAGAGCGCCCGCTCCTTTCCTCTATTAGCTTGCTGTCGGAGGGAAGGCAGGGATAACATATAAGCCAACGGGATTAGGGGGCAACAAAGCATCAGGCTGAAGAAATCCCTCCCAGCCTTGGGGTCCAACTGAGGCCTTCGCTGCTCTTCGGCTGCGCGGAAGCTAACGGAGCCTGTACCCAAACGACAGCCGCTTCACGCCGCGCTCTCATCCAGTTCGACTCTCCCGTACACGACCGCCACGGCCATCGTTCATTTCCATCCCTCCTTCTCCAGAAGTTACCACTAAATACTGATCACCATGCATCCAAGAGGTGAGCTGCAGTCTGTGCAGCCCTATTTGCCTTTTGACGGACATGATTATAGTTTTCTACCTGTGAGAATCGCTCCCCATCTGACAGGCTCACCTGCTTTAACAACATACACTGCATCTTGTCCAGCATTTGCATTTCAAAGAAGGTGTAAGACCCTACATCATGAGCTTGATGGCTGCCTAACAGCGGCGTGGCTCCCTATACGAAGTGTTGAGCTGGAAGTAAATCCTTGTGATTAATCAGGTCTGAAGCTAAAACATAATAATAACCCCCTTTATATTAATGCACAGCTCATAGCTTGAACAGCTCCGTGGAAAGGCCATTAGTCACCAGCTCCCCGCAAAGCCACAATTAAGCAGTCACATATTACTCTCCCCCTCGCCCTCTGTTTCCAACTTTAATCACAGCGTTGTCTCCTTCGTTATGCATTCTGTTCCTGGGCGATCGTGTCTTCAGGCCCCGACTCGGACATGAAATTCATTTTATTTTCCTATTTGTTAGGCCGTGTTAACAGAGGTGCAGTTTTCCCACCTCTTAAAACGGAAGTGGAACACTGAGCCAGAATTCCAACTTCAACGTTATCGGTGGGAAAAAAGTGAAGCTTTTTTTTTGGAAATATATCTCTGTGAATATAGATATTATTTTAGACCATTTTTGAAGTACATTTTGCACTTCATCACCCGCTGTTCTTTCAAGTGAGAAAGTGGGTGTATGAAAAAAAGGGAACTGACAGATTTTGTAATTGTTATAGAAATCTTATTTGAATTCAGGAGCTTACTGTTTTTTTTCCCCCTTTTTTTTCTTGAGAGGGACACTTTAAAAAGCTGTCATGCACACCAACCAGGCTTTCCCTTCCTCCCTCTCCTCCACTCCTTTTTTTTTTCCCTGATATCCTCCAATTTTGCCCATGCCTCGGCAAATTTGTCGTGGCGCGTGGGCCCGTTTGATTTCATTAAACAGAATATTTAAGCATAAAAATTGTTTAATCGTCTCATGTCATTAGGAGATGGATTTCATTTTGCATATATTTGCATACTTCCCCCTCAAATTAAACCAGGCGAATATGCAAATGCAGAGGCCCAGGTTATGGCGGAGGTGTTTATTGTCATCACTTCAGGCAGTTCCACACTGCAGCGCCTCCGCAGAACAGGGGTGACAGTAACATCTGGAGGCCTGGGGGTTGGGAGGGAGGAACGGGTGGAGGCAGAAGGTGTAGGTGTGGGGATGAAAGAGTGTTAAAGGCTGCTGTTCGGTTTTTGGCATTTGCACACCGATTCACCGCCGCAATTACCGCAGGATCTAGTGCACCAAGAAAAAAGAAGAAGAAGAAGAAGGAGAAAAAAAAAAAACGACTATCCATCATCACACCATACTTGCTGCTGTAATTACCAACTTTATCCCTCGTGCTTTGGACGTCCCCGCGCTAAAACGTATAGTGAGCCAATAAAGACATAAAACACAGCACTGTTCTTTCAACTGTAGCCTCTGCATGTGTTTTTATCAGCTGTTCTGCTGCTATTGTCCACATGGCTAAGCACTGTTGCTAATGAGGCAGTAATTAGCAACAGCGTAACGCTTCTTCACCCGTGCTTAAGTCCTCGCTCATTTTTTTTTTTTTCTCCCCCCCTGCACTGTAATTTTCTCATGCTGCAATTTCAGGCATCACAGCAGAATTTGTTCCAGCACAATAAAAGTTTGAACTGCAAAGATGAATAGGGCAAACCATTAGGCCAAGTGATTACAGCTTTAGAGAAATGGAAATGTATGGTCTGACTCTAACCTCATTTAATCCCCTATCAGAGGAGCGCACTAAAGACGATACAGCGGAGGTTACGCTGTCAGGTCTGTAATTTCCTACACATTTCTTCAATATTTCACCCTGTGGTTCAGTTCTGACTAGATATCACATCAGCAGCGTCGCTTATGTAAAAGTAAATCTAATCAGAACGATAATGAAATAGTTAAAAACATGTCCGTTCATTTAGAATTGATCTGGTTGCAGAAGTTTCTCACTTTGTCACAATACGATCAGAACATCTGGAGTTCTAATTTCTCCAGTTTCCTCCAAATATGTGAAAAACATGCACCTGATGTTAGTTGTGGGGTCTAAATTCCCTGTAAGTCTCTCTGTGTTTGTGTCTCTTTGGATGGGTGACCTGTCCATGTACCCCGCTTCAGTCAGCCGGGACCCTGAGCTGGAAAAAGTGGTACAGAGGATTAATGGGTAATAGTCTGATGCAAAAAGAAATCTGTCACTTTCTTTAAGACAGATTTAACTGAAGGATATTTAATCAGTCTAAAGGATCATTGTATTCAGGGTGTAATTATAGAAGTAAGTATCCATTAACATGACGGGTGCTGAAGAATGTGGAGAATTAAAATGAACCAAAATGAATATAGCCTCAAAAAAAATCTAAGTTTTGTGTGTTTTTTACTTGGCAATTCTACAAAAGAAGTGCCAAACAAAACAGAATAAAAAATAGGGCAGTGTTCTACTTGAAAGTCTCAGGCTGAAAAGAGTGTGAGACTCTCCAAATAGATCCAGATTCAACAGAGCCCCCGATCCGGTGCTTATTTATCCTGTTTGTAACAAGCTGCGGGGACAGAGGAGAGACTGAAGGCTGAGTGACCTGCCGGCATGTTACTGTATACGCCTGTGACAATCAGACAACAGTAGAAAATATAGATCCTGACAAATAATTACCCTCATATGTGTTTCCGTCTGCCCAGCTGGAGCAGGTAAGCCTGCTGCAGACAGATGAAGCTCCAACACGGGGTCTGGGTGAGAAACAAGGGCCTTGTAGTGACTTTGCAGAATGGCAGAGGCCTGATGACACTCAGCCCCAGTGGCAGGGACCGGGGTAATAAATCATGGGCAGTGGCAGTCAGATAAACGGTGCCGTGAAGCTGATTGGGAGGAGAAACTATTGTGACGAGTGTGCGATGGTGAGGAGGCACTGACGACCTGTGTGAATAAGGGTCACCACTCCTCGGAGGCAGACCCAAACAGCTCCCCGCGTCTTAATTTACCCTGAAAAGCCATTACAGCCTCTCAGCTCGCTTCTTTCTGACCCTCCCCTCATCTCTCCCCCTCGCAGAGGAACAGTCTTTCTGCAGGACCTCGATGGCCCTTAAGCGCCACGCTCCGAAATGAGCTCTCCTCTCTGGGAGAGGCTTTGTTACCGACCGAGGAGCCGCTGTCTCACTGAGCGCCGGACCCTCTGCTGGCCGTTCAGGTACTTCAGGGCAAATTCATAACATTCACATGCAATATTTTTATTGGTCTCAAGAACGGCTTGAGCTGCCAAGAGAAGATGACGTGATGCATTTTTCCAGTGACTCACTGCTCAATGCTGCGCTACCAACACTGCCAACATCACATGTCGACAAAAATCTCAGGTACTTACACTGTTCTTAATGAAGCTGTGTGCGGCACAAAATAGATGTAAGCCCTTGTTTTCCGTTTGTTGAACACCCTGCTCACATGAACTCAATTATTCCATCTTCCGAAGCGTTTCAGTGTTTGGGTGTGTTTCTCTGACCGGTGGTTTGTTTAGTTGCTGCTAACAGAAGTGTTTGGTACAGAGTTCTCAGGACAACCCTAAGGAACATAATATTAACTCTTTACATTACAACAACATATACTTATTTATATAGCAAAGATATACTGTGTTGAATTGCAGCTTCTTCATTAATTCTAAATAAAATGGCCTGAAGAGAAGGAAAAGAAACGAAATAATCAAACTGTAAAAGACTGTTATAGTCAAAATAACCTTTTTCACACATTAGAAGTTCTAATATTTGGCAATATGGAGTAAATGTCCCTTACAATACTTCCATCTATCCTCTATAACCACTTCATTCACTCCTATGAACAACTTTAGAGCCACCGAACATGCAACACTTCTACACTTATCCTCAGAGCAGTTATTCACACAGCCGTGCTGCATTTTTCTGAAGTAAGGAATTAAACATCTCACGCCCTGGTTAATTTACACAATGAACAATATAAAACATTTAAACAGATTCAATTTAGTTTTTTTTTTTTTTTTTTTTTTTTTTTTTA
The DNA here is from genome assembly GCF_902148845.1 of Salarias fasciatus. Taxonomy (NCBI): domain Eukaryota; kingdom Metazoa; phylum Chordata; class Actinopteri; order Blenniiformes; family Blenniidae; genus Salarias; species Salarias fasciatus. The sequence continues at coordinate 8,425,629 of NC_043756.1, read as the reverse complement.
AAGTAATAATTGCTCAGACTAAATGAAAAAAGAAATAAATCTCCCTGTAATTCTTCTGGAGTGCTGAGGACGGAGTGTGTTGCTTTTAAAAATTGCTGGCCGGCTCACTTTGGAGCCGACTCCTCGCTGTTAAATAATTAGTTTAACTATGACTAAAATAGGTTAAAGTGAGACTGGGTTGGCAGGCTGGGAATTATGAAGCGACCTTTATGAGTCATACCGCTCTCTGCAGCCAGCACAAACACTGCTGCTGGACTCGGTGTACTGTTGTGCTACTTGGAAGAGTTAATAAGTACTTCTTCAAAGAGGAAAAACAGTCATTTCTCTTGATCACAAGAAAAGTTGTTTGAAATTGCTGTTGAACTTAACTTGGACTGTAAATTATCGCTGCCACTTGTTTTTTTTTTATTTAAAAAGAGCCCGCTTTCCACGGTAAGAATATCTCCTGGTTTTCCTGCTCATCGTCTGAGGTAAAACGTATACAGGGAGGTGGCAGAGGGAGGAGATGATTTAAGTGCAGTATTACTTGTGTGAGTGGAGCTCACTTAAAAAGTCTGAGGTGATCCTGCGTTTCTTATCTTTGCAGTTTCTGTAATACTCTCCACTCGGAGTTGTCGGAAGCTGTAAGAAAAACTTCAAATTCGGTGTATCTATTAAAAGTTCTTAAAAGGCAGGAAGTGTGTTTACTTTAAACAGCGAAATCACACTCTGAACTTCCAAATGTGATTACTGAAAAAGTATAAAGGCAGAACACAACACTAATAAAGGCTCTCTTTTATTCTCACTTCAATTCCTCCAACGTGGAAATTCTGCATTGTTTCGTGTATTTTTGTTTTCAAAGGAGCTAAATAACCGTGACATTGCTTAATAAAGAGAGAAAAAAGGGCTATACTATACAGGATGTACAGATTACAGTCTGCTGAGTGGGAGCGTCCAGACGGCCGGTCCAGATTACAGAGACGGCACATTCAGTCCATCATTGTTTTATAACAAAGGGCCGCCTGAAGCTCGTGCACGGCGCCGTGCAGGAGCGGGGCTGCATTGTTTGCGGTGGCTCGTCTGAGCAGCACCCTGGCGACTCTCTCCCCTGAGTGACGCCTGTCAGTGACACTCTATCAGCTGCCTACACGCCACCGACACCCCCTCGGCTTCACCTCTCTTTGTGTGCCTTCTCTCTGCTCCTGCTCCTATATATTATCTTTCCACCTTTCTCCCTCTTAGGATTATTTCTCCTCCTTTTCTGCTCTGACTCGGCTTGGTCCCTGTTTCTGTTTCTTTCCATGTCAACACTCGCTGCCTTCCCTTCCCGGGTATCTTAAAAAAATTCTCCCCTTCCGACCGCCGCATCCTCCTTTCCCTACCTTACCCCGGCTTTTCCTTCCCATTCCCCGTCTTATGATTAGATAGCGTTGGTGTTTGTGGACCGGCTCCCGCCGGACAATCACGCTGCGAGGCTGGACGAGGGGGGGCTGCCAGAGTTCCATTTTCTATTAGAACAAAACATGCCTGTGGGGCCAGCAGGCGTCAACTGGAAATGCAATCTGGGCCTCTGAGTTGACACCCTGGGTGGGGTAGAGGTGTGGTGGGACTCCAGAGTGAATGTTATCATTCTCCAGAGATCCCAGGCCGCCTCGGCGGGCCGTCTCCCCTCCTTCAAACCCGGACACCTCGGGGACGAGCGGTCCCAGCGGCCGCCGATGAGAGGGGCTAATTCCCAGCACAATGCCCCCTAGCCTTTCCTCCTCCTCATACAGTTTTGTGGAAATATGTTGCCGATCACAGATCGCTCTTTTAATTTAAATTCCTCCGTTTATACGGGCGTGCTATCGGATCGGCGTGTCGTTCTCCGCAGCGCCGGAGATAAGTGAGAGGAGTTGTGTAGGAAGAGGGAAGAGAAGGACAGACGAAGGGAACGTATAGGTGGCTGGTCTCTGCAGGGCTGTGTGAATGCAGATTGGGAGTTCCTGGACATGCATAATTCACCACAGGGGAGATAGGAGAGGAGGTGGGAAGGAAGAAAGGGAATAGGAGGGTGGGTGAGAGAGAGAGAGAGTGAAGGGAGGGAAGGAAAGAGGGAGGAAGGAGAAAGAGGAAAATGAGCAGTGCGTCTCAGGCAGCGTCAGCGTCTACAGTGAGGAGGTAATTAGGGAGCTGTCACTTGTTCCTGTCAGGCACCACTCCCGCTGAAACATCGAGTGTGTGTGCGCGCGCGCGCGCGTGTGTGTGTGCGATAGGTTGTTCGTGTGGGGGAGGGCTTAGTACAAATGTGTGCGTGCATGTGTATGTTTGTGAATGCATGCGGGGCTGCATGTGTATGTAAACTGTGTGGAAGCGAGCGGGGAGGGAGCTCAGCGAGTTGAATTCAAATGAGACAGAAAAACCAGAAGAGAGGAAAAAAAAAGAATAAAGTAACAGAGTCGCTGCAAGGGAATTGTAATAATGGTGGATAAATATGACTCAGAAGTACACAGCTCAAAGTATTAGAGGAGGAGAGAGGGAGCGGAGAAAACTATCAGTCAAGCTATTTGGACAGGGACTAGGACTGAGCAAGATAAAGATGAATTACATTCGATAAATGATATTTATGGAAACAGGGAACTCTTATAACACTCACTGGCACACACACACACATGCACGCATGTGCGCAGTCAGGATAAACCTGGCGCAGCAGCTAAATGATTTGTTGTGGGAAACATATTCATATGCATGCATTATTGACACAAGACTCACATATAGCAGCCAGCGTGCCGACTGTCACCCCTCCGCACACTGATCGTAATCTCAAGTCAAAACAACAATACGCTAATGTTTAAACCGTCTACGTGTCACATCAGTGTATGCAATGAGAATGTATCTGACACACACTGAAAGCTGAGCGGCATTCACCGGCAGGTACATAAATACAGACATATGCGACACACATATATGCACACACACACACAAGCACACACTCGGTTGGGAAATGATGCATGGGTATTTAAAGTTGTGAATGCCTTTATAATCCGCAGCCCCTCAGGAGACAGTCGCTGGCGATGTGAGCGAGTCAGTGTGGGCCCGTCTGTGGAGTTTTCACCGTGACACCGGCACTCATACCACTCACTGGGTGTTCCAATTAAAACCCACCCCTGCCAGGAGAGCAACAGCTTTCCAACAATACTCCTCTCTGGCGCACATACACGTGCACGCGTACACAAGCCCCTGACAGACCGCAAACACGGTAAAAAGGGGCTGACGATGATGGATGGCGTGCATAACCTGGCTGGTGATAGAGACTCTGGCTAAACAGCTCAGGCCTTCACCGGGGGTTTGTCCTCAGGCAGGTGGTGCGATTCCACACAGGTGGTTCGGCAGAGACGGGGAGGGGGAATTATTTCACGCGCGTGAAACTTTTTAAGAGACTTCGGAAAGCCCTGCCACGACGGGTTGCAGCGCCATCAAACTGTCAACATCCAGTTGAACGGTTTTCGACTGGTTTTCTTTGCGCGGATAAGTAGCGCTGATTATTACATGAGGGTACTAATTGGCAAGTTTTTGAGACCACATGAGTTTGAGAGTCTGTCAGCACAGAGAAAACAAGTTGATGAGACAAAAACAAGAAAAAAAATGAAAATAAAAACAAGCCTTTTCCATAGGGGGACGTGAGACGGGCATAATAACCGTGATAACAATTTGTAAGAACTTCTGCGCGTTGGTTTTCTGACTCACTTGTTCAGTGTAAACAAGACCTATTGTACAGTAATGCCACAGAACGATATGTGCCATTTTCCATGGGCTGGCCCATAAAAAGACTCATTAGGGCACTTCAGACGTATTTGCACTGCGAGGGGCTGCCATTAAACACATCACAAGGCCTAATAAATGCATTATTTAAAAGCTGTGCTCCAATTACTAATTGATTAGAGTCGAGCGCCTCATCAATAACACAGAAGCGGCCCCTTCAAATCAAAATACACATGATTTATACATGAAAGGCTTTAAAAGGGATAAGTTCTCTGCTAATGAGTCATAAATGTTTTAAACACCCAAATTTTTACTCACGATGTGGAGGGAAAAAAAAAAAAAAAAGAGAAGTGAAGGCCTGTCAGAATGCTGTGAGTGTGCATGTGTGTGTCCTAATGTGCATATGTGTGTGTGTGCACATACGATCGTGTACGTGTGGGCGGCTCGAGGGAGAGGTTTAGAGTTTGAAATGTACTCCGCAGACACATCCACGCACGTCTCTCTCGCTGGGAATCGGTATCAATGAGGCAGAAACATGGCACGAAGCAACCCTTCAGTCAAACACGACAAGTTTATGGGAGGCGGATTTTCTTTCACAAATAAGTGGAATGGGCTGCAATTCGCTTTGTGCTCTCACTTTATTAAAACAATTGTCCCTAATGGCAAAGTACTCTTGTCACTGAATGCAACGGGTCCATTAGCACGCTAATGCAATATTAATTACACAATTATTTAATCAAAATGTATGCTTAAATGTGTCATGTACAATTGAATAATTTAATAATAGCTTCAGTGACATTTAACAATGAAATATACATGTTTTAATAAGAAAGACCAACAACAGCAGACTATAAATTATTATGAATCCTGCTTTTGGGAGATGTTTAGGCTATAAAAGCTCTATCTGCAAATTCTTTTGTGCTTATTCTAGGGAACAAAATATCTAGAGAACTTGACCTGTCAATCGTGAAACACAGATGATTAAATGCACGCATAAATTAATTGTAAGCAATTCTGCACGGTATTAGGTGAACATGTAACATGTATTGTGAGACAGAAAACCACACACTCATATTCACACCGAGCAACAATTTAGGTGTGACCAATTATTGTCACATGCATGTTTTATGGCTGTGAGAGGAAACCGGAGCACCTGGAGGAAATGGGGAGAACATGCAAACTCCACCCAGACAGGCCCCGGCCAGGATCTGAGTCTCTCACAGTGAGGCGGCGGGAGCGCAACCCACTGCTTCACGGTGCTGCGCATGATCAGAACATGATTTATGATAAATACAAACACTTATGCTGATGAGGTTAACGACTTTGTGCTTCGAGATTTGTTCTTCAAAATGCCAGAGCACATGACAGTCAGTCATTAAAAATCTGCGCTTTGAAAAAAAGAGAAATTAATAGTGACTAAATGTAATTTTCCATTCTATTTGAAATTGCAGAGCATGAAAGCACATTGCATGGAAACATAAGTCACCCCAGTTCAGACAGTCTGTTGTGAAATACTGCACATGTTGCATCCTGATAATAGTAACTTTGCATTATACTGTGCAGTTTTCTTTGCAACCACAGCCAAGACATCCAGATCATTGAATTTTTGTGCATTTCTCCCCCAAAAGACACACAGTGACATATTCTAACAGACACTTGCGCCCCTTATGCATATTGATCCCTCCACATGCGACTGTAGCATGGTGGCATACCTGGAGGAAAGCAAGAGTGTGAGGAGAAAAACAAAGAAATAATCAAAGGGCTGAACCCCGCGTGGGCAGAAGGCCCAGAGGAGAGCCTGAAAAAACGAGTGAAGAAATCACACTGCAGATATCAAACAGAATATAATGTAAAGACAAATTAACATGATTATGTCATCCGTGCAACTGTTGCATGCATCCTCGTCTTCAGCCACTGAATGTTCAACAATGAAACATTTACAGTCGGCATTGGTTTCAAATGTTATCATACCTCAGCTTATTAAAGCTGAGGTATAATTATTAAATTACGCAGTCAACTTTATTTCTATGGATCATCACAGGCTCAACAACATAGTTGTAACATAAAGGAGCTTGAAGGTCAAATGTAGATACGAAGAAGAGACTAATTCAATCAATTTACTTTTGAAAGTATTGCTTATGAAGCTAAGGATTACGGTTTTCTTTTATCCTCTATTTACTTTGAGAAATTCTCGATAAATCTGAACACTGTAACACACTCGCTCTGTAGCCACCAGCTATTTAACGCTTAACAAAGCATCGCAAAGAGCGGTTATGTCAGCCCATCTTGTTCACTGAGCTGACAGCGTGGAAGGAGGAAGAGGAGGAGGCGGCGGCGGGAGATGAAGAGGAGACAGGTGTTGCTCGGCTCCTGGACCTTTGGGGGCCAACATGCGATGTACGTTTGTGGTCAGAGCACTCAGACGTGAATGTCTCCGTATCGTCCAGCCTGAACACATATGACCAGTCAGATCTGGACAAGCTTCATCCGTCAGTCTTCGGTGCATTCAGACAGCCAAGATCCTAGGGGAAAGTGGCGACACTGATCAAATAAATTGCTCATGAGCACTAGAAGCGACTTTGCTGATTCACCACCTGTTGGTGAGATCCATATAAGGGTGCAGGTAACGTCTATGATCAGGATAAACCAAGCTGATATCAATGAGCTGCAGCATCAACACCAATGAAAATGATATCGGAATAATATCTGCCACTGAAGTCATGAAGAAAGTATCCGAGACTTGCCAATTCATGGTCAGGATCTCAGAGATAAAGGAGGAAATGATGGCTGTGATTATGTCAATGATAGTAATGAAGGCAGGAGAGTGGATATCCACTCTGGAAATTCAGCTGCAGCTGGTTCTCAAAATCGACTAACTGCATCATGCCACGGGGGGTTGTCACTTTCCGATGAAGAGACGGGCCCATGCCAACGATGGAATCACCCAGCAGCCACTGCGGCACCCCATGGAAGCTCATGCTAATCGCCAGCACTGGTGCTGCACCCCCACCACCCCACCCCACCCCCCCACACCCCACCTCCCCACTGTCAGCTCAGTGAGCTGGCTCTACATCACCAGGGAGCAACACACACACACACACACACACACACACACACACACACACACACACACACACACACACACACACACACACACACACACACACACACACACACACACTGACAGCAAGCACAGCACAGCGACACACAAAGAGGAAGAGGATGGATGGAGGATGATCTTGTGGAGTTAAGATATGCGCGCTCATCCACACACACACACACACACACACACACACACACACACACGCCCAATCCTTGCATGGTGTACACATGCACACCAACACGCATGCACACATTTCACGATGACACTAATGTGTGAGAGTTCTTTAAATATAGGCATATCGTTTATCTGCTAATGAGTAGAGGGAGATGAGCCTGTTGAATATGGTAATTTGCTGCTGTATTAGCCTTCAGAGGATAGCTTGGAAAGTGTGAGCATGTGTGAAAATGTGGATGTGTGCACTTGTGTACCCAAGCGACGTGGGTATTTATTTACCCGAGCCCTTGTTGCTCTCTGAGTCTGGGAGCTTGGGCTGCGCCCCTCGCCGTTCTGGTACAGGAAGTAGTGGCATACAATCTGCTATCTGCCGCTGAGTGTGTTTGCTTATTTGGGATGAGGCGCGGCGCTTGTGAGTGTGTCCAAGGATGTCCCGGGATGTTTGCGTTGCCGTGTTTACGTGTCTGTAGCAGAGTGTATTTATCTATGGGTGTGCTAGATTTGTCTAGTAGACTGTTTGTGTAGTTTTTAACTGGTTTATTTTTGTATCAGCCATGCCTGCACGCTTGAAGTTTAATGCGAGTGTCTGGCTGTACTCCAACAAGTCCTCTTCTTTCTTTTTTTTCCTGCTCAAGCATCGGCCGTTTCTTTTGTGAAAGCTTTTATTGAGCTTGAGATGGAGCAGGTGACAGGTTTATGAATTGTAACTCTCGGTCGTCAGCTATAACACCGCCACTGTAACTTTTTGTTTGCTTGCTCATCAGCTAAGGAGTCCAGGTTAAACAGTGGCGAGCTCCTGAAATGAAGCATCGGCTTTTACGGGAATTGTTAACAGTCTATTGCAGATATCTACAACTTTGTTAATTGCTACAATAAATATCAGTTCATCCTTGTTGTTGTTCTGGTTTTTTGTTTTTTTTTTTTCCTTTACAAAGGACCTTGAGTAGAAGCGATTCGGTGGTTGATAGACTTGAGTAGAAGTGTCCTTGTCTGCAACATGGAGCCTGTAGTGCCTCATATGGATGAGAAGTGACAGGGGTCGGGAAGTGAGGAGGTGTCTGTCATATGCGACTGTGCCTTTGACCCCATGTTCTCATAATAAGGGGTAAGGACTCTGCTTTGTCACTCCCAGGTTCGGCGATAACACAGCCTGCACAGCACGGGACAAGAACGCTGCATTTACTAAACAGCTACAGGATCGAGAGGGAGGGAACACATGCAGTACAACAGCAGGCACGGCAAATGGCCGAGAAAAAACACATTTTGTGCAAGTTGCTTTCCTTAATCCTATTCATCAAGACCACTAGAACCATCCTTAACTCCTTCTCTCTCCCTCTCTTATGTGAGTCTTGTTAATATTCCAATCGGCATGTATGAAAGCAAAGGCCGAGAAATGGAGAGATGCCAGGCAGCCAAAAGGAGCATTACTCATCAGGGTCATGCTCCACTGCGCAAAACACAATCCCTCATACATCATCATAACTGCCACCCAATGACAATTAAAATTGAGATGGCAAGAACTAGGAGAGAGCTCTTTAATTTAACATCCAATTATTACAAGTTATCACCCCTTGATCAATGTAATATAACAGACAAGCAATGTTGCATGTGACACAGGAGATGGGGGCCTTCGCGAGGCGAGGTGGAGGGTGGGTGGAGGGGGTGGGGGTGCAGTTTGATTGTTGAGTTGGAGGCGTAGTGGTTTGGACGTGCGGAGAAACAGGTAATCCAGATAACCAGCTTTCTAATGTAGCCTAACACCCTCACTGCGTTACAGGAGACAGCGGAGAGGGAACTCGGTTAGAATATCATCTTAAATGAGCTATAGATTACCAAAATGGAGAAGCCAGTGAAGAAGACAGTATGTATTACACCATTTTCTTGCTTTCTTTCATATCTACCGGTAAATGGCTGCGGCGCCTTCAAACACTCAACGCCGACTGCTGCTTGTTGAGAAGCACTTGATCACAAGACAGCAGCTCCTGATCGCTCGTTGTGATGTTCTGCCTGTCATTTCGGAGGCTGCGGAATCTTGCTTATCTTTTGTAGATCAATCCAGAACAGGCCTGCAATCGCATCCGAACATCCGTGCTATTGATTATTCCGCGCCACTACAATAAACCAATATGACCTGTAGCTGAGTTGCGTTACCACAGGATATTAAGTCATAAAACAGCAGCCTGCGCCAATAAACAGCACTATTTACCAAGTTGATATATCCAACCAATAAAGATACTATTCCTTTCTTTCTAATAGGGCTTGACACAGACTTGTATATTTCTCTGGATTATGCATAAAGGTTGGTGACATATTACAGGAGGATCATCGTTGCACTAACTACTGTAACTAATGAGGGAAATTAGAGCCCATGATGTAGGTGATTCTCGGGACGGCAATAATCATAAAGATGAGAGGGAAATGTAGGACGGGCTTTCATTGTTTCAGAGAAACGGGAAACCAGCCAGAATTCAGCAAAGTTTATCCTTCTGCTTTAATTGGAGGATGTGAGTTGCTGTAAGCCTCTTTCAACATAAAGTAAAACAAACATACTTGACTCTTAGTGGCAAAGCATGGCAAAGCGGGGTAAAATCCATTTAGTAATTAAGTAAATCTGCATATCAGTATTACGCACTATTAGCATAATGTATTAATGCTGAATATACAAACTCGCATCCGCTTTACAGGGTGATCAGAGGTAGGAATCATAGTGGAATTATCAAAATAGGCCTTAAAGCCTTCAAATCCTAACTCAAATATATATGCTAATTAATGTGGATTAATAGATTATTTATGTTAATTACGCATCTTCCAATTGTTTCTCCTGAACGCAGGAAGCAGCACCAGTGACTGCACTGAAATGGTGAAATTTTGTATCCATAAGTTCTATTACGTTTTGTTTTACATCCTCCCTCAGCCATTCTAAAAAAAAAATGTTTGTACCTTTACCTTCCTCTTTCTTTTCATTCTTGTGCTGTGATCTTATCTCCGTCACAACTCTGCTCTCCGAGCCCCGATGGCAGATTCCCTCAGCATTTCAATCGAGCGCTAAAAATAACCATCTTTTCTTTTTATTCACACCGGCTTTGCTAGAATGCAGCCACTCTGCGCAGGCAGACTGGAGGTCAATCCATTATCTTACCACCAGCCGTACACGCCGCCGCCTGACTCCTCACAACAAAGCTGGGAGGCAAACCTCACCTCCGCCACTCCACCATTCCATCTTCACACAGATTTGGCGTTTCCACCTTTTTCCCGGTGACCATTTCAAGTGTTAACCGCGAACACCTTTCATTAGCACTGTTTTGTACTGCTTGAATATATTATGTTCGCACTAACTACACGGGGTGATTGGTTGGGAAGCCACTTCATGTGTAATCACTTCCTGTCGTCCGCTCTGAGGACGCCTTCAACGCCCATTAGCCGTGTACCGCGGTGTTGTGAATCCATTGATACATTCATGCTTATTCCAGGGAGATAAATGCCATTAATGTTTTGACATGTATTACTTTATTGCTGCATGCCACCTCTGTTCATGCTTTAATTTCCATATGGCCGTGGCACTTTATTCCTCATTGGCGATAATGTGATTCTTCCTCTGAAAATATGAAAGATCAATAACCTCTCAGGCTTGTGCGTTAGGCGGGGAAGCAAGAAAAATAACACCATCCACTTCATTTCTGTTGATATATGTCACAGTGAAATGGTGTGGGTGATAATGAAATTGTTGAAAATGTACAATTTATGTGTCAATGAGTTAGCTTCTGTAAGGAATCCGCCACGCTCCCCATGGGCCATTGTCAAACCAGAACCATTAGCACGTTCTGCGGGTAACATTAACCTTTCTACTCGGGCTTACCAATATCTCATCACAGCCCAAGTCTTGCTGCCCCTCGCTTTTAAATACTGCTCGTTATGAGATTGGCCGTCTCAGAGGCCTTTAAAACATATATATGCATTAGAAAAATGATCATTGGTAAAGTCCATCATCCGCTGCGTTTTCTGACAATTTCTTTGAGTTACAGCTCTCCGTACGCCTCTCGCCGCTCGTCTCCAGGGGCCCGGAAGGGTCCGGGCGCTTTCAGAGGCTCCGGGCTTTTTTTTTTTTCCACAGCCATCAGTGAGGCATCATTGTCTTTAAGAGCATGTCGCTTCTCATGTTTGGGTCAAGAGCTCAGAGGACAAGATGGCCACTGAGAGGAGCAACCGGGGGAAGAAGTATTGATCGATGCGCATTTGGCTGCCGCCTATCAGTTATTACCACTGGCAGCAAGCGCAAGGTGAGGATAAAATGTTAAACAAAACATCCTTGAAATGCCTTTTTTGTTTGTGCTTGATCTAAATATTATGTCTCACAGATAAACTTCATATTTTCATTACCTTTCTGCTAAAAACAGATTTTCGCCAGTGTGCAAGTGACCGCTATGTTATTATGAACCACTGCCTGTGTGGGAGTAGCTTACATGCTAATAACACCATTTTGCATTCAGTGTGTTGTGTGTGTGTGTGTGTGTGTGTGTGTGTGTGTGTGTGTGTACCTGCGTGCGTGCGTGCGTGCGTGTGTGTCAGGAGGTTGATTGTTGTGGCGGTGGTGATCGCGGCTGCAGGGCTCCTAATGAAGGTGTGCGTAATAAAATCAGTGCACTGGGGTCCTCGTCTGCGCCCCGCCTCCCTCAAACTCCATCTGATTGAAAATGGAACAGCTGTGATGATTTAATTTACATGTTAATAACCAACGGGCCTCCAGAAAATCGTCCAATAAACGTCTTTTTATTACCGCCTGTATCTCCTACGACACAGGGGAATGAGTGAGAGAGGGAGAAGGTGTGGGGGGGGGGGGGCGAGAGGAGAGGTGTACAGAGGGAGAAAAGGCGACTGTAATTAATTGTTTAAGCGATTTTATTAAAACAGAAATTATCTGGTGGAGGTGTGTGGAATGAACATGGACTAGTTGGCAGTAAATAGCGTTGGTAGGTTGGAGGGTGGGGTGGAGGGGGATGATGTTAATGGGGTGTGTGTGTGTGTGTGTGTGTGTGTGTGTGTGTGTGGTGTTGGGTAGGCAACTGTGTCTTTCTCTCTGAAGCTTAGATGTGAACGATTCGATCCTACAGACTTTCAGGAGCTCACTTTCAGTCTGGATTTTTATGATATCCTGCCAATCTGATTTCATCTCGTCGCCCCGGCTGAGGCGGCATTAAGTTGTCAGCTTGGAGGGAATATAGACTTATGCATAGATGCTGGTGCGTGTGTGTGTACGTGTGTGTATGCTATATTACAGTGTTTCAGAGATATGTGTCAGAGGTAGCTCACAGCAGGAGGCCGACGTTATGCCCCTCTGCTTGACTTTTGCAGAACAGGTTGGAGCATTTGAACTGCGCGTTATCAGCATCGTTAACCTCATCCTCAGCTTCACTGTCATCGTCTTCGGAACTCACAGAACCGCCGTTCAGACGACGCCATACTGTTTTTACTGGATTAGGAGCGCTTGGTGGATGTGGATTCTCGACCACCCTAAGCACCGACTCAAAGTCTTGTGTGCAGCTTGACTGGTGGTTAAATAATTCTCTGTCATTAACTTTTATTGGCCTCCTGGGCGCAGCTCTTACATCACCACGGCTAAAGAGCCGAGAGAAATTCGGGTTTTGTTGGAGTTTTGCTTCTTGTTTGCCTGTTGTCCTCCGTGATTTAAACCGCCACTCCTCCTCCTCCTAATTCCACCTTTCTGCCTGAAAACCACCCAGGGAACTCAGAATTCCTCCCCAGCCGCTGAGAATAGAGACAGAGAATTAAGGGTTGAACCAGGGCTCCCTGCGCTCATCTTTCCCACCCCTTTTCATTCTCGCCATCTTTTCTCCTCCTCCTCCTCCTCCTCTTCCTCCTCCTCCTCTCCGTGTCCCGGTCCTCAGAGAGGTGGCCCTGCCACTGTGGCCATTCATGTCATTGTCAGCGAAGCCACATGGTCGCGTCTCCCTGCTTCTCCTGGGACATGGGGGGCCGCGGAGACAGGGCTCTCACTGGGTGGGAACAGTAATTAAAGAATAGAAGAGAAATAGAAGCAAAAAATATAAAGAGAAAGAACAAAAGGCAAATGAACAAAAGGAATAACAGATTAGGCTGGGAGGGGGAAAAGAGCAGGCTTGAGGTCCGTGGAAACCATTAGGGAATATTCCCAGGCAGTGTACAGTACTTCACAACAGCTCAGTCGTGCGATCTTTTAATGATCCAAATACCTCCAAGCCCTTTTACTACCACTCACATGGAGTGCTGCAGGGGGAGATGTGCATGCAAAAGGGTTTGCATCACCGTGTTGTGTGTTGTCGCCGAGAAACTTGGAATTTCATCCCCTCTGTCATAAGCATCCTTGTCACCTCTTTGATCACTGGTGTTCATTTTATTGACTTGGCTTACTGCTGGTGTGTGACATTAGAGAACACAGGTTGGCTGGGGTCCTCCCAGCCCTCCGAGATTTGACACAGTTAGAGCTGTAATGCATTTGGTGCCCCGAGGCCCTGTCATGCCAAGAAGGAAAGCCAACCCACAAACAACACCTAAAGCTGTTTACCTTTCAATCCTTAAAGCAAAGAGATCTGACTGTGACATCGCAGAAAGGCAGAGAAATAGAACCAAATTTATGCTAATAGAATATTGTTTAGTGGGCTTTAAAAAACATCCCCCCGCTATGTTGTGTTCGCAGCTGGGACTGCCAGAGGGAGAGGGATACAGACAGAGATAGTGAAGAAGAAAAACGCAGAGATAGCGAGGAGAGAGGGAGGTAAACAGAGAGATCATGCCTACGTGTCGCACATTCCAATACGGAGAAAAGTTCTGGGGTGGTTCCCAGGAAGCGCCAACTTTGGAGAGGTAAAAGGTCACTGTATCTGGACAATGACGCCAGCTCAGCGTCTATTGACGGGGAGGGGCCAGGGGCATTGTGGGAAGGGCACGGAGTGGCTCTTACTGCCAGTCATGGTTGTGTAGTATTTGCATGGGCTGCCAATCACCTCGAGAAGGAATGCACCGGGGTCAGAGGGGTCAGCCAGGCGGAGTCGAGTCGAGAGTGAACACAACAAGCCCTGACGCATCAGGGATGATGGGGTAGACTGTGTCTGCATTCGTGTGAGTGTGTGTGTGTGTGTGTGTGTGTGAGTCTATTTCTGCTGTGGATAGTAGAATAAAGGGACAGAGTGAATATCGCCTCTCTGCATAAGTATTACGTTGCTAAATTTAGAGCGAAAATACATATTTCGCACCACATAATCAGCGTACTTTCAGCTGAGACTTTGTTTCAGTGCGGCTCTCGCCAGCCTGGTCATATAACACCGGCAGATCCTCTGAAATCAAACTCTCTGGCCCCTCGAGCTACTTAAACTCTGGCAGCCATTTCAAAGTTTGTGTGACAATTCTTGCGGGGCCTACAGCTCTCCCTAACCAGCCTCACCCCGCCGCTCTGACCGTGAGCAGTTCTGTGAAATGGAAGGAGGAAGAAAGCAAATTGTTTGTGCCGTGGGCCCTGACAGGAGGCAACAGCACCCCGGTATTAGCTAAGGATAAAAGTAATGGGATTTGTAGTGGTGAGGCAGCGTGTGTCGCAAGGTGCTGTTGATGGGTGATAGGGGTGAATCGCCGCCTCTAAAAGCTGATAAGTATCTATGTGAGAGAGGGGACAGAGAGCAGGGCAGCCAGCAACAGAGCCAGATAAATACCTTTTCCTCCGAGCGTGGTATGTCTGCATCACCTGTCATATATCCATAGAAATCTGGTGAACAATAAACACATTACATAACATTAAATTCTTATTTATGTGAGATTTCCATCTACAATCTGCATCTCACCTTACAAAGCTTCAAATATGTTTATTTTATTACAGTTAATGGTAAAGTTCAGATTTCATTAACATTTAAGAATGGTGCAGATACATTATTTCCATTAAAACATGCACAGAGATTCAGGTTTGAATAAGAAAAACTTATCCTTTTTAAGGCTTTTTTTCCATGTTTTGATGACATTATATCTTGCCATTACAAGATAGAAAATTCTTCCATTTTTCACTTCTGACAGCTGCAACATGTCTCAGTAGAGCAGCAGCGCCCACAGTGCCTTCTGCCTTCAGTCAATGACAGATTTCCGTTCTTGCATTCACCAACATGGAACCTTAAATTTGTATAATACAGAGAGAAGGCCTGTAGAGATTTTGTAATGACAGAAAAGGAGACTGATTATCAGAACCGGATGACTTTGTAGCCAAATCTTGGATGGACATGGAGTTAGCCTAACTGACCTTATTCACTCTTGACTGAAATTATGTTTTCGTTTTATTTTTAATCACAATCTTCCAGTTGAAAACGTGCACGTTTGACTGCTCCTCGTGCAGCAGCTCTCCCACTCAGTAAAAATCCTAATATCTCTACTCCGATGACACGAAGGTAACTCAATCCGCTGGCAAGGTGGGTGCGAGGGCTCAGTCGGGCCGCGCCGTCGGAGCGGGAGTCAGCGCAGTGCAAGCGAGGCCTCCGACCACCTCTGCGGAAGTGGGTCAGAGTTGTCGGGCCTTCAGAGTTCAACACAACAACCGCAGCGGCTGCTGATCTGCGACTGCATAGAGCAACAGCTGAACAGCAGGTGGAGGCATGGCCTGTATTCGGCGCTCGCTGAGCTGCTGCACAAAACCTCCAAAGCCAAATATGTGTCAGGTTAGGTGGACTTCAGTTTGCACAACGACTGCATAAAGAAAAACTGAATTTCACAGCTGTTCTATCTTCACTGGCTCATGTGCGCAATAACGGGAAAGAATAGGTGCAGCGATTATGAGCTCTGCAAACACATATCTTTAATTTCTTTATCCGATCAGATGAGCCTTTCTTCAACTTTAATCAACCATCTTTAATGTCTTATGTTTATGTGCGCCCGACACCAGTGGAGTGAGTGGCTTATCTTACTGGCGCTCTGCTTTTCCTTCAGCCGCAAGCTGGAAACATCGGGTGAAAAATATCATCCTTTTTAAATTAAGCCTACAAAAGAACCCTAAACCCATACGTATGAAAAAATATACAGACATGTTATCCTTTGCATTCAAAAAATACACATACTATCAGTGAATGTTTGGAGAGAGAGGTGAAGGAAGGGAAGAAAAAAAAAAAGAGGAAAGGGAGCAGACTTTCTCATATTGACTCAGCGGGCACTACGCCGCGCAATTAGTCCAAACTACGACGGGAGGGAGCGGAGGGGGAGAGTGAGATAACCCAAAAAATAAAAAGCTGTCTGTGGAAAATTTGGAGAACTTCCCAAAATACACAAACTTTCCCGACGAGCCGCATTTCTTAGGTATGCTGTAATCTCATATGGCTGGCCTTTTCGGAGCCCCTCCGTGAGACTTCTCTCTCCTCTCCGCTCGGCTTTCCAGGCTCCCCCGGCCCCCAGACCTCACCAGTCTACACACAGTCTGGCCTCGTCCCGGGCCCCCCAGCCCCAGCCTCCACAAAATTCCCTTCCAAAACCCACTGTCCACACATGGCAATCATTAGGCAACTCTCTTAAAGAGCAACATTATACCACCAATTGCAGCCTTGCATGAAATTTTGATCACTTAAACCCATCTTAAAGAGGCAGCAGGCACTTTCTATACTGCAACCTCTTTTTCTCTCTCTCCATGAATGGTAATGCACTTACCTCTCAATAGTAACCCCCACTCCCTCATTGTGCCAGCCCAACAAAGCCAAATGAGGCTTGTAGCCACTTATGAGAAGCAGCGCCATTAAGGGGCACTCTTTAAATAAACCTCATGAAGAAAAAAATACAATGCTTTGTGATTATGCATTGGTTAGTTAAATGCCATTTTCTGCTGCATTTGCTGCCCTTGTAGTCAAATACAAACAAAAAGGAACAATCGCAGCTGCAAGCGGGATTACTTTCTTTCTTTTTTTTTGTACAAATGTCCAAATCTTACCAGAAAAATGTATCACTTTTTGCCGGACTGTTTGTAAGTCATGTTACCATGTTATTCTGTGAAAGGAAAAAAAAGTGTACGGCTATGCAATTAACAACAGAATTGCAGGTAAAAAGCACAAAACACGGAATGCAGTGGAAGGTGGAAATAAGAAAGCAAAAGCCAAAAACCCTGCTGAGCTCACTCGTAAACAATGATTAAGGCACCTCGAGCGGTGGCGTGCCCACTCTTTGCCACTCACCTCACACCACTGGCTAATTAGCCGGGGCTTTGCTTTTACTGCCAGCTCCGGCGTCATAAAATTAACACATTTTGCAAAACAGCAGAAACAGGCTCACACTGTGGCGAGGGTTTAACAAGCCTCTCTCGGGTGAACTGTTTGTCTCACACAGAGGCAGAAGTAAAGTCCCTACAGGCCCCGGACTTGGCCCGGGCGAGGAGGAAAGGGGGGAAAGAGTAAAGCGAGGGGAGAAGGAAAGGAAAGGAACGGTAAGGAAAGGAACGGAAAGGAGCAGGGATTAGGACTCCATGTGGAGCCGTTTATCCTGAGGAGTACAGGGAAGAGAGATAAAGCTCTGCAGGGCCCCGCACGGCCCCTCAGACAGACCCGGTGCCAGGGGAACAGCTTACCCTGCCTAGTGCCCGGCAGATGAATAGGATTTAAGCAAAAGTAGATTTTGCTGAACTCTTCCCCTTCCATTCATCCTCTCCGTAGAAAAACTTTCCTCATTCCGATGGAGACAATGCCGCGCTGCAGAGGAGACGGCCGGGCCAGTCGCCTTGGTGCTGGACGAGTTCAGCTGGCATGGCCGCCAAGATTAGAACAGACAGGAGAGGGAACTGATTCATAATGAAACATTCACTCTCCTTTCTTTTTATAAAAAGCACAATCTGAATCAAATCATTCTTTTTCATCTCTAAGTGCTTAATGTAGTCTTAGTGATGGAGTCTCGAAACAATTATTTTACCACCATTTTTAAAAACCCATCAGAGCCTAATTACCGCGCTGAATGAGCCTGAGGGGGACGAGGATTGTACGAGAAATTATATATTAGCATATTTACATATCATGGGTCTTTAAAAGACAATACGCGGTAAAATGGCAAAGAAACGGCGTAAAAAAAAACCTGACATCATTACGTATTTGTATCTCGCCACATCAGCAGCAGCGCCGTGCTTATCCCAGTTTAACCTGTTTGAAGAAGACTGCAGAACGGCTCTCGGTTCTAAATCGGATATTCAGCCGTTACTTGGCCTGTTCGATATTCCCAACTAATTTTTTTTTTTTTTTCTTGTGTGGCTGCATATTAAGAGGCACAACGTCGTTTGGAATGCTGGTTTCTATTTTTGAAATGTTCTGAAACGATGTTTGCATACATTTGCATAGCCAAGTGCAAATTGAGCCATGAATATGCAAATGCAGAGCTGATGTCTGTGGCAGCCTGCGCTCTGCCAGGTTTATAGAAGAATTCGTTTACACACACACACACACACACACACGCACGCACACACACCCACGCTTTACACACTTACACATGCAGATTTTCTCTCACCCCTTCCATCTCTGCATGCTCGGGGAGGACTACTTGTTTAAAACATGATTCTAACAATCATTCATTTGCTTGTATTGCCTTATTAAGTTGGTATTTTCTGGCTGCAGCGTTTCTGTTGATGTGCTGGCCTGAATGCTTTTCCATTGCCTCATTAAGGCGTGAGATGGACTGCGTACTTGTATAAAGGTCCTCTAGCTGACACTGAGACCAGACGCCAGCTCATGCTCGGCGTTACCCAGCCCCTCAAAATAAAGTCTGACTTAATTTGTTTACTGTATCTGTGGGCACTCACTCCGCCACCCTCTTAGCTCTTCTCGCTCGCTCTCCCATCCACTCTCCCCGCCGTCTCCCTCCTTTTAACCTCAGAACCATTAGAAGCATTTGACATGAGGGTTTTAAATAGAACTGTTGTGAGCACAAACTCTATATCACGCACGGAGGTTGTAATGGTAGCTGCTGGAGCTTTGGACAGAATAAAGAGGAGGGGGGAAGAGAGGACGATGATCCAAAGACATGGCGTGCGCTATAAGTCATCTTGGCCCTGCAGGTCCAGAAGAGCGCTTCATCCAGATCTGGCTCCTTCGCTTTATCCTCTGTCAGAAAGAGTTTTGCTTTTGGCTTTTTAGAACTCTGACAGGCGATCGTTCATTCTCACATTAACACGCAAGCAGCCAGTGCATTATTCCAGTAAACAGTGAGATCCGGGTTTAATCTTCAAGGTCATCAGTGATTAAGATAACTTCTTTTTTTTTTTTTTTAATAAGAGGCAAATAATTATAAACGTCTGCGGTGAATCTCCGAGTGTGTGTAAGCCTAATGAATCACTTCTTCCCTGCTTAGGTGGATTTTCAATGGCTCTCTGATTAGAGGTGGTCCAACATTTGTAATCCTCCATCCAGCCCTTAATGGCTTAAGTTGCAGTTCTTAGCTGATTGGCACCGTGTCCGTGCACAGTGTTATTGGATAAGGGGCAAAACAACAGTTTAATTAGGGAATGGCGGAGGGAAAAAAAAACAAATCTTGCATTTAAGTTTTCAATTAACCCAATTAAGGGCAAATGGATGAACAGTTAGAGACACAATAGGAGCCGTGTTGCTGGCAGTGCACGCCTTTACGGGCACACTTAGGCGTCTGTAACATCTCGGAGGTTTCTTATGATTCTGTGCCTCCATTTCAGATCTCAGCAGGGATCCCAAACAAAGCCGACGAAATCTGCACATGTACTCCAGAGAAATTATGCTAATGAGGGAAAAACAAAAAAAGAACCTTATCATGACGCTCCATTCCCCCGAGCCCCAGATTAAAAACTCATTCATTTGTTAAATATTTGACACATCTATGCTTGAGCTTTGAGCTTAGGGATTTGCGGAGTACTTCATATCAACTTGTGTGGGAGAAATGCCCCCCTCTGATACTGGCACAGACAAACCTGGCACGTTTACAGAGGGACAGACAAATGCATCTATGTGCATATGAACACAGATTCCTCTGTAATGTGCTCTGAGCTGATTCTGTGCAGACAATGCTTTGTTTACAGAGGCTTTTTTCTTTACGGGCTTATTGGCTTACTACAAAAATGTAGGCTCAAACAAGATTTTAATCTCATTATTCTAACAAAGCCAGTGTCTTTATCGCTGTCTAGATGCTGAACTTGCAGGCCACTCTGGCCGCGCTGCGCTATCTGCTCCAAAGGAAGAAGCTGAAACGACATCAGGGGAACAACAGTGCTAAATGCTACACCTCGACTCAAGCCCCCTTGAATATTTAAAAGACATCCGTCGCCTGCACCTCAGGTTAGCATGTGAACGAGACACAGAACTACACAACCATGAAGGAGGGATGAGAGGAAACATGGGAGAAGTAATGCAGCAGGGCACAAAGCCATTACGCCTACCCTGAAAATAATTCACAGGGGACAAAGCAGCTTTACGGCTTCATTCCTGGATAAGAGTAAAAAGAGGGGGTGAGGATTTTGCGGGGAGGGAGGGAGGGGGTGGCATAATTAGATGATCACAAACTGTACCAGCGGCTCAGTTTTCACTCTGTGGTCCAAATTACAAACCGTCATATTTTTAAAGTCATGCTGACATTCTTTCGTCCCCAGCAGCTGCCAAGAACAACCGAGGCCGGGCTTGTCTTGGCGCCGGATCAAAAAGAAGGACCCAGCTCCAGTCGCACAGCAACTGAAAACATTTACACAGCTGGGACCCTCGAACCCTGAGGCCGCCGTGCCTTACTGCAAAGGACCTGCTCTGGGGCAAAGGGGGAGATGGAGAGGGTGGAGGAGGGGGAACCAGGTGCTTCTGGGGAATGCCGGAGTTTCAAGGATGGAGCAAAGGATAATGACCAATATGAGCTCACTGTTACAAACCTGCTGGTCCCCTCGTCCCAAAAGTCATGTTTACCTCTGGCCCCATTTAGATGAAGGGGCAAAATAAACACAAGAGTCTGAGCGCTCAAAACACATGAGGATAGCCGACACACATGTTCATGCACATGTGTGTAGTTGTTGGAGAGAAGGATTCTTTTACATTTTATTCTTGATGCTTTGTGGATCTGTTGTTCCTGTTTCGGTGCTAAGGATGGGATTAAAGAAAACTCCTCCACTGGACCGAGGCTGCAGATGAAGTCTGCACTGTGCTCGCCCCGTTCACTTCACACACTCGATGGAGAAACCAGACCAGCCACACTTTTTATGCATACATTCATAAATATTCCAGATGTTTGCATTAATGTCATTTATGGTGAATTTCAGCTCCGTTGCTCAATGTGTTTCTGCATATTGGGAAACCATCAGGATGAAATGTAATATTCTTCGACTCCAGCTTTCCTCCCTGGTCAACAGTTCAACACAGGAGGTAGACTGACACACACCTGTTATGATCAGCAATGAAAACAAGGCGATAAAAGTGCAAGCAAAAGCACAATTTCAACCTCTAGGATCTGACTGCTTAATGTAGAACATGATTGTCAACAGAAACAGATTTGGGCAGTGAGTGTGGATCAGGGTGAAGCCTGGTCTTTTAATGCTACAAGCTTTCAATGGAATCCAGGTGAGCGGGAGATGAGCGAGGGTGGACTTCTGGATGAAAAACGTATGTAGAAGAAAGGTGGTGTTTAAGACACGGTGATGGAAGGGAGAGGCTGGGTGGAGCAACGGAGCCGGGTCGCGTTGACCCCCGCTGACCCCATCCGAGCAGCTCCGGAGCCCCCCGAGGAACACTGACGACATTGACCCTCATTCCAAGACAGCGAGGAGGACCGGCACTCCGGGCGCACGCACCCCAAACGATCAGACCCCCTTTCTTATGTGTGCATGTGCATGCGAGCGTTCACCGCCATGGAAACAAGAGAAGAAGTGGGCGGGAACTTCTCGTAAGTAGAACCAGATTTTTGATTTTCAGGCGTATATGCTCCGCCATTTCTTTTATGCTTGATCTCCTTCTGAAAGCTACTGGAGTGAAAAGCATTTCTCAGTGAAAGGTAGACATATGAAGTGACGCGACCACGACCTATCGCTTCAAACACCTTATAACTTTTTCCCCCCTTACCTCTTGTTTCCACAGCTAATCCTATAAAAGCAGCCGTACTGTACGTCGAGATTTACGATGGCAAGAAGTGAGAAGACTTTAACATCTCAACACCACAGACCACCAGACACCAGAGAAGTAATTCATCCCTGGTCGGTGAAGTGAGTATAGAACTAATGATATTTTACGGATGAGTCCTATCTGCCATGCGATTCGTTTTCCACTGTACCATCAAGTGAACAGTTCAGTGCTTGCATGGAATTATAAAGTACTAAAACACACACGCAAACGGGAATAAGGGAAGAACAATGCCCAATTTATCATGATTCATATTAAATGCTGTCGTCTGTTTATGTTTGATTCCTTTGAATGGGATACTATATGAACTGAACTTAATACAGATTTTCTTTTCAAATGTTTTGCTACTTTATTCAGGTTGTAATGTTTCTCCACTTTGATTTACTGTGAATTTAAATTCAAACCTTTTTTTCACCACGAGAGCTGAAAACAGGTGCAAACAGTCTACTTTACTTCATAAGTAAAATTTGCTTTTCAGCCGCTCAAGCTCGCTGTTATACTGTATCTTATTTGACTGATCTGTGTATAAAAAAAAAACAAAAAAAAAACGGGATTGTACATGGGGGTTATGTGCCAGACTTTTGTTTGGCTTGGAGCGGTGGCCGCCTCATGATGAGACTACAGGAAGTCACTTCATCTGTCCAAAAGATACACGCAAAAAGCCCCCATAAAACCACAGCCTGTCATTCCCACATTTGGTTTCTGTATGCATTAAACAAATGAAAGATAACACATTAATTAGTGAGCTTCAGAGGTGCTGGCTGGCTGACTTTATTACTTTCAGACGGAGCTGTTTTCCTTTGTTTCCAGCCTTTACGCTAAGATAAGCTAACTGGCTGCTGGCTATAATTTAACTGTACTTTAAATGGTATCAATCGTCTCCTTTAACTCGTAGCAAGAAAGAAAATACGCTGAAACCGTTTCGCTCCGCTAAGATATATTATTAGGCAGGGATGAATTCCTCATAAAATTCAACTCAGGCCCGACAGAACAGAACCGGATGCTTCACACACAGCTCCATTCACACCTTGTGCGAGGCCGGTAACCACGGGCCTTTAAGACCGCAACGTGATTATTGTAGCCGCCGTCTGATTGGCTTAATGGCGCTTTGCGAGTTATGTGCACGGTAATGCAGTGACAGTGCGTTTAGCTCCAAATCATGCGGAAGATGCACGCTGAGCTGTCTGATGATGGCAGAAAGGACTGCTCAATTAAGGAGCAGATTTAAGATGAGAGCGTTGATTCCCCGGCCCAATTAATTAGCAGGAGAAGAGCGGAGCGGCAGCCAGAGAGCAGAGAGGAGATTTAGCCAGGAAGTGCCCATCAGGGACTCGCTCTCCTGCTCTTACCTTCTCACCCTTTACTCCATTCCATGCTCTATTTCCCTCCTTCTCCCGCTCCTTCCTTTATTCTTGCGCTCTGCTCCTTTAACTCCGGGTTCACCTTATGCTCTCCTTCTGCCGTTAGCGGTCCTGCAGAGGTCAAAGACGCCGGGATAATAGTCTCCTTTTCAGAACAGAACCAGCGCGCCTTGTCCAATTTATGGCACGGCAGGTTCATTGTGAAATGTTCTCATTAGATAAAATAAGAAAAACAAGGTTGATTTTAAGCAGAAATGGTTTGAATTAATCTACTTCAGCAGAGGATTTTTTTTTTTTTTTGTGACTGTTTGCCACATTCCCACAAACACCAAAGGCATATTGAGTTGTGTCAAACACATTTGGTAGATTTTCATCTGAAACAACTCTGGTTTGAAATGATTATTAAAGCGAACTACAAAAGAAACAATCAACTTTATTTATGGAGAAGTTTTGTTGTGTGATGGGAGAAGTCAAAGTGATTCACAGAACGAATGAGAAAA
The DNA here is from genome assembly GCF_902148845.1 of Salarias fasciatus. Lineage (NCBI taxonomy): Eukaryota > Metazoa > Chordata > Actinopteri > Blenniiformes > Blenniidae > Salarias > Salarias fasciatus. Next base: position 8,401,670 of record NC_043756.1, on the reverse strand, counting down.
TGAAAATAAAGCAAAAATCAAGGACATATGGGGGAAATGCATTTAAAAACGGATAAGGAGGAGTGACTATTACAACAGAGAAAAACAAAAAGTGGATGAGATAACATGTTGAAATGCAAAATCTGAGAAAACACATTTCAAAGTGCACAAAATATGAAGATTAAATGCAAAGATGTCAATAAGAAGAAAAAACTCATAATAACAATTAAAAAAAAAACAGGCAAAACTAAACTAAACACGTGAAAAACAAGGTCATGAAAGTGTCTTTTCAGTTCTGCATGAGGTTTATGGACTGAATGACTGGATGAGCTTTAATAAACGACTGAGATGAGCTCAGATGTTCCCCAAGAAGTGAACACCATGGGCGTTTCTATCAAACGTTTGGTGTTTAAAAACAGGATATTGTGTGCACACATTCGAACGGTGAACTGACATGGGAGAAATAAGAAAAAAAGAAAAAAAAAGGGAGGAAAAAAAGATGCTGATCTAACGCTCTGAGGTTTGATGCATAAAATTACACACACAATCAATTTAGCATGTTTGTCTTCACGTTCATGAAATAGTGGAACGCGCCTCCCAGAAATCGCAGGGAGTAGTTTGCTACGACGTCAGCGTCTGCTTGAACAGAAATATATCCACATGAATGTGCCATTGTGCTGGATCTTGGTAAATCGGGTCAGAAATGTTTGAGGAAGTCCTCAGAGTTTCGTGATCGTGCAACGCAGTATCTGGAAACATGGAAATGTTTGAAACATCTATTATTAGCAGATATCGGTTTATCAGTAACCGGTGTTAAAGACACAGCACAGGTGAAAAACCGTTGCTCACATAGGAAGGCAAAACTGTCTGAAAACAGATACAGAGCCAGGTGAGCAGAATCTTTGGCCAGGCACGACCAGAATGCACCTCTTTGATAAAGCTGAGTCCAGCGTGAGCAGCAGGACGACCACGGACCACGAGGTACTCTGTGAATCAACGGCGAAATCCCAAATACAGGATGAAAGGATGAGTCAACGTCTCACAGTGCTTTACAATAGAAAACCTTTTCAACATGACAGCGATGCCAGACACACTTCAGAAAAACAACACACAAACCGCACAACACTTTTGATACTTTGAAAAAGGAACGGGTGGAAAACAAAAAAATAAAACCTGTGACCTGGTCAAGTTTGCCCCTGACTGGAATCCAACAGAGCCTCTTTGGAGTGTATTGAAGTGGGAGGTAGAGCAACAAATCCCCTCTAGCAAGGAACACCTGAGAAAATCCAGCAGCTCAGAAAAGCAGAATATCTCCCGAGCACAACCCACCTTTACTACCCGCGCTATGCGGATTACACAAACTTGATCATAACAATGTATTTCACTGCATAACGTTGCTCTCCGCTGAGCAGGATGTCATGACGGCAGCGTTACGACAGGATCACATAAGACGACGTGCATTTGTCCAAGTCTTCAGCTCCTCGTTGCTTTGTGGCCGTTTACACTGTGCAGTGCAGGGAGACATATTTGTGAAGTTTATTGTATTTTCAGCAGATAATCTCAGACGGTCTGTGTTAGCAAGGACATGATAGCAGCCGTCTGCGAACCTCTGTCACTGTAAGACCACAGATTTTAAGCCACAATCACAGACTTAGCAGTTTTTTTCAGAGAGAACTAAAATCTCACAGTACGCAGCCGCCTTTACATAAAGCATTACGTCTATTGTATAAAAGCACTGATTACTGTAAAGCTGCAGCACTGACATTGTTTTTATTTGGATTAAACAGCCGTTGCATAGCTGATGGCACGGAGATCAATGGAAATTATTCTTAATCTTTAAATTTTGCATATATTATTCCTCAGTTCCCGCCAATGAAAGCTGCCTCAGTTTGTCTTACAGCGTGCCAGTGAAACACAATTAAAGTTCCCCGATAGTCATTTATGTTGTCAGAATTAATGCAGCTTTCATCAGACCAGGCAATTGATTTGTTATTACAATGCTTTTTAGATTAGTTTATGATGATGCCAGGCCTTCCCCTCGGGCTGGGTAGCACAACAATACACAGGAAACCAATTATTTGAGCCTAAAAAAAAATACCAATCTGCAACATACATATTTATTATGGGACGGCGCCGATACCTGCGATGGCTTGTCAATAAGCAAAAACCTGTGAATATATATTGTCTGGATCCGTGACCCCGCCTGCTTGAATGTCAGATAACTTACAGTATTACTGCCACAGCCCCGCCGACCATCTATCAAAACACAGCGAAACATCAATATCACGCGCTCGTCCCAAAACTCTAAAAATTGCCCTGGTTAGAGGGAGGAAAATAAAAACTAATCAATGTGTGGTCTGAAGGGAAGGGCCAGTCCTCACTGTGCTCTATGAATTTTTGATGCCTCTCCTGTTTAAGCTCCAGACTATCAATTACGAGATAAACAGGGTCTAGGTGATTGTTGTCATGGTGCACAGGGCTGCCATCCAATTAGATCTTGCTCCGACTAATGTGTTAATATCTTACATGATTGGTGTTGGGGGCTATTTTTTCCTCCCTCTCTCAAATGCCAAGCTGATCCTTATAGAGACTAATATTACACCATTAGCAGAGTCTTATCTGGGAAAAGTAATATAGATGAAATATATAGAAAGATACTGTATAATTCAAAAACCCATTTCAGTGCCTTGACAGACTATTTTCTGCATGTTTCCCAATCATCACCCTTTTTTAGGTCCCTCTTTCTTTCCTATTGTCAAGCCAAAAATTTAATCAATAATATGAACACAATGTTCCTGCTGCGGATCACTTCAAACATTTTTTAAGAAATACATTTTTATCCGTTTTTTCTTTCTTCACTTATCTGAGAAAAAAAGCTCCAACATAAAACAACACCAGCTTTTTGTCAGTTTTTCCTCTTTTTTTTTTCTTATACAGGGCAACAACTGGAAGATAAAACTTACACAGACTGGTTAAAAAAAAAAGAAAAAAAATTCAAGACAGAAATAGGGGAGGGGGGTGTGAAGAAACAACAGAGCAGGGAGTATTTGCAAGGAGAAAAAGAAGATTCAGAAATGAAGCAGGATAAGGAAGTAAAAGAGAAAGGAGAAAGAGAGAAGGGAGCAAGGGATGAGGCGGCTGCCTGGAAAGACGATTAGTATTCATGCGGCGTGGCGCTCCAGAGAGGATTAATGGACTCTGATGCCTAATATCCTGGAGAACAATTAATTTGCCCACAGTTTTGTCATGGTTGAAAGTCAAATGCTGGAACAGATCGATGCGCACAGCCGCCAGTGAAATCGCGGCAGCCCCTTCTGCCAGGCGCAGAATTTTAATTTCATCATCATCATTTTCCCCGGCTGCCACCCTCGACGAAGCTGTCCCTGACATGGCTGAGAGGGCCGCCACATCCCGACAGGCATGGAGCGCACACACACACACACGCACACACACACACACACACACGAGGAGCAGACAAATATGGAGCACACTCGTACATATACATGCTGAATGGAGAAGGCTCATGCATGCACAGAAACATACACACACTCCATCAGGAAGAGACAGGACTCAGTGTGCACTCACTTATGACTCCTGATCTATACACTCGCACTGATGTACAGGATTCGAGGGTAGAGCTGCACACAGGGCATGGATGGCCTTGAGTACTTTACACGACCACTTTCATCCTTCCATACTTGTTGATGAGTTTAAACAGGAAGGAATGACTGAAAATCTGAATTGTTCATGTAGAAAATTCAGTCGGTACAGATTTAAATTAGTTCTTGAAAAGAGGAAACAACAGTCTGGGATGTATCAGTGCGATGGATCTATTCTGGAATCACTAAAACAGAAAGGCAGAAATAGAAACACACACAACAAATGATGTCCAAAGTCACGAGCTCGGGCTTCACCAGGAGCGAATCTACGCTAATAATATCAATAACACAATAGCATGTCGACATCCCCATCAGCCACACAGCGCTGATCGCCACGCGCCGCCGCACCATCGTCAGAGGCAGTAAATATTTCATCAGGGATGCAGATGTGTCAATTAAAGATATGTAGAGACACAGCGAGATCCTTCGTCTGACTCCCCGCTTTATTTGTCTTTTAGCATCTCTGCCTAGCTCAAGGATATTCTCATTAGCACATTAATGCAACACAAATGAGAGGGACACAGGAGACAACAAGGAAGCCAATTGGGGAAAAATGAAGATGTGCTGCTGGAGGATACGCGTCACTTCATACGAGCTAGCGTAGCAGCCCAACGCTAACTTTATGTGGCCGTTTTAAAAGTGTTTCGGAATCCACGTCCATAAAGGCACCAACTGCAAGCTTATACAGAACAATACTCAAAGTTAAAAATGTAGTGATCAGGATCATAATCTGCAGAGAAAATGTGGTTTCCAGCCATCACATCTATTTTTTCTCGATAATTCATGGGAGTCATTCACATTGATCGCCGGCTCTCATCAGGACTATCCGCTCTGCTCAGTATTATCTTACACTGCTCGCCTTCATTTCCATGGTTTTTTGTCATAGTTACCCTCTGTGGGGGAGAGGAAAAAAAAAAGTAGACATCATTCTATGAATTATTAAAGGCGCTGGTGCTAATTTATTTAATGAATTAAGAAGAGTCCAGTGGGGGGTATTTCAATAATGGAGCACTGTTAGTAGTGTTTTAATAAGGATGGCACACACTGATTGGGTAATTACATCTCGGCTCTCCCCATGCTGCTTCACTCCCACAAGAGCGGGAGGCAGTGCGACAGTGGAGAAGTTGTCTGCTTTCTATATTTATCATAAAACACGTATGATGGCTCGGAGTCCTGCTCGCCGGCCTCCCATTAGAGATTGAATCGGGTTGTGCCTCGCAGCAGTTATTGGTTATTGGATAAATGGGAGTGCAGTGCACAATCAATCAACAACCTGCATGCATGTGCACACTGTACACGCAACTACCTTTATCTTGTTGATTTTTATAAGGGGAATTGGGTAAATGCTGGAAAGTGTTACTTCATTTTGCTAATGATCACAAAGTTGAGATAAATATTTGAATAAAATTTCAATAAACCCCTGCAAAACCCAGATTTTTCTATTGTAAGATAAATGCTTCAATTATCGGCTGTTGCAGGTCTCCTGCAAGTTCCAGGTTCAGTTTGTGCCATGTGTGTCAAACTTAAAATCATATAGTAACCTATAATAAATAAATAATTATGCATAATAACCTACAAACAACTCCAAATGTTTCTTCTGTTTTCGTGTAAAAGGGAGTAAATTGTGAAAATGTCTAAGTATGATCAAATATCCTTTCTGACTTTCCGTCATCAAACCTGATGGAATATCTGGTCTCATGTCATATCGTCACTCTTCAGACCAACGTGGACAGAGTGGTGTTGATGGTAATAACGACTTAAGTAACTTCTCTCGGCTCAGCTCTCAGTGCTGTGTTCTGTTTTGTCTGCTCCTCTCTCTACAACAGTGTCAAGTCATCTAAATTCATCAATCACCAAAACGGATTGTGGATGATCCACTGCGATCAGGGACGGTAAAATCTGCCAATGTGTGAAAACATGACTTGATATCTGTGTGGCTGGGCTGGAGAGGAACACGTTCTCTGCTCTGGCCTTGCTTGTAAGCCCTCATAATACTTATTGAGGCATTATAACTGCAGCAATAAACCACAAAACACCCGTGACATGAAATACTTTGGTTTTTGTTCTTTATTACGACTGGAATAGTAATGCACGGTTAAACATTTCATTTAATAGTGTGATCTAATAGCATTGTAATTTACTGCAGCAGACATGAAATGGTAAAAAAATAAAGTCTGAAAAGCAGCTTTCTTTCTGTAAAAAATAAAATAAGTAACAAAATAGCTTATAGTAATTTCGTGAGCTAAGAATTACATACCAATTTTATGCTTAACTAAATTCCTTTAATGTAATGCTGAATAATAAATATGCAGATTAATATCTTGACATTGTGACATATTGGCTATACCCATTGTTATTAACACTGAGGGAATGATTGCTTCTTAATTAATTCAGATTAATTCTGTGGGTTACATGTGAGGCATCCAGCCGAGTTTAATACTGACGACCTCCAAATATCACGAGTGTGAAGTGGATTGTAATGTTTTATATGTTGTCTGACTGCATTTAGGTTTAAGCATTTACACTGACAAATATGCGTAATCATATTTTTTTTTCGAACAATGTAATAATCTGCAGCCAAAACATCATTTGCATTCAAATCACCAGCAACAAAAATAAAATTTTTAAAATCAGGCATCTGTGCAGAAGTAGGAAAAAAAAAAAACCAACAAATCTCAACGCTTTAAAGGATAAATGTGCAGAAGTATATTGCTGCAATAAAGCTTCAAGTGCTTGTTTTAAACTTCAGAAATGACAATAAACCAGCCCCTTGCACACGTATTAAAATACGCAAGCCTTAGGATCACAGCGGCGGCGTCTAACCTTGTACAGGATAAGCGGACTGATCAATTCTGTTTGAACACTTCTGCCACTTAAACCTGAGGAAAAAGTGAGAGAGGACCATGAGGGAAAGTAGATTGAGGGAAGGACGAAAATAATCATTCCTCAGCAAAAATGTCAGGCCTGGTTATGAATTTTTTAGAAAGCAATAAAGCCCCACGAGCCTCGTCTGGCTCTTCTCTCGCCATTCACCACATCCAATAGCTCGCAGTGTGACACAGAGGAGGAAGGAGGGAGTGAGAGGGAAGGGAGGGAAGACGTGGACAAGAAGTGTGAGAGAGTGAGCGGGGAGGGGGGGGGAGAGGCTGAGCTGGGTGGGGGTGGGGGGGTGTCTATAATAGGGGCTTCATTGGTCCAGGCTGGGCCTGTAATGGGACTGGATCCCAATCAATAGAGATGCTCCTCAGGCCATTCGTAGGCGTAATGACTTTAGGTTTCTCAATAATTAAGATATTGTCACTGTGCTGACTGCAGGGTCAGCCAATCATTAACCCCATGTTAAATATGCCTTTGTTTTAATTGCTTTGCCTTAACTCCTCCAGATACGCAGGGATGAAAATTAAAGGGACAGCAGCCCTTTTTCTGTATGCATAAGAGAATCAGAGAGCGAGAGAGAGAGAGCGAGCGAGAGCGAGTGATGGGGAGAGATGGGAGCCCGGGGATGTAGCTCTGTGTGCTTTCTGCATGTAACCAACCTATTAAACGCTGCTATTTTTAGCTTTTTTGGAATTTATTCTCTTTTTCACACAAAGGCGTCAACACTCTTTGTTAAATTTAAAGCTATACTAGTTGGGGTGCGACATAAGAGGACCCGAGCTATTTTCTTTTTCTTTTGAACGCTGACGCTTTTAAGCAAAGAAAAAATCTCAGGGAGGCCACATCATCTGATTTTCATTTGGGCGTTTCAAAGGGAGTCTAAGTTCTACACAATGTCTTTCAAAATCTGGGCACCAAAGCTAAATGTGGAACCGATGGTCTCCTCTCTCTCACCCGGGCTGAGCCTCCTCAGATGGTAATATTCTTACCTCACTCCCCCCATCCCAGCAATCACTCCCAGCCTCTCCTGCCCCAGCTGGGTGATGAGAAACAATGAATTTATATCCGACGTGCTGTCATTCTTTTCTCTCTTCTGCACAGATTTCTGCGCTTCCCTCTCTCCTGCCTTGCTGCCTCGCCATTGGCTGACGGTAAATGGACTAAAGCGCCACTCAATAGGCTGATGCACTCCGTCAAGGCGAGGGGGCTTGACCTTTCCTGGCGTGGGGAAACGCAATTCATATCGGCCCCAGACCAGCTGCCCGCTAAACGAACATCTCATCCAATTTTCAGACGCCGGCAACACAAAAAACAGGAGGGGGGGGGGGGGGGGGGGTTGGGGGGTTTGTTGGGTGCTGGGGAGGTGTGGGGTGGAGGCGAGGGGGGGGGGGGGGGGGGGGGGGGTGGAGGGAGAGGAGCTTGTGGGCAGGGAAGTCCTGATGGATTTTAGATTGGTTTCTCAATTTCTCTTCACTCAGGAGAGGTGGGGGGAGAAATGAGACAAAGAGGAAAAACAAACACCAAATGCTTGAACACGGGCCTGCACAACAACACACACACACACGCGCGCACACACACACACTTAAAAAAAAAGGTTGCTGTAGCTGACCTCCTGATTTAGTGATTATTTATTTACTTGTTGAGCTGTTTATTATTGCAGGTTGTTAAATGTTTTTATGGGATTTCACTTGATATATCTGACTGCAATCTTCAACCCCCCCGCCCCCCTCCCCCCCACTCCACACACACACACACTGTCTCCCCCCACCTCCCTCTGAATCTAAATCATCAACACCATTCAGACTATTAATGACGGACCACCAGGAGAGACGGTTACTGTGAAGCCCGCATTCCAGCAGGACGTGTTCGCAGCAAACACCCAAACAAGAACATAAACACATGAAATGCACTCTGAGGAAGCCACAACAACAAATACAATGAACTCCCTACAGTCTCAACATGTGCACACACACACACACACACACACACACACACACTCCCTGCAGATGAGGAAACTTGTTGATACACAAACCCCACTCAAGGTGTTGCCGTGTGTGTTGTGGTTAACACAACACACACTGCGCGCTGGGTGGCTCTTGAAGCGTGATCATTCATGAAACAACAGAAGTTGGTGAGAGCTGCGAAAAAGGCAGAGGACGTTAAATGTGGAATTTGTCATCATATACAAAAGCAGTGGAAGACAAGTGCGTTTAGATGCAAGGCAAGCAAACTGTCTGAGAGAGAAATGAGGATCTGCCCCGGATGGGTTTTTTTTTTTTTTTTTTTTTTTTTGCATGTTTGATTATGTGTGCCTATGTATGAAAGAAAAACTAAAACACACACACACACACACACACAGTTCTCACTGCGGTTTCATGCCTTCATGCACTGACTTACAATTAGTTCCTGGAGTTTCTCCCTGTTTTTGCCGAGCAGAGACAGTTTTAATGCTTCTTCTTAACATTACTACAGCCACTGCTCTTCACTGTGTGACTTTTCTGTCCCTGACAAGAGACACTGATTATATCCTAAATTGTGGCTGAGAATCTGTGGTCTTATGTCATGTAGTGAGAGGGGTTTGCAGATGGCTGTTTTTTTTTGTTACGGCTGTTTGACCGCAGACAATCCGAGATAATTCTTTTAACGGAGTAACGACATTTCGTGATTAGTGCAACTTCCAGCATGAATTACAGCTGGCAGTAGAAATGATGCAACAATCTGGAAACAACAGTTTTCAAATGATCATAACGCAAAGACACTGCTGGGCCACGTCCATCTTTACATACTTTCCCTGAACATAAATGCTCCTCGAATCAAATGGTTGAAAAAAAAGCAAAATCGCCTTTAATTTGACTGCTGTTGGCGGTCCACTATATGAGCAGGCTACTTTACACCTACTATATGTGCCTGTCTGTATCTCTGCTCTTTTTTCCACTTTTGCTGTTTGGATAAATATTTCATGCATAATATATTATTTATTGGACAGTAGCTTCATTGATTGAGTGGAAATAATATGGTATAAATTTCCTTTTTTGTTACGGCTGATCTACATTCCGCTGTTTGTTGCTAAGGGATGTCACAGACCTTGGTGGCTGAGCCGGAGAAAGCTTTTACAGAGATGCCGATACTAAAGCGTGCAGACAAATGCACTTTCGCATAAACAAGCACACAAACATGCACGGGCAGAAAAGAGGTAAACAATTCCCACTTTTGAGAGCTGGAGTTCTGCCTTGGGCAACAAACCAATCATAGCTCTGCTGTATGAGCATGTTTTTTAGATAAACAACTGGTATTGGTAATTTGGCACAGCTCCCTTGGACACGGCGATATGTAAGCAGTGTGTCCTTAAACTGTGAGTGTACCAAATGAGCCACACAGCGGCTGCTAGTCAGATGCAGGGACAGCGCCTGAGGTCTCCTGGGTGCTCGGCTTCTCCCCGTGGCCCTGTTTCTGTCTGCCGTCGTCTGCATGGCGCTGTTAGGCCGGGCCCAATTAAACCTATTTAGAGAGCCTTCAGCCCAGGGCTCACCAGGGACTCAACATGTCATCCTACCTTCCACAGACATGTGACTACTTCCTGCTTGTAGAAAAAAAAAAAAAAAAAAAGATGCCTCATGTGGTATGATGTAACCGTTCAACATTTTGGAGAAATATGCACTTCTCCAGAGTCAGACCTAATGTTTGTTATTCTTATTACTAAAGTATCAGTGATACCTGTTTCGGGGGGGGAGTTGGGGGGGACTGTCCTCGCGGCTCCCCCCGTCCTCGGCCGTAGTGATGGGTGGGATGTGGGATGTGGGATGTGGGTTGGCTACACGGACGGAGATCAGATTTCCTTCACCCCACAAAAGCAAACACAGCTAGTCGGCAGTGTGTGCCGTGTATCCCTGGAGTCCAACTGCTGCTCTGAAACCAATTTAGCAGCCCATGCTGGATGGAGTAAACCTCTACCCCCCCCCTCCTCCTTTTCTTCTATCCATCCCTCCCTCCCTTCTCTTTCCTCTCCCTTCTGTGTCTACTCAGTCCTCTCCCAAAGCGTTACTCTTTGGAAGACGCATGGAGGGGAGAGGGAGAGAAGAAAGGGTGGGAGAGTCTGGGCAGTGGGGAGGGGGGGAGGGAGGCTTCTCCTCTTTCTGAAATCATGCTCTGGATCAGTCTGGAGAGGCCCAGTGTGTTTGGATTGGCATGGCGGCTGGCAGACGACAGAGGGAGGTGGAGCTGGAGGAGAGTTATAAATAAACATTTCAACAGGGCTGGGGAGAGGTGTCGGCGGGCCTCAGGCCACCGACCGTCCGGGGGCTCGCTGGCGCCCCTCCAGGTCACATTACAGGAGTGAACCGCCACACAAAAAAAACAGTGTGTGCGTGTGGACGTCAAAAAGGTGGAGTGTGTGTTGCTTAGCAGCAGATTCAATGAAGGCCTCACTATGCCAACCTTCACACACTGAGAGAATTAGCATATTATTACATAAAGACAAAATGTTCCATTCACACTTTGCTCGCAGAGATGTTGATCTATGGGGGGAAAAAAAAAAATCTTCAGTCATTCCTGTTCCTTTAAACACAAACGGTGCCTTGTTTTTTTGTTTTTCATCTGCAGGTATTTACACAATCGACCTATTGCTGTTATTTCACTATCAGGACAACACAAGAGAGGATTTACAGTCTGCAAAAACTTCGCTTTGTTATCAGGTTTTTGGCAGGAAAATATGTTGAAAGATCAACTTTCACTGTGGTTTTACACTAAATTAGTTTGGGAATTTCATCCCGACTACCTAAAGACCAAATTTTAAACAAACACATCGACCACAAAGAACTTATAAAAGTCATGACAGCTAATGAAATCTGCAACACGCCTGCTTTGGGTGTTGGTTTGGGTCAAAATTAATTAATATGGGATATTAAAATGTATAAAGACCTCCATGTGTTTGTGGTTGCAGAACTGAACTGAAAGATCATTATTTAGAAAATGAATAAGTCATATAATATAGACGTTCAAGTCTTTCAGCTATAACAAGGAAAAATAGCTTATCCTTCACCGATGAAATCTGAAATAAAACTGTATCCAATAAGTGCATAGTGTCATTTTTCTGTGTATTTGATTTAATCAATACCTTTAAGAGATATAGATATACCACAGTTTTCTCTGAAAGCTCTTCAAGTAAGAAAAAGGAACTCAAACATTTGTACTAACTAATAACCTGTTGTGTAATTTTCCTTCTTGCTACTGTTTCGTGGTGAAAAACAATCAACCCTATCATCCCGAGGATCAGAAAAATAACCCCGATATTAACAACCTAATGGAAAACTGTGAAGAAGACCCACTGGTTCAGACACGTGCGTGCAATTACACGCAGGATTCTTCCCTAATCCACCCCTACGCTAACAAGAAACATCATGGAAAACTGAAATCCCGTCGTTCTAAAGAGCTTCGAACTGGCATATTAAGAGAAACCGCAGGGAAACAGTGCAGTGGAGTGAATCCAAACCTGGGAACGAGAACAGACGCCCTGTACTCTGCCCTCCTCTGCCCAGGCTCAGAGCCGTGCAGTTGGGCACTGGACTCAGAAACCGTTGGCAGCTTCGTGTATGTGCTCAAGAATGCCAAAAATGGATATCAGTGTGAGGTGTGGCCCGGGGAGAGGTCGGAAGAATGCGATGTAGCGTATCTTCAGATGGGGCCTGCACGGGATGTATGCCTCGCAAAAAAAAGCAGAGAAGAATCTGTATTTAAGTGCACGCTATGTTTTATGACTTCTGTGCGCGGATTTCTTTGTCCAGCATAAACTTTGGCTCCCAGATGGTTTTTCCACCCAATCAGGCCTCAGCGCTCCCCCCTCCAGCTCCCCCGTGTAACTCAGGTTCACAGTCGACGGGGCAGATCCCACAGTCCTGCTGCAGAAACGGAGACATTTTGGTTTCATGGTTACTTATTGCAGGCAGATTTTTTTTTTACGGTTGTATTTTGGCAACGCGAACTGGTACTTTTGGCTTGAGCCGTCCACATCTGTGCTCCACGGGGGTTATCCTGTGCCTTCACTGAAACCTCTCCATAAAAAAAAAAAAAAAAGAAGTATGGCGATCATATTTTTTCTGAATTCTATGAGGTGCGGACAACAACCTGAAGAACTATGCAGGACAAAATGTCTTTGTAGAAGCTATTGTGCTTGAAGAAGAAAAAAAAAAAAATCTTGTGGCTGGACTATTTTTTTGAAGCTAACTTTGGTGCTTCTTGAACATATAAAGGCTTTTATGAAAATAAATCTTCCAGTGGAAATCTGTGACTGTAAAATGCTCTTTTAAAGTTTGTGAAACAAAGGAACGTACGAGGGGGGAAATGGTGGATCCAGCTGCATTTTGAATTAGCATGAAAAGAAAAACGGAGACGAGGAGAAGCTTTGAAGAAAAAAGAAAAGAACTCATAGGGAAATGTCGACCACAAAATGCTATGAAGTCAGAGCAAGCCTATCTCTTTTTAAGTCGGTTGTGGTTTTGCTCGACGATTTACTATAAAAACCTGGCAGAGTCCGCGGGGGCCAGTTAGCAGATCCCACTGATGTGACGAGAGCTGGGTGGCTTCGCCGCACGCTTGGCCGGGGGGTGAAGTGACTCATAAACACTTGGACACTTGAAAAGGGGAGGCCGGAGGGTGGAGGGAGGTGATGGAGGTGTCGGTGTTCATCCACCTGTGGAGAGACGAGGCGGCTGCGGCGCTGACGCCGCTGTGACTTTGACGAAACAATCGCGTTCCGTCATTTAGAAAACAGCCGCTGTGGAATGAGTAAATTCTCAAATTTGATTATGGAGCACGCATTTCCAAAAAAATATCATATAAAATCCAGTAAAACAAAACACACAGGGTGTAATTTTGGTTCTTCTTTTGGTCTCCCTCCATTTTTCCACATATATGTTGTCACACATCTGCTTTCTCTCCTTTTTTTTGTTCATTGAGAGAGAAAGAGAGGAATGGGGATGCAGATAGGGGGAGGAAAAGCAGTGCAATACTATTACCATTTCCTGTTTCTGCAGAGCCAGGGGTCTTGGGGGAGTGAGCCGGGAGAAGTCCTGGCGGCCAGCTGCCTCCGATGAGCCAAAACATACCGTGGAATAAGGAGAAAAATCAAGAAACCTGCCTGCGAAGAAACCACTTTTAAATAATCCCAACACAAGGCCGGGAGCTCTCCGCGTACGCGGCAATACCTAATGAGAAATTAACTTCAAATCAGATAAGCACCCAAAATAATCACAGGAACGGCTCCACAATGAAGTTTCCTAACTGCAGCCACATTTCCGATGAAAAATCTCTTTTCCTTGAGTCGTACCTCTGCTTTTTCTTTGTTGTCGGCTCTAAATACTCGCTCTAGGCATCTCATCTTCACAACAGTAAAACAACTGTTTCTAATTAAATTTTAGTACCATTTTCCGAAAAGTCTTTACCAAGAAACATTCTTATAACTCTGAGTCTTTTACACTGTGGTTTTTCACTATAAACACTCATAATATCATACCGCAACTCTATTGCCAAAAGACGAAACGACACAGAAACACTAACGGTGGAGTTGGGCTTGAAAATATGCATGTGAGTGTGGAGACTCTGCTTTCGCCACAAATGACCACAGTAATGCTGCATTCGGGTTGGAGAGCAAATAAAGAGCATGCTCTCGAAGACCTAATTCTTTTCGGAGCATGATTGTTTCTCAAGCAATTTATTGATTATCATAGTCGTATTGCAAAAAAGTCATGACCCGAACAGATATCAGTCGAAACTAAAGTAGGAACCTCTGAAAAAGAGATCAGTTAAGTAAACAAATAAAGCTAACAAAAAAAAAAAAAAAAAAAAAACGGGCAGATTTTGGAGGAGCCCCTGAAAGCCCTGACCTCCCCTGTCGGAGACCCCCGTTCCCCCCCAAACGCTGCTACCAAGCACAACCTCCAGCGCTGCCAGCATGCTGCTCTCCTGACAGGCTCGGGCTCGGAGGCCTAAAGAAAACAAACCCGGCCTGATTGTGAAAATAGTGCCGTAAGGCCCTCCTGGTGCCCGGCGCTTATCTAGCACAAGGCCAGCTTTGTGTGGCGAGGTGGCGGGGGGGGGGGGGGGGGGGGGGGGGGGGGGGGCGGGGGGGCGCTTCTCGCTGGCCCTCGACCGCCCCGTCAGGTGGAGACTTCCAGGATGAAACTCTCCACCTCCATCATTCCCCCCACCCTCCCTCCATCGCTCCCCCCCTCTGCCCTCGTGTGCACCGTGTCACCTCCACCGAGACCGCCGTGTATATTTTGAAAAGGGAGCATCAGGAAATTGATCCGCAGGCCCCACGCTGGTCTGCGGGCAGAGGCAATTTCTTAACAGTCGGGGATAATGAGACGTCCCGACCGCAAAACGTCAGGATGATTTTATGGACACAGTATTTGCAATAAAAAGTTTCCAAAAATGTTCAAACCAAAAAAAAAAAAAAAAAGGGACAAACCTTGAAAGTGAGACGGGCATCTACCTAAAAAACAAGTAAAGCCTCTTTGAAAATAGGAGAAATAAAGAAACTACAAGTGAGACTAATTTTATTGGAGCTTATGTGGCGTAACGTCGTACAGGAAAGTCGGGAGCAGGCGGCACCGAAAGGTGGACGGAAACACAAAGAGAGCAAAAGATCAATCAATCAGTACATCTGACTTACTGTAGGCGGCAGCAGAGAGCACGTGGGAGAACAAAACAAAAATAAACAAAAAAAAAATAGCTTGTGGGCTTGTTTAAAACACACACTATTTAAAATACCTATAAATCTCACTATATTTCAAGACATGGAAAAAATAAAGAGACACCATGCAGGCAGAGGAGGCATTTTTGCATGTTAATGATTTGATATTGATGTTGCAGGAAAATGACGTGGATTCAACTGCTTGCCATCAACCGTTCGGAACACATATTGATGAATGCGGACTGTCACTATGGTTGCTGGGCATATCTGCCGCGGTTAAAATAGACGGCAATCACATGTCGGTCTGATGTTCAGCCAGAGCAGATTGCCAGTATAACAACAGATGTTTCAGTGTTGCTGACCTCAAAATAGCTGGATACGATATTCGTATCGGCATCATGCGAAAGTCACTGATAACTCACCCACAGCTATGAGTGACGTTTTCCCCCGATGTCACCCGCCAAGTCAAACTTCCAGCTGTGCCAAACTGGCTGGATAATAAAGATTGTTACCGCAGGCCATTTACCGAGACTGTCAGTAAATATGTTACATTTTATCAGCCGCAGTCTGATTACTGTTCATAATTTACTCAACATTTCATGTAATTGCAATGTCAACGGCTTTTTAAGATCCGCGGCGGTGCAGATAACTTGATCTGAGAACAGTCCTAATGTTTGGCTGAGAGGCAGAGAGAGCCGGATCGGTCCGGGAATGCTCTCCGGACACGCTGGAAGTCGTGGGAGGGAAGAGAATGATGGCTGAGCTGTCATCCGTGTGAGACGGAGGCTCTCGCCGCCTGCAGGACGCCCTGAGAGCTCCTGCACAGCGACACCTGAAGTGTGTGAGGGAACGTTATTCCGTGGATCCTTCCTGCAGCCATCGGACTCCTGAACTCAGGAGACGTTTCCTCACACCACACTGCCTTTATTTTCTTCGACGCCTTCCTGCCTGCTTTTGTGCAAATCCCCCTTCAGTAGGACTAATAGAGCATCTTATCACATGTTACGTATGTGTTGGTGTCAGCCAAAGGGAAAGCGGTGGATGGACCGAGTGGGAAAATATGTAGTGTGGTGGACCAGAAGACTAACTCACCAATAATAATGATTAGATTATTAGATTTTTATCATTTTAGATTAACTGCCAGGTGAAAATGTTGAGTTTATCCACTACATGACTTCATTATTTGATATATCAGCATCATCAACACAGTTTATGAAATGAAACTTTTTGGAATAAAGCAAACTTTTAGCATAATGCAAAGAAGTTAATCAGACAAGATAAAATAAAGACGACATCTGAGAATAAGTGACAGGTATTTGAAGACAGAGATCCTGGGCGTTTCCGTGCCCTGAGTTCAGACTCTCCTTAGCGGATTTGTGTAAATCCAGCTGGCAGACTGAAAGGCCCGGACCCATCTGTAACCTGAACCAGTTGATTGATGGAGCTTGATGTGGCCTGTGTGCTGCTTTTAAACTGGTTTACAGGTGGGCGGGCACACTGCTATCTGCTGAGAAAAAAACATTATTATCTAACAAATGCCATCAAGAACAGATAGATACTTATGGCAGCTGCTGGTAAATAAAACAGCTTGGTTCTAATGTGTTCAGTTAAAGTTTACAAGTAAGAGAAAAAGTAAAAGAGGACATATTCTGAGAGCTTGTGAATATCTGATCACAGTGATCATTTAGTTGGATGAAGCTTTTTTTCCCCCTTCTTCCCACAGATGTAAACAATTCGGCATTTTTCCGATGACTTTCTCCTTGTGAGCAGGTTTGCGCGAGCTGGTTTTCCAGTAACACAAAGTTTATAACTATGCAGTGATTAGTTGATGCTAAGTTAATTAACAACAGCCGACATTTCTGGTTGATAAAATGATCCTGGAGATTTGAGGAATGGTTCGGTGCGAGCTCCATAACTTCACTGACGGCCTCAGAAGTATAATCAAGACTCCTGCAGGCAAACTGTTATGCATTAGCTTTCATAAGAGATGCTAATCCTGAGAATAATAATATTTAGGTTCACCATGTGAGAACGGCTTCGCAGCGAAATTGTGGCAACACTCTTCAGAACATGATCTCATGCACGATACAAACAGCTATGAAAGCAGAGCATTCAAGAAAAAAAGATGCAAAACCTGACACGAGAAATAAACACGTTTCCCAGAAATCAGTGGAACAAAGATAAATGTGTGAATATTTGACTTGGGGAGGATGAACGCTGGCTCTTGAGAAACTAGTGATTTTAGAGGAGAGCAGGTGAGTGCAGGTGGGGTGTTTTCTGGATGTTTTATATTAAGATTAAATTATTACTTAGTGAAATGCATTCAAGCATCATGTTTAAATAACAGGTTTGGAGTCATACCGGCATTTGCCTTTAAGTGCTGATAGGATTATTTTTTTCTTTACATTTCAAGCATTTATATGAATATATGAGCTCAAACTCCTACATGTAAAACCATATTTACAGTTACTAGGTTTAAAATGATTATCCATTCATTATCTTTTTTTAAATCTTCACTTTCACCACAAAAAATAGACCAGTGATAAAGAGCCTCTCCACAAAGTTCAGCTTCTGAACTCTGCTCTTAACAGCCATCGGATTCAGGCGGGAACTCTGTCAATGAGGAGAAAGAGCAGCTTGATAATTGATTGTGATTTAGCTCCGCTTCCAGCTGTGCACACACAGACGTATACAAGAAAGCACCTTTGCCATCCTTTGAGAGAGAAGGCTGCAGGAGTGGAGGTTGGGAAAGAAAACAAGCAAAAATAAATACAAGCTGGGACAATGAGAACTTTATGGAAAGCATCCAAAAAATAAAGCTTTCTTTTATAACTTTAAGCTATTTGTTTTAGCTTTATCCATCTAACAAACGTGCGCAGAGCAATAGTCTGCTCCATTCAGGACATGGAACTGCCGAGCGGAGAAGCCTCATCTGAGGTAAGTGTTGTTCCACCAACCATACTTCAGTTGGAATTCATTAGGAAGTTGGGGTTACATTTTTCTTATGGAAACCAGCAGAAAGGAGAAATGTGGATGAGGCACTTTTTTCCAGGGTCCTTGGAGAGTGTGTAAGCGATCTGAGACACTCAGGGTGGCGTCTGGATGAGCCTGGGTTTGGATCGGGACCCTGCATCTGGGGCACATGTGCTCTCAACAGGGACAGAGAGAACCAGGATCTCCAGCCAAAAACCTCTTTCCATGCGCTTCTTTCTCTGCGTCTGATTCCTGAGACGAGATCTGATGACTTCCTTGATCAAATCTACACCTAGCCAAGACTTTAACTTCAAAAAGTTATGCTAAAGCGGCTCTCGTGGCAACGTGCGCGGCGAGGACAAAAAGATTACTTACAATCAATGTGTTTATGAAACGGCACTGCTGACACACTCGGCTGAAAAATGATCCGAGCGCGGAGCAGATCTTTGCGGGCAGATGTGTTTGGTGGTACGGAGGAAACGCAAACCAACACCAGATACACAAAACTACTAAACACAGAAAGAGACAAACAATAGAGGAAGGGAAAAAGCTGAGGATGTCGGTTTTCTCCGGCTGACAGCGAGCCGCCCCGAGTCCCTCGGCAGTCCCCTGGCATCGCGCTCGCTAGCCCTCCATTAGCTGCACCGAAAGGCCCGAGGCGGCCGACAGAAGTGTGACCGGAGATTATTGTCCTGTGTGCTTGTTTGGGTTAAGGCTTTAGATGGGGAAATGGGATTAGGACAGGCCCGGTTGGAGAGACACACACTAATGGGAAGCAGAGGAGCACTCGCCTGATCCCGCTCCGCTCACAGAGAGCAGCCCTGTTATCCCACCTGATTGGATTAGCCCCCTGTTAAATGTGCTATGATAAGGGTGGACCACTGCTGAGACTCTCCTCAGCGCCGCTGGGGTGGAAGCACACAGATACTGTACAGGGAGCAAATAGATTCCTCCACACTGCTTTTAGTGGAGGATGTCTGTGTCGTGTCTGGCGCTCGTTTGGACACAATCATGTGAGTTCAAGTGCAACTTGAAATTTTAGAATGCAACACAGAGGCCGTCAGCAACATTTTTTTGTTTGTTTTTTATTTTGGCTGATCTTTGTTAGTTGAGCAACATGGTGTTTTTTTTTGTTTTCGTGCGTCGCTCCTGAAGTGAACCGCCGTGTGAGGAGAGTCTTTCTGCTGCACCTTGCTTCCCCGAGCTTTTTATATGTATGCAAATCTACAAGACTTATACTTGCTAATTGCAGCCACTCTACCAATCAGACAGTAATTACTGGTATCCTGCCTGCCTTCCCTTCCAATGGCTGAGCAGCTAATTTGAGCAGTGGTTTAAACAGCTGGAAAACAGCATCCTGTGGCAAAACCGGAGGCCTGTGTTTGAGTGTGCATGCATGTGCATGCATCTGTGTTACTATTTATGTGAACTGCACGGCACTTTTTTTTGGAAAAATACAGTGTAAGGTATAATGAATTTAACCAGCAGGAAAATCTGAGCAAATGTTGAGTTGTGAAATATCTGGTTTGCCCACAAAACTCCATCAGTGCATTAAGTCTATCTGACCAGCCTGTCAGCAAGGCACCTTCTCTGTGATTGATTAACATTTTATTAATGTTTCCTTTTGCCACAGGTTCAGGTGATACAGCGTGACACATAGTGCCTACTCGAGGTGATGATTGGATTAAAAAGGTTACTGATCTCATAATTGCTTTTAAATTACACTCCATGTGAGCGTGTGTCATTAATGTAATGATTATCCACATCACACCCATCGTACCTCAGTGAATCTTTAACCGTTTAGTCTTGATAAGGTGACATGTCACACTCATCACCAAACACACACCTAATCCGCGCAGACTGAAACATTTAGAGAGAGGAAGGCAAACTCATCAAAATCAGTATCGCCACAAGCAAAGGCAAAAACTTCCGTCTCGCTCAGTGTGTCTTCTCCTAAACGCTGGACAATTCAGCACAACAACGGCCAAAAATACGTACGATATATCACATGTACAGCTGACAGGCACTTAAGGAATTAGGCCTCAGAATACGGATCGCTGCTGGCTAATTAACTAAATTGTTGTTCATGTAGATTATGTGAAGCTACTGGTATCCATATAACTGCCTCTATTATATATGGAAAAGTATTTCTCTGTATGTCTATTATATTCTTAAAGTCTATACTTTTCGTGGTCAGCAGACCAATGAATGATTTTCTTTTCCTGATTATACTTTTCTCTCATTAGCTGATGTTTAAATTTAACACACTTTCCTCCTGCAGAGTCAGATACACGATTGCACCACTTTTCATTGGCAAGCTATTTCCCCGTGCATGTTTTCGTTGTGTCTCATCTCTTGCTCATTAGTTGCAGATCTGTGACTTCGGCACAAACAGAGAACGCGCTTCAACGTTCGGATGTGACGGTATTGTTCATTTGTAAACAATAGTAAAATGCTTTAGTGTCTGTAAACGACAAGATAAATTTGGAAATAAAAGCTAATAATTGCGGTTCTATTGGTCAGCTGCGCAGCCACTGTGAAGGATCAGCACGCCGAAGTCTTTCCTATTGTAACGGGATAGTTTCCACGGAGTTGTGTTTTGTTCTTCCATTAGGTTCCTGGGATAAGAAGTGCTTCATGCTCTGGCTACTGGTAATGAATGTGTCTGCAGAGTGGAGTTTTTGGCTCAGGTAGGCAGAAAATAATTTGGCTCAGGGTCCAATTGCTGTACTTGTGCAATGGCTCACTGACCGTTTCAGTGGTTAGGTCTGATATAAACCTAACTTGAACCCAGAACTCTTACTGGTATCTAAGTATGAACTGAATTATATTTTATTTGCCTGAAAATTGATATGCATTAACTCTGCATATTTCCATTTCAGGTAAAGTGTCACTTCAAACCCAAAAGAAATCTTAGCAATTGTACATTAGGACTAATGGACTAATAAAGTTTTACATAAGAGGGATCATTTGGCATCATTGTAACAATGAGGCCTCATTGCTTTTATAGTTATGAGGGTCAAAAGACAAAGAACGGCGGCCCTGCAGTCCCTGTCGACGACGACAGCAAAATGTCGAGAACCTCACCGGACGTTCTTCTGTTGGAAATGACAGAATGCTTATTCTGTTTCATCTGCACGGTTTTATTGATTAGATTGAGATGTTTTCTATGTTGTTGTTTGTTTTTTTTTAATGTTGACACATCACAACAGAGAACAGGGTATCAAACCAAATGTTTACAGTTTCAGACATTTTGAACAAACTACTGGCAAAATTTATTTAAAAAATTGAGAACAAATAAAAAAAAAAAAAAGTGACGTTTTAATATTTTTAGCATGTTCCTAAGGAAATACATGGCCTCCTTGTGTGTGTTTAGCTGAGTGTGTGTCCGTATCACTGTGTCTGTGTGCGCTGGTGGACGTCTGCGGGTCTCTCTCATCCAGAGTGAGTCGTGAAACCTAATTGTTTGCACATGTTGAGGATTTTCAAGTGTTTAGAATGAAGGTGGTTTTCACGAACAGGCAGGGTAGGGGTCTCAGAAGCGCCCCCCCCCCCCCCCCCCCCCCCCCCCCCCCCCCCCCCTGCTGAAACCAATGCCTTTCTCTTTCTCTACTCACAGGAGTAAAGGTCAGGGGTCACAGGGGAAGATCTCTGTGATTGGACACAGGCCTGCGGTATCAAAAGTGGGAGACGCAGTAAAGCTGTAGTGAGTAATGCGATACTCCCTTGAGTCTGATCAAAGTGATATTATAAATGAAAATATCATAGCCAAACATTACCATTGTAGTAACCAAATGGAGTTTGCAAAGCAAACGAGAAAAAAAAAAAAAAAAAAAAAAAAAGACGAAGAAGAAGAAAAAAGGAAAATCCAGCATACCTCCCAAAACCTCGCCTCACCCCTCCTCTTAGCCCTCGGTCCTTTTAGGGGGAGATAAAGTGTTCCAGAGATGGGGAACCAAGCACAATTTCAAAGATGTATCAGAGGGTAAAGATGGAAAAGTGCTTTTAATCTTGTGTAACCCTATAGGGCTCTAAATGTGAAAGGCTTCAGAGAAGGAGCCTTTAAAGAGGACATATAATCCTAATTAAAACACAGAACAGAGCTACCACTTGATCTAAAGGGGCCTCAGCTGGAGAACAACCGTCCTCTAGTTCAGAGTCCCTCATTGTTGCTGAAGCCACACTAATGAAATAATGGCTGTAGTCTAAAGAAGCAAATCAGGCGATCGTTATTCTGCACCGCGTTAATGAATACGTTCACATCATGCAGACCACCGCTCGGTGCACGAGAGAACCCCGGAATCAAACCGAGAAATTACAGTTGCGTTGAAAATCCTTGCTGTATCTTTTCAGAAACCTCTGTATGATGCATATTATAGCACACATATCAAATATGATAACAGTGAACCACAAAGAAAAAAACAGTCTTTGGAGTGGAGTGAAGCAAAAAAAAAAAAAAAAAAAAAGTCACTCCAACAATGGTGACATAACTAAAACCATCCTCGCATAATCATTAGTTCATGTAAGTCTTTTTTTGGCTCATTCTTAACATTTTGTGTTTTTTTTTTTTTTTCTGTACAGTGCAGTGCCCCAACATACACACACACACACACACACACACACACACACACACACCCTTTCCATTGATCAAGGTAATTGAGAACAGCCATGCCCCCCCCCCCCCCCGCCCCCACTCCTCTGCTGTCCTCTCCCATCGCCCCTCCCCAGCTTCATGAAAGCCCAGACATCTGGTCCACATACACCCCGAGTCCTCATCCCCCAGTCACCCCTGAGCCTCTGTCCTTCTGAGGAACGACCAGCCGGAGTCCCGAGACATTTGACGGCTTGAAGAACAACAAGATAGACGGCTGCAGACAAAAGGGACAAAAGAAAAATATGGAGAACTGTCGGAGCACGCAGCCAGAAAGAAAGCCGTAAAACTGAAGCCACACAAAGCTTCGGATGGAAAGAACATGCAGACACCGCAGCTATGGGTGACGGGATGATAGCAAAAGAGCCTCATTTTAACTTTTCTATGTGTGTTTGTGTGCGGATGAGGGTGTGTGTTTTGCGAGCGCTCATCCGGCAGCAGTGGAGGCAGTGTAAGTTACGTGTTGCAGATAGAGATCAGGCCGGGACAGATTTAATTAACAGATATCTCTCCTTAATGTAGATTCCTTTGGCTCCCTCAGATACACCCCCTTGTGCTTATCCAACCAGAAATAACTTATCTTGGCTCTGCACTACTTGTAATGTATTTCTTACGGCGTTTAAGGAAACAGGGGTTTCAGCAGAGAGACTACACCTTCATGTTTACTCACAGCAAACAGCTGTGGACAAGATTAGCACTCGGAGAACTGACGCTAATATCTGCAGAACATATTACGTTCACATCCATCCGGGGTCCTGTGCAGCAGCTTTCCACACACTGCCTTTGGAAAGAGGGAACGTGCATGTCTGTGTGAGTGTGTGTATGTATTAATTTGCCCCCCATAAACTAAAGCTAATAGAGATTTGCCCTTTTAACTATCTCTCAAGGTGACCAGATTACTGACATCAATTAAAGCAGGTCTAGCTGGCTGGATGCCCAAAGCACAGGCTCACCCTTAGAGCAAAAGAAGGGATCATCGTCCAATAAATCAGCGAGGGAAGGAGAGAAAAGGGAGAAAATGGAGGAGAAAAGTGAGAGAATCCAGAAGAGGCAATGCCGAGAGGACTTTCCTCTCCTAACAGATGCTTTTCGCCCTACAGCAGTTTACACAAAGCTCGATGATCATTCTCATCTCAATGATCCCAATACAGAAAATAATGAAATACAGTTTAATGCTTATGGATCCGGTGCATGTATTTCACAGTACATACAGTCCTGCGCAACTCAGCGATCCGAGGAAATTCAATAGAATAAAAAGGGAAGACAAATCAAAGTCGGATCATTCAAAGCAGAACAGATGTTTGTCGGTGTTGACATTACAGCATCATTTCTCACCATTACATGTGAAACCATTGTGCTCTTTGACGTGAGAGGAGAGATTATAACGCTCTGTATATAAACTTGTGCAAATATCTGACTCGACATGATGAGCGACTTCATGAGTGTTTCTGAAGTATGAAAACAACTCCCACCTGTGTTTCTACCCGAGTGATGCTGGATTCTGAAACTTTTGCATGATTTAACAGTGTGTGTGCGTGTGTGTGTGTCACCACGACTCTCCCCCAGGTAATCGTCCATCCCCACTCATTACAGTACTCGTTGTGAACTGAGGCTGCCTTGGTGTGAGTCAGGCTCCCATATCTAAGTCAGCCAGCAGGCAGCCCACTTCACTCATACTTAACCTCGTGGATTCAAAGTATTACACATCATTACAGAGGAATGTGAGGGCCTGTGGCTTGGTGGCTTGTTTAAGAGACAGATCCACAAGCCGAGCTCCCGTATTTACCCCCAGTCCCTTCTTTTATAGTATTCCCCATTCGGCTCAAGGTGTTGGGTTATTCGGTGGTAAATGTGTGGCGAGTTCATTCTGCAAGGTGTGCAACATCCTCGTCTCTGCGTGGGAGGAAGAACCGATAGCAATCAGTCCCTTATGGGGACGGGGGAATATTACTGCTACAAACACAGATGCTATAAGGCTAACACAAACTTCATTCATCAAGCACACCAAGGTTAGCTGTTGCTGTGATTTGCACGTCGGGTTTGTGAAAGATGGCTGAAATTTAAAGCGTCAACATAGGTGCACATGCCTTGCATGTGCAACCGGTTGATGAAATTAAAAAGTGCAAGCATGCCTGTTAAAACACACCCACAATGCACACACAAGATGAGTCCATCATTAAAAGGACTAAAATACAATCCAATGACACATAGCACTCTGTTTAAAAGCATACTTTGAGAGGAGATGAGGAACTTTAATTAACCTGGGCTGCGAATAGGAGGGAGCGAGCAGTTATCCGGTGGCCTCTGGCATGGCGCCTGTCCAGCACCACGAGGTGAAATATATTCTTATGGATCTGAAGTCAGCACCATGAAATATTCTCTCCCCCTTCACACACACATTAACCTTGCAAGTGTGAACGCGGACAAAAATTGGGACAGACGACAGGGAGGAAGAAGGTGGGCAAGCAACTGGCTGGCAGATGAAGAACGCAAAAGAGAGGCGATTTCCCTAAACACTTCACAACATGCTGTCAACGGTGCAATCAAGGCTCTCATAAATACCATATTTGCTGTATTCGCCGCAACGAAACTGCACTTCTAAACTTGTCAGATTATAATGCATCTCCTGACCCTGTGGCCCATTTTGTCTCCGTACCTCCCCCCCTCTCTAAACTCCCCCTGGGTTAGTGACTCTGTAGACCTTGAGTCCAGCTTTCCCAGACGGTGATTTAAAATAACAATTGCATGCGTATCAGATTTCAGGCCTCTGAAATACATGTGAGATGAGGTAATGTGATCACTCCAGAGCACCGTCCAAGCCTCTTTCTCCTTTTGTGCATGTCCATGCACGGGTGAACGTGCACGTCTTCACCGTTCACCTTGATGATTTAAGTTAAAGGTGAGCTGGAATAAGTGCGCCGTCATGCCGCGATAGTTTTGCAGCGTTGTGTAATGCGCTCACTGAAATGTTTCTATTTATTTCACATGTAAATTGTGGGTAGTGATAAATAATACACACCGCTCAGAAAAGCAGCTAATCTTCATCATATGGGCTCGGAGTATGAGCTAAGTGCCTGTTTTCAATTAGATCCAAAGTTGAAGCAGCATTAAACTCTTACATGATTTCATTGAGTCAAAATTACAACTCAATTAATACCTCATAAAATGGTCATAGAGTTAACGATTGAGCAAAGAGACAGAGCCATAACATTACCCATAACATTAAAATCAGAAGTCGGGGCTGCCTCGCTGCACACGAACAGACACAGGACGCTTGTCGACCCTTTAAGTGCCAGTGAGTAAACACTAATAATAGCTTCCATAAAGCCACTCATACGGCGTTGCGGGCCAGGCCAACAGGGACCATTAAAAAAAAAAAAGCCATGACTCAAGGAATCTGCGGCAAGATCCGGGCAGAAGTCTCATGGCTCGTGTGAAACGGTTGTGTGACACTGCGGGGTGACAGCTCAGTGAAGTGATAAGAGCGACTGTTGGGGAAAAAAAAAGAAAAAGCCAGTGGGACGAGCAATTAGAGGGGACAATAAAAGTGGCCGTGCTGGAAATGAAACTACAGGTGACGGAGCCGGGCGCTGATTAACACGAATATCAGGGGAATAGTTTTCTGATTAGGACGGAGAGCAGGAAAGCATGATATTTCTATTCACTGCAATAATTCATGGAGTATTCAACAAGCTGTGCATGAAACACAAAGTACCCGATATGAGCCTGACAGCCAGCAAACAGCAGGAAAATATTCATAAAGATGCACGTGGAGGATGTTTTATTTTTTTTTTCTTGTTCTGTAGTATATTCAGAGCTTTATGCTCTTCCATTGCCAACGTACACACAGATTTCTGCAGCTCTCCTCCCTCATATTCCACTCGTCCCCCCCCCCCCCCCCCCCCCCCCCCCCCCCCCCCCCCCCCCCACAGACACACACACACGGCTTTGCTAAACATGCACCTCTGGTTTAATCTCACAGCAACACGTTCATCTCACTGCAGAGACGAGACCAAAACCACTCACTCCTCTCCTCCCACACGTCCCTTCTATTCTTCTGGCCCCTTCTCTCCCATGACAGGTACCTTTCAATCGGGTAATCATTGGTTAAGTAGCCATTTTCCATTTCTGCCCCCCCCCCATTGAAGGCTGGCCATGTAGAAAAGGCAAGGCCTTGTAGGGATGGCTGCTAATAGGGCGACAGACAAGGCTTCCCCATTTTGTCAGAGGGGGAGCTGAGAAGCTCGTTTTATCAGCAAGCCACAGCCACCAATTTTTCACCAAATTGGCTTCTCTTTAACACCCTCCCCCTTCTCCCAGTCTCCTTTTCTGCTTGCAATCATTCCCACCTGCATGTAGCTCCTTCCCACCCTTGTAACTTTTAATATAACGGCACAACTCAAAGGCTTTCGCTCAGATCGCTGCTCTGTATGAGGAATGATGACAGGTTCCTTCGCAGGCGGCTCGCAGTACAATCTACTGTGCTGGAGAAGGTCAATGACAAGAAGAAAAGCTTCATTCTGACAACTGTAGAAAACAGGAAAGAAATGTATTTTGTGTAATTTTCCAGTTCTTTTCTGTGTTTTTCATTTTTAAACGTTCCTCCAGCGCGAGCTCCAATTTTTAAGTGAAAACACTAAATCAGCTTGGGCGCATAATGCAGTGGAGCATCTCGCACTGCCGTCTTTCTTTCTCTCTTTTGATTTTTTTTTTTCAATATTCCGAAACATTCCCTTTTATCCATGTATGTGTGCAATTAGAGCGCAATCACCCCCACCCCCCCATACACACACACACACACACACACACGCAGCCCCTCCCCCTCAATCCCATATGTTGCCGAGTGGTGAAGCTGTTGAGAAAGAGAAGTGTTAACCTCCTCTCCAAACCGCAGGCAGAAGGGCTGCATTCCTCCCCGAGTACTCAACGTGCTGTTTATCTGCATCCATGCACTCTGTCACCATGGCAACCCCAACCAAATACACTGGCCTGCTCTATTCTGTTTAATTTTTTCCTCCCTTTTTTGATTTCATCACTGGGCTCCCATGCTCACTCTCACTAAGATAAACAGAGATGGAGCCCGCACTCAGCCAAGCCTGCTTGAGTTTATTTTGAGTCTCCGCCCGGTTCAGTCCATGACGCTGTTTCGCCATCCCTCTCACTTTTCACAGCTTGAAAATTGGAAAATGCTCAGCGTTATGTGAGGCAGAGGAGACTGGAGCTGTGGTTGGAGTTGGCTCGGCTCATCTGAGACATTAACGCCCCAAATAGTTTCAGAGCGGCGTGTTCGTTGCATGGCTTACGACATGTCAATTCGGAGATGAGGCCCGTCTTCAAAAGTGTCACCTCTGGGAGCAGTGCAGAATTATTATTATTATCTGTTTACACACTGTCACCGCAACCCGAAATAAACCTTTTTTTTTTCTTTTTTTTTTAAATAGTAAGAGTACATATAACACACACAAGCGGCTGTATTGTGGAAATCTGGGGATGCCAGCGAGATGAGCCCTAAAACTCACATTAATGGAGGAGCCAGTAAGACAACACTTTGTTCTCTTAATTAGCACTTCTTCTCCTCCATTCAGCCGGTGTTCCAATGGTTGACTATTCCTTTATTAGGCAGGATTCCATCTCCAGCTTTCCAATAGGCACTTAACTCCTGCCTAATAGAGGATTTTCCCACACTTCCTCTGACAAGCCATTCAACTGAGAAGAGTTAATTTGTTTCTAATGCTTGGCTAATGGAGGATTCTGATGGCAGGAATTGAGTGCTGGATTTTTTTTTTTTTTTTTTTTTGGGGAGAGGGGGGGTTGACTTCCTCACACGTCTGAAATGAAGTCTATAAGATGATTTTTTTTCCTCTCTCTCTCTCCTTTAAAGCACAGCGAGTCAGTTAGGAGTAAGTATGACAGTGAAAAATGTGTGCAAAGTTATTCTCCGCTAAAATAAATAGAGACCTGACAACTCCTAAATTCTGATTTGGAGACAAAAAAATTTTGCATCCAGAAAGCAACTCTCTCTGTGTTGCGATGGCTACATACATTTATTTTTTTTCTCCTCTTCCATTGTGGATGTCAGAGTGGAGACTCTCGGGGACTATCTCGGCCCCGCAGTGGCCAGTCGGTTAGCGTCTGATTGACAGCCTGTGGCACTATCAACTGTCCTGCTGCACAGCAGGAGTGTCACGGGGAGAGAGAGCAGGGGGCGAGGCCCAGGACCGAAGCAGAGCCGTGCCAGGCAGAAGGGATGAGCCTCACCGTGGACTATCTGGGGAAAAAAAGCGAAATATGGCTCGTCTAATCAATCTAATTCCGTCTGCAAGCTCTGGCCTTCTCTCTTGAACGTTTCACTGCGTCAAGATAACCTTATCTTAACCTGCCACATCCTTTACAATTAGCGCTCTCTCTATAGACACACACACAAGGCACGCACACAGACACATGCTCTCGTGTTTGCGCACACACACACACACACACACACACAAATCTCAAACTGGTGGCATGAATGCAACGAAAATAGCAATAAAACTAGTCTATTTAATGTCTTATTTTAAATCATGAAACCTCTCACGTCCTTTCTTAGGAGTTCTGTTTTTGCTTAAGGCTGTAGCAGCTATCAAACATTTAGCGTGGTCCGGGAAGCGAAGTGCATCCGCCGGGACGATGCATGACAATAGCGTGAAAAGGCACGTGTGGTATCATCAGAAAGCTTCAGCTACGCTCTGCGTATACTTCACACCTGTGTTCTGGAAGAGCGAACAAGCGGTACGGAACATCGTACGCCAGCAGCCGACAGTAATGAGAGCCAGGCTTTCGGTGTGGCTAGCATGGCGTAGGGAGGGGTGGCTACTGGCTAACGAGAGAGCGGCGGACTGTCATGGCTTCTTCGAAGGGGGTTGGAAAGATCCTAAGACGAGACTCTTTAATGAGCTCGCAGTCAAAATGGCGACACTTAGCACACCTGCTCGGCTCCTGATCACAACGGGAATCGTTCATCCTGCAAAATGCCGAAAGGCAAAGCAGGAACATCCAGTCCTGACGGAGACACGGGCAGATCAAACAGAATCCGTCACTAACGGATATGTTTATGCCCGTACGAATTAGCATAAGAGAGCATTAAGGAATTCACTCCAGCATTGGAGTGGCTCCTTTCCCTTTGTTCCTTGCCTCCTTTATCGTGACCAATCTGCGAAAATATCTCAGCAGAAGATAAATTTCAGCAAGGTCAAGCTAACAAAGACTTCACCTCCTCCCCATTTTCTCTTGCCTCTGATAACTCTTTGGATTTCAAAAACCTTTTCTGCTGTCTTCCGTGAAGTCAGGGACACAAGCCGGCTATTGATCCACCGCTTCACCGTTTAATGTCTGTGCATTCAATGTATGTTTGTGTGTGCGTGTCTGCGAGTGTGTGTGTGTGTGTGTGTGTGTGTGCGTGCGTGTGTATTTGCAGCTTTGTTTGTGCCTGTAAAATCAAGGGAAGTACACACATACACACAAGCCAGTGGTGACTTGTCAGGATAATTAGGACTAGTAATGAGATGTGGTGGGTGGAGTGTGTGTAGCTACCGCTGCTGATGACCAATGCCCTTGAAGTCCATCAGAGGAGGGAAAGTGGAGGCATCCAACACGGCAACACCACTGTCTTACAAAGGGCATCCATACGAAGGAAACTATTATATGATAAGAATGATCATAAAATAAATTGTGCTTGTTTTTGAATACTGATTACCTCTACCTGATCTGCACTGCAGTAACTGGCACCATCCAATGGACAAATGCATTTGGAATAATATCAGTCTTTACAGCAACACCGGTCAAGATCAGGACAAGCAAACATTTAACCGAGAGCAGTTTGCCCCTCATTTGACACCACAATGCGAAAAAAAAAGATTAAAATAATTGATCAATTTACTCTGGGACCAAACTGATCAATGAGATACATTATTAAAAGAAGGCTATTGATCAGGATGGAGCCAAGCTGAGTAAAATGTTTACCGCAGCAGAGAGGCCGGGATCAATCTTGCGGCCAGTGCAGTTGAATAGAGCCCCATATGAATCAATGTGTGATGGGAGCAATAGGGCATATGGATCTGCCCACTGTCCACTATCCTTTTGTAGCAGATAAAGAATAAAAGAGTGAAAACCTCAGATACAGCCAAATTCTCCCATTTTTGCTGAAGAAGTCAAAAAAAAAATAAATAAAATTTTAGCAGCAATGGCAATGTCAAAAATCAGTCAATTCACAGGAAGCTGGCATTTCTCTGGGTCTTACGACTGGATGCACATTGTAGACATTCAAATCACTTCACTTACTGACAGCCTCACCGATTTTGAAACACATTTAATTATAAAGTTTAGGCTTCAGCAAGAAAGTAAGAAGGCGCAGTATTTTTATGTGCAGTTGCAGGGATGCATACATGTTGAGTGAATGACCTAGTTTAAGCCTGCATGCATAAGTATAGGTGTGTAAACAGTATGTATGTGTGAATTCAGGAGGAGCTATTGATTGTAGACAGGAACATTTAAAAAAAAAAAAAGTCAAGGCACGCACATGCACACACACACACACACACACACACATCACTCTACCATCAGTTCAAGGAGCTATTTTCCACACAAAAGAAAGCTTTGAGGAGAGAAAAGAGAAGGGCAGAAAAAAGAAACAGATTTTAAAAATGTGCTCTAAAGAACAGCAGACTCGAGGCTCCTCTCTTCCCTCCCTTCTTTTCTGGCTCCTTTCTTTGCAGCTATAGAAAGGAACAGAATGATTGTGGGGTGCGATCGAGGGTAGGGGTGTGGGGGGGTGGGGTGGTGTGTGGGGGGGTGTGACTGAATAGACCTCAACGCTTTTACAGATTTCTTCTCCCCACCATGGAGGACATCTGACCTTTGAGGGGGGAGAATAAGGGAGAATGGGGGAGGCAGAGATAAAGAAGGAGGGGTAGTTGGGAGAGAAGGGAGGGAAATCATAATGAAAAGTGGTAATTCCTTAGAGAGGGAGTGAGAAAGAAATGTCTAAGGGCCAGTAATGAGATCGTCTGACTTGCGGGTTGCTATAGCAACCACCACAGTATTACTATACACCACACTGTATGAATGAGAGAAAGACCATCTATTGTGACCACAAGTGGATGGGTCAGAGGGAAAAAGAAAGAACTATGAGAGTATGAAGCAAGAGAGGCAACTTGGTGTTAAACGGGTGATACATTAAATGCCATTAAATTAATTATATATACACTGTAAAGCACCAAAACTGTGAGGACAATAGGACCACCTTACTCGAAGCGTTTCCTTTTAAATCGTTGAGCGGGTTGGAGGTGCTACGTGAAGACGGGGACTGTGGGTGTCGCTGCATTAGCTTGAAAGCAGTGGCAAATTGAATCAGGCCACCTGGACCTGGTCATGCTTCCTGGAAGACTCTTCAGGTATTTCAGGGTTTCTACACTGTACCTTAGCCTGGTGTTCACTATGTCTAGTTGGTCGGATAGGGGATTCAGGTGCGTGGGGGTTGTGGGGGTGGTTAACCCTGTGCAATTGCTCAGTCAGTGGATAGGTCGGGGCTGGACTCCCCCAGCTCTGAGATGAGCTGCAGATCTGATTACTGTGGTCTCTTTACAAAGCCTGCTCCCACCACCTGCTCCCACTCCGCCCCCCCCCCCCCCCCCCCCCCCCAGCCTCTGATAAACTATCATCACCGCAGATTGAGACAAATGATCCCCCTCTCTCTGTTAGTCCCACCTTCCAACTGTTTGTGCATGTGTCAGTGTGAATGTAAGTGTTCAAGAAAAGTGTAGAGGTTGACTCAAGGGCCATCAAGAGAACTCATGTTTTAGAGATTACAGTCAGCTTCTGAAGTGGAACGCAATCGTCATATGAATATACTCACACTTCTCTTTCAGAAACACAAGGATATCCAGAGAGAGAGAGGGAGAGAGAGTGTGAGTACAGAAGATCGGCTTGCGTGTGTAATGTTCAGTCAGACTTGCCTTTTTGGGGTTGTACAGTGTAATCTTGTGACACTGGCCCACGGGTAACGAACATTTCCTTCCTTGGAGGAAGTACTGGTTCATGTGAGCCCCGGAGACAGGAGGCGGTGTGGGTCAGTGATAATCGCACTGAATGGACAATGCTGCAGATAGGTCCGGGCGCGCTAACGTGCACGCTCGGTTCGACAGGGAGGGCCTGCAGGAACTGGCCGTGAATACACACGCTATGAGGTCAACAACAAAACACAACAGTCAGATAAGAAACACAGACATCCTACTTCCACTTTTTTTTCCCCTTTTTTTTTTTTTTTTTTTTTTTTTTTGCTGGTATCATGGAAAAGGTACAAAGGCGTGGAATGCAGACAAAAAGAGCAGACGACACGCACCATTCACCACGTGCGTGCGTACGTGCATGCGTGAAATGCCAAACTGACGCCGCACGCTTCTGATGTAACTCAGTGTAAATAAACATTATTACATAATGATGCAACAGACAGTTCTAAGTATAATTACTTTAGAAAATGATTCAACTTTTTTTAAATATCAAGCTTTACATGTTCACTGTATTTTGTTGTCATTTTCAGGCACATTATTTGAGCTTCTTTTACTTTCAGGATATTCCACGACATTAGCACAGTGCTGACTGTAATTAAGAAAGCTCCACTGTAGCTCCAAGGCGAAACGAGAGGAGAGAGGAGAGAGCGGTCACTGAGGAAGGATGAAGGGAGGAGGAGGATGGGTGGACCAGTCAGTGACACACTATTTTTATAGTATTTTTAATACAAGCAGCCAAGTTTAATAAATACAGCGCTGCCTAAAAACCTTAAAATATCAATTTGTTTTGTTGTTGGCAAAATAACCATGAACACCCAGTTATATTAGTACGTCCAAAACCAAAAAAAACACAAAATACGAGACATCAAAACATTACATCAACGTAACCTCATTCAACATGTTTCTGTTTGTAGTTTGCAGGAAAATCCAACAAGATCCCGTCATGCATTTTGTGTTCAGTATACAGTACTGTGCATGATCCATCCGTCCGTCAGTCTTCTGTACTATTTTAGCCATCTCGGGGTCACAGCAGGCTGAAGCAGATCCCAGTTGGGTGAAGGCAGGTTATGTCCTCCACAGGTCACCAGTTCAAATATATGAACTATAACTAGTATTAAACATTAAAGCACTCAAACTTTCTACTCAGAAATTTGATTTGCACATTATTCGTGTGTTTATTAACTAAAAAAAAAACACGTTTACAGTCAATATCATATACAGCGTAACACCGCTTTGCTTATCTTTTCTGTACAATGACAATGTGCTTCAGTGGCAGCTCTATAGGAACCACGACGGAAAACAATCCCTCACAAATATATACGCAGCTAATGCACAAAGAAATGCGCCTGACACCATCACTCTGGATTTATGGGAAGTATGACCTGCCAAGAAGGAAAAACGTTTGCACCAGTAGAAATTCTACAGCAAACACAACAGTCCATCAACAGTGGCTCAGCTGAAGCAGTGAACCCACTGGTCTTGGCAGTGCAACACGATAAAAGTTAAAATTATGACTTTAATTACTCTAATGCCACCAACCCAACCAGCAGCCGGAGAAGTTTCCAACAAAAGAACTTTAAAAGTTTGCAGTTTTGCTAGTCTGAGTCGAATAATAGACACACACACACACACACACATATACACACACACAGACCATCCAGAGAGTTCGTCAGAAAGTGTCATTGTGCTCTTCAATTTCTTTGGAAGTATTGTGAATACAGCAACAACTTCAGGGAAGTGAATTGTCTCACGCTACTCAAAAAGGCAAGTGGCGGAACAACAGGAGGACCGCGGCAAACCTCAAATCCAAGAGGACGTCACTGGGAGGCGGCAAAACAAGTGAAGGGAGTGACAGAACCAATAGAAAAGTGCAAGAGATGCCAAGGTTTGAAGACGGTGGTGAGAAGAAAACCAATACAGGGTTGGTTTTATGGCTTCTCTTCAGTTCTTTTTGGTAATAAATACTATTTTTGGCCGCCATTATTCCACACCACCCTGAAATAAAGAGGATATTAAGTGCAAAGAGTGTATTTGGATCCCATGCACAAGTGACATAACTCTGGAATGAATGCTTTCATTGATATTTACTCTTTAATGTTTAATAAAAGGGTAGCCAAGGCAACCTCAGGGTGTTGTGTTTTTCCCAAAGCAGTAAGGGCGACATAAATGCCATTTCTATCTATGCTCTTATCAGCAGTGGAGCGGAGGATACAGGCTGCCCTTCCTTGTCCCTGAGACTACAGCCTCTTTTAGGAATCTGGGGCCACCACTTACCATTGTGCTGTCCTACAGGAAGTACGGTTCGCCGCTCACTCCCAGCATTCACTGGGTTTCCTGTGTCAGGTTACCACGTCCTGTGTTTATTTTCTTTGCTTTCTGTCTGTATCCACCCTATAGGACTTTTCTAACATCCACCAACCAGCATACAAAGGAGAGGATGGCACTATCTCAGCTAATGGGAAGAGGTGTTTCACACTGCGGACTGTATTTTTATCTGTAAGGAGCCTGGTTTCTCCCTCCGTGAGCTCCTTTGCCTCGTCTTACAGTGACCCTCATTCTGGCACAGTTTTAAATACCAAAGTGGCTCAGGTCTACTGCGGATGAGAATTATACACAGCCGAAACCAAAAGGTCCCTAAATCAATTTCAAATTAAGCAGTTCTTTCAATAGACATTGTCTTTGACAGATAAGCTTGTTATACCTTGAGAAAAAAAAAAGGCTAAAGGAACGACTTTAAAACAATCTCTTCAAAGTAATTATTGTTCACTTGTTTCTTTTTTTTTTTTTTTTCTGCGCTCCTAAAACAAACAGCTTTGGAAAACTTAGAAGGGTGTGATTGATAGAGAGCATGAATGATGTATAAAGTCTATTTTGCAGGGATCGATACTGAATTTCATTAGGACACACCTCGTGCGCACGCACATACACACACACACAAGCCAGCCTCACTCAGGGCATTGCAGGGCTTTCACTGTTACAAGCCCTCCACTGTATTCCCATTGATGAACATAACAGGGCGAGCATGCGCCTGTTATCATCCTATATCAGCGCCTCTAAACAAGGTGCCCTGTCTAATGCTGACGCTCACACTTCACTCCGAGTCGCATTGATATGGTTAGGCTTTCCATGAGCTTCCGCAAAGTGTTCACCTGCATGCTAAGCACTGACCTCTCAACCAAAGTAGCGCGGCTCCTCTTCATTTACCTCGGTGAGATTCCCCACGAGGATAACTCACCTCTATTGTCCTTCGTCCCGCTCTTCTGTATGCCCACGGTGATGACTGTGCTGCTCCCGCATTCACAGCCGACATCCGCCCAAGTGCACATCGTCCACTTTGATAGGGGCAGTGCAACCTGAAAGGAGGGAGTGGATGTACACTTAGGTCGGGAAGAAACCGAATTTAATTTCAATGAATTTTCATCGGATGCTGGAATATGTTACTCCTGCAGAAAGAGCTACTTTTGGGCAAATTTGAATTTCTGATATTCAGTAAAATGGTCATTTTTCTTTGAGATGATTGAATGATTTCCTGCATCTGCTACTCATTTGAAATCATGCAAGATTCCCGAATTTATTCCTCTTTTGTTCTTTATTTCTTGCTCTCCAAATACAACGATGCACAGTCTCTGTAGCAGTGCATCAACTCACACAACGTCACATTTTCACCACCGTGCTTCACAGTTGGTGTGAGGTACGTCTACCAAAACGTGGTTTTCCGCCGTGCTCCAGATGTCGACAGTCTAGCGGTCAAACATCACAACTTTTGATTTATGCCCCGCACACCTTACATATTCCAGATTTTATTTGCAGATATGTTCATTGACATGCTTTAACATACATTTCAGGACAGAAAATTATGTTTCCCAACTGAATAGACTCTTTTTGGAGTACATGTAGATCAGTTTTTACGCCAGCAGTTGCAAAAACTCCCATAACATCTTGAGTTGAATTTTGTTTATTTTTGAAGAACTTTTAACATGTTAACACCGGACAGCTGAAGAGGAGACATCCCACCTGATTCAACTCTGCATGTGCAGAAACTCATCCCAGCTGACTGTGGGTGAAGGCAAGCGATTCTCTCACTTTCACACGTACACACACGGGCAAAAAAAAAGTCACAGATACACCTGAAACTGTTAACTAGAGGAACTGGAGAAAACTAGAGTAGCCAGAGAAAAGCTGCACGTACAGGAGAAACACACAGATTCCACACGGAGAGACGCCGTCCAGCACGGACTCGAACCAGGGATCTTCTCCAAGCATTACGTCAGCATGTAGCCGACCTCAGATCGCACATGTTTTAATAATGCAGAATCCACTCCATTATTTTGTTATTTGAAAGCTAATCTGGACATCTTGTTTGAATTGTATAACTTTGAATGTGGAAGAAATACCCAGCTGTGTTTGCTTCTTTTTAAATCTGTGTATTTATTGAATTCATAGAAGCGACTTTAAAAATATCAATTCTGTGTGTCATTTATTTGAGAACACAATTATAAGCTTCTGGGAAGACTGTTAGGAATTAGGAGACGGTGAGACTCTTTTTGACCGGCTGAAATCCTTTTCTGTTTTGCTTTGTTTTTTCAGAAACAGCCTTTTCGAGCGGCGGTTCATTACCTCTCATCTTCTCCATGAAACACCAGATGAGGAGATGTATATTCAGTGCAGACCAGTGAGCTCGGCACGGGGGAAACCAAGCGAGTGGTGTTGCATTTCAATCTCTCACCTCGAAAAAGGATGCATCTAAATAAAACACAAGCTTTGAAGAGAGCATTTCGAAACTAAACTAGATGCTTCTGACTGACGCATGTGCTTAGAAATAGATATTGTCATTTGGATAAAAGCACATCAAACAAATTCAGGAGCATCGCTAATATACCAGACGGATGTCCCCATGGCCTCACTGTCCATCGCTAGCAGACAAAAAGCTTCATATTAGGCATTTCCACCAGAGTTCATTCAGCGTGAGTCCTTCAGGCTTTTATTGTGGCGGGACACGGGTGGAGCGTTACTGAGATTCAGGATCTCATCTGCTCTCATCCTGGGGGCGCTAATGTCTACTTTTAAAACTCTGGACTTCAATTTAAAAGTGTTTCTTTTAGAAAGGGAGTGGCGGAGCCGTGTGGGGGTTTATAGACAGAATCACACCCACACTGCTGATTGGTTCGGATCTTATATGTGTCCAAAGCCAAAGAATTTCAATTAATTTGAAATGTTCAATATCTGCTGATTTCTGTTGCTGTTGGCATGATTTTAACGAAACTGTAATTTTTGACAAACAAAATGTTTCATGAACCTCATTCACACACAGTTTATCAGTAAAACTCTCAAAAGAAAAAAAAATTTGTTATATTTTTCTTTCTGTGGTAAAACAGTAGGGTGCTAAATTCATTTCTTACTCAGTGGTTCAGTAAAAGTGTTCACATCCCTAACTGGTCATATAATATATGAAAAAAAAAAATGAAAACACAGACGGGGAAAAATGCAGTAGGAGTCAGTAGAGAGCAGGCAAATGTATGATGGGAGGAAGGTGCCTCCGCTCCAGCAGCAGACTATACTGCACTCTTTCACTCCTTTTTCCCATCCAAGAGCAGGAGTCTGAGTCCAAACCATGTGTTTATGTGTCTGCGAGGCAGATATGCACAGAGGTGACACAGTTAGCGCGGCGGAGATCAGGGAGGCGTGGGTCTACACACGTTAAAAAGTCTAAGATCAGCTGCTCCACTTGTACTTCGCAACCCACCCTCACCCTCACCCCACCCAGCCCAGCCGTCCACCCACCAAACCGTTTTCTGGGAGTTACATTCCACACATAAAATATGCAACCCAAAAGCCCCTGGGCCCCCCTAAGAAATAAAGACGACAGTTACTGTGGAAACCTTAAACAACAGCCGCACACAACACCCCGCTGACGGACAGCGCTCTCCAGGAGGCCGGCGCACAGGTGCTATTTTCTTTCAAAACATAACGGAAGGGAAAGGAATATTAGAAAACTGTTAACGTTTTTGAACATTAACAACTTCTTTTCTTTGCGTAACAAAACTTTTGTAACGTTCGATGTTTGGTGTTGTTCAGTAAATATCACACACGTGCTACTTCAGGAACAAAAGTCTCCATTTTCCCTATCACTTCCTTCAGATGTTTACACCCCTTAAAGAAAGAAGTCCTGACACACTGTAAACGTTATATAACAAGCCTTGTCAACTGTATAAATTATGTACGCTTCCTTTTTTTTTTTTTTCAAACCTGTTGGAAAATCGGTCTCGTCTATTTGTTATGAAAAGAGCTTTTTCTGGGGAATAAAGTACAAACAAGCAATTAGAAGTCTGACGATTATGCAAAGGAAAGGAAACCAGAGCAAAAAGCAGAACGGGTGTGATATCGCAACACTTAACACTTAAAAACATCAGTTGGCAATAGGCGAGGGTAAATGTAACAAGTGTCGAATGTGATAATAAAAGGAGATAAAAAAAAAAAACCCAGAGGAAACATGTGAGAGATAAAGGGATGCGGTGGGGGAGTGGGAGTCGTGCTTGAGGATGTGTTAGTGGCATGGAGCGTGGGTCCGGTTCCCACAAAACACTTGATCAGCCTAATTAAAAGAACCTTGGCATGATCCGTTGTGAGCAGTGGGGAGGCGGGCGGCGTGCCAGGCCTGCACTCACCTCCTCTCTCCCACACACATCCAGGCACTGCCATCAACCACAACAACATGAGGCAGAAAGGAGAGAAAGCAAATTCTGGGCAAATTCTCAAGACGCTCCGGCCTGCGATCCAGCGAAGACAAGGCAGGAAACTGTATTTGAGACGCTGCAGCGGCTCGCTGTCAGAGACGCATCTGCTGTCGCTGACCGCCGCTTCTCCCGCTCGTCCTCGCCGTCTGAAAGGAGCCTTCAGTGTCCCTGCATCGCCGTATCCTGAGTGCAGAAGTGAGTCATCTTTGGCAACTCCCAGAAAGAAAACCAGTCTTTTGGAGCACTACTGTACATATGAATCAAACTTATGTATATGGACAGACTGCCAGGACCTTAATGCGTTGCACATTTCTCTTGCATGCACACACTTTGTCCTCCCCTGTTCACACACACACACACACACACGAACACACAGAGACACAATACACACTCACACAAACAACTATGCATGTTTGTTTAAGGCCTCTTTTTTTTTTTTTCTCTTTTCCTCCAAAATAGACACACCAGGGTTGCTACAACAGTAGGACACAATCTAGCAAACAACTTCACTCCGTAGAAGGGTATCATCTTACACATAAAAAAACATTTATATTTTCATTGGGTAAGAACGTGGAAAATATTAGCTAGTATTTTGGACACTAGGTTCTCTCTGAATTGAAGGAAAGAATCTTCATTTTTAAAAAAATCCCCCAAATTGTACTACAGATTATTTAATATGCTCTTTTTATTCTCAGTTTTCACAGAGAAATCGTGGAGTTTTCCATACTCGTGAAAGCACTCCTGGCGTGGAGTGCATCAATAGTAAATGCTGCATTTGGTGTGTGACCTCCATTATCCACACCCTGTACCTTCACTGTGAAACACACTGTTGTAATTCCAAAGGTAAGTGGTTATACCGCAATGTATATTGTTCCCTCCGCATGTCACCTTGCCAACAGCACCACCCATCCATTTAAAGTGCTGTTCTTCCACCGTGTTACAGTGAGGAGACAGCAGAGGACAAGCAGGTAATGGGATTGCCACACCCTGTTTGGGTTCAAAGCCAGAGGAGCTCTCAGCTGTAGGACAGCGATCCAAGATGTGTCTGGGGAGCATCACCTGGATGTTGGAGCTGTTCAACCTGCACAAGCTCATTGTTCAGCCCTGTCTCAATATATGTGGGAAGGAGAAGGAAAAAAAAAAAAAACAGGACAAAGGAAAAAAAAATATCCATCTAAAATTGTCTATTTTGTGTGCATGCAGTGTGAATGTTCACATATGCATGTGCAGTGTCACGATATGGTCCGCTTCTCCCTGTGTCAGCTCTCTGTATCTGCGCTGTTGAGATAAAAAAGATGAGAGGAAGCAGTGTTGCTTTTTTTAGCAAGTTCTCTAATCCTTCACACAAACTAATACGGCCCTTTCTCTCATTAGGTCTCTCTATCTATAGAATACTGCTTGTCAGAGATAAACGCTCAGCGTTCCCGAAGACCTTCAAGAACCACCTATATTCTACTGAATGGAGCCTGTAATGCATTTCTGTTGATGATCATAAAATGCTTATTTTACGAGCATCAGGCCTGTATGCAAATGACGAAGTTTCTCTTGCTAATATTCAGCGTTTCACTTGCTGATAAATCCAAGAGTTCCATGATGCGTCCAACATCGTTCCGCCTTCTCAAGCACCTTCGATTTTTTTCTTTTTTTAAAGTATTTTTCATCTTCCAAATCTGTTCATCCATGGCCTACAGGTTATTTTTTTTTTCCTTCCTCTAGAAATAAACCCTGCTAGAGCTGGAGAGAGACCGAGGTAGGTGAGGAATAAGAGTGTACAGAAAGAGAAGGGAACTGGCAGGAAACACAGAGAGAACAGGTGAGAGATAAAGTATGGAGACGCACAGTACTGCTGTTAAGTGGAGCAACAAGAAAATGTAAACACCTTCCCTTCTCCAACGGCCTGTACTGGAAGCGGGGTGCAGACCTGTCAACGATTGTTAACACATGTGTCCAGACTTCCTCTAGGCCGTTTACTTGGAGAATGAAAGAGGCTCACCACCAAAGATTTATGGCTCCTGGGGAAGAAGTGGAAGTGTGTTATTGATAAGTTGCCGAGAGAAGGTGAGGGGCGCCCACTGCAGTAATTAGAGGATGAACTTGCAGCCCATTGATTGAATGGAGTCCTGGAAAAGAACCAGAGTCACTTCGCGCCGCGCTCCAGTCACAGTCTGACCTCGGCCTGGACGGCTGACCCCGCCTCGGCGGCCGCGATCGTGGCCGAAAGCGGCGCGACGTCACGGCCGAGGGCTCCTCGCTCAAGTGTGTAATCTTGTCAACAAATGAGACTGTGAAAGACGCCGCTGCATTCAAGCTCGGAAATACAGACCCAATCCGCTTTTATGCATGCTTAAGTGTCCATGTGCTGTATTTGTGTGTGTGTGCTGGTAGTGTGTCGGCGCGGACATGTGGGTGGATGGGGTAAGAGCGCTGCTTCTGTTAAAGCCTAGTATTATCCCAGCATTCACCAGTGTTTCCAGTGACCACAGGGTTGGAGGCCGGCCCAGTCCTTCTAGACACTGCTTAGCAATGGGACCCACTATTGTTTGATTTGGCTGCATATTCCAGTGTTTTCAGCTTTGCCTAAAAGAGGAGGGGTCACTGGAGGCAGAGAAGTCTGGGCTGAAAGGAGGAGGAGGAGGAGGAGGAGGAGGAGGAGGAGGAGGAGAGAAGAAGCAAGGCTAGAGTCGGCCTTCTTCCCATTCCACAGTTTTCCTAGAACTTAGGAAAAAACAGCAGATGCAGACACTGAGTTCAAGCTGTTTTTTTTTCCTTCACTTCATACAAAGAAAGATTCTCATGTTATTTCAGTTGGGTGTTGCATCGCTTCAGTTATCTTCATCAAAGTGACTAAAATGATTAAAGGTGCCTAATCAGAGAAAGCTGTGCTCCTGTGATGCAGGCAATCATTGGGTCATGATATTTATTATTTTGTTTTTCTGAATGTATGTGCAATCCCAGCAGGGGTGTGTTTGCACAGGTCCCTTGTTTAATTGAGCAAATTAAAGCACTTGTAATTGTTTTTGGAATTTACCTGTGAGATCAGCTATCTGTGTTGTTGTTTTTAATTGAACAGGAATCAAATTATGTCATTTAGAGTCTTATTTTAACGTTGTTATTGTAGCGCTCATTGCAGATATTAAATAGTGCCCGTGGAGTCTCCAGTGTGAACAGTTCACCGTAACTAACATTGAGGAACTTCCAGGACACGAACCCACCTCGATCCTTTTGTCCCCCAGAGTCAACATTTTAACAGTGCAGAGCTCCCGTGTGTAGCCAGGAGCTGGTCTGGAAATCTGAATCCCTCCATCTCATTAATAGTAGATGCCCTCCATCCAGGATTGGAGATGCCTGAATAATCCTCTCCTGGGTTTTTATCATTCAAATGTATTCCACCCAATGAGACACCTGTTCTGCATCCTGGGTCTCCATGACTTCACCGGTGTGCCGTCTCTCTGCGGCGCCACGGGGACTCCTCTCTTCGCTAAAAACCCACCGACCAGGTAAACTTTCTAAGTACAGCTAGCATAGCGTACGTGTTCCTACAGGGAGGCCGCTGTTCCACATCCTGGATGCAATCAGCATCCTGTACAACCGAACACCTTCCGCAGGATGAATAACCAAACGGATCCACTTTGACTATGAAATAGATTTCACTCACGGCATTAACTAGAGTGTACTCCGCCGCGCACCACACACACACACACACACACACACACACACACACACACACACACACACACACACACACACACGCACCAACCCCCACTCTCTGCAGCTCCCTCTCGCGTCCGCCTTACCCTCCTCTCCTGCCCAGGTGAGTGTTGTTCGAGCTGCAGCAGCGGTGGAATTACACAGGCAAGACGAAGAAAGCGGACAATTATCTTCAATATCTGTCAGACACATGACAGCAACAGCCCCCCCCCCCTTACCACCCACCCACCCACCAATACACCACACACACACACACACACACACACACGCACACACTCACACACAGACACGCGCACACAGACACACACACAAGCTAAAGTAAAGTACAAAGAATGGGGGTGTGCTGCTCTTTTGATTGTTCAGAGGCATAGAAATTGTCTCTCTCTCCCCCTCCTTCTATCTTACCCCCCCTTCTTTCAGTGCCTTTTTCTGCTCATTACCCACCACATTTGCATGCAGGCTGCCAAAGAGCAGGCAACTATGGGGAGGGAAATAAAATAAAAGGATTAGAACAATGGTAATCACTGGTTCTATGTGCGTGTTTAAGTGTGTGTATACGCTCGCATGCATGCGAGTGTGACAGAAAGTGAAGAGCAGGAAAAGCAACCTATTTGAATACATCGGAGATGGCTTTTTGAAGTGCACCAGAGAGAATTAAAGAAGAGACTGCAGGTGTAATTAAGAGCTGGGGTCAAGTCTTCTTTTTGGTGCCAAAACAACCGGAACATGCATTAATTTAAATAAGTGTTTAAAAAAGAAAAAAAGTCATTCTGCCTTGAAGTTATATCAAAATCAGACTGATCATAAATATGACCATCATCTTGCAATCAATCGATGGAGTCAAAGTAGAGAAAAGTTTACCATAGGAAGCCAGCATAATGAGGGAAGAACTGCATGTGAACTACCGAGCACTGCGCTGGGAAAGTAGAGTAAGTTATAATAATTTCCAACTTTTCAGTATGTCCTTCGGGTCTTTACCTCCCAGATTTGCCCACTAATGCCCTCTGGGTAGAGAGGCTCCATAACTGACATGAACTCGAGCATGCAGACAAGACCTAATAGAGCTGGGCCATATCAGCAGAGCTGGAGGGATGGCGAGGACCGGCCATGCAGCAGCCCAGGGTGAGACCTGCAGGAAACACTCTTTCAGA
Organism: Salarias fasciatus; assembly: GCF_902148845.1. Lineage (NCBI taxonomy): Eukaryota > Metazoa > Chordata > Actinopteri > Blenniiformes > Blenniidae > Salarias > Salarias fasciatus. Next base: position 8,357,209 of record NC_043756.1, on the reverse strand, counting down.
ACAGGGAAGGTCGATGAAAGACCCCCATGAGCCACAGAATGGATTATGTCTCCTTCCCTCTCAGTGCACTGATAACCACATCAGCTTCAAGGACCCCTCAGGGCCAGTGCAGGTGAGGCTAGCTATCTCTCCCACTTACAATCATGAACCCTTGATGCATTAACTCTGTTTCAGATGCATGTGAATATAGAGTGGTCCAAGCTAAGAGGAACAGATGGGGATGAAAGATGAAATGTGTTAGTGTGGAGGAAGTGGAAACGGGAGACCAATCAGCAGAAGCACAACAAAGCTAGGAGACGCTAACCTTTGAAGGACTAGCAGTTTGAGAAGAGGAGGGTGAGTGGGGATCTGTGATAATAGCACACACTTGATCACACCATTACCTCGAATTAGGGATAATTAGCCTCGGTAAACTGGGCACGAAACACGCCTATGATGTTGGGCCCAGAAGGCATGCTGCGGTACCTTTTACAGCCCGGTGGTTGATTTTGGGCACACACAACTGCAACACACAGCACGGCGAGGAAGCGATAAAGAGAGTGGGCCCGACCGGCTGGTAGCAAACTGGGAGTAATTATCAAAGAGAGCTTATAATCAAACATCTGAATCGCAAACACGGACTATAAAACCCCTTTGGCATACATCCAGGAGTCGTTTTATCCAATTAGGTAAATGGCTGTAATGTGGGAGACTAAAGTAGGGGTGAGGAGAGGGGTCTGCTGCAATAAGTGAATGGAGATCCACAATCATATACTGCAGGGGACTTTGTCAATATTTTTGCCTTTTTGATTATTATACCATTGTTTCTGCTGGCTTAACTAGAGAATCAAACAATGGAAAACTTATGAGTCGGGTGCAAATTTCTGTCACTTCTATTCTCACTGCTGCACAGCAAAAATAGGTCTTGGCAGGGTTTCCCCGACTCCAATTACAATCAATGTTTGTGTATTTAATTATGAAATGCTACAATAGGGAAAAAGAAAAGTTAATGCGTTGAGTGTTTCAGACGCTTTTTCCTTAAACAGTACACCTGGTCAGGACATGCGATCTACTGAGCAGATGCTGGATAATCCCAGTAGCAATAGTTTGTCTACTTAAGTACTGCGTGTACATACTAATCACCATCGACCATTAAACAGCTGAGTAATGCCTGTAACGTAAACCAGCGAATTAAACTTTCGTTTTAATAAGTCCTGGTGGTTCTGATGCACCACAACCCCTGTCACTCCTCTTAAAGATCACTATTTAAACACTGATTGCGACAGCTCTCAGTTTAAGGAGCTCTTGCCTCACTTACCTCTCTCTCTACGCGAGTTAATTGCGAGCAGGATTGTTCAGCGGTGATGAAATCCAGATACAACTTGGTGCGTATGTGGAACAACTCTGTAAGTCTGCCACACTACAGAGGAATGTACCATGCAGGGTAAAGACAGGGAAGACGCGAAACTTGTGGCCTTCGGAGCCCCCCTAAAACCTGAAAGTCACATTCCACATCATCTTGACACTTCAGAGGTTACTGAACAATCCAGAGTTCCCTTTTCGTGAGTGACAGGCTTTGCACTGTGGGCTGTTGCCATGCACTTGTTAACCCTGCTCCTCTTCCCTTCTGCCATTCAAGGCACGGCTCACACTGCACCAATACTATGTTAAGAGTTATGCAAATAGCAATTTCAGACACCACAAGCAAGAGGAGGATATTTATGGAGAAGCTTTAGAGCCATGCAGAAAAACATATGCAGCTAACCGGCTGACAGCACGACAGCAATCTGAACGGGCAGCACAAGTGTTGCATTGTGTTACATGCCCATTTGAGCACGATAAGAAACACAATTCTAAAATAGGATATTCACCAATTAAAGGAATGTTTCATTATTTGCAGAAGTCTGTTCATCTGCAGTAAATTAGCCGGGAAGATCAATATCGTTTTGCATTCAGCCTGGTGACATTCTTTGCCTCAAGCAGTAAAACTGAAAGCAGGAGGGAATGTGACATGAACTTATGCTTAATCTATTATTTTTAGCACACACACTCATTTTATCAGCTCAGTCATTCATCTCAAGATTTTTGTGTTTTCGTTTGCTTTATTGGTTCAAGTTTGTTTTCCCACAGCTCCACTCTGATAAGTTTAGATTGTTTTAATGAATCTTCGACCATATTCTGTTTCCTTTAGCAAAAGTTTTAGTTTTTTTTTTTACTATTGAACAAAAACAAAATATAGACGCGATCACGACGATGCACAGTGGTTAGCCCTGTAACCTCACAGCAAGAATATTTCTGTTCAAATGGATAGATGGATGGATTTCTCAGTTCTTAATGATTTTTGGCTTTCATTTGGAGTTTTTTTCCATGATTTAAATTTGACACAAAAATGCTCATTGAAACTTTCTTTAGTTAAGAAGCACTATGAATTATTTGAAGGCAGAACTGTTGACGGACCTAGTGTGGTACGGCGCTCTGCACGTGATAAACACCAACTGTCCATGTCAGAAAAATTTCAGTCAGATGAGAAAGTTTGCTTGAAATGGAAGTAAGTTTAAGTTCTCAGATCCTGATTGGCTTATCCGAAAGGGAAGGGGCTTCACAGGCAGACCAACTTCAGTCAAGGTTGACATGTACGAAAATAGTGAACGGGGAGCAGCGCCACGTAGCTGTTAGCATCATAAGTAATATTTTAGGCTTCTCCGAATGCAGTGACATCTGTGTCAGAAATATTGAGCCAAAGGCAACAGACATCAACGGCAGCTTATTTTAAAGCTACTGACAATGAAATACGGTGGCTCTCCAGATCGGGGAGCCACAGCAGTGCGTCCCCAGGACCAGGACCTAATGTTAGCGGTATGAAGATGTCTGGCAGAACAGCGATTGTTACGGTGGTAACCCGCGCCCTCAGAGGGGGCTGAATGTCTTTGATTTGTTCTCAGGTGTTCAGTCAAGGTACAGAATTTGACCTGCTAATGGAGCAAGTCCACTTTTTGGTCAGTCGGTTACAAATAAACATATTGTTTACATTTTCACACTTTTTGACATACTTGGCATGTTGGGACCAAAGATCAAAAGACACTTATATAACCTTGTTCTGAGTTTGTTCATTTTCTTCCAAAATGTTTGATTTTTTCTGTATTGACTCCAGCTCATCAGCATGCTCCAGGCCTGACTGGTAAACAGGAAGAGGGAGGACCTGCATCCTTTAATGGAAAACTGAATGGACCGTACCAAGTATGACAGAGATTTGAGAAAGCATAAATTGTGTTAATCATTGTAAACTCTTTGATTTCTCTACATTTTCATTATTTTATTTTGTAAGATGGTGATGCGTAGCTGTTGTGGGTGGATTTAAAGTATTTAAAAGTAAAATATTCTGTTAATGGTTTGGTCCAATGGGAGGGGCAACAGGTACATTGAGCCTGCAGTAGAGGCTTCTGGGAGATGGTGTTTGTGCCTGAAGTGAGCTGACAGAACTGTGGGCTTGGCCTTAGGGAAAAGTACGATTCAGATCATTTTTCTATTCTATTCTATTCTATTCATTATATTCTACTCTACTCTATTCTGATCTATTTTTTTGCTTTGTGTTTTTTCATCGTGATCTTCTTCCACCACTCAGACAACCGTCACCACGATGAGTGGATTGTTTTTTCTATCCTTGCTGTTCGTCTTGGACTTCACTGACTCGCCTCACTACCCGAAGGCGCTTCGCAATGTTAGTCACATTCACACACTCACACTATGCCATGCAAGGTGCTCAGTCTATCTATTAGAAGCAACTTGGCGTGCCTTGCTCAACGGCACTTAGACAGATGGGAGATGGAACCTGAAACATTCTGATTTCTGTCAAACTGAGCCATAGCTGCTCCATGAATCCTGCGCTCGGTCTCCAACTTCTCCATTTCTAAACTCCAACATTAGTTGCAGCCTCTAAACACAGGAATGTGACACTTTAACTCCTTCTTGTCCGTACAAGCTGCACCCGGCAGCCCTCCCAGCCCAGGACACGCCAACAGACTCACTCAAGCATGAGATGCTGGCTGTGCGTGCATGTACGGGGCATGTCCTACATGAGCAGACACATACAGCGCGGCTCGGCGGTGAGGTGGCCTCTATCCCCGCAGGGCCTGAACAGGCAAACACAAGAGCAACAAGGATGGTGTTTCCTGTAAACACCTTGGTGTTACAGTGCAGGTGTCATGCAGGAGGCAGACCAACACAAGGCTTGGTGTGTCTGTGCAGGTGCTCGTCAGACACACAACAAAGCACGCATTCTTGTGCTTTTGCTTCAGGATGGGAGTGATCTGCTTTCACGAGAAGTAAATGTGCCGGTGAACAATACAGACATTTAAATGTATGTCCAAAAACAGCTTCAGTTTGACAGAGACAGTCATCGTTTCAATAAAAAAAAAAGAGGTAGAACATGTTGTAAGTTGAATATCCGTCCTAAATGAATCATTTTTCTGCCTTCACTGCACTGAAAAACTTTTAATATACATACCTCATCGCCCGATCACTCCTGCTCAAGCTCAAGAGTGCTTTGTGGTCAGACCAATCGCATCATTTTTCTCCGCCCCACATCATTTTGTCAGCTGATGAAGAGGAGACACTCAAGTGGTGACTGATGTGATTTAGTGCAAAACCTCAGAAAATGAAATCAGTGGGCTCACTTTCTCCTCTACAAGTCTGAATTCTTAAAAGCAAACAGCTACACTACTCCCAGAAGAAAGTTCTGGTGGCTGTTTAGGCATCACTGTGGGTGGAGAACACAGAGTGCAGAAATAACAAGCATATGTAATGTGTGCCATCATTACTGGGTTTTAAGCCTGATATCTTTAAGGTTAAGGGTTACGACTTACCCATAGGACACTGTAACCATATGAGATGAGAAAAACACACCTGCTGGACAGCTACAGCACGCAAATATAGCAAAGGATATTTCAGTTCTAAAATCTAAAAGGCTTCTTTATATGGAAATAATTTTGTGTGAAGAATGCTTTGCTTCATGATTTGTATTTGAGGGACAGCATGATAAGGCCGTTTTCCCATAGTGCATTTATTATGGATGCCATGTAGTCTGGAGCTGTTTGGATTCATTCTCCAAATTTGACGTTCAACTATGTGTATTTTCGTTCTCCCAAGACCAAAAGCAGGCAGTGTAGGCACAAACCCAAGATTTTACGAACCCTGCTAAAATGAATATATTGTTTCAATTCAATATGGATTTATTAAAGTACTCTTTGTACTCCACATCAGTCTAGTTCTTGTATTTCTGTGCATATTTTGCTTGTTCACAGAGAGTCGAAGGGTCAACTTTCATCTAAATTGCTCCGGGTAACTATCTTTTTTTAACTGTTGACTGTACAAAAACTTGAATTACTACTGTTTGATTAGTTCAAAAAAGGAGGATGTTAGTTAAAATTCAGGACCCTGAATTCAAACTAAGCTTCATCAATCAATTACTTTAAAGTTCAATGGAAGCAGAACCTGTGAGGTCAACTCTTGTGATAAGTCGCACTGTCTTGCCAGATGTGGTGTTGCATCTTCTCCGTGGAAAAATATGATTTTAGGCTATTAGGCCGAGTGCAGCCTAGTTCTGCAGCAGCAGCAGCAGCAGCAGCAGCAGCAGCAGCTGTTGTTCCCTGCAGGTTGATAACCAAAGATTTGATTTGAATGAGATTCTGTGTTGCAACAGTGGGGCGACTCGATGACAGTTTTGTTTTTCTGGCATTGACTACGGGCTATCTTGTTTTATCTTCTTAAATGAAATGTAGCACTAAACCACCCTGGATTTGTGAGAGGACGTGTTTCAAAACTGCAGTTTACTCAAACACTGCTGTGAGGAGGACGGCTGTCTGATTTCACTATAGCCCCAACTAGTGGCGGGTTGCTGAAAGACCTTGATTCAAATGAAACGCTGATTTTACCAATTATTATTTCTGGTGCCAATGAGAGAGGAGGTGAATTAAGTTCTTTGAAATTAAGTTAAAAAAAAAACCCCTAAATTTCAAAGAAATTAATTCTTTTCGGTGTTATCAATTGAAACAATTCAGTTAAATTGAATGTGTTATTTGCTTTTATGTGACAAGCTTTTCTTCATTTGGTCCTTAGTATTTTCAGGATGTGTCAGATAGATTTAGGTGTCAGATTATTTCCTTATTGTCTCAATCCCAAGGCTTCAAAAGTCCAGTGTGTTACCTCAGAATACTTTGTTTTTGGCAGAACTGTGTGTCTCTGCATGCGTGAGATAATCGGACACTCGCCTTGTTAATGAGGTCATTAATCCGCAGACGAGCCACGCAGGCAACAGATGCAGCTGCAGGCAACTTCTCTGAGAACTGCACAGGTGGGAGGGAGAAGCTGGGTCTGAGAGGTGGAGGAGGAGGGGGGGGGGTGTGTGTGGGGGGGGGGGGGGGGGGGTGTTTAATGCCAAATGAGGATAATTTTACAACGATTACAGATTCTCAGCAGAAAAAGAGGTTCATAAACCCACAAGATGAACAGACATTAGCGGCACGGTGGGAAATTCTATCTGCAAAAGGTCATACAGAAATCGTGTGTCACTTTTTCTGCTTGTTTACATGAAAGCATCAGTATTTCCTCAAAAGGCGAGGGAGCAAATTTTTGTAAAAGCACGAAACACTCAGTACGCGCATGTGGAACACCATTTCTGGTTGACATTCTCCAAGTCAAGCAACTCCACCCTCAGGACAGACAGGAGAAGGATGCTCACGGCCCTTTCACAGCAGAAGCAGTCACATTCTGAGTCAGCGCTCCCTCCCTCGGAGGTGTCAGCCAATCTGTGGGCTGGTGGCAGTGTGAATTCAGACTGTTGCAACTCCCACTGCCGCACTTTAAAACAGAAAAATGTGTCTTTAGGAATCCACGTACTTCTGACTGTCAGGGCTTGAGCTCTGAAAGGGAAACTTTATTTCATGTGCCACTCATGTGAAAAGTATACTCAGGAAGAAAGAGCGCACGGCTCGAACATTAATGAAATTTGAAATTATGGAGAAAAATTCAATATGTTTTTATTAATATGGAGAGAAACCATCATATCATATTTCTCTGTCCTTCATTAGTCACGATTCGCATTTACTGATTGATACGAATATCCACTTACAATAGCAACTGAAAATGTTTCTGTTCGATAACAGATCATCTGTTTCAACTGAGCGCAAGAAACTCTTTTGGGGAAAGAACTCAATCAGTCTTTCTTATTGGAATATTACTACATGAAATACAATCATTTAAGTAAACAATCACCTCCAGACTCCCAGCGTATTGTGTATTTTTGAGTGTTCGGTGGTACCATTTAGGTGTCAGGTGGATTGAATGTGTCCTTTAGAAGTGGCTAACAATGCTAAACTGCAGGGCTGCAGCAGGACAGGCTGCAGGAGCATGACTGATCTATCGAGAGGAGCGTCAGTGTGAATGTAGTCATGGCTCCGATCAATACTGCCTTATTTGTTTGAGTGCGCGCAAGTGTAAAATTGTGTGTCGTCTCTCTTTGTGTGTGTCTCTCGAATTGTGTGAGTTACAGTCTCGCATTTAAGGAGAGATAGTGATAGGGCTGAGAGCAAGGAGGGGTGGGATGGACAGATAGCTGGCGTCTCGGTCCCACAGCGAGGCGATTGAGGAGGGAATTCAGAGAATAATCTCACATTTATTCACAAACACAAAAGCTATTCACTCTGTCCAAGGTGACGAGGAGGCAGGCTCGTGCTTTTGCTTTTACCTGCTCGGCATTAGCATCATATTTCTCGGGTTTTATTCACTCACCAACATCAAGTGGCTTTTCCCGTGCCTCTGAAAGACTGAGGCCTTGAATAAGGATGACCAGTCAGGGTCTTCTACCTGTTGTTGGGGAAACCAGGAGTTTTGCAAGTGGTGAAAGGGAAGTTCTCTCCACAACAAAGATCCCGGCCCAGAACAATGGATCCAGTGGCCAACAGGCTCCAGACTCCTCATCTATCGGCTTTCTCCGAGCCACTTCTCAACCATAAATTGGATTACCACAAATACACATTATAGACATGCATTTCTGTTGCATTCCACTCTTTTCTCTCATTTACTGTAACACCAACCCAAGGCTTCAATTAAGTCCTGCCAAACGTAGAGAATTTCAAGGGCTTGAATGAATTCTTGGCTTTTGCCCGGGGCTCGTGTCTAACAGAGACTCATTCCTTGTAAGCAACATGAATTCACATGTTCAGATGAGGTAATATGAAACAATGGCCTTTTCACAGTGGCAGCAATCTCATATGAGGCACTTTTGCAAAGAAAACCCAATTATTGATCAGAGAAATGTGATTTGCGTGTTCCATTCATCTTTACTGGACACTGGCAATGAAAAATAAAAAGAAAGGATGAAGGTATGCATTTTAATTTCCACTCTACTCATTGTTTGATGTGTTCTTAGTGGAATTCTTATTTTAAAGATATCTTCGCAGCAGCAGCGGTATGAAGTGTCAGTGTGGCAAACCTCTTGCCCACAGTGATATTTTTTCTGGCAGGCGGTCGCTCCCTCCGTGCATCCTGCCACAGACACCATGCACCATGTAAACATGCAACAGAATTTAGAAATAGCAGATTAAAAGGGAGATATTTAATCAGCTCTGAAAATTCCTTTCTGTGTAGTGTTTGAGTCATCTCCGCTGGGCGTCGACTTTGGAGGAGGGTAACCGCACTACTGAATTGTATCCAAGTCCAACTGTGTATACATAAACAAAGAAACTTTGATTACTTTGCAAGGCCTTTGTGGTTTAAGGGAAATAAACAGTCCTTAGTCTATTTTTGTGAGCCATGGTTTACATCAACACGATATTTCTTGCGAACAGCAAAAACTTGTTTCAGTTTTTTTCACAACTTGTTCTAAAACGCACCTCTAATCAGCAGCAAATTTTCTTCATTTGTGTTTTTACTAAGGCTTTCCTGTATCTTGGGGTCGATGCAAATGAACTGGGTCACATGGTGAAGTAGTTAGCCCTGGTGCCTCACAGGGAGAATATCTGGGCTTGTGGGGGATTCCCTGTGCTCCATCAGCATGTGTGGGTATGGTCTGGTTTACAGCCACAATCTCCAAACACGCGTTTGAGGTTAAATGATGATTCCAAATTGCCAGTAGGCATGAATGTGAATCTGTTTCTCTCTATTTTTTTCTGTGATGAAATGTTAACCTGTCCGAGGCCCAGCCTGGACAGATGGCCCAAAATCTGAACACGGATGGATAGGTGTTTTTCTTTTTTTTTTACTTTCCTTTGATTAAATTAATTCTATTAATTATCTTCGTATGGATGGGATGTAGTGTGGGCTTTGGCACATATTTATGAAAGATGGGTGGATGCATACGAGTGGGAGACCTTCTGATCAACCTTATCTAGTCTCTCAGTTAAAAAAAAAAAAACAAATCTCAGTTTTAAATGGGGAACTGTCTGGGTGTGGAAGTATGCCGAACTTTCACAAACAATGTTTTTGAGTCAGTTTTATCCTGAAATAACCTTCTTTACTTATGTAAGGGGTTATTCTTAAAGTTGCACATCCCATTTACGCCACACGCACAAATCCAACCGGACTGCTATTCCGTTAAACGCTACTCTGATGACAATCCCAATGATGTGAAAGTCTCAGTTCTGTTGAACACAGTAGAGTCAAAGGTAAGCATCCTGTCCGTCACTCAGTCAGTGTTCCAGAGGGAAATGACAGTTGGCGGACTTCGGAAAAGACGGACTGAAATCTGAACACCCCCCCCCCCGCGAGGAGGGCAGTCCACAGCAAACAGGTGCATTGCATGAGACGCCACTGACGTTGGATCGTGTGTGTGTGTGTGTGTGTGTGTGTGTGTGTGTGTGTGTGTGTGTGTGTGTGTGTGTGTGTTTGGGGAGGTGTCGTCATCCCCAGTCCTCCTCATTATGCAATGTCACTGGGCTCACGACGAGCGTCTGTCCCCTCAACAACAATCACGAGCTGCTAGGACACAATGTTCCGATGAAGTCCCATTTTATCAGAGTCACACAGAGCTTCACTAAACAAACACTTCATACTGTGCAGAGCATTTAAAAGGCCACTGCTTTTAGAATTCGTTGCAAAAGGATGAGCTTCTTATTTAGTGAACACAACCTGTTTCTAAGCCAAAATAAGAGAAATCAGGAGCCCGAGGCTGTGCAGCACTCTGATGGCAGCTTCCTCAGTTGTTTTCACGTCTCTGATGGGGCAGAAAGGGCAAATGTCAGGACTGGGCGCACACAGAGAAGATCTCTCTGACCTGAACGCACATGGCCTCTCACCCCTTTCACGTCACCGTAATCCAAACAGCAACCTTCCTGAAACATTTAGTGGCTATGAGAGAACTATTTCTGAGAATGATGAAGAGCATCTATTATTGGCGGCGTGGTTTGACCTTGCACCTGTTCGGTGTGGCACTATTGGTATGAGGAGTAGCTGTTCCTGTGAGCGCCTGGCCGTGCTTTCCTCTTTAATGACCACTGGATATTTCATGTCGGCGCATCCTGACACTATATTTTTGATTGCGCTCATGCGGTACAGTATGTTTTTAAATGCATGAGCAGAATTCCTCTGCCTGCTTACTTATGCACTTGAGTGTGTGTGTGGGTGTGTGTGGTCTACTGAGCAAAGTATGTGTGTACAGTATGTATTCAACCCCCCCAACCCCACCCACAGGGACAATGCAATCAAACGCCACCACAGGAACCTGATATAATGATCGCTGTGGAGTGTGCTAATTAACACTGAATAGAGCTCATAAGCGTGGTTCCTTTGCCAACAAATCAGCAGACAGCAAAGCACACAGGCGTTTGTCAAAGAGCCGAACGGTGACAGGGTCACAAAACCCAGCTCGGTCTAAAGAGAGCACCACGTTACCTACGGACACATGTGCGGCGCACTGGAAATACATGCTCCTTTAATATGCATGTAAACAGCATGACAAGGCACGGGACTTTGAGGGAATCATGTCCTTATTCAAGTGCCCTTCGGCTGTTTTCGCTCCCCGCTGCAGTAAACAGTATCATTATTTATATCAGCATTGCCTACGAGGCTATGTGCACAGACGGAAAAAGCACAATACCAGCAAGCAAATTCAAACACACACTCATACACAACTGCGGGTCTCCTTTGAGATGTCAGCGATCTGCTCACGGTTTGGTGGAGCCATTGTTCAGAAGGGCTCATATTCTTTAACGGGGAGGCCTTTTGTTGTTGTAAACAGCATGAATTTTTAATCCAGCCCAAGATTCTGGGCTGGTAATGAATGTGTCTCGGCAGCCAGCCTCTCTGGGGAAGGAGGCCCCTGGCTCCTGTTGCTAAGTTTCAGCAATGCCCAAGTTATGGAGGAATCAGCCTGTTACACCCCACCAATCAGCACGCACAAACACACACGCACACACACACAAATACGGCCATGTGGGCATGCACACACAACTGTTCCCATGTACATACAACAGTAGTCAGTTTGGCACACAATCACCAACTTGTGCAAATATGCAACAGCCTTCAAAAGTATATGTGCAGAGCTTAGAACTCGCAAAGACAAATACACTGTGTACATCCTATATACACTGTAACGCAATACTCATCCTCACAGAAAATACAGTATATGTGCATATAAAGGAACACAGATGCACGCTTGCAAAAAATATATGCTGCGGCTCACTCAAGTGTTCAGCCGTTCGCAACAAAAGATGGCAACATTTTTCAATTAACTCTCTCCGTTTCTATTAAGTCTCCTCTACTGGGCAAGCTGATTTGAAGAGTGGTTCTATGTTCTCCCGTTTCCAGCGTGCTTTTTTTTTTTCTCCTCTGAGGATCCATATCTTCGATTCTGCACCAGAGGCTGTCACTCATTTTATTAGTCTAAAGCTTGCTCGTTCAATAGTGTCAATTCCAAGCGTCAGACATTGACCTGAAGGAGTTTCTCCTCAACGTCCAGCCCCAAATCAACCACTTCCTGCACGGATCTTTTTTTTTCGACATAGTTTTCATTTTAACAACAAATTCCCTCAACGTCATCCCGACCAGCTTAACCCTCATCTCTGCACTGGAGCTTGGAAAAGAAAGCATGGAGGTAGTTACACAGAACACTTGCAGATTATGCACAATAACTAAATGTTGAAGATCTACTAGGAATTTCTTATCTAAACTTAACAATATTCCTGAAACATGAACTTAGTCTAATCCAAGACACAGCGGTTGTACATTTCCTGTCTCGAAATAGACCCACTCCCTCTGGAGCCTCTCCTGTCATAGAGAAAAGCTTCAATAAAACTGAGAGATGTATACTCTATGTCAAAGGGTTAAATCAAAGTGGTGCTTTTTTAAGTAAAAAAGCTGTGGAATTCTCTCCTGTCCTCTTTTTTTTTTTTCCTGTCTCCCCTCCCACAGCGATTAAATTGCTGATTGATTTTTGTATCTCAGCTCGATTCCTTGCCCCTCACTCCCCGTCTCTTGCCATTGATCCTCACAAGGCTGCTGACTCCAAAGTCAGAGGACCCATCCTCTCTGGCCTCCGGAAATGAACTTGTTAGATGGGCTGTGCGATTTATTGCTCATGAGGCCGGGGTGTCTCTGTGTGAATGTGTGAGAGTCTATAGGGGCCGTGTGTGTGTGCGTGTGCGTGCGTGTGTGTTTGTGTGTGTGTGTGTGTGTGTGTGTGTGTGTGTGTGTGTGTGTGTGTGCCAGCGGTGCTTTCACAAGGTTGGGAATTTATTGCATGTCTGCGTTTCTCAGCACACGAGTGCACGTGCACGTCCGTGCAACGGAGGAAACCACTGAATTTATGCCAGCGTGTTAGTGTGAATAAATGTGTGTGCGAATATTATTCATGTCTGACAATGTTATGTATTATGCTTAAAGTTGTTTTCAGATTTTTAATAAATCTCCGGCACAATAAATCTTTTCTTTTATGTAAAGTTTAGGACCCGGAGTGTCCCGTTTAACTTTCTTTCAGGCTGATTTGGTGTTGTATGTCCGGCAGCAGTTCATCATCCGACGCGCAGGACTGCGGCTCAGGATGAAGTTTTGTTGGGGAATTTTCTGCTGAGGCAGGAGGTTCGGAGTTTTTCCTGATATTCCTATGTGTACGGCCGGCTGATGTGCCCTGTCTACCTGCTCGTGGCGTCTAACACAGCACTGTCCTCTGCTGCAGCCTCCTCTGACATATTGATTGGGTTCCATTTAAAAGCCCTGTTCTCCCACCGTTATTTACTTCAATAGTAAATCTTTACAATGCCGTAAAAGACTGTTTTACACACTTGGGTTATACAATCTCCCTGCTGCAGGAGCCAGACAGGCGTGTGTCAGACAGGAGAGGAGAGGAGAGGAGAGGAGAGGAGAGGAGAGGAGGTGTGGGCTCTGTACCTCATCTTTCCCTGGAGGCAGTTGCAGTGCAATGGCACCAGAAAGGGCCTTGGCACTGCTTTAAAGGATGCTCTGAGAGAATGAGCTGCCTGCTCTCCCTCAACTTCATTCTCTTCTCTCCAGTGTGCTTTGGCACTTCTCCATCCTTTTGTTTTAAGCTGCAGATTCTTTTTTTTTTTCTGTACCGTGGCATTAAATTCAGGAGAAGTGCCAGCTACTGTTAGTTTATAGCTCTGCAGAAAGTGATCTTGCATAACTGACCCAGACCCCGAATCAAAGCATTGTCTCATAATATCCGACTGAAGGCCTTTTTGTATGAAGGGGATATTAAAATGATGATGATTAATTTGAGTGTGTGCAGCAGCTAAGGAGCACGGGAATTGTAAGCTCTTTAAGAAAAGAAAAAAAAAAGAAAAAACAACACCCCGTGGAAGGGGTGAATGATTACTATCCATTAGGAAGAGTGTGTCAGGCAGTGAAGAAGTCATGCACAAGCTTTGACTCGTGACTTCAAGAGGTCACTATGCATCAGCGTAAATCATTCCGCTTGGATATAGCAGAAGGTCTTTATTTCATTAGAGGACATATGCTCTGCTTGTTCCCACTGCCTGTCTTCATTGAGCGGCCCCGGCCCTCTGCCCAGCCCAGGCCCGGTCCTGCTACAGTCCACAGGGCCAAGTCACACCAGCAGTAATAATTACTTAATTTAGGAGCGGGGAGGCGGGCCCTGCTTGGCGTTTATTGGTGTTGATGCCGAGCAGACTTCAAAAAGCCACTAGGTCCATAATTTATCTCTCTCCATGGACCCAAGTGTTTCAGGAACAGAGTGAGGAAGACAGAGAGAGTAAACGAGGGTGAGAGAGGAAGAGAGAGAGTATATGTCTTTTAGTGGGTGTTTAATACCGCCTGGCTGTTGACTTTGGTGCACTTATTCTTTGATGTCAGTAACACGATCATCAAGGATCCTCTCCCCAACCCCCTGCAGTAGTTTTACACCAGCAGTGGCACATTCCCCCCTTCACAAAACTCATCCAAGTTGAACTTGGCTATCCAAATCGCGCGCTGCTGCTACGGCTCACATGGGATACCCAAGTCGAAAGTGTACACTCGAAAAAAAAAAAGATCATTTGGAATAAACAATAAATAATTCAGTAGGGTGGTTAAATAAGTAATAGTGTGATATCTATTTCTTTGGTGGCGCTATTGCCTTGCTTTATTTATTAATGGGCTTAATAGACACCGTGTCTTGCAATGAAGAGCAAAGTCTGAAAAGCCTGTGGTGAGTCTCTTGAAGTGAGCCCTTGAGGGAAAGAGAAAGTTATGGCTTTGACCATTTTGTCTTTCTCTACATATGCCTTTTTTGTGTGTCTCTGTGAAGTGGTCAGGCGCAGAGCGCAGTCTAGACTTTTTATTTTGAGGGGGATATGTGGGGGTAAGGTTCAAGGAGTGACATGAGCCAGCTGTGGAATCCTGCTCGCAGCAGCTCCCCCAATTCTTTCCCCTCCTTCGCTTCACACTCGTACAGCCGCACTCCCATCCCAAGCTCTCCTGTAATAACCATGAGATGCTCCAAAAATACCCTCCCCCACCACATCCACAGGAGGATATCCACTCTTCTCTGGGGAGATAGAATGTCTTTCTCCATATCTGGCAACCATGACCACAAATTAAGTCAGGGCTTCTGTGAAATATTCCCTTTGTGTGGCTCTGGGGTTAAAAGCACCCAAAAGAATAAGGACACTTCTCAGACTGGAAGTAAACATATGTGTGAACATTTTTCAATCCAGAATTAAGTGGGATAAAGTTGTCCTCCTAAAGCTTCTCTATCTGGAAGCCTTACTCTAGTTGAGCTGCACTGATTCAGCTTCAAAACCGAGGGTAGGAATTTAGGATGAATCCCATTTAACCACAAAGTATAGCTCCGAGCTGGATGTAGAGGGAATCGTCTAACTCACGATTATTACTCCACAGTAATACATAAGTACACTTTTCTGCTTTTAAACAGCTGATTACAAATAGCACATTGATAATATTCTCCACTGAATTTCAACCGCAAAATGTAAAACAAGCAATAACAACTACTTTAATGCTTCCTCTAATTTACAATTCATTAAAGGTAGAATTATATGACACTTCCACAGGGTTGGAAGGGTTATGGTCTTTTGTTTAAGTGCTGACACCTTCTAATATATTGACAAATGTGTGCTTTAGTGGCCAGTCAACAACTTGCTAATATATGACCACAACACTTTCTGCTGCTGACCGGCACTGAGGCAGCAGAGGCAGTGTGGAGCTGGGCTGAGGAGCGTAAGTGTTTTAGCAGATAGGTGGACAAGAACCCACCGTCGTCCTGAAACATGGCTGGCTGCAGCCAAGAGCTGTAAATCAAGCGGTACCAGAATTTCAACACTGGCTACAGTGCGACCATGCACCTGCACATATTCTGCAGTCTGTGGCTGTGACCCTGCAGTATTTCACACAACGCGACAAACCACTTACACACAAAAGCATAAAACGGAAAATTGTGCTTTCAGAATGTTCTTTCACCTCTTTGGTTTTCGCTCCAGAGTGCTGCTGTATTCCATGAACACTGCATATCCACACAGGTTAGTAAACACAGCTCAGGAATCTCACTCAGATATGCAGCCCGAGCTGGGAGAATAAAAAAACACAGCAATGTCTGATCTCTTTGGCCTGTGGCCGTTGTAGAAGAGGATGCCTCTCGCCTCCCATTTCCCTTCGTCCACAGGAGGCCCGTCTCCACTCAGCCACTGACCCATCGTCCCGCATGGCTAACTGGGCTCCTGTGTATTCACCGCAGCAGAGAAACAGTGGAGGGAAGGAGGGGTGAGGGGGGGGGGCCTCCAACATCTGGGAACCATCAAGCCAAAAGAGCCTTAGATCCTGAGATTCCAGTCTCCGACCCCTCTCCTCCTCTCAACCCCCCTTACCTCTCCTCAACCCCTCCGACACCACCTTTCCTCTCCATCTGTCTCCCTCCTTCCCCACTCCCCTCCTCTTCCTCTCCTCCTGGCTGCCCATCATTTCCATGTCGCTTCGGCAGTGGGCCTAATCCAAACAGATTGTCTAACTGTTTCAAAAACATACTCCCTTTCGAAGCCCCCTCTGCCCCCCCCCCCCCCCCCCCCCCCCCCCCGTCCTGCGTTCATCCCAGGGAACAGACACGTTCATTCATGGTGGAGGAGGCGCTGGTGTCAGTCTGTCCTGGGTTAGCAGGTTACTGCTCCACAGAACCATTTCAGGAGGAATGAGAGAGCCTGGCCCCAAAGCACTTTGACAGATCCACGTTTAATACTCAATCCTGACATATTACACGGCACCTAACCCTCTCCTCTCTCCCTCCCTCAACCGCCCCGCCAAGTCTGCATAGGAATGACTACAGCTGGTCACATCGGCACACTGTGTGTGTGGCACAAAGCCCATTGTCTCAGGCACATTGTCCGGCCCTGCCACCTTTCTCGACAGGCCAGCGCTCGGCCAGGGAAAGCCCTTAGGGGAGAGCCCCAGTAGGGTGCTTAGGAGCAGAGAGGTATCCCAGGAGACCAGCAGGCCTCCCACTGGGTAGCCGGCCTACATCAGAGGCTCCCCCAGCCACTGCCTGCTGAACTGCTGCATACTGTGTTTTGTTTAGAAGGAAGCTCTCTGCCTATTTACCATAATTGAATTAAAAGGATTAACATGGTTCCAGTGTTGCTCACATCTGTGTTCTCTATGATTCCACCTCTTTCTCTGCATCTTGAATCCTTGAGGGAGGGGGAATGGGGATTTGTTGCTGCTTATAAAGTGTTTCCTGCTAACAAAATGCAAGATTTTACATATTCAAAGCTCTTGTAATGTGTAAAAAAAGTGGGTTCACTGATTAGATATGTTGAAATCATTCTTCTTTAATCTAAATGAGAGTTTATATGTGCTATGGACCAACAACTAACCTATCATAGATGCCATATTAAATTTAAAAAAGTAATGGAGGCTCGACGGAGCAGTAGGAAGCGCGGTGTTGATTCTAGCCCACCCGTGTAGCTGCTATCCCAATTGGATTGTGGCTGAGGGTCATAAGAGCAGTGGCCTGCAGATCAGAGGCTGGATTAATTGTTGACACTCTCCCAGTCCAAACAAAACCCTCTCTACCCCCACAACACACACACACACACACACACACACACACACACACACACACACACACACACACACACACACACACACACACACAGATTTACACACACACACACAGATTTACACACGCACCCTCCCAACTACATCGAGGCCCTGACAGACACTTTGATTTATGTCTAGCCACCAACAAAAAAAGAGAACAAAATCAATTGGCTATTACCGCACTTAGCACTGGGCTGTCACCACCTGGGAGTAGGGTGTTGAAAATAAAAGACAGAGTCCATACAACACTTCCATACCACTCCATATACTCATTCCCACTGGGGAGAGACAGATCAGTGCTCAATCTCCATATACACAGTGTGTAGCCGACTGTCTGTAACACTTGAGCCCAGGGGCAGCGGTAGCCCGGAGGTCAGAGAAGCTGGCTGGAGACTGAAGTGTCGATGGGTGAAATTGCCAGACAGGCTGGAGAACTTTGGGTGCAGAAAGCAGACACCACCACCACAACGCCCGTATCCAAAGGCTCCAGCTTCCGTCTGGGCAACAGAAGAGCACTGTGCTTGTAAATGGAAGTTTGCAGGCCTGATTGCTTTTAAGTGTTTCAATATAACGCAAACTGTCCATGAAACAGATAAGACCTTTCACGAAAATTGTAAATTTGACTGATTATTGCTGTGAGTAACCTTAATTACATACATTTACCACTTAAATTTAATCTGTCCGCATTCTCTGACCTCTGACCACCTCGAACTGAACTTCTCTCCTTTTTCCTCTCACCTCTTTTCAAACTAATTACTCGCCAGCGTAAACACACCCAATGTCAAGGGCACTAAAATGGATCAGTATGTACTCTGCAAATCAATCCTGTTTCCTGACACCATACAATGCAATTAGCGGCAATAAGGCAGGCTGAAACCCCCATCTCTTTAAACTGTTACTGTACCCCCTGACCTTCCCCTGACCTTTATGTCCTATACTATAAATTGTCCTGCTGTATTTTGGTCTTTTTATTCCCAATGGAAGCTATTCAAGGCATGTATCATGCAAGCAATAGAAGGATATTTTTATGGTCAGGCTCAAGGGGGTGGGGTGTAAAGAGGTACGGGATGGCAGCATTGACAGGGCAGAGATATATGATTTAGAGACTTTTGATTCTGCACACTTCAGAGAAGTTTTCAGACTCTGACGTAACTTTAACACAGTAGAAGAAAAACAGCAAATTAAAAAAAAAAAGCACAGTTATGAAACCTTTGTTTGCCTCCACCTTCAAGGGATGTGCCAAATGGAGTACAGTTGTCAGCGGTAAAACGGACGACACTGGTCGTCACCCTACCCCGACTCCCCAACTCCAACCCTTCCCACCCCAGTCAGCCTGTCCCGCTCCAGCAAGGGAACCATGTCTGACCCAACAACTGTGTGTCTGCCAACTGGAATGCAGGCCAGGGTCAGCGACTGAGGCCTCATGGCCTCGTAGGGACTATTCTGAGAGCAGCAGCTCATCTCTGTTCTAACCCTTTACTGGTGTCTTGTGACTGTGGTTAAAAATGGCCTTATGTGCTCACCGGTTCTAAAACACAATCGCTCTCTCACACTCCCTCCCGTCCATGTACACAAACACACACACACACATGCATGCACAAACACTTCCTAAGGAGCTAAATACTCTAAACTAAATAGCAAAGAGGAAAAAAAAAAAGCTTCAAGCTGTCTTTTGTTCTCCAAATTATGCTGATGCTCTCTGAGTGTTATGTTTACTGGCTATTAGGCAAAATGGTCATTAGGGAAAAACATCACATGATATTAAAACCCATGTGTGGAGTCGATCGAGTAAGATAAATGTCGGTACAGTCACCCCACAATGCATGTACTTGCACTGCACATGCGCAGCATGTTCTTCTCATGCACGTAGTGTCTTTACAATGCACAAATCATCTTTGTGTCCATCCGCAGTCTCCAGTTCCAGCCCACTGACCATACGCTGTAATCACTGTGTATTTAGCTTTATCTTTAGTGAGCTGGCATGCGTGAGTCCTCTTTACGACACAGTAAACTTTAACTGCCTGGGTCTTAGTGCTTTAACTCCAGTCCAGCCACCCAGGGGAACCAAGGGGCTTATGGGATTGAATGGGAGAAAAACGCTATCGTCCATCGCAGCGGCAGCAGCAACAACAAAAGGAGAAATAGCGTGGCAGCACGCAACGCACCTTCCTGCCGTAATCCCATGAGGGGAAGCCCATCCAAAAATATGAAATTTAAGCTTGTCAACAGTAAGGTATATTTAAATGATCATTTATATGAATGAAAGATTGTATTTCAGATTTCTGATGCCATAATGAGCATTACATGGAACAATTCAAGTCCCCATGACAGTTTTAACTACTCTGTGGAAGTAATTAGATAGATGAATAAAGTACATTTCATTATAAAATATCAGATTTTGTTTAGGTCAATTTTTTTGAAACATGTGGATAAACTGAAGTCCAATCACATAAACTGACAGCTTCCTTTCCGTCCTGCACCACTTGGCTTTTATCTCTAAATCTGGATGTGATGTAGAGGCTTCTTGCTGTTAAATCATCTATTTCACGAGTTGCTGGCACTGTGTGGGGGGAAAAAACCTCAAGGAGGCTATTAGAACCTAACTGTGTTAATGCAGCCACCCATTAAAAATCCCCATGGAGCTGGAAGTGGACTCATACACTTTAAGCATCTAAACACATAACCAAAAGTCATGCATCCGCTGATAAATATGCACGAGCGCACAAAAGCATGCTTTAACAGACACAGAAATGTGATGTCATTTACATGATAGAAATGCAAAAATCCATTGCAGCTTAAAATATTGCATCGCTCACAATATGTTAAAATTTTCCATTAAAATTCAGTCATTTCTCGCAAGCCAGTCATTTGTGAAGGCCTGGCCATAAACAAAGCCTATAACAATGATCCTCGTGTGCAGACGCTGTGCGACACATGCCCTTAAAGACACCTGTTGTGTCGCTTAGATTTCTACAGCCCCAAGATAGCCGGTCATCTTGAGTGCCTGCTCACGTGAGCGAGGGGTTGGAACAGAGCAGCCTTCTGCTGCAATGCAAACAGGACTTTTATAGGCATGTTTACGAGCAGGTTGTCGTAGTCCCCCGTTTTAGGACGGGCTGGGCTGAGTTAGTCTGAGTCGAGCTGGCCGGAGGAGGCGGAGGAGGATTGATGGCAGGCAGGACAACGCGGCCCTGTCTGGGCGTCTGGGTCATACGCCGTGGCCTCTGCTCTCTCTGGTTTCAGCTCAGGTTGCCGTTTCATGTGGGATCTCCTACGGGGGGACACTAACTGTCAACATTGCTCCTCGGCGAAAGGCAAGGGGTCAGAGCACACATGTGGTTGTGGGGTGCACACAATGGTCCGTGTTGAGAAAGCACCCCACTGTTAAAATGTACCCCATCAATCAGAGTTAAACATGTTGCTCCTCGAAAATGGGATTCCAGTCTAACGCGGTGATGCTACTGGGATCAATGCATTGATGCTGCAGTCACATTATTGTTTACATTTTACAAGAGAGAGGGCTTTTCACCGAGGCATAGTTGCTTTCTAAGCTTCTGTATTGTGTAGTAATACCACAAGTGTGCTAAAGGCCAGATAAGGCTCTGACCCTGTGGGCCAAGGAATCATTATGGGCTCATAAAGGGCCCTGCGCCAAGCCTCTACTCAATAAGCCTGGATCCACATGGAGCCAATGCAGCTGATTAATTAGTCAAGCAATCAATGAGCTGCGCCTTCCATCCACTGATTTCCTCTGGAATTTTGTCCAGGTACTGCAGCAATTACTATACATGCACCAGATACACACTCGTGCGCCCACGGGCGCATACACACAGAAACACATTATAGGCAGAACGTACAGACAAACCCACACACACACAAGTGATCACACACCAAGCCTGCGAAATGATAATGAGATACAAAAACAAAGAAAAACACTTTGAATTGGGGATAAGAGGCGACAGAGTGGGGGGGGGGGAAAGCAAAAAAGCTGTGGGAATAAGTAAGAAAGTTCTCACCTTCAAAGCACTGAGAGCAGGCTGGCTGTCAGTCAGGAGAGGGAGGTGCCATTTGAAGGATCAGTCATCCTTGACAGTGCTGTCATGGAGAGCCTTAATTAGCCAGGATTACTTCCTCACTTAATGAAGCATGCGCTTCTTCGTCTCGGCCCGAATACCACTCTCCCTTCTCTCTTTTTTCCTTCCCTCAGGTTTTCTCCTCCGTCTAACTCCCTCACTCATTCTCTGCAGCTGCACTCTGTTCTCTGCGCTCCTCTCCGGGCTGGCTGCTCAAATCACTCCTCATATTGGAGACTTCTCACATCCTGTATCATAGACGCTCTGTCACTTCCACTAACCCAAGTGAGTGTGTGTTCATCCCCCCTGCTCACTTTCTTCTTCATGCACCCTCAATTCCTGCTCAGTTGTAACGTACACTTTGACTGTTTTTCTCAATCAGTTCTCAAGCGCCAATTCTGAAGCAGACCTTTTTTTTGTGGTGGCGAGGTTTTCTGTTTGATTGTCAAACCGTCATGTATTGTGACTGACAGGCCGAGGGAACAAACTGTGTAGTCCTTTGGGGCGGGGGGAAGCAGTGATAGTTTATACATCTGAAATCATTTTGCAAAATGATAATGTTGGATTTTGTATTAATTCGGTGAAGATGTAGATTTCAAGATTTGATAATGTTCTTATGTGTCTCTCTTTGTGTTGCTTTTAAGTTTTCTCCATTTAGAAAAACACGTATGCCTTAATATGTTGGAACAAACATGAAAACTTGAAATAAAACTGAATACTCTGGCAATACGGCTGGGATGGGTTACGAGGCGAGCGGCGATAGAAAGGGCTGACTAATAAAGCAGTGAGAGGATGAGCAGGGTATGAAGACAGGAGGAGGAGGAGGAGGAGGAGTGAAGGTGAGGTGCAGGCTTGAAGGAGCAAGGAGAGCAATTTGCCGCCACAGCGCACACAATGTCCCCTCCATGCCTGTGGGCCATGTGAAGACTGCTCCTTCAATTACACTTCACACTGGTCAGGGAGAAAAGACACACACACACTGAAAACGTAAGAGGTGAGAAGAGAGACAGGAATAAATAGACGCACATACGCCTTCATTTGAATGTAGTGATAATCGGAGAGCCTAAAAAAAAGAAAAAAGAAAAAAGCGAGACAGGATGAGGCAATAAGTTAAATGGTCAGAACTGCCAGTGACGTGGTGTGTATTGAGGACTTGGCACCAGCAGAGGGAACAGAGAGCAGTGTCATCCAGTTTGTGAAGGATTTGTAGTTCTGGGGTTTGAAGTGTCAGAAAACCTTTGATATTAGATAATATTTACTTAGAAAATTACTTTGCTCCAAAGCTGCAGGCAAAGTAAAGAGCTAATGGCTGATCGAACAAGATCAGTTTTAAATAGTTCATTTGAATTTACAGAGATCAGTTATTTCTGTCGTTTCGCCTCTCATCTGAAGTGGCATCCTCAATATTGTCACTTTATAAGTATTTGCATTTTTTTCCTGTTTTCTGATCTTTTATTGTTTTTGCTGAACAAGGTTATGTGTTTTCCTTTAATGTATTTGGCTTAAATTTGGATTTTCTTTTCTCTCTCTCTTTCTCTCAATGTTTGGTTGGTATTGATTGAACTAATTTGCATATTAATATTAAATGTTTTTACTTCTGTTGCTTGTGATGTGATTCCACTTTTGATTCAGGTTCGAAAAATTTTACAACTGAATTCGTTTATCTATTTATTTATTTCTATTTAATGGATGATCGGTGTCTCTAGTGTCAAAAAATAAACAGAATAAATTACTGAAATGAATATTAAGCCCAAATACAGTTGCCCTCAAAATTATTCAACCCACGGAAAATAACATTCCTTTGTTATGTTCTTCAATTATGATAGCTATTTTGTGTTTTTTTTCATGTGTTTCTTTTGTCTAGTGGGTGCTATGCACAAATCCACATACGAGTTTGGTAAACCTCATCTGCATAATCGATTCATCCAAAAGTTATGTTTTGCTCATGTTGAGAATTGTTAATTCTACTAACAAACTCTGTTTCGATCAAATCGATTTTGTTTTCACTCTCAGTAAATGTGATTCTTCGTCCTGTATAGTATTTTCAAGACGGTCCGATGGAATTAATACCTTTTAGCCTCTCTCCATTCGTTTTCGAATACAAGAAAAGTATTCTGCACCAAAACGTGAATGTGAGGTTAACTGCTGGTGAGGTTGTGGTCGTCTGACTCTGTACTTGCGATGTGATGGACCGGCGTCCTGTCCAGGGTGTATCCCGCTCTCGGCCAAAGCTAGCTGGAATTTGCTCCAGCGACCTGATAGCCAGCACAGAATGAAGTGGTTCAGTGGATGGATGGGTGCTCTGGTCATTCTCAGTTTCTTTCCAAATGAGAACCTAAATCAAAGTCGTCTTTGTACCCACAGAGAAGCAAAGGGTTACAAGTGATGGAGGTGTCACATCCAGCCAGTCTTGAACAGAGGAGGTCTCTGTGGACATCCGCCTTGGAAGACACTGCTGCTCAGGAAGAAACATCTGGAAGCCCATCTGGTCACCTGGATCTTGATCTCAGCCTTCGGTGAAACGTCTTGTGGTATGATAACGTGGAGTTATTTGGCTTTATGGATGCTGAAAACTTCGGGAGGAAGAAAAGAGAAGCATACAAGCCTTAAGAAGACTGCGAGTGTATTTATGACATTCTGCTTGTTATAGATGTTCAGATGATATCAGTCGTCCTCCTGAGGACATTTCTAGGATTGAAAAGGTTCTCCAAACGTTGAGCAAAGAGGAGTTGACAAATACTTGGGCTCAAGTGTTAGTGTAAGTGACACTAATGGTTACCTATATGATCCAGTCTACATCTTCCACTGGAGACGAAAGGCTTGAGGTGGGTAAGACGTCCACGTCACATTGGACAGCACAGCGGACGCAGAGACCTCCAGCTGGCCGCTGTCAGCGAGCCAGATGACGTGATCGAAGGGCCACAGAGTCGTAGTTAACATGGCTAAAAGATATGAAGCCAGCAGAGTGTTTGAGTAAGGATGACAGGAGGGCATGTTCTAATACGGGCCACCGTCAAGATGGAGGCTCGCTCCCTCTCTTCCAACTCCAACCCCCCCAATACGTCTCTTCTCAAACATGCCCACCAGGCATGGGCTGGCTGCTGAGGAGGCGGAGGGAGGTCGAGGGCTGGGTGGGTTGAGGGATGGAGGTAGAGGTTTGGGAGAGTCGAGGCTGAGGCAGAGGGCTGAGGGGTGCCGGTATCAATCCGTCACAGGCTGACAGCTGACTCCTGCGCTCGCCATGGCCACGGGCAACTGACCAGAACCAGGCCCAAGCTGGCCAGCTGTTTGTGTGAGTGTGCGGCGGTTCGCGCATTTCAACTCTGCAACCTACCGACACACACGTATAAATATATTTCATCTTGCATCCAACAGCAGCCATATCCTTCCAGCCATCTCTCTGCCTCTCTCGCTTTCTCTGCCTCCCCAGCCTGTCCATGACATCTTACAAGTCAATCAATCAGTTTCAGAGAGCTGGCATGAGAGCACTGCATTTATACAGAGCACACCCTGCCTGTCATACTTGCTGAAGTATTTTTATTTAAACTGACCTTCAAACCAATCCACTTTTTTCTTCCCTCTGCAATGCCGCAGGTATGTGCAACAGCATAAGAGAATCTTCAGAGAGAAGCGGATGGCAGAGACCAACATCTGGTGTCTTTCAGTTCCACCCTCGGCAGCTTCTACCTGAGCTCCTGGTATTTGAAAACCTCCGTCTCTGGTATGCCCTCTGAAAGTAAAACGACCGTTTCATCTGCATCCATTTGTATGTGTGTCAGCTCCTGCGTGCGCACCGAGGTTCACTCACAAAACACTCGGATGGATCTGAGTTGATCCGTTGCTGCTGAAGGTGAGTATTATTAACACTCCAGGTTTTACAGAGTGTTTGGGTGCTTTGTTAAGCAATGTCTTATAATAAATAGAAAATACAATTAAAAGTACAAAGAGCGACAGCTTAATTAATCAAAACAGGATCTGTTGTCCCCTGCATTTTCTTGGAATTGCTCCTTACTCCCACTTCCATTTAGATTTTTGAGCTCCATATGTTTCTGTTTATTTGTGTTTGTTCATATGGGTACGTGTCTCCACACACACACGCACACACAGACACACACAACACCACCACAGTTGCCCTTTCCTTTTCTCGCTTACACTCTCATCATATATTCAGTAGAACTCTGTGTCCCTCGTTTCTGTTTTCGTCCCACTCAACCCCACCTATATTTTAACAACCCCTTAACCATTAGTATCACCCCCCCCTTTTTCCAAACCGTGGCCCTGTAACCCTCCACTACACCTCCCCCTAACCCACCAACCCACCCCAGCTCCTGACAGTCCCCCAGCAGGAGAGCGGCGCTCTGATGGATGCCACAGATGGGCCTTTCCCTGGGAGCTCCCAGGCCCGGCGCTGTGTGCTGCTCGGCAGGGTCAGAAGCCAGGCCTCCCCATGAAATGCATGTTGTAACAGGAAACAAAAGGAGGGCCCCTGTCCCCACCGAGAGCTACAGCACCCCCCCACAGGCCTCATCTCCCACCCCCCAAAGCAAAGGCTATGCTCCTCACTGGGGAGGGTGAAAGAGAGAGAGGGGTGCCGGCGGGTTGAGGGTGAAGGGGGGGCGACGGGTCAAAGAGAAAGGGAACAGTACTTAAAGAGGCAAACAAGGAGAAGATAAAAGGGAACATTTTCAGCCGGGATGTCGGAGGGTTGACTTCGCTCCCTTGCATCAGATTTGATATTTTGCCCTGTGTGGAATGTAATTGTCTCCATTCCACAAAGTAAATGTACAGTCTTCACACTAACGCAAACAACTATCTTTTTTATAGCTGCGCAGCTCAGAGCTTGCAACTGCTGTATTAGGACATATTTTCTTTGAATTTGTTTTTAGTGAAATTGAGTTTTGTTTTTTTTTTCTTTCTTTTTTGGAACGTTCCCAGGCATGCCCTCAAACGGCACATTCCTCAGTCTGAGAGAGAAAATCAAACAAGCAGCCTGCTGCAATCACAGTCATATCAATGCACAGCTCTTACGTCTCTCTCAAATATGCTTTCAGGATTAGCACAATTCTTCCAATGGATAATTCCTGATTGAGTTTTTCAAGTGTTTTTATGAAAGTGGTGGAGACCTCTCTGACCTCTGCTGGTCGGTGTTCAGTCAGCTGTTGCTCTAACTGTAAAGACTACAGATTCAATCCATACACCGTCACTTATCTGGCATAACGCAGGTTAAAAATCACACAATGTAAAGCCGCTTTAAAGGTGATGGCGCCCATCCCAGCTGACAGCAGGTGAAGGCTTTACACTAAATGGCACCGGTGTACTGTTGCGGTATACATTAGTCCATCACAGGGAAAACATGGAGAACACCTACAGGCAACTGAAAACTCATCCACACAGACAGAAACATTTCCGTGTAACAGAAAACCTTCCATACACACAGAAGTGCATCAAGAAATGTATCTGTCCCTTTGCAACCGCCAAAAATGCTGTAATTTTTATAGCAGGCCTGCAGTGGCCACAGAAATAGACCAAAAACAAGGAGAACTACATGAAGCACACCCGTGAAACTCGAAACACGCTCGTCCATTGAAACTGGATTTCCTCTTCTTGAGGTAATTTCAGGGATTAATCCTGGGTTTTCAGCACTACGACACTGACCAACTTATCACTGACGTAAAATCATCATTACGCTGAATAGTTCACCTCCTGACCAACCAGCTCTCTTAGAAAATGACCTGTCTGTTCTTTGAAGAGAGCAAAGAAATTAAAGCCTTTTCCCCGAGCGCCTGTTCCGTCCATTTACCTCCACTATGGTTGCATCTCAAATAAGGTTGAAAATAATGGTCACACATTGCAATACAACAGAAACTTGCATTTACACGCTCACATGGGGAACGGAGCCTCAGAAGAACTCAATGGAAAACACAAAACAAAGAAACGGCACTGAGGAAGCTCCGCCCAAAACTTCTGTGCCATAATAAAATGAAATTAGTGATCATATTTTATCATTTCATAAAGTTACACATCAACAAATTTTCTGCCATGAATGTTGTTTTACGGCCTGGATGATGCGTTTGAATTTTTCATATATTTGGAGAATAATTCTCTGCTCCTCCGTGGTAAAGTAGGCAACATCTGCAGGGTTTCTCCATGTTTGCGATTGGTCAGATGCTGCAGGCACCACCCCTTTTATGTGAACGTGCACTGATCAAGATTGGAAAAGCCTGGTTTGAATTACCGAGCTGATAACCAGCCTCGTAGTCACGCTTATCAAGGACTGCGAGTGTCTGGTTGTGTCAATCCAGATAACGGAGAGATGGCGGGCATGTTAATCCGGTTTCTTAGTTGTGGTTGCTCTCTGCGAGGATCCAGGAGCATGGTGTGTGTGTCCTTCTGACATTACTCTTGTTGCTCATGATGGTAGATGAGTAGACGATTTTGTTGCAGAGCCCATAACAAGTTCAATAGTTCTTGTTGCACCGACGCACTCCTGTTATCTGCTGGTGGAATGTTGGTTTAGAGAAAGAGAATGGGTAATGGTGCCAATGTTTGAGAGCGATCTGCAGTTTTCGCTTGTGTGGATGCAGACGCCGAGTCAGCGTTTTCATATTTATCTACTCCGAGAGCTGGTTTCAAATCACTGGCTTCGTGTTCACGGAACACGTAATCTGATATATGTATAAAAAATAACACTTTGTACTGACATGTATATCATCTACTGACCTGACATGGCCTGTCAAATGATCTTTTTTCTCTCTTTTTTTTTGGACTGAAGTACCGAGTCAGATCAACTTTGTACTGATATTTTACACAAATAACAATTATTTGTGATTAAAGTCATTATTGTATCTTTCCAACAAATTTTCTCAAAAAACACAATTGCATTTTCTATTGAAGAAATACAGCAAAAGAAAGAAAACCAAAGAAATTGCACTATGTAAGGAAATAATAGCGTTCTGTAAAGATAGATACATTTCATTTCTCCCTTCATAAGATGATCTCCGATGCCTTGATGCATGTTCCTCTCAAACCAGAAAATGTGACGAAGAAAAAGAAAACATTTGCAGCTTTTTCTGGAAATACAGCACACCATAGCATGAGTAAAAGATATTTGTCGCAGTCCAGTCTCGGCCAATGGGACTTTCTTTCTCTTCTTGAGTTTCACCACAATGATGGAGAGTGCAGAAGAATTCGCCCCAGCTTTGTGCCAAACATAGGGAACGGTTTTGAGCAGTCGTTTACAGTTAGCTTTTTGAGGGGAGTTGGAATGTTGTGCCAGTTTTCACATACCAAGTGCAGCACAGTCCAGGCAACAGGAACGTTCTCATAGCAACACAATCATCCCCTTTAACAATCAATGTGGACAAATTGGTTAAATTTGGCGAAACAGCAAGACTTAAAAATGTTATTATTATTATTATTATTATTATTATTATTATCATTATTATTATTATTATTTTGAATCAAATACTGCAGTAGCAAAGCTATTTTTGCTGGAAGAATCGAGAAACAATACACGCAAAGCGCTCTCCAAGACATCACAGATACTCAATCACTTTTCCTAAAATCCTGTACAAACAGCTAAATTTCTGTATGACCAATAAACTGTTAGCGCTGTTACTTTAGCCGTGTTTTGTTCTCATATTTTTAATCACAAAGGAGTCCAAATGATAACCTGGTTCATTTTTTTTATTGGTCCATGGTGCTTGAAGAAGTTATATTAACAACATTCAGTTCATCACAGAAATATGTCAACATTAAAGGAACAGCAAAAAAAAGTGTGTGGCCCTGCCATTTGCACATTGATTTACAAAATTATCTGACCCTATCTACAATGTCTTTCCCATGAAACCATTGCACAAATTTTCCTGAAGTACAAGCCAGATGAGGACTTGTTGTGATGTCCCAAGAATGAACCCTATTCAAAGTCATTCCAGCTTTTCCTGTCATGCAAATCTCAGGGCAATTGTTTTTTCCCCCTTTCTTTTTTGCAAACAAACTGCTACATTGTTTCATGCTATG
Organism: Salarias fasciatus; assembly: GCF_902148845.1. Classification (NCBI taxonomy): domain Eukaryota; kingdom Metazoa; phylum Chordata; class Actinopteri; order Blenniiformes; family Blenniidae; genus Salarias; species Salarias fasciatus. The sequence goes on along the minus strand of NC_043756.1, from coordinate 8,327,585 downwards.
CACCTGTGTGAGAAATCAACATTTGTTGCATTTCATTGTTCAATTACTCGAATTTTACCTCTAAAATGTAGCCAATCTGGAAAAATTCTGTATCATTGTGTAATATTTCTTGCTGAATGTAGAACTACAATGATACAATGATAACTAATATTTCAACAATACTGGCAAGTGACTGACTCTCCGCCGCCGTGCTTTCATTAGTTTTTACTGATGAACATCTGTCGGGTTGTGAGTTATTTCAGTCGTGTTATGTTCAACTTGCAGCATTTCTGTGTTTCTGTAGTTGCCGAGCGCTTCTTAATGCCACATTTGAGCTGTCAGATTGTTGACTAAGGTTCCCCCTTGGCCTGTGTTTTAGTTATTTACGACGTCTTTTACTAAATGTTTTTTTTTTTTTTTTTTTTTGTGCTGTCTGAATGGAGAAGAAGCTTCCTTCATTTTCTTGCTTTTCATCCACTGGCAAGTCTTCAAACCATCCAAGTTCTTGTGATAAATACAAGCATACTGTACATAGCCGGTGTATGAATGGACCTCCCGCCTTCTCTCCATCCCCTACCGAGTTAATGCAGAGTAGTTTCTGTGTGTGTGTGTGCCCTCGCGTGTGTGTGTGTCTGCATTAAGTTGAGCTAAGCTGATCCTAGTTAGATTCCAGCCTGCTGGAGCTGAGAGTTGCACCAGGCAGCATGGCCAGCCTCTGGCTATCCACTAAATTAAAGGCCTAATGCACAATCCTTCGTGCAGGCTGACAAACTAATGAAATGGAGAAGTAGGGGCCCCCGGGAGGATTGGCCGGCAGATGAAGACGCCTCCAATGAGGGATTCAACCCACAAGCAGCCTCCCCACCTTGTCTTTTCCATCCCTCTCTCTGGCTCACCCTCTCAGTTATTCTCTTTCTGTCACTCACTTCCTCTGCACAAAGCCAAGGATGTCAACAGCGTGTCTTTGTGCAAAGAAACGGTACGATGCAGTTCTGCATCATGAACCCATGTACGGTTGTATGAGTCCCAGTGTGGCGAGATTTTTGGTTGCACTTTTCTTCATTTCCGCCGAACGCGACGGTACCCGCAGACAACTGAACAGACTTAACCTACTAACCTTGGAAGAGGTTCTTTGTCTATAAATAACTCCCACCAATTAAAGCTGTTTTTCTGAGTCCTCCCCACTGAGCCCGGCACCTCGCGGTCCCTGACGACTCGTCTCTCAAGCAGCTCAGCACAGGAGCCGCCACCCTGTTAATTAGAGTTGCTATCATTCACCTGCCCCTGTCTCGCTGCTCCGCACTACTGTCTGTCTCTCTCACACACACACACGCACACACACATACACTAAATGCTAAATATGCATGTTTGTTCACAAAAATAATAATAATAATAATTTGACTACCACTACAATATCCAAAGAAGAAGATTAGCCTCAAGCAGTTGACTCAGTAATGCTATTTACCTTCTTGTTGTCGACATGGGTGTTTTATCAAAACTGCCAACAACAGGATATGTGACTTTTTTTTTTTTTTCGTAAGTGTGACAATTCTCCAATGGTTTCTGAAAGGAAAAATGCAGCAGACAAAGCAAATAAAGTGCTACTGAGGGAAATAGGCTGAATTACACTTTAATTTCCATTGTTTTTAATTAGAAGTCTTGCAAATCTGTTGCGGTTTGGGCCCCCCCGCCTCCTCCCCCTACATCCAGTTAGTCGTCCTTATGAAGCTATCTATTAACATCTTAATTGCTGCCTGGTCGACTGTGTTGTGCAGCTACAGTAAGTCAAACGTAGCCGACCTGACTCGAGGCACACAAAACTGGACGGCTGCTTAAGGGAGCGGCTTTTCAATGAATCACTGACACAAAACAGCAAGTCCCCCTCTCAACGGGTCAGTATGTCGCAGTGATTGTCCATTACCAAACTATGGCACATTTGAGACAGAGAAAAATGGCGCCCTCTCATTGGATAAAAAGGATTGGTAAAATGTCACTTGTTTCTTTCATCCCTCTGCTCATGTGTTTGTCATTGTCATGAGTGTGAAATTGCTCAGTCAGTTGCTGATGATGAAGTGGGTCAAATGTAATGAATTCTATCTAACCTATAAGTGGTGGAGCCTGGGGATGATCAAAGGTTAACACCACTTCACCCCTAAGACAGGTCCCATTAGCAGTTATATTGGGTTAATGCTGGAGTTGGTGCCCTGTCTCACAATTCTGTGTGTGTGTGCGAGTGTGTGTGTGTGATCAATGCATAACTATGTGGCTGGCTCTATAATAAAGCTTAGGCATGAAGAATGGCTTGTGTGTCGTCGACACCCACAGACAGGCCACAGCCGGGAACTGTCAGTCAAACTTTATCTGTCTATCAGTGTCTCCCAACCAGCCTGCAGTCAGAGGGGTTGTGCTAAATGGCATTTTTACACATTAATGCATTAGATTACACCGAGGGATGGATTTAGCGCCGCGGCAGCTCTCACAAGACGCTCCATCCCCGCCCAACAACACGCACCACGCCCTGGAACACACACCATGCTAATAGTCCTACCTTTGACATTTGAGGTAACGTTATTACGGGCCTCATTTGGAGCACTGAAGCCCCGGGCAGGAGGCTCTGTTCATCAGGTAGGCCAGGGCAGCTCCAGACTGGAGGGTCAGGTGGGGTTGGGAGGGGGGGGGCAGCGTAAAGCAAGTGGGTGTGTGGGTGGTGGGTGTCAGAGCCCCTCTGGGTTTGACATTCACAGCACAACAGACAGCAGAGATGGATGCTGGGTAGCATTCCATCTATGCACGCATGACAGAGTCCCTCCCTGCACACAGGCACATTCAATCCCACATGTGACCTTTCAAGAAAACAGGGGTCAACTTCAGGGTTTTATGTTGGGGTTTTTTCCCCTCTGTATTCCATCTCTCCACGATTGGTGTGCCTTCAGATTGGGAGCAGCAGGCTGTCTGGATTAGTGCCAAGCTGCCTATTACTGCAAGCATATCTCAAAGTTGCAACAGAGATTTTGTGGATCAGGATCAAGGTAATCACCTCACTTTCTTTGTCTTCAGCCTTTGACCAGTAGTGTCAATATATGTACAGAGTGTAAGTGTATCCTATTGTGTGTACTTGCAGGTGCATGTGCTATTTATGATGTCTTCCTGGACGTGTGTGCAGGTTAGGTGGGGCTCACAGGGTCAGGAGATGCTGCAGGGCTCTGCTGACGGCTGCAGGAAACCAATCAACCTTGTCTGTGTATTCCACGACCCGTCGTTTTCTTAATGACCTGCCCTGACAGGCCCACTGCAGCCCCGGCCAAGCCTCTCTGCACCACTCAATGGATGACCGGCCCCCATCAGCAACATGCTAATGACCCAGGGAGGCAGAGAGGGAAGTGGGAGGCACATCGAAAAGGAAAAATGTAAACCCCACAACGGAAAGCGGAGTGAAAAAGTAGATGGGTTAGACCTGCTCCAAACATTTGAGGTGACGAGGATAAAGAAACATGTACCACTATATGAATGGAGAGGCTGTGGTTCAGCTGCTAGAACGGGTCATCTTGCAGTCCCAATGAACAAGACACTGAAGCCCAGGTTGTTCCCAGTGGAGGTCAAGCACCTTGCATGACAGCTGTCATTACTGTGAGTGAATGTGTGAATGTGGAAAACAATGGAGCACGCTTTATGTAAAGTCTAATTAACATGTATAAATTTTGGGTTAATCTCCACCAAAAGTTAAAATCAAGACTAAGACATGAGAAGTTATTGATATAATAGAATTATTTTCTTGCCAAACTGTTGAAATAACAGATTACTTTTCAATGTTTTAGTATTACACCTGCAAGTTCTTTGGGTCTTTCATAGTGTAACAAAGAGACTGGTGTCTGTCCTCCTCATGTAGAGCATATCTCTACTCTGAGCATCCATTCTGCTGTCCAAACAGTTCACTGAAATCCTGTTTACTGGTCTTATTTCTCCTAAAATGTATTCAGTTAAATATAAAATATGTCTGACTGTTCGTAACATTGAGCGTGGTTCATGGATGTTTTTAATTTAGAATTTCTCTATTCTAAACAAAGCAATTCTGAATTATATTCATGGGCTTTGTGTTTACATAGGAAAAACGAAGGATTAAATCCTCTGTAAGGCTGCTGGCTGTGAAGCGTTCTGATTGGTCATACCTACGTCTTCCGGAAGTAAACAGCTTTTTGGGGGGCGAGTTTTCTCTTCTTTCTTTCCCGGTGAACTTTGATGCAACAGCTGAAAATATCCGCGTTGTTAAGCACCCATCCATCCGCTCTTTTCATTATGTCTAATTCTTCTAAATCTCACGTTAAATAAACCGTCTCCATACACGTCGAAACGAGGAATGTGGGCCGCCATCTTGGAATTTTGCGTCATCACGGAGGAGCATGCGCAGAACGCCGGAATGAAGTCGCGCCTAATTAGCATATAATTCCAAAGGAGAATAAGCCCGCCGTTCTTTATGGATTTCAATTTAATTTTGAATACAGTTTTCAGTTGTTTACATGGAAAGTTTTGGAGTGAATTAAGCTCTATTTGGATTTAAAGAGGAATAAAAAGTCCCATGTAAACATGGATTACAGTCACGCTGCTGCTGACTGCTTGTTGCCTCTGCGGTTTTATTGACACTTCAAACACTCTAAATAACTGAAAAAAGATTCATACTTTCCAACTAATAATTCTTTCTACTGTCGCTTCAGACGACCTTCCAGTGGTTTAATGAATGAGTGAATCGGTCGGCGTTAAGATGGTCAACACCGCCACCAACTGATTTGGTAACATGATACATCCATTTGTCCGTCTTCTTCAGTGTATCTGAGGAAGTTACCCAACTTCTGGTAATGAGAAGCTGAAGTTGATCCTGACTAACTGTAAGCTTCAAGCCGAATGATGAAGAAAACCCATGTAGGCACAGGGGGAACATGCAGATTTTACACCAAATGACTGCAAGCCCAGAATGAAACTTTTCTTGTTGTGAGGTGTCCATACTCATCATTCCTCCATCCTTTTGAGCCCATTGTCTTAGAGTAATGCTTAAATACCTATAAGTCCATCAGAAAAAGAAAAAAAAACAACCCTAAGCAGGCATTTGCAAGAGTCACTGCTCTGATTATGTGCTTTTTCATTCGCAATTATGTGAAGGAACTATATTTTGTCAAAACAGAGTGACTAATAACTGAATATAATTTTCTGGAACTTGCAGACCTCAGTTGCAACAACACAAATGTGTATCACTGAATGGCCCAGAAAAGGAAATGCCAGGTGTGTATTTAACAATGTGTAGCCAATCTGCAGTTAGATAATCAAGGCTCATCAAGCAATGTTTATCCCAACTACAGCCAGTGCTCATTATTCAAGCAGAAAATATGCTTCAAACATTTTTTTTCTTTTTTCTTTTAAACATTATTGCAATTTTGGCAAAGTAAATCAGGAAACTAGTTGGATTTATGCAGAACGTTGAGGTCAGAATGCATTTGTGTTCCTTTCACAACATTTCACAGCAAAGAAACCAAGGTCAGTTCAACAGCAATCCTCATTAAAGCCCATAATTAAAATTAGGTGCCTTTGTTCTCATATGCAGTCATAGTCAATGCTGTAGATGCTTTAAGGTATTTGTGTTTTTTAATTAATGTCTGTCTTGATGCAGCCTGAATGACAATATCACACATTATCCTCAGAATATGAAGCTTTTGGAATAAATCATGTTCTATACATGTTGTTCTGTTATGATCAGCTCATCTACTAAAAGCACAGTGGAAAAAAAAAAGAAAAGAAATATGTAGCTGAAACGAGTCATGCCGCTACTGTACATGCAATTACAGAAAGCTTGCAAAACTCAGTGTGACATTATATTTTGACGTCAAGGCCTTACCACAACCCACACCTTTCAAAATGTTTACATTTTCCCTCAAGGCACATAATTAAATGCTTAAAAAAATCAATCTATGCAGTATATAGTTGAATTAACTAAATGCCAGGATATGTTTAATGCAGTCTCTCTCAGATTGGACTTTTGCCCGTTCTCAGAAAGTTTCAAACCAAGTCAGAAGTCTGCGTTCTTCAAATGCATCATTTATGCTATTGATGTGCCACAACATTTACTGCACTATGGAGAAAAAAATAGTAATGTTTCACTTAATATTTTTAATCTAACGAACACTCATCCAACCAAGCTGTTCTCATAGAGCTGAACTTTCTCCTCACGGATTCTTCTGCTTTTTTTCACTGTGTGTTGGATCGGCTGTGACACGACTGGGTCATCGAATGATGTTCACACTGCAGCGCATCGCTGAACTCAGTTTTCTCCCTGATGAGATGCGGTATTTAAACAACCACAGCCTGTTTGTCTCTGGAAGCCTGTTCTTTAACTCAGATCACTGTGCTCAGCCATCAGGGTCAGGTCGGAGCTTGAGCAGCTCTTTTCACCAGCGCTTAGGATTACTGTTTATACAGTACACATCTTAGGGGGAGAAGAAAAAAAGACATGTTGCAGCATCATGACAGCATATTAAGAACACAAATGAATGAAAAAAAACTAATGAATATCAATATGCTTAGAGAAAAGCATGCTATGGATCAGTGAAGACATGAAACACCAGCAAATGTCCACACAGGTCCTGTCTTTTTCACTACCACATGTTGAACATGTGGTATTGAAAAACATGCCTGCTGTTAATAACAGCAATTGTCCTGAAGTCATTTAATAAGTAACGGATTATTAAAACCGAAGCTCCACACACGAAACAATGGACAAGGACAGGAAAGGAAGCAACAGGGACAATGGGACGCTACTTGTGGCCTGAGGGCGGTTTTGAACTGCAGTGGACTGTCAGCGTGACAAGCTCCAACACAGAGAGCAGGAAGAAGCTGACAGACCCTTCAAGTGGTGCCTCGGCTAAAAAAGTGTTGTGTGCACGCTGAGCAGAGACGCAGCAGGCAGGGTTTCATCTGTGAACGCACTCTGGAAGAAAGGAGCTCAGATACAGCGTGATGGATCGGACACCGTTGCTCTCTGACTTTAATAGACAAAGACTTCACTTCTGTATAAAACTCAGAAAGGTGGACAACAGCATAGCTGAACTGCCTTTTTTTGGCAATTCCCATTTTTTGAATTTCATTGGATTATTCTGGCTTTCTTCAATTTGTAACACATTTTTATCTTGTCAACTACAATGATAAAACATCCTTTAGGCTTCGATAAATGTAACTAACTGTGCTTCAGCAGCATGTTTAATAAATTTTTCAAGGTGTTATCTTATCAAAAGTCATTCATTCTGACCTGGTTTTGTTCAGTGTTTTGAGCAGATGAACTCAAAATGCTCAACATGAAGATTGGAGACTTGGCAGCATTCTGTCACCCACCAGGGTAAATCTGTCTATAGCAGGGCCTGTCCTGGTGAAACATCAACGGCTATGCTAGGAGTGATGAGTATTTTACACTATCTGGACAATGGAGAAAATCTTTTAGGAAAATCTAAATGTCAACACAATATTCACAAATTCCACATGGTGCCACATTAGAGAGTAAATGCTACTTTTGTGTCACGATTCCAATAATTTCTTTGATGTGTAACTCTCACTTTATCACTGCAATCTTAGCAACACAAAGAAAAAAAATATAAAAGTCTTGCTTAACAAATTCCACATAGCAGCAGTCACCAAAGCAAAACAGACAGAAGAAATTTAAAAAACTGAAGCAGAGAAAGAATAGCTGAGAAGCCATCTTCTGAGTCTTGCTGTTCAGCTGGAATAATAGATCCACGTGTTTGATACATTTTGAAATGTTATAAAACTCATTTGTCATTCATCACAATATCAGTTTTCACAATTTGTACTTCCATATTCTATATATTTGTTTCAAACAAATATTTTTTTTTTCTAAAATCCTGTAAATTAGACTGACAGTGACGGTGGGAGATCATTTTTCATCAATCTGTTGGCATATTCATTTCCTTTCGTTTGTTTTATCAAATCTTTTATTGTTGAGACTGTATTCATTCAAACATGGCAGAATGACAATGGCATCATTTTACATTCTTATTTCAAGAAAGCTGGCAATGTATGCACGTCCTGTGTTTTTTTTTCTTTTGTGCTGTCCACCCCCACATGCCCACAGACAGCGGCACGACGTAAAGACTCCAGCTCCTTTAAACCGTCGTTCGTCATCGTATTTTAGCCATTCGGTTCTGGGTCTAGTCGTACATAGAAGAAATACTTTTCCTTGTTTGCACGGAAATCAGAGCGTATCAAACAGAACTTCACAGTTTTCACTCAAAAACTTTGGCTGCATCAAATGAACATTTCTCGCATATTTCAGTTACTTTGATCGTAATCACGCATGATTACTTTCGATTGTTTTCCCACTTGTTTTACTTGCGCAGAGTCACACCATCCTGCAGTTAAATCCATCAATAATCCCCCCATTTGTCGCTGCCCCCTGTTCAGACCGGGGTTTATCCACCACGGACCACGCTGGTGCTCATTTCTCCACTCTCTATACCTGCTCAGCGCTGCCGTCTGGTCATGAAGGTCACCGACCTGAAATCTGATAGCAGCCAATGAGCTAACCAAACCAGCCACCTAATATCTGAATCCTGCTGCAAGCACACACACACACACACGCGCGCGCGCACGCGCGCGCACACACTCTCAGTAATGCTGTGTACATTACCAGCATTAACACAGAGCGTCAGGGTGACAAAAGGAGAGAGCGGGGTGAGAGAAAGGGGTAAGTGAGAAAGAGAAAGGCAGCAAAACCGAGGATGAAAGAAAATAAGAAAACCTTATCTATCATTGAACACTGAGATTCTTTTTTTTTTCTGCTGTTGTACGAGACACGTCTGCACATGCAATTCATCATCTTTTATTTAGAGGATGTTCGGAGGCCCATAAAGCCTAGTAAGATGAAATATGTCTCTTGAATAAATTGCGAATATTCTGTGTTTTCTCCGTGTGATAGAACTGTATTTCAATCCCTGTCATTGTGATGCTGCCAGAATCCCCTGGCAAGCACACGGAGGTTTGGGACTTTTAAGCTGTTTGTTTCATCTCAGGTATTAACCCCAATTTTATACCTACGCACTGAGATAATCATGGTTTCAAGCTGTTCGTATTTTCTTCTCTCACCAAATCTGCACACTTTTAATCCCTGGAAACTAATTAAGATTTATATAATTATCATTTTCGCCAGTTTAGTTTAGTCAGTTTGTGCGTGCGTGTGTGTGTGTGTATGTACAAGCAGGGGGAGGGACGAACCATTGAAGGAGGGATTGGAGAAAAGGATGTGAAAATCCAGCATCTTCAAGAGGTGAGTGAATGAAGGTAGAGTGTTGGACAAGGCCTTCTTTATGTGCGCGGCGAGGCTTCATGCTGCTGCGGCGCTTTCAGTGGGCAGTGACTGACCACCCTCCTGAACCCCCTCGCCACCCCACCTAACCCGCACACACACAATGAGACCCTGGAAATACCTCGCATTCCTTCCACTTCTCTGACTGCTTAACAGCCAGAGAGAGATAACAAAGGAATGGGCAGGCATTGAATACCGGCCTGCCGAGTCGATTCAGAAACCTTTTCTTTCTTTCTTTCTTTTTTTTTCCCCTCCTCTCTTATTGAAACCATCGGACACCACACCTTATCTCGCCCATCCCACACAGAGATGTCTGACCGTTCTGCTAATGAGATGGTGTGTGCACTGTACATCTGAATGAGCCACCAGCTTGGCTCACCTGTTAATCCCATTGAAGTGAAACCTCATCCTCCTGTCTGAGCGCCGCGCTGGCTCGTCCTCCTATACCTGGACCCCGGCTCGCACCCCGGCCAGCTCCGGGCGTAACACTCTCCCCTGGGATGAGGTTTTCTCTTTCTCCCGGGCTCAAGTTGCCGGCTCAGGTATCCTGGATTCCCCTGGTCTCTGGCGTCTTATTTCACCTCCTGTAACATGCCTTCTTTCCTCTTGCCACGCTCAGGTCATCTATACTATTCACCCCTCGAGTCTTCATCAGGATGACAAAAGAGGGGTGGCTAACAGATGCGGCGCTACTCATTCGCCTGAATGTTTTGGTCCACTGATGCACAATCAAGATCAAATAGATGATATTGCTTGAACCGGAGAAAAGCAGATTGATTTCCAGGGTCAGTTCATTACGGTGTAAGGGTAGAGCTTCACAGTCAGGTGATGTTCCAGCTGAAGTGTCTCCAACCCTCTGCTGTATGTCGGCCCGTAAAAAAAAAGAACATAATAGAGCACATAACCCAAGGAAAGGGTTTTTTTCACTGAGACTGGCATGTGGAAGCACAGTGAGCTGCCTGATCCTCTCTTCACACTCTCACTATTTAAAGACGTGTGCAGCCGACCCGGAACTAAATTATAGGTCCTTTAAAATGTAGTATTTTTTTTTAACCAATAGGGCATGATTTTGATTTAGGAAATTGCCACCTAACATTTCTTTTGCAGGATATTCTGCCAGTGTAACCATGAAGTATCCAAGCTGCTCATCCAGACTCTGTGGTCTCAGCATACGGAGATCTCCACAGTATTTTATACTCCCCGTCTCGTAGTTAGGTTTGGATACAGGCTCACCTGGTTATCCAGGTTCACTAAACGGACGGGGCTTAGTCAGGGGATTTACAGTAGCAGATGCTGCACAGAGGGTGTGAAGACCTTCATCCCACAAGAACACACACAGCCACAGACTGAGGCGAAACAGAAAAGAACAATACTCCCTTTTAATTAATCTGCTATTATAAATAACCCGTGCAAATGAGAAAATGATTACCCTGTCAAAGACACTGTATTTATATTACTTTTCAGTTTTTGTGGATCAAACTGTGAAATGACTTCATATCTGCAGTCAAAACATCCTATCTGACCGAAATCTGTCTGACGCCCTATTGACACGTTTTCAAGTGAAAACAGAAAACTTCCATTCTGTTTTGGGTGTCTGTTTACATGACGACGGTGCTGTGCCACTGAAAACTTTCTGAAAGTGGCTCCCATGGTGGAACTTTTCGAAAACGCTCTGACTTTTATAAACGTGTCCTCTCTCTTCTGTTACCCTGACTTCGTTCAAGCTGGATAAATACGGATAGAACAGCAACTAAAATCAGGAAAAAAGTAGGGGAAGATTAAAAATACCTGCGCTAAAAGAATGACTCTTGTAGAAAATGTTACACAAAACACTTTTGTGATCATGTAGGGAAGCATACAAATAAGGCTCAGCACTCACATTTCACCAGCGTCTGAAAGCCTGCTGTTCAGGCAGGTTTTGTGTGATCTAGACTTCCTTTGTTATTTAAAAACAGTTAAAAAAAAAATCCCTATTTCGAAATATAATTTATGTTCCATATGCGTGACTCACTGTATGTTCATGTTAGACCACCAACTGAAACAGTTTTCAACGTGCACATATTAAATGATAGGATACTGATATTTATAGGCATTTAACGGGAGCTCACTTCCAGCCACACGGCGATGCCAAACCACTGTCAGGTGGTTACCAGGAGGTAATATATGATTGATTAAAAGAAAAAAAACTGAAATAAATATGAAATGTTTGACGTTAAGAGTTCAGTAACAAGAGAAGTTGCTATAATTCATACAATATGATGAACTTTGTGGGCAGCGGGGGAAAAGAGAGAAAACCCAAACATCTCCAGATATGTTTCCTTCAGTCTGAGTTGAAGATTTGCAGGTCGATGCAAAATGATCAGCACTTACAACACCAAATGTATGTCATGTGTAGATTCTCACGTTAAAAGATCAGGATTTACATTATATAAATATGATATGATCTCTTTCGCCCCCTTCTCTTGATATTTTGGCAGGTCATAGTTTACTGTCAGCCTTATGTTTGTCATTATTATTATTATTAAAGGATCTTCAAAAAACTGTTATCGCTTGTTGCAGAGATGAAATTAATAATCTTCATTTTGGAACGCGAGATATACTGAACTGACACTGAATCTTCTTGGAATAATTTCACTCTGCAGTATATGCATCGCCCAGAGTGAGCTGGGATCGGCTCCAGCGCCCCGCAACCCCGAACAAGATAAAGTGGGATGGAAGATGGATGATGGAGTGTTTATCTACACTTTTTGAACTTTTTTCAGCACAATTTAACAACAGCCTAATGCCACTTCAGACCATGGTGTCTGCTTTGACGACTCGCTCCTCTTTATCCAACATATTTCCTCTATGAGATAGATAGATAGATAGATAGATAGATAGATAGATAGATAGATAGATAGATAGATAGATAGATCCATCACAATGTCTTTGTGTGTGTAAAAATGTCACTTCTTGACATTATCTATGACCTCAACCTCAAAAAATTGGAGGAGACAGACAGGAAGGAGGAGTCAGTCAGATTTGGGTGAATTTTGGAGGCGTATGAAGAAACAGGGAGGGGCCAGCGCTCTGCGTGGGGGCAGAGCTGTGAACCCAGCAGGAGGTCATGTCCCTCTGGGACAGGGTTTTCAAGCATGGCACACCCCAGGGCAAGACAGGCAGACAGGGCCCCGTAGGGTTAGCATGACGGTAACGCCGGCCGGCACCGGGCTCGCCTTCTGTCACCGCCACGTCCTCGTCGGAGCGCCGGACCTTTGGGTGGGGTGGGAGTCTGTTTTGGGAGACGGTGGGTGGGCGGCGCGGCTCGACCGTGCTCCGGCGGTAATTCCAAATGGCACGGAAAAGGCCCCAGGTAGTGTTTGGGGAGAGCAGCGGCGGCTGTGTCATGGCAAGACGGGGCTAATGTGTCAGCTGGGTGTTTCCCCAAATCAGCCTCGCGCTCCGGCAGGACAGCCCTCAAACCAAACGGACTGCTGAAGATGACATATGCTGAGGGCAGAGACTGGCTCTGTGTGCTTGTGTAATGTGTAATTTGTGTCACTTTACACCCAGACATGCACTTCTTTCATACACATGCATTCATGAAGGTGTGTGTGTGTGTGTGTGTGTGTGAGTGTATGGCTGCATGCCTGTCATGGTATGTTTGAGTGTGTACAGTCCACGTGTATGACTGCTGCTGTGCGTGCTGAGAACTCCAGACCAGCGGTGGAGGGGGTCTTATTGATGTTGATGCAGTCCAGACATCTTTATTTAAAGCTGATGTGGTTAAAGTAGCCTCTTAAGCCAGCCTTTCCACGCTTCTGTGGTCTAAGCCAGTGTGAAGAGGTGCGCTAATCGCTCTGCCATGTCTGTGTGCGAGACGAGCGCCGGCGTTCCCTGTAGCCCGGCAATTTGATCACAGCTGATTAGAGACTCACGCAGTGCCCACAAGGCAAACAGGTATGAGGGCAGATTAGTGCTGAAAAGTATATGAGAATAGGGTATTACTTGTGGGCTAAAGGGCGGTGGAGCGGTTTAACAAAAAAAAAAAAAGACGGTACCTAAAAACGGCACCGTGAGCCATGCAGAGAGGTACAGTTTGGGTCCTGGACTACAGAGAAGAGTGGACGGGGTGGGAGAGGCTGCCTGCCTGCCCTCCCGCTCCTCTCCCGACAGAGCTGCTGCTGATCACGCCGCCTCGGGCCTGTTGTGGCTGGATGCTGCCGTCCAAGCCTACATGTCAGTGTGAGACAGGCTCTCTCTGACCTCTCCAGCGCTAGGGGCCTTCCAGCCCCGAGGAGGGGCCCCCCGCTCCATCACATCCCTTCCAATTACTGACATCCTGCCGCCTTTGAACACACAGGAATCATAGTGAAGAATAGCAGAGGTCAGACTGCAGATGGAAAGGGGTGGAAACGGCAGGGTCTAAGTAAGAGGGAAAGAAAGAGAAAAGGGGGGGAGAGGAGTGAAAAGCTATTTGTGTCATTGATGCTTCTGTAGCCCCTCTACCAAGACTCCATCCTTTTTCAAGGCTTATGACTGAACCCTAATCAGGAGCAACTGTTTCAACAACAAAGACAGAAGGGCAGCGAAAGTTAAAAATGGCCTTCCAGCCGGTAGAAAACAGAGAAAACAAAGCACCCCTGTGCCTCACAAGAAAAGACCAAATGGGGTCATTTTCAATATGTGAAACATCAACGCCGAGCTGAAAAACAAATTAAAAAGAGCTTTGAATATTTACCTTTACTCATTTAATACAGAAGTCCTGTCACTTTACTGTCATCAACTTTTTAACCGAGGTTCACAAACAGTGAATACTGCAGGAAGCCGAGGAGCGGCGGCTGGTTTCAGCTTCATAGCTGAGTTGTTGTAACAGGCAGGACTCTTCTCGGGGAATGGCGAGGTCTGACGATGGGGGTCGGTCTGTGGTGGTGGGGGGGGGAACTGCCTGCATGTTTGTGCATGTGTGCATGTAGGTTGCAGTTGTCCTACAATAAATGGCACATGAGATTGGTTGGTGCGCCTGGCAAGGGCCCAGTGCCCTTAAACCCAAATTAGCCTTTCCAAACCCATATCCCCCTGGCACAATGAAAAATCCCACACATGTATGTAAGACCGCACTCTTAACACACAGTCAGTCACATCCACACACTCAAAAAAAAAAAAAACAAAAAAAACACACACACACACCAATGACCTCACTCTCTGTGCACTGCCAGGCCAGAAATCCCTCTAAGGCCTCCCTTTCAGATTGTAAGCACTGTGCTGCTGAGTAGCCATATCAAGGGTCATTATAGGGTCAAAACGGGCCGCTATTAGATTCCAGCGATCCCTGCAATTCAAGCATATAAAATGTGCATCACATTTGTGGTAATAGCATTACATCAAACGAGATTTGACATGTTCACCGTAGTGTGGAAAGTGTAAAAATAGCTTCCCTTTATGGAATAAAGCATTTATGCTTTTTATGTTTGTGCCTAAGCAAATAACAAAACGTGTCATGGCTCTCAGTTACAGCAATAGAAATGTGTGCGTCGTAATGTGTGTGTGAGGCTCAGATATTATTAATGTGCGGGGATCTAAATCTGTTTACAGTCACATTAGGTGGATATGTGTGACTTGAAGGGGACAAAAAGCTCGTTCCGTAATGCAATTCAAAAAGTTTCAAGATAAATACATGTGATGGGAGGACAAGGATCAGGGTTTAGGTTTCCTCTGTGTGTGCGTGTGTGTTTGTGTGTGTACTAAGGTTAACGTCGGCCAATTCTTTAAAAACGAGGGCCCCTCAGTTCGGGGGGGTAAATGGAAAGTTTTGCCACAGAGAGCATAAAACAATGTACCGAACTTAAAAATATAAATAATAAACATCTGATTTTCTTTCAAATTTGTGTAAGTCTGAGGGAAGATCGATGTAATGTAATGTCCCCAAAACACATGGAAACACAGCGTATGTGTGTGTGTGCGTGTGTGTGTAGTATAAGTAGAGTTTAAAGGGTGTTGAAAACTATTAGCCTGCTGTGGAGAGGCACTGTGCAGCGACTGAGTGATGAATTATTGAAGTGGCTCTTTGGTGTGAGTGAAGTGATGAAAATGTGCGTGGCCACGGAACAAACCGAAGTTCCGACACAAGTCTTCCAGTGGCACGCGTTGAAGTGTACATGCTGGCTCCAACCACTCTGATTCAATTCCCATTTCTCAAGAAACATTTGCAAAATGTGGAAAAGCATGTGTGTGTGTGTGTGTGTGTGTGTGTGTGTGTCATTCACCTATTTTATTAATCCGCAGTTCCTTCCTGTCAAAACATTTTACCTTTTCCTGTTGAAATTTTTATTTTTACTTCTTTTGTCTCTTCTTTGCCTTTTTTTCTGTCTTTCGTTCTCTCCAGTTCTGTGCCAACAACATCCTCAGAATTTCTCTCTTTTTTATGGCACATCCAGTGATCAGTCGCTGTGATTCCACTCTTTCAAGTCTTCCCTGTTTCAAAGAGCCATTGCCGTTGGGGGCAGAGTGAACGGGAATCTGAACCAATGCTTTTCGACAGCACGGCCCCCTTCTGTATGTTACACTCCAACAGCACCAGTGGAGAAATGTGGGAAGTGTGTGTGTGTGTGTGTGTGTGTGTGTGTGTGTGTATGTGTTGGGGGGGGGGGGTGAGCTCTGAAACACACATCACACATGAAAGTCACCTCACTCCAACTGGGAGAAATCATGGGTCCTGACGGAAAGGTAACAGCCGGCCGCAGGCTCTGGGCGAGTTGCTAGGAGACAGGGAAGCAGTGTATGGCGGCTGAGACGAGCGGCTGGCTGGTGCGTTCGCTCAGATGGAGCCGGCTGACACGCACACACACACACACACACACACACACACTGACATGCAGATGAATGTAAACAAACTGAAACATGAAGAAAGGGGAAATTTCACAACAATGTAAAACAGTGTGGAGAGTAACGTGGAAGTCAGTGTTGATCCACCGGAGCCGCATTAACAGTAGTTAATAAACATTTGTTTATCTTTGTACAGACCTCTACTATTCTCTGCGTGTTGGTGGATTAGGGCAGCATTTCTCCACTACTTTTCAAAAGTTCTCATTACTTCATGAATCATTTTTTTCTCTTTAAGAACCGATAGCTTCCAGGGAACTGAATGGTTCATCACAACAGAGCAACGCTTCAACGACTGCGTGTGCATTATTGAGATTTTATCTAAACCTAATCCTAACCTTAATATCACCACAACACACCCAGGTCAAGCACATTATCCCAAACACGTCAGAGGTGAAGCTGAAGTGTTGACCAGCACTGTACACACACACACACACACACACAGTCAGTTGTCATTCCAGCACTGAGGTGTTTTACGGTTGTGGAAAATAAGAGGGCTGCTTGCCGCTCTCCTTGACCCACTGCTGAACCTGCCATGGCTGACACGACTGTGCTGGAGGGATGCGAGATGACAAGCGCCAAACAACTCTACCTGACTGCGTTCAAGTCGCCACGAAAAGTACAGCGCCTGACTCATTCAACCTTTAAATTTAAATCTCTCTTTCTAAACAGATTTCTTCCCCCTCACGCTCAGGAAGGAGAACATGTGGGGCATTTCCAGTGATTTAGGTCCCCGGCTATGTGGTGAGAGATGCCCTGTGGAATGAGCCAGCCGGGCCACAGATAGGGGTTTTGGATGGAGCGGTGGGGAGGAAACCTGCCTTATCTAAAGTATTCGTAGGGGAGGACGCAGATGCCTCCTCTCCCATTATATCATTATGTAAACACAGGGTTGTGCCACAGGTTGACAGGCTGTATTTCAAAAAAATCGGCAAAGAACAAGCCCGGGTTGATTATAGAGCGCTTACATCATTGAGAGAAATCAATCTGTTTAATTGGCCGGCTTTTGTCAAATATATTAGATTAAGACCTGTATGAGACCATTATATTGAAGAGTGTAAATGAATAAGCTTTCAGCTGTTAGGAGTCAGAGCTTGTTGTTATGATTTATTGTGCTTACTAAACATGTTTTTTTTTTCCTGCTGCTGACCACACTGGGACCGATGAAAGAAGGAAGGACTGCAAACACCAGCCCAACTCATCTTTAAAGCAGTTTCTTTCATGATTGTAGGCATAATGATACCAGACCAACTGAGGGTGACGACACTAAACTGAGCTCCATATAAAAAAGAATTCAAAAAGTCTATTGTGTAATGCAGCACGAGGGGCTATCACCTGTGTTTGACACATATATCTACCTGACCTGTTTTACATATGATCTTTTTTTTTCCCCCCCGAACAAAGCAGGCCGAGTTTATCTTCCACTCCACTGTTTTTAAGTCACATTGACTATTTTAGCATTCATGGCAAGCCACGGCAAGGCACAATAACAAGTGGTCTATTCAAATTAAATCAGTAATGGCATTGTCCATATTTCAGGCAGGTCATGCGTTTTTATTTATTCAAAGAATGAAGACAGGTCGGTTCCTCTCACAATTATCTCTTTTCATTTAAAGAATGAATGTGCATGTCAGGGCTTCTTTTAGTCTCTTTCTTTCTATTCTAAGGTCCCCCCATCTTCGCTGCCCCCGCCATCACTGGGCGACAGTAGAGGTCGTTAGTAGAAGAGGGATGATGCCAAACTTGACTGGAGTCGAGCCTTATCTCTATTCTTTACACTCTCGCTTTTGTTTCAAGGGCTTTGTTTACACACGCCCCATTAATCACCTTCTGCCTTCCCACAATCCCACAGCATTTAAAGTGGGTGCTCGTCTTGGGGACATTGTGCAGCACAGGTGCCAGTGTAAATCTTTCTTTCTTCTCCTCTTTAGGAAGGAAATGAAGACACCCAGAACTCTGGCCACCTTCTGCTTCCCCCCAGTCTATTTCTCCCTCGCTGCCCTTGGCTTTGATCGTTATCTCAGCATTTCGCTCCAGCACGGCCCCAGAGAGGTCCGATCACCAAACAGTCGAGTATCTGTGCCACAAGCCGTGTCTGGCACGCCCATGCCACCCCGGTGCATTTAATCCCGTCTCGGTGTCAGACTGTCACTGCCCTCATGTCTTGACGGCCAAATCTGAGCGGATGCAGACTGGATGCTGTTGAGCAAACATTAATCACACCACAGGAAGCCACGGGCAGAACGGAGGAGAAACCACCCACCGATGGTTCCAAGGACTGCAGGGTCACCTCTGGAAAGACACCCCTCTGTAAAGTGCTGTAAACCCCAAATTATATGCAGACACTTCTGATCTGCCTCAAAGTGGGATGCCAACCACAACGTTGTCATCCGAGTCGTGTGGCGCCCACATCTACCTTGTCCTTTACGGTATGGAAATAAAAAATGTTCCGTTCCCCCATTTTCATTCCTGGAATGACATCGACACTCAGAATATCAATAAATGTGTGAAAACAGGAGGCGATGTTGGACTATAATGAGGACAGAACCTGTGAAAATGGGTGAATTATTTTTTGCATGTGCTTCTCTGCAGATTCATGGGAGCATTTGAATCCTGTTTTTAAGAGAGTGTATGTGCAATGCATGTGAGGGAGCTTACTGGGAGTGCTTTAATGCATAGCCCTGTTTAATTGCATAGTCAATGCATTCATCATTCAGAATGCAGAGCCGGGCTAAAATGAATTGAATTATCTGGTGGAGAGAACAAAGACATGTACATTGAGTTTGTGCGTAATTTATTGTTGCAGAGTGAAGCGAGCGGGGACCAAGAGAGGCTGCAAGAATTAGAGGCAAAGAGGGAAGACGGAGAGACCTGGAGGAGGACAGGAGGGAGAAAAGAGAGATGAGGGAGAGGAGAGAGGCAGACACAAAAAGATGGGGGGGGGGGGGGGGAGAAGAGTGGAGATAGAGAGGTCTGAGGGAGGAGGGAAGACAGGCAGGGAGTGGGAGAAATGAGTAGGAGAAAGGAGATCGGGAGTCCAGGAGAAGTGGAGACGCGAGGGGGGGGGGCACAGAGAGGATGAGGAAGGGAAGAGATAATAGTGAAGCCTGAAGGAAGGAGAGGTGGGGGGGGGGGGAAGTGGTGGAGGGAATGAGAGAGACAGACAGAAAGGGAGGAGAGGGAAGCTTGTGTGCAGAGCCAGAGATAGACCAGAGACGGACCTGACACCTTCCACCAGATTCCTAAGGGGATAAAACACAAGCAGTGTGTGTGCATGTGTGTGTCCATTTCCACATGCCTGCACAAGCATGGAATGTGACAACAGAGGCTTCTGGGAGATTTCTCGCATTGTTATACATGTAAATGTTCAATGGAGGCGAACACCTGGACGTACACATCTAACTCGGCTACGCACATTTAAATTACTTCACCACTCGTCCATAATTCCTTCTAATCAAACATGCACAGCGAAATTTTTACCCTGCCAAGTCTCCATCTCTCTCCGTTGACTGGGAAGTAATTGCAGTAAGTATCCAAGTGAGCGCTTGTGGAGCCCGTCGTGGCGAAGGGGGCTGGGGTTGCTGGAGAAAATCTATTTCCCAATACTATCTAACTGCGGCTTTCCTCCAAAGGACTTGCATTCCTGGTACTGGCTGTGTCCCATTGATTCCCTACCAACATCATCTGAAAATCCATGAGCATAAAGGGCAGCTCCGCAAAGTACAAAGCACATAAGTGCACATCATGTTCTATACAGGCACTGTAGGAGGAAACTCTCACTTTCACCGTCTCTCATTCTCTTGCTCTCCCTGCTTCTTCATCCCATTATTGTTGGGGGAGTGAAGCAGAGGAGGCAGGAGAGACCATATGGATTATTCTGCACAGGTTGTGACATCTTCTGACAGTGCATTATACAACAGGGAGCCGAGCAATCCATGTCCAAATCCGGTTTCTGTGGAATAACTCGCTCCTGGAAACACAGCGGGGGACTACATCAGCTTTTTGACTTTGCAAATCACAAATTCTTTGGAATCTCACCAAAATAAAAATAAAAAAACTTTCTTACTTTCATATCTGTCTGTATACAACCTGAGAATTGACACTGAAGTCAGTGGACGGTCTATATGTGCTCATCTTTTCCACTGGGACACTATGTGTAGACCTAAGCCCTTAGACTATGATTATGGCATCGGTACAACATTCCTTGGACTGATCCATACTGTCCTACACACATTCAGGCAGATGGAGACGGTGCCAAACAGCTCAGTGCTTAGACTAGGAGTAGACTATCCAGTTCCTCCTACTCCATTTGCTTGCCAAGGATTTAAAATTAGTCAGTGGAAAGATACACATTGTACTGTAGGGTTTAGAACTGTATGGCTGAGCATAACACGACCTCTTGGTAACACGGTCTGAAGGCAAATATTCGATATTAATATAGAAGAGGAGGTGAGTGAGATTTTCAAATTTCCTGGAAAGCCATCAGCCGAGAGAAATAGTTTCAGTGGGACTTTAAAATCATTGGCATGTCAGTCACAGGTAAACCTATCGATTGTCAATACCTTGTGTCACTTAATGATGATTATTTCCTGACTGCAGGGTTCCTCCCAGGCATTACAGGAAAATATAGAGAGTACTAAAATATTGACGGAAGGTGGTTATGGTGAAATGCCTCAGTTGCGGTCAGCACATCATACTGAGCGCCTGCATCTCATCTGCATGCGGTGCAATAAACAGTCAAATGATCCACATCGCGAGCAGATAGCATCATATAGAGGTTGCTTCACAGCATTTTCACTTTGAGTTCATGGTGTCAGTGTAAAATCACATCTAAAATCCAGGAATTAAAAGGAAGACAATAATTTGCACCAATATAAGAACAGGTCAAGGGTCACCTGATGAACAGAGTGAGATGAAGAAGCCACAGCTCAGTTGCTGATGGGTCAAAGTTCATCGGCAACACAGGTGTCCGTGAGTCAGCGGCGCTACAAGTGAGGGCGCATTCCCCTCTGCCACAGGAAGCTTCCTCTAATGCTTTGTCAGCCTGGGGTGAACCAGTGAGTTGCAGCTTAACACAACTGTATGGGAGTGTATGCTTGTATCATCTATTATTTACACTGCGTGTCTTCAGATGTGTGGTCATAAATAAAAACGTGTCGGAGTGTGGTTGTTGGAGGTTATGTCAGTACATCTTCTATGTTTAGTACATTACGGCCTGTCTGACTTGTTCCATCTTGTAACCCAAACACTTTGATTTAGTGTGTTTAACAGTGAACAGAAACTCCCACAAGTCAGACGATTTTTAACTCGTTTGCGTCAATGAACAGCATTAAACACTTGTTACCACCTCGAGAGCGGCGATCCATTTTTACACTCGTGCTCACATGAAACGTGTGACTTAATGAGTCCTGACACACCCAACATGCCTACAAAGTAACTGCGGTGCCTGATAGAACGGCTGTGCCGCTCTGCCCTCCCATATGGGCTCGAGTAAACAACGCACGACGCGACCGAACTGCCCCGTGGTGAAGCAGCGGGCACGGAGCCACAGCTGTGTCCCGCATGATCACATCAACCAGAGGCCTCCAAGACAACATGTCCATGTCAAAAAATGACAAAGCAGTGTCATATATGGCTGCGAGCTGCAGTGAGGAGATATGAGAATCGTGAGTGGTGTTAAAGTGACTTAGAGCTGGACGGAAGAGAGAGGAAAAGAGAGAGGAGGAGGTCAGCAGGGGACAGGAAAACCACTAGCCCTGTCATAAGTGTTTAGCCAGACAACAGAGATTACACAGTGTATTTAGGTTAGCTGTGTTTTCTTCTCTGCTTGTGCAGCTTATGGAAACTATACTGCAGTTTGGGTTTGAAGAAATCTTTTTTTTTTTTTTTTTTTTTTTTTTTTTTTTCTGAGAGGAGCTTGGATGAGAAGATGAATGGAGAGCAGAGAAAAAGGGCCAGAGAGGATTGTGGGCCCAGAGGAGGAATACAGAGAAAGGATGAGGCCTTTCTAAGAAGATGGGGCACGGCCAGAGCCGGGCGCAAAAAGAAGATCCTGTTTGCTGTCCCTTGATACAGTATACACACTAAATAGTCTTTGCAGCAGATTTCAGAGACAGACCCTTGTCTTTGTTCAGCTAATAGGCAGACCACTCTAAATGGGCTGTTTTTCAACCCTCTGACACAAAGACACTTTTTCATGACTCCTCAGTGCCATCGTTTTCCTGCTCTTCTTCTTCAGATATCTGGAACAGAGCGCTCTCTGTGTCTTGATGTGTCGCTCCCACAGCACAGGAGCTCTGAGCAAACTCTCTCACACTGCTCCTCACTGCCGGGCTCACATCCCCAGTAAAGCTCCCCCTGCCCGGCAGACACCAGCGACGAGTGCGTAACCACAGGCGCCCTCTCAGGGTCCCACGGAGTGAATATGTGGGCCATTAAATGACCAAAACGGTCAGTCATAATACCCAATTGCTGAACTCAACACTTTACTGCAGCCCATAAAGTTTTTGCTCGTAAAAAAAAAATGGAATCAATAGCGGGAAATGATATCCCGATGACAGCCTTATACAGATTTGTACCATTTACAGAACGGTTCCATGACTGCATCATCACTCTCCGCAATCACGGTATACATTTTAATGAGGCAGGTTGCCCTTTTCCTGGATGATCCGTGCTTGTTGTCAGCTGCACTGTATACCCAGGAGTTGTTGTTACTTGACTGCTCTGAACCCCGAGGCTGTTTGGCGCCGACTGGAAGTGAACAGAGTTCGTTATCTAATGGCAATTTCCATTGGCAGTTTTCGTCCTGTATCCCTGCATGCAAACAGGAAGCAGACAAGTGAAAAGTGGGATGGAAAAAAAAGACAAATTAGCTATATCTATAGTTTCTGTTCCCACTGGTATTTCAGCTAATAATAATAATAATAACCGCTGACAGTTATAAGGATTGCCAGTTCATGTGTTGAGTTTTATATGTTTTGGTTTAGTTTTTGGAGTCATGAAACACATAATGAAGCATGGAAAAAAGTCAGTGTGGCTGTTACTCACAAATCTCTCTCGAAGTTACTAAAGGTTCCTCTGACAGCAACTTCTTCCACTTATTTTTTTCAAGTTTTGGTAAAAATCATTTAATCTATAATTGTGTTTTTTTCACCCTTTAAAGTTTGACATATTTCCTGCTCACTGATATTATCAGCTTATATAAAAATAGAAAAGAGACAACGACGGTCTTTTTCGCAAAGGAAACAGGAAATAAATCAAACATTGTTGCAAAGATTTATTTCCAGTGTTTCTTTTCACACATGTTTGCCTTTCTCAATGTGCTGTTTTCATGCGTTTGGCATCAAATGTCACATGGGCTGTCTGTAGACTTTGATGGATCAATCTCTCTCCCACCAGCCATCCCCAGGGCTTTCATCTGCTTATCTCTGACCACTGTCTGTCTGCCTGACCGCCTCGCTGCTCATTCACACTCGGAGGCTTCCACACAGCCCTGCAGCTCTCGCTCCAAAAAAAACCCTCCACACACACACACCGTCCTCGATGACCACAACCATTAGCAGAGGGAGGGCTTGCATGTCCCTCTTCCTTGTTGTGTGTAACCTGTGTGTTATGATATTTACGTGAGCACGCCTTGGTAACCCACCGCTCACTGCCGTTTGTTGGGCTTCCCTCAAATCCATTTATGTCCTGAGCCAGAGTCACACATGTATAAACGATTTGTCATCCCTCGGCAGAATCTGGGAGGATTCCATGCTCCTCAGCCCTCGGGGTGTGTGTATGACAAATCCATTATTTGTGGCATCTTCATGACTTTAATCTGGACTTATCAAGTTATAAGCTATTTTGTTTCTACGCTAATTTGTTAACGATCACAACTTTATCTTGGTTGGTGTTTCTTCTGTGATTCACTTGAATACATCACTCACCAAATTTGAGCTTCTCATCCGTCTCTCTCACACACACGCATTCAGTTTTCCAATCTTTTTTTTTGTTGTTGTTGTTTTTCTAATATATAAAAGTTCTCATATGAGCTTATTTACATTAATTACAGAGGCATATTCTAAATGTGACTGCTTCTTCTGGAGCCGTTCCCACCCTCTCCAGAGGGTCTTTTCAGCCCCGGGGCTGCTGTAGTGATAGGATTAGGGGAGGCCTGGAGCGTGTCCACGTCTGGAGCCGAGCTGGACCGTGCTCCGGCGACCCACCAACCTCACTGTCATTGTTCTGCTTCCCAGCGACCCACTCCAGGTGCCAGGCAATAGAGAAGATGCTCCAAACTTTCCCAGGAATGAGGTGGACTGACTAAAATAGTTCCTTTAGCAACCTTTGCGATTCACCCCCCCACCCCTCCACCGCCGCCGCCACCTCCTTCACTTCTGCCGCCAACTAAGAATCTGAAAGGAGACTATCATCAAAATAGAGGCAGAAGGGATGTCTTTCTTGCCCATTCTCTCTCTTGTGTTGCACACTCACTCACTCTTTTAAATCTAAATTCCCCTTTCTGGTGGGGTGTGGGGGCCGGTGGGAGGACAGTTGTTTTGTCTCCTTCCATTGGCTGATTTACATCTCCACAGCTTCTCTATCAAAGTGGCCATTGTCGGTTCTGACCTATGAAAATTACAGAGGACACTGGGGGCCTTTCTCCTTTGACGGGCGAGCTAGTGCGCGTGCACGAGCGCGCACGGACACAGACACACAGATAGATAAACACACACCTACGAGTGACATACTCCCCCGTTTTATTTATGCAGAGTTTACATACATAATCGAGTACAGTTCTCTTCGAGTCTGTGCATGTCTTTATAAATCTTCAGAGACTAAAAAAAAAAAAAAAAAGAAGGGATGGAGGAATAAAAAAAATGGAGGGAGGGGAATCATCCAGGAATAAGAAGAGGCATCCATTTGCACACCAATTGTTTTTCCTTCTCTCTGAGCCGGAGAGAGGAGAAAGACCACCTCTCTCCCTCTGTGACCACAGTCCCTCCTCCTCCCCTCCTGCTCCCCCCTTCCATCTCCTCCCTCCCTCCCTCCCTCCCTCCCTCCCTCCCTCCTCTGTGAAAGCAGCGTGAATGGAGAGCCACATTCAGCGGGGATGAATGGGATGGGGTGGAAATGGGTAGGGGGTCATTCTGACCACCCCAGCCCTCCAATGCCAGAGCCACATGTGCAGCGTATTAACATATGAAGCCCTGTCACTGCCGTGTCCACCCTCCCAACTGACCTCATTCACATTCACACACACACACACATGCACACACACACACACACAAACACACTCACGCGGAGCCTTTTGGTCAGGTGCAATGCCATTTTATCACCAGAGATCTCGGCAGGGCGAACTTATGGGGCAACAAGGACAGAAGACAAGCGTGTTGCAAGTGGGACTCACGCCAAAAAAAAAAAAAAGTTAAAACAACAACAAAACAACAGAAAAGAGCCCCAAAATTCTAATGTAAGGCAAACCTTCCTCTCTCAGGATCAATGAGGGAACCGTCCAGCAATCTGTGAATCCAAAAACCATTGAACTGTAGTTAAGCAAATTGGAAAAACAAGTGCAAAAAATGTGAAAGGAGGGCCAAAGAAAACGTACCTTGGGCCCTCGCTGCACAGGGACCTTTTTTAGACTGCCTTTCCTGTTAGACTTTCCCTCATCGAGACAGTGCGTCACACGCGGGGAGCCTGCGAGCCCGGCAGATGTTAACCCTTTGCAGGCTAAGCAGCAGTCCTTCCTGAGGAGCCGTCCACAGGGCCTGTTGACACACCGTCTGCCGGGCCCAGTGTGTTTGGACTGAGCCTCTTACTACTCCACCATACTCCCCTCAGGCTCTAATCTGTTTTACAGCACAGAGGATTTAATGATCACATTACAGCTTCCACCGCTCAGGAGCGCTTGTCTACTCTTTAAAAAAAAAAAAAAAAGAAAAAACAGGATTGGTTAGCGGCCAAACGGCACATGTTGAATTGTCTGCAGCACCCCTCACCTCTCTCCCTCCGTGTGTGTGTGCGTGCGCGTGTGTGTGCATGTGTGCGTGTGTGTGTGTGTGTGTAGTAAGTGGCTAGTTATTAATCACTGCCTGAGAGCCGACATCAGGCAGCCAGTAAACGTTAATTAGGACCACCCAATGGCCAGGCCAGTGTCATTAGCTAATTGAGTTTGTTTATGTGTTTGTGTTTGCAGGGACAGGATAAAAAAGAAAAAAAGGGGGGTGAAAAAGAAAAGGGAAAAGTGTGTGTCAAGGGAGGAGGATATGGAGAGAAGTTGGGAGGCCAGAGGGAGGGAGAAATGTGGGCTTGTCTCATCCAGTGCACTGTTGTGGTGACATGTCCTTCAGCTCAATCCATAGGGAGAAAGAGAAACAGAGAGGAAGAGAGGGATGGAGCAACAGAGAGAAAGAAGACAGAAACTCAGCTGCCCCCCCTACCCCCGCCTCCTGTTCTCCACCATCACCACCACTGCTACTCCGTCTCGGGAACCTGAGGCCTCAGTCATGGCCGGAAACTTACTCCACAGGCCCACCGTGGAGAGAAAGATGCTTTCACCTCTTTTTTCTTTGAATCTTCTCAGATACATTGTGTTCCAGCTCTCCACAACCTCTGACTTCCACAAGAATGCATGTGTGATGAAATCAAACTTATTCCCATCACACACAAAAAGCACACACTCACACACACACACACACACATATGAGCTCATGCAGCCTCTGGTCTCCTCTTCCCCTGTGTGTGTTTTACACGCCACCTCTGTTGCCTCCCTGGGGTGTGTGGAGTGATGCTGTGTGTAGAGAGCAGCCAACCAGCAGTGCTGCATGGTCTCAGATGGCTTGGTGTGGCTGGCTGTGGTTATGCCTGTTGAGTCTGCCTGACCACCACATGATGAATCACATCCCTGCTCCGTCCAAAATGACACACGCACGCCCGCGCGCGCACACACGCACACACACACAGAGGCCGATACACCGGTTCTCAGCTCATTCCAGGCCGTGCAATCAAAACAACTGTCTTCTTCCCTCGTCATGCATAGAGATTAATTTTAACAAGCCAAGTCAGAGCGCTCGGCGGCAGCACAGAGAGCAGGAAAAGCAGAAAATCCACCAAGGAGCAAAGGGGAGGAGGGGGAACGTGGAGCCACAGCCCTCTGCTGTCAGGGTCTCTCTTCTTCCTCTCGCTGTGATTTGCGCCCGTGGCCAGGTCCGATTCATGTCCCACAGATAGCTCAGCTCATGCCCCAGTAGGCTTGTTAGAGCAGCTGAATGAATGCCTACATGTAAGGCTCGGGCCCAAAAGCTAGGACAAAAACAACAACAAGAAAAGCAAATCTAGGCGGACAGACGACAAAGTGAGACATTGCCCAGTTTGTTTTGTAACTTTCCTCCGCTGCTTTTTATAGGCGGCGCAGCGGTCATTGAGATCATTGTCGTCAAATGGTAAAACACTTCCAATTTCTATTACGGTTTTTGATACCAAAAAAAAAAAAAGAAAAAAAGAAACAGGGAAAGTATAAAAGAAACAATTCCAGGAAAGCAGAAAATGTATTCGTCCCACTTTTCTGCTGGGGCACAGCCTTTTCTGCGTCTGCTAACTTCAAACAGAAAACAACAAAACTCCCTCAAAGAAACCAAACTGGAAAATCGCTCTGTTTGGTATTGTCTGTTCTGCCGGAATATGTTTACTTCTGTCCACTTTGAATTTCAAAACAGATTTATACTGAAATTTGAATGTTTTAGCAGAAAAAAAAAAAAAATCTGAGCCATTCTCTTCCATCAACAAAAACTGCATTTTCAAACAATGCGATTCATCAGATCCTTTGATCGATTTTTTGACTGTATATCATAGTTTCTAAATCATGTGTGTGCTCATCTTCTGCAGCTTACTGACTGTACAAAAAGTCAGGTTGACTTGCAAATGACCACTTGCAGCAATGTGTTTAGAATGAAGCCTTTGGGCTTTTTTTTATTTGAAGTGTAACTGATTTCCTTGCTGTGCTTCTTGGTGTTTTAAATTCAGATTATAAAGATAAATCTTAAGCACGTCATGGTTCCTACATTTTTTTTTTGTCCAAAATCACACACATCGTGTTAAAGCACGTTAAACAGCAACAGTAATGTGATTTAAACCACGATGTGTGGCAAAACGTCCTATTCATACAGATGTAAATGGTATTTTCAGATTGTGTTTGTTCAGCTGTGTGTGTCCCATCTCCGTCTATCTGACAGAGAGCTGCTCTTGCTGGGTTCACCATGCGGCGCTCTGCGTAACTCTTAATAGATCACCAGGGATTGTGCATAACCAATCACCTGTGCACTGACACCCCTGAGCGCATGGAGATCAGCGCACTTCTACTGAAAGGGGTGAACAGCGTGGGGGGGGGGGGGGGGGGGGGGGGGGGGGGGGGGCACGACCAGAGAACGAATGAGAAAATCGCCCGCGAGAGAGGTAAGTTCCTGTTACCATGGCACCTTGGCATGGTTAAAGAGCGCAGAGCTTGTGGGGTAACCTGCCTCCACCCCCACGCTCCCTGATGCTCCCTCTTCCCTCCCCTCCAGCGTACCTTTTACATGCCCCGAGGAGCGCTGGAGCACTCTGTGGAGCACGTCCGCCAGAGATGCTCCACAGTCAGGCAGGGGTGGAGAGACACCTCCGGCTGGAAGCCGAGATCCGGGGTAGAAACTCTAAAATTAAGCCCAGCATGGGGCGCAGGAGCAGCTGAAAGGGGGTAGGACGGTGATAGAGAGAGTGGAGGCTCGGGAGAGACTATATGCGGATCGGAGACTTGTAGAGAAGGAATGCTGGTAGGCAGAAAGGGGCGGGGAGGGCGGTGACAGCACTCATCCAGCGAGACGCCTCTCTGCACATTCACCAGGCTGTGGCAAATTAAATGTCTGATCTAGCACTTCATAAATATACAGACATGCACACACCTCTCCGCACACAATTATGCATGTCTGTGACACCAGCCCTCATGCTTCCACACACCGACTCAGTGCTGCACGCCAAACGGATGCCCACATGCAAGCAAGGCACACATCATTAAATGATTTGCTCATTGTGGGATCGCTGTGCGGTTATGCCGGGGCTTAAGCTCCCTCAATGGTCCGATGTCAATGGGCATCTGTGTCCCCGTGTCCCACTTAGTCCCCTGCCGAGGAGCCCAACCTGCTGCTCAGTGTGGGAGAGCAGAGGGCAGATGGGTAGAGTCCGATTATAGAGTTGTCTGACCTCCCTCGCAGGCAACAACAGTGCCGGATGCCCAGGGCCGGCACAGAAAGAGTGTTTGTTGTTGGTATTAGGAGCTAAACGGCTTAGCGGTTAGCAGACGTGCTTCTCGAGGGTCGAGCACACAGTTTTGACTTGCTGCCAGACCCGGGGAAGCAAGGCGATTGAGGGGCTCTTCAGGAGGGGGAAGAACTGAGAGAGAGCGAGGAGGGAAAATATGAAGGAGGGATCTCGCTCTAATTACGAGGCACAGGTGCGCAGAAATTGAACGCTGCACTTCAGTTCACTGTAGTCACACTGCGTTCTTACCTTTTCATTCTTTCAACCAACTTGTAGTGGAGAGTTCAGAAGTTCAGTGGCTCTGCTGGGCCTGTCTCACCCAGGTGTCCCTCCATCCACGGACTTCCTCCACGTCCTGTGTGGGTGTGACTCCTCAGCTGAGGGGTTGACTGAACAGAGCAAATACACGTCAACCTGCACTAAGCTGGTTAATCACATGTATTTATTAATCGGAGTGCTATTTTAAAAAAGAAAAGGAAATGCACGCCAAGTAAACATGAACCCGATAGTGTCTGTTACTTCAGAGGATTTTGTTACAATTAGCTCTATGTACAAATCATGGCAAACATAAACACACAAGCTAAAAAGCAAACTGCTCTCAGATTAAGTTGAAGTACTGCTAACAGATTGTGTCAACTGTGAGTGCAGCCAAAGATGAAAAGGGCTACAGTAATCCCCTCTAGCCTGTCAATTTCCCTAATCTTCTGCTTTTGTTGTTGCTGGAGCCCAGAGGAGGGTGTGACAGGGTCAGGGGTGAAAGTTAAGAGCCTAGATGGATGGAGGAGGGGAAAGATGAGGTTTCATGCCCCGAGAAGACTTTGACTGAAATCTCCACTTCCTTTGCGTTTCTTCGCCCGCCCCACCAGAAAAGAGATAAGAGCCGATGAGGAGGATCGTTTTGGAAACATAAACAGGTTTCTGGATCTCTGGGTTTAAGGTCAAAAGAAAAAAAAGAAATCCTCCAGCGGGGAACTACCATTCCCTGCTGGATATTTCATTACAAATAAGCACATATGTGTATGCTGTCTGGCTAATTAGGTGTTTTGCCTTCTGTTGAAGTTTTGCTCTACAGTAAGTAGAATATATTTGAATGCCTCCACAAAGAAATTCTTGTCTTTCATATTTTTAGTTAAACCCGTTTCAAACTTGTTTTTGGCAACAGTAGAGATAGAGAAATTGAAAGGTGAAGTCCGGGAAAGGCTGTTACGTGGTAAACAAATGTACAACCACATGGAAACATCTCCTGAATGCAGACCAACTGGAAATGTTTACTTAAAAACCGCTCAACGGGTAAGACAGAGGGAATGACGCCCCGGCTCACACGCCTGCCTGCTCATAGGCTTTTTAGTCCGACACTGTATTTACAGAGGTGTGAAGGTCCCTCCCTCTGGCCAAATACCTGTGGGATTATTATAGTACAGCCCGAAACACGCTCGGCGAAAAGATCTACCCACAGTCTGGGTAGAAGCAACATCCGAGCCGGAGCAGCAGAGAAATCCCCGGCCTTTATGTGAGAGGCGACTGCAGCAGATGAGGTTGCACTAGCATGTCTTCTCCGCCGTGACCCCGGGGGGTGATAGGTTGAGAACAGTGGCTGGCATTGTTTGCCTGCACCGGCTCCCCACTCCTCCGCCCTGCCTCCCCTTCACCTCATACCCCACCCAGCTGAAGATCGAGTTAACTCTCGCCTGCGGTCACTCCACCTCGCAGGAACACTATCCCGCGAAGCCCCGTGTGTGTGTGTGTATGTGTGTGTGTGTGTGTGTGTCTCTCCTGGGCCAGCTGGCGAGAGGTTAAATCTTCAGTGCCTTTTCTTCTATGATTCATTACCACCAGAGCCTCGCCGAGGAGAAGAAAGGCCAAAAGAGAGAGACCTGCTCCACCTCTGAAGGCAGATATCAATCAGAACACGTGCTGATATTGTGTAGTTTTGGCGCCCGTGGTCACCCGCGCAAACGTATTCCTGGGGAATAATTATCAGTTTGTGTGTCGTTTCAGCAGACGGTGATAGCGAACACCTTGAACGCGCCTGACGTGAGAGTGTGTGTAATACGTGCGCAGAGGGAAAGAGGTTCCCTTTGTCTTGTTCCCAATGCTAAGGGGCAGAGCAAGGGAGAAGGCCTGGCCAGCAACTCATAAATCACAGGAGAGGATAGAGAGTAACAGCTCAAATTAAGATAAAACCCCCTTAATTATCAGCTAAACAGCCTGGTGTCCCCTCTCTCCCTGGGCTATCTGTCACCCAGCAAGCAGGCCCAGTCACTGGGGGACAGGCTTTACTGCTCCTCACACACACACACACACACGCACACACACACACACACCGTGTTGTTTCTTTTTCTTGATATCATATGGAAACTTTGTGCTATTCACAAAAAAAATGAAATAAAATACGCAACATCTCCAAACTCCAAAGTGTTCCGCCCCGCCTCCGGGTTCACACACATCACCATCGAGCACGCGGCTGTCAATCAAATTAACTTGTAACATCTCACCTCTTTCCATCTGCTGAACGCCCCACACACTATCACACACTCAGATACACACACAGAGACACACACACATGCACATGCATCTCCTCCCCCTTTTGTCTCTTTGCTTATTCACCGTGCCAATTATCATTAGCCTAATGACTTCTCAATGGCCCTCAGTCCTCTCCCTCTTCAAAGGCTATCTCCACCTTGCTTCCCTCCTGTCTCTCAATTTGCGGCCCAATGAGATGTCCTGACATTCTCGTGTGTGTGTGTGTGTGTGTGTGTGTGTGTGTGTGTGTGTGTGTGTGTGTGTGTGTGAGACAGTGATACTCACACACAAACATTTACCCACATGAGCAAGGCCCTTTACCTGCTCTGGAGGGGCATTAAGAGGGAGTAGGTGAAGAAGTTCAGCTGTTCGGGTCCCTTCAAGTGTTTTGGTCGTGTGTGTGTGTGCGTGTGTGTGTGTGTGTGTGTATTCATGTCAAAGCGTGACAGTCAGAGAGAATCAGGAAAAGAAAGACAGAGGGTGAAGAAAAAAGGAGAGGCCAAAAGAACTGTATTTTGGCATTTGTGGTGTTTGAATGTTCTTTTTTTCCCCAACTCTTCTTCTTCTTTTTTTTTTTTTTTACCCTTCAGTTCTCTTTCAGGCAGTCAGGCGGTGTATTGATTTTATATTAGGCCTGAGCTACCATCTGGCTGCTTTTCATTCTTCTGTTTTTATAAAGCAAGAGAAATGCAGAGAGAGAGAGCAGGAAAGAATTTCATTATGTGTTAAATAAAGAGACTGAGGGGGAAACTAGCGTTGTGAGCACTGTGCTAATGTGTAAGATGGGACACAAGTGTGTCTTTGGCATATATTTTTACATTT
Source organism: Salarias fasciatus (assembly GCF_902148845.1). NCBI lineage: Eukaryota > Metazoa > Chordata > Actinopteri > Blenniiformes > Blenniidae > Salarias > Salarias fasciatus. The sequence goes on along the minus strand of NC_043756.1, from coordinate 8,294,770 downwards.
TTTGCATTGAGTGGAAGCAAACAAATGGATAAGTCCAATATATTGAAACAGTTCCTCTGTGTTCTCTCATAAGCTCCACACACACACACACACACACACACACACACACACACACGTGCTCCCACCCAAAGGTTCCCTCATCATTTTCCTCATGGTTGTTCCTTATCTACACACAAAAAATACTGATCGCACCCAAGAGAAAAATTTCAGCCCCTGAGAGCCACAAATCTCCGGCTCCCTCCCTCCATATTTCCCCCCTCCTGTCTCCCTCCCCGTCCCTCCGGTGCAAGGTGAGCGAGCACGCCGCCTTGTTTCATTCCCTCCTATCATCCATCGATTCGTGTCATCAATGTGTGATTGTCTGATGACAAATATTTACCACGCTGCAGCCGTATTGATCTGAATTCTGCGAGTGAGAAGGGAAGTGGTGTTGTGTTTTCCTCCTCAAGAGGTCACATTTGTATTTGCCTGTAGTGCATTGTCTCCAGCGCATGCAGTGTTTCCATGACTCAGCAGGAATTCGAATGTTTATCTGATTTAACTTTTAACATTGTATCATTTCAGTGGAACATCTTTCTGGCAAAAGAGTGCATGTGGTGAAATTTTACTTTAATGAGACTTCATGAGCCTGTACTGGATACGAGCATCGAAACAAAACCGATTCATGTGTTTATGTCCGTGCTGCACGTGACGATGCCGTTGACACGGGGCCGCTGATACTGAGCAAGTTGTCAAGTGAGTGTGGCTGTGGGGTCCTGAGATCCGGGACTGGTCTGTGATTAATGGTAGGGGACGCGCCCCACTAATTGTGGTTCCTGACACAGGCACACGTCCCCAGACAAAGCGGGACAGGGCTGGAGCAGGGTGCCATGCTCAATCACCTTCCCGTGGAAAGCCCGTGCGCCGCTCATGGGGGTTCAGAGCACAGAGAGGTCACGGGATATCTGGAGATGACAGTAGAGGAGAGCTCAGACGAGACTCGGGTATTGAACCGGCTACTGGAGGAGCGGGACTGTTTAAGGTCTGGTAAAAAAAAAAATTTGCTACAGACAAACAGGAAGGAAAAAAAAAAACAGCAGCGGAAACTAGAGAGCTAACAGGGAAGAGGGAGATTTACTAAGTCGTGCTTTATCCTCATTAGATTACCCCCATTGGATTTGAAATAAGTCTGTGTGTGGTCTGTGTAACTAAATGCACCTGTTGCGACCGTATTGCATTGCAGCCACACAGTCTAACTGCGTGCGGATGTGTTTGAACTGATCTGAAAGCCATTTCTCTCCAGTGACCCGTATGAAACTCCCAGGTTGAGTCAGTTCTCAGGAATGAGTGTTTTTAGCATATTTACCTCCGTAGTTTAACAACATGGGTTTAGGTTTTATCCGACTGACCCCATGCACTCTGTAAAAGCAGAATAAATGGCCCCAAAATGCAAATGCGCCGTGCTTTTCTTCCACCTGCCGGCATCTTTTGAGAGCGAGGACAGATGGAAGTCATGAATCGGCTGAAGCGAGGGTCTCTAGACATTCAGCTCTATTAAGAAATCTCTTTATAGGGGGAGGGCGTCAGGCTGTTTTTATATTGTTTCTATCAGCAAAGAGAGCGGGATACAATGGGATGGTGGCGGATCCCTTTTAATGTTTGTTTTTAATGTTTGTTTGACCACAGATTGAGAATTAGGATTGGAAAAGATCTGAATCTGTTTGTTTTGATTTTATTGATATTTCACAATTTTTGTGAAGTTTTGTGTTTATGCCTCGAACTGCAGCATGAATATTTCTTAATCATACCTTGGTCTCCCCACAGCCCTGTTGTCCTGGGTCCGAGTCATTCAGGCAGAGCCCCCCTTGGTCCCTCTTTGGCCCCCTAGGCCCCCAGGCCCCTGTGAGCTTCCCACAAAAAGTCCACAATGCTATTCAAACAATAGGCCAAGGGACAAAGAGCACATTTACACAAGTGGAGCTTTCTTTGAAAGCAAAAAGGCACTGTTTGGAAGATTTCCAACCCCCCCCCACCCACCCCATACTCCCCCTTAAAAAAACACATCCCCCTTTTTGCCCCACCACACCCCACCTCTCAATTCCTTCCCTAACTTTAAAAAAAAAAAAAGAAGTTCGCCATTCCTGCGATGGAGACGTGGGAGCCAAATATACTGCACCCAGCCCAATCCCACCCGCCAATCCACAAGCACCCCCAATTTAGCCAAACCCCCTCTTTACAGGACAAAAGCCCTTTAGAGGCCGAGTGTATGTGAGGGCTCTGGTGGATACCATAGTGGCTTAAAGACCGTGGAGGCCTCTAAGAGACACTTCTTTTACTCCCAGTCTCCCTCCATTTCTCTTTCCTTCTCTCGGTTACTCTCTCTCTCTCTCTCTCCCTCTTTCTTTCTCTGTCTCTCTCTCAGGCCGTGAAAGGTTCAGCAAGGGGTAGAAAGAGTTTGGAAGGAGAGGGGAGGGGGCAGGACAGGGGGGAGGTGAGGGTGTAGAGGGTGCTCTTATGTCAACATTGTGGTATTTTCCCAAAGATGCATATCGCCTCTATACAAATAGGAGATGTATTTATAGGAGTACATAGAAAGCTGCATGAGTGGAGAGTGTTTGGCCGGGCTTTCTGGCCACGGCCCCCACGGCTCCATGGATGGTCTTCATGGCTAGTGAAATTGTTATTCTTTAGATGCACGTTGGCTGGGAAACACACAAGTTCTCAGGCGACCACACAGTATTCTTCCTCCCAATATGGCTGCCACGCCGAGGAGCCCATTGAAGGAAGAGGTCCAGCGCCATACGTCTTGACTGGAGCCAATATTCCAAAGTGTCTTTTCAAGCTGGGCTCCACACGACATGGGCCGGGCCAGCAGACAAGTTCAGCCCATGGTTGTGCAACATCAACCTGATATAAGGCGCACAACACGGTTTTGCATCTATATATCTGTTTATCCCGCTCTGGAGCCCATTACAGCTTGACAGTGCATGAAGAGAGTGTGCATGCTGGACTGTCTACAGGAAAACACGAAGAAGCGATCGTCACATTCACACCTAAAAGCAATCTAGAATCAAAAATTGGCCTTAAAACCACAGGAAACCCAGAGCATCCAGAGAGCCTCTCAACTCCAGAACACACCCAAAACCCAACAAAGCATTTTCTGACCAAACAGACTCTGTTCTAATTCAGCATTTGAATCTATTGACGTTTTCAGTCCATTAAGAAAACAAACTAGTCATCAGAGCTTCAGCTACGTTAAAAAAAAATTGAGTTTTACAAACTCTATGTGCGCATAAGTAAAAATTAATTCAAGTTTTACCAGTGAAGCAGTCGGACAAACAAAACCGGTATTTGGTGTGTCACAATCAAGAGGACACACATTTTAGGGGAATTTAACACCTTGGTGTGGCCACTTACAGAGTTCAGCAACAATAAGACTGAGTTGACTGTTTTTGTCCGTGGTGATCTAACTCACACCTGAAAAGCCACATACCTCTCAGCTCTGTTAACGTACCAGTCAAACCAGTGCCATCAGTGACGCAGAATTAGTTCTTCATTTGCACAAGCTGTTCCGCGAACAAAACAAAGGTGGAAGGTCTAATTACTGGAGTCATTGTGACTGAACGCGTAAGAGGTCTGGCAGGATTTAAAGGTTAAAAATCCCGTGTGAATGTTTCATGTACAAAAAAGTAGGTGAGCTTAAGTGTTCACGCAGTGTTTTATTGTTTCAGTGGGGAAAAAAAAAAAGAAATCAAGCCGGGAATCTCCAGCCTCACTTTCACAGCGAGCAGTGTGATCAGCATTTATTCCCCAACCATTTCTCACTCTCTCCCCTCTGTCTCCCCTCCCTAAACCGGCGCTCCCAAGTGACACGACAGCCTCTCACATAACCAGTCTCTGCTGTTTGCTAACGCTGCAGCGCTCTGTGCATCACATTCACAACAGGCTGTGCAATCCCACACAGCGGGCGCCAAGTACAGCGGCGAGCTCGGGCGCACCTGAATAACACAGGCAGGGTCCTGCAGGAAGGCCTGGTTTGTGCCTCTGCGCGTGTGTGTGTGTGTGTGTGTGTGTGTGTGTGTGTGTGTGTGTCAGAGATGCAAGTTGATCACTAGCCCTGTTAGGCAGCATTGACGTCTCCACCTCAGAGCTGGCACACAGGGGAGTTATTGATTAGCATTAAGCATCCATGCAGATGGCCAATAAAGGAGCAGGTGAGCCAAAGAGGGTCTGGGGAGTGGGAAAAGGGGAGGAGTGTGTGTGTGTGTGTGTGTGTGTGTGTGTGTGTGTGTGTGTGTGTGTGTGAGCGTGTCTGTGTGTGTGTGTTCAGCCTGCAGACGGAGGTGGAAATAACTGCAGTGTTGGTCAGCCAAAACCAACAAAGATGATGAGGAAAACAGTAATACTGCCATCCAAAATCATGAGGAAAAAAGAACTGCATAGTTTTCATTTTTATTTAAATAAACAGCACTAATTGTTTTCCACAATATGTTAAATTTTCTTGAACTGATTTTGTCAAATCGTATTAAATCGATTTTTAACCTGATAAAAGATTGTTGAAAAAGAAGAAGAAGAAAAACACTCTGGCACAGGTAGTGAACAGGTGCACGTGGAATTAATCATCTTTGCATCCAAATCCAACAGGAAGCCACGTCTCCCGGTATTTCTGATGCTGCTGCTTCAGGCCTTTGTATGATGCAGGTTCCCACACGCCTTGTCAGGTATCGTGCATCAGTCCACAACTTTCCTGTCATGTCTGTCACTAGGAATATGCTGTAGCTAGCAGTGATCCTCAGGGTAACGCACACAGTATCCCGCAATATTGAATATTCCTCAAACGGATGATGCACGTGGTACGCCGTGCCAAACTATCCCGTATGATTACTTTCTGCTGCTATGTGGGATATTTTAAGGGTTAAAAAAAAATAAAAATTCCAAAAAAGAGATGAGGAAAACACAACGGACCACCTTTAACGTCATATTTATTGTTATTTAGTTACTCAATAAAACATATACAGATATATACAATATGCAGGAAAACAGACGACTGCACTTTACATATTATTAAAAAAAGAAAACAAAAACAAAAAATCAGTTTGTAAATTGCCGTCACAGTCCTCCATCTATTGTTTCAGAAATTCAAATTCAACAGAAGCTTTATTTAAAGATTACAAGATTGCCTAACACACAGCAAATTTTCTCTTATTATACATGTGCAATACCAATAATCTTTTTTTTTTTTTTTCAATTCCCTTATTAAACAATCCCTTGACGTTCCCATTGGCTGAATTGTATACAAGTGGTTAAGAGAGAAGAGAAGAGAAGAGGCAAACGATAAAAGACTAAAATCTGCTTTGATGAGGAGGGAAAAATGTTCAGAAAACCGTCGAGTTACATTCATGCATTATCATTCTGTCTTCCTCTACTTGTGTTTCTCAGTGTTCAGGACAGGACCGAGGGATCGGCGGGTCTTATTTAATCGAGAGGTGCGAAAATCTCAGAGACCGGGATTCGTTGGTGGGGGGTGGGGGGGGTGGGTCAGAAATTGAGGCTGTAACACGAGCTGCCAGCACAGAAGGCGCCGGCGATACAAGTGAATTCACAACTGAGGTGAGCGCAGTCGGGCTGCTTCGATTCAGCCGCCGCGGATGCATCACAAGACAAAAAAACACAAGTATACAATCAAAGCCAATGACAACTCGTCTCTCGTCTTCTGCTTCTGGGGTTTGTGTGTTCTCCTCCTTTAGCATTTCGTTATTTTTCTTCCACGAGGAAAATAAAAGAACAGAAAATATTGTTTTTGAGGTTTTCCAGATGTGGGCACCGCAGAGGAGGACCCAGCGCTGTATCGTCCAGCAGTATGAGAGAGTGTTTTTAAGTGTGACTGTACGAGTCGGAACAAAAACATCATATTTGCTTGTGTCTGTGTGTGTGTATGTGTGTGTGTGTGTGTGTGTACGTGTGTGTAACTGTGGTAACTGTGTTTATGTTTTGCATTTATGAGTGTAAATGTCTTTCTCTCCCTGAACAGGCAAGAGCCGCGCGCAAGTCGTCTCGTCAACAAACCATCACCAACACCGTCCTCGTCAATGTTATTCGTCTCTCAAGCTTTCCTTCTTCTCATTTTCTAATCGTCCCCGCGTCTTCCTGCCGGGCTCGCCGTTCGTTCAAGTCAGTGCCGCCACGAACGTCCCGAATCGGTTCGAGATGTCGGAGTGGAGCGAGCGCCAGGACGAGACCGGCCCCCCTCGGCCCTTGCTGTCCCCCAGCTCGTCTGTGCAGTGGACGGACAGGCACTGCAGGTGGTTTCCTCCATTGCTCCCACCTCCTCCTCCTCCTCCTCCTCCTCCTCCTCCTCCGCCTCCGCCTCCTCCTCCAGCCGCCGGGGCTCCAGCTTTACTCTGGGAGAGCTCTGATTCTGCAGACAAGCGACGAGAGAAAAAGGTTAATTAAGACTGTACAGAAAAATGAAAAACAACTTCAAGCAATTGGCATTCTCTGATACAGATGAACCATTTAAAATACACGCTTTTAATTAAACCAGTGTCATTTTCACATCCCACTCTAAATCTGCACTGTGAAATTAATTCAACACTATTCCACCCCCCCGTCAATAAGACTGTAAGCAAAGCTTCCTCTCCTCACACTCCACCTCCTCATGCCTGATATAAACACGTGAAAACACACACAAACATGCACCGGTTTATTTAGGTCCACCCGGGCGTTGCAGATCCGGAGCGGTCCTGCATGTCTGCGGGTCAGCGGGTCAAAGGGCACGGGGAAAAGTGTCCTTTAACCCTGCTTGACCCAATTTACCGGTATAATGGCCGTGCCACAGTATCGACCCTGTGTCACCAAGGTGTGAAACCTCATATTAAATGGTTGCACCCGGCCGCCAGAAAATCCATAGCGAGGTTGATTATACGTCATATAAAGAATGCGGGGCCGGAGTTAATGCTGATGCCCGAGACGCATGCTTCAACATATGGAGAAAAATCACCGCGTAACAAAAATGAACCCAGAAGACTGGCGGGGAGGGCTTGACTGGAATCTACTCAGACTGTTCCACACAGAGGATGGAATTAGGAAAAGTTTTTTAGAAAAGATATAAAGAATATGAAATAAAAAAATTTTAACAAAAAACACTGCAACTAGGTAAGAGTTAGTGGTGGGGCTGTGTGTTATGACACCAGTGTTGCATCCTGTGCTTTGGGTTTTGCCTCCAAGCAAGCCCAGAGCGCAGATAAACCGCGTGTGAAGATGTTAGAATCCTCCGCTTAAATCAGTCCGATTAATCTCCCATCTCCTTCACCACACAAAACATAGCGGCGCCTCGCTCCGTGCGGATGGTTGAAACGGATCCGTGTGCGGCGCAGAGACGCGGCAGCTTTGAGGTGCAGGGACAACTCGGCGTCTGAGCGTCGAGGCAAGTGGAAAACAGCTCTGACAAGCTGAGCTACATGTGTCAGAGGAGGGAGAGGCTGTGATCGACGGCAGTCTGGGCGCAGAGGCTGCGGATCACAACACTCCAGTCAGGGCGCTGCTCACCTCAGAGGAAAGAGGAGCGCTGCGCCATTTCATCCGCAACCCCGTTTCCCCTTTTCAGCTCCTGGTTCTCTGCTTTTGCAAAAACCATTTTCATTGAGTTTTTTTTTTTTTTTACATTTTTTTATCTCCTCCTTTCCTCCCCTCTCTTGAAGCGACAAAGTTTCACACAGAATGCAGCCACAGAGCCAGGGCCGAGCGGCCGGGACAGACATGCAGGCGGTGAGGCGGGCTTGCCCCCCAGCCTGTCTGGGCTGCGACCACTGGAACGGAAAAGTGGGGGGATTTGGTGAAAGGTCAGGCAGCCAAGCCTCCCGTTGTTCTCTGTTTCATTTGCCTCTCTGACTGCCGGTCTCTGTACATTTCCCTCTCCGTCTCCATCTCCCTCCCAAGGACTGGGGACATGGTGTAAAGGGAGGGGTGGGGGGGGCTGTGGGCGCAGGGGGGGTTGGGGAAGAAATAAGGATTTAGAGCAGTGTTGGTGGTGGCTGTGACAAGATCTCACATTTGCCAGAGGGTTCAGTCATACACCTCAGCATGGCTGATCCCCACCCCCTGCCAGCACTCCCTCCCCCCCTTCCTCCTCCTCCTCCTCCTCCTCCTCTCCGCCCTACCCACTCACACTCCCTCTTCCCAGCGCTGTGCCCTACAGCACCCGCCAGCAGCTCATGCTAGCTGGGCACAGCAGGGTCCGCACCGGCCTGAATAGGCAGCCAAGCGTTCCCCTGGCTCACTGCTGACACACAGCAAACTGACAACACACACGGCCAGAAACACACAACGCGCCAGCCGCCGCCGCCGCCACACTCACACCAGCCCTCAGCTGCTGTTCCACACGCACACACACACACACACACACACACACACACACACAGGCCTGCATACATATGGATGCGCATCCAGAAACACACACTCACAGGGACATTACTCAGCTTCGATCCAAGGACAAGAAAATACACCCACAAAGAAAACACACAGCACAAATTTATGTCCAGGTGTGAGATAGTTTAAAAAAGAGCCTTTGTTTTAATACAACTATGAAAATAGGTGTTTTTTTTTTCCCCTCTGACAGTTTGCCATCAGTTATTCTAAATGGCCTGATCGCCATTTGCTACGATACACTTTTTCAATTAACAGCATGTCCAGAATCCGCCACTCGTGAAACGAGCCAAGCACTTGACCGCCACCAGATTAAAATATCACTCGGTATTATAAGGCAGCCAGGGGGATTCGAGCAGCGTGATTTTTATGGAAAAATCAGACACTACCCTTAAATTGTGAGCATTATCCATGCCAGCGGATTCGTTCAAAGGTGGAAACGGCGGTGTGAAATTTTAAATCACACAAGTCTAAATCCCAATTCACCGTGACATTTTACAAGCAGAAAAAAATCTTTTCCCATTTTTTTCCCCTCCTCAATAAGATCTATCTTGTTATGGCTGCTCATTGACTGATGTTGAAATCATATCCACGGTAATATCTCAATAATAGCCTATTCATCTGAAGGGAACAAGCGGGGAGGAGAATACCTAATGGAACGGGAACGGCAACAGACACAAGCTCCGCCAAGACATAAATACACCTAAATATTCGTAACCGCATTAACAGCCTCTAAAGATTACCAGAGAGATGTGTTAGGTGAATCCTGAATTTAATGTGATGCACGAGTGCGACCGTATCCCTCACTCCACATGTAATAGGTGTTTATGTGGTGCTGATGGGGATGTTCGCACACACACACACTCACACACACACACACACACAGTGGCTGTCTCAGACAGACATCATGGCCAGAAACGATTTAGAGAGATAAGTAGAGCCGCCGCGGCGTGAAGGCAGGGGGAGCGCCGCGCTGCTCCGGCTGCCTGGATGACACCAATGTGTCTGGGAGCTGACGGCCTGACACGCGTTTACATGTCATGCCGCACGCATTCGACGCGCCCCGAGCAGCGCGGGAAGGTAAACAATGGCTGCTCGGAGACTCTGCTTTCCACCGGCTTCGTGTTAAGTGTAACAGCTTGCAATTATTATTTCAATTAATCCTGAAAGCAACAAAAGCACCGCTGAAAATAAAGACAGCGACCTTTTGATGGCGATACGGATAGTGTATTTGGAGAATAATTGCAGCAAAATATATACTGAATTAGATATGTTTCTCAGAAGTGTGTGTCTGCTTTCAAGTTTCTCCGTCACACTGATTTCCAGGCCTGACGATCCCAAGCGGCGGGCCTGTGCCCTTTTTATCCCGAGCTCTATACTTCCATGACGACACTTCACCTTTGACCCCGTGCCCCCCCGAGGCCGCGACCCCATCCTCTCTGAACACAAACTCCACCAATCACAGCCCTCCGCCCGCTGACAAAAACACCCAAAGGCTTCTGCTCCTATGACAGTGTGTGACATCAGGTCAGATTCCTTTAGCATAACAACCGGCGCTCTGGTCCCTGCGAGAGGATCTCTGCCTTTGTCAGCACAAAAAAACCCCTGACACAACCCGCACAGGAGCGCTGCTGAGTCTTTTGGGTTGTTTTTTTTAAATAAGGTGGGGGTAGAAGCATGAAAAAGACCAGATTTTAGCCTAAAAGTAAATGAATTTGAGAGCATGGGGAAATCGGACCAGACACGTTAAAAAAAAAGAATCGATCGGTCAGCTACAGGTGTGTAGAAGCATCGTCCCACGTCTGTTTGGCCCAGAGTGAGTGAGTGAGGCTCCCTGCGAAACCCTCATCTCCACCCCGGTGCCGCCGGCTGACCTTTCCCTCAGAGCGGGGAGGATATCTGGAGGGAGCGGGGAGGGGGCACATTTCTCAGGCGAGGGCACAGGGGTTATTTTGGTTTGAGTTTCCGCTCAGTTCTCTGCCCTGCAACATAAAAGAAAGAGGAAAAAAAAAAAAAAAAAAACACACAACAGAAAAGAAAAACTTGCCCAGGCAGGCTCTGCCCCCAGCACTTGTTACCTTCTCTGCAACAACACACTCATTCTCATCCCCACACATACACACCTCCCCCTCTGGCCACAAGAAGCGCTTAGGAAACCAGACACAAATCAGAACATGGGAAGTGATTTAGTGCCTCCTTCATAACTCACAGCCATGTCCAGGACCTGTCCAGCATGTCATCCAACTCAGTGACATATTGATCTACTTCACTGTCTCTATTTTGTTTCAAGCTCTAGTCCTGCACACACAGTGTTTTCTCTTTCCGCCTTCCTGGAAAAGGTCAACCACTTTTGAAAATAGTGGTGGTTTTTGTGATTAGGGCAACCTGCAAGACAAACGATTTCATTTGGAGAGGAATTGATTTCAAGTCGTCATAAAATCTCCCAAAAACTGCGTCGTAATGTGAAAAGCGGAATGTAAAAGCAGGCCTTTTTACGAGGGAAAATAAAAACATACATAAAATAACTTATCTGAACACTTACAATGCAGCTAATAAGGGAATAAGATAGAAAAAAGCATCTAATCAAATTAATTTAACTTCCATAAATGCTATAACTCAGTCAGTCGCCTCATGAGCGAAACTACAGATGTCTCTGTGACAAAATACAAAAAAAAAAAGGAAAACAACTTCTCCCCTATCTGTGTGAGTTTCTCTTGCACTCCATCAGTCTCTCCTTCCTTCTCCCTGGAGAAATAGCTCCAGTGTCATAACTCATTTGTCAGTTCCTCAATACAAATTAAAAGGCGCCTGACGACTACCTGGATGGCAAATAACATAACTGCTGCTGGCAGCGTGACAACACCCACACCTCGGAAAACCTGAAAACACACACACACACACACACACACACGTGCGCGTGCGCGCGGCCCTCTGCACTCTAAGAGAGGAAATTCAAACAAGTTCAGTCCCAAACAAACGCTTCGTTTCGGCTGTTTTCTCGGTCAGCGGTGGAGACGGTTGGGCGTCTGGAGGGGTTCCAGTCTCGGGGTCGGAGCTCGTCACTCCGTGCATCTCCCTGCTTCAGCTCTCCTTTCCCCGCTGCATCCGAGGAGAGCATTCACCACATGCTGAGACAAGTTTCATTTTATTCTATCACCCTTCCCCGGGGAAAACAAAACACCGGATGAGCTCCTATTTTGAAGAGTTGAGAATCCAGCAAAGCAAAAAAAAAAAAAAAAAAAAAGAAAAAGAAAAAAAAGAGCTTGACACCTTTGTTCATCTTTTTCTCTCTTCATCAGTCACAAGCACGCCTCTTTAATAGGCTCCCTTTGACTGTCACTGGTGCTCAGTGCCTCGCGAAGGCCCAGAAACACTGAGCACGGCAACACACACACACACACACACACACACGCACACACACCCAAAAAAAAGAAACCAGCGTCCCAATTTTCTCGACACCTTCGATGCAAGATGGTTCATTTTTCAGCCCTGCACTATTTACAAGCTGAGTAAATACTCTTAAACATTTTCAACACATCAGAATGAAGTGTGTGTGTTCCGCCGAGCCAGACACCTGAGATCAGGGGCTGAAGCCGCCCGCCTGACACCGAGTCTAAATAAATCAAACTTTATGTCTGCAGCTGACAAATCCACACTATCAAGTTTCAGCGCTCACAATCCTGCCCTTTGTGACGCGCTCTCACACACACACACACACACACACACACACACACACACACACACACACACACACACGCACAGCCGCGCACACAGGTGCACACGCAGCACAAACTACTACGCATTTGGATTTCATTTTCTGCAATTCCTCAACCGAATTTTAAAAAAAAAAAAAGTTGACTAAAGTTTGTACGACACTCCTCTGTGGCGCCAATAAAGTGTGAGCGGAAGAGTTTTTACGGCGGTGATGAGCCTGTCAATAACCCAGACGACTTACAGTACTCGCTGGATGATGAATTATAACTTTTACAAAACAATATTACCAATGCTAATTGCTACGATTATCATAATGATTATCATTACCGCGGCGCAGGAGTTTTGTGAGACGCTTGGCGGATGTGTGTTGTTGAAAAAGTCAATATGAAACACCTTGTAATGACAGGTAAAGAACACAGACTGCCCCGAGCTGTTTTTTTTTCTCTTTTTTTTTTCCACATTCAAGCACATGCCAATCACTTTCTTCTTTTTTAGAGGAAAGGAAACAAAAATTACTGGTGTGATTTGTGGGGCTGTTGTCGTACCGAAATGTCAAAGCCAGGCAGTCTCACAGGATTGTTCTCCACGGTGGAATATCAATACGGCGCTTTCTGCGCTTTAAGTGCTTTCTAGTTGGCGTGATAAGACGCAGGTTCACTCTTTTCAAATCTGTCAAAGTCAGAGTGACGGAGATTTGATCATTATTAGAGCTGTTTAAGGACTGATTACCGAGCGTGAGGAGTGAAACTATTCCACAAGGTCAACTGTGAAGTGTTTTAACTCTGCTGCTGATAAACAAAAAAAAAAAAAAAAAGTCACATAAAGTGCATGTGGCTCAAACAGCGAAAAGTAAAAATAACTGAATCACTTCCTACGCCTGATGGCTGCCTGTTATCAAGACTGTGCACCAGTTTGCAAAGCTTCTGGTAAAGATATAAGAAGAGAAAGGAAGAGGAAGAGGGGAGTAAACTGTACAGTCTTTCCTAAAGAACAAAAAAAAAAAAAAAAAAAAAAAAAAAAAAAGGAGAAACAATCTGAAGTGGCGCTGTACGAGGGGGAAAGGCGATCAGCTGAATTCCTTGATTCTTGACGCTGCTGAGCACCTCAGACTCTGCAGGCCAGGAGTTTACAGCAACATAGAGCGCCACGGTGGAAATAAAAAACACAATGTCACAGGGAGGGGGGGCCGGGCCTGGGGTCCGGAGGGGGACGTTAACGCCACACGCTTCACTTTAAACAGGCGAGCAGGGACCAGAGCAGGGTGAACCGACGAGCACGGCTCAACTTTTATCACTCAGGAAAACGCTCACAGACGGTTTTACGCTGCGAGGACGCAAAGTGCTCTGTTCGCAGCGCGAACACGAAACACATCTGACAGGAATACGTGACGTTTTACAGCGTGACACTCGCCGCACAACGCAGGGACCACGATGACCTTTCACCCCGTGTAAAGCAGAGCGCCTGCATCACCACACTGGACACAGCAGCACCATTCACCTGTTTACGAGATAACCTTACCCCACAAACTAAAAAAACCAACAAACACACACATCATGTGTGTTTTACACAACTGGAACCTGATTATCTCACATTCAGATTTATTCTCTGTAAAGACGGACACCTCCTTCTAAAACCCACGTTGAAATTAAAAAACAAACGTCTAAAAAATATGCAAATGCAAAGCACTCAAAGTGCAGCTTATAATTATTTACATTTCATTGCATTATCAGTTACATTGATAATGCATTACAATTAGCTCAGGTATTTGTGTGCAAATGTACCCTGCTTATTATTACTGAATTTATTAAGCTGCCAGAATGCCAGTTGTTTAAGAATGAAAATAATCGGTGCATAATTCAACAACAACACTCCCGAGAGAGCACAGTAACACACACATACACACACACACACACACACGCACACACACACACACACACACACAGTCTATGCAAATGTAATGGTGCTGACAAAAGAAGTTCATGACAGAGGACAGCTAGAAAACTATTTCACCTGGAAAATAAAGGGAGACATACCATGAAAGAAAGCCTAATTATGACTTAGCTAATACTTTATCGCTGGAAAAATTGTCTTAACACAGTTTCTTATCTCATAGACACGATTGAAATGTTAGATAAAGTTTTTATAAGCGGGAAATAGTCATTTAATCTGTCACTGGAAGTATGAAAATTAATTCCTTTTATCTAATTACGATGATCATCTTTCTTTGACCAAGTTATATTTCATTGGGGCTAATGGACTAAAGAATTGCTCTGATTTCTATTAAATTAACGACGCTGGCTCTTTCTTGCCGATGGCAGATTTTTGTTTACAAGACTGAGAACTTCAAAACCAGACTGAGTGCTGGAAGTGGATATTTTCTGCAGTGTTAAAAGCCTGTGGGATGTCGGGTCTTATGGACCTACTCTGTGGGCTATGACTTATCTTAAATTATTATGTTATTTTGCTCCCTTCTGTGTAGCCTAAGCATCAGATTCAATCTTAAAATCCCCCCCCCCTCCCCTCCCAAATACACCTCCACCCTTTTTTCATCTTTGCTGTCTGAAGCACTCAAATGAGAAACTGTCAGGAGCCGTGATTTGTGCTAACTAGCTATCGATCGCTCCAGAGCTGCATGCCTTGTGTCCATGCAGGGAGGGCTGAAGGAGGAGAGCAGAGGAGAGCAGAGGAAAAGAAAGCCATAGCTCCTTCTTTCTTGGATATTTGGAACTTTATGATGTGAAATGAGCTTTTAGCCCAGAAATGTTCAAGCACACAAAGCAACAGGATGAGTATGACTGACTGGGTATCTTCTTTTTTTAATTTCCACTCAAAGAAAAAGTCATTTAATAGCATAAACATTGATAGCATGCAGCTATTAATTATTGGTTTAAAAAATGTTTCCTTCTTTTTTGAGGGAAACTTGAATAAGGTGAAATGCACAACTTAGTTGTATTATTTATTTATTTATTTTTTTAATTAAATACAACGTGCCTGCAGCTCCAGTATTAAAAGAGAAGCAGTCTGAAGCCTCCGCCACCGTTGAACGACCGGTCCCAGAGCTGGTTCAGTGTAATGGCATTAGAGGAGCAAGCCGACACCCGGAGCTCGCGCTCATATAAACAATGCGCCCCGGACTCCAGAGTCCGCGCAATGCGCGC
The DNA here is from genome assembly GCF_902148845.1 of Salarias fasciatus. NCBI lineage: Eukaryota > Metazoa > Chordata > Actinopteri > Blenniiformes > Blenniidae > Salarias > Salarias fasciatus. The sequence continues at coordinate 8,279,495 of NC_043756.1, read as the reverse complement.
GCCCGCGCCTCTCTGCACCCGCACCGATCAGAACAAAGAGGCGCCGGGGACGCGCTCGACGCTACACACACATACATACAAACACACACACGCACACGTAAATTCACACACACGCACAAGCTGAAGCTTGGACAAGATACAGGACGATTACTTTACGTTTATCTCTCCTCAATGAAGCGACAGTAGCTATCAGTCGATGCTGAATTAAGTTTAAATCGATTAAACAATGACAGCGTGAATAAAAAAAACCAAGAAAAAAAATTAAAAAGTCACTTACAGCAAAAACACAGAAAACCTAAAAATAAATCCAGGATAGAAGAGAGTTCAACTCAGCAGATAACATGTCGAGTTTTCTAATATGGATAAAATACGCGAAGTAACCACCAATAACGAGATCATGCAAAAGTCAATGTATTTATAAAGGCATCCTCATATCATTATTGTTATTATTATTATTATTATTATTATTATTATTATTATTATTATTATTATCATTATTATTATTATTAAAACTGCAATACATAGGTGGATAGCGTGCATATGTTTAAAAAAATAAAGAACGTTATTTGCATTTTTATATAAATTAATTAAAAATATATAAATTCATAACAAATTCATAAAACGTATTTTTTGGGAGTAATCTCACCTCTGAAAATTCCAGAATTGTCCTTTTACATCATATCTGTCACTTTCTTTAAGAAACTCTAAATTGTAGAAAAACTATTAATTTACGTTCTTTCTTAAAGCTCCAATTCACTTTGTGAACAATGATAAATCATACATTATTTAAAAATGACAGGAATCGATAATACAATAATAATTAACGACCAAAAAAATACACGCTAAACCAAATACCAGTGGGCATTCAAAGCATTTATAAATTGCCCTGACAATTTTGCTGGCTGAATTAAACTAACAGCGCGTGTCAGTAATTTCATTCTGATATATCTAATCCTTGAAATGATAATCCCTGACCGGCCGATCTGAAATCAATGCACTTTCACCAGCTCGGTATTATCCCATGATAATAACAAAAACAAACACGTAACGAGGCGAGGGAAACCCCGCTGCGCAAAAGCATATCCTCAGAAAGCTATTAATCTTCTCAATGTAGTTGTTCACCCTGAAAACCGAGATAAAGAACCACAGGAAATGTTTACTTTTCTTGAGCTGTTCTTTTGAAGTGCCTGTACAATGAAGAAAACTTAAAAAAAAATACTTTGACCAGACGTCTTCACTGTGCTCATTAAAACAGAATTTTCATTGTTTGAGCTTTTTTTTTAATTCATAAAAACTTTAATACCAACTCATTTTAGCCAATTAAAAATCCATTTAAAATAAAAATAAAGTTATTATTAGTTCTAAGTGGTAAAAATTTAATGGGACTTAGTGTGAAAATTTTAAAAAGGAATTTTAAAAACTTAGTATCAATAATCCCAATTAAACAGAAACAGGTGCTTTGAGCTTTCTCAACAAAGACAGCAGAGTATTTTATGTTATGTGGGTGGTATTTTAAATAAATAACTTTAAAAAGAGCCTTATGAGGAAAATATACCACTTTCTTTTTATATGAATAGTAAATGAAGACTGAGTTTTATGTGAGTGAGTGAGAGGGGAGACAGAGGAAAAAAGATCAATGCAGAGAACAAAACCAAAGAAATAAAACTGTTTGATTTACCTTCTTTACTGTTGTTTTGGCTCTTGTTTTTTTCCCAGGGTCCCATGGCCTTGTCATCCTCCGACCCGTCCATCATGGCCTTGTCACTGGGCACGTACCAGGTGGCGTGCTGCTCTGCCATGAGGGTGTCAAGGTCAATAGTGCCCATTGAGCCCTTCCCAGCATCCGGGCTGCAGCTCGCCAGCTCATTGTCTCCGTTCTGTGAGGGACAGTCGCCATTCTTTTTGCCATTCTTCATAGCCAGAGGCTGGTCTTCAGAGATACTGAACTGTTGCCGCTGCAGCTGGATCTGGGCCTGCAGAATCTCCAGAGGATGGATTTCCTCCTGGCCAGAGGTGCTGGATGGGGTTCGTACCTGTTCCACACCAGGCGTGCCCGGGTGGCTGACCCCACTGGCCCCTGTGCCCACACCAGCGTTCAGTCCATAGCTGTCTGGCGTCGAGGTAGTATGATTGTTAATGCCCATGCCTAGGGGCTTCTGTCCATTTATCAGCCCGTGGTCACTCCTCTGCATTTTCGGGGAGGCAGTGATCATGGGGCTGCGATTAGGCTTCGAGGCTGAGGCCCCTCCTGCGTCTGAACTGGAGGACACCTCATCCTCGTTGCCGTAGTGGGTGCTGACATCGTCAGGAAAGTCCACTCTCGGTGAGCTACTGTCAGACTTGGCAGCAACACTTTGAATGCCGCTGTCTAAAGAAGACATAAGGTCAGCCTGGTCCCCCAACATTAGGTCACCTCCTTTTCCCCAAGAGGGTGACTGGAGGTGTTTCTCATGGGGCGTGCCCCCACCCCTCTCCCCAACGCCAGCCGAGGGGGTCTGCTGGCCTGGACTTACAACAGGGTTGCCATTGTCAGAGGAAAAAAAAATTCCAGGGCTCACATGTCCACTGTCTCTTTTTCTCCTCCCTCTCCCTCTCCCACTCCCTGTTGTTGCCTTCCCCTCACTGCACGGGGTAGCGTCCATGTTGTAATTTGGGGAGAGGGCACTGGCTTCCCCCTGCACCGTCTGGCTTTGAACTGCAGGCTTAGAGTTGCTATTCCCGGTGCCAGGCATCTGGCTGTTCTGGGAAGTGCTGCTCTGAAAATATTCAGGACCAGCACTGCCAGTCCCATTAGATGTGCTGCTATTAATGTCCTGCTCTGTCTGACTCAGTTTTCGCTTGCCCTCATTTTGGTTCTTCTTGTTGAACGTTACGTTGAGATTGGGGGCCCCTAGGCTAGCGATCATGTTCTGGCAGGCCGTAGAAAGGGCCGCCAGGCAGCTCTGGCCAAAAACACTGTCTTTAGTGCTGGTTTTGCTGAAATTCCCGAGGGACAGAGCTCCCAGCTTACTAACAGACGACCGCTGGCCTGAGGGGAACTCAGGCTGAGGAGGGTAGCTCCCTGGTGAGGTGCTCACCCCCTGGGGAGCATTGTGGGCAGGCCCCTGTCGGTTAGCCCCCCCATAGGGAAATGTTGGCTGTGCTCCCATTGGAGGTGCAGGGAAGTCAGCTGGCCGCCTCTCTGCTGGTGCGTTTGGATGTCCTGTCCCTGCTCCTGGAGACTGCATTTGTGAGAGGTTGCCCATGTTACCGCCGAACTGCGAGTGCATGCCCGGGGAATGGAGGGTCTGCACATGCCCGTCTCCTGGTATTCTCATGGGCTCCTGCATGCCGATGCCTGGCCTAAACATCATCCCAGGCCCGTTCTGCTGCAACCCTATGTCGTGAGGCCCTGATTCGTTACCCGCTCCACCCATACGCCGGGACATCATCTCCCCCGGCGGGTGGGAGCCCTGAAACCAGTTCTCCTGAGGTACATGAGGATTTTGTCCATCAATGTTGGGCATTCTGCCACCATTCTCTCTGTCAAAGTTAGTCTGTGGCATGTTTCCGACTGGGCCACCATGAGCCATCGGGCCAGGAGGAACATCGCCATGGTGACCCAGCTGCTGCAGACTGGGCTGCCTCATCCTCTGCTGCTGGTTTCGTGAAGCCATCTGTTTTATCATCATGGCTGCGTTTTGGCGCTGCTGCAGAGACTGCTGCTCAGGTCCAGGGTGCTGCAGGGGACCGGGTGCGAAACCTTCATTCACAGGGGGGGTGAATTCTCCAGGAAGTCCAGGGTAGGCAGAGGGGGACAGGTGGTTGTCTATACTGCCACACCAGCCTTCACCACCGTGCGCATTAGGAAAATCAAATCTAGGCCTTTTCGCCATGTTCATATAAGGGGAGTCAAAGTGTTGCAGCCTTTGATTTGGGGGTTGCTGGGAGGGAGGAGGAGCTTGCTGTTGCATATTAAACATGGGGTCCCCATAGGGGTGCAGACCCCTATTTTCCAGTCTGTGAATGGGATATTCAAACTGGTTGTGTTGGCCAGGCATCATGACCCCTCCATCCAGAATGTTAGGGTTAGTAGAGCTGGGCTCAGCCTGAGGGGGTCGGGGGAGGCCAGGGGGGCATGAGTTCTGTCTGGCTATCAAGCCAGCCTGTTGTTGCTGCTGCATGAGAGGATGTCTTGCACTGACCCCCGGCTCCATTCCCACGGGCACCTTCCGGCCGTTTCCAAAACGCTCAAAAAACACTCCATGCTGAGGTTGCTGGGACTGTGGCGGCGGCTGGTGGCCCTTGGAGATGCCTGGCATACCTGGTGTCCGAGGCATGCCGGAGTTCCCCGGGAAATTCCCGCTGGGAACCGGCCTTCCGGGGCCAAAGTGTGGTAACTGAGATTCTGATTCTGATGGGGAAAACACAGGTACGTCAAAATGTCCAGACTGAGGCTCACTGGGGAAGTTATAGTCTAATCCTTCCACAGCTCCCTGGTTTGGCATCCGTCGAGGCTCCAAACCATGAGACTCAGAGGATGATGATGAGGAAGAAGGAAGACCGTGGAAGGATGCTGCTCTGTTGGGTGACTGGTCCAGGGGTAGACAGGGGGCAGGGACGGCATGATTGCCACTAGGAGGCCCGTGGTGTTGGAAGTCAGGCATGTTACTGGAGCGCTGCTGCGGCTGGGGGAAGCCATCCCCTGTCTGTCCCTCAGCAAGAGGATCAAATCCTTCTCCAAAACCCTGCTGTGGTCCCATGCCATTATTGTTGTAGCCCATTAGCCTACCACCATGTAGGCATGATGACCCTGGCTCCGGGCCTCCAAAATTCCCACTGAAATGAGGATGGTGCTGATGGGGGTGAGGTTGATGGCCGTGAGGATGTCCTTGATGAGGTTGCTGGTTGTTAAAAAATCCATGCATCGGTCCTTGCTGCTGCTGCTGCTGCTGCTGGAGTCCTCCACCTGCATGCATGTCTGAGTGTCCACGCGGGTGAAAGCCCCCGTACTGCTCCCCGTTCATGTTCATATTGAGGCCGAGCATTTGCGGCTCACCCAGGGGGGGCATGCCGGGCTCCACGGCTCCCGGCGGGCCTCCGGTGTGGAACCCCGGGCCTTTATAATGGGAGCCCATGTTCAGTCTCTGTTGGTTTATGTTTCTCTCTGACTGGCCAGGGTTTCTGCTATTAATTTGAGAACCAAACTGCTCCAGCCCAAACATACTCCTCTGCAATCAATCCCACATGACGGCCGGTTTGCCAGACATCGGCACACTCTCTATTTTTCCGTCTGTCTCAAAGGGCAAAAAACAGAAAAAAGACAAAAAAAAACAATTGAAACGTCTGTATAACTTTGCTGATTGATATACTGTATCTACTTTAAGTGTCGAAACTCACCAAATAAGTTCTCATTGCTGCAAATATACTGTTTCGCCAACTTCTCCAAGGACGCGAGGATAGACTGTCCATTTACGCACGGAGATTGCGCGTCAATTCCCGTAAAAAAAAGCTCCACGTATATCTTTTAAGACGATTGACAAGAGCCCCAAAAACAGCTAAAAAAAAAAAAAAAACTCGTCCCACTAGTAATGTTTCACACACTGAAGTTTTTCTGTGTGCATTTCTTCGGAGCGAACATGACACACGCTAAAAAAAAAAAAAAAAAAAAAAAAAGAGTTCGCTGACAAATTATAGAGCGCAAAAAGTCTCGCGGAGAGAGCAGGCGATATAAGAGTTTTTTTCTGTTAATTACACGTTATTCCAGTCCGATGTCAAGTGTCCCAGAATGACTTTGTGTATACGGTCCCATGATGAAAATAAAGAGAGAGAAAAATCCAATCGGTGCCTGGCGCTCCCGCTGCTGCTTCGCGTAAAGACAGTCTTTATCAAATCGATTCTGCTCACCGACGTCCTTCAAAATCTCCAAAAAGACTGCAGCCAAAAGTCTCGAGTGATGGAAAGTCCGCAGCCCCGGTTCTGCAGCCGGGGCACCGGAGAACCGAGGCGCCCGTTTACGCGCTCCAGACGCGCGCTTATCCGCACTCCACGTACAGAGAGCGGCTTGACAGCATCCTCCGCCTCCTGCCCGGCGTGCGCTTTCAGAGTCAAAGCGCCGAGGTTATTAAAAGTCCTTTTCCAGTGCGCTTGGTCCCCGGTGCGCGCGTCCCTCCGTTTGCAGAGTGCTGTCTGGTGTGGTCTGAGTGCACTTGGGAGCGATTCACAGATACACTCACACTCCGCTCTACCGCTTGGCGCTGTGTGAGATCAACGCGTCCCGAGGAGCCAGCAACAAGTTTTGCATTTCTGCAGCCACTTCCATCCACGAGGTTTCGTCCAATCACAGCCGCGGAACAAAGCTCGGAAGGCGGGACAAGCGCTGTTAAGGTGGTCCGGAGAGTCAATGAGATTGTAAACTCCTGCGCGTAAATCACATCTCCGAAATGGCTTTCACTTAGAATGTTTTTTCCTAAAAAAACAGGATCGGATTTGAACTGGATGTGATTTTGCAGGTACAAAACATTTTCCCCCAAATAATAAAAGAGTCAGTTTTCACCACTTTCAAACAGATTTGTAGACTACCACAGTTAAAGATGAGAGGGGGGGGGAAAGTGCAACTTCTTCCTCTGGAATGAAAGTGGTTGGAGGTGAATTCTTCACGCTGCTGCTGTTTTGCATGTTGCCTCAGACCTTTTCACCCCCGCAAACTGTCTGCGCAGTGATCTGCTCTGTGATGGTGCAGCATCATGTTTACAACAACATATAACGCAGCAGGGGGGGGGGGGGGGTTAAATGAGCAGGGTTTGTTCCATATAGAGGCGGGTAAAATGTTTCTGGAGAAAGTACTGAGGTCAAAGGATGGATGCTGAATTTCTTCACATGTGTAAGTAACTGCAGATGAACAGTGGCAATCTCAATCCGAAATCTATGCTGAATAATGAAAATTCCCCCCCACACTGGCCTGGGTACAGTAGATTGATTTATAGCTGGTGCTGACTGGGAAATAATGCACACTCAGAAATCCAGCCGAATATACGAGCTGGTATTGATGTGAGGATGAAGGTATGAAGCAGGGTGATGATATGAAGCGCGCGCGGCTCGCGCCTCTATGGCCAAACAGAGTCCCCACAGTCCAGCACGAGAAGGAAACCAGGTCCTTTAAGGGAACATCCGAACTCAATCAAGTGGATCATACTGGACCTCGGTCCTGATGATCGATACAGCTCTCTAAGTATTACAGCCTTCAGAATGGATTTTTTTTTCTTTCCAAAACCAGATTAGGAGAATTTATTTCTGGGGTTAATTAGCTGCAGGCCCACAACTGCCCAGGTTATCTGCGTGAGGTTAAGTGCTGGCGTAATTTAAGATAAAGACTAAAATCATTCACCTTATCGTTGTGTTTATGTGAGTGTGAGACAATGGAAACGCTGTGATAAAGTCGGGACTAACAATGTCTGTGCCCCCAGCTGATGCCCTTTCATAAATCAGTAAGAGAAATTGTGTTTTTAATTTTATTCCCTGGTTTTATTTAGGTTTGTGCCTCAGTTAAAATAAAAAAAAATAGTATTTCCAGCTTATTTATTTCTTTTTAAAGACGTTTGTTTTCCTATATTTCTGTGCGTATATTGAACACTGTACTTTCTTGCATTATACCACTTAACATAACAGAAGAGAAAGAAAACGCACATTTCCAAGAAGATTTCTCACGACTTGCATTGAAATCAGCAAAACTGGTGAGATTTAAGAGGACTGTAATTATTTGAAATGAAGGGAACATGCGGGGAAAGTGAATAAGATGTGGATGTTTTCTTTGGTGAAACTAGTACACCATATAATCCTCTTTTTTTTTTTCTCCCGACATGGCAGACAGAGAGAGGCCTTCTTACCAAACAGACACAGTGCCACCTAGCGGCGGGCGGCAGGCAGGCAGCAGGGGGTTCAAAGCTCAAGACACCAGACAGTTTGCACAACATTTCACACAGTGGGGAATAACTGAATTCACTGCTTCAAAAAAAAAAAAGTGAAAACGAACTGAACGAGGTATACGTATATGTTTTCCACAATAAATGTCCTCGAGCAACAAAAGTAATGTCAACGCTGAGTTTTAGAAGGCTTTCCTGTGCTGTGGAAGCATGTGCCGTCAGGAATTAAACGCCTTGTGATCCACGCTCCGGCAGACAGTACGCCCCGGAAAAGGCCGCATACGTCAGGACTGCGTCTGGAAGCAGGTCGGGACAAGGCACTGAAATGCACAGGCAAGGAGTGTGTGTGTGTGTGTGTGTGTGTGTGTGTGTGTGTGTGTGTGTGTGTGTGTGTGTGTGTGTGTGTGTGTGTGTGTGTGTGTGTGTGTGTGTGTGTGTGTGCAATCACACTCCTCGCAGCAGAGAGGACAGCGGCTGTGTGTTCCAGGAGACGAGGAGTGATAGCTGCCGCTACGGTGAAGAATGTGGAGATGTGCTCAAAAACAACCTATAAATGCTGATGCAGCATCATAGGACCAGACAAACACCTGAAGTCCTTCAAGAAAACCAGGATTCATTTTCTCAAGTGATGCAGGTCAGCTGGAATACAAATAAATATTCTGTGGCTGAAAAAAGCAGACAAAATAAAAGATGTGACTGTAATACTAATAACCCTGTGATCCAGTTCCTGTTCCTCTGTCTTCACTGTCCTCTCAAACGGAGGAAGACAAGTTAAGTATGACAAACTGATGGCACGGTCTCTTTCCTCTGGAGTCCCCAGTGATGATAAATGCAGCCCAGAGCTGCTGCTGATGCTGCCGAGGCGACTCCATGACAATGGACGGTCTGCAGGCTTTTCAGGCGCTGTCACAATACCACTCGTCTCGGCGGTGATTTAGGACTCAATTTGTCTCAATATTTTACTGGAGAGGACAAGATAGCAGAAGTGGGTGCCCTCCTCTCCCCTTAATTCATGGTGTTAAGCTTTTCCGTAGCTCGACGTGTATTGCTGTGGGGGGGGGGTTCGCCCAAAGAGACAGTTCCTTCCTTCGCCCGGGGTCCGGCGTCCTGTGCGGCTCAGGCCTCTATGGGCCTGTCAGTCAGCCCGGCCATCACAGCTCCCTGGGTCAGGGCAGGTTAAGCAGCATCTGTCATCCAGAGAGGCACCATTGTATTAGGAGGGGGGGGGGGGGGGGGGGGGGGGGGGGGGATGCGACAGACACCCCCCCACGCATGGCTTGGCTCCGCACCTCTCTCAGAACAACAGGAAGGACTCAGGAGAATCTCCGCGGCTAAACTTGACCCGAGCCTGGAGGAAGATGAGGAAACGCTCGTGACATCAGTGCCAGCCCGAGCCGGCCAGAAATAACTTTCCTTTCCAAGAAAACCTGCGGCCCCCCGAGCCGATCTGGCCCCATGGGGGGGTCACATACACAAACACGGTAGGTGTGGGCCAAACTGTGAGTTTAATCTTCGCCGTGCCACTTCCTCCAAAAACACAATTTCTCACCCCAGTGTGTTGTCTCGTGGCAGGAAATGCAGCCATGTGGTGCACAAACACTTTCTAAAAACCTTTTTTTTTTTCCAGACACGGCCGCCTATACAGTTCATTTGGGCAGATTTAAAGATACTGTGAATTCCGCTTGTGCATCAAAGCAAAATAAAGCGTCCGTCAGAGAGACTTCAGCTCCAAATGCAGAGAATTTCTTTGGTAAAATGCCCGGATGTCCTGCTGTGTGGAGTCACGAGCCTCTCTTAAGAGCTTCATTTCTCCTCTTCATCTGTTGCCGTATCTATTTAAACGACAGGGGCTCACTCCTGACATGTCCCTTCATCTTCTCTGCGAGCGAGACACATGGATGGATGGATGCATGCCTGCTGCAGACTGCAGCGAGCTGCCACTTACCAGGAGGTGTGTGGGCGAGTCTGCCCATCTCCTCTTTTAGAAACAGCATTATTTGCTCATTCCACAGCAGATATGACTGGTTTCCTTGCAGCAGCAGGCCCATGTGACCATTACTCCACAAACAATAAAAAAAGGACTGCTATCTCAGCCAGCAGACTGAGGGTCTTTTCCTGCTCTTTAGCACCGATTCCGCTGTTATTGTGTGACTCTGGTCCGATCCTCTAAATTGAACACAGACGAGCCAAGAGTTGCATCAAAAAGAGAGAGCTTGTTTTATTGAGAAAAGTTCATCAGAGTGAGCAACTCAAAAACCATAAAGAAAGGGACTGTCTGAGATCTGAGACGAGTCTGATCCACACAGGGGTCGTCAATCAATTTACTGGAGGAGGAACTTCATTTAATAAAAACTGCTTGAAATGAATGAAAGGACGTCACATTGATCTTCTAAACTCTCCGGATAATCATGTAAATCTGTATTTTTTTACTTTCACCACTAATGATTCTGAACGATTGAGGAGAAAACCTACAGACATAAACACAGCTCATCTTCCTTCCTATAGCAAACTTATGATCGAGGGATAAACAAGAAAGTAACAACAAGCAACCTACAAAGAAAAGTACAGGATCAGATACGATGACCCTCTACGGCAGGCTGCACGTCTGGCTTAAATGCGCTTAAAAGGTCAATTTCGAAACTGCAGAAATTAAACCTAAAGCAATGTCAAACTGAATTTAAAGAAAAAACATGTTTTTTAATAAAGGGAAAGTTTGTATTTCAGTTGCTGCGGTGGATTTGTGGCTGGGTGATGAACTGAAACTATGCACAAAGATACATCTATTTACAAAAAGAAATGGTGGAGAGTTATATGGTCTAGGATGGGTTTTATAAAGGATGACTTTGTCTGTTGGTTTAATTATTTTTGTAAAACACTGAGTGGATACTAGGATTGTAAATAACTTGAGGAACGTATCCATTTAACTTGGGTCATAAATAAACTGGCAAAAGTTGTTTTATGTTTATATCTGATTATCAACTGATTTAAGAAACAGTTTGATTTACTATTAGATAAGTTACAAAGTGGTAGGGTCATAAGTTTTGCTTGTTTTGGCTCCTTTTTGGACACTTTTGTTTTTATTTGTGGTATGTTTTAACTTTTTTTTCCTGAAACAAACTCACTCATTCAAAGGGTTTAACTGAAGGACATTTTTTGGCTCATTTCTATGATTAAATAAATGAAACAGCAGATCTGTGTGGATCGATCCCCTGTGAGCCGAGTCGGACCAAAACACTCAAATTTCCCCGACATCCACACAGACGACGTGAAACTTATTTTCCAGACCAGATTTATTGATACATACAATATATAGACTGAATAAGACACAGAAAGGTCTACAGAGAGAAGAAGGCACAATAGATCATACATTCACTACGATGACCCCTGATTTCCAAAAGCTGATCCGACCCTTTAAAAAGCAAGAAACAGAGGATTTCATAAATTACAATGAGACTGCAGATTTGCGTTGCGATTTATTTCTTTAATATTGCGATAAATAAAGTGTTGATTCAAGTTTTTCTTTAAATTCATTTGGTTTCTTCTAAACGGACAAGGCTTACATTACAGACCAATTGTTTCATTCCTTGTGGCCTCTGAGTAGAAGCCAACAAAGACACTTAACCTGAAATAAAACGGACCAGATATCATAGACACGTTATCATACTGAGAGAGAACTGCGTTACTTTCCAGAGACGGAGGCAAAACATGGAAAGAGGACGTCAACTGTTTTGGAGCAACATAATCAAATCTATCGTTGTGTTTGTATGTATTGTTTACCTGAGAAGATGCTGCCTCAGACAACCACACAATAAATTTTCCTATATAAATATACCATTTCCTGCTACCCCTAACCCATGTAAACACAAGAGAAACGCATTGACACTCTTTGGATAATCCATTACTGAAGAACTGATCACATTCCCCACTTAGATCTATAGAAAATAAACATCTTTTGAATCAAGAAGAATTTCATTACAGAGCAAGATATCGAAAAGGAAAATCCTAAAAACAGACCACGAAATCCTGTTGTGCGATTTAAGACGGTGAGATTTCACGAGAACACACAAAAAAAAACTCTTGTCAGTCGAGATCCGGTGAGTAAACTGCGTGTAAAGTCTGCAGAATTGTAACGCGAGTGATATTTAACACTATGGGGCGAGGAGGCCGGCGCGCCGCAGATCTGAGAGTGAGGAGTCAGCGCCGCCGCCGGTCGGTCCGAGGCAGACCTGGGACCGGCACACTGTCGGCTGTGGCAGGAATTGCACTTGCTGAGGTTGAAACAAAAGGACTCGCATGCAGCTCCAAAACACGAACAACAACAACAAAAATAAAGTAATTGCAAACAACTTTGCTCAATTAAGCCTTGTCTGCTACGATATACTCCTAACAAGCAGCAGCTAACGGCTAATGCTAACCCTTAGGCGTCAGGGAGGTAGCTGGCAGCGGAGGCACTGCAGGCGTCGTGGTTCTGTGGGAGGGGGGGGGGTCCAGAGGTGAAGGCGAGCTGCTGGTGCCGACGGGACACCGATAAGGCGATTATGAAGGTGTAAACATGGCTGAGGCGAAGCGGGAAACGTTTACCTTGCAGAACCAGATGAGGGAGACGGGGGCCTGTGGGGGGGGGGGGGGGGGGGGGGGGGGGGGGGGGGGGGGGGGGGGGCTGCGGTACAGTTTGGCTTGTGACAGAGGCTGGAGGGGTGTAGCACCATCTGCGGCTGTTTTTCAGTGCACTTCTTCCTCTAGGGACATCTGTTGGGGGGGTGAACGCTGCGTGTAACGTGTGAATGTCTTGAGAACGGCGAGCGGAGGGGGAAGGGGGGGGGGGGGGATCAGTGAGGGCTGTAAACACGTCCAAAGTAACGTCCTTCAGCGGAACGAGCCTGCATGGATCTGCCCAGGTGGGGCTTCAGAAAGATCAGTCAGCACAAAGGTATCTACACCTGCGAGTGCGGGTTCGCCTGAAGAGTGACTTCACCTGTTTACGCTCGCCGTGCGCAACGTATGTGTCACACGTGAGCCTGTGTGGGTTTCTGCTAAGTCTCTCTGGGAGCGAGAGTGAATACCTGTACGGGCATGAGACTGTCAGTGTTAATAAGATGCAGTGCTTTGGGTGGGGGGGGCGATGGGAGGAGGATTACCACGGGCCGAGGCGCCCGGGGTGTTGGTAATCACTTAATAGAGGCTGTGGCAGGAAGAAACACGAGGATGACAAACAGGCTCATGCCAGGGAATGCTAACCGCCGAGCAAAAACCGAGGGGGAGACAATGGGGGTCACCGGGGGGGGGGCGTCGCCTCGAGAGGAATGTTTCTGAGGATACCGTAACAATAGGAATCTAAAATTTACAGTGGAACCTTTTGGTCCAAAACCGGCCGCAGTGGAAAGAAGCCGAAGAATCTGCTGATGTACAAAAAAAAAATGAAGTCGCTGCGCCGTTGGGAACGGCTTGGTCTTGATAACATGACGCCCGAAAAGCGACCCCGTCTGAGCTGGCTTCTAGAGAACGAGTGCTGGCTGGGTTGTGTGTCTACGATCTGCTTTAGTGGTGTGGGGCGGCCGTGTTCCCTCCTCCACAGCCGGCCGGGTTGGGGTGAAAGGGGGCACCGGAGGAGCCCTCGGAGCTGCTGGTTCATTTGTCTGAAGCGCTGGTTCCTCGAACGTCACCTTTCACGCGAAGCTGTAGGGGGAAAAAATTAAAGAAAGAGAATTAATGCCGGCTGGGCTGAGAGGAAACCTGCATCTGCTGAGATGCACAAAGGGTTGCGACTTATTTCTGTTCATTAAACATGACTTAAGGTTTTACCTCCAGCTTTACAAAAATCTGTCTGCAAACTCAACTCTTCAGTTCCTTCAAGAATATAAAAAAAAAAAGGCTCCTTATCAAACCCCCTGTTTGTCTTGAAGGTAGATAAAAGCATCACTTTCAAATTCTCCCAACCTGAGGCTGATGGCTTTGGAAAGTCAATTAGTGTGAGAATCTGATAGCCGCACACCTTAATGGAACGGTTCAAACTAACACTGGCTCTAAACAGAGGAATAGGCCGATCTGATGAAATGGCACAAGGATTCACCCTCCCACTTCTTCATCCCCCCCCCCACCCCCCCACCCTCCCCACACCCTCCTTCCCCCCCTCAATCACAGCACAGACTCCTTCTCAACTGCAGAATTCCATTTGTATGTTAATGAGGGGGAAAAGGAGCCATCTTGAAGCAAACTACCACACCAGCCCCCCCCCCCCCCCCCCCCCCCCCCCCCTCTCAGCCCCCCCACCCTCCCTCCATCTACACCAAACGCATCCCACCAAAATACAGACAACACTGCTGCTTTCATGTCCCGTTTCTCCTCCACCTGGTGTGAAACCGGAGCGACTGTATGCAGTTTGTGGTGAAGCGTCCGGCCGCCGGCCCGCCGGACCCTCCAGCTCGGGGGTCCGGGCCTCGCCGGCCTCCTTTGATGGCGCCCGGCCTGTTTACCGACTCCAAAAGGGAAAATGGGAAACACATGGCGGGATTGGGCGAGATGTGAGGGGAGAGAGGCGGCGCAGAAAATGCTGGATGATGGGAGCGGGCCAGGAATGTCTGAGGCCGGCCCGCTCCGGCCGGTGCAGCTCGGATTCCTCCCCGGCTCTCCTTGTACGGCCAAAAACCTCCCGAAGACGGAGGCGTGGAGCCGCTCCAAGACCAAAGCGGCGGGCCGCTCTGACAGAGTGTGTGAGTCACACGGTGAAACACGCCTGTTTACATGTGGACTGTCTGTCTTCTGCTGCAGACGGACCTTCTGTCAGGAGTTTGCATGTCCTCCCTGAGGTGCGTGGGTAAAAACCTGTATCCGAGGCTAATCTCGACATGCGGCTGACATTTACAGCAGATTTTCATTCAGTGAAACACCTTAAACCCACACACACACACACACGTCGTATTTCAGGTGTTAAGTGATTAATTACTTCGGAGCGAGCTTTAGAGTCACGTGTCAAACCGAATACATAAAGACACCGTGGACTGGAACCCCTCTCACATCACCGAAAACCAGCGTGCAGGTCACAGGCGTGAGGCAGCAGAGAGGGTTTTCCACTGAGACGGGCTCGCGGCTGTCAGCTGAGCCGCGCGCTGCACAAAGAAAGCACGACACAACTCGCAATTTAACAATCGGAGATGCCGGGATTCCTCCAGAATGCTTTCAGTGTGAAGCAACGCCGGCTGGAAAAGCTCAGCTGAAAAGATTTACAACCTAAAAAGAAGCTTTTATGAGAATAAACTGAGGTAAGACTGATGAGTGAAAGTACAAACTGCGAAGGGTAAAGAAGATCCTCCCTGATATCGAGATGTGTCGTGGATCAGCGTCAGTAAAGCCGGTGAACCCTCGCTGGGACAGTGGAAAACCCTCTCAGAGACCGGACCCAAACAGAAATAACTTCAACAACAACCTCGAGACTCATACCGCGTCAGGCTACTTCTCTGCAGCCTTGGTACCTCGAACAGAACCATTCTCTCGTATCTGGTCGAAAATAAAGTACAGGAGGTCACTGGCTGAGGGAGCAGAAGCATGTGCAGACTGGAAAATTTCCCTCCAGCTGTTACACAACGTGCATGAAGGTGTTAACATCTGGACTTCAAAAGAGAAAAGAAATTCAAGCTACACTGTGAAACTCTGCTGAAAGTCAGTGAATCAGATTTAATCTGGATGCAAATTATCTTTAGAGGAATTTACTGAATCTAATATTTTTTTCTGCTTCTAAAAATGAAGAAATAAATCTAAAGGGCTGATGTTCTCTGGGTCGTTTCAGTGACCTCACCTGGTCGAGCTCGGCTTGCGTCTCCGCCTCCATCCGTCGGATGTCCTCCATCGTCAGGTCCACCCACTTGTCGATCCAGCAGAAGAGCTGGCGGTGGAAGTTAGTGAAGATCCTCTTCTCTTGCTGGAGAGCAGAGAGCAGGCCTCCATTAGCACCGGCTGGCAATTTTAAATCTTCCCCACGATCAAGATCTTTCAGTTCAGGGGTCACAGGCTACACTGCTGTCCCATGACTGAACTGTTTCAGCATGCGTGCAGCTTGAAGCCGGTCCAGCCGTCTGTGCGGACGCGTGTCGGTCTAACCTCATGAATGAAGCTCTCCACTCGGGTCTGCAGGCCCCACCACTTGAACTTCACCGTCACCAGTTTGTAGGCGCACATCTTTGGGCAATCAGCATTACTAACAAGCTCTTGCTGTTGGGAGAAGGAAACAAAAAAAAGGAGACAAAAGACACAACCTGTCATTTTCTGAAGCGCAGAATCGGAATAAATAACCCATCAAAAAAGTTGATAGAAACTTTCCAATGATAGAAAAGAAATTGTAAAAACAGCAGAAGGCTGAGAGAATATTATTTCAGACTCGTCTTGGATGTGCTCAAAAGGTAGAGCTCATTAATACATAATGTTTTGGGTGGGGAGCGCGCTAAAATAATTATCAATATGAAGATGTGCCGTGCACAGATGAAAGTGCCCTAATCTGCAACACACTTTCTAAATCCATGGGCTGCTTGCTCTCTGCCTCCTGTGAAGAGAAGAAGAAAAGGAAGAGGGGGTTGGGGCACAGCAAAGTGGATAAACTCCAGATGAAGGGACCATTTCTCTGCCTCCGCCCTGACAGCGACACCGTTCCCGAAAGGCATGCCTTTGTGGCCACAGAAGGCAGATAAAACGGCGTTTCGCGGAGCGATAAGGGCGCCGCGGTGCAAAGCCGGTTACATTATTAACACCGAGGACCTGCTCGCCCCCAGAACACACACACTCTCCCTCCGAGAACACCTGTTTAATTAATCACTCCATTCTGGCGCCGCGTTCCGCCAGAAAATGCCACAGACCCGCCTCAATCACCCTCATCCCGCTGCCGTTTGATGCCTGCGATCATGGAGGAGCGCGCGAGAAAGAGAGAGAGAGCGAGAGAGAGCGAGAGAGGGGGAAATGAGAAACATTTCTAAATTTGCAGTGGGTTTAGAAAAGTTGTCATCGCTAAAGGAGAACTTCACATGAAACGGATTCGACATCAAAACACTTACGGTGACATTTCTTCTCTCCCTCTCTGTGCCCCACTCAAAGGAGCAGAAGTTTTCAGAAATACAAAGGGTACCGATATGCAAGCATGTGTGCATGCAGAGATAGACAAGAGTTTTATTGCTCTGAGAAGCTGGCAGAAATTGTGCCTCTGTTGTCACATAACTACTTTTTTTTTTTTTTTCTTCCCTCCACCTTTTCAAAAACAGCCTTTTTCCGTGTCCACAGCGGACGGGAAAGTGATCTAATTAAAAACACAAAATAGAAGTTGTGCTTCTTTATTCATACTTTTTAAAGCTGTTTGGCTGCCTTTGTTCTGCGGAAAAAAAAAATTCTTGAAGCGGGAGAAAAGTTTCCCATGGTGAACTCCGAGGGCCCCACAGTGGAGCAGAGAGCCTCCGACGGGGAGCAGGACCCGTTTGTGAGGCGGCGGCTAAGAAAACTCCCCACAAAGTTTCTCTGCGTGACTTACTTCTAATTGACTTTTCACCTTTTATTAAGACACATCAGTCGCTCTGCAGAGCTGCTGTTTGTGTAAAGTACAGTCCATTGTCAGAGACCAAAACCTGGTTTTGGATCTGCTGATCTGAGGCAACGTGTCGCACCAACCTGAGGCTCCTGCAGCTCTGCGCTTCATCGCTACATGGAGTCCAGTTGTGTGATATTTGGATATTTTTGTTCCCATCCTACTGCTCTGGGTCTTAGCTTGTCTCTATCGCCAAAACTGACAAGTCAATGTGTGTGTGTGTTTTTTTTTTAATTAATTCAAACAGTGTTCAGGTTTTCAGCTAGTCAGACACAAACATCAACCGAGCTTTCAACACATTTAACATGTTTTTATTGAACAAGAATTTTTTTTTAAGTCTCCAACAGAAACCGAAATGGAAAGTGAATAATGAGAGCAATGAGGAAGCGTCATATCGAGAAAAAGTGTTTAAGTATCAGAAGCAGGTTGTTGTGTTACTTTTTAATCAACTACAGGTTAAATTATGTTTTTTTTTTTTATTTGGAATTAATTACTCAGAATTCAACAAAGGTAAATCCTTTGCATTTACATGGGGACAGTAATTCCAAATTGAGGTTTATATGCAAAACATTTATTTGCCTTTATCTAATTCTGCATAAGATCTGGGGGTTGTGAAGGGTTCTGATTGGACGAGGTGAAGTGACATATTTATGTCTACCGGAAGTAAACAAACTGTGTTCTATGTCTTTTTCTTTTTTTCTCTATTAACTTTGACGCCAGAGCTTTAAAAGGTCCACATCTTTATGCTTCCCTCCATTATATCCATTTCTTCTGAGGCCGTCATTAAATAAATCGTCTCAGCTCGAGTCCAACGCCTGCTCCAGGCGGCCATCTTGGAATACGTGCTTCATCGCGACAGGACAAATCAGCGAGGATGAGCAGAACAACCGGAATTAAAGTGCAATGAACGTACACATGACTTTGAAATTCTAATATACCTTAAACTTAATTCAAAATTAACCTTAATTCAGAATCATTTTCAATATTTTCAAAGCAGATCTAATTTTATTCAGAATTAAAACTCATGTAAACTCGGTCAATGTGGATTATAATCCAGCCTGGAAGCTCATCCTTGGGACACTTAGAAAGCGCCTGCTGACCAGAGCTGCTCATTCTTCTAGAATGTCTACATCTGTTTGACGTTTGCATCTGCTGGGTTTTACTGAACACCCTAAAAAATTAGCAATTTACTTGTTAAAATTGTGGTTTACAACAAAGTGTGAGAAACTGCATGTAAATACACCCGGTGCCATCATTAAAGAAGCAAAACGTGTGGATGAACAGTGATCTGCAGCAGCAGCTCCAGGGCGGCGTTACCTTCCAGATGGGTGAAAGAGGTCCTCTGCCCGTCTTCACCGACTTGAACAGGGCGGGATCCTCTTCCATCTTGTAGTCCTACAGTGAGGAAAATAATAAATAAAGAGATAAATACAGGTTACATTAGCACAATACACAACTGTGTCGAGCTAAACCAGCTGTTGCTTGATTAAAAACAGTGACAAACGACATTTTATTCAAAACAATAAGCATCATAGACTTAGTGGTAGATTTCAAACTTCTCAAACGTGGTGAGATTTTCTTTAAAATGCTTTGCAATATATATTTAAAAAAGACATATGATAAAATAGCACACAAGACAAATTTTAATTTTGATAAGAATTTAAAAAATCTTAAATATTGTAACAAGATGAATAAAAAACAACCCCTCTATGATACAGACAATAAGATTTAACTGAATTTTTCATTTCTATACCCTGTTTTCCTGAGAAATCTATTCATCAAGTAAACAAAGCACAGTCAATCATTGACAATTAAATGCCAGAAAGCTGAGAAGCCATCAACTCAAAAGAAGTAAAGCAGGACCAGAGCACGTATCACACCAAACAACTCCTTCTGCATTAAACACATAGAAAAGAAAAAGAAATACTTGATCAATCCCAGAAGGAAACTCTTAAAATACGTTTCACACCAACAGCCAACCCGAGTTCAGATCCTAAATAAACGCGCTTCAACCCTTCCCTCCTCCCTCCGCGGCGTGCGGGCTGTGACGCCATCGGTGAGGTAGTCGCCGTCCCTCTAACAAGCCGATAAATCTCCTTTTCCCCACGGATCACTGAAAGCTCCTGTTCTCTGCGTCTTGCCAGTTCAGCGTCATTTTTGATCAACTTAACACAATCTGCTTAGACGACAGCGGCAGGCTCCGCCCGACCAGCGCCGTTCATACAGTCACATCCTGCTAAACCCATTTCAGTGGCCTAATCACTTCTGCCCCATTACACTGGAGCATTCTGCTTCTGCGTGCGAGGAAAAACAGAGGGATCCTGAGCTCACGGGCCCAGCGTGAGCACATGACAGAGTTGACTCCATAACACAGGCGAGGAAAATAATAATACAAATAAATGAAATGGCTTTCAAATTATCTGCAGCTCAAGGGTCCAACAATTTTAAATAAATCATGATGCGCCTGCAGCTAAAAGCTACTTTTTCAGGGCTACTGGCCAACAGGAGGGTTCCAAACGTGTGGAAAGAAATGAAAACGCACTCTTACACAACCCTACACACACACACACACGCAATAATTTGGATGTTTTAATGCTGAGCGCTCCATCACGATAACAATACGCTGTGCAGCAGTAATGAGGTCTGTGAATCGATGTGCCGCGCTACACAAAAAGAAGCTACTCC
Organism: Salarias fasciatus; assembly: GCF_902148845.1. Taxonomy (NCBI): domain Eukaryota; kingdom Metazoa; phylum Chordata; class Actinopteri; order Blenniiformes; family Blenniidae; genus Salarias; species Salarias fasciatus. The sequence continues at coordinate 8,259,350 of NC_043756.1, read as the reverse complement.
TCAAGTGAAGGAGTGTGTGCTCCAGTGCGAGTGTGTGTGTGTGTGTGTGTGTGTGTGTGTGTGTTTGTGGAGTTCCGGTACACGCAGCAGTGTGCGCCTTAATTACACTAACAAACTCATCTGTGCTGGCGGTACGCCCCAGGCCCTGCAGTCATGCCTGAGGCTGAGGGCTGATAGGGCCCTCAGACACAACACACTCCTCCAGCAAGGCAAACACGTCCGCCTCGTTAACTACCTACCACAAACAAACATGTACACACACACACACACAAACCAACGCTGCTCAGCCAAATAGCCACACACACACACACACACACACACACACACACACTCGCACAGACACACACACAGGGAGCCACACTGAAATGAGGCAATGCGATGTCAAATAACAGCAATGATGTGTAACATCTTCAAATAAGATTTCAGGGGAGTCCAGATGGAGCGCTAAAAACTCACATTTATATTTTGAAATGTTATCAAGGCCATCTTTGGATTCATTCTTAAAGTTGCCAACACTTTTCAAAAACAGCTCAAGCCTAAATCAGCATTTCACTCATTAATGAGTTATTTTCAAGCAAAAACTAAGAATTTCTTCAAACTTCATATTTGACATTGTGTCAAACATTGTGGAATCTTTTCACACTTGATTAATCCAAAAGCATTTAATATAAATGATACAAACTAAATAGAAACAATTGATAATAAATAAAAGCCACTGGAATCAAGAGTCCAGAATATAAATATAATAATAAAAATAATATGTAATCCTGCAGCTTTGCAGGAACTTGAGCGCATTCTCTGATTTATAACATACTGTATATAATGATGTTACCAAAGTTCAAGCTCAAAACCTTTACCATGAGTTCAATATTTGATCGTCTGATGATGAATTCTGATTTTAAAGCACATAAATACTCTTTACAAATCATTAAATGTAATATAAAATGTTTAATATTTTAAAGCATCTGTTTGCAGCTTGATTTGGCCCTGAAGTGTGATATTTCAATACTCAAACCACATCTGTTATTGTTATCTGGCAAAGTGTTTTTGTGGTTTTATCTATAACGCCCCTGGTGGTGAAATTACATCATTTTTGGTGTAAATTCTAATCAATCTGCATCTTTCAGCGAAATTTTAGAAAAAAAGAATTTGTGGTTTCAGATCATTTGTGATGGCGGAGCAGGGGCCACCGCTGGAGGCCCTCAGCAGAAGGAATATCAAGAGGTCTGCACTGCGCAACATGTTTTTGGGTTGTCTTCCAGTGAATCCACAGACGGCTTTATTTTAAGCATGATGCCTGTTCAGAAATTATGAGCTGCAACATAAATACCGATCATCACTAAGTACTGATTACTTCCCAACACAAATGATAAACTTAATCTGCAATTCTGCACTTGATTGATTTTGTTTCTTCTTCCAATTTTCTTCTCAAACTTCACTTTAAGAATATCCTAAAAATCTCAAGAGATTTCCAGGCGGTAAAACAAAAACAAAATGCTGCGTTGTTTTAGCATTTGTCCACACGGGGGCGTCGGGTTAAACATTTTTATTTTGCACTTGAAACAATTTTTGAACTTACAGAAGCAGACACTTGACTTCTGTCTGCGATGTCGATTGGCACAACAGCAACATTCTTCCATGTTTCACTGTCTAGATTGTGCACCTGTACAAACAAAAGCACATTGTTCAACCCATAAAACCTCAGACTCACTGCTCACTGGGTATTTTCTTCTTCTGGGGTGGGAAAACTCACATTTTCTGCGTTGCCAAGGTCTGGTTTGTGCCAAGTCTCAATTTTAATGAAGAAATTGTCTTTCATGTACTCATTCTGGAAGAAGGAGAAATTTAGAAGAAAAAAAAAAAACTTTGAACATCTAAATCTATTATTTAGAAAGAACACAAATGAAATCCATTTAAAGGATATTTACCGTCACAACTGGACCAAGATTAGGCGTGAGGAGAAAATCAGGTGAAATAAAGAGAAAATGTTAGTGTGATGCCAGAAACACAACCAGATATTATAACGGGGAACGTGAAGAGTAATACAGCAGACTCACTGGTTCTGCAGTACGGATACGCATTCCAAGCTTTCTCATGAAATACCAGAGAGTCTTTAGGAGATAAGCGGTCGATCCAGCCTGGGACTTTGCTGTGAGGTGGAGGAAGGTGAAGAAATGAAGGGAAGAAGACATGAATTCAGTTCTCAGTGATTCTAATGGGAAGATTGTGCAGGACCAACAACTGCACTTCACAAGAAGGACAACACTGCCACTCCCTGGTAGCACTCCGCCATTACACTTTAAGGACTTTACAGTTCCATGAGACAAGCAAACCAATTTAAATAGAAGAAAATAAGACTCTGCAGGTACCTCTTGAGGTGGTAGATTTTGTGTGTGTACTGTCCTTTCACTCCATTCTCTTCGTAGGGCTCGTTCTTCAGCACCTCGATGCCGTCGCCACCTCCCGTCTCGTTCTTACTGGCCTCAGCCACAGAAAACAGTTGCCCCACTTGATACTGTAACACAAATAACGGCACATAAACGCATGCGAGCACAGAGAGAAACGAGCACATTTTATCTCGACGCATTTGGACTATGAACCTTACTGCTGCTCGAAGCAGCTTTTTTCTGCTATTTTTGTATCTTATCTTTGTTGTGTTTGAGTATAACGTTCCTGATAAAAACCCATGAATACAATTGAGAATGTTTCTGCATGTTCTACCAGGAGCTTCTCCATGTAATGACACAAAGACGTTTCCTCCAGACTTTTTTTCCCTCTAGTAAACTAGTTATTCTTCTGATTTATTCACCTAAATCCATCCTGGTGCCTCATGTCTATTAGACAGTGCCAGTGTCTCCAAACTACACGCCACAGCACTACTGTCTATTAAATTCTTTCCTTTCAGTTGTGTTGCTATCCTTGTATCACACATCAACCCTGACACTCGTTTCAACCCACTTCATCCTTTTTCCTTCTTCTCGCAGCTTGAATTATCTCAGTATTTCCTCCCACGTGTGAAGAAACAGGAAGATCCTGGCTCCGGTACAGCAGCACAACGTGCGTTACTTATGTTTCTTTGTGAGCCAACAAACATTTTTCAAGACCTGTTGAGGTCCTTAGGCCAGTCAAACAAAATAAGCATTTTCATAACATGCCAACACCAACTTGCAGAACTCCAGAGTCAAACAAGCTGTGATGTGGAAGTGAAGGTCTGTTTAAAGTCAAGCTGCAGTTTTTCCTTTCTATAAATCTTAAACACTGTACATCAGGGCTTATCTGCTCCCCCCAGTGCATTTAAAACTAATCCCTAATCTGAAACCTAAAGTAACTAATGCCTCATATCAACAACAGACATTTCCCAGTTTGTTTTTATTCTTGCTACCACGGAACCACGGACTGTTTCTCCTCCAAAAAAAGAAGTTTGTTTTTAATCTTTTGGTATTTTATAATGTTGTGCTAATTGCCAAGATGGTTTTATGTCCTTAAAAGGCAGTAATGTGAGAGTCTGGGAATCATTATATAAACCTAGATAAACACGGGGAACAATTGCTTGCTGAAACAATCTCAAGAATAACAAATTAAGCTTTTCTGGAAGTCTGAACATGAGCAGCAGCCAAACACCGCAGACGATAAAGCTTCATTACGTCAGTCTTTGTCAGGTCACATCAATGATTTTGAAGGGGGGGGGGGGGGGGGACATTTTGGTCAAACCTTTGAAAACAACCAAAACTTGAATTTAATTTTTTTGCAGCCATTCATGTTTTATTCTCTGCGCAATCTGACTTAAATGTCCATTACACATCGGTATTTGAGTTAGCATTCATGATCAAAAAAGACAAGAATTCAGGTACAGCTTGTCTTCTCAAAAAAAAAAAAGGAGGGGGGGGGGGGCAAAGTAGCTTTCTAAGAAGTCATTCAATAAATTGATTTCGAAGTGAGTACTCACCTCCTCCACACTGCATGGTAAAACCACACGGCTGCAAGACAGAGAAAAGAGTGGTTACGTTCACACAACAGTTGCTTTGTAAAGACGCTGTTGAATGATCTGCAGCTGTGTGAGCAGCGCTGTCATTCTGCATCAATTTCAAATGAATCACCAAGTGAAAATTACTACCCAGCCTTATAACTGAGATGGGGAAATTGAGAGCTGAAATGTGGAGCTTCTGTTTCCCCGCCTTCACTTGTATCAATATTTATTATTAAACACTGCTGATCTGAGCACCGCGGAAATTACTACAATCTCTCTGTGAATTTCATTACTTTAGTGTTCCAACATTTGGGAAATATCAAGGAATCCAGTTGCACATGTAAGTTATCAAAGGATTATACTACAAACAGGTGAGTGTCACAATAAGAGCTTCTTATTGAGAAAAGACAAGATTTAACTCCTAAATCACCTGGGTTACGTATGCTGGGACTACCAAGTGTCTCATTATCAAAAACAAGCATGACTGTGACAGATGTTTATCTTCACACAAACTGTTTCCCTTTAATGCTGATTTTTAAAGTGCGTCGACATCAAAACCATGCGGCGCTGCTCTGTGTTCAACTTAAGACTGAAGTTTTTAACAATGGATGCCACTGATCTCTCATCAGTTACAGTCCAGCAACATCAGCGAACTGGTTTTATCTTTCATTAAAAGTTTTGCAGAAATACCGGTCAGAATGTAGAGAAGAGTTTATCAGAAACGGAAAACTGAAACCAAAACAAACCACAATGCAAAGTAACGTTCTACAAGCAGCGGACATGACGACAGTTCAGCTGCTGATCTAGAGAGAGAAAAACTACGACAGCCCAGTCAGCGGACGCAAGTAAAAACGAGTTAATGCAAAATTGGTCTGAAAATTATCACAACAGGAAGGAAACCACAAACCATGGCATACATAACTGCCTCAACAACCAAAAAAGTGACAACATATTTCAAAATGAGCCTCATGTGAAGTCTTTATTCCGTGGACTGAAGAGTAGAACTTCTCCGTGCCCCTAAATAGTCCGGGCATAATACACTGTGCCCGAGCTATTGCATCATTTCCCTGATGAGCAAGCAGTTTCCTCAAACCAACCATGAGCCACGCTGCAGAACAAGAAAAAAGTAAAAAGAGGAAACTCCCTGTAAGAATAAATCTGAAGCAAGGCCTGGTATAATCCTAGCTGTTTTTTGGGTTGCTTCTAAAAGCCACGAGCTCTTTGATATAGATGAGTGCTGACAAGCCATGACAGTGAGTCTTTATTTTCTGTCCAGAATTAACACTACTCCATTAACCTTTATTAAAATGAGGTTAGACTAAAGGAGGACAGCCAGGGACATATGTTTTATCTCGTCTGACTGCTGTAAGGAGACCTCTGACAACTCCGGAGAAAAGACTTTTGATGAGTGACGCTGATGTTCGACACAATCAATGGTGCAAGGGATTGTTCTGAAAACTGGAAAATTATCTGAACAGTAGCATGGTGACGTGGTTTTATTGGATGTAGATATAAGTATGTCTTTATATAGTGACTGAACTGGTTTTGCCAACTGAAAATGTGAGACGTACAGAGAGATGTGTCTAATTATATTATCCATGTAAGAAAAGAAGTGCTTGGGAAAAAAAAAAGCCTGAAATTACAGATAATTACTCTCTTCACTGTTCTGATTGTGTGCGCAGATGCACAAATCGTGGCATGATGTGCACAGCAAAAATAAAGTGAGCATCAACAAGTTGACTAAGTCTAGGGTGAATTACTTCACCTAAATTGATTCTGTCTGCACAAAGGTTCAGCAGCTTACTGAAACCACTTCAGAACCACAACATGAAGAAGTGAACTCATGTTGTGGAAAGACATGCTGCTATATCGCTGACGACTGCCTTTAATAAATCCACTGCGATTACTTCACCGTGACTAATTTCACTAACTTTGATCGGTGAAGTCATGGATTATCTGCTGCTTCTGCAGAAAAGGCAGAACGAATTTTCATCACAGTAACGTGATGAGATGATGGTCAGAGGCTCCCATCCAGTGGCGGTGCATTATTTTTTACAGCCAGTTGTTGACATTCAAGAAGAGTTTTTTTTCCCCCCACTTGGTGTTTCGTGTCTTCAGCAAACACACCCTTTTCAGAAAGCATGACAGATCAGATTATCTTGGGATTTTTAGAAGCATTTTCATATTGAACAATTTTACTGTAATTGCTTATTTGAATAAGCAATGGCACAATTTCCTGTGGTGTGCTGCACCTACCCTTAGGGTGTCTTTCAGAAGCACAACCCATGTATTACTGCAATATATTTGCCTGTGATATAGAAACATTGTTACATTATGTGTCTTTTCTGGTTCCTCAATCTCTTAAATTAAACTAGTCGATAGGATGATTTGTTTGTAGTCACAATGGAAACAGGAAATAAATGTTTGGTTTGTTTTTAACAGTTGGAAGTGATGATATTGACATTCATTTCAAATTATTGAGCACATGGATACAAATATGAAGGCAAAGTGCAAATTGTGTCAACTAACTCAGCTGATTATCACAACATCAGGGAAGTGTTCTGACGGCTGGCTTACACCAGTGTTACCATAAGCTTTGTAACTCGCTATAACCTTGTCAAAGTGTATAAAAAAGGCCCTGTGTGTTTCCTAATTATTAGCTTAATTCAATGTAGAGCAGGAAAAGTTGCAAAAAGATGAAACTGTGATTTAAACAACCATGTGAAAAATTGCTAAAAGGTCAAACACTTTAAAAAACATGATCTATAAGTATTTCACTTACCAAGCAAATAGTCCCGAGTTTGCTTACCAAAGATTACAGATCAAAGGTGACCCTCCATATTGCCTCACATAAAGGCTTAGGACCCCTTTTCTTATCAGTGGTTTCCCACCGTCATTAAAATGAGGACAAATGCTGTGAACCCTCCTTTACAAAAGCAGGAACCTTCAGAATATGAGCTGAGGGCAGTTTCCCAGGTCTGTTCTGGATTCCAGCATCTTTATATGGATTTCTTAGACATGTGCAAACAAAATATGATACAGACTGGACTCCACACCCTTCTGTGATTTCCACCTCCTCAATGGGGTCCAATGATGATCATGCTAAAATAAACAGGACACAACAGTTATGACAATGGAGCCATAAGGGGTTTTAAACCACATTTTGGCTGAGTTTTTTTAATCAATCCATGCTATTTGTCCTGATATTTGAATAAGTAGTGATGGAGATTTTGAGGATAATCTTTGAGGCATGAGGCAAACTTCCTTCCACAAACAACTGATTGCAAACAATGTGGATTATAAGGATCTGGTAGGCTTTCAACTTATTTGCTTGGGATTGTTCACCGCCAGTTGTCCACAAACTGGGGGATAGTTTTGTTTACATGTGTTGATAGAGAGAAAAACAAAACTATCTTCTCTCCACATGTTCATCAACAAGGATCAATGACATACACCTTCCAAAAGTAATAAGATGTAAAACGTGAGAATGTATTATTACATAAATACTACTTTGGTTAGACATTTTACAAGGCTTTTACGTCGCAGCAGACAAATAAACACCAAATTTAAAATCGATCACCTAAAAGCTGCCTTAACAAGCTAGGTGTTTGAAATGGTTCAGTTTGACAAAAGATAACAAACTACACTTAATGATGGGAGTGACTAATCTTTGGGAAGATTAGCTGGGTTTACTTGTCAGAGTGATGGTGAAACCGCTAACTTAGCAGCTTTACGCGATCTTCACTCAGGTTTACACAGGTCCGCTAATTTAGCGTTAGCAAATCGTGAGTCACTGCGAAGGTAGAAATCTCAAACTCGGCCGGTCCTCCGCTTTCAAACACTCCTTGAACCGGAGCAACGGGGAGGAAGCGAACGAACGAAAAGACACATGAAAACAACAGCTGTCACGCGATGCTACACCGCTGTCAAAGCCGGTAGGCCACGAAACGGAGCGGCTCTTGAGCAATCCCACCCTTCCCTCGTGTGCCTGACACGGACACCGAGGAAAAGTTTTCATTCGTGTTCAGTCACCGGAAAAAAAAAACGGACCCCGTTTAACTCACTGTGCCACCGGACGGTACAGAGGTTGATGAATGAGCTGAGATGAGTAATTTAGACGGAAACGGCGAACTTACTACTCTTTGATGAGGACCATCGTAACTTGTTCCGCGTCGTTCACCCGCTACTGCTCGGAGACACCTAGCCGCCGCCGCTGCTGCTGACGTCATCGCCCGACGAGCGCGGCGCGCGGTCCCTCCCTCGTGAGCGGTGATTTGCAGAGGGCGGGAAGGAGGGGCGACGAAATGCAGCCCACCAATCAGGGCTGCCATCAACTCTCTTCAACAAACATTTATCCAAAATTACACTACCTGCTGCTGTTTTCAGGTCAAACGCGAGAAAATGTTCTTCTGCAAACGGATTCTGGCTGACTCCAATCAAATTTCACTCATACTGGACCACACCTGGGCATCACGAGGCCCCAGTAGGGACCATATGTAGCCCTTCTTCAGCTCAGCTCACTGGCCCTCACAACAGCAAAAACCACAAAGCAAAACACGAACGCCAAAACGGAAGTACACAGCAGTCGGAAGACCAGTCTTTGTTTCCAGGGGACAATATTTTCTGAAGGAACCAAACAATTGATGCAGAGCACATGCTTAACATTAGGACAATTTCAACATGGCCACCAACATTGCTGATTTCTGAAAACACAATATCACATTAATCGAGCAACAGCATTTTACTTACATTTTATTAACCTATCTTGTAATCACAACAGTGCTGATGCAAATATTATCCCCTGGAAACAAAGCTTGTTCTTCTGACTGCTGAGCACCTCCACTGTGGCTTTTGCTGTTGTGGCATTGGCCTTCTGTGACAAAGTGGTTGTGAGATGAGGATCAATCTGAAGAAGGAATGCATTAATCAATCTTGAATGGATAATAAAGTTGAGAGTAGGAGGTTGTTGGTAGCTGTTTTGAGCAATACAGTGTCTTTTAATGGGTTTAAGAGATGAGCGGGTACAGCTGAAAATCCATCAGTCATCATTAGGTATTCAACTCAGGCTCATAGGGTGCTGAAGCTAACTGGACAGTCTATCACAGGCTGAACACCGAAAGATGGTCAAACACACTCATAAGTGCCAAGTTACACCACACCAAAGGGCAATTTGGAGTCACAATTAAATCTCATATAAGACTGTGGGATGAAACTCAGCATGCGCATGTAAACTCACACACAGGCGCTGAAGTCAAGACTCAAACTGAAGGTATTCCTGTTGCAGGGCACAAGTTTAATCATTACAGTGTAGTGGGTGGAGTCAGTGATAGCAGGTGGTATGGATAATAGAAATTTCTATTTTCTAACAAGACTAAATGTAGTAATGGCAGCAAAGTATGGAGGCTTTAACTTCTGCGGGTTTTGGAGGGCCACAGATCTTGTGCTTATCCTTCTGCTCCACCACTACTGACTGTACTTAGTGGTTTCTTACCAGGTTCTCTGGAGAGTTTGGTGACAATTCAAGTGTGTAGGAGGTGTTTAAACAGACAAGACAGTGCCCTCCTGGTTTCAACATCTCTTGATGCACAGCATTGATTTATACTTATGTTCACTCTCCATACTAGAGAGTGAACATAAGTATGATTATCCGATGATGGTTAAATGTTTTCCCAAAACAAACATTTTTATAGGGAAACAAGAGCTCTGTTTTCTGTGGTAAAGTAATAACCATTTCCATATACAATCTGATTTTTTTTTTTTTCAAAAATAGATTATTCATTATATTTCTTGTGTCTGAACACCTCTGTCATGTATTTTTATTCAGATTGGCGTGCTCTCTTCGTTTGACAGTCCCACCATTGGCAATGCAGATGAGGAACCTGAAAATGATGTGACTGCTTTCATTCAGTGGCAAAATCTGAGCACAGCAGAAGCATTCTGCGATCACACCTACATGTCTGATTCTTAAAAATCAAATTATTGAATATTTCAGGAGAAGAGTATTCATCCTTCAGAGTCTGCCAAAAGAAGTGTACTGGATGTGAGCCCAACATCAAACTAAAATTTTTTTATGTTGTTTCTTTATTTTTATCTTTATGTATCTAGGAATACTTGTCATCATAGAGCAGAAGAACATCCATTCAGGAATACAAGAAAGCAAACATGATGTTTTTTTTATTGAAACAGTTTACTGATAAATGACAGATGGTTGTCATGAAACTTTCATGTGTAATCTCAAAAAATCATGGGCTAAAAAGTCATACATGGTACTTAACATTGAATAGCAAGAGAATCCATGCTTGAGAGCAGACACTCAATTCACAAAGAAATCAGGCAAAGTGCCTTTTGATTTCAATAAAAAATATTAAATCTTTTTTTCCCCCACTCTATCCATCTTTACATGGTACAGGTTTGTTCACTTTTTAATTATATAAAACGCTTAATACTGATTGTGAAACACTGGAATTAATTTACAAAAACATAATAATTAATATAATATTAATAACAATAACAAACAATAATAACAATAACCATTAAATTTAAAAACAAAAATAGAATGGAGGAAATCAGTCATAGCTGTTGCATCTTGGCCCACACAAACAGCAAAGGTTTTTGGGAAAAAAAAAAAAAATCAAATGGCATTTACATTTACCTGACACACAGTTACACACAAACACAGTATCAGGTCGTTGAGTATTTCTCATTGCCATTTACAGTGTTAGGGGCACAAAGACGAGACACTCTCTGAAGTATCCACGTGTCTCTGCAGGATCACGCTTACAAACCAAAGAAATCCTTCTCACTGTGGGTCAAGCTCGGCGGACCATCAGCGGTCCTCGAAAAGTGCTGTACTCCTCCAGCACGCAGGATAGTAACTGATAGATAAAAGCATAGGACCATTTGAAATGTCTCAGCATTTAGAAGAAGGGAAAAATCTTCCAGGCGACAGGAACTTGTATCCATTGCCGGCAGGTAGTCGGATAGAACGAGCACCGGGGCTACTGCTTGTGGAGATAGTGGGTGATGGGGCTACTTTTCTGGGGTTGGAACAGTGATGTCCGTTGGAAGAGTTCTTGCTACCCTTATCCAGTGACTGCAGCCCCAGCTCCCGCAGCTCCAGGCTGTCTTGGGCGTCACTGGGGGAGCAGTGGCGTGGGGAGAGGTTCAGGAGGCTCAGTACATCTCGACTGGCTGAGGCAAGAGGTCCGGGAGCGCCGTGGACACCTTTGACGGGACCCAGGTGTTGTTGTTGCTGGGCTGCGGCATTAGCCCAAAAGGTCTTCAGATTGTGGATAGCTTGGACTTTTTCGTCGATGACCCCTCTTCTCAGCCGGTCCAAGTCCGGAGCATCGGCCGATGTGGAGCAGGCAGAGCCTGTGGAGGAGTAGGACAGAGCAGGGGACGGAGCGCTGCCGGCTGGGGACTGGTGACCGGAACATGGAGATATGTTACTCGGGGAACGAGAGATGTGGCCACTGTATGGGGAGCTCGGGTACTTTAATTTGAACTGTGCATGGCTGTCAAGGGTGGGCGAGGGATGGCTGCCCTCCTTTTGGGAAGACTCGGAGACTGCAGGACTATTATAGCCGGAGCTGATCTTCTGCAGTGAGGAGGAACGGGAGGGAGGTTTGGGTTTTGGAGAAGACTGAGCGCGGCCGCTGGCGCTGCTGTTTGGACGGCTGAACGCACTGGTTTCAGAGGAGCGGAACACACTGCTCCGAGCCGACGCTCCCCCGGCCGCCGCTCCCTCTGCCCCAGCCCGCTGAAGACTACCCACCGCACGCAAATGGCTGTGAGTCTCCTCCAAAATCTTCTGGGCTAATTCCTGAGGATCTAGTGGGGCAGTTTTTTCTTCCTGAGACTTGACAGTGCTGTCAGTCTCGGTGCTGGACTGGTCAGATTCACCTGTGTCTGAGCTGCTCACCTTACCCACCTTCTGGAACGGCGAGTTCGGGCTGGGCACTAAGGATGTTTTGACAGGTGAGGTCGGGGTGCTGACGCTGCCCCTTGACGACACTGACACAGTGTAGCCTCTCCCTGCTCCCGCAGTAGACCCACCAGCAACCCCCCTGCCACCACGGTGGTGCCGCTGGCCGTGACCTGGTGGCAAAGGCAGAGAATCACAGTGACTTCCCAGAGGCTCGCTGCTGATAATAGAAAAGCCCTCATATTCCTCCTCATCGCCTCGCGCTCCTGCCACTGCAGCAGCTGCTCCGTGAGGAGAGGAGCGACTACGGGGAACATGCGGGTGTTTGTGAAGGGAATAGTGTGCCGTGACGCCACCGCGCTGCCGGTGACCGAGAAAATCACACTCGGACTTGGAAGCAAAGCTCATGGAAGAAGCTACAGAGCTGAGGCTATAGACAGAGATGGCATCCGATGCTTGATTGTCCAGGCAAGGAGGAGAGAATGGAAGGCTTGAATATCCCATGGGCAGGGGATTGGACACAGACTGGGCTGAAGCCAGAGACTCCAGGGAAGAGGAGCTGTCCAGGCTCAGGCGCTTGGGCAGTTCTGTGGAGTCTGAAGAGAAGATAAGAAAACTATTAAAGCACGCTGATCAGTTGGAGATTAAATACCCTTTTTGGGAAAACGTCTACATGTACTCACCAAACAGCGCCAGCAAAGACTGGAGAGCAAAGTGCAAGGTGCGGCGGTTCGCTAGCTTGCCTGTTTTCAGCACCACTTCTTCTTGGCCCACCTCACACAAATCAAATCCTGACCACAAACAAAAAGGACAATTAGAAGTTTGAGAATTCAGCCGTTTGTTTATAATCTGGGGCAGGCTGAAGTGGAAGTAAGATGGGACAGGAGTTCATGACAGCCGACTCACCGAGAGCAGCGAGAAATTCATGGCATCCCGGAAGCCTCCATAGCTGCACACTGATGGACACCTGAATGGGCAGGAGGGAGAAATCCTGTTCTTTCTCTCCTGTTTGGAGTTGGACTAGCACCTGGTGGAGCTGGAGAGAGAAAACAAAGAACGCAGAAAAATGATTTCACTGGTTACACTTCTAATATATTTGCATGATCAGACAATTCATTTTCTGTCAAAACCTAAAATAATCCGAATGTAGAGTTTTTCTTTGTAAAATTAATTTCATTGTTAAATTCATAATTTAATTTCATATAGGTGTCTTTGTAATTTGTCTCTCTCTCTCAAGATGTTGCAGCAGGATGCTTGAATAAACAAATGCTTGGAGGCTGAACTAAAAAGGTTGGAGCTTTGCGGGGGCTTACACGTGGCCTGGGAGCACACTTGCCTGGTTTGTTTGGGGATTACTCGGCTTAGAACAGAGACACCTTTGTCAACTCGGCGTAACAGTGCAGAAAATATAAACGTGCCCCAGCACTATTGTGAGGGGGTTGTTTTTAACGTCACAGCTTTATCCCTTCTACCAAACTGCAACATTCCTCTGATCATTAATTGCTGTAAATCCTTAAATACCTCCTCAATGCCTCAGAGATCTGACTGCAGTAAACAGTTGTGGGAACTGTAGATACACAACAGCAAAGTTTACTCAGTGAAACTTTATGCAGGTGACCACGAGATGCAGTGAAGCAAAAACAAAAGAAAGCATAATTCATCATGTTGAGATATAGCTAGTGAAAAATGAAGGGAAACGAATGTTAGAATAGAATGAAATGCATGTAGGTGAAAGCAAACTTACCATTGCCACCATATTTTTAACAGCCTTCAGACCACACGTTAGGAGCAGGAGAGAGAAAAAATGCCTTTAATTGCATGCACACAGGCCATTCACAAAGATTTCAGGCGCTCAGTTCAATAAGGAGGAAAAAAAGCAACACGTTATGTTAGGTTTTCACACATTATTGGAAACCGTGGCTTCTCGCTCTGTGCACTCAGATACAGGTTTGTAGTAGGAGGTGACAGGAACCGCCAATAACCAACTGAAAGGTCTTTCACTATAAACATGTGACATCCACTCGTTGTGCACAAACAGGGATAAACCTCCACAGTAAGATTATTTTTATGGAGTCACCAGCTTTGGTGGAAGAAAACAGACTTCCGATTGTCGTCAAGACTTTGTACTTGGAGCGCGGCTAGTTATTTTAATGCAGCATTTCATGTCTGCTTAAGCTGCAGCTGCAGCTACCAGTGAATTAGTGAGTAGTGTGCAGCTGACACAAACAAGTTATGCAATGATAAATCCCTGCAGGCATGCAAGTTTCGGAGAAAGTGGGAGACTGCCTCAACAGTTCTTCACACGAAATAATAGCAGTTGATATTTGTGAATGGAGCCAAAGACCAGTTGGTAACTTGTGCAAAGGCAGTAAAAAATGAAGCGGCATTTCGTCAGGACTGCAGGGGCCTACCCGGTTGATGAGCTGCTCTCCTGCTTCTGAAGCTGTGATGAGTTTGCACAAAGCCTGAAGAGCTGGCGGTGGGAGACCTGAGGGACGGCATCAAGGAAAGGTTTTCATTATTCATTTACAGGCCACAATCCACACAACCCTAAAATGGGCGGCAATAAATACAACGGCTTAACGTGACTGAGTGATTTAGACACATTAGCCGTTCATTGGAAACGCACACGGAGAAGTGCATTCAGTGACGCGAACACAAAGAAGAATCGTGTAGCAGACTTTACAACCACCACAGAGCCCTGATCTCTATATCATGGAGTAAGTCTGGGATTACATGAAGAGACAGAAAGCAACTGAGACAGCCTAAATCCCTCGAAAAGTGTCTCAAATCCTCCAAGACAACTGTGAAAACCAAACTGACAAGCTCTGTAAGGAAAACCACAGCACACAAGGGCACATAGGAGAATTAGTAGTTTTAAAAGTGGAAGGTGGGAACGGTAACAAAGAGTAAATTCATGTTTTACAATGAAGCATTTTGGTTTTATGCTTGAAGCCAAAATATTATACACAAAGCTGTGCTGAAAACATAAAAAAAAAAGAAAACAAGAAAATTGTGATTTTAATCATTCTGTGACTTGCGTGCTTTCTCAAGTACATACCGAGTAGAGACTGTAAAGTCGTGCTGCATTGTTGCAACCTGTCTCCTGGGTCAGCAGTGGGAAAGAAGACAGCAGCAGGAATGCCCGTGCCTGCAGAGTCAAGTCGGAAGCCCACAGCTGTTAGCAGAGCCTGCCAGCCGGGGACGCCTCCCACTTTGTTCTCCACGCTCTGCTGCGATGTGTACATGGAGTTTCTCTGGCCGTTCTGTATCCTCTGAAGAGACTTCTCCACCTGCAGGGAAGCACCAGTATCTGTGCATCAGTAATCTGTGTCTTTAGTCGAGGTAATTTGAACAAGTTAGTGACTGAGCGCGTCCCACCAGGTGGAGTAAAACTCTCAGAGCATCACGAGCTCGATCTGGATACTGTAGAATCTCAGCCAAAGCTTGGCCAATCAGAGAAGAGGGGCTGTTAAGCTTCACGTCGTTGCCAATCAACATGTATCCTGGAATAAAACCAACAACATAAAATCAGTTTGACTGCAATCCCTCCTTTTTTTTTTAAATTTTGTGCTGTCTATTCGAATTGAAACATAAAGGACGATGGCGTCTCTGACCTGCCCAGTTGGAGGGGTGTGAATACTGCTTGCTGCTCTGTACAGTCTTCATGGCGTCGGCCAGCGCTGCGCTCGCCTTGGTCCCGTTGAGCAGGGCAGTGTAGAAGGCATGGACGAAAACTTTGGAGGCGGCAACAGGGACGGGCCACAAGGACACAAGAACACACTGAGCCCCGGCGGCCAGGAAGGCTCTGGTCAGCCCCACAACGCCGTCTGCCGTGACCTTGCTGCTGGACTCCTGGTATGACCTGCAGCCAAGAAAACACATACAGCATATGTTGTCCTTGAATGCACCTTTATAGCGATTCTACACTGTGAAAGTGTTTAGAACTTGTTTTCATACCCGAGCACCACCAGCTTGACCGGCAGCCTCAGGTCCAATATGTCTGCGGCTGTGAGCAGGAACTCCTGAAGGGGCGGGCTGTCGCAGATGCTCTCCACGTCGCTGCTGTCGTCCTGCATGTGGAGGGATTCTGGGATGGTGTAGCCGCTGCCGATGGAGCCCTTCCTGCCCTGCCCGCTGCTGCCCCTCCTCCCGCCTGCGCCCCTGCCCACCGTCCCCACTCCCACGCTGGCACTGGCCCCCCCAGGCACCCCCTCGGGATTCGGGGTGAGCACTAGAGCCGCCAGCTTCCAGGAAATGTGGGTGGCGAAGTGGGCACACTCTGCCTGCGTGAGGGCGCTCATCACTCTCTCCTTGGTGGCAGAAGAACCAGCCAGGGGTTGGCATCCCAGCAGCTCAGCCACCATCATGGCTTCCTCCTCGGCGGAGGGCATCGGCCCCCACAGCCAGCGGTCCATCACAGGGGAGGGCAGTCTGGGATTCCCCACCACTGCTGCCATAGAGACGCCGCCACAGGGAGCAGGTCCCGGACGCCGAGAATGAGCCTGAGAGGACACACACACACACACACACACACACTTAGATTCAGTTATTTACCAGATTCGTACAATCCTAATAGGAAGTATTATGAGAATGAAGTTAGAACCTTTGTGCTGGATCCCAGGCCATGAATGGAGGGCACTGCGATGAGGCTGAAGCGCTCATAGAGGTATTCATTAGAGGAACTTCCTTTCAGCAGTGCAAAGGGAATGAGGTAAAGTTCTCCCTCCAGCACCATAACCAGTTGTCTATGTCTGCCAACAGGCCCACTGGAGTGCATCAGGCCCTGTCAGAGAAGAGATTAGTAAGAAAACACACACAGAAAAATACATTTTGACACGCCGTAGCCTCTGATTTTATATTCCACCCAAATACATCTCTTATCTTGATCTTGCCGTCACACCGCTACCTGTATCTGCAGGCAATGACCCGTGGAGGTAATACTCACCCCCTCCATAGGTGCAATGAGCAAATCATAAAGTGCCCGGAGTGGAGGTTTCCCGAGGTTGCTGGAGCGGCGAGGCAGGGAAGAGTTGCCATCTTTGGCAGGAGACATGGTGTTACTGAACAAGCTGGTCATACTCTGACAACTCCTGCACACAAAGCAGAGGCTGTGTTAGCCGAATACTCCCCGTCACTGTCTGAGTGTTGTTGTTTTATCAACAATGACAGACAAATCAGGAGCCTTTCCTGAAGCCGAGACTGATTAAATCTATTCAACTTGCACGCAGATGCAAAATATTGCAAATTGCATCGCATTGCTGCCATGCAGAGCGAAAAACAGTTCCATGTTGAATTTTAATTAAGTTTATTCAATGAGATATTCAAACTTTATATATTGTAGCATTTCATGATGTGATTTCAATCACCGATTTAGTATAAAGATATATTGTTATTAATTTTAACAGTAAAATACATTTATTTCATCTCTCATGCCTAACCTGGACTCCAGCCTTCAGTGCGATGAGTATGAGTAACCACAACACAACTGTTCGACCATCGTTCTCTGATATATCGAAATATTTATTCATATGTGATCAGTTTAATCAATAATGTCAGATAAAGATTCATCATGGTGAATTTTTACAATAAAATATAATGTTATATTGCTGTATTTTATATTAAATGGTGATATAATTCAATTTATTCATGTCAGAACAAACTGAATTCAACAGTGTGATAATGTTTTCTGATATATATGTTAATATAGTTCAACATTAAAATGTGTTACGGATCCATGTTTTTGTTGGGAAGTTTCAGTTGTATGAAACTTAATTTTTTGTTTTACTTTTAAAATGCTCCAATATCATTATGTAAAGTGATTTTAACCTTTTTTTTTTTTTTTTAAACATGCAGTTATAAAGACAACAAACGAAAAGACTACCACTGTGCACTGAAACCAAAATCTACTGCGTTTTTCACCTTGATATTATTCTTTGTTTTGCTGGCCTAGTTTTTTTTTTTTTCCATTTAAAAGTCATGCTTTTAAACATGAATCCCATGCTGCACTGTTGTGTGCTGACAGAATAAAGCCGGGAGTCGAGAACAGTGAGCCAACACCGCTGTTTGTAAACTCCCATATTTCTCTTTCAAATAATTGCTGTCAAACGTGAGTTGAATCAAGGTAACACCAGAGAAAGAATGTCATTAAACAGCTTTGATGCACACTGCCTCAGAGTTCCACTGAGACGACTCTGTCAATATACAATGTTCCACTAGGTGGCAGTATTGATCTGTTGTCTTGGGCTCACGGAGACAAAGTAGCATTGATCATCTTGGCAGAATCATGACAGCATGAGAACAGAGATATTTTTTCTACATACAAAACTTGGGTCTTTGCGAGTGTTTTCACTGCTTTGCACAGCAGTGTTTTGATTTGATTGAAACGCCGCTGAATAAGGTCACAGCCGAGTGTTTTTTGGGACACGTCTGCATCGTGACAGGAGTCAGTGACAGCGCTCAGCTCAGGCAAAGACAACCAGCATACTGAGAGAGAGCTGCGCTAATGGAGGCAAAAGGGTTAGAAGCCTTTTTGCTTGGCCCTGCAGGGCCAGGTTTTATGGCTGCACTTGTCACTACTCTCCATCTGTTCCGCCAGCCAGAATCTTCCTCCGGACCTCCGCCAGCAGACATCTATCCTGCCCTTCTGGTAGCCCCAGGCCACTGGCTGGACTCCAGCCTCACAACACTCTCCCTCTCTCTCGCTCTCTCAGGCCTTGGCATGAGCTTCCATGGGAAAGCAAAACAATCGTTTGTTAGCCTGACAGGAAGAATGAGAAGAGGCGAGGGATAAGCCGAGAGAAGGTAAGTGTCAAGTGTGGAAGGAAGCGGCGAGAAAAGGAAAGAAAAGAGCGAGCGGCGCTGCATTCAGCGGCGGCCTGGTTTGGTCTGTGGTGAAATGATAGTCTTCATATGTGATCTCAACATTCAGACTGGTTTTTCCAAGCCACTGTCGCACAAACAGCCGCTCAGCTGAGTGTCCTTGGAAACATTTAGAAGCAGGTTTATCAATTTCCTGACAGATACGGCGTCATTTATTCAACGTACTCAGAAACGTATTCAGTTAAACACTGAAGGGATTAGATACAAAAAGATTTTCATTATCACCTTCCCATAGTAATCCTTCAAGGCTCATGAGTGGAAATTACATCCCAGTGTTAAAACAGGGCAATTACCAGCTTATTTCATGCGGCCTTTTATTCCTGTACCTATTTTGGATTTTGAACATGATTCAATTAAACTATATATCATTTTATAGGGGGATTGCATTTCATATTATGTCTCTCTACTCATAAATAGGCTTGAATATATACTGCATTCTGTCTGTGTATATATAAAAAAATGAATAGAAAAAGAAAAACTGATACTTATAGCCTGTATCGTATATATAACAGGAAAAATGCCAGAAAAAGTGGAATGAAAGAGCTCTTGGAAGGCACGTACAATATCTGAAACTCCAAACGCATGACTTGAAATGACAATGAGATTTTCCCTTGCTTTACTATTGTGATAGATGACAGGCTCCTAAGCATGAGGAGCTTTATAATTCAGAGATTTTTGAGGCCCAAAAGAATGGGCGGATTATTACCGGCAGCCCATTAAAGGAGCTTAATGAGCACCGAGACTCAATTAAAGCTGGAATTACCCTCTCATCAAAGAGTAGCTCAACTGTGGACGAGGACAAGGAAATATGACCCACACACACACGCACACGCGCTTGCACGCACGCACACACACACACATCCTCCATTGGTATACATTACCAATCAGCTCAATGTAAATGAATACTTTGCATTGTGTCAATACATAATACTCTGAACAAGCTACAGGCGGGCTCGCTGAAATCTCATAAATCTGCACCACAAACACAGACAGGGCAAACATCTTAAAGCCACATTGGTCTCGCTGTCTGTTTCTGCCAAGCAGCACACACACACACAAACACACACACACACACACACACACACACACAAAATGCTTCCACACACACACAAACACACACAAGGCGCCATCAGAGTAGACAGTTGATAAGGGCTTTAGCAGCTTGGCTCTACTCAGTCTGTTTAATAAGGAGGATTCACATGCTGCCTCTGCGCTGGCTAAACAATGGAGGGGAAAAAAAAAAGAAGGGAGTCCTTTCACAGATGAGCTCAAATACCCACGCAGATATTTTAATCTTCTTTTTTAGTGGGGAAAAAAAGAGAATGAAGTACCACTTAGCGATGAAGAGTTTTTCCTGTTAGGAGTGTAACAACAACAGCGAGGTGCGGCCCAGCAGTCCGTACCTGTTGAAGAGGTTGTTTCTGGACACCATGCGCAAAAAGCCTGTTGGATCGGTGACCGAGTTCAGCTTGTTGTTGAGCTCTTCAAATTGCTGGTCCAACAAATCTCCCGCCTCGCTCTCCGTCTCGCTGCTGGAACATCCTCTGCAGGGCCGAGAGAGAGAGCGAGAGAGAGAGAGAGAGAGATGGAGTGAGAGACGTCAACAGACACAGAAATGTTGGCAAGAAAGCAGAGCCTGAGTGCAGCAGACAGTACACAGACTTCCATTGTTATTCTGCAGATAAATCAACTTTGTGCATACACACAGACACACACACACAAACTCGATACGGTAAAAATACACACTAGTCAACCCACACACACTTGGCCTAATTTCTCCGACTGGAGCCAACACCCTGATAGTAAGCAGAGTTAAATCCGTTCATTATAATGCCGGTAATGCTGATCCGGTCTTTGGGGAGTCAACCGCCCCGCCACGACTTTCCCCCTCCATTTCTCTCTCTCTCTCGTGCCTGAACCGCTCCTCTTATTCAACTCCATCATGTAGCGCTAACAGGATGTCAGCGTCTTGTTCTCACTCCGGCGGAGTGTGAACTCGGGACCTCTCGGGTCCGCCGTGGGATCTCTCCTCACTTCTCACCCTTTCTTCCTTTTACCACAACACGTGAGGACTTTCGAAGTCCTGGGAGTATGCGGCCACTTTGTTATTCACCCTGCTGGGGATGTGGATACAGACAGAGCCGATCTGGGGAAGTTGTTGGATGCGGAATACAATGCAATTTTGGAAAAAATGAAGAGATTCCATATGGCACACAGATTTCCACTGTCACGAACACAGCCCATGCTGCTCTCTCTTTCTCTCTGTCTCGTAATTTCTTTCATACACACATATGCTCGCCTCATTTTTCTCCATCCCATTCATTTTTCTGTCTCCACTCAATTCCGAGCGCGGCCTCCCTTTCTGTCTGCACTGCAGAATGAATGGGTTGGTAAGTGGTGCCATATTGTGCCCATCCAGGCGCAGTGGCGTGTACGCAACTTCCCATTGGAGTAGTAAATGAGCTCGTAATGGGGCAGGAGGGCCAGGCTGCTCGGGCGGCGGAGACTGGCACAGGGCAGAGCAGCTGGGCACTATGGATCAAACGGCCAACTAGAAAAACGAGGCCGGCGTCAAACGCGGCGCAGCGCCGCGGATGTCAGCGGGGTAACGTTTCAACTTTCAAAGTATCTCCGCGCATTTTCCGTCTCATTTTCCAGAATCCTTTTGGACGCGTCTCCTGTTGTTTCTCGGGTGTGAATCCACCAGCACCTGCCTCTTTCTCTTTAATTTCACCACCACCTAAACCTTTGTCTCATTCTTCTTTGTGCCCTCAGTAACCCCACCACCACCACCACTCCTAAACCCCCCTCCCCCCGTTGGTCCTTTACTTGTAAGGATTGCTGTTTGTTAGGTGGACTCAGCGTCCAGCTATCCAAAGGACCATTATTCCATCTCATTTACTCCCTCTGGGGAGAGAGCGGAGCACTCTGGGCAGGTAGTCCAGGCCTGTCATCACAAGATGCAATGGGGCAGAATAACACTCCTTTACACACAGACTCAGAATGATAAAATAACCTTTCTTCATTCTGTTCCTCGGGGATAACAGACTTTAGATTTTGTTTCATTTGTTTTGTTGCTGTTTGGCCAGCATTATTGATTGTAAATAATATTGTTCTTTCACGACCTTCACTTCCAATTACTTCCTTCTGATTGGTTTACAGAGATTATCTTCAGAAAACAGTCAGTATTGTCTGTAATGGCGCTGGGACTGGACCGATGCACATAGGAGCGTCTCTGTGCAAGCACAGGTTTCTTTTCCAGGTATATTTTGATTTGGGGCAAATTTATGACCCCAAATTGTAATTGTGAGTGTGTGTGACTGTGTGTCTGTGTTTTGACTGTGACGAACTGCCTCCACCCACATTCAGCTGGGACGGGCTTGAATAAAGCAGCATCAGATGGTTGAAGATCAGGAGAAACAGGAAGACATGTGAATCACATTGAATCGTGAACTTTAGGAATACACAACAGCTCTGAGCTGACAGAATCCCCTGCAGCAGCTCTGCCATATGATCTCCCTTTACAGGAGTCACACTGCTCGGTTTTTGCTCGAAACCATCAGAAATTGTTTCGACTCAACAATAAGCTCATTGTTTGAAGCTGTGCAGGAGTCTTGAGCTGGACGTGGGGAAGTGTTACTCACAGTTTGGCCACCCCATTATTACACAAGTGGATTTTGTTGAATGCAAAAGAAGAAAATCAGTAAGAGGATCAGAAGTGAGATAATCCGCCATGTGCCCCCACTCAGAATGATTTACACTTTGCTCATTGCTCAGAGACCTGCAGTGTTGACCCGTCTGCAGTAACAGCCAGCTGCTTGCCTCACTCACTCCTCCACCATATTGCGTTACGTTTAATTTGATCATTTCTCTTCAGTATGTTAGGAAAAGACGAAGTGGTGGAAATAAAGCTGAAGTGGACTTGGACCGCTATAAACGGCTCACCTGCTGTAGTAAGACTCCACTCCGAGAGCCTCCCGGGCGCTGGCAATGTGCTGCTCCAGCGAGGAGCCGCTGACCACTCCACTTACGCTTCCCTCCTGGAAGTCCGACCCTCCTTCTGACACTCCCTCGCCCAGGTACACTTCATGAAACTTCAGGATGCCTGTGGAGGGAAAAGAGAAGGCCAAAATGAATGGCTGTTCTCAGGTGTTTATGAATTTAAGATCTAATATATATATATAAAAACATTCTCCAGTTTCTTTCTTTATTATGTTTCTGTTTCTCACTCGGAACGGCGAGACTACTGAATCAATTCAATTGGAGGCTGTGAGCGAAGCCACATGTAGCAGTGCATCTGCGATGCAAAATGAATAAAACAAATAACGCTCAATAAAAGATAAGAGTAGGCTGCCTGTGCCATCTGCCGCCTGCCACGAGAGCTTGACTAAGTTTCAAGCAAAACCATCATAACAGGGAAGGAAGAAGCTCGCTGGGAGCAGGAGTGCGCGCTCTGGGTGGGCGCGGCGCTCAGGCTCGTCTTTTCACATACATGTCGCACTGGATGCGTCTGAATGCACGCGATTAGGCACGCATAGGTGTGATAAAATGCCAAATAATTTGGACGAGTGAGGTAATTATGTCTTTAGTAGCCCTTTTTATTTACTGCAGACTCTTTAGAGCTGGCCGTGTTTGTGTGCCAGCTGGATGCCAGGGAATGCCAGGAAGTGACAGACAGGCGATTAGTGAGCAAGTGGCTCCCTCTTAGCCCGGGGCAACATTCAGTGCTTTGAAGATCGGCGCTCGTCTCCGTGGTGTTCCTCCCCTCCTTATGACTAGTGCTGGAGGGGGGGTCAAGTTCATCTGATTGCCCGGGAGCTAGGTTTGATCAAATGTTCAGGACTTGTAGCGTGGGACATGGGTCACGGCTCTCATTTCTGCTTTTTTTTTTTATAGTGGAGAACAAAAAGGAGGCAAAGTACAAATAACAACAGCCTGTGAAGCACAGCGGCATGAACCGGGGTTCACCCGCAGCCTTGCCTATTCTCACTGTGAAACAGGAATTTCACGAGTCATACAAATTGGCTGCACCTCGTTCTGGCTGCCTGTATCGGGGTTACTCAGCTCCTCAACAGATGAGACACACTTCTTGAAATACATCTGCAGCAAGCCGTGCAAAAATACAGAGAAAGCGAGAAAAAGACAAACAAATGAAACCGGATGAAGAGAAGGCAGAAAAACCTGCTTCTCCTCGCTGCAACAGCAGTGTCTTCCGGTTGACATGTGTGAAGATGTTGCCAGTGCAGTTTGGCTGCGTCACTATCTGTGTCACAATCAATTAGCACGGTTCACGGGCAGATGCCCTCTGGGGTGAGGGGCGAGGCAGGGGGGCAAATCCCGGCAGTGGAGTGGCAGGTGGCACTGTCGCTCGGCGTTAAAGCCGGTCTTTTTACCCCTGCAGCTCCAAACAAGCCTCTCGCCTCTAGGCCTTTTATCTGCTTTGATTTGAACAAGCGTGTGAGTGTGTGTAAGTGTGTGTGTGTGTTTCCAAATGTGAAGCGATTTTCTTTCCAAGTATGTGCAAGAATGCTGCATCCATAAAGAAAGAACACATCTGAGTTATTGATTGCTTAAGTTGTTTGTATTCATCAAAAAAAATCACATTTTTTTTTTCTATTTGATAATTATAGTTTCTATTTTTTTTTGAGCTGCGTCGAGATCAACTTTCTAAAAGAAAATGCGTGAATAACAAAAAAAAAAAAAAAAAAAAAATCAGCATTACAGATAAGAGTTTCATGCATTTAAATGAGAAAAGGTGCAAAAACCAAAAAGTTGATAACGGTGAAGGTTCAGTAAAGGTGCGGCTGTCAGTCATGTCAAAGAAAACAGAATGCGGAACAAAAAGAGTCAGAACTTCACAGTTTGTCCCATCATACCTGCTCCTGGAGCCAGCAGCCAGCTGTACAGGTAGCCTGCAGCCATGGAGAAGTAAAGCACCAGGGCCCTCTGGCTGTTGACCGTGTCCAGGATGTGCTCCACCGTCACCGGGGTGTAAGGGTCCGAGTCCTGCTGGCCCGTCTGCCTCTCCACCAGCAGGTCCGCAAAGGCCCGGGTGCGACCGCGCTCCGCCACCGCCAGCGCCTCGTCGTGGTGACCTGCAGCGTTTAGACGTGTGGGATCAGTTTTCATCGCCATCGAAAGAACTCAGAAATGTAGGATTTTAAGAGTAGAGACTAGAGACAAACCTAGGCTGACGAGGACCCGTTGGAGAGCCTGGTAGCAGGATGTTTGCAGGTCAAAAAGAGAGAGCTTGTAGTCTGTGCTGTGCTGGGCTTCGTGGCGAATGGTCTCAAACAGTGCAGATGCCCGGTAGAGCTGAGGGAAGGGGACCGGTAAGATTTTCAGGTGAGGCGTGAAGTGTAAAATATGAAGTTTCTCATCTTACAGAGGCTTTAGGTACTCCGAAGACACGGCAACAAAACAGCTTCTGATAAAAGCTTGACTCAAAACGCAAATCGTTCCAATATGTGTGTAATCATGTCACTGTAGGAGAGACAGTTTGGATAAAGACGTTCACCTGCTGATACTAAGAGGGAAAGGGGCTGCCGTTCAAAGAAAAAAGGAACTTGGGCCACTAGATGGTAGCATTTCTCCTCACAGGTCATTCATAATCAGCCCTCCTTTCACTCCTGCTTGTCTCTCTGGCCAAAAGCTCTGTACTGTAGTGTGGTGAATGATCATCAAACACAGCGAAACCTTTACCTGAACAGATGGCATCCAAAGGAAATAAAAGCTCTGTGAAATTCAGCAGACCTGACTGTGTTGCCGGACCTTTCCGTTTAGTGCCAGACATTAGATTGAGGTAAGGAGCGAGACAATGGCGAGGTGGGGCAGCAGCCGGTGTTGCACAGCGGCCAAGAAGAGGCGGCCAGGAGTGCTGATTCATGGGAGCTGTTATTGATTTCCTATTCCTGCACCTATAGCAGCCCTGCAGGATGACTGGGACTGCAATAGAGCCACTCTCCAGGAGGCCACGGCCAGCAGGGAGAGGCTGAAACACTCGCACCGCTTGACCAGAGTTCATACAAAACAAGAAGCTGCAGTGGAGAAAAAGGCAGCCTGTATGGATTAAATGATTTGTATCAGCACCGAGGCTCTGATTGGAGAAAGAGAAAAGAGCGTGTACATTTCGTACGCGTACACATAGCATATGCATACAATGGAGCTTGTCTGGCGTATCCCAAGGTCATGCAGAAAAGTGTGTCAGAGGGAGCGAAGAGGGAGGGTAGAGATCAGCAGAGGATCGGCGAGTTCTGCTGCATTAGTGCTACTAGACAGAGCTGCTAGTCTCAGGCTGATTCTGCTGATAGGGCTGAGGGGCTGATTGCTGCAGTGCTAGTTTAATCTGTTAGGCTTGTGAATATCCTTTTAGGAGTGAAACTAATTCCTCAGAGCGCCTTTCCTCTGGCCTGACCCCTCCTGATGAAAAGGAAGGGATCCTGGATGTGCTGCAGCCACAGACACAACGGTGAAAACCTGCCGCTTTCATCAGCGGCGGCGCGTTCCAGCGGCTCTCTCTTGTCTTTCTGTCACTGACATAAACACGGCTCTGATCTGACACGTCAGGCGAATGTCAGCGTCACACTGAATCAGTAACACTGATACACCTATACCTCTGATTTTTTTTTTTTTTTTTTAGAAAATAACCTCCCAGGGGAACTCAACCTCTGCGGCAGATGTTATCAGAGGCAAAGGCTTTAATCTGCGGTGGATTTTTAAGCAGGCACGAATATATTGATTTACATGTGCTGATATATGAATGTGAGCTCCTCTCAGAGGGCGCAGACGCTGCTCAAACAGCTGATTAGAATCTGGACACGTCGATGCGAGTGCCAGGGTGAACACTGGGATCACAGTCGAGGTGCTCAACTACAACCGGGTTTGAATATCCATCGAATGAGGAACATGAGGTCAAACACTTTCAATCCACACCGGCAGATGCTTCATAATTTTGATGCAATCCTCCACAATTGCAGGGTAGAGCGGGTCAGGGTATTCACCAAGGTCATTTCTAGTGAAAGGCCAACTCATGAATACCCATTTGATCTATCCTCTGAAGACCACAATGTCCTTTCCCACCACCACTACACCATGGAAGCTACAAGCTGCCTGACTGGCTGGCGGAAAAAAAAAAAAAAAAAAAAGCTTTCAACATAGCTGTGATTATTTGCAGGACTGAAGCACACTTAGTTGAAAGGAAAACACGACGCTAACTCAAACTATCAAGGTCTTAAGTTAAAGCGTTAAACTAGAAAGCAAAACTTTAGAGGAAAATATGTAGGACCGGCTTGTTAGAATAATATTTGGCTTTAATTGAACACAAATTCCTGAATGGGACTCAGGAGCCCAAAGCCTGTGTTCAGTCACTCTGCTGCAGTGACCACCTCTGCTCAGCCTGTCTTTTCCCAGCTCTTGTTACAGATAATTGTTAACAGACAAAGTTATTTTTTGAAAAGTATGATGCTGGAACGGAAAAACAAAAAAAAAAAAAGCTATTTGGGTCACATAGATGTAAGTTGTGTGCATGTATCACAGCAAAATATTTGGGACTGGATTTTTTTGAAATGAAAGCAGCTGAAAAAACATCCCTACAGACACACGTGACAGCCACCGCTGTTGGCTGGATGTTCACAGACCTGCGTGTGGATGCACATGTCGAGCGGAAGAAGGAGGGGGAAAAAAAAAAAAAAAAAAAAAATCAAATCTTGAACTGCGGTGTGTGAACAGACTGCAAAGAGAGATGTTAAGGGGATATTCCATGCTTGCCAGGTGGGCAGTGGGCTGGAGAGCAGTGAATGTGATGCAGAGGCTACGGGCTCCTGAGACCATGCGCATGGATACAAAAAAAATCTTTACTCATCTGTCGTCTGTCTGCTGAGATGACAGCGTTTACCAGCTCCACAGACTCCCCAGCATACCGCCAGCAGCTATGTCCGAGCTCTATAGCTCCCACTGTTTCCCTCATCCCTGCTATTCTTTGTCCTTGAGGTTCTTTCATTCGCCACAAGGGCATTGCTCGAAAACTTGTAGCTTCTACCCTGTATATATGTACACCTCTCATTTGTAATCTTTACCAACCTTTAGGCCAACAGATGTGGGCTTTATCAGAGGTCAGCTTTAACTACAAGAGGAGGATTTGCTGGATGGAGGCCAGAGAGAGAAGAGGAAAGGAAAGGAAAGAAGAGGAGAAGAGTGGAAGTAAATCAGGACGGGAAAAAAAAAAAGGAAGGAAGAGGAGCCGCTCTACCTGATGTTGAGCCTCCTCCAGATTCCCACTGGCCCACAGAGAGAGCCCGAGACGATGGCGGATCTTCGCCTCGTCCTCACGCCGAGCCAGCTGCTCCGCAAGCCGCAGGCCTGTCAGGAGGGGAGGAACGGGAACAGATGAGAGGGAGAGGAGAGTTGAAATTATTCAGAGCAGACACACTCCTAGGTATCTCTCAGAGTAACAGATGTAAGCATAGCATGGTACTGATGTTCTGACAGCAAACAGGTTTGGATATTTGGCCTCAGTTGTAAGAAACTGCTCACAGTGGGTCGAATGCACGCACACACATACACACACGCACTCACACACTGCTCTGCCATAGAGGGAGGCTGCTCCGGCTCTAATCGGACTGCATAGTAATCAATGCTGAGAATTGACTGGCTGAGCAAACACAAACACACTGCTAATGCTTGCATTAAAAAAAAAAAAAAGAAGAAGAAGAAGCCACACAATAGACGTCTGTAAATATTAGCAAACACATTGACGGGCTAATAATAGACTGTTTGCAAACTCACTGCTCAAGTGCATTTTGCTGATATTTTGTTGGGGACTTTCGGAGTTGCTTGGAAAGCCAGGGGGGGGAGGTCTGATGTCTGTGCACGTGTTTTCAGATGTGTATGTTCGGTACGCGTGCCCGTGTCAGATCACCTGGCACTTTGCACGGTTTGTTTTTCACTTCCAATTCCTCAAGCAGTGAAGCATATGTCACATCTTTGCATGTGTCCTCGGTCCGCCTGCCGAGTTCCCGGTTCTGCCCAATTACTGAGATGAAACTGCCACTCCGCCGAGGACGAATAATAATAATAATTAAAAAAACAACAACAACAACGACAGCTGCCGGGCCACAGATCACCCACAAGGTGCTAAACGCACACCAAGCATTCTGCAGTTTGCACCAGGCTGCTGCTCATGCACAGTCTTGACACTGGCTCTGTATGTGCAAGCCTGTTCGCTCCACCTCGCCTGTGTGTGTGAAGGGGTCTAAACATGCTTTCGGTCAAAGAGAGGAGGAAATGGGCCAAGCCACCTTCGTCCACGTCTGCTTTTCTCCGCATTCCTGGAAAACAGTCTGTGGCTGGACCCGATAAGCCAAGAACAGAGAGCGTGACCCGAAAAAAGCCAGCCTATTCCACAGGACCGGCACGCCACGCAGCCATATAGACTTCATGGCTCCTCCACGGCCACGCTCGCCGGCAGCCTTTGAAGCCTGCAACAGTCTCCCTTCTCTCCTTATCTTTCCACACACCCTCCCTCTGTTTGCCTGCCTGCCCTCTCCCCTCATGCATCTGCTGTGCTCCTCTTTCCCTCTGCCTCCTGTATTCGTTTTCTCATCTCGGCGCCTGTGTCTTTGCCCCCCCACGCTCTCTACCTGTTTCATCTCCACTGTGGTGGCAGTGCATGCAGGGACTCGGCACTGCTTAGGGCTCATTAGGCGCCGGAGCAAGAGAGAGGAAACAGATCTAAATTATCCTTTTCATTCTCTGACAGGCTCACCCCTCAATCATCTCAACTCCAACTCTGAGCCTTTCATCTGCAACACGCACACACACTCTCATCCTCACACGCGCACTCCCATACAGTGACGCTCACACACAAAAACCTTCCTTTCTCTCCGAGCTACTCTCTGATAGTTCCTTATGATCAAGCCTGAATGTCAACCAACTCTGTGTTTTCTTTATTCTCCGGTTGACAGTAAAATAATACACGTGAATTATGACTCATGCCGATCTCTGTCTTCCCCCTCCGCCCGCCTGCCATCCTCTCTCATTTTCCCTCCGTCTCCTTCCTTTCGCGGTTCTCTCATTCCCTCTGTTCTTCCCCTCTGTATCATTCAGTGCCTGTCACTGTCACCGTGCGCGCCTTTGGTGCGCCCCGCAGGCACAGTCACGTAGCGGCGGCTGACACGAGGATGTGGCCGTGGCTGGCTGCACCCTGAAGAGCAACTAGAGAACACTTTAAAGGCTGCTTGACAGCCGGGTGAGAGATCCCTCTGCAGCCCCCGAGGCCCACGCACCTCCGTCTTCAGACGCGAGCGCCGCATGCGGACCCATGCGCTCATCATGCACTGTGCTGCAAACACCCTGGGACACACACACACACACTCACAACAACAGAGGATCCTTTGATCATGACCGCATCTCAGAGTCACTATTTCAAAATGGACACAGGTTTTAAGACACTGTCATGAAAGAGACAGTATTGATGATGCTGTATTCCACTGTATGCCACAGAAACAAGGAGCACTCGATGAATAAAAAAGGAAGAGATGGCGGTACAGTGTCCCGGTCCTCTCTCATCTCTGCGCCGCCGGCCAATCGTGCCTTGAAGTGGATGTGAATGTCAGACACAGAAATCCCCGATCAGACGCTGCACGGGGAGGGGCTTTCTGAGGCTATCCAAGCATCCAACATGCTGTTTGGACAAAGCATAAATCCTTCTTATGTGTATCATAAACAAGGGAAAATAAAACTGGCAATGTTTTTAGAACACAAAAGTTTCACTCTCCAACATCTGTACCAGAAGCTTCCATTCAAGAGTTAAAGAAAAGTACTAGAAAATCTCAGGGAGGTCCGACTGTATCGATGACTGGTCTGATATTTCACATTGGGAGAACACATCACCCAAAGGCATTTAGTTTTATATGCCTCCTAACAAGCTCTTCAAAGGCTGAACAACATGAATGTATCTAATTGGAATTCTTGAGTCAGTTCCCAGGTCAGCATTTGGTGCATTTCTAAGAAAGCCTACAATTTTAGGTCAACGCTGCTCTTCCAGTCATTATTTCCATGAGGTTTTCCATAAACCGAGCAAAGAGAGAAACAGTAATACCTCCATTAGTCGCCACAATGACCGCATTGATTAAATGACACCACTGATTGTGTTAATCGTTGAAGAGTGCATCTTGGTGTGAAATGACTCTTTTGTTTAAGAGTGAAAAAGTGGCATGCACTATTTGACATTATACAACAAGAACAACAAAAATCTAATTGTGTGGCAGCTTGAAGCCAGAGAAGGTGCGTCACCCTACCAGACGTTAATTGGTATTTCCATACGTCTACACAACAATAAATATGTGATTCAGTAATTCTGAGGACGCGAGTCACCAACAGTTTCAGTGAGAACAAGCCTGGAGTGAGCCGACTCCCCATACCTGAAGCCAATTATTACGTTTTGGAAAACAAAAAGGAGCAGCGCTGCATAAAGAGTGAAAACAGGGAACAAAACCAGGGATGAAAAATAAAAATACAAACACTGAAAAGAAAAGCATTGCCAACTTTTCGGTCTGGGTAGGTTGGCCAGAAATAATTGGCTGTCAGGGGTAGTGAAGGCACAGTTCTTTTTCACAGCCAGACCAAGGAACAATGCAAGGACAGTGCAGGGGACAACAGGAGGACAGGCTGGAGACAGAATGGCCTGTCGCCTTTGTTTCCATTAAAGCTCAACAAGCAGTCCTGCAGAGGGTGTATGGGTCACTGCAGACCGAGCTCGCTCTCACACAGCGGCCGGAGGTGGAGGGATAGAGGAGATTTATTCCTGTTCGCTTTCATTTACTCCATGCTGGTTGAAATATCCCGGCGTCCTCTTACACCAGCTTCAGTTCTGTGGGATTCAAATGGGGAACCGGGTTGTTTCATGGTGGGTGTGCCTGAGCATAAAGTCTATCAATGGGCCCAGGCAAAGCCGGTAGCGTGGACATTCAGCTCACATCCATGAATGCTCCCACTTATCACCTTCTTGGTGACAAACACTTCCTGCACTCTCACTGACATAATGAATTTTAGAGGGACCGAGCTGGAGGTTTTTATTTCACCATAATCTGCAGGGGGACAATGAAGCGTGAGAGGCAGGAGCCTGACAGCCACGGTGTGAAAAGATCCTTTGGCAGCTTGCTGCAAAGAACCCTCTGAGAAAGTAGATATAGCTGTGAAAAACAGCTAGCAGTAAACAGGAGAAATACCTTGGCATGCATTCTGATAGGTTTGCAAAGACACATACACACAAATGCTGGTATACCTGTACAGCTGTGAAGACAACGCCGATGCAGAATGTGCACACAAAATCCCCCTGCGCACTTATAACACATAAGCACAAAAGCCCAAGCGCACACACACACACACACACACATGCATGCAGACTAATAAAATGTGGCAAAGGCTTAGCAACAAAAAGGCTTCGAATTTCATATTCATGAATTCACAAACTCTAAGCCTATCAGCTCAGGCAACAAAGGCAATCCTCTCTGCTGTTCCCCCTGACTCACTCACCTTCCTGCAGGTACATGACAGCTTGTGAGTAGTTTTGCAGTGCGTGGTGTGTTCTCCCCAAGCTGCCATAGGCCAATGTCTTGGCAGCCAAGTCGTTAGTCTGAGCCGCCACACTTAGGTGCTGCTCCTGAAACACCACCGCCCGCTCGTAGTTTCCTAGAGATTCGTAGGTGAGGCCCAGGTTCCCATAGGCGCGAGCCTGGCGCGTGGTGCTCCCCGCCTCCTCCGCAATCTCCAGGTCGCTTTGGTGGCATCGCAGGGCCGTCTCGTACTCTCCCATCGCTTGATATACAGCGCCCAAACCGCAGCTGGCATCTCCCTCCAATAACCTGTCCTGGGTGTCTCGGGCAATGGCCAGCTGACGCTCCAGGCAGGAGATGGCTTGCTCATAATTGCCTAGCTGGCTGTGGAGCGCGCCCAGTTCACCGTAGGCCTGAGCCTTGCCTCCGCACTCCCCCAGCTCATGAGCCACCACCAGCCGCTTCTCAAAGCACACCAGTGATTGCTGTAGGTTTCCCATGGCCCTGCAGATGAAGACAGAAAACCAATGAGTGTCACAGTGAAGCAGATTACGAGTGAAGTATTCTAGATAACAACCCAATGAGACAATCTAAAGGGAAATTCTGTCACTGGCGCTTTCTGTTAAGCCAAAACCAGGATGTCATCCTCATCTACGGGATCCATTTATGTCACTGTTAGTCATGTATCTAGAGGAAACGTGTTTATTTGCACAGACATATCATTTTCCAAAGAGTGAAATAGTTTGAATGGAACAAGGTGTGCACATCGCAGGATTTTATTTTTGTTTTTTGCACAACATATTTCTTCAGTGAGAGGCTGAGGATGCTGACAAATTACAACGTGTGCAAAAGTTCTCATGTCAAATTGTGGGACATTTTAAATGCAGGCTACACACTACTTTAAAATGAGTCGAGTCATTTGTCAAATGTCTGCCTCTATCCTCCAGTGGGTTTGTGACGGAGTGACAATCATCCCTTCTGCACATTTTACAAACCGTAACAGCCATCAAGCTGACTTTATTCACATCCTCAGACACTAACAATAGCTGGCTGCCGGTTCAAATGGAGCTTTAAAAGAATAAAAGCCTCTAGCTTAATTAATGTTGTGGGATAATATATGTGCTTGACTAAGAGCTGCTGGAAGATCAGAAGGGTGTGTGTGCGTGTGATGTCTATTATTCCCTTCTGAATTCATGCACGGCTAACACTGCTGTGTGAGACTGCTGTGGAGCCGTGCTGATGATGCACAATAAGACGAAAATCATCTCTGAATGGAGGATTTTAGCGAGCCTTTTGTGTTTTGTTTTGCACTGTACTCTCCCAGGTTGCTATCAGCTGATTTTGGGGGCATGAGGAGAAACGAGAGGGAGAAGAGACGCAGGATGTAAGAGGCTGTCTCGAAATAACCGCGCTTCCCCCCAAGTTTCTGATGTCTGCGCGGCAAAAGCCACTTTGCATACAGATAAGGCCGAGGTGACAAGGCTGCTGCTGAGACAGCTCGCACTCCACACGCTGATCACCAGCAAGGTGTCTATAAACTGTGGTGGTCCCCGATAACGAACATAAGGAGACAAATTATATGCAAATAGCAAAACCCTGCTTACTAATTTCAACAGCAGGAATGAGCAGAAACTGATGCTGAAAAGAAATTTATACATAACTGTTAATTTGAGACAAAGCTCCAGCCTCACCTGTGCCCGTTGCCTAAGCCTCTATAGGCTTTCTCCTGATCCTGCATGCGGTTGAGGCTCTGTGCCACCGACAGATACTGGTCGTAGTACTTGATCGCCTCCTCGAAGTCTCCCAAAGCCTCGTAACAGTCTCCCAGGTTTCCGTAGGCTCTGCCCCGGTCCATCACAGCCTCATTGCCGCTCAGCTGCTGTAAAGTGGCCAGCTGCTGCTCCAGGTAGCCAATGGCTTCCTCCATCACTCCTACATTCATTTTTGTGATGCCCATGTTCCCATAGACCTGAGCCTCCACCACAGGGTCCTTCAGCCTCCGGCCGAGTTCCAACTGCTCCTCGTAGCTCTTGAACGCCATGGCGTACTTCCCGAGGGCCATGTAAACAGCTGCCAGATGACCGTGGGCTTTGCACTCTCCCGACACGTCGCCGAGCTCTTGGTACACCTCTAGCTCCTGGGTGTGGTAGCCCAGAGCTTTGTCGTACTTCTGCACAAGTCTGTAAGTGGCCCCGAGGGCGGCGTAGGCGCAGGCCTCCATCCTACGCTCCTTAACCTGAAACAAGGAAATCACAATCTCATCACAAGTGAACAAAAACCAAAATTGCATTACAAACTACATTACTTATAGGCTACAAAGAGAATTGTTCTAGAGTGTGCATTTATTATGTGGGGCACACCTGGTGAGCCAAGGCCAGCTGCTGCTCGTAAAACTGAATGGCCCCAGCGACATCCTTTTTACAGACGAATATGTCTCCCAGGTTCCCCAGAGCTCTGAAGCGAGCTTGTGCATTGTTCAGGGATTGTGCCAGTGACAGAAGGTACTTCTGACACTCTTCCGCCTTCGCAAAGTCTCCCAGGGCCTTGAAAGCCAAACCAAGGTTGCAGTACGCCTTGGCCTGGCTCAGTTTGTCGTGAAGATCCTTCGCCAGCGCCAGGTCCTGCTCATAGTACTTGACAGCATCCTGGTAGTTGCCCAGGCAGTAGTGGGCGTAACCCAGATTGTGACAGACTTTCCCCTCGCTCTCCATGTCCTGGAGGTCGGGGGACAGTCGCAGGTACTGCTCGTAGTAGGGCACGGCCTGCGGGAACTCCCCCCGAGAGCAGTGGAAGTTGCCGAGGTTGCCCAGAGCCCGCGCCTCGCTCTGGACGTCTCGGAGCTCGCGGGCGATGTTGAGGTGGTTCTGGTAATGCTGCAGCGCGCGGTCGTGGGCGCCGAGGGCTTGGTAAGCGACGGCCAGGTTGCCGTGGGTGGAGGCCTGCGAGGCCCGGTCGTTGACCTCCATGGAGATCTGCAGCTCCTGGCGGTGGTAGCGCACGGCTTGATCGAAGGCCCCCAGGGCGTTGTAGGCGTTCCCCATGTTACCGTAAGCCCGGCCCTGAGCGGCGTAGTCGTTCAGCTCCTGAGCGATCGCCAGGTGTGTTTTGTGTAGTTTCAGTGCAGTCTCGTAGTCCCCCTTCATTTGGTGGATGATTCCTGTCGAGAGACGAGAGAAGAGCGAGAGGGTGAAGTTAAAGACCCATTCTGTGAAAAATGTAATTGAGTAAAATTCAAGTGCCTCGTCAGCGCTTCACGTACAAAACAAGTCATTTGGCTGTTAAAATATGCTCACTGAGCCATCTGTTCTCTGCTTACACAACACACTCTCCCGCAGAATTATGGTCATTAAAATGTAGTGCAATCAAACAGAGTTATTATAACACCAAAATAGAATCTTTTGATTGTTTAAGCTGCCTTTGATGACTGTGTCTTACAGGGATTTTACCAAAATCAACAACTTTTCCACAGCATTGGAAATAGCTGTGGGAGAAACTACAAAATAAAAAAAAAAAAAGGACAGAGGAAGTTAAAGTGGGAGAGAGTGTGACTAGCGGATGGAAAGCTCAGCAAACAACTTAAGAAAGGAAGAGATAAGTGTGGAGAAACAATAAATAATGGAGAACCCAGTGCACTGAGCGCATTATCTCTGATAAAATACCATCCTATGAAAAATAATCGCTTCACCCCACAGTCAGGCAGCCATCTGGCACACACACACACACACGCAGACGCAAACACACCAGCACCTATAGACTCATGCACGCTGACAAACACACAGCACAGAGTAAAGAGTCATCACAGCATATCTGCAACATCTCTCTCTCTTCTTTTCCTCAGAGGCACTCTTTGAATCTCCGTGTCTCTTTTGCTTCATCACCCGAACCTTTAATAATAATATTTACACTGATAATATTAAAACTTATTTAAATGGATGGCGGGGTGGCTGTAGGCATCTGGATAGAGATATACAAACCAGCTATGAGGCAAGAAAAAAAAAACCCTGCCTTTCATCCAGCATGCGGCCTGACCATCAGTGTTTCGCTGCATCAGCATGGAGGCTAATGGGCTCGTGGGATGAAGTGCAGCCGCTGATGGGACTCCGGGGATGGAAACGGCTCTGGAGCCAGAGTGGGTGGGAAGCAGGGACAGAGGGGCTCTGCGGCTTGTGGCGAGTACGCCATGATGCCGCTGGGATTAGTTCCCACCATGTGTGTTTTCCCATTCAACCTGCCACATTATGGGCCGGAACACAGGCTACGTAAACAGTGGGGCTGAAACTAAACAGAGGGCTCAGACAGCAGGAGGGGGTTCATGTTAGAAACGGGGAAGGGTTTTCATGTTGGATAAAGGGATGATCAGTCCAGGCCATTCATATTTGAAGAAAACCATATGTATGTCTAAAGCATTAATGTTTTCAACAAGTAATATATAACAGATACTATCGATGAATGCCTCTGCAGGACTGACAGAAACATGCATTGACTTTATGTGTGTGGAGCTTGCATAATTAATAGTTTGTTCTTAATCAAGTCTAAAAAAAGAGTTTAATTAAAAACTAAACTTGCCTGAATTGGGTGTCTGGAAATTAGAACTAGGAAAAAAAAAAAAAAAGAAAAGAATCCATCAGCTCTTGTGCCAATAGACGGGATTTTTTGGGACACATAATCAAAGATCCTCTGCCTTCTAAATTCAGGCCATGATTCAGCACGTCGCCCATGCCTACTGAGAAATCAGAGCTGATTTGCCGTTCGTTTGCTTGCTTGTGTTCGCAGGTCGGAGTGATACAACCTGAGATGACCCTGTAATCATCAGGTCGCGGCCTGGAGGAATTGGTATGCGAGGTGTATCACTGACTGAAACTGCAAAGTGACACAAGAAAGCAATTGTTGGTGCTGATGATTTACGTTGTAATTACAGTAAACGTGAGGCTTTGAGGTAGCCGGATTTCTTTGTCGTGCACATTTTCCTCCCTGCGACAAAACCTTGAGCGTCGCCATTCCTTGGGAGTCTTTCCTGAGAGTGGAGGCATGTTAAGATGCAGAGCGAGCGAGTTGGAGGAGCTCTGACAGCTCTCGCCACAAAGTCACTCTCAAGGTTATGCTTTTCCCAACGGAGGCCGATCTCACTGAGGATATAATGCCTACTGATGTATTACCAGCAAACATGCTCCATGCTGCAGGCTAAAAATGGATGTGGGGTGATGGCCGCTGGGGTAGAGCAGACAGGCTGGACAGAAGCTCGGGAAGTATGGCGAGGTTTGAGGTTGGGCTTGGAGGCAGCAGCCAAAATTGCCATAAGCCTGAGGCTATGCTTGGAGCTACACTCCAGGCAAGAAATACTTTCTGTGCACCCCCCCCATATGGTAAGAGGATTATGGAGCCCTCTGGGAATGGTATCCAGCTGAACAGTAAATAAAACCGCAACAGACATGTTGGTAAATAGTGCCACAACACAAAAATTTGGGAATTAGTAAGAGGAGGTCAGGCAGATGTGGCCACCGTGGCATGCTGTCACAATCTAAATTACCCCTTTTTTCCTAGACTTTATTTTTTTTTTATATACTTAATCCTTCTTAAATTTGTGGCACCTATTAAACGTGCCTGACTAAAACGCAACAACATGCCTCAATTATTTCTTTTATCCTCAAACAGGTTGAGACAAAGACATTTAAAAACCAGGATAAAGCACACGACACGAGATTCAAACACTTCCGCAGAAAGCCCCATCCATCCCCCCCATGACCAAAGACATTAAATGCATGGCAATGTGTTGTCACTTTCCATTACACAGCTGGCTGTACATAGAGGGATATGCTGCAGTGATGACTTTGAGGGATGGCGTCGTGTTTGGAGTAAATCACTGTGTCATTCTTCCAGGAGCTGGGAGGTTCGCGGCCCTGCTGGGCTACAGTTCGCTGAAAGGATTTCACAAACAACGCCGCCTCTGCTGCGGCTGGCCTGGGTGATACCCAGGAATAGCGGAGAGATGACCCGTCTGAGCCCGGCATAATGACTTTGCTGTATTCCTTCTTATTTATATAGCAGAATGAAGTCAACGTTTTAAAATATAAAAACAGAAGTCAGTCTCTGAAGAAAATTCACGTCTCTCTCTCTCAGTTTGATTCTGAATACCTTTATGAATTTTAAAAGAAACTGATTGAGGGTCAGTTGGTAATGGAGTCAATGTGTTTGAGAAAATCAACATAATTAAACCATCTGAATGGTGTTTGGCTGAAAATGCAAAGAGAATGTACAAAAGCATCAACAAATAAAAATAGATTTTGTGAAAATGATTGAAAAGAAGAACTCAGCACTTAGAAGGGACTGGGAATATGAAACTGTCCACACCAGGGTGATACAAATGTCTTATTAGTATTCCTGGTCTTGTCATGCTGATCTTAACACAACATGACGCAAGTTCTGGTTTTATTTTTTTGGATGAATCTGCCTGAGTCTCATGTGAACGACTGCCTTGTCTGATCTTTAACGTCTCATTTTATCTTCCCCGTCTGAACTCTGGCTGTGCTCTGGTGTTATATTCTTCATCCAACAAACTTGAATCGTACCCCGAAATCATTTTATGCCTCCATGCTTGGATGCTCATCTGTTCTCGTGACTCTGTGTTTTAAGTCTCATTGACGAGACTTGAGACATTTGCTGGGTATCTATTGATCGTCCAACTAAAGAGTCTGCACTGATGGACATCCCTAAAGATTATATGCAGCCAAATACAGAGCCAGCTTTAGATAAAGGCTCAAATTTATTCTTTGTAATACATTCAGTGCAATTAGCTACAATCAAACATGAAATCTGGCTCCTCCCTTCTTTTTTAACCAGACTTACTTGATCACACAGCAATCAACATTGATTCACAGGGTCCCTCAGTAACTACTGAGTGCTTCTGCCAGTCAAAACAACAATCAAAAAATGATCTTTAACTGAACTTCAAGCATGTTTTGATTTTGTTGGTACGAGGATGAAGAAGAAATAATGCAGCCCTTGCGGTTACTGAGCATGTAAAACTTCTTGGCAAAACCTATTGACCTTCATCATAACTGAGTATATTCAAGTTAAAGTAAAAAGACAAGGGTGAGCGGAAATTCATAGGCTACATTACTGCACAGCAAGCATCCTAATTGTACTACATGATAGTACAGGATATAAGAATGTATCTGATGATCAGCTGGGGGGAGCAGTGAGCTGAAGCAGATGTTAGATCCTCCTGGGGTCTGCAGGGAAGGGTGGAGCTGAGGGGGTCTGGGCTTAAGCAACCAAATCCTCACATGTAGAAACAGACATCTCCAACTGTCTGACTGACAGCGAGACAGGAAGAGGGCCCCTGTCCTGCATGTTTTAGCTCTTTCCCTGCTTCAACACACCTGAGCCTAATAATTCTGTCCTCACCGGGCACCGAACAAAGCCCAGTAATGAGCCTGTCAATGCCATCAGGTGAGCTGAAGCAGGAAGAGAGCTGAAACATGCAGAACTGGGGGTGGGGGGGGATCCGGCCCCCCTGCCTGCTCCATGTGAAGTCTCCCAACAACAACAACAACAAGCAGAGCAACCTCCAGCTGATCTGACTTTCCTTTTTGCAACTACAGACCTTCACCCTTCATTCAACTCGTGAAACTAAGCGCTGGCCATGAACATGACATCTGATTCTACCTACTGCTGGAAAAAAAAAAAAAAAACAACAGTCGAAGTCAGTTTTTATTGCACAGGGCAATCTGGAGTCTAGTTAAAATGAGATCGCATTTCATGCTGAATTTGCTGATGTGCCCAGAAACAGGGTCCAGTTGCTTAATGCAGAAAAATGCTCAAGCCCTTTTGTTTCGGTTAATAGCTCCGAAGTGAAAAAGAGCTGCAGACTACCTGAAGCACACTCGAGCGTAAGGACCGCGACTGAGAGAGTGTGCTTCACAGGACCTCCGGTTCATTTTCTGGCTCGGTCCTCGGTCATGAGATTAAGGGGGCCACGCGAGGGGAGGATGAATCTGCTGTTTTTCTAATAAAAAGAAGACCGGGGCCAAGCAAGTGAGACCCAATGGCTTGCATAAACGTCTGCAACAGAGTAACACAGCGCTGTCACCTGAAACCAATTCACTTTTTTTTTTTTTTTTATATCAACTATTCTATTCGTTTCTCTTTCTTGCAGGGCCAATGATATTTTCTCTAAGAATCTGTGTGGTCATCAATAAAGAGCTGGATGCTACTGACCTCAGATTAATGCACTTTATTGTGTTAGTTGTTTTTAGACTCTTTCACTGCTTTTCTCCTTACGGTGCTCTTCCATTCATCCTGTGTGAGCAATTACACTCTCCAAATTCCTCTGTAAATCCAGCCCTCTCCTCTCCCTTCTCCCGGTCACATTGGCAATATATCCACAGTCGCAAAACTGTTCGCTACAAGACTAAATAATCTATGTTTCAGTGCTCCAGGCGAGTCTGCAGCCTGCTCCGGCTGCTGACAATCTGAAAACAGAGCTGGAAAAAACGCCAAATGTATGTCCACAGGGCCACAATGTTTCAATGAGGAGGAGGAGGAGGATGCACAAGGCGGTATAAGTCTACTATGATCTGCAAAACACAAAGATAAGAAGAGACTTGTCGATGCTCATTGAAGAAAAAAATAAATAAATAAAAAAACCCCGACTGACCGACTGCTGATATGCGATAAAGCCTGGTGGTCAGATGATGATTATCTGAACTGTGGATCAAATGATGACATTTTCACATGACTTAGCTAACTACAAGTCCTCTGACAGTCCGTCTTAATATACAGAGTATAAGCTGTTCTTTAAACACCACTGACAAGATCTACATGTGCAACATTTCCGTGCACATTCTCTGGTTCTGCGCTGCCCTGTGAACACTCCTCCCGCTGTTTTCATCTCTCTGTTGCTTTTGTTTTCGTGAACATCAGCAGAAAGCATTCCCCAGGGATGCTGGATAAAAGGAAGGGGAGAAAATGCTTAATTAGGACTTTTACCTCGAGCCCTTTCCAACTGACGGGAGTCCATGTTTCATGTGACTTCTTTGAGACATGTGGTCAGAGAAGTAGGTGTGAATCCAGAGCAGCGGGCACAGCAGAGGCCAAGAAGAAAAGACATCCAAACAAGCTTATTTCGATTCTCTTTGAAGAGAAATGCAAGAGAAAATAATAACTAATTATATATTTTTTTTTCATGAATACAAGAAATGCATTGGATCCCACTCTGATATTAAATATTGCTGACTAGGGGGTACGTTAGCCAATTAATGAATAATAAATGGGGCTGGAACGCTACATTTTCATATCCTTTATAGGTCAGAGTGTGCTGAGCCAGGGCTGCTGGTACCGCTGGGCATCGTGGTTAGATATTAAAGGATGGCAATCTCTATACAACTGTACCTTAGAGCCATGTCAGCTGCTGCTCCGCCCACACTGCACGGAACATTAACGGCGAGCTGAGAGGGCATAATAAAAGTTTGCTCTTTTCCTGTTTCTGCGACTTCTCCTTCCCATCTCCCGCACTGTTTTCTTGCTTTTATCATTGCTCATTAATCTTCACTCCATCATCCATTCCCCCTTCTTTGTGCGAGGCATAAAAAGGCAGCATTTTTTGAAGTCTGGAACAACATCCTGGTAGTTTTAGCCCATATCTTCTTGTGCTAAGCAGGCTCGCGGGCACCGATGGCGGGAAAAACAATGCACGCCCCACTGCCGCAAACAAAAACAACAACAATGGGGCAATTACAGACTGATGCTTCACAACCTCCACTTCATTCTGCGTTATCTTCATTATTCAGCTCCTCTTGAATCAGCTATTAAAGGTAATTAAGCGATTCATCAAGTCAGTTTCAATTACTGGGAGCTTGACAGCTGCAGATTACAATCAGTGGGGATGAGGCAGAGACGGACAGAGTAAAAGAGGGAGGCATCAAAAAGCAGAGGGAGGAAAAAAAAAGAGGAGAAGAAGTG
Organism: Salarias fasciatus; assembly: GCF_902148845.1. Lineage (NCBI taxonomy): Eukaryota > Metazoa > Chordata > Actinopteri > Blenniiformes > Blenniidae > Salarias > Salarias fasciatus. The sequence continues at coordinate 8,217,061 of NC_043756.1, read as the reverse complement.
CTAACAGATCTGGCAGCACTGAGATGGGCTACAAGCTCTTCTGGGTGTCAAGTGTGAGTGCGACCACACGACGGTCTTGCTTGTCCATTTCGTCCCGGTGGAGCCACAGGCTTCACCGTCACCACCCACTCATTCAGCTTCTGCTCCGTCATCAGCTGGAGATCTCTGATGCCGCCTCGGCTACACTATCATTACCCTGTCACGGACAGGAAGAGCCGCGACGTCGCTGCTAATAATGAATAAAAGCGTCCGCGCTCTCATAATGACAATCATGCCGCAGTTAAAATAAGAAAAAAAAAAAAGAAATTCTGCGGCACGACACACGGCCATTTGTAATAGAACCCGCGTATACTGTACCGTCATAAAATGCTCTCACTCGAGCCCCTAATTTATGACATCCAGCTACCAGTTCACTTTTAAAATCAGGTGTGTGTTCGAGCTAAGAGCACTTCAGACCGCGCAGCCATTAGCCCGGTCAAAGGACAGGTTCAATTTATGTTTGCCTGATTAACCCTACTCTCTGCTTGCACAATTTTGCACATTAGGTTAAAGAATAATTCATCTGGAAAGAACTATTATGCCTCTTAGTTGTCCATTAGAGTCAGGTTTACTACCGGTTTGATGGCAATCATAAGTCATCCAGTGCCGCTTGTAATTGCAGGATTAAATACAGAAGAATTACTCATCTGACATATCTCGTGGGATATCGGAAATCCACAGGGACACCTTTATCCTCAAGGGTTCTTTCATCATTATATTTGCAGACTCCACAAGGTTACCCCTGCTAATAATTTCATTTTTTTTTCCAGGATTTGACTGTATCAGACTGAATTTTGAAAGGAACATTAATTACGGCCAAGATTCAATCAAAAGACTTTATCATATATTTAATTTCTCCCATTTCAGTTTTATTTATCTTGACATTATATTTCACTTCTGGACGTGATTACATTTGAACCGGTGTAAAGGTGAGCACAGGGGAGAATTATGTGGAGAGATTTCCCATGAAAAACATACATTATGATTATATCTTTCAGTATATTCTGTGTTTATTATAGACAGGCTCGCATCATTAGAGGAGGTCTTGTCACAGCAAATATCTGTAACTCACACCAACTTCAACGCAAGTTCCTGATCCTGTCCCGTTTGGGCTGGGCATTCATACGTTCACTGGCTGAAGAAAATACTGTTACACACTATTTCTGACAGTAACATTCAGTTTTAGCCGTCGCCTCTCATTCTGTCTCAGTTTCACATGGCTGTTAAAAGCACATTTAAAAAAAAATCTAACTATTAGTGCCGTAATTCTGTGAGACGTCTCACTCCCAGGATGTGCTAAGGCCGACATTCATCGCCGCACCGCTAACTACCATTAAAATTGTCTTCGACAGCCATGTTAACAGGAAAAAAACCAGAAAGGACGACCGTTGCGTCTGTGTTACGATATGGCGTTACCAGCTGGCTTGGAAATTCGACAGTGTAGCCAAAAGCTTAATCTGTTAAAGACATCAGGGAAAGTCGCCGGCGCCGCAGCACCTCCAACACCCCAAAATGACCCTCAGACAGGCAGACATATTTTATCGGATACTTCTCATGCTCTGCACAACAAATACATTCTACTTCGCTCGTAAACACAACAGGTACAAACACTCATCCTTTTGTCAGTGAAGCTCATTAATGAGCCGATTATCCGGGAAGAAGAGGAAAAACAGGAAGTCAGGAAGGTCACCCAGATAACCGTGTGTGTATTAGTTCCATACATAATGCTGAACTTGCACATTGTACTTTTGTTTTCAAACAATGTGATGAAGCACTGGATCTTTTTTCACTGATTTATATATTGATTTGGAGGTTGATTTTACAGTGTTTTTGTCAGTATTCCTACTGGAAATTAGCAGATTCCAGTAGAAAGTTAAAAAAACAAAACTGCAAAAAAAAAAAATCACTCAACATTTTACAGATTGTGAGTGTCAAAGGGGCAAATATTTTATGGGTTCATCTTTGGATTATTGGAAAATGCTGAAAGGTCCCTTTTTAATACACCAAAGTCTGAGATAAAGGAAATAATTTGTTTGCTACATTCAACAAAAGATTCAGTTGACAATTAGACATAATAAAGAAGAAAAAAAAGCCCATTAATTTTCTGCTAATCAGCTCATTGTTGAATAAACTCTCCCTGCAGCTCCAGAGAGGTTTCACTGTTTACCTCTCGGCTGTCAAAAAGAAAGACGACACAATTGCTGCACTTAAAAGTTTCCAGAATTGATAAACCCTCTTCTTAAGGCGTCGTAAACCACTGTGCAGTGTCGCGTCTTGACGTCTCATGCAGGCACTTCTTTCACTGATCCGCTCTGATATCATCTCTTAGCTGTCAACAAACTCGCTCCGGCAGCCATCTTTATCACAACGCAGCTCTCATCTCATCTTACGCTACAGTAATCTCAGACAGCCGTCATTTTTTTTCCTCGCAGCTTTAAATACACACTTTGTTCCGTGTTCAAATTCATATTAAGGTATATGAAAAAGAATAGCGATCATCATCATCCCCATCATCCTGATTTCCTCAGGTGTAATTACGGTGCTGTGTTATTAGTACCTACTGGGAGGATGTGGAGGGTGTGTGTTCATGCAATCATTGCTTATGAGTGTGTGTTTCTGCCGCCGCTTTCTGAAGTAACCACGGCGGCTCATGTGAGCTGCATGTCTGATTATGCACGGCTTCACGCCAGATGCCGTTCCCGTGGTTTCCCAGGGATCCGCGGCGATGACCCATCTGCAGAGAGACTCAAATCAGCCTATCGGGGAAAGAGTTTCAGTTCACATACCCAAGTTGGAGGAGGCCCTTCCTTCCGCGGCCCTGTCCTTCAGGCCCTCGGCTATGGACAGCTGCTGTTCGTGGTACTGCTTGGCCCGCTCCAGGTCCTGCATACAGCGGGCGGCGTGGCCCAGTCCGGCGTAGGCTCTCATCTCGATGGACTTCTCCTCCAGCTCCTGGGCCAGCTCCAGCACGTGGGTGTGGTAGGACATGGCCTTGTCGAAGTTCCGGTGGTAGTGGTAAGCGCTGCCCAGGTTGCTGTACGCCCGGGCCTCCTCCCGCTTGTTCTCCAGGGCCTTGGCGATGCCCAGATGCTGCTCGTGACACTGGACGGCATTGTCGAAGTCTCCCATCGCAATGTAGACCGCTCCCATGTTCCCCAGCTCTCGTGCTTCGGACAGCTGATCCTTGGACTGCTTGGCCAAAAGCACGCATTGCTTGTGGCTGGCGAGGGCGTTGGGGTAGTCGCCGATGGCTGTATAGACATGGCCCAGGCTGCTCAGCGCCATTGAAGCAGCCTAAAGAGGGAAACAGAAAAAAAAACCAGACAGCAGGTAAGAAAAACCCAGTGTCAATAAACTGTAGGCAAGTGAAAAGAAATCCTAAATAGCCCCATTAATTAAACCCACATCCCATCAACAGTAAGTAATTCAGTCACTTCTGCATCAGAGAATCCCCACCCACTCTAAAACGTCCCTTTACCCAGAAGTATTGTACTTCAAATGAAAAAAAATAAATAAATAAAAAGAAGAAAAATCCAAATTCCCAACTCTCTTAGGAGGCTTAGTGCTCAGAGACCAAACAACAAACAAAACCTGATTTGATTTTGTCGTGGCTGAGCAAAAGGGGGGTGGGGGGGGGGGGGTGGGGGTGGGGGTGATAAAGTGTGATGCAGATCAGCGCAGCAGCAGGCTGGTTTTAAAGCTGCCAGTTTGCCCACTGCAATCACGCTTCGCGGCGCGCCACCACCGACGGAACAAAGACACCGCTAATCAGGAGGGAGAGGAGAGGAGAGGAGAGGGGCTTCAGCTTCACGCCGCCGCAGCGGGAGGTCGGCTGACTGGCTGCTGGCGAGACCTCTCAGAATAGAAACACACACACACATAAGGAAAAAAAAAACCCCACCATTTTGAGGTTTGTCACTGATACAATCTACCATTTTCACAAGCGGCGTCAAGAGCAATATTGTGAAATGGGAGGTATGGCTGGTGAAACGGAGAGGTTCGAAAAAACACAGCCTTGACCTCCCGTGACTCCGTCACAGCAGGCTTATTAACTGTTTATGCCAGGAATAAACAGCTGGGAATAAGGGTCAGTTGTCTTTGTGCGAGCAGATGTTCAATTAATCACGCAGGGGCAGCTAATAAAGCATCTCCTTCCTGACGGCCCCCTCTGCATCCTGCAGGCCGAGAGGGGCCTGGACGCCGGCCAGTCCAGAGGACAGACACCCTGAGAGTGAAGGCCGCAGAGCGACTTTCAGCCGCAGCCACAGGGACCAATGTGACCACGCTACGAGTCAAAAAGTCCAGAGTGTAAAGTCAGGCGTCAGCCGCAGTGAAGAAAAGCGGAGTCATTCCTGCTGGATGCTCATGAAAGCGGTTTTCACAACCATACCGTTGAGAACTTCAACTCAAACTTTACATATATTTCAAAATTACTTTACAAATACATCAAGATGTTCTTCAAGAAATATGTCCTCGGGGAGATGTTTTCACTTAACGCCAGCGCCGCTTGATAAAAATGTGAAGTTCTCAGAATAAATGAAAAGCAAAGCGCGGCGTTGAGAGAGAGAAGAAAAAAAATCAATACGACTGGACTCTCTTAAAAAGGCTTATTAAGACAAACACTTTTCTTTGAATCTCTCATATATTCTTTTTCTGGATGCACTCATACACCCCAACCAACCTATCCCTCCTTCATTTCACATAGCTGCTGATGCCTGGAACCAATTACCTGCTGACATAAGGACTTCCAGCAGTTTGCTCAAGTTTAAAGACTCGACAAGGCATTATACGAGCCCGGGGAGGCAATTACCCTCCGTCACAACTGTTGCTGTTTCATGTTCCCAGATAGCCTATCTAGAGCTGCTCAATTACATGTGCCTTTTGAAGCTTCGCTCCATCTCTCCGACTCAAACTTCCACTTTTCTGTGCGGGAAAACAGAGAGGATTCCTCATCTCTGCCTGTCTTCAGCCGAGCACAGTGGGAGACGGAGGAGAGAGAGAGGCGAGAGGGGGAGAACAATCTTCCCCCAGTTGTGATGAGTTGCACTTGTGATCAGTGTCCCTCTAAAGTGAGACTGCAACGCTGCATTTTCTCCTCAGATGGAAGTCAAGATAGGCAGATAATGAGGAGCCGGCCTCGTCGGTTACAGAGGATGCACTGTGTTTGGCTCGGGGACAGTGTGTATCTGTCCCACTTCTGAACGCCGCCCTCTTTCTGACTCCTAACCAATATCGCAAAATGACATTTTCTTTTGGAGAGGAAAAAAAAAAAGAGAAAAAGCTGTTAAAAAAAAGTCAATTTCGCAGAAATTGACTTCATTTTTAATTTGATTCCATTTCTTTTCTGCCTCTCCATTCTCTCTCTCTCTCTCTCCTCCACTCCTCTCAAACGGTCTGCGGAGGCAGACCTGATTGTGTTTACAGAGTTCGGCCTCTTCTGCGGATGTGTGCTGATTTGATTAATCCCAACGCTGTCCGTTATAAACTGTTGATAAACCGCTAGCTCTTATCAGCAAACACATTTCGCACCAAGGGCTTCCTAATGAAAGGTAAACCGGTCCAGCCTGGGAGAAGTGAGACGGCGGAGGACGGCCGAGGTGACATGTTAATCAGAAATGCACGCCTCCAAAAACATTACTCTATTTCTTCTCGCTGACAGGAACGGCGTGGATCTCCTCCATCAGTCTCCACTAAGTATGTTTATATTCCAAGGCACATTAAAGAAATGGCTACTTTCATAACACATGCTCCGAGTAATGCATTATACTTAGAATAATTAGCCCCCGATGTCGAGCGGCAAGGCTGCTCCTGATGTCTGGGCTTGGCGGTGTGTGAGCTGTGTGACTCTGAGCCCCCGGTGTGTGTTTTATTTCTTACCCTGGAACCGAGGAGTGCTGCCCACCACTTCACTGCAGCGCTGAGCTATGTGGTTATGCCTCGCCTTGCAGCTGCGTCTTTGAAAAATCCTCCTTTTTTTTTTTTTTTTTTCCGCGATGGACTGTGAGGTCTGACATACTCCAAACAGCCAAGGCTATCATCGCAGACTGGCAGGGCTTATGGGACAAGCCTAGTTGTCATGGAGATTGAAATGGCTGGATTAGGGGGCCGGCTTCGCCGAAGACACTACCGCCGCTATGATCATAAACACAGGTGTGTGACCTCCTTCTGGGCAAACACAAACACACAGACAAAGGCATGAGCAAGACTGTAAACAAGCGTCCACTATTCCGACATCAAGCACATAAAAAGTAAATCATCGGCTTCCTGAAGTACGCCGGCTGGTTGCAGCCTGTTCGGCTGATTCACAGATTCAAGGCTGACAGGAGGGAGTCACTCACACGAGAATAAAACGGTAAATGGACTACACTTATATGGCGCATTTTCACACCTTCGACAATCTCAAGGCGCTTTACACCGAGTCACATTCACACACACACACGCGCTTTCACACACACACTAATGCTGGCGGGTACGATGCGAGGCGTTCGACCTCCTTTGGGAGCAACTCGGGGTTCGGGGTGTTTCTTTGACACACGAACAGGGCGACCTGATCAAAGAACGAACGCCAAATTAATACTATCCAAAGTAAGAAAAAAAATAAAGAGTAAAGATAATTTTTAAAAAAAACTGATTTAATGAGAAATAAAGGCAAAGGTTAGAGAGGTGAGCATGTGGGGACGACAGGGAAAAAGACAGCAGGTCTGAGGAGGTGGAAGGTGTTAAAGAGCCCACAGTTTGCCCTCTGTCCAAACAGCATGTGCGGCGGGAGCGCAGGGCAGCAGCTACTTCAGTAAAGTGCTGTTAATGGGATTATGTGGAAGAGGAGAGGAGTCGCTCTCTCCTGGCACCCAGGGACAGAGAGCAGGTTTGATTCCATTACCACAGAGGTGGGAACAACCTCGTTCCTGCCTCCACCGATTCACATGCCGCTCCGTATTTCCAGCAAATGGTGTAATTAACATGGGTAAAAACACAAATATTCAAGAATGAGAATTCACAGGCTCGGAATGCAAATGTATACATATCTGGGAAACATTGAAAAACAAAGATAAACCCACATTTTGCAATTAACTAATGAATTATTTCATTAGCAGCAGATTACATTTGCTTTTACTGCCAAAATCCACATTGCTGCTATGTAACAACAAATTTAACCAACTGTTGATACCAACATCTGCATATCTGTTTCCACTTTAGTCCTGAGAAAATGAAATAACTTATTGTCAAACTGACATATTGGAATGTCTAGTTTTGATTACCCAGATGTATTGCAATACCTTTGAACATGTGCAGATGCTACGTTTGGAGCGTACTATTAATTCTGACATTTGCTTCAAGTGTCTGAGGTTACATGCTGATAACATTGTTTATTACTTTAATTCAATTGTGTAGACCCCACATGAACCAAATATAAGACTTAAATACAGGTTCAAAATGCTGCAGCCTGCAAATATCAAGTCAATTTCTAATTGATAAACGCAAACCTCTCAGTGTGTACAGAGGAATAAACAAGTCACATGAATACCAATCATTCCAAAACAATGACTCCGGCGACTCAAAATGCTTTTCTAAGACTATACACACACACACACACACACACACACACACATATGCACACAAACACACACACACACACACACACACACACACACACACACACACACACACACACACCAACAGCTGTCTAATTAAAAGGCAGTGCAGAGGGAAGGTGAGCAGGACCATGCTCCAGTGTTTCCCTTAACGAGCTGGGCTCAGGCAGCAACAGGAGCCGGCTGGCAGGGAACAGAACCACGAGCTGGAGGGAGCGGGGGCGCGGGGGGAGGCGCGGGGAGGGCAGATAAAAGGCTACGGGAGAGATTGTGTTTGAAGGATGAGAGAAGAGGAGAAGAGAAAGCTGGAGACATCCCCAGGGCGAGGATGTCTTCAGATCTGAATTCACCTGCAGAGATGCATTTTGACAAAAAAGGAAACATCTCAACCGTAATAAAGTCGGAACAGACGGAAGAGACCAGTCACAGGCGCGCTCAAAGAAACTTGAAGGATGTTTTTGGAGAGGCACATGTTGTTTCCTGTACGTGCATGTGCAGAGAAACATGTATGTGATTGTTTGCATAAATCAGAGGGGGACGGGGGGGAATATGTAAGAGGCATGCTGCTGAAGCCGGTGCCGAGGCTGGGGGCGGGGATGCTTATGATAAAATATTCAGCCAGTTTTATGGGCGTATACTCTATTCTCTTTTTCTCGCTCGGTGTTTGCACACGGATATGGACCCTATGGGAGCCGCCATTAGATCAGCCAAATGACTGCCTCTCTGCCATATCGGAGCCTTCTGCTTTTTTAAGCTTGGCGAATGCTGTGCTCCTCCATGCAAGGGCAGGTACAGCTGTGCCTGATTGCTCGCTTTTCACACACGCTTACAAGCAAACATGGACACACGCGTGCGCACGCGTGCACACGCAGCTGTGTTTCCATCCCCTCAGAGGACATTACATTGACTTGCATTCATTTCCTGGAGATTTACCCGAACCATAACCCTGCCTTGCCTAATCCTTCCAAGACCTGTTACTGAAATTTAATGATATACATTACAGGGATGCTGGCTTCATAATTTTGTCCCCCCCACCTCCACATGAGTAAAGCGAATACACACATCCTATTGAGTCACCCGCTGTTGCTGATAAGCTCAGCGGCGTCCATGCTGAATCCATTGCTGCGTCTTTTGAAGCCAAAACACAGACTTGTTTCTCATTGTCTTTCAAAGTTTTGAAATAATATCCATGAAAGTCACCACTGTGTTGCTTCCAAGATTTTAAGTGAACAAAGAACATCTCATGTCCTAAGACGTACCAGATTTCTGCAAAGGCACTCATGTCGAGGTTTTTGTTTTGTTGGTTTGTAAACAGACGAAGATAAATACAGAAAACATCGTTTACGCGGCTGTTAACCAATTTTGTTAATCAATCATCAGCACTAAACCGATCTGTTAAAAGTGATGAGATATCAGTGGAGCCACTTGTTTCTCCCTGACCTGCATAACCTCCCACTTGTAGATAAATGACGCCAGAGGGCCGGTACCTTGGTAATTCCTTTAGCCTTCACAGGACACGTTCACAAAGGATTGATTGTCACTAAAGGTCAAGCGACGGGTAAAGGTACTCGTTACAGCGACTCCACACTCTGTCAGACTGTCTGCTGCAGATACACACACACACACACACACACACACACACACACACACACACACACACACACACACACACACAATCACACATACTGTACTCTAAGAAACGAGCATCCAGACACACTAATATCCCTGCAGAATCACATGCAGCCGACTAATGACACTGACAAACCACAGTGCCGTTCTGCTCGTGAAAAATGCTATTTTACGTCGAGCCGCCTGCACGGCGGCACCAAACAAACAGCGGATGATTTGTGGGTCCTCCAGAGACCCGGTATGCATTCGCCGACATCCCTCCGCAGACACACAATGTAATTCACAAATACACCAAATGTATCCCTGAGATCTGCAGGCTCTGCCCGTGCGCCGGGACATCCATCCTCCGGTGTGTGTGTGTTTTTTTTTTCTGAGGGTATAACGCGAGAGATGGTAGCAAACAGGCAGCTGAGTGCAGAGAAGCACAAGAGACAAGGAGTCAGATTGGAGCTGACAGTCTCCACTGGTGTCGGTGGAAAATTTGACTGTTCATTTTAAGTGGTGTGGGGGTTTGATATCTCAGGCTCGCTCTGACAATATGGTAGACAAAACAAGGTTTACAGAAACGGCCAAATGTTAAGTGAGGAAAAGAGAGGGAGGGCGGCCAGCCAGCCTCCCAGCCCCCACCGCCTGCGCCTCGGTGTGGCCGTCCCCTGTGACAGGATGTCAGCATTGTTCAAATGCAAAAACAGCCCTCCTGCCTTCTGATATAAACTCAAGAATCTAAAGTCGGGCTGAGGAGGAAATTGAAGAGGGGCACACGGGGGGAAGCGGGGCACTGTGAATGAATCTTAATGTACTCTAAATCAGAGCAAAGCCTTGAAGGGTTGCGCGGCACTGCTGTTTATTTCTGTACTAAAGTCAAATCTCCACAGGCATGGCTGTGTGATGCCTGCTGGTGTAGGGAATCAATTCATGAGAGACCTTGTGGTGACAGAAGGGGAAATCACAGTGGTGTTTGAAAGTCATTCCAGGAGGGGTCTGAGGTAAACATCAAGGTTTGCCACTTTGCAGTGCCTCAAGCAAGGGACAGAAAGGAGGGAGAAATGCATAATTTTGTGGAGAACTCCATCGTTATGTGCTCACAGGCATGAGGGGCAGCAGGAATATTGCAGGTAATCGCAAATTACTGTAATGATTCAAACCTTTTGGATGTCAAAATAGTAAAAAAAAAACACTGATATTAGTGAAGTAACGCCACATCATATGAACATCACTTCCAAAGTCCATCCATTAAAAGTTAATTAGCTGCTGTTCTGGACTCCTGCTGGGTCTGAGGACACAGAGCCAAATATAGCGTGGCTCGTCGGGCCGTGCGTTCATTCGAGGGTGTTCAGCGGGATGCCGTGCAGTCGATCCAAGGACACAGGAGTCGAGGGCTGATTCAAGGGCACTGTGGAGTCCGGGAGGTGGGAGGCGGTGTCCCCGTCAGCCCACACAGCTGGACGAATCAGGCCTGACACACACGACAGCCTGGTTCAGTCCTTTAATGGCACGCAAAAAAAGAAAAAAAAAAAAACCCAATTGTCCGGTCAAGAGAGGAGAGGAGAGCAGGAGAGAAATCAGAGAGCGCAGGTTAAGGTCTAAGGACCCTGATCAATATGAGCCGGCCAGAGCCGCCGCCTGGAGCAGCCTGACACAATGACAGCAATGAAGAGTGACAACCAAATGTTCAGACTCTCGCCACCTCTCTGTTCTCTCTGAGAGGCCAGACAGAGCTTTTGTGCGGTTCCCCTCCAATCCATCTGCACCGGCAGGTAACTCCCGCCTAATGCTTTCAGACCACGTCAGATTTCTCCGGAAACAGAATGATGCACGGCCTCTTTCAAGTCTTTTATTTTTAACTATGACCCAACTGTGAATCATGAGCGGATCACTCTTGGAAGCGGTAAAAAGAGTGGATTGAAATCAAGAAAAGTGCTGATGAGCTGGCTTAATCAGCTCTTTGCATCAGTTGCCTCATGCAACCTTTGCAGTTGTTTCTTCTTGGATCTATGCGGTTTCTAAAATGTGTCTGGGTAGTCAAAATCGATATGTGCTCTCAGAAAAGGACTATTCCCACCCCTGTCTTGTCTGCGGAGTCTGCAGGGTTGAAACAGAGGTTATGTTGTTTCCTCAGCTCCTGGTTAACATAATAAACTGCTCCAGACCAGAAGGCTCGAGTCTCTCAGTGGTTTGTCTTTAATCATGTGTTATTATGAGAGAAGAGCGTAAATTATTATTTAGAGACACCCATCACAGCTTTCTACTTCACTGGAAAAAAGGAAACATCCTCTTTTTTTTTCTTAAAGATACTAAAACCTCCACTAATCCGTATTTTTCATAAAAACAGAGGATCAAGTGACTGTGTGAAATGGATTACACACAGTGGAAAGCACAGCATTTTATTCATTTATTTATTTTAATTTTAAATCTCTTCTATCTTGTCTCCAGCTGCCACAAAAAGAGCTCTGAGAAACCCAAACAGCTATCTGCACAGCAAGACAATGAAAGCTGAGAGTCAGGTGGTAAATTACATGCTGCAGCTATCAAATCTCAATTTTATTTTTTTCAGGCATATGACCCTGACAGAGAATATAAAAACTACTGGGAATTATTTTATCAGGTATCAAAAAAAAAACCCTTCAGTTAAAAACTGATGCTGCTTGTCATAACAGTTGTGTTGAATTTGCTCCTCGATCAAGTGGCGAAAAAACAGAATTAATTTTGAAGTGACGAGCTGTCAGATGAACAGTCTGACCTACTGGGGAACAAAAAACAAAAAACAAAAAAAAAAAAAAAAAAAAGAAGAAATCTCTGTCAATATAATCTATCATCACTGTACTGTGAGTTAAAAAGGCAGAACAATCATGCTTTATAGTGACTTTTGTAATCCCACTGTGAAACATTATGGAAATATATCAACAAAGACATGCAGCTGAGGACGTGAAAGGGCCTCGTTCTACCTCCAGTCCGGCGCGCAGACCATTTAAATCCCTTCCTCCCACTGTGCCTTTATTCCTCAAATGTAATTACAAGCCTGGTGAGGGTGGCCACAGTGTCCTGGGCAGGCTGGGCAGGCGGCAGAACAGCAGCCATCAGCAGCAACACTCTGGGGGATCAAACGACGGGGGGATCCCAGCCGGAGAGGCTTCGCACCTCGCCGCTCCGCAGAGCGCCGCGGCAGACCGACCGCACGCTTTTCAGCTCCGTTGGGCTCTTTGCTTTAGCTGCAGGTGGACAGAACTGGCCTGCCTGATAAAGACTGGGAAATAAGATTTTATAACAGAGCTTTAATGCACTTTATGCACACATTTTGCTCAAAATACATGTGTGCATGCGCTGCCTCCCACTGCTGGGGCAATTTGAGACAATGAGAATGGTAATCTCTCTCAGTGCATCTTGATGGAAACAGAATCCCATAAAGATTCCTTTTCTATGTCCCGCGAGGGAGGCGTGTGCCACCTGAGGCGACAGCGTCTCTGTCGTGAATGTGTGTGTAAAGGCAGGGGGGATCAGGTCCAGAACTGTCTAATTAGTTTCCTTAAGTCCAAAATGTCCCCGGACAGAACAGCAAAGCTCCACTGATGCCATTAATTTGCAGGTGATCCGGAGTCTGGGAAGCAGTCGGACAGAGCCAGAAGACGAAGGCAGATGAGGAATAAATGGCTGTGGGCGCGGGGCGTGGCGGGGACGAGACAGGAAGGGACGATCGGGAAATAATCGCTGCTTTTAAGGCATGTTTTTCCTGGGTGATGCTGGGCCACCTGCCAGTGGCGCCTCCAGCTGTGAGCGCACGCCACGGGACTCTGATTGACAGAAAGGGTAAATAGTTGCTAGCAGGGGCCCTGATTGTATCTCTCCCCTCTGGCAGAATGGGAGCCGGAGTGGAAGGGTGATTGGCTTTTGTTACAGCCCTTCAGCCACAAATTAAGTTGGCATCTCAGCCGAGCCGCCAGAGATGCACATTCGCTTAGAGCCGATTCCTGCTCCTAAAACGAGTCATGTGGCCAAAAATAAAAAAATAAAAAAACATCCAAGGAAACTCCCACACACAAACTCACAGCTGTCTCTGCTGCATTAATACAAGCCTTAAGAGGAAAAAAAAAAAAAAAGAGCAACAAGTCCTAATGAAGAAAGATAGATGGAGGAAATTTCAGGGAAAAGAAATGTTCAGGGAATAAGGAGGCAGGGCGAGAGCGAGACAGAGAGCAGAGGGGGGGGGGGGGGGGGGGGGGGGGGGGGGGTATGTTTACCAAACACTCTGCAGGGACTGTGTTGGAATTTGGAGGCCTGATTTTTCTGGAATGTCTGTTGTGTTCAGGTCACGCAATGAAAGAACGGGGATTTGCCAATGTAGGAGGAACACTTGGCTCCGTTAAACTCTCCCCCCTCCGAGGACGAGCTAAAGCTAATCGGCCGCGCTCCAGGTGGGAGAAACGTGTCCGCCGGGCAGGTTCTGAGCGTCAGCTGACTCAGAGCAGATGCACGAGGACCCGTCAAACTCTGCTTCTGGTTGAAGGCAGAAACGATAGGAAAAAACACCAGTGTGTCGTGGAACAAAGTGAGAATTTATCGGAGGTGGATTGGCTGCTTCACGCGGGAGTGACGGAACAACAACAGGCCGGTTCTGCTCTGCCGTGAGGTGACGGGACGCAGGCTTCGCCGCCGCAACACGCGCCAAACTGCTGCCGAACAAAGGCAAGCGGACTGGTTAAAGGGAGCAGAAAAAGGGCTGGAAACGAAAAAGAAGGGGTGGGAAGGAGGCGGACGTTGGAGGTACATCTGAGCCAACAGCAACAACTATTACATGACTCATCCCACATCTGCGGCAGCGAACGGTTTGGAGCTAAGGTGGGCTGTAACCAGAGCCTAACTGAATCTGCTGAGCTGCACAGCCCCTGCGCCCTCAGAAAGCCTGCTTCTCAAACATATACTTTATTGCTCCTGCACTCATTCAATCCTGACAGCCCTCTCCTCGAATTTTCCCCTTGTTATAAGTCTTGCAGATTTTTGCAAACTAAACAAAGGCAATTTGATTTAATGACACACTGACCCAGTCATAAAGTCTTATTTGTGCCGTATCCACTCTTCAGTGTCTGCCTGAATGCAGTCCTGTGTATATGGCCCGCAATAAACAAGCAGAGTACACACTGGAGACGAGCCCATACAAAACTCATCATCTCGGGAAACGTGAGATTCCTGCACAGTCCGGATAACAGCCATAAAGTGATTTTTCTCTGGCGCATCACTCCCGCGCTGCGGGCATACATGTGCAAACACACAAACTGCACACGCATACAAAGACAACGCTGGAAAGGTCCCTTTTGTCTGCTCAACACTGATGAAAAGCTACCCACTGCGAACTTCAATCACATTCGAAAATGAGTTGGAGACACGCTGCAACCCCGACAGTGTCATTAAGCTTGTCAGTCAATCCCACGGAGTACAAGGAGGGGGAAGCCGCCAGTGGCCTTCCCCAGCGTGATGCGCAGCCCTGAACTAGACCCGGAGGTACCAGAAGCCTCTCCTCTGCTGGCTCCTTCTGACACGAGCATAATGAAGCTATATGATTATGGATTCTGCTTTGCATGTCCATAAACTCCCAAATGTCAAACACCGAGACAAAGGAGTCATGCATATTCTAATGGTGTTCAGGGAAGATGATAACATACACTATCATGTGAGCAATGATAGCTGAATCCCATCATATATGTTCCCACGCGTTGAACCCCATGCAACGCACACACGGAGCTGCACGCAAACACGCACACAATACACGAAGCGAGATAAGCCTCCGCATGCTGTCAGAGGCTGCTGTGTGATTGGCCTCTGCGGAGCTACTGCTTCTCTCATCATTAACTCTTCAGAGGATCACACTACTCTAATCACGCTAAGCCTCTCTGAATGGCGATGAAGTCAAAAACGTGCCCATGCACATATTCACAGATGCCCAGCTCATTATACACACACACACACACACACACACACACACACACACACACACACACA
The DNA here is from genome assembly GCF_902148845.1 of Salarias fasciatus. Lineage (NCBI taxonomy): Eukaryota > Metazoa > Chordata > Actinopteri > Blenniiformes > Blenniidae > Salarias > Salarias fasciatus. The sequence continues at coordinate 8,201,810 of NC_043756.1, read as the reverse complement.
CACTTTGCAATCTCATGGCATAATAGACACAAGCAGCTGTGTGCAGCCTGTAAAATCAAGTTTGATATCAAACACAATATGAGCCAATTATGACCAATTTGCAGGAAAATTATAAAACTAAGAATCACTTCTGTTGTCAAGGGTGTAATTTCCATGGAGTGTGGTAACAGCACGTCTTCCTCACTCCTTAACACTCTGTGTTTCCTGCTCGATTTTTAGATTTCCTGTTTAATGAACACACTAGGATGGCTTGACCATGCCAGAATTCACCTTACCACAGTGTCCGCCGCTCATTTCAGTCACTTTGAATTAGTACCGCGAGCTTTACGAGCAGCAGCGAGCCATGAGCGTACTTTCTAAACCCAGGCTTCTCTCTCGAGTAACATATCGTAAAACTGGAGGATGCCGGTCGCCTGTGCAGCTCGCTCTCGTCAGGGACGATCAAAATGCTAATAGAGTCGAGGAAAAACAAAGGAAATGGACTATATCAAAAACAACACGTTAATATCTCCGGCAGTAACTGTCACAGCATACATGAATAATCAAATCTTGATCAAAGAAAGGTAAACAGAATGATATGCTGCGCCGTATAATTAATAAAACAGTCATTCCTCCACAGAAGTGTCTTGCAGTTGGATCTGCTGACAGCACCAGGAACAGCTGCCTCCCAAAACTAACCGAGGCAACGACAATATGAACCACAGTAGAATTTTCCTCAGGCCCGTCTATTGAATATTTTACAACCTTGATTTCTCTTGGACTTTTTTTATTTATATATATATATTTGAGAAAACACATCTACAGTCTCTTTCTGAGGCCGATGTGCAGCCAGTTGGGCTCTGTCCTGACTGTTATTTAGAGACCATACTGTGTGTGCTGCAAGGTCAAGTATAAGCAGAACCCGTAGGCCTCCGTCCCCTCCTAAGATGGAGTACTTTCATTTCACTCACTCGGGGCCTCGTATTTTCTCTCCATTTTATTGCTTTCTCTGAGGGCTTTCCACAAAGACACATTCCACCTCCTCATTCAGACACAGGGCTCCCGTCCAAGAGAGACGGAGGAAGGTCTGGACACTGTGCCACAAGGACAAGAATGCTGACACGGCTGTAACTGGGGACGAAAGCTAAAGATGAGACTGTACAGACGCCGAGTGAGGAAGAGAGCGCATCTCGGTGTACGAGAGATGTTCGGAGGCGTGAGCCCAGCCAAACTGAGGAGCTATAATCCCCGTCTTTGGCACCAAGTCAGAGGCTTGCAAAAGACCATTTCTTCACTCTGCAAAAATGCCGTCTCCTACATCCCCGTGTGTGCCGCTGCCATATATAATGCAAACATCAAACGCTTTGCATCGGCACTGCCCTCGCCCCGCTGTGGAAGACCCCGGGTCCCCTTGTAAAAGAGAAACCGTTCCCCAAAACACAGATGGACCGGTCCGAAACGCCGCCATCTGAATTTCACCTTATCTCCGAGGACAAGCTCATCTCTAGCTTACAGATGGCCGAGCAGTTAGGACTAATCTGATTTCTATCTTTGGCTTCACTCTTAAAAGATCTGAGGAAGGCAAAGGAGGAAGGGGGGGGGGGCATTTCTTTACAATTCATCCAGTTCCAGGGATATCACGAGGGGAACGGAGAACAAAAAACAATGCATCATAGGAACTCACAGCAGCTCATGTGTTCTTTTCATTGCACTGGTATGTATTAGCAGTCAGCGGACGTCAGCGGACTTTTTTTTTTTTTTCAGGTTGCTGGGCACACGAACAAACTCGAGCAGGTATTTGTTGATATGCATAAATTGACAATCATTTCCACAGGCGTGCCGACTAATCAGGGCCAGTAATTGCTCCAGACCAACAATCTCGTCCGGGCAGCAACCCAGAGGAAATTGTTGGTCCACAGCAGCGGCTGTGACTAACCTCTGACCCCAACTCCTAATCACCAATTAGCATGCAGCCCCTTTTTGCATATTGACATGAGACAAATCGTATCACCTCACAATGCCACGTAAACAGGCTGAATACAAACAGCCCGCGACATTAGCAAAAATCTATGCTACATCTCGACATCTTCTAAATGCAAATGTTGGAAACGTGTCTTGGAAGAGGGCAGTTGCAGAGGGAGTTGTGTTGGATATGTGGCTCTCCCTTATCACAACAATGTCTCTTCACCAACAGAGCGGCTGACATGATTCACGAGCCAGCGGACTCGAGGTGGTGTCAGTGTGCCGGCCAGATAAAATCCCCTCAGTCCACTAATATAGGTTTCTGTGTTGGGCTTTGCTTTACAAGCCACTGTAGCTAAGGAGCCATTTCACACTGCTGGGCTAGAAATGGGTCTTACTGTAGCTAAATCAACCCCATTCACCTCTCCCCAACTCTTGTCACACTGGACAGTATTACACAGTACACACATAATTTTACACACACGTTCAATCAACACATACACACGTCTTGGGCCTGCCTCTCTCACTCTCTGGCTCGCTCGCTCTTTTCCTCCGCCCTTTTATAACTACCTTCTGCCCCCACCTTTTTTTTCCCCAGTACCTCTCTTTCCTTTGCTCCTTCTCCTTCATTAAAATGGACTTCCTAAAGCCTCCATTTGTCTTGCTGACAGCTTCACTATCGATCGGGATGGAGAAAGGGATGCAGTTCCAGAGCTTTAAATGGCTCTCTGGCCGGGCTGGATGTGGGCTGGGCTGGACTACGGCCTAAGGGAAGGAGGAGGAGGAGGAGGAGGAGGAGGAGGAGGAGGAGGAGGAGGAGGAGGAGGAGGAGGAGGAGGAGGGGGAATGCCAGGTTTAACTGGGAGGTCTGTGCCGAGTCTGGACCCTGATGCACTTCTTTTTTGTTGTTGGTCACCAGTGAATAACACTCAGATTGCCCTGATGGCGGTAATCAGAATTTACATGAAAATGACTCACCAACTCTGTAATAAGGATTACACTGATGTGATCAGATAATGAATTAATCACACAGACGGAAAGCCAACACATTACCCAGCCCCTCTGGACCACTTGCAAGCTCTCCAGAAAGTGAGCGCCGTGGTGGGACCACTCGAAGCGCTGGAGAGTGGAGGTGGGAGCGCTGCGTTTGGCTGGACTCGCATGCTATTCGTTTCAATCAGGGCCCGGTGAACTAACGTTCCACTGGCTGGCACCTTTAATCGAGATTCATTTGTTATTGTCACCTATTGTCGGGAGAAGACGAGCTGGCACGTTCCGTCTTCATCCCTCTTCTCTCTCTCTCGCCACATGACATCAAATCCTCGTGCCAAAATTAATGATGGGACATTTGATTTTCCTAATGATTAAAATATCTATGGCGCGGTCGGCGTCCTGTGGCACAGAGGAAACCCCGAGGAGCATCCCGGTGATGAGCGCTATCCGTGTGTGCGTCTGCTGGCTGTCATCTATAATCATAACCTGCATCACAACACAGTATCAGAAAGCAAAGGAGCCTCGTGTGACCGTGTCACTGCTTATTTGTTATCTGATCTATCCCTCTGTATTGCAATTGATTCAAGCAGCAAGGGATGAAAAAGACAGACAAGTTGTAATATTCCAGACAAATCACTCGACGTCCCAACTATGGACGGTTCAATCGACGCAAAGCCCAGCAGTGTTTAGATTAAGGTCCTTTTAGAGGCGTATTAGCGGCGGCGTTTGTGATGCTTGCCTATCAATACTTTAATCAGTAAATCAAGAAGATTTAGCTTTGCACTGTGAATTTAAAAAAAAGCCAATGATGGCAAATACTTAAAGTGAAATGCATTAGCTCTTTGTAAAAGAAAAAAATATGGTGACATGGTCTGTGACTCCATGAAAATGGAGAAAGAGTGAAACAAACCGGAAATGAGAAGAGAAAGAAGATGAAAAAAAATAAGGTAAACAAGAGTTGTGTAAGCAAGGAATTGTAAGAGAAAATAATGGAAGGAGTGAAACTGATGTAGAAGGGTGGAGGAAAGGAGACGCAGCATGGGGAGCTGAGGAGAGAGAGAGAGAGAAGGAGGAGGCGGCGGCGGCGGAGAGCAGAAGTCGATATAACGGCAGTCATTCATCTCTCTGACAGCCTTCCAAATGCTCCACTGGGGGAGACACAACGCTGCGTCACCTCGAATGCAGCAAATGTTCACCGCAAACACACAGGTTTGCATACGCGGGACATACGCACACAGGGTGGGAAAAATACATGTTTATGAACCCTGACTCTGCCGTGCACGGACACAAAGAGCGCCATGTTCGGGGTCAACGGTCTGCCGTGCAGCGCAGCTCGGTATGTACGGCTTTACACCGCGACCCGCACCGGAGGAAACCTCGACGGCAGCTCAGAGCAGCTTAGGCTGAAAAACATCTCAGCTTGTAACGAGCACCATTACATTCCTACACAACTCCAAAGATATGTTCGTAATGTGTTTTCACTGAAATCTTCCAAGACAAGCACGCATGTAAGCATAACATGACACACACACACACACACACACACACACACACACGTGACACTGGACTATGGGTAAGCAGATGTGTGTGCCCATTAAAGCAGACGCACGCGCACACACACGTGTTTGCACACCATCACATGCACACCCTCCTTGCTCTCCAGTTCTGGTCATGGCCCATTGGCTGATGCCTGCCGTCCATCTCCCATGATTCATGGCTAAAGCGAGCTGCTGTAAAGCAGTTCTGAGCCAGTGGGCCGAGGAGAGCCTGTGTGTCATTAAGGCACAGCGGGCTGGACATGCCGCGAGACTATGGCCGCCTCCACGTCTCGGTCCGGCACAATGGGAGGCGAGGAACCAGGTACTTTTTGTTTGTGGCCGTACTCTGTTTCACGAGAAAAGTAATATCAACAGCTGAGTGCACTTACAAACTGCCTTGCCTTATGGAGTGTGCACGGTGAACAGGAGAGGTGTTGCTCTTCATTTCGTGGGGCACTGATCTTCAGCTCCCCCACCCAACACTTCAGTCAAATTAAGTTTCTGTAATCCCAAATCCTCTCTCTTAATCAGGAAATCAGTGGAGGCTAAAGAAAAGAGACAAGGGTGCCAAATTCCCCACTTCTGCCATCATCTATTAGTGTGAGCCCCAAGAAAGGCAGTGAAGGCACATGTCCATACTCTAATGACTCCTTAATGATCCCCTCCTCGGCTGGAGCACCGACAAACACTGACAAACCCTGACCTTGACACGAGGAACACCCACTCCTAACGCTCCACCTCACCCTGGATTTAGAGGCTCGCCTCTCAGCCCTCGGCCTCATTATACCGGCTCGGGTCCGGGAGGATCCGCACAGCCCCAAACAAGAAGCAAGATAAACACTCATGATGAAATGGTCTGTGTCACTTTCAGAGCGAGGGGCAAAGTTTGAGCAAATTCCTTGCGGCAGATGGAGTGAAAGAAAGACAGAGCCTAGATAAACAAAGGCTGAGTGAGGAAAGAGAATAGTAGGAGACAGAGTTGAACTGCAGAGCCAATGGAAAGAGAAAAAAACACACACACACACACACACAGCTCGTATCCCTCTTTGCTTTCTCCTGATTCTGATTTCCATTTCAGCGTTGGGTCGGGGGAGTCGGCATCGAAGACTCTTTATAACTTCACACAAGACATAATTACAGAGCACACCACTGTCAGCCCGCCTCAGTTTCTCCTAAATACTCACACCCCAAATTAGGGGTTACCTCCTTCTAGCTAAACCCAGTATTTAAGACGAAAACGTCACAGACACGACAGAGGAGAGAAGGAGAACAGCGAGGATAGACCTAGTTTAACAGCTTTGTTTTACAATGACAGAGAAGGCCTTTGTTAAATTTGAGTACTGGCAGGTCTCGGATAACACCAGGTGTGAAAACTGGGACAAAAACAAAAGTTGGGGGAAAAAAAAAAGACTAACGCACCTAGAAAGACCAGAGAGCGACTTTATATTCTATCCGCTCTATGTATGACAGCTGAAAATCTGCTAAGGAAATTTCCAAAAGTCAGTGAGCTAAAGAAAAACACAAACTTCACGCTAGAACATGACCTCACTGGTTTGGACCGTGGCTCCCAGTCCCAGTGGCGGATGACAGCACACTCGCTCTCTGAGCCTTTTTCATGCTAGTCCTTCTCTGTTTTGTTTTTCTTTTCTATTTTTTTTTTTTTTTTTTTTTTTTACAACTTTTAATCTTCATCGAATTTCCAGATCAGACCCATAATGATCTGTTAGTGGCATTGAGTTCGATGGTCAGTCGGCGGCAAAGGGCCAAAACTATACATTTACCACAAAGAGCCAGGACAGAGATTTTCCATTTATAAGAAGATGAAAAGAGATCTGAAGCCAGTTGTCCTTGCTGATATAACAGGACCCTGGTACTGTACTGCCTCTTGATTTATTGGGAACACTCATAAAGGATTCCTGCTTTTTGTCTCTCCCTGCTCCTTCATCACGGGCAGGCCACCGTTCACCCTGGATTAGACATTACTCACTGTTGTGGTAGACCAAAGCTTTACACCAAAATGCTCTCTTATACAGTCGTAATACAGTCAGCATTAGCAGACATATAGACCAGTACATGCTGTACTGATAATGACCCAGAAGAAACGGCGCCACAACACGATCCACAAATGCAATTAGTCCAATGATCTGATGGCTGTTGGTAGTAAACATTTTGACAGTTAAATCAGGACGAAGAGTTATTATTCAGTGGCAGGGAAAGTGCTCAGAAAGGCGCAGCGCAGAGATGCTCTTTGATTATCTCTGGGGATTTCTTTAAGACCCGTACGGCTCGCTCTGCGACTTGTCTCACTGCTCTGTGAAGACGTCAACACCTGTCCAGATGTCAGCAATTAACTTGATGGGTACAATCTCATTAAAATCTGTACGCCAAAAGATTTACAAATACAAAGCTGGGATACACACACGTTGTGTGTTCCCTACCCTCTGGCAGCTGTGACTCAAAATCTACCTGTTGCCTAATCCTAATTTTTTTTACCTTAGTCTAATCTCAAAGCACGTTTTCATCTGACGTTTTTAATGATTCTCTCAATAAGAACACATCTAGGTCCTTACAACAGTAATTCAATTCACATCAATGCACATAGAAAGCTTGCACACATTTCAACACACACAGATACAAACCTAGAAATACACAAAACACACATCAAAAACAGTTTCAAGTTCACAGAATGCATTTCAATGCATCTGTTATCTTCTTCCAAGCGTTTCGGTCTCATGATCAAAACCTTAAGCTGAGCAGAATCAAAACCCACATCCGGCGCCGTATCAAAGCCACATGGTCCACCAGGTCCTTTTATCACATCAAGCATTTCGCTGCATATATGATTTCATTAGAGTCGGGATATTCTCTGTAACTGCCACACATTAATCACAGTTGTTTCACTGCACAAATAGCAGAAATTCCTGAAGAGCCGCTGTGGACTGAAATCACCGCTATGTCTTTTGTCTTTCTCAGTTCTCTCAGTGCTCGTAGACTGCAGGCCGAACGCTGGAAATCCAGTCCGAAACAACATCCTGTCCCCGGGCCTCTAGGAAGTGACCTCAGCTTCAGAGAGGCCAGATAAAAAGTCCACATCAGAAACAAAAACACCGGGCTGACTATAATGAGGTATCCACCAGGCTCCAGTGTGTTCTGAGGGAGACCAGGTGGTGTGACACACATATGACTCTGATTAGGGGGCCTGCAGACGAACAAGAGGAGAGACGGGGCAGCAGACCGGGCTGCACTGAGCCAACTGGGACATTTAGTGTTTGATGTAAGTATTTGTGCTATTCAGTGACCTCCAGCAGGCGCAGGGACGCTCCTGTATTCATATGTGGTCAATTAGGGCGGTTTGAGCATTGTTTTCCTGAGCTTAGTGACTGTTGTCCTGATACACTCACACTACTGTAAAAAAAAAAAGCTTTAAAAGCAAAAATTTGTCGGGAAACTGAGTGTAGTGGAGATGAATACAGACTCACGGCCAGAATCAAAACAGTATTTGGCAGCGACGACTGTGGACTCACACTCGTGCTTATGCCCCGCTCATATCCACACACCGTGGCAGCGAGCGATGTCCAGGGCACCTCTGGCGTCATTCTTCAACAGCGAGTTTCATCCTGGCACGTTGTGCTACATTTTACTGGACTGTTTAAATGTCTCCTGATATCAGGCAACACAAACAAGCCGGCCCGCCGGCCTGCTGGGGAGGATAAGGAACGGAGGGGAAACAGCAGCTATTCTTCTCCCCGTCTGACGGGAATTGTGTTGGAACAAGCACCTGTCACCCTCCAACAATGACCGCAGAGGTCAGACGGCAACAGACAGAGAAGTGGGAGACAGTCAGAAGAGAGCGAGGGCAGCAAATAGTGAAAAAGAAAAAGGAGATCGGTCCGTCCGAATCATTTCCCTGCTTCTCTTTTCAAGTTCTCCTCTCCCCCCCTACTCTCTCTCACTCCCCAAAACAATGTTTTATAAATCACATTCCATAACAAGCATATGTTGCTCAGTCCCAGAACCGTTTCCTCGTGAACCAGATAAACATCAGCACAATATCTGCATAAACGGTTTGCATTGATAATAAGGCGAAGCAGCTGCTGAGGCCGTCCTATTGGCCTTTCCTTCAACTGCCTCCTTCCTTCTCCTCCCCCATCACCTTCATCTGTTCCCTGCACAAACTTGACACATATATTTTTTTTTTTAAATAGACAAAGAGCAGCAGCATCCCGGTGTCCTTCAGACTCCTCCTTCAGGCGCCCTCTACAGCGCCAGAACAGAGGAGTGCTGTGCGCAGCATAATCCCACAACAACAACACGAGAAGAGAGTCGCAAAGAAACTTTCTAACCCCGATTCTCCCCGACAGTGACGACGACTGCGCTCTTTCTATTTCAAGACCGCCGTAACGGGCTCCCAACGTGCGTTTTCGTACCTCTCTGTCCTTTAACTTCATGGCCAGGACCAGCTGGTTGCGATGGTTGGTCAGCGCTTCGCGGTAGTTCCCCTTGGAGAAGAATGCCGAGCCCAGATTCCCGTGAGCGCGGCATTCCCCGGTTTGGTCACCTGAAAGAGGTAAGGAACAGAAACAGATGGTGGGACAAATGAAAATAATCTCCACAGTCATGCCTGCGGGATTACAAAGCAAACGGTGTTTATTTCACATCATTGTCCCGCCGCCGCCGCCGCCGCCGCCGAGCAGCGAGCTGATGAACCACATCTATGCCACCGACATGCCGCTGCAGCCTTAAAAGGGAAAGCGGCCGTTATGAGCTCTCAGCAGCGGAGCGGCTTTCCTGACAGCTGGTAGTGTTGATCTCAATGCTCCAGAGGGTGAGAGGGGAAAGCCTTATTATTTCTGCCTGACGGAGGCCCCACAGCCTGGGCCCGAGCCTCCGCTTCACCTGGGAGCCGCGGCTCCTTATCTCCAGCTGCTCGGCCCAGTCATGTGTCAAACTGCGTGGGGGTGAAGAGAAGTGGAGCCAGTCTGTGCTACTCTCTGCTTCCTTTTTTTTTTTTTTTTTTTTTTTCTGATCTTGAGTTGATTTTTTTTTTTCTTTCCCAGAAATTGTCTCCACTCTTCGTACATTAAGACCAACAGGGAAGATCCACACTTACAGTAAGGCAGACAAGTTTTAAACAAGGATACAGAATAAGATATGGTTAGTTAAATTGTGAACTTTTAGATTTATAAATAAAGACAAAAAAAGAACATCTAAGCTGTATAGAGGAAGAAGAAATCACTTATACAGAAGCTGACACTGTTGGACCTTTCTTTGTTGTGTTTGCATGTTCTTCCTGTGACTGCACTGGCTTACTCTGGGTTCCTCTGATAATCAAAAAACACACTGAAATAACCGTGACCCAGAACTGATCTCGGGTGTGAATTTGTTTGTGGATCTGTGTTTCTGTTTTTGTCCTGCGATGGAAAGACTCTGGCTTTCCATTTCCCCGGTCTGATGGAGCGGGAATAGAAGATGGGTGGATGTTTACAATGTGACTGTGCTAACATTTGCTCAGTCGCGATAAACAGAAATTACAGTCATTTATTGGTTTACAGGTATTTGATCACAAACCAGTCAGACGTGCAAATTTGAATGTTTGAATAAACAGTAAATATGTCAAAATGTCTGCGAAACAAGTCTATGAAATGTGTTAACGTTCTAAATCTTCACTTCCTCTTTTGCCTGTTACTCTTGGTTACATATTTCGGCTGCTGAAATGAAAAATTTCCATTCAAGTATATCAAGGGAAGCAAAATTCTAAGAGTGAATAAAGACGCAGGCCTTTGTTTGACTCTGTGGTCTCACCTAAGGTCTTGGCCACCTCCAAGTCCTGCTGCATGTATCCGGTACTTTTCTCTGTGTTGCCCAGGGACCAGTGGGCGCTGCTGAGGGCCGAGAAGACGGAGCCGCGCAGCTTCAGGCTGCAAGTACCGATCTTCAAAGCGGCTTCCAGCACCACAACAGAGGCCGTGTGGTGGCCGGCTGTCAGCAGCTCCTGGCCGATCACGGACACCACCACAAATGGACTTTTGTCCAGCTTCATCTTCTGTAGCTGCTGATAGGTGGGCTCGAGAGAATCTGCGCAAGAAAGAAACCAGGAAGACAGGAATGAGAAACAGGCTACAGAATATATTTAAAAAAAAAAAAAAAAAAAAAAACTTGCTCTGACAGAGTGACAGAGACTGGCTGACAGTAATGGTATTGCATGTTTACCAACTTTGACAAAAGTGACGGCAATCTGAATTCAGATTGTGCTTTAATGAAGTAATGGCGGTGCTTTGTCGGCGTGTAGCTTGACTGAATGAAAGCTTTTACTGTCAAGCTAACAACTCGATACATAAGCCATTTCTCTGCGCCTTTTCAACAGAAATGCATAAAAACGGCTGGAGTGCCGACCGCCGTGGGAAGCGGTCTTTAGAATTCACAGAGCAAAACGATACCTCAGCTTTTTGTTTCAGTCGATACGTCTGTTTGATTCTATCTAAAGCAGTGACAAGGTTTCGAGAAAGAGCTTAAAGAGTTATATGGGAAACAAACACGGCGAGCGCAGACGAGCAGCGGCAGAGAAGGAATGCAGAGCAAAAGGAGGCACACAAGGTGACCTCTGAAGAGGCTGAAAATGCACACAATGACATAAATCAATGGCGGGCCGCGTGGGATTCCAGATCCACCGCCCCTTCAGATTACAAAACCCTTCGGCGCACGGCAACGTCCGACGACACGAAGGCGGAGCGAGCGAGGCTTGACCAGGAATGTGTGTGTCCTTGTGGCTATTGATGCCTCCGTGGGTATGTTTGGCTTCATGTATAGGAGCGTATCTGGGGAATGGCCTCGTATTTGCAAATATTTTTGAGGAGTGCTGCAGTTAATTAGGTCAAAGAGGTTTATAGGAGGCTGCATGCCGAACAGAGCCGGCTGTGCCGGTATGAATTAGCATGTGCGGCCACGTGTGGAGTCTACGTTTCATCACCGGGGCCAGGCTTTCATCAACTCGGTTTTATTTGTCTCAACAAATATTTAGAAATAAGTACACAGGCGAAATATCTGAAGCAACTCAATATTTCACAAACATGCACACACGCACACACGCGAGCTCACGATCGGAGATGCATCCCCACACAAGCACTCAAAAGCATAACTGATGATGCACTTTCAAGAACGTCGCTTCTCTTCCTGCACTTGGCAGAGTGTCGTGCTTATCGAGACAGTGCGTGCATATAATATCCATTCATAGCTTGTAATTGCCTTCAGAGTGACACCAAGAGCCGAGTCATAAATCAAACACAGAGAGCTGCCTTTTTTTTTTTTTTTTTTTTTTTTTTTAAAGGTGTCATGACTGCTGCATTCGTAAACAGGTACTTAAGACTACAGCAGAGTACTCTGCTTCTCGCTCGCACCCTGGCACACGAATAAAGCCTTTACGTACTCAACGCTGAGCCTTCGATCAAGGCAAGAAGCAAGAATTACAACCTCCACCTCATTGACATGCAAACAAGTCACAACACAAAGCTATAACAGTGAGTCATTCCGGCCCTGACATCCCCTCCTGTGTCTCACGCTGCAGCCAAGGCCACGTCTTTGTGTGGATGTACGCAGTGTTGCAGGCAGGAAAAATCTCCCATTCGAACGCGTGTTCTGTCTTTTCTCATGCAAAGTAAAAAATAAAAAAAAATAAAAAAAAACTACCTCCTGCACTGAGGATGTAACATTGGCAGCTCGTCAAAGCTAAGACGAAAAAACTACATACCACTGCATCAGTTACATTTTTATCCCAAAAAAAAATGGGTTATATAAAAAAAAATATGTAACCTACTGCTGTGCTACATCACCGAATAAGATTAGCAGAATTATAAATATGTGCTCACAAATTATGATAAAATTATAGAACCATATGCATTTTATGAAGGATTATAACAAGACAAACCCAAAAAGAACAATATAACAAAACATCAATAATTTCTGAATGCTGTTTGTAGCGATCTGCACTGCAGATTCCCAGTTTAAGTCCAGGGTGTGTCCTGCCTGCACCCATTGCCCAGGTCCAGCACCCCGAGACCAAGAGAAAATGAGATAAAACAGCACTGAACATATGTGGAATAACAGGCTGGACTATTAAAATGAAATCATAACGCCCTTCATACCAGAGAAAAGAAGATCATGTCGCTTGTTAAAACCCATATTTATTAAATTTATTTATTATATATTTATTGTTTGTTCATATTTTGATTAAAACATAAAATGTTACACTTTCAAATAACGTTCTTTTTTGAATTAAAAATATGTACTTTTTTGGCATTAAGAAAACTGAGGAATAACACACTTTTTTCTTGAAGTACTAATAAGATCTTGGTGGCAAATTCCCCTCCACGGAGGTCCGCTGTCAAGCCGAGTTATATAAGCGTCCCTACGGTGCTCGTAGTGTTTAAAAATCAAAGCCATTCAGCTCAAAGGCAACTCGGCAGGACAGCTGCTAATGAACAGGATCCACGTTCTGGAGCGAGCGAACCCTCTTTTAACAGCAAATGATCCGGCCTCGGTCAATAGCAGCCTCACCATGAAACAATGTCCTCTAAGGTTTTTTCTGGAGGGATCTTCCACTGAAAGCCCCTTTCAAGTTAGCATATGTGGGAAACAATCCAATAATTAACAACTAATGGCCTCTTTAAACTCTGTGGCCCTTTACAGCTGAAATAAAGACAGAACTGGGTCAGGATGAGGAGTAAAACTAAACACTGCCATGGTTTTATGGAGATGTGAGGGGTTTATTTCCACGCCAGGACAATGCTGATATAGGATGAGAAACGGCTCCCAGGAAGGTTTGAAGATGTAGATGAAAAGAGACTGAAGGGAAAAAAAGTGAGGTGATGTTGTGCTGCGCGTCTTTGTTGCCGTCTGAATTGTATGATACACTGAGAATTGTGGATTCATAAATGCAATACAAAAATAAATTGCTGTGAAAGTAAGGCATGCTTTGATGATTTCAACACACGCCGACTCCTGGAAGACATATGCCTTAATATTGTTCGTGGAGGTTCATTATTTCTCTTCCTCTATCGTGATTAATTTATTTGTTCTTTCTGGGGGTACGAATATAATCAACTGGATCTGTTCACCCGATGGCAAAAAATAAACACAGCGTTGCTTTGAGGGGACTGAAAACATCACAGGGTGTGGAGATGTGTGTGGTAAGATACACGACAGAGATAAGTGAGCGCTGCAAGAACTGCTAGATACAATCGGGGCTTTTCTTGCCAAATACTGTAACTACATTGACTTCACAGACAGAGTCAGTGCAGTGCAGGGGAATCAAGCGCAATTACAAAGGGATTACAAGTTTTCATTCAATAAACAAGCCCAGGGTTTGCCCCCTTAAATGTATGTGTAAACTTTGACTGGAAATGCACAGCACATGTGATTTAAGGTGAAACCATCTCCTTAAGAGATGATGGCAAACTTCCCACTGTGCTGAACGACTCCAGTTCATTTGGCAAGAGACCAAATCAACAAGCTGAATCCTGGGATTGTAACTTGCCTATAAGCAGGCAGAAACGGGGTGAAAAGCGCTCACGTTCACCTGCCTTTCACTTATCAAGGGACTTGGGCTGAGTAACACTGATTATCCCCCCCCCTCCCCCTTGTTTGCCGGCGTAACATTGATTATCGTCCCCAGTGCCAGCAGCTCCTCTGAGAAGATCATTGCTCTTAATCCTGCGACCCAGCTACCTCTCCTCACCGCACCTTGGATTAGGTCCTCCAGCGGCTGCCTGGCACTCCGGGAAATAGGGTAAACAATTATGGGACTAAATAGCTTGGGCTAAACATTGGTCTTTCCCCTACTGAGAGGGCCCATTCTGGTCCATAATGCTCAGGTCTGGGCTCACACCCAAGCCCTTTTCTTGTTTCGGTTCCAATGACAGGCTTATACGCTCACTGTCACTAAGATGGGCTTTCCATTCTTCACTCTCTTTGCATTTTTTTTTTTTTTTTTTTTTTGCATTTGCACACAAATATTCAGAGCAACCCTGTATTCAATCAAGGAAAAACTGATTTTTCACTGAACAAAGCCTTTCAGAGCTACTGATCTCATTGCACAGTTGAGTAATTTTTTGGATTATAAAACAAGGCCACATTTATTCAGAGGCGCAGTTTCAGCACGGTCTGGCGAGGAGATGGTGACAAAGCAAGACTGCAGGGTGACTCGGTCTGCGTTGGCAGTCGGCGGAGTCCAGATCTGAAGCATAGTCAATCCTCTGCAGTGGTCATCTGAAATAAAACTGTTGCCAGGTTTGTTTGGAGGCTCATTACGCTGGAAAATACTGATTATTCACGGACAATCGGGTCACTGCAGTCGCCTGATACAACAGATAGTAACACATTACAGTAATAATTTTACATTTTAAAGTCAATCTCAACCTGAATGCAGTCCTTATTAAACCACTCCGCTTGAGGGAAAAGGCTTACACAGGGTCAGACGCAGACAATGGAATTAGCGCGGGATGCTCATTAAGATAGCAGGCTATCTGTGTGTGTGATCAGCGGACTGACAATACGATATGCTGAAGCTGCAGGCCTCCGAGTCCGAAGGTAAGCGCTTGACACCGGCAGTCAGTCACAAAGACGGCCAGACGGGCAGATGGAGAGACGAGCCGCCCGCACGACGGGTTCAGAACTGACAGCTAAAGTCACCGCGACGCACGTATTGACTGACAGCGCGAGCGGCGTCCGCCAGACAGGCTTTCAGGCTGCAGCAGGACAAAACGAGAAGACGCGAGGACCTGCCGCCACGCGCGCGCACCTGACACCGCGTCCCTCACCTCGTAACGGTGACTTCATGGCGGCTTCCACCATGCCCACCAGCAGCTGGAGGCTCTTGGGGTCCTGGGCCAGCCCCGAAGCGAAGGCCGCCAGAGCGTCGGCATGGCGACCAAGGTACTGAAGGGCAACACCCTGTCGGAAGTATGCCTGCAGAGAGAGAGAGAGAGAAGTAACAGTCAGTTATCAGGACACCAGTCTGCTGCCAAAGCGTGGGGCTTTATTCACACACATTACCAGACACACTCATTTCACGCCATTTGCATTTTTTCCACATGAGCAGTTTTCCGAACATGGCACCTCTCTCCTTTGTATTCCCCTAATAGAGTGATCACTGGGCTTTTTTGTACTTGTTAATTGGATTATAAGTTTTACATAAATGAACATGTTACACTATGGCTGGCTGCCTTCATAGGAGCCACTGTTGTTTTCCTGTTCAGTTTTTTTTTTTTTTTTAAACTCTGTTTGCTCTGGGAGTAAACTGCACAAGTCAAGCGGTGGGATTTCTTGTTGGTGGAGCAGAGGAGAGAAAGAAAAAGGGGAATAAGACAGAGCTACTTACTTGAGTCTGACTGCAACTCCAAAAAGAACATCTATAAATACTTCAGATTGTTCATTCCCTTTGACGGGACGCAGTTGTAAAATAATAACAAAAGTGGCTGAAGCCTGTTTTGCCATATTTTTACATCAGATATGTGCCTGTGTTATGTTTTGGATACTAAAATGGTTTTTCAAGCAGAAAAGAATTAAAAAGCTTTGTCAACCACTCATTTATTCATAGAGCTGAGAGAGTCGCAGCACCAGTGAGACAAACTGCAAGCAGCTCCTGATGGAGTATCTTTCTCTTATGTTTTGAAACATCGTGCAGACAGAAACCTGAAACAGGCTCCTCTCTCCGGGATCCAAAGCCCATCAGTAAGTGAGTCGGGTGTTTTTTTGGTTCTTCAGCATGTCTGTTTGGACTCACCAGAGAGAAGAGATGTTTCATCCGCGCACGTCTATGCGTCTAAGGCCTGATCAGACAATAATCCCAGCGAGCTGCTAAACCTGACTCTGGTCCAGTCCAACAACGGCACCAAAAAAAAGGACAGAATGAGACTAAAACTGCCTCTCAGGATTGGCATATTTAGGCTTAACACTCTGAAGCACGATTATTTTGCTCAAAGATGACTCTAAAATGTAAACTGTCGGTGTTTGAGGCCCTCGCCTTCTTGCTGCTGCTTGCTTGCCATGCAGCGGCAGTACGGCCACCTCCTCACTGAGGAGACAGTCAGTCCATTCGCAGCTTCCAAAAGCGACACGGGGGCTAATTTGCCATTAGCATCTAAGAGGCCTTTTCATTAGCGGTCCCAAGCTTCTCTGTTAGCCGCTCTAGGAAGTGAGAAAGGCGGGCAGGATTAGGGGAAAATGAGACATGACATCGAATTTATAGAGACCAGTAATTAATTTTGCTTCCGTCCGAGCCCCCCACTGACTACCAATCTCTTTGCAGACCTGCCGTCCCTTCACCCCCTCCTCCATCTTCTCCGCCTCCCTTCACTTGCATCCGGACTCCATTGAAAACGACGAGGACAGGGATTAAATTCAAAGCATTAACCTTTGTTCTAACACTGTTATTATAGCAGAGGAGCGCAGGCCACTGTATGCGCTCAATATTAATTGCATCTTGTGGCGGTGGAGTTTGAGCAGGATGCACTTGCTCCGACTTTAGAGGCCCACAAACGTTTTGCCCGAGGGAACAAAAGACATTTAAAAGCACTTCTCCCTTTGATTAGATTTGGCCTACAATATGACTGCTCCCGCTTTCATTCTCTTGAGCGCCGTGCCCGACCGAGAAGACCAGGGAAAGAAGATGAGAGGAAAAAAAAAAAAAGATGAATCAAATAAGGTTTGATTCAAACTAAAATTGGCATCTTCTTTAATCATTTCATTGTAGCCTATCTGCCCCGCCTGAAGTTGAAAGACAAGTCTGCACAGCGAATGCATTAAAATACTGCAAACACAAGCAGGAGAATAAATGCAGAAGCGAAAGCAGCATGGCTAAAATGACAGAATCAATGTAGCGTGCAGTCTTATAAGATTTCTTTCCTTCATTAATCTTCCATTGCCTTCAAAACACATCATGCAGCTGCCTGAATGCAGACACATGATATAACACATGATCTATCAGCCTTTGCGTAATCCACAAGTCAATTCAAGCTATAAAACAAACGATTCACTTCAATTTACATCACAGAAGCTGAATTCTAATTAAAAACACTGATGAGACCCATGATAAACTGAACATGGCATATTTGAGCAAAAGCCTCGGAAGGAAACGATCAAAAGCTGCATAGGAGTAAAAGCAGCAGAAATAACACCAACAGGTTGGCGATGGGAAGTGGCGTTTTTGGCAAAGGGAGAGGAAGATTTTACCCCCACACATTTATTTCATTCACGCTTTAACAGGATTTTTTTTTTTTTTCCTAAAAACACAGCAGCATCTGCTGAGAGCTATAGCCTCAGTGATTAGCACAGCCGCAGGAAGAGGTACAGTACAGGAGGAGGGAGGAAGATAGAAAGCCTTACAGGGTATGAGAGCACTCCCAGATTTCCTCTGCCCTCTCGACATTCAGTATTAGATACACAAAAACGAATGGTAAAAGCGGATGCTTAATCTTTTAGCCAAAAACCATGTCCCCAAATAGGAAGCATAACTGAATATCATTCGTCCGAAAGCGAAACACCAGCCCTGCTTTAAGTCTGACACATCTGTTGAGCATCTTGTACGACATGACATCCACAAACCGAGAAACTCCAGTATTGTGTTTTGCCTGAAATTCAATCCGGGCCTAAATTATTGAACCATCCTGCATCTTTGCCTCCTTTAAATAATGGAGCAATGTGCTGATACCACAGAAGTGTGGATCGAGAGGAAAGGTTTGTCGTTCTCACCCGTGGGTAAATTCTGAGAGCAGTAATGCGCATGCATGCTGGCCCGTGTGTGTGTGTGTGTGTGTGTGTGTGTGTGTGTGTGTGTGTGTGTGTGCGTGCGTGCGTTCTCGTATTTCTATCCTTGTTGGGGCCAAATGTCCCCACGAGGATAGCAAAACGTGGAACGACGTGCCTTGTGGGGACCTTTTTCCGGTCCTAAGTAGGAGAAACAGTGTTTTCTTGACCATGTTGTTGTTACTGAAAAAAGTAAAAGTGCAAAAACATTTCTTTAGGGTTAGGCTTTGTTGTGGTGTGGGTTAGGGTTAGGGTAAGGGTCAGGGTTAGGGGCTAGACATGAATGGGAGTCAATGGACGGTCCCCACAAGGATAGAAATACAAGACTGCGCGTGCGCGCGAGTGTGTGCGCGCGTGCCAAAGAGCGAGGGAAAGAAAAGGGATCTACAAAACACTGTACGAATGAGAGAGAGGATAAAAGCCTTTCTTCTTTCTCGAACATTTTAATATTTCATGAATGCTTGTTTGATGTAGTTTTAAATATTCATGTTTTATGCTTAGGAAGGAGAAGGAAATGATGCAAAAAAAAAAACAGTCCAACAATATGCTTCACGCGGTCGGGGACCAACGTTCTCCGCACACATATAGACAGATAATCTCGTGCACATCACCGCATACGATCTCTTTCGCTCTAACAAGACGTTTACAAGAAAACATGGACGACTCTCTGGCTGCGACAGCTCTGCTGTTCACAATGAGGCTCACAGTCGGGAGGCGGCTGAACAGAAAGTTGACAAGATTAAGATGGTGAGTTTGGCGCAACACCAGCTGTTGCAGTCTGTTTTGCTATTACCCGATTAATGCCTCAGCATATGTCCTTGCCCCCTTCTTAGGCTCCTCTTCAGCTCACTGGGACCCCAGGGGTGTCCTCATCCCCCGGGAGCGCGTCTGTGTTTGCACTTGCTTATCCTTGTTCAAAATCGGGGCATAACGGGCTTAAAGGAAGTATTTGGTGGAAATATGTTTCGGCTCCCTGTGCCATTAGACAAATTAGAAGCTAACAATGGGGGAAAAAAAGAATCTGATTTTGCATATGGCGGTGAAGCAGTGCCATGTGTAAACATACACTTTGGCGTAATACATCTGAAAAGACACAATTCTACATGTAGAAAAACCGCTAGGACAGAATACATATTCTGTAGTGCCTGCGTAAGCATCCTCCAACACAGGGAATTCATGCAGGTTGCACTGTACGGTGTGTAAACAGTAGTAACGCAATCCATTCATTATTCAACCCTGAATGAGTCATTTTCAGCAACAAATCAAACTGCCAAGGTGATTTGTAAATGTTTTGTATCAAGCGCACTCAAGCTAGAAATATGTCCACATACTCAGCTTCTTCACAATCCGCTGAAGATTTTTTTTTTTTTTCCTACACATTCAGTAGAGAGAAATAAATCTCTGCTACATTGATGTCTACCATAATGCAGGTGACCCGTCACTGAACCTGCGGCTCCGGCTGTGCCTCACAAGGTTCTGGCCTCCTGAAGCTCGCTGCGCTCAGATCGGTGATCAGCAATAATAGAGACGCACTCAAATGTGGAAATCGATGGAAGCCGAGTAAGCTCAGCTGATACAGTGCCACGCCCCGAGCTGCTGTTGTGTGTTTGGGATACGCCTGCTGGTGCTGATGGTTTCTGATCACCCACAGGGCAAGTGGTGCCAATGCAACGATTCTGCACGGATCCCTGCTGGTGACATAATGGAACCCAAATCAGTCCATCAAATAAGGACAGCAGGCTGCAAACACACTGCACACACACACACACACACACACACACAAATACCAGCTGAAAAAATACATCAATGTCTCCTCAAGAAAAACACGCATCCCCAACAAACATGCATTACGGAAAATCAGCTTTCCACACACACAGGATGCTGGGTTCAGATTAGCACTAATAGTGTGACAGGAACAAAAAGATTGCTGCTTTTTAACCACGGGTCCTATCGAATGGTTTTCGGTGTGGCCCAGAAATGTCATGTGTCGTCCGGGGTTTAAGACTCGCGCCTCCACCATCCCTTGCTCGTCTCCCACGCACGACACTTTCAAGGTGACACCGTCGATTCGTCGGGTACACAAAATGTCAGCTGCTTAATTTAATATCCAGGGATAACTGTCGGCCGTGACAAATTAGCTGGGGGAACAGCTGGAAAAAAGAGTGAAAAGGAGTGATTGCTGCTTTGGGCCGACTGCCCTTCAAGTTGACAAGCTGAAAGCCACAGAAGAAGCGGAGAGGAGACTACTCCATGTAATTAAATCTATTTCTGAAGCCAAATCCTGGAGTTTGTATCCATCCATCGTTTCCCTGCAGGTACAGATCTCTATTCCCCAGGACTGAGAGGGCAGGAGGTCAATCCTCACAGGAGGGGCAATAGGGGCATTAAACGCATCACCTTGGGTCAAACATAAACCTCTGGCCCCTGGGGTCACCGGGATGGAATCATGACATGGCCGCCTGTCTATTACCGTCTCCCAAATCTAATAACGCCAAACCCTAAACCAGAAAACAACCCTGACCTACATCGATCAAGTGCGTGTTTTCCTCTGCTCATGTGGTCTGCTTGTGAGAAAAAAAGCAGCGAAAGATTTATTTCCCCCTCACACTGATTGAAAGATTGCTTCATTAATCCAGCCAATCAATAAAATGTTGGTTTTTAAGAATCATTTATTTTTATTATTACAGGCTGTCTTGTGGGGTTTTTCACCATGATCAACCCTAAAGTGATTTTTTGTAATCCAACAGTATAAGCTACACCAAAGGTGCAGGCTAAGCGCTTATGCAAGTCAAATTGAAGAACCTCACAATCTGCATGTAGGTAGACATAGTAAAATATTTATGATCCATTGATGTATTCCTCCCTAAGGGCATTGTAGGCTCCAGTGATGATTGCTGTTCCATCCAAAGCCCTTAATTAGCCCATTAGAGTGGATGGGTTTAATGGGAGCAAATTAAACTGATCACTCTTTGCGGGGCTGGCGATTAAAGGGTAAATGTTTCATTATTCCGCGAGTGGCGACAATGAAAGCCAGGTAAACCTGGAGGCTGCCCGGCGGAGATTCCACTCTGAGAGACATCGCAGTAGTCAGTCTCTCATGGCTGCAAGGAATTGATTATCTGGCCCACATCAAACTGGCAGACAGCGTAGGACTTGAGATTTGAAAAGGTCATCGTCAGGTATGTGGAATCAATGCTGAGCACTCTGTATTCACTGTGTCTCACATTATCTGACTGGGGGATGGTTTAACGTTCTCTAAAAACAATTACCAAAAGACGCAGAGAATCTTCAATAACAAAGGTCAGGGCTCGAGACCAGCAAAGTGTCATGTTGTGCGCATCCATTGTGACAATCAACGTGAAACAGAAGGGAAAAACCCGCTATTGCTCATTCATCACAAACAGACGAAGAGGCACAATCGCGGCAAGCTGTGGGGTCGCGCAGTGACACACTGTCACAATGCACTGTTTGGCAGAGGAAATTCAATTTTCTTTCTGCTTACGTGCATGTCCACCATAACTGACGGTTTTCACAAAGGAAACAGACCGACGAAGAGTGATAAAGCAGCAGATACAATCGCAGTACGCCTGTAGCTTATTCCAACCATGTTAATTCCAATGTTAGAAAAGCCATGTCACACTCTACTGCTATGATTTATAGCCTGATTTGTCACATGGATGCAGCGAGCGTACTCGCATTCCTATTAGCATCTTAAGAGTCTTTAGATGTGCGGCTGAGAGGGTCAGGGTGCTAAACAGATTTCCGTGCCCCTCTCAACTAGATCCTTGGCTCTACTCTGGCTGAGCAATGTGCGCGATCCCCACAGCCACAGGGGCTGACTCTCAATTAAAGTAGGCATTAATTACTTAAAGGAGCTTTAATCAATCAAGGCCAGATGGTGAACCTGAAAAAGAGAGCAAACTCCAGGCTGCACAAGTGCTGCCCAACCTTTCTTGACTAAAGGTGAACAAAAGCACTTCATTAGGAAGTATCTGCACGGCTTAAATTCATACCGTACATTTTATCCAACCGAAAGGGCGGCCAAATTAAAGTTGTTGTGACTACATAACCTCTTAACAACTTGTTCATTTCAAAATGATAACCGATTTGATGTAAATATTGGGCTCTGATCATGTCTAAACGATGCGTGCTGAATGCATGGCCCTCACCATATGTGCTCCTGATGCATTAAGCCCAACAGTGATGGTAAAAGAGGACACTTGGCCTTGTTTCTGTACTCTGCTGGCCTCAGGCGCCACGTCCTCTATCTTAATTCCTACTGCCTTAATTGGCTTTGACAGTGAAATCAAGCATGTCTCCTCTAGGTAAACGCTGGCTCAAAGACATGTTTTTAACATGAGGAATCAGGCGTCTTCATTAGCCATTAGGATGGGGACTCGTGTCCAACTGACCCCCGTCCAACAACTCTTCAGAGCATGACGTCCTGCGCTTTCCAGGGCTCTCGATCTGCTGCTCTCCTCACTGATGTGCTGAATTTCATAAAAGAGACGAATGCAGATGTACCGTAGATAAAACTGCACCATTGGATTCATGAACCGTTTGCTTTGTGCAAAACGAAGGCTGGTAAAACTGGCAGTTTCCGAGGTGTGAAAAATCTGCTGCCGAGTCAAAGGAGGCTTTTGAGCCAGAGGTATTTTGGGGGTTCATTGACATTGAAAATCCCAAAGAGACAGAAAGTCCACTAAGCCATTACACCCCGGCGCTGTCACACAGTAGGAAGCTCCATGCCCCAGTGTCAGCACTCGCATTTGGTTCATTAGGTTGCTCCGGCCTTAGTGGAGAGTTTCTTCATCAAACAGGAGTCGGCAGCACGGGATGCCTGACAGTGTGGCTGCTCCAGAACTGCCCTGCGACGCTTCAAACGACTCGCAGTCAGCCTTCGTGGAGAGTTCTAATGAAAAGCGTGGTATGAGACCCACCGCTTTTGATTCTGTGAGTAAGAAGTCATACATGATTGAGTAAAGGCGAGCTGAATCACAGATGAGGCGCCGAGATGCTGAGAGGACTGGACAGACGAGAGGGTTAGGGTGAAGCAAGACAATTGTAACGTAGCCCAAGGGTTAGAGCTGCACTTAAAACAACGAGGAGGTGGCAAGACGGAGAAAGAGGGCGTGAGGGGGAGATAAAGGTTAGCATGAAGGGGACGCACAGATGCCTCTTGTTATTCCTCCCTCGTCTACTGTACATGTCTCCCGCCATCCAGGCTATCACGGCTCTTTATTGAGTATGACCTATTTCTCCTTCCCATCTCTCCGTGCAGCGGCGCCGGCATCAGTAAACCGGGCTGTTGTGGCGAGAGCGCCACTGCTTTGCCGTGCCTGTGTGCGCACGGCGATCTCCCCAGCGATTACCAGATAAATGCACTTTAATTCACAACACATGCGGCGGAGGTTTATATATAGACTCGCTAATTCCCCCTTGGCCACACTGCAATATGAACTCCATGCTGCACCATTTTAAGTGTGTGATGAGTCCCAAGCGGACAGGCTCCTCTACTTATCATATATATGACATGCTCCAGCACATTGCTTGGTCAGAGAAGAGATGAGAAACTGAGGAAAGTAAGATTATTACTGGACCAGAGTGGATTTTCCATTATTAATGAGCAGAGGATTTTTCAGGGATGATTTCCTGCTGAGACTTACTGGTCAATCGAAGACGTAGTCAGGCTGAACGGTAATACCAAATTCAGGGGAAACACGACAAGTCAACAGAGGAATGAAAGAAAACATGTCAAAACGCTGCTCATCGCCGCTAATGGACATTTTATCCGCAGGTGCTTGATTTCAGAGTGAAATCCTGACAGTTAACTCCTGTAAAGTGGACTAATTGGCAGGGTTCTTACCGAAAGGCGACTCCGGCCTCTGATGATGCTGAGCGGTCCAGCATCACATCTGCACAGCCCTCGCGTTAGCTCATTAAACAGCAAGTCTCCTCGGCGTTCTTTGGCCATCACCATGCATCATTAACTGTGCCCGCCTGCTAATAACGTTAGCCGTCTTTCCTGGCTTTGACATCTATCTCCATGCATGTTGCATGACTCGCTGGCCTGTCCAGCAATAAGACACAGTGAACAGGTTTCCACACCACCTGTGGACAGTTTAAAACACACACAAACACTATGTTAATTGAAACTCCTCTGGCGACTGGTCTCAACATAAAAGTAATCTACTGCTGAAGCGCGCACACACGCACGCATGCACACGTGCACATCCTACACAGCAAGCCAAATAAAAACACTTGCTCAGAGCTATGAGTCATCCTGTGGGTGCCAACAATCAATGGGGCTCACCGCACCCAGCTGGCTGTAGTAGCAGAATGTATTAATTTTCTCATTTGGAGACAAATATACACTGCAAATAGATTAATGGTGTTTGATCAGCTTGGTGGAGCAACGCCAATTAGCATGCATGAATGCGAAGAGGCATTATGTTTGATATCTATATGTGCTGAAGTGATAGAAGTAAATGAGATGGCGTAGCTTCCCACATCACAGCTTCAGCTAAAGACATTATAGAGATGGAGCCTTAAATTAAAGAAGTGGAGATACACGGAGGGAGTAGGAGAGAAATGAGGGGAAGTTGCCAAGACGGCAGGATCACAAGCACAGAAAATGAAGGTCGCGGTGAGCTCAGGACCATGGAAAGGTGAAAGTGGCCTTCTTCATGCAACACAGAGTTTGGCAATTACCGGCGACAGTAGTTTGCACCAAGACGGGGAAAAGATTGATCCCGACAAGCCAGACTCTGTTTGCTTTGTTAAAAGTAATTAATCACTGCAGCCACAGAGGAATGGTGCCTTGAGTGCCACACGATTCTGCTGAGTGTGTCGATGTGTCAGCGCATGTAAACCATATGGGAACAAAAGTGCATTACGTGTGCTGGCGTACACGCCTGCAAACACGTCCAACCAGCTGAAATGGGGGGTAGAGGGACTTTAAAGGAGGACTGTGGCGGAAGGAAATCAAGGACAACACACTCATCTCTTCAAGGAAATGAATGACAGCAAGTTTCAAAACTGTTTCAAAACTGGAAAAAAAAAATGCAGGATTTCATCCATGCCCTTAAAACCAATCTTGTATCCAACATATTTTAATAGCTCATACCCGGTTTTTAATTGCAAGACAAATCCAACAGCGGTCTTGTTTTTATCACATTAGACACCCTCCTCCTACTGGTGTTTACAGTGCTTCTCCAGATGAATCACTGCACAAACACTGTCAATACCTTCTGTACTCCCTCGTTACCTTTCTCCTGCTGGACAGCTGTCTTTGCAAATATACCGTAAATACGATTACTGTCATTGGGTGTATTTATTTTTGAAGCGCGTTGCAAATATAAAGACTAAGAATAAAGCAGCTCACACTGAAGACAAGCTGTGCACACTGTAAATCCCACTGGATGACACACATCGCCCTGAAGCTTTCAGTGCTGTGAACCACACTCCTTCCTGCCCACCCTCCACACTGCAGTGATAATAGCAGCAGGAGCCCAGAGCCACAAAGACACAACCCTGATCAATAACTGAGTACATACACAGGCTCACAGAGGAGTCTGCTGATCCCACAGGAGCTGGGGGTCTTAGGGGAGCGGGCGTCACCGGGCAATGCGAAAATTGGAAGTGAAATGGTGAGTGCAGCAGAGAAGAGAATAAAGAAGAGGAGGGCATGAGAATACGATGGGTGTTCTCCAGTGTCATGCTTCTACCCATAAGCCCGAGCGTTAGGGGGGGCAGCAGCTGCGGCGGTGGGATCGCCACGCGTTGAGAAAGCGCTCATTGAAGTGTTCTCTGTGCTGCCGCGGGCCTGGACTCTAATAGAAACAGAAGCCTGGGACCCTTCGGTGTCAGCGCCTCGGCTGAGCAGAATACTAAACCCCCCCCTCTTGTGCTAATGATTACCCCAAGCAAGGTGCATGTCTGCAACACCACTTTGCAAATGAACATCAGGAAATGTGCAAATTCAAATTAGCACTTTGTCTGTACCAGCGGTCTCACAGCGACGCACCGCGACGCCTCCGAGGACACAGTTTGACCGTGAAAAGCAATGACTGCACAGCGAAAGCTAAATACTGAAGGCCGAATACTAATCTGCAGCCCCTCCGTGTCAACGCAACAGTTTGGGTGACCACAAACCAGCAGGGCTGGGTTGGTTAGGCTTGGACGCAGGTCAGGATGATGAATGGCCAATAGGCACTGACCCCCCCTCTATATAGCCGGGGTGTATGAATTACCTATCAGGCTTCCCAGGGAGTGATGACCCCAGTCGATGTAGCCAACCCGGCCACCATCATTTACTGAGGCAATAGCCGCTGCTCGAGTCCTCGCAATAACTTACCCACCACACACCCGTACACACAAACACCCTCCGGACCGCCCCCTTAAATGGAGAACTTACGCTCACGACTTATCATTAGATGGCACTGTGTGCGAGTGTGAGTCTATTACCTAACAACAATACAGATATTGAAGCATATTATATCCAGCTTACCGGGGTAATGGGAAAAGATGAACCGAGGCTTCCGTGCTCCTGTGTCAGCTTTACATAAAGCCGTGTGTACCAGTACTTTTTAAACCCACATTAGAGACTGACTGTCAGCACACAACAAGCACACACACTTTCGTGTGATGTTTTGCTTTTCGACAAAATATGTTTCAGCACTCTACGGTGGAAAAAAAAAAAATGTTGCAACGGATTTCCAAACAGTTTTGCAATGCTACTCCTCGTGCATCATTTATCATATAGTCGCATTAAGATAACATTCTACACTAAGGCATCTTTTAGTGTTCCTCTATGAATAAACTCCCTAATATCAGCCAGTGATGGCTCATTATACCGTCTATCATGCTAGGCCTCTTTTAAAGTGTTTTCTCTCAGGGGTAAAAATGAAACTGGTGCAGCACCATACTTTTTTGGTAGCTGCTGGATTAAGCATCCTGTTTTAAACATTTTTTCTGATGCTTTTTTTTTTCCCCCTCCCCACAGCCTGCAGAGATGAAGAGGGCTTTGGAGTGTTCAGAGAGAATTTCATTCAACCTGTAGTGCTTCATGTTACCCCAAGGGAGGTTCCTTTCCTCTGTCAGGGGTCTGAAAGCTAAACAACCCCGAGGAGAGGGCCAGGGAGCCACTCTTCTACTGTACAAACATGGTAAGCACAGACATGGCGGAGCGGCAGGCTGTTTACAAGGATAACCAAGCACATAGATCACCCCTGATCACTCCGAGAGAGTCTGTCAGATAAAAATAAATGTTATCTTTGGATGTTGGGATAAAACTGTGACGCACAGCTTCTTTACAGAACATCAACCTTAAGGTTTCATGTTGTTCTTTGCCTCGAGGGGGAAAAAGCCAAATCTACCAGAAATAATAATGATCTAAATGTCACATCTTTGACCATTTCTGTCAAGTATTAATGTCAGTGTGAAGCAAAAGAAATCCTAATTAAAACTATAAAGCCTGGTACAAAAGACAAAGAGATGGACAAATTAAATTGTGTTGTCATAACAATCTATGTAACCTCTATGGGAATTTCAAAAATCCAAGTGTGAGCACACATGTGTGTGTGTGTGTGTGTGTGTGTGTGTGTGTGTGTGTGTGTATGTGTGTGTGTGTGTGTGTGTGTGTGTGCAATCCATTTCTATCACTGAGTCATCTTATTAAACCCGTTGCCTGGAGAGACCAGAGTAATTACTCAGTCCCTCACAACACCTTTTGGACTTTGGGCCAGATTCGATGTGCCGCTCCAAATGTCACACACCTCAACTGGCAATTACACCGCACTCCCCCTCAGTGGCTGTTTTAATAGGCTTCCTTTACTCAAAATAAAAGCTGCAAGGTATTCTCATATCACATTACCAAATGGGGCATTGTGATTTTATAGCGTATAATTTTTATATCATTTGCAGGTATTCACTAGTTATTGAGGTCAATTAGAGCATGAAAATTATGTCTAATGAATTGTAACACTGATAATGAAAACACTAAGCACAAAATTCAGGCAGTCTGTCGGATTTTCTACCTCTGAGTGTGTCTGTGCGTGTTTTAAATTTAGCAAAGCTTCAACTCTCGCACTAAGAATGAATTTGGTTTTGTCTGAAGAAGCATGGATCTCAAGTTTCATCCAAATGACAACGTTCAATGGAGCTATACTTTAATTAGCAACATCATTTAGCCTTTATTAAACCCTTAAAACATTTGTTTTGTTGTTAAAACATGAATTGAAATGGTTACGCATCATTTTGGACGGTGGTTGAAGTTTGCATCCCTGCTACGCCTATCGTGTTCGCCATCAGTGCAAATCATTATTTGTTAATTACCGGCAACAAATCAAAACACGGGGTCAGAGGACAGCCTGGCGTCTTGCATACACAGCTCGACAACGCTCTCCTGTCAGGGCTCATTCAGAGTCACACCCACTCGGCTCTGCCGGGGCGGCTCACCCCGGCGTCATTCTGCAATGCGTAAAGCCCAATTAATAGACCAGCGTCTATGCACGCGTGTCACCGTGGCAGCTGCCTTACCCTCTTCCTTCTTCCTGGGTACAACTACAACGGGTGCTCAGTGTTTATGTCACCTCTTAATTGCATTTTTCCCCCATGGTAGAGGTATGGCTTTGTGCAGACGCCCCGAGGAAGAAAAAGAAGGTCAGGCTGCCAATTTGGAGCTGGCAGGTCGAGAGGAGCGGCAGCACTTAGCTTCGCTTGAGAAGAGAACGCAGAGCTGCTGCTCATCTATGGAAACCAGGACAAACAAAAGAGATAAGTGAAGGGGAAAGGAAGACAAATCCCCCTCCTGTCTTTGCTGTCTCGAGGCTCCGGGAGAGTGACATCGGGCTTACAGAGGAGCCCCGACGAAGCACAGCTACCTGTGATTGAACAGGGACAGAGATGGAACAGGAGGGAAGGATTTTCAGAAGGGCATTTTAATGTCCTTCCCCGCTGAGAATGTGCAAAGCAAATGCACCAGAACATGTCTAATATCATTTTAAATGGAGTGCTGCATAGATGACTGCCCATGTTTCTCCAAATAGCATATAAAGAAGTAAACTCAGTGACTTATGTCCCATAAAACCAGGATTGAAATATCAACTGATACTAACACAGTTCATATTCAACAGTTTGACGTTGAGTTTACAACAAACAACTCCAGATCGGGAATATTTTCTATTTGAAAATTACTGGAAGAGGAAATAAAACCCCAAAAAACGCAAAGAGCTCGCATTGCCTTAACAATGAAAGGTCTCTCTGCCGAACTGTAACCGTGCCTGCTCTGACTTGGATGTGTGTACTAACAAAGAGTTGCACAACCCTGGACTTTTCATTCCTTTCCATTTCTGAATAATTTCCATGGACAATCCCAAAGTGGCAAAAGGGAAGCAGAGAGCAGGAAAAGAGAGGGAGCAAAAGGATAAGAGACAAAGGTAGTGAAGCAGTGGTCGGCTTGAGACTTCCACACACAAAAGAGGATAAGATTAGGACGAAGAGTATATCTTTCACCACTGCACTTTGAACGATCCCCACCAAGAGACTAACCCAAAAAAAAATCTCCTAAAAAAAGAGAAAATAATTTGACAAATCAGTTCCAGTAACAATACAGTATACAGACAAAAAAAAAAAAAAAAAGCACCTATCTCTGTGACCAGGCTTCGCTGGTGGGGGGTGTACTTGCATAAAATAGAGGCTAAGGAAACCAGGCAGCATAATCTCTGTAGATCCACCGCTTTGCATTCCAGTGTGTCTGGGTCAAACCGTCAGTCTGTCTTGACTCTCTCTCTGTCTGTCGGTCCCAATCCAGAACGTCACTGAACCAAGTCAGGAGGACATGGCAGCTCTGGTCAGGAGGTCACCATGGGTCAACAGCCAGGTTTCACCCTGGGGGACGCCAGCTTTGTTTATGGAGTCCTTCTTGAAGGCATTCAGGCATAAAGGTCCCGAAATTATTAATGCAAATGTATTTGATTTACGCAGAAGAGAGATTATGGGCTAATTGACAGCTGATACGATTTATCCCGCACACTGCGTCTGCTGGAGCACGTGGTGATATATCATTCTCGTCGCACAGCAAGAGTGAATGATGGGAGACAGAGGTGGCGGGTGAGGAAGTTAGGTCACCCATCAAGAATACAGCCATCACCCCGGCGGTGACTCGTCTGACCCGGAGAACGTGCCCCTCCACCAACCGCCACATATACATACCGACATACATACACACACAGGCCCAGTCACACAACAGCAGGTGGTGCGGCAGAGCTCCTGCAGCTGTCTCGGCCAGTCAGTCAAAAAAAAAAAAAAATCAACATTCACTGAATCCAGACAAACACGAGCGAGTGCATTCTGACACCCTGGTCAATTACAGAGGTATATTTATCACAGCCCGCAGGAAAACCTCCCTCAGAAAGACTCGGTCCAAGTGCTACACCATGACTATTATCTCCAAGCAGCAGATGTGGATGTAGCTACTCCAGGCTAGTTACTCTCAAAACCCCAAAAGTCCAGACTCCTCAGTATGTCCGTGCCCCTCACTTGACCCAGCACAGCGAAGGGAACGACCACTACTTTCAAACTCACTAAACACTTGGCTTTCAATTGGCTAAAAGCTGGAAGAGCCTTTGAACATCATGCCTCGTGCTGCAGAGAGCCTCAGTGCTGCCCCTGGGGAAACCCGAGGCCTGGCCTCACTCATGTTTTTCAATACACAACCATCGACATAAGCGAAAAGAGAATAAATTTGAGAAAAGAAAAAAGGACTGCAAAGAGGAAAGGGCCACGACAGTAAATGGGCAAGAGATTTCAATGCCTCAGAGGGCCCAAGGAAGACATCTGAGGTAATTTCTCCACAGATATAAAAGTTATTAACAGAAAATGAATAAATGCCTTTTCCTGTCTCGCGCTCTTAAGGTCTCCCTCCTCCTATGCGGCATTTCAGTCCTTAACGGAGTGAATCCCTTTCAAAAGAGCTCATTTTGATGATGCTGACTCTTCTCGGTCTCTGAGGAGCAATTACAGCTGCCCTGTCAAATACCACAACGCTCCAAAGGACCAGTTCACCGCCTGAGGGGCCCTCTCATACCCCTTGAAACCCCAATTTCAGCCCTTGTGAAAGTTGGTGCACACCAGAGCGCACTAGCCCCTCCAACTCTAATGAACACAGCGTAAGACAAGACCAGGACAATAATGAAAAAATCCTTCCAGTCAACAGCGAGATCCAGCTCTGTATTTCAACCTATCAACCTCTAACACAACCTCAAACCCCCCCCCAAATCCCCACGGGCGCACCTTTCAAAGACCACCTCCATTCATTTTTAACTCCCCGGTGATAAAATCCTTATTAGAGTAGGGAATCCAATTCTCCGACCGAGGCAGGCCTTGTGGTCCCCAGCAGCCCACCCACATCTGAGGAACAGGCCGCCGTCGGTGATGACTCTATTCATTCAGCTCCACGACCAGGAGGTGAGAGAGAGCACGGCAGGGTGCGCGAGGGCTCTCTAAACGGTCCCCGCCATTTTCTTCTCTTTGGAAGTGTGATCATCTGGCTGGCCTTCGGTGTTAATTAATGACCCCCTGGGGTCAGGGTGGCACCACCACAGCACAGGGTCCGTACTCAGCTTACCTAACACCACAAGCTCCCCGAAGGGGGTCAGAGGTCTCAGATGTAAAGCAGCACAGTCCTAATGCTGATGACAGTGTAAGCAGGTGGCAGGAATTCAGACACGAACCGTTGGCCAATTAAACACACCCACGCACCAGGCTGCAGTGCAATACTGGATGCATGAATATCGCATCAAACTCACATGCTAGTTGCATGTCATTGCGTTCGACTGGCATGCGAGGCCTTCACCTGCAGAGCACAGGCGTTCGTGTGACAGCCTGCCTTTACCGCAGAGCTGCTACGCTGTTCTGGCGGAGGTGTATCGCGCCACGTCTTGCCAGGCTCAGAAGTGATGAAGCTAATTATTAAGGATCAGAAATGAGCAGGGCGGATAATATAAATGTCAGTTGTATGTGGGAAAGGCACTGAGCTTTCGTCAGGATTGCTTTGAATCTCGCTCCACTGATCAAAGGCGTGCGGAGCGAGAGGAGCACGGCGCCACGGCCAGTTATAATAAACTAAATAATTCCATATTATTTCAGGCATCGGAAGAGATAAAACATTGAACAACACTGTCATGTCTAGTTAAGACTTTCACTTTTAATTTCGGTATCTTTCAAGGCTCCCCGTACTGAATATGGAACTTTCATGAGGGAAGTAATATATCTTTAGAAAAATATACGGAAAAGATCCATTACTAAGTCTTTTAAAATGAGCACAAAAGAAGAGGAATGGTCTTATTATTATCCCCCTCTATTTAAGAATTAATACACAATCCTGATCAATGTCTAATATCAGGTCAACCTTGTTCTTAATGGTATTGTAATGTTTATCTAATTGCCGACCTTCAAAGTCGCTCACCATGTCCGTGTACTTTAATGTTCCTGGCCTTGGCAAAGCAGCTCTGCACGGTAATACAGCAGTAGCTGGCACACACACTGCGCTCGACCCTCGCGCCACCATGATGGAGAACTCGTCTGCACGTTTTCTGTTTTTGTTTTGGGGGATTATCTTGGAGAATATATTCTGGCTGAGGGTGGATTCATAAAGCGAGCATGTGGGGGGCGAGCAAATGTAGCCCCCTGCGCTGTGCGCTTCAATCAGATTGAGCGGGTGCAAGCGCAGCACATTATTCTCTCCTGCTCTGCATAGCGCTGTGCTAGGCTATGTCCTCCTGCTGTATTAGCGTGATGTATGACCCGAACGCCGCGCTGCGCCACACCACACCGCACACACTCCAAACGCACTGCTCCAAACACCCTCTGCGGCTTTTTCATTCCACCTGTCAACCAGTTATTCATCTCTCTCCCCACCTCCATCTCTCTCTCGGTTCCTCCCTCCCTCACACTTACTTATCTTTTCACCCACCCCTACATCTCCCAGCCTTATTGTATCCATCACTTTGCTTTGTCTTCATGAGCTTTCCAGCCGCTTTGTTTTCCTCAAAAAGAACACAATATTGCAGATAGTCTTGCTGTGAGAGTCGCATATGCATCATTATTCCACATTTTGGGTGAATCAATAGCGGCGAGACTGAAGAGGCAAGGCGAGAATTACTGTCAGAAGTGAAGAGGTGGAAAAAAAAAAAAGTGCAATTCAAAGAGGATCAAAGTACCAGAGGTACTTGTCACTTATGTCCACTTTGCACGGCTGCTTTGACAGCGAGTGATAACTCTCTTCATCAGCGGCGGCGAATTGAATGACAGCCAGTCAAAGACAAAGGAGAGAAAGTAGCTTATAAGCTGCACAAAGTAAGCGTGTATCTGAATAACACAACTTGTCAGTTCATTGCCGCCGCGCTTAAGAGAACTGAGGCTTGTTAAGAGGAGGAGGGAATGAGGTGCAAAGGTTAGAAATGTAATCTGAGAAAGACAATTACCGTCACTTACGGTGTCTTTTGTGAAGCGGGCCTGTTTTTATCAGTGACGCTAATTTATCTCAATGGTATTTACGGAGGACCAAAAGGAGCCAGAAACACAGGGAAGAAAAAAAAAAAAAGGCTGTCAAACCAATTCCCACCAACCGCAGATTCCTTCATTATCTGAGGCTGTTGGCTACAGAAATACTTAATTAGCCGGCTGGTTGTGTGTTACGGCTTTGTCGGCTCGACTTGCTCTTTTTATGTATGTATGCTTTATCATTAAAACAGAAAGAGATGAAAACTGATGGCTGCTTTTATACTAAACACAATTCTGATTACTATTTACATCTATTTGGAAAATTCATAATTCCTCACATTCAAAATTCATGTTTCACAGAATTAATGAACTTAAGAAACACTGCGGGTGTAATTGCATCATTATTTTAATGCTCATTCAAAGACACTTCCCTCATTAAAAATATCTGAATAGCAGAAGTTTTCCCTCCAAACTCCACTTGGCCGAAGAGTCGAGCTTCCCCGCTGAGCGTCTTTGATCACGCCGGTTGAAGTGGAGGCAGGTGCTTCGGGGGAGCCCAGTCCACTGGACCCCACCGACATCTCAGGAAACCCTTGCCCACGACGCCCAGGCCACTGGCTCCACATTTTTTTTAATCACACCGTGGAACTGATTCAATTGGTTTGGCCTGGGAGCCGATACGGAGCCATTACGCCCCTTATTAACAAAGTGCGGAGGTGGAGCCACACCTGAGTGCTCTGGAAACGAGCGGCGCGCTCAGCTGATTCAAACGTAGAGAGGAGGACGGTGAGCGGGGGGGGGGGGGGGGGGGGGGGGGGGGGGGGTACTGCTATTTAAAGACAAGGAGGCTAAATTTGATTAATCCATAAACTGATTTACTAGGTCTGATAATATGCTGGTAACACGTCCACACAGGGACCGCTATGATTATATCAGTTATGGTTCACGGCCATCTGAGATAAGGTTAAGCTCGGGGCTCGCAGGAGGGATCGGGCCTAATTGAGTTAGCATTAGGCCAATACCACGCTATGATTTCTATCAGGGTATATGAAGTGGGACATGTAGCTTGAGGACGTTCAGCCCGCAAAACTGATTTTTATGTTACGCCAAACCAAGTCGGAGAACATTTTAGTCTCAAATAGCAAAACAATGAGCGTGTGGTGAACTGCTCTGACATGAAGCTGAAGCGTCCATTTGGCTGCTGACTTTAAGGGGTTTTGACAGCGTGTTCTTACAACTTGCACTGCAGACTTGGCTACTTTTCACACTGGATACTTCTACTGTCATAACTCGAATTCAAACCCAGGTATTCTACACTTGATGAGAGGACGTAAACTGGACAAACTAAAATATGATTTCTCTTTATCCCCAACTTGTCAACTTTTGCATTTATCATTAAGAATATATCTTGTAACTACTGTTACAAAAAAAACTGCTTCAATAATTCATTTATGGTTAGTTTTGAAACCTTTCAATCCTTAAAGCTACTTCGAACATTTGATTTGTGGAAAATCTGTAGATGACAAAACTAAATTCACATTTAACAACAAGCTCTAATAGAGTGACAACTAACAGAACATGTATTCACAATCATTGCCTCAAAGAAACACTTCCTGTTGAGCAGCTCACAAACCAGCTGTAACCTCTTTTGTTTAAAGCAAACAAAAAAACACTTCTGTCTGGTTTTTGTGATTTTATTAAAAGCTGTACTCCACTAAAAAAACAACACTGACACATAAAGTTGAGTAAAAAAATCCAGACAACACTAGACAAAATACCTGCTGCCCTTAAAGAGAAACATGACCTGGAAGCCCTGAGCGACAGCTGTAGAAGCAGCGTGAGCGGATGGACGGAGCACAAAGCGCCGGCTGATCCTGGAGCAGCATAAGAAACTGCACCGACGCCACTGGACTTCAGGAGGCGAGGAGGCAGGAAGCCACTCCTCGGCTCGGTGGCCAAAGATGGATCGCCGCGCTGGTATTTCCGGAATGTTTAACCAAAACCTTGGGAAGCTCGAGGGATGCTGAAATTATACACCCCACGCCTACAGGCTGTGAAAGTCTGCGAGCTGTTACTCACGGCTCGCAAGGCTGCAATTTATGCATCTGTTTACTAACACGAGTACTTTGTTCTAAACCCCAGGAGGGTCACGCTCCTCTATCAAGTCAGTTTCAATTCCCCATCAAGGTTAACGCGATGCGAAAGTGTTCCCACACACTGCTGCAGTATGATGGGAGCTGGTCTGAGTTTCGCAGGCTGATCAAAGAGAGCTGGGAGTGGAGTCTCCTCTGTTCCCGGCTCACATGATATATGGTGCTTCACGGTTCACAGTGCGCTGACGTCAGAAGGGATGCGCGCACGGAGCGGGGGACGGCTAAAAACAACACCGTCAAGACAGAGACACACTCCAAGGGGCACGTGAAGGGTTTGGCGCTATGGCCCGAAAACTCATTTCTCACTGTGTTTTCTCAAAATAGCGATAGCTATACGATATTAACTCAGTTGGTTTTTTGTTTTTTTTTCTAAAGGTTTTACCACAAATATGATTTTGGGTCAAAGTTGCAAACAAACTGCAACACTGCAACTTTTATTAACAACCAGCTGCACTAAAAACACACAAAATACACATGAATTCTCCAAAAAATATGATGAAAAAGTGCAAAACTATTCCCATCAACTTTCAAAAACTGATCTCAAACTTTTCTCCTGTGCCTCTTACTGCTAATAACCAGCAATTACAAGTTGTGCGATAAAGACGGGAGAATAAATGGAACAGAAATACATGTTTGAGTGTGAAAGGCAGCTGCCCACCACTGTCACCACCTCCCACCTCCCTCTCAGATACGTGTGTCATTAAGCATTCTCCCTCTCAGGCTTGATTAATGTTCCCTCTCCTCGCACAGCCATGCGTCACTAATCATTTCATATGAGGCTACACGCACAAGTGTGAAAATTGACTAACCATTAAGAAACCATTTATAGCCAACGAACGGCATTAACCGGCTGACATTGACTGGCGCTTTCATTTAAAGATCACCGTCATCAATGGCCGAGGACGCGTGCTGTGTTTGGTAAGCAAAAGAAGTACATAAATATGTCAATCTATTTCACGCGGCCTCTGCCGTTTGTCACTTCGCTGCTGTGGAAGCTGTTCAGCTTGTTGATCCATGTCAGCAACCCGCTCCTGACGAATGTATTTTATTTTTATGTGTGTTTTTTTTGTTGACTGTATTATTCAGTGTTTGGTCAACTGGCAGACACAGTGCGGACTCTCGCTAAGACACTGCCTTTGCTTTCCAGTCGAGTTGCTGAATGTGTGTGAGAATGATAAGCTCAGACTAGGGGAATCCTGGAAAGGCTATGAGGCATTTTGCGAGTAATCTGACCCAGAGGGCAGGCTTAGGCCGAGCAATGTAGTAAAGGACAATGAGCCAGAGCAGTGGAGAAACTCATACACAGCGGCTTCCCCCAAATGACTTTAGACACGCTTCCGTCCGCAGAAACAGATTATTGCTGTTTATCCTCTTTTCATTCCGAATTTTTACATGTGTGCACTGGAGTCTTTGGCCTGATAATGGCAGTTCTCCACACCTCCCTCCCAGCTATCGGCGGTCCAGGCGCTCCAATGTGTACTTTTAAAAAAAATCAATTGCTACAGCTGTGAGATGAGAATGTAATACTGAATACATTTTGTGTTTCCCCTTCTAATCTTCTCCCTCAACATGTCAGACAAATTGTGCTGCCTCTGCCAAATCTAATATAACTGGCCCCCTTCTCTCCGCCGTGCACGCGCACGTGCACGCAGCCACGCACACTCACGCTCACACACACACGGAGCGGGACAGACAGGAAGGGAGAGAGAGAGAGAGAGGGAGATGCTGGTAATCACAGCCAGGAGAGGATCAAATAAATACCGTGTTATAGGAAAAAGCGTATTCTTCCCACCCCGGAGGATCGGCCACGTGTGTAATCTGTATGCTGTCTGTCCCCAGGCCCCTGTGTTCCTGCTCTTCAAACTCATTCACCCAGACCTCAATTATTTGTGTTTTCGTATTGAAAGATAACCACTGCGCACAATGCATTCAGGATTCAACCACTCTCAGCCCTGCTTCCCCTGTGTCATGGTTAAGTCCTCCCGACCACTTTCCCATCACATTTCCCATCCAGCACCTTATCGCTTCTCTTCTCTCTCCCCCCCCCCACCTCTCCAAACGCCTGTACTTCCCCCCCGGCTGCAGCAAAAGTGCCGTTCCCCCCTCTGCGGGTAATTTATTCAGCGATTTATCCCACAACATCTTGTGACCACCTGTCATGAAGAGATAGCATTCTTGCTACTATTAGGCCAATGCAATTACCAGGCTGGGGGTCGCGAGTTCAGTCGGCATCTTACCGCACGGCGCACTACAACCATGTGACTGTGCAAGTCGATATTTTCTAACAGGGCTTACCGGAGCCCCAGCCACTTGTGTAAGGCCGAGGCGCATTCAAACGCACGAGACGGAGCTCCGGTGTCTCAGATGGGAGAAAAGGGAACCAATGATGAGGAAAATCATCAAAGCATAAGTGAAGACTGCCAACGCTGCAGACCAGGCGGTCTGGAGAGGCAGAGGGAGTCGCCATCTTTTTAATGACAGCCAATTTAATTGAAAATCCACTTCTTTGTCTGAGAGCAAACAATCCAGTGCAGAGTAGCTGAGGCACTATTCTCTGGCTCAGTAGTTAACGCTGAAACACTGAAGAAGAAGAAGAAGAAGAAGAAGAAGAAGGGTGGGGATGAGGGGTGGGTGGGGGGGACAAAGTAGGAGAGGAGGAAGAAAAAGAAGGCGAAGCGAGGGAAAGTATTAAAGGAAGGCGCAGCTATGGATGGAGTAAAAGGGAATTAGAGATTTGACTGAGATAAAAAGGCAAAATGAGTGGGAGAGAGACGGGGGGAGAAATGGAGAGAAAGACTGGAGACAAAGGGGAGGGGAAGGAAAGCAGAGTGAAATCCAAGCTCAGCAGTCTTCCTCAGGCTCAATTTCCAGGACATGATGAGTTTGGAGTGATGACATGTAATGGGTGCAGAAAAAAAAAAGTCTTGCCTTCACTCCAACCCCCCCTTTCCAAACTCTCTTGTTCTCTCAAAAAATGCGTTCTCCTCGAAATAGAAGTCTCATCTAAAGCCGAAGAACTGGAGACGAGTATCCCTCTTTCTCCTTTTGTTCTACAAGTGCCACGCTTGTAAACCACTACTAAAACAACCCAATAAGTATCTCTCAGTATATTTATGCACAATGTGGGAAACTCAGGCAAAGTAGCACACTTCTTAATTCTTAACTCGAGAGCTTCTGCAGGAAAAAAAAAAAAAAGGCCTCATTGTCTGCTTTTGGCAAAGAATGACCATTTATTTTCATCCCACGGAATAACGTGGCTGTTGGTGGCACCTGCTCAGTGACAACCCTATGCCTTCCGTTAGCACTTTTCCACAAAGGAAGGTACTTCACATCGATCTGCATGGATCTCCAGGAGCAATAATCACAGCAGTGCGGCTGGCTTGACCTCTCCGGCGCTCATTTGCTCACATTTACACAATAACAGCAGAAGTTGCTGCTGTAAAGGGCACACTTTAGAGCAGACATACATATATTACCTTCAACAAGGAGAGCAGATTGTCTTCTAATGAGGACAAATATTAACAGCAGCAACTTCATTAAAATGAAAATAAAGCAAAGGACCATTGCCATAACCTTTGGCTGGATTGTGCATCTGCTCCAGTTTATAACGTCGCCTTGAATGCATGCTGTTTGAATTTTCAAAAGAAGAACGTGGAGAGGAACAGATATCTGAGAAAAACAGAGGAAAAGAGAGAAAGACAGATTCGTCCATTTCTGCAGGGAATGTGATGATTGGTTGACACAAACGCGAAGTGCAGTCTAGCAAAACACTGCAACCCGACCCCCGCGGAGAGCTCAGGACTCCGATAACCAAGCGAGAGGACCGAGAACAAAGGGGAGTGAAAAAGCGTGAATATATGAGGAAAAACACTAATTGACTCCAAAACACTTGCAAGGGGTTTCGGATTTGAGGGCTCCAGCTCACACGCACTCCCATCCCCGCCTCCCTCGACGTCTAACCTCCTGTTCTGCTTTTCCCGTCTATGTTCCAATCAAACCTGCCCTCTTCATTTTACCAGAGTGGCTTCACCATTCAATATCCAATTTCTGCTGCCTTCTACCTTCACCAAACACTTAACACTTCAACATCAGGCTGTTGTTGAACTCGGGGACTCCAGGTTTCTGCCCGTGCTCCATGTCTCTTGAACGTCAGACAGGCTGGCTTCGGCGAGACCCCCTGCTGCTGCTGCCGCACGGCCCCAGACGCCGTGTCCCGGCCTGGCTCTACCCTAGTGAGCAACAACCTGGTCTCCACGCCACGCAACAGATTGACTCCGTCTGCGCTAGCACCCCGGTGGCTAATGCAAATACAGTCCATCTGCTAATTCTAATCCAACAACCAGGAATTGATGTACAGGAACTGACACGCATTCAAGTATATCTGTCAGATCTGAAGGATGAGATCGCATCCTATCTGATGAGACACAAAGCTATAAATGTGATTAATTGATACCATCAGACTATTGTTATAAAGCCTTTGTACATCCTATCACCTGATGATCAATGAAGATAAATTGCAAGCTGCTGTTGCAGAATCTTGGAACGTGTTTTTGCCCCACAGGGTAGGCGCACGCGCAACAACATCTTCGGCGTTACAACCGCCTCCACAAAATTCAACATGGATGAAGACTCATCAGGACACCAGGTAGTCGAACATATAACAGACACACATGCACTGCAAGTGACTGGTAGCCCTTTCACACACACATCCACACACGCCTGAACACTGAGCCAGAGGAAAAACACGAAAAGAGATAAAGTTTAGGTGGAAACATGGAGAGGGCGGATCGCATGAAGTCAGTAGTTTGGGGGGAACAGAAGATTAGCCGCGGTTAAACAGAGCAGATACATGTGCTAAATATGCTGCAGAGTTGTTAAGCTAATCACACTCATTCCAGGGATTAGCCCCTAGTTTCAGATTTGGGAGGAACCGGAGCAGTGAGCACACAAGAGGGTGGAAAAATGAGTAACACACTTGAAAAAGCAG
This sequence comes from Salarias fasciatus, assembly GCF_902148845.1. Lineage (NCBI taxonomy): Eukaryota > Metazoa > Chordata > Actinopteri > Blenniiformes > Blenniidae > Salarias > Salarias fasciatus. Next base: position 8,160,897 of record NC_043756.1, on the reverse strand, counting down.
CGTCACCAAAATAATGCACAAATAATCTTCTCTGCAAATAAAGGGGCAGCGAGCCAGGATGCAGCCAAGGTTATGAATGTAGGCCAGGAGTATATGTGTGGACATGGGTATTTGCATGTGTAAGTGCTGCTGCTACGTGCATCTTTTTGAACTGGCGCTTAAGTGTATGCAAAAGAGCTTCCACTGAATGAGTGCAAGTGCAGCAAGTGTGAGTGTGTTTCTGTGTGTGTTGGAGAAAGAGAGAGTGTCGCTGGTGTGCCCAAGATTTTGTTCATCTCATGCATGCTGGATGAGTTCTTCCTGTATAATCTCATTTAAACCCCCTTCACACACCATAATTCAATTCTCTCTTCTAGACAATGACCATGTCATCTTAATCTGGCAGGTAGATTATACAGCATCCCACACAAGACTGCTAATGCTGAGGAAACGGCTCGGGCTATTGTACGCTCCTTCAAGGTTGGATGGGCTGCTATAGATTGCTTTAGAGGATTGCTTCTGCCACTCATGTTTCCCACCACTGGTCTCGTACCCTTAATCTGAAGTTTTTACCTTTATTTCTCCATTTGGGAATCCTGTTCATACTTTCTGTAGGTCTGATTTGTTAAACTTCAACAACCCCAATAACATGCTGGTGTGAATACTGTATTCTTTAATTCCTCTTAATATTCATAAGCGCTGTTAAACACGAGCTCGCCATGTGTGGGCCTCTCATCACAGGAAGACAGCGTGTCTTAATCCCTCAACATTACACACACACACACACACACAAAGAAAAACAACACTGACCAAAAATCAGATGTGTTGTCAACATTTGCAGGTGTTCGAGCGGGGAAGCGCGCTGAGCTGTTGGAGATATCGAGCTGGCAAAGCTCATTTCTAGCTTACAAGCTACAGCTCCCACAAGAGACAAGTGGGTAATTGAGCCAAAACAAAACCAGCTAATAATCTGTATTTCTACAAATCCTGTGTGATAGTGAATCAGATATAATTAGATATTTTAATTACTGCCAGTAATCAGCCAGAACATTGAGATGACAAGGAGTGGCAGGTGTGCGCACGCTGGTAGTCTGGCTCCCCAGCCTGCCCAATCGGATTAAGGCTAAACCACCCAGCCATAACAGGGACTGGAAGGACTCCTTCATACCTTAACCATTTATCCTGCTTTGATCTACCCAGCAAGGTTTGCTAAGCACCAGGCACAACATTCCTCTTAGCCTTGGGGGGTTATTCTGTAAAGTCAATGAAAAAAAAGCGGCAACTTTAAGGTATTTCAAATAATTTTTTTTAGATCCTCGAGTGTCCCTTTTCCAGCCATGTGTCCTGCTGACCTTAATCTAAATGCGGGAGCCACAGTCTCAGGATCACAGGATCACTAATGAGCTGTGACACGGGCCATTGTTAAAAGAGATCCACAGCACGGCTACAAACAGCCGACATGATTTTCACTCCCACCACCCGCAACACTCCTTAAATCATAGGTCAGATGCTCTGACGCAGTCCGGCTAATGAAAAGCAGAGACGCAACAACATTCCATCGCGGAGTGGTCCAATAAACAAACAGATCACGACGCAAACACAAGAACCACACAATGAGAACAGCATTACAGTGAAACCACAATCCTCTGGAATCCTGTGAAGAACAAGACAGGGGGGGTGCAGACAGTCATGAATTCAGCCAGCGCTGTTCAAAACCACAATAAGTCACAATCTAATTCATTAGTTGCAGCTTTCTTTACAGCTTTCTCATCACTCTTTAATCTGGAGTTATCAGTTCAATGATCATTTAAGGCAGACTCATAAAAAACTCGGCCCAGGAGGTCTGCTGCCTCATGTTCTAGATGTTTCGGCACTCAAATACACCTGATTTTACTGAGTTATGCTGTATTCCAGTCGTCTCCAAGCTTGGAATGGCATTGCTTCCATGGGAATAACACAGTTATTGGTCAATCTGAGTTTCCATGCATAAGATATGCATTTCATTCCCAACAACACCGTAAATAACACTGTAACGTACCGTCACATCGAAGGAAGCCCTCTGGCAGAGCTGTGCATACAAATCACTGAAACGGTCATAAAAGAGGCTGTAAAAACATGTCACTGTGCACAGCCACTCCGAAATTTCAACTTCAAGCCCTTGAAGAATTCCGAGTTCAGACACTGAATTCCTGTTTTGAAAGACTCATTTATGTTCAACCTACACACAAAAAACATGTAAATGTCAGTAACGTCACATTTTTATGGGTCCAAAGAGCCTTTGGCCTTCAGTTGACCAGAGAGCAACACTCTAAATCAAATTACAGGTCAGTTGAACTCTAAAGAAGTACTTTACCTTCCAGGTCTGCAGAAAACCTGATATCAAGCCACTCTACCCAATAAGCAAAAATACGTGTTGATTTGAGGTGAGGTTTACTCATCCATCAACAAGCAGTGAAAGAGTTCAGGGACCGCCGGAACATATACCGAACTGTGATCCAAGCATCTATGTACATCATGTGGCATTACAGAGCTCAGACGGTGATCACATCAGCACAGCGTACTTTTATCCTCTGAGCATTCCTCCCTTCAGAAGCAGATCTGACTGCAGAGCAGAAGGTTTCTCCTGCCTTCAGGCTGTTCCTGTGGAGGTCCTCTCCTCCTCTGATCAATCCCCCGTGTCCCTTTGTGGGTCGTCCAACAGGCCAGGCAAGCCGACAGGCTCAGTCGGATATGCTTTCCGTTTACTTTTGTCTTCTCCTGTTGACCGGAGGGAACGCTCTCCAGCTGGAATAAGTTTGCCCCCCCCCCCCGTTTATCTCCCCACTTGCAGGCTGCAGTTGTTTTGGGTGACACACGACTGGATTGTCCTCGCCTTGTGAATATGGATGTGTGCACCGGGGAAAGTGCCAGGGTGCTCAGTACATCATAACCTCAGAAGAATGTGTCATATCCTCTCTGCAGAATGCGTCTGTCTTAGTGTTCCTATTGTGAGTTTCACGCAACAATGCAGCGAGTGTGAGCCAGCACTGCAACCAGGTGTCTCCTGGGTTGATCCCAGAGGTCCCAGTTCAGGATATACTTCATATTTTTATCCCTTTCACCTACTGGAGGATACGATAAGCATGTGCGCGTGAGCTATTTGAGAAGCTTCAGAAGAGGACAGGCTACCACATAAGCACAATAGACTATATACTAAATTTACCGATTTTGCCTGTGTAAAAGGACACAGCAGAGATTTCCAAAAAAAAAAAAATACTCACATTTTAACAAAAGCTAGATTTTGACCATGTATTTCTGTTTCAGAAAAGAAAATGTTTCCTGTGCAAATTACAAAGTGAAACAGTTTCAATATGACTTTCGATAAAAGTTCAACTTTTGTTGGAGGAACAAGTCTGTGATCAATAAGCAGCTAAATAATAGTAAAAAAATTATTAATTTGTGTCCAAAAGTTTCAATGTCAGTTCCTATTATAAAGTTTTTGCAGCAACTTGAAGTTTGGACAAAAGATGACAGGTAAAGAAATCAGGCCATTCGGTGTGGAAGCCTCACTCTTTTTTAGATATCACTCCAACCCTGTCCTGTCCTTCTGCCTTGTTCAGTTTCCCAGATGGAAACTGAAATAACCTCGATCTCATTCCATCAGAGGACATTTACCGTGGATGAAAAAAAAAAAAAATTGATTTAACTTAATGTACAATGCATTTCAGCGTTCATGAATTCACAGCACATACCGTCTCCATCGAGTTAGACGAGGATGGTACATGGCTCAGAGTTATCTGTAAATATCTAACATAAGTCTGCATGCCATCCAGTTTTTATCCTCGTCTAGCATTCCCCGCTGTATATTGAAAAGGACAAAGCAGCGTTCTCAAACACAGGCTTTGCAGAGAGGAAACAGGGCTCTCCATACAGAAGGAAGGACGTGGATAAATATAACTTCCCCTCTCACCTCCCATTTTGTGTATACCACCAGTTTCACTCTGCCAGGGTCCCAGTTGCACCATAGTCACAACCAAACAGACAGCTGGCAGTCGGTTATGTTCCCACACTTCACACTGCGATCCGGGTCCCTCACCACCACGCAATGTCAAATGCACTATTCAGACGCCCCTAAATATTTAATCAGGACAAGTAGAAGGCAATCCTCTACATCCACTAGCATTAAACATTTAATACCCAGCTGACATGATATCTAGTCAGCCGAGACTTAGTCGAGAGACGTGCAACAGAGAGCTACAGACACTTGTTCGTTCCCAGCTAAATTACACAAAGACAAATCCCACGGCTAAAAGCACACTTGAGTAAGCGTTGGTCAAAGTGGAGGATCAGACACACCCACGCACGCACAGGTGCAGTAGAACACACACAAGCAGCCACGAACCGGCAAAGGTAAATTTCTCTGCAGACATACATCATCTGGGAGAGGTGAGGCAGGGAGCAGGCTCGTGAATCCCATCAGTCATGGCTTTAGACTCAGGTTAAAAGCAGAATGTGGCAGCCACTGTCAGCACACACACACCGGCCAAGGACAGAGAGGGCTCAGGGCAACAAGGTGGATACAGTTTAGAAAAAAACAACTCGCAAATCTGCACTGGGGTAGATCTGTTTTGCTTTTATATTGCAAGTTGTGGATATAAAAGACCACGTCTTCACAGTGAAGGAAAATCTTTTAATGGATATCTGAAGCAAGATTATAAAATAACATCTTAAGCTTTAATGGGGTTTTTTGTTGCATAGAATCTGATGTTTCTTCCTCAACTTATGTGTTTGTTCATATGTATAGTTAGAAAGACACAAACCTACAAAAACCTTGGTATTCAGTTTGTTAGTTCTGAATGACAGTAAGCATGCAACAGAACTGCGATCTGCGTGTTGTTAACGACAAAGTCTTCAATTCAACAAACTCAAAAGCTCTACTGAAATATCTGAAAGCTGAATGAAACCATCCAAAATTAAAGAAAACTGCCCAGAGCAAAACATATCAAGATAGCAGCCAGATTAAATTCTAGGATCAATAGCTGATCGAATTATGGGAAATTTTAATTCACAATGTTGTAGCAAGGAGTGCCAAAAGATTCACAGTGTGTTTCTGAAAAGTTAACAACCGTTTGCACAGTCAATAGAAAAAAAAAAAGAAAAAAAAAACTAAGATCAGTAGAGGGTTTGAAACTACTTTATTTGTGTGCAGTGACTGCAATGAATCACCCGCCAGGAACCTGCTAAACGTATCATCAAGTCATTGAATTATCGGGGCTTTAATTTTGTACACGGACATCTACAGGAGTCCGTGGTGTTTGGTTAAGGTGAATTGTGTGTGGTCCCAGTCAATAGTATCAAGTGGTATCAAGTACATGCACAGTATACTACGCACACAAGCTTGCATGCGCACGCAAACACACACGCACACACACACACGCCCAGATACAGATGCAGATACTGGAGGTGACCCAGTGCAGTGGCAGAGTGGGACGTGACTTGATTAAGAATGGTGAGGTAAGAGTGATAAAGTAGCACCTAAATCCACCCACATCCTGTGACCCTGCAATAAGTCAAACACCAACGACAGGCACACACACCATAAATAATCCTGTCTGAAGTCGAGCAGGAGCAGCCCTCCCTCTGCTCGGGCCCGGAGACGAAATGTGACGCTGAAAAACGAAAAACTTTGCCTTCAGGAAAGCAAACAGCGAGCAGACAGCCCGACTAATAAGTTACTGAAGGAAGCCAACTTTGTGTTTTCCATTTTACATGCTCTCCCGGGCCGCGAGCGCTGAGAACAACATAAACGGCGCACATGCCGAACACAAATCTGCACTTGTGATAATTCATGCAATCACAACCAAACACATCATGTGGGGTTAATAGAGCAGGTGTCCACTGCGGAGCTCCCTCTGCACCCTTGGCTCCTGAGCCAATATTCAGAGCTAATTTGAATAAAAAAAATCTGCAAACATTTGCTGGACGATTCAGGCTAATGTTCAATCTGCTGCTCTTTGACACAGTGCCACCACGCATCTCATTTCCATTCCTGATGCCTCACCACGAACCTGCCGCCGACGCTGTGTTGTGTGGTCGACTCAGAAGGGGGAATTCAGGTACGAGGCCGGCAAAAGACGAAGGGAAGGACATGTTTTTACTGCTGCGGAAGAAATTGCTCCCGAAAACTGCCGTGAACAGGACACACAAGAGCGTCAAGGAAAACAGCACCAAGGTCAAAGCAGAAAATAAAATTGTGTGACTGTTGTAAACTAGACCACCGCAAGTGTAAAAATACCCAGAAAAGATCATACATGTTTGAAATTGTTGGGAATCTTCTGAATTACATAAACCGCATAAACACAAACATATATATACATATATATCCACCTCAGCTGATTCACAGATGTGCCTAAAACATACGCTCACATCTCCCAACACAGGGAAAGCAGAAAAGATCGGCAGAGCAGCAAGCGGTAAGACAGTCCCCTCTGCAAAATAATGAGTGCAGGAAGAGGGTGGAGGCAGAGAAACGTGCCCCCATGATGATACGCCACTTGCTACTATGCATGGCGAGAGTTTCCACTCAATTTAATTCTCTTATTTTGGCACCATCCTGAAGATAAGATCTCCTCTCCGTCTCTCACTCTGCTCCAAAGGCAGTGATGGGAGTTGCATAAAATTAGCTGTTTGATGAGGAGACCGCGTCCGGGGGCAACATGGAGGACCTTGTTTCCAAAGCGTCTCGACATACTCCGCTCAACCCCCCATATCCCCAAGTAGAACGCAAGATCAGATAGAGAAGGGAGAGGCCTGTTTAAAATAGCACCCCATAGACATTGTTCTGAATTTTTGAACAGCAGCAAAAAAAAAAGAAAACAGAGTAAGAAAATTGGAACTCAGCACTGACATTTTCTACATGGCGTGTCTGTTTTATGGGCTTGTACCACTCCAACTAAATTGGGGATTAAGTGTGTATATTATGAAGCGCCGGTTGTTTATTGTGTTCGAAAAGAAGTCAAAGCTCTTGTCAAAAACCCACAGAGGTGAATCTGTCATCCCGCACACTTCTGGCTCTGAAAACAGACAGGTCGAAGCCTTAAATGCTTCATCTGCTTTCTGGTATCCCAGTCCAATTACAAGTGGCCCCGCCAAGCCCGCTCTTTGCACACTCTCACGGGCTGTCAGATTCTGATATGGAGGGCGTTGCGATATTGAAGGTCGGTCAGTCTGCGCACTTAACCTCATTTCCCGACACTGTGCTCTGCCTCTCCCCGAAGAGCCTTCTGATTGGTGTCCGTTTGAAAAGCGGGCTTTGGGCTTGACGGGAAGGGTACGGAGGGTGAGGGAGATCAGAGCAGCCCGGGCGCAGCCTGAGAAAGAAGCTTTCTGGAGCACGACTCCCTGACTGTAGTCAGTTATAATGGTTTTCAATTAACCAGGGGAAAAGACAGAGAACTAATCTGGGCTAGCACAGGAGAACCAGTCATGCAATATTCATGTACACAAACTAATGAAAGCCCAGATTAGCCTACATATTTACATGGGGTCGGTGCTGTGTCGTCCACACATTAAAGGAGCGTGGTGCCAAGAGGAGAGAGGAGGAATGGAAACTGAAAAGGAGGAGGACGGAAGAAATGGAAAACGGAATCCAGGCAGAGAAGGAATAATGAAGTGGAGAACGGAGATCAAGAAAGAAAGAAAGAAAACGAGGGGAAATGAGAGGTCAATTGGACAGAGGAAAGACCTCTAATGAAAAGGAAAAGGAATCATGAGATAAAGGGGCGAGGAAGAGCTAGAGGAGGTACGACTCCTCAAAAAGAGATTAAGGGTCATCTGCATTTTGCCTTTTCATCTTCTTTTGCCGTAATCACCCCTCTGGAAAGCCAGACACCAGCCCCCACTCAAAATGACACCAATCTGAATGAGTGATCTTGACAAATTGGGCTGCTCAAGAGGAGAGGGTGCTCTCCTGACTGAGTAGAGGGCTGCAGAAAGACAGTGGGGAGTCCACCGGCGGGACAGAGATATAACTGTAATTGGCTTCGCCACTGCCCCCCCTCCCTCCCCTAATCTGTGACCATGGAAAGTGGTGGCTGGAGAGCACAAACAGACTGCCAAAGCAGCAATAACGCTCCGTAACCAGCAGCTTCGACAGTGTTTCAAACGCTGTGTACACGCATGAGAACAATAAGGAAAATTCATCCGCAATCCTTAGTAGGCCACAAAAGACTTAAAAGACTTCAAAGCTGGATTAATGTGTGACTGGACATCCCAATTCCACACTGGGCTAACTTCTTACCAGGCATTAACACTATATGTCAAACAAGAAGCTAATCGTGGGTTTAGTTTGAAAATATCCTTTGACCTTTTGTAGAGGTCTCAGAATTAATTTTATGCTCCACAGATATCTAATTTTATGCTTTTGCGGACTTACACGTTTGTAGAATAATGGAAGTGTCCTGATATTTTTTCTTCACTTAGGAAAGCACTTGAGCCTGGTGCGCTGTAAAATGTTCTGTGTTAAATGTCTGCTTCTGTTTCATTTCAAGAGGCTTGTGTACATGCGCTGATTGGACTGCAGTGAACACAGAGCGCAATACAGAAAAAAAAAAAACTCATTTCTGACTTATCTGGAAAAAAAAAGAGAGAAAAAAAATGCTTTCACGCTCTTGTTCAAGGACCAAGGAGGACTAATGAATTCACAATTTTTCCAATGTGCTGGGTTAGCAGGTTCTCCCCCAACTCACTTCTTCTACCTGCCTCAACTTTCAGAAATGAAATGTGAGAAATGGGCCAATTTACAGCTAAAGGCTGTTTCTTCCTGAGAGACACAGACATGAAGATGGAGTACAGAGGATATGCAGAAGAAGATGGGAAAGAGATGAGCGGTTTGAATTTAGACAAGAGAGAAAAAAGGGAAGGGAAAGATGTGAGACAGGAAAGCAAGACGTTGGCACTAATATGGGTGTCATCTTCGAGGATAGACAGAAGTGCTTGAATTGCATTTTTGGCCTTTAACTTCTAATACACAAAGAGGCTGCAGTTGAACGGCTGCTCTTGATCTTTCCAATCAGCCAGAATGACAAGAGCTGCTCAGATATTCAACAAGCAGAAACAAAAGAGCGTGTCAGCCCGAAGAAGTTTGCTCCACTCAGAGAAGTTCTGAAGGGGAAGACGTGGAGAAGTTGGGGAGAAGTCGGCGGAACAAAGCCAGTGAAAAACAGGGATGACAGAAATGAATATGAGAGGTCCACCATCTGTTAATGATTACGTTTGAAGCGCACTCTGCAGCTGCAATGGTCGAGAGCGTACTGTTTCCTCGGGTGATGCCACACTTGAGCTGAAATAACTGATCACAAAGCTCATCGCTCTCCTCGCTATAACAAAAAGCGTGACGCAATTTATGTTCAACTGCTCTCTTGCGTGAATTACGGCTTACAGAGAGCGTTACAACACACGGAGGCGCTGGCTGTCTGAGGACGCACGTGGAAGCTAATTAAACTCATTAAACGATGACACACCTAAAGCATATCTAACAGGCGCGCTGGCACTTCCAGGAGACGTGGCAGAACAAACAGAGCGCCGCTGAATTCAGAGACAATGCCGTCTGATTGCTCCGACACCACATCTGTTTACTCCTCAGCGGAGAGCCGAGCGGACGAGACCAGGAGGTGGAGGAGGAAGAGGAGGAGGAGGAGGAGGAGGAGGAGACTGGGCGACTGGGAGGAGTTCCCTCCCTTCCTCCCCTCACGCGACCGCTTTCATTTTCATTTGATAGGAACGGGAAAACCACCATCTGTAATTAGATTACACCGGGATAGATGGAATGGGAAAGAAATTCTGAGTTAATTAACTCAAACCATATTCTAATCAGGTTTCATAACTCCCCTCCCTCCCTTCAAAAAACCTCCGATCTGAATCCTCTCACAAATCCCCCGGGGACCCACCATCACACCAGCCAAGAAGAGACAAGCACTCAAACAAGATCATTTGGCACTAATTCCTTAAACAGAAAGGCACTTAAAAGATGCAGGCTGATGGCAACCACTGAGCGTTTGTATCAAAAGCTAATGAGAATAAACGGGAAGTTACAAAATGCACCATAGTAATATAGGAAGACAAAAAAAAAAAAAAAGCATCTCTGTGTCACGTGTTGCTTTGTGCAAGTTTCCTGAGACGAGCGGTTCCTGTGCCAGGCTGCGGCTTCCGTCACGGCAGGAAACGAGGACAGGGAATTAAATGAGCCTCTCTTTATGGGAGCGGGGACAAGTGGCTGTGATAACAGTCAAAGAGGTGCCTCAGAAGGAGTGTCGCCCGCCACATTCACATCTCCATTATCTGTCAACCTGCCAGTCCATCTGTCTGGTTGCCACACATTGCTGAGGAGGCTGACAAAACTCCATTCACAAAGGAAACACGTGTCACATATGCCGTGCGATGAGGAAAAAGCAGCACGCAAAATGTTGCAATCTGATTTGCAGTGTTACTGTCTTGCATTTTTCATCGGCTTCTAATTACTGCTCCTGCGGAAAGAATGAAGAGTTTCAAAGTATTTTATCAAAACTGTCTCGCAGACCGTCATCACGCTGACAGCTCCATCACGCAGCCATTACATTTGTCTCTCACTTTGATTAGAAATCCATTTCAAATGTCAAGTCAGTTTTTATTTTCCAGAACAAAGCGCAGCATGAACAGAAAAAAAAAAAGAAAAGAAATGAGAAAAGACACTGCTGAAACAAGACGAGCAAAGAATTTGAGGTCAAACTGTTTCTCCACTCTCATTCTCACACTAAAATCCAGTACATTCTTTTGGAAGCAACCATTAATCCACATGCATAACAGGGGGATTGTATGTTTGTACAGTTGTTTCTCAAGGAACAAAGCTACTTTCAGCGGAAAGCAAAGAGCCCGTGCCTTGAGATCGTGTCGATTTTCATTGATCGGGGCCTTGAAATGTGTGATTTCATCAACTGCAGAGTCACAGCAATAGGGACTAAGCAACTTATTGAATTAGATTTTTAACATAGCGCTAAAAGACACACTTCAAAACACCAACTGGCAGAGACACTCAGCACTGCCAACAGATTTGCAGTGAACAGGATTTTACCAGATCTAAATTGCTCCTCTGGGACCAAGAGCGCATTCGACACATGGAGGACTGCTTTAATTTCTAAACACCTGCTCACTTTCTAAATAGAACAGAAAATACAACCAGCACAGAGCTTTCTGTCCTCTCCAACAAACAATCCTGGTCTGCCATTTCCCCGAGACTGGTACACAGCCAACCGGTCTCCCCCGAGCCGAGCGTGCATGTGTACGTGCATCAGAAGAGCCACCATCACAGCAGCCTGCACCTGCTCCGCCTCGGGCCCAACTCTGTTTGCTATAGGAGCAGCAATGCGGAGATGGAGGAATGAGGGGATGGAGAGGCGGAAAGCCGGGGGAAATAGATCTGTTGGCGTAAATGTCAACAGCTTAGCTCAAATCAACTACAGCTAAGCTGTGTAGCATTTCGGGAGCTAATATGAATTCGTATGAGTTTCCGGCTGATAGCCGCTGAGCTTGTGTGCCGCGCGCCACGCTATAAATAATACAATGTCCCAGTTGTCTGGGGAAAAAAATATGAAACTAAATGTTTCAAGGTAAGAGGGGAGTTTGTGTGCAAGTTCAGCTGAACATCCTTAATGCTGCTGCTGCTGCTGCTGCTGCTGGACAAAACCTGATGGACACATGCAGCCATGTTCACTGACAGACACAGGCATGGATAATTTCACATGTCGAAATGCCAGCCAGCACAGCTATGTTACAAGGATGTCCTGTGGGCTCGGCTGCATAACATGCACAGCCCAGCAGCGACAAACGAGAAGCATTCTGTAAAATATAACGCGGCCATTCATTATACCACAAGACTCAGCAGTTTGACTCAGCACCTTCGCACCTGAGCTGTAACAAAGCTTCAACCAGACCTAATGGGGCAGTACAACCTTTCTATTCTTAAAAAAAAAAAAAAAGAAAAAAAGAAAAAGAAAAAGACTATTGCAGCAAAAAGCCAGGCATGCACTGCAGTCTTTTCAGAAACTAAAGAAAGACAATGATGTTCATAGGAAAATTAAAGAGGATGGGGCTGACATATACTCCTAAATGTAAATTGGGAGGGTAATTTTACACCTAAAGCATTAAAACGACTGTTGTATGCCAATTTGCAGTCTTTTGCTCCAATGAGTGATTATATTCATTTTTTTTTTTTTTTTTTTTTTACAGCCTTCACTGTAGCAGCTGTAAGGAACAGGCATACCAGTTTTTTATTGCATGAGGCAGAGTAGCACTCATAGCCCCAAACATGTTTCTGTTCAGCATGATTTCATAACGGAGACCACAGAGACAGGTGACAAAGGCAACACAGACTTTTTAACACACGGCCATACGGGCACGTTCTACTTAAAAGCCATGCTGCACTAAATTAAATACATTGAATGGCGTCTGTGTGGCCCCTTCTGCGGCGCTCGGCTTCCTACAGTATATTTAAAGTGCTAAGAAGCCGCTGATGCCTGAGATTTCACAGGAGTAACTGGAGCACTCTCCAGACTGCTGAACAATATGCGCTCTAATGTGGCCTCTGACCCCAGTCGCAGGAATATAGATCAAGAGAGAGGAATGGAGGAGGGGAATAGCAGGCTGAGGGGGGGAAGAAAAGAGGAAGTATTACAGTAACGCCGATGGATGATAATATTGCACAGTTCCCATCAATCATGTCTAATCTGACACACTGATATCGCTCATGTGTCAAGACAACAGTTTCCCGGGATACTGCAAGACAAAGACGGAAAGGGCATTTTGTGGAAAAGTGGAACAGATACCCTCTCTCAGACAACTTATTTTCAGAAAGGTAACAGTGTACTTTATTTCACCCGGTGGCTGCGGTCGAAACTAAGGACAGAATAGGATTCAAAAACAAAGACACGGGCAAAAAACACTGTGGGGTTTAAGATGCAGACAACCACATGAACAAGCGCCCAGCGGGAGGTAACGGTGCTGTAACAAGCAGAGCAGACAGAGTCCAGAAAACATTATAATGCAAGGAGCTATGTCTCCATTAGACTGCAACAGAAGCCCTAAATATCTCAAATCTATGAGGCATGAGATCATTTAAGGAGGAGAAGCACAGGGGGTGGACCGCAGGTTTGTTCCGTCGTCCTCATTACCGAATCTGTCTCTGCGTACCTGTCAGTCACCGCCTGCCTGTCGACCTTGTTAAGGAAACTGGAATCATGAATCTCCCGCAGGAGACAAGTCCACAGAGGATATGGCGGCATTCTTAGCCCACATATCGTGGCAACTATAAACATATGGCTGACATAAATATCCCAGTACGAGCCTCATATAAATGTATCCAAACTCACAGGAGAGAGCAGCAGCTGAGCCGAGCCCTGAGAAACAAAGATGCAAGATGCTCAATGGGTCGTGCTCGGCACGGCTTCTCCGGCTTTCCTTCCTTCCTTCCTGCAGGAATTTACAGCTAGCTGTAAAAACCCTTCTTTGTTACTCTCACACTATCCAGTGTGGCAAGAAATGTAAGGAGCGGCGGGGCCAGCCGGGCCAGAGTGACGGTGAGGAGAAGTAAAACAATCTGCTCTGGGCTCGGTTGTTTCTGTGACCCCTGGAGAAGCACTCCGCCGAGGCCGTTGCTGTGTGTCTCTGCTACACTGTTTGACTACAAAAACACTGCACAGGACTTGTTTGTTCTCCAAGACTGAGAGAGAATGAGGCTCACTCTGGTCGTGTTTGCTTCTCTCTCGCACTGCGTGCCGTTCATCCAAGTGGGTGTTGGTCATGAAGAAGCAAAGGTTAATTGAGTAGTGCTCAATAATCATCAATAATCTGCTCGAGGACGAGATACTGACCACTTGGGCGCCAGACCACACTGTCAATCCCAGAGATGGAGCGACTGGTCCTGGCAACACGAGGGCAGCAGCTAAGCCACGGACACACTCCTGGAAAATTGAGCCTTCAAAGAAGAGCTTATGAATTCCATCTCCGACAAACGAAGAGATGGAATTAGCGGGATTTAGGGGCGTCAGCATGAGGCAGAGTGGTATTAATGATGCTCTTCGCACGTCTCCATCCAGACTGGATCACAGCCTCTCTTTAGAGCACACTAGAAATGAACGTCTGTCACAACACACAGACGGCAATAGCAGGAGACAGCTGCAGGGCCTGAAGACTAAACTGATACTATGCTTGGCCTACTGGAAATGGTCCAGCGAGGACTTATAAAGGAATGTAGGAACTGTGGTTTTGGCAGCTGTAGTCTGATAGATGTTGTGAAACAGAGTAAAGTATGCATGTTTTTCAGGCCATATGCTGAGGGGATGCGGCTGCAGTGCCATCGACAGCCCTTTCTCTTTTTCCAGCTTACGTCTGAAACACTGGCTCTCTTCAGTCTGTGCAAGACTGAGTACATAATACAGGAGCTTAACCAAAGAAAAGAAAGAAAAGAATAGAGCTTAAGTCCTGCAGAGGACTGTTCCACCTCATAGAACAAGGAAATGTGCTCCAATTGATGTGGTCCATCAAGTCAGGTTTGTTTTATTCCCCACGGAGGCAGCCAGAGGCAGGCACCTCCACAGCCACCAGTGCAGCTGACCACACCCCTGGAACAATGACCTCAATAAACTCCAACACGGGTCCATTTGCTCAACCAGGAGCACTGAGGGGGAAAGGAAAGGTATAGCAAATCAAAAAATGAGAGCTGTGAGGCTCCAGGAAAACATTATAAATGGACTGTTCAACACATAAATCAATTTTTTTGTATTTACCACTTACAATCCAAAAATCCATCTCAACACACAGAGGGAAATGTGCAGGAATAATAATAAATGAGAGCAGAATGGCCCCGTCACCATTGTCTTTCCTGTTGTGTTTTGACAGTGGACTCCCAGGAGAACCTCCGTACCCAGCAGCCGGTGTGTGTGCTTACTGCAGACCACTGCATCATGTACAGAAACGGAGGCCTTGCATTCCGGCAAGCTCCTCGTTCTATCTTCCATCTCTGTCCGGCTCTCCCAATGGGAGGCTGTGAGCCGGGATTAACAGAGCGAGTTACTGCACATAAATTTCAGCAGTATTGCTGAGTCGCTGTTCTCCCCCCCCCCCCCCCCCCCCCCCCCCCCCCTCCCCTTTCTTACCTGACCCAATCCCCCGCCCCCTACCCTATCTCTTCACGCCCCAGGAGGATGGGCCAGGGGGCTGTCCAAGCAGCCGCATCCCGTTCCACTTGGCATGCTGTGCCGTAAATACGGCGCAGCATCGGGAACAGCAGGTGCTATCGCTCCCTATCATTAATTATACCTGCGGCATCACTCTGGGGCCCCTCACTCCGAAACTCCAAATCTTTATCTCCTTGCACCATTTCATTCTCGAGCCTCCAACTCTTCCTCATACTCTCCAAGTTCAATTCCAACCATCTCAATTTCTATCACTGTCTATGGCTCTACAGAAATCCCATTACTTCTCTCCAATATCCACCCATCTATCTCCTTGTTTCCCACAACCCTACTATCCAGTCCCCGTTCATTTGTTCCCTGATGTATCTCAATCTTTGTCTTGCACTCTCAGTTTCTCCAAAGTGAGTCTTCCCCCCCAGTGACAGCCAAGCCCGCTTTCTTCTCTCCATAGATACGTGTCCTCCAGCGTTTCTCATCACAATCTGACGGGTTTTCCCCTGCCGTAAATGTATTCCAAAACTGCAGCGCTGCTGCCAGCCATGAGACGTCACGGGGACTGATGGAGCACTGGGGGGAAAGATAGCCCTCTCCGCCCAACGGTGAGCTCATAAATAATGCCGAATCAAAGAGGAAAAGCAGCATGAGAAAACCCCAGAGGTAAAAAGCCAATGAACATGGACAAAGCTGTAAGGCTGCCCCTGCTGATGGTAAAAGCCAGAGCTCCCAGTGAGTCTGTCCACAGAAACACGAGCAGAGCATTGGTCCTTTTCAGGTGAGAAGGCCTCATGTCAACCGAGTGGAAGCCACAAAATATTCTGCATGACCGTAAAAACAAACACTAACTTCCTCCTGACTTGGTCACGCTGCCGCAAAGCACGATGTGAACTCTAAATGTTGAGCCTGGCTTTGTAATCTGAGCCCATCCAGCGTATTAACAGGTGCTGAGCAAGTCCTTTCAAGAAAATCCGGGGTGATCATACCTCGAAAACACATCTGGCAGCAAAGAAAGAAGCACACAACGAAAAAACAAGAAAAACAACCGAGTTTCTGATATAGACAGAAACTTGCTGATCTGCAGGAGCCTATAAATAATGTCCAAGTCTCTCCAGAGCTCTGCACACACACACACATGCACAAAAAATATGAAGGCATAAAACACCAGAGTGTGTGATGCCCTCCGTCTTTGATTCAGCAGTCCCACAAGTTTTCCTTTCTCTGAATGTAACACGGTGGCTTTCGTAAATTTCAGCGCAGGCATTCTGCCATCTCTTACCTGGCTCACTGAGTTACCTTTCCCCCAGGACAGATTCCCTCCATATTTTATGCTGCTTTCTTTCCTCTACCTCAACCCAACCAAAGAGAGCTGCAGCGGCTGCTGGAGTGCTTTCACACAAACCTGTTTGTTGAGACTCACAAACAGGAAACACTCAGGTGGTCGCGGTGTTGGTCCTCTGCCTCTGCACGTCCACACGCAAGGCACTGATGACGTGAACACTTTATATGGCAACCTTTTCACCACTGGTCAGTCAATGAAATGCAACCTTGTGACAATCTGTCATTTAAAAGTTGACTCACTTTATTTATTGATGCGAGGGTCGACTGCACTTTGATTTAAAGCCCAACAAACCGCTTCGGGGCATTAATACTTAAGAGGCAGACGTATTAATCCACCATCCAGAAACACACAGTTCTGCCAGACGCCTCCTCTTCAAGTGTTTTAAAATTGAATGACCGACAGTCTTTCTTAATTGTTTCAGTTATTCAGAGCAAATCAATCAACTTACAGGAAGGGAGAGTTAATCACACAACCCCGTATTCTCTTTCCAGAACAGACAAGCTATCTTGCCAGCAACATTACAGATTTAGAATTTTTACTCATTAGTGTAATCCATTATGGGGAGGTGGACTGGACACTCAGCGTGAATCAATATGATTCTCCTACACTTTCTATTGATCCCCAATGCTTTACAAGCGTGGTGAAGCTGATAAAAAAAGAAGTCAGAATAGGAAGGAATCAAGAGCCTTTTGTGACATTATTGTGTGTGTTTTCTAAAGGGAGTATTGCACTTGAAAAAAAAACAACTTTTTTTACTGTTGTTTTTTTATGCTTTGCAGAATATCTGTTTTATATATATATATATATATATATATATATATATATATATATATATATATATATATATATATATATTCCAGCATCCCTGCCTGCTATTTGCAACATCTCAGTCAGAGGCATCCTTGGCAATGAACCAGAGTTCAGGGCGAAGGGACAACGTCAGACACATACAGAAACACATGCACACGACGTGCGTGGTAAGTAATTCAAAATATTGAACAGTGCTCTGCGGGCCTGCGTTTTCTTTTCTAAGTGCTTGTCCTCATACATATGCATCCAGCACCCAACACCACCAACAGGTTAATTAATCACCATCAGACAAAACAGAGTCACCGTTTTCCTGCTTGATGAGACGCCCCAGAATGAGTGATCCGGTGTGCTCACCTCCGTGGTATTAATGAATATTAAGGCAGACTGTGTGATTTTAATGGTATCTCAAAGCTGAGCACATGTGAATGCAGTGTGGCTGGGAATCGGCTCCTGCAGGGAGGAAAGGCTTTTAGTCCTCAAAGGGGGGTCTCGAGGATGACTCCGGCAGACACACCGCACAGCTGTAGGAATCATTAGAGCATGCTCATGGCATTCATGTTCTCTGCTGATAACTCAACATTAGGCTACTTGTTTTTGATCATTTGCTTTTATTTCATTTTTCAGGATGTGATTATCCACATTACTGACACTCCACACACAACAAACAGCACAGGCGCTTTCGGTTGTGGAGGGAGCCCACCGAGGGTTACTGCTGCTGGAGGAATACATGCAGCACCAGCAGCTTCCACTGTTTTTGACAATGGTGACTAATGCTATTTATACCAGGTAATTATGAAACCAGAACACTATTATAACGCTTCAGCAAGGCAAGAAAAAATATCTAGGCCAAAAGGAAGAAAAAAAAAACCCTGAAAGTGTTCATGCTGCTGTTGAACAAAGTCTTTTGGGAAAAGAAAAGTCAGAATGATATAAACAGTTGATAGATGAACTAAAAGTGTTACTCATCCCTCTATTTTCCCCCCTTTCTCTCAGTCTGAAGAAGAGTAGAGCCTACTTCTGCAAAGGCAGGCTGTTTCTTGTCAGACAAGTGCCCCCTGCTGGTAAAAATCTTCACCGTAGGCATTTCTGTGCTACCATTTTTTTTTATAGACCCCAGATGATTTTCAGATATTTTCCATGTTGTAATACCCCTAGGCTCAGAAAACAGAGCAAAAAGAGAGAACAGCAACAGCAGAAAGTTAAAGGGAAAATGAAAGTTTAACAGCAAAAACACGACACTAAGACAATTGTTTTAGTCTTATTAAGTACTCCACTAGGAGATGTAAAGTAAAAGAGGTGCCAGTCCCTGATCAAACTTTTACGCATAAAGAAGTCCGTTCCTTTTCTCTTTTTGTGAATCCCATCATTCCCCTTATCTGCCATCTCGACACCGGATCTGATCATATCTGTCCACAACTCCAGAGATTCACTCCCATATGCATTAATCACTGATGTCTCCATTAGTCTGGATCAAGACTGCAGGCCTGTCTGCTGGTGTGAGGAGGTGCACAACATCCAAAACATGGGTCGCTATCAAATATTAACATTTCAATTTATGTAGCATTATAAACTTTACATCCAAGGGCGTGCATTATTAATGTATAATAAGATTACAACCTAGAAAGAGGGCAATGAAATGACTGCATCTCATTCAGAAAATACAGAAAGAGAAATAAAAACTTGACAGTCCTTATAAACTCTGCTTTGGATACAGTTTCACTGTGGCTCATTAGAGTAAAATGCAGTCATTAGTACTATATGTGGCTATTAAAATGAGTGGTGACCGAGTAGACAGAGCAGCAGACTGTAGCCAAGACCCCTCTTCACAACTTCTACAGAAAGGAACGCTATTTATAGTCATAATTGGAGGAAAATATATAAATCAGCCAGACTCACCTTCTTCCGGGGCTGCCATTTCATCATATTTGTAAACCAAAATTGAACAGCATTAAGATATTATATGAGAATGGAATGTAGACTCAAAGAAATCCAGAGCGCAAGTCATGCTGCCTCTCCACTTCCCTCGATTTTGCAGCAGATTTTCCCCAAGAAGCGATGCATGATGGTGCGCGACTCTCGGCTTTGCGGCAATTTTTTTGGGGGGGAGACAGCACAGTCTGCACAAATCATGCAGCGTTTAAATCCACAGTTGAGCTCGAGGAATAAATCAGAGACGCATAGTGTCGGCTGACAGTGTTTGGGTGGAAGGTTCCCGTGCGTAAATCCAAAGTAGGAGTCCGTTCGGAACACACTCCCTGCTCGCTGGCACGCAGAGTCGGAGCCTCCAGGAACAATCCGGACGGTGTGTAAGGGGAAAAAATGTATTTCTTTAACTTTTTCAAAACGAGGTCGTGCCTGTAAATAAGCTACACCGTTAGTCCGGGTGAACTATGTCCAGCCTGTCCTCTTCGAGCTCGAGCAAAGCGACAGACGAACCGTGCGTCAAAACGCAGAAACATTAATCACAGTGATCAAATCCCGTTTTTCCGGAGACTGGAATCCACTTTTGGAAGTGGAGAAATAGTCCCGAGTCCAGTGTAGACGGCGCGACAAGCAGAGATTACTTTCAGGGAAAAAAGGAGGAGGTACAGACACCAAGAAAAAAAAAAAAAGAAGGAGGGGGTGAAATATCCCTGGAATTTTGTGTGAGGAGCTGAACTGGAGGGATATCCTGATTCCTGCAGCAGCAACAAACTGGACTACAGCTCTCTGATGACTTCCTTCCCTGCACTCCTCCAGCCTGGCAGTTCACAGACTTGGAGCAGTGGAGCTGAACAGGAGGGAGTGGAGCAGGGTCATAGCGCCGCCGGCCACAGGTCTGCCTGGAAGAGTGCGCTTTACGTTTTTACGCACAGATCCAATGCTCTGCCGTCCAGACAGGAGGCGCTCTGCGGGATGGAGCCTCGCTCAAACACACTTTCCCAGCTCTTAAATCTCTGAGCAGTCTTTCCAACCACGTGCCCCCTCTGAAGTATATCCAGGAGACTGAGCTCGGATCATGTCCTCACTTCCAGGTCAACCTAAATATGGGAACAGTTTGAACTCTGCTGGCACACTTAACATATCACTGTGGCTGTAATTATAATTATAATGACCCTTAATGAAGTTAAGTGAAGGATTCCATGCTTAACTGACTAATGTACCATACTCTGAGCCTGAGCTGTAATTTTATTATATATATATATATATATACATATTTACATATAAAATTCTATTTCCCAATAAGGATGGAAAAAAATAAAGTAACTGTACTTTTGTTTTTTTTCAGCAGTTTCTTCAGCAGTCAGAAAAATATCCCTCCAGTCCATTCAGGTGAAATAGTGTTAGACAAGCATGAAAAGGTGACACAGTGCATCTGCTCCATAAATCCTGCAATGCACAAGCTCATCACAGTTTAAACAGGTGTTAATGAGCTAAGGAGATTCAAACAACGCCGCGATCCACTGCTGCACTGCCGCACCGCCTTGATCTCTGCGACAGCAGCAACTGTCCTTGATTATTTTTTTCTGGAAATGGCAGATTCAACGCGTACATGAAAGGCACAACTCACAAAGGACGGAGGACCTTGTGCGTTGGAGAGGACTGAAGCTCTGTTTACATACACTTTCCCTGCTCCTTCCTGCGGAGAGCAGCTGTCACATAAAGTATCCGGCACAATATTTTACTGCACACTGCCATCACATCTACAACACCGCCAAAGATTTTTTTTTTTTTTTTTGTCAGCCATTTTTGGCTGGAGTGCCCCTACTAGCTCGAATGTAAACTTTCTAATTTTCTAATTGCAAAATTGTGATGAATGAAATTACAAACAGAGGATATGGTTATTCTGGTGAAAAAGCCGCTCGCCGCATTGTCTGCCACAGCAACTCACTAAATGAAAACAGCTTTAAAGCAGAATAGACATCAACGCTTAAAACAGATCTGCTGCTACTGAATCCAGAAACTGTTGCAGTGAAATAACTGAATCATCATCATCAGTCCTAAAAGTAGAGTTTACTTAATGAGGATTTATAAAAAAAGGTGAGGTAAGGAAATGGTCAATATGGACGTTTGCTGAAATCAGTTTAAACAAAAGGCTTGTGATTTAAATTGGTTTAGGTAATGGAGTCTATGGAGCTGTGAGATGGTCAATAGGTAAGTGTCTCTTCAGGGTCAGGAGGGTCCGCGGTGCATCGAGGGGTCACCCCGATAACAAAAGACACGCAGGAGGAGGGGGCAGGCTGACATATGGCCTGATGGGCAAAACTCCTGCTGCGCACGGGGAGTCTATGACACACTTGGTAATCCACTTGGATGAACATGAACAGAGTGTTTGACAATACCGCCGTATCTGCAGCTGGCACTGCGATCACAGAGCTCAGTCAGCGGCCACAGCAGTGGCTGTGTCACACCACCTTTACTCCAAATCACCTGATGACTGATTATGCTGCTTTTACTCCGATGACCAAAAGGTTCCTGTTGGCTGGGCACTGAGATGCTGTTTACATTTACACTGTTCCCTTTCAAACCGAGCTCAGACGCTGGAGGCCCAACATCTAAAACCGGTTTACACAAGCGCTCGTTTCATAAGAAGCACTTCTGATGACCAATCAAACGCCGCTTCAAGTGCGCTGTTCAGCAGCGGCCCCTCCGTGGTGCAGCCTGTCATCTGGCATCTCCATACAGAAGCAGGCTCCCTGAGCGTGCCTCTGCTTTCCCAATCACCGCCACACAGGAAATCAGACTCCAGCCTTCTGAGGGAAACAGAAAAACCCCCCTCTTTCATTTGCCACAACTTGGAGCCGTTCTGAAGTTTGGGCTTCCTCTTCTTGTTCTTGCCAATCAAGCCCTCAAAAAAAAAGACATCACCTCAACCCGTCGTTCTGCTCATGCTAGTGAGTTATCTTCGCTCAGCCATCAACTTAGCTTCGGCCACGGAGCAAGTCAGACATACGAATTAAAATAAATATTGAGTCATCGCTTGTAAATCGCAAAGGTTCATCACCTTTCCACTGAAAAGCTTCGGTCCCCTGCCAACGCGGGGATTTTCCACAGTTTGTACGATACTGCAGACTAGAAACTGTCACCATGAAATGAGAAGAGAAAGTTTTAAGAGGAGCCACTTTCCAAATGCCACCGCTTCTCAAGATCATAAAACGATCCTAGTAAAATTTCCTACAACTGTAATTTTTATTCCCCACAAGGGTAACAATTTCTGCTGGAAAGAACAAAGTCAGTTATCATTTTGCAAGACATTTCTTCGGCATGTTAACACCTCAGTCCCACCAGAAACAGTCAACAGACACATTTGTGAAACCAGTCAGGTTTTTTTTACCTGAAATCGTTCATCAACAAACCACCTTATCAGATGTGCGCTGGCACAGCTCAGTGCACAGCTTCTCATTTGCACAGATCTGTCTGCTTGTTATTAGTCCACATGGTGTAAAAAGTGCATCACCCACATGATAGAGGCAGAGGAGCTGCTTGGAAATTAGATGAAAACTGTCAGAAAGGTTTTTAAAACCGTCACTGAAGTGCCGCACTCCAAAAGCTCTCCTGAATGTCTGGGGGTAATTTATTTCCACACAGACTCTCGCTCTTAAGTCACGACACTGGCGTCTCCGCGCACTCTCGGTGCCCCCCCCCCCCCCCCCCTTTGAATAAACAGGCGCCTTTTAATTACAAGGGCTGGTGTTTCAGGGCAATAAATCCCACAGCTCCAACACAAAGACATGTAACCTTACATCACATAAAAATACGTGTTTACACAGAGCAGGCGTCCGTGACAATGCATGCAGCTACCGATTGTCCAGTAATATACAAGGTGAATCATGCTTGTTTAGAAAACAACAATATACACCAGAGCAGTCATTACAAGCACATCACTGAAATCTAAGATTCAGAAAAGGCCTTGAAAACTCATTTATTCACTCTCTCTGCATTGAAATTTACAACAGAAGAACATAATTTACAGTATTTGACAGATTGCTTCTGCAGCATGGCCTGGCATTTGGATGAATCTGTTTGGAAACGCTGAACAACATTATAACAATGGAAGTGTTAAACAGCAATGACACCCACCACTCTGTTGTGCCGTACATCACTGAAAACAAATCACCCTCATCAGCATTCATTCATTCACCTCTTTTACAGAGCGCTTTTCTTGGATGATGTTGTGTCAGAATCTAGCTTGCAGTAGACTGTGTGAGATGGGTGTGTGTGTGTGTGTGTGTGTGTGTGTGTGTGTGTGTGTGTGTGTGTGAGTGCATGCATGCATGTGTCTTAGTTGGAGCTTGGTGTTGATTAAGTGTCTGGAGCCTGAGGGGGGATAATGAGAGCCTCTAATTAATGAGCCTGCGCATATCTCAGAGTCACAGGGTCCTATCTGCAGAGAACTACACACAAACACACACACACACACGCACCTCGGTGCACCAAGGGGATCTTTTTCTCCACTGCACACTATTTTCTCCAGGGAAGCCCAGCTGGGAGTGTGTCACTCTGGCTGCTGTCCCTGATAAGTGTCCTCTAATAGGGATGGATGGGGGTTATGGAACCCCGCGATGAGGAGGTCAGGCGTGCTGACCACCCAGCGCGCCCCCAGCAAAGGCTGATGTTACGGGTCCTGAAAACCATTCCAAATCTTATTTGTTTGCAGGGTCTAGTCCGCAGGGAGCAGATCGGGTCATCTTGAGTGTAGACTCATGACAGATGGGAGCGAAGGTAAAGGACTCACTCGCTCATGGCAGGATGAAACAGGTCAGTTTTCAGAACCACCGCTCACTGTGTAGCCGCCTCTCAACCGCAGAAACTTTCCCCAAGTACTAGAAACTATTACAGCTCTAAATTTAGTTCCAGGGTTAGTCAATATCGCACAAAAAAGTCCCTGTTCAAGAGCTACTACCTTCTACATGTTCAGCGCTTAACATATTTGATTGTATGACAACTTCGCATGTATCATTCAATGACAATATGTTAATATTTCTGTTGATTTTAATTCTTCCTTTATAGTGATTGTGTTTTGACGAAATGGGCTCAAGTATTTGTGAGATTTTAGATCAGCTTTTCTCAAGAGTTTGTCTCCCTTCCAGTGTTGTCTGAATAAATCTGTTTACAAAGAAATGAAGCACCGTGGAAAACAGCGCAGGAGCTGCTTTGATAGAGTAACGGTGCGACTAGAATCCAGCCCGAATAATGTTAAATGCTCGAAATATCTTAAGGTAATGCTCTGAGGTTTGGCATTTTAATGATTATCATATAAGGGATTACATTTTTTCTACAAGATCCTTCTTTCAGATTCTTCTGCTCAGTACTGTGAGACTGCAGGCAGGCATAAGGTCATACCGTCACACCGCGGTGGGTAACACAGGAGGACGGAGCTTATCCTGGTGGAGCCTGCATCATCCCCACAAAAACAACTGGCAACGCATCTTGAGAGGCGACGTGCTGCATTAGCACTTTCTTCCTGAGGAGCAAACAAAAGTGACCAAACACACGTGAAGAGCAGCAGATGGAAGTGTTTCTGCAAATAAACATAAGAGCATCATTCGTTCCGGCTAACTGCACAAAAACATTTGTTTACAATGAAGTGACAAAGCCCTCCGGCAGCTGCAGTAATTATAAGTTCTGTCTGGCGGAGCAAGAGAGGACAAACTGGCACGTCGCTTCAAAGCAGAGCAGTGAAGTCTGGGTTATCCACTAACCTTAACCAAGTTATTACTGTAACCATGACAACAGTAGTCCTCTTGTTTTACCCCTGCATTACAGTGCCACTGCACACCAGAACCAAAGTGTTCTTTTTTTTCTGCCCAAGTCTAACCACACTTTAACCAAAGCAGAGTGATATAAAAAAGCAGCTTCAGTGATGGGAATAAGCGGAAAACAGAAAACTGCATGTCACTCTGATGAAGGGTGTAGTTTGTTGTCTACAACTAAGCCAAAGTGTGCAGTAAAATAAAGGGAGATACTACACAAATTTTTGCACACATTTATACACACTATTATTGCAAGTTTATACGATTTCCATCAAAGTCTGCAGGACCCAAGAAAACACTGCCTTCAGTTCTTTGTGCAGAATATGCTAAAATGACACTAAAACTATTACATTTTCATGCAAGTCTTAAACTGATGCATAGCAGCATACGTATATATTTTTTCC
Source organism: Salarias fasciatus (assembly GCF_902148845.1). Taxonomy (NCBI): domain Eukaryota; kingdom Metazoa; phylum Chordata; class Actinopteri; order Blenniiformes; family Blenniidae; genus Salarias; species Salarias fasciatus. Next base: position 8,135,432 of record NC_043756.1, on the reverse strand, counting down.
TGAATCCTTATCTAACCTACTCACACTGGCAACACACACTTCACTTGGTATCTGCAGATAGTCTGAATCTTTTTTCAGTGTGTTTTTTTCTCTCTCTCTCTCTTTTCTGCAAGTCTACAAATTTCAAGGCATATCAAGGAGAAGGGATTGAAGAATAATCCCTTCAATAATGAAAAACTGCCAAGCCTTTTCATGTGTGAAGTAGATATTATTTGTGATTTGGGAGCTGAAGTCACACAATAGCTTACATCTGCACTGAAGATCAGCCATCCATCCATTCATAAACAATTTTTACTGAGCTCTCCAGAGAACTAATGTCTTCATTGTGTCCGGATGCAACCGAGACTTCTAAAATTTTGTCCCTCACAGGGGGAAAAATACATAATTTTAAGCTATAAACACAGGGATGAAGTTTTTTTGAAATGAAAGTGAGTGAAACGCTATTAATCTTTCGAGACATTAGAGGGTTTAATGAGTGAATCCTCACATCCTTCATGTGTGATAAAGACAAATGATTGTAATCTTTTCCTTCTCCTTAACTCCAAACCCCCTTTTTTCTCCTCTACTTATTTTTCTTCTTTTTCCGGTCTGGCTAATGAAGAAGAGCTTGTTTATTCCCTGGAGTTGCTTAACAGTAGATTACTGTTACGACATTATGCAAAAACAGGGACCTTTGCTTCAGAGACGTGTTTAATAATGCAGTGGCCCCGGACATGGATGAAACCGGCTCCGGCACATTGTTTCAATCAGACCGGCAGTTAAATAGGCGCTGGGGTTTGACGTCTGCGGCGGGATCAATAATAACAGCGTTACCACACACTCCAGGAGATCCTGTGTGGTCCTCCTCCAGTTCATACACTAAACATAAGAGATGGAAGAGAACAATTTATCCCAATGTGTTTGTGTGTGTCTGCCTCCATGAATACAAACACACACATACACACACACACACACACACACACACACACACACACACACACACACACAGAAAACCACACTGAAACCCAATCTGTGGTCAGGTCCACCCATCTCCAGACCCTCATTTAGAAAAAAAAAACCCCCAAAAACAAACGTATGCCTCTCTTTTACAATTACCTTTCTTCCCAGCATCACAGTCGCCCACAGTCTCTTTTTTTCCTTTTTGTCTCATATCAAATGTGTCCATGTGTCACACACCCACACGCTGCACTCAAACTCAGTCACACGACTCAATCTGGTAATCATAATAAGCACATTAAAGCATTAAAGCCGCAATTTGCGACTGATGATCCATTGGACCAACGACAATTAACGGCAAATAGGAGTGTGAATATTTCACTATACTTCTATGATCTTCTGCAGCTTCTCATTTGGTCGCTGCTGAGCCAAAAGCAGGACAGATACTGTGGAAATGGTTTCAACAAAAAACATTTTCCCTTCAATAATCATCGCATAATACCTTAATACTGGAGCCTTATTATGCCAATGACGGCTCTCCCTGCCCTAACTAATCTAATCCTGTGAGAGCATGTCAACTGAGAATTAACCCTTTTGAAGACTGGAAAGAGGAAAGATGCACAAAAGGATTCGGTAATGACTCCGTCTCTGTAAAGAGTAAGACTGGGAAAAGTAAAGTTCTAAGGTTGAGCAGAAAGAAGCAGCTACAGAGGACGTGTGAAGCCAGCTGCTGCTTGCAGCGACCTGTAGTTTCCGGTCACTGTAGTGAGGGGATTAGGTCAGTCCACTCCTGAAATCACAGTGCCTTCAGATCAAAGGGGTTAAAGCAGGATTAGGATTAATGTGTCTTGGTAGAACAGGTGTTAATCCCACAAATTAGCCATGTAGCACAGGAAGGCCTCCCTTTCATCTCAACACCTGACTCCTGGGCTGACACACAGAACGCTCAGTTACAGGACAGAAGTGCTGTTGTTACCCTCGCAGGATTAGCCGTCCTCTCTCACCCTGACCACTCCGGTACCAGGCGCCGCTCTCATGTATCAGCAGGACCGCTTCATTTGCATGCATGCAGTGTTTTTGAGAGCGGCTGAGTTAAACAGCTGTGCTCCCTGCTTCCTTTGAAACAAGGGTTATGTAAAGCACGCTTTATGATTTGGGATCCTTATTTAACAGGTGGCTAACGGGATATCCTCGGGCAAGGTGCCGCGGGTGCTGAGAGAGGGATCGAGCGGGCGGGAGCTATTGATACGCATCGTGTAAAGGCTCAAAAGCTGATGTAGCAGAAGAGGGGAGTCGTAGGGGGTTTGACTCCACTCCAAGGACGGGAGCGCTCCAGTCCTTTCCCATCAAACTCTTCACACACGCTGCTTCTCATCCCCACCAGCTCCCACCCCTGCTGTCAAGCCTCCTTGTCATCGGTTTGACTTTTCTGCTCAAATCATCTTCACCTCTCTCCAGCTCAGCCTCCTGTCAGCTAGAGGTCTCCAATGAAAGAGAGCCTGGAGAGAGAGAGAGAAAAAAAAAACACCTGAGAGAAACTGATGCTGGATTGATGCTAAAAGCTATAAGACAAAAATCCAAGACTTCTTCAGTCACCTGTCTAAAATGGCTAATTAGCATTTCAGACCGCAGGACCGGCAGCATCGGTGGCGCCGCAAACGGCTCCCCGCAGAGTTCCTGTCTGCTACCACAGCTACCAGTTTGGCCAGTAGGGCCGCTCCGGTCCCAGACTAGACCCGGCCATCTGGCTCGCCCGCTAACAGCCGGCCCCGCTCCCCGACCGGCCCGCCGCAGACAGGAAGACGGCCCGAGGAAGGTCAGGCTGCGCGGCGGCGGCCAGGAAGGGAGCGATGGATGTGCAGCTGAAGAGGGATGCGGAGTGACAGATGAACTAATGGATGAGAGAGAGAGATGGCGGGAGAGAGACGGCGGGAGACAGAAAGGACGCCGCTTCCTTCGCGCTGCCACCCTCGTGGCGTGACTCAATGAGTGATGAACCCTTCCGTCTCCGTCCGCCGCGCCGTCCGTGCGTCTGTACGGGACCGTGTGACGGAGGGGAGGCCGCCGCATGTGTGCACACGCATGAACACAATCCCACTTTCCTCAAACAGATCATGACAGCTCACAGCCGGAACGAAAGCTTCATTTACCCACAATTCAGCAGTAATTCGCAGATCCGCTGCGGGACTTCCAGTGCAAGATGACCATTTGGAAGGTCATTAGAAATGCAGCTGAAAAGCCACACAGGAGAGGGTTTCGCCAGCGAACGGCTGGAGTAATTACGTTTACATTACTACAAGGCTGTAAAGAATTTAAATTAAAGAATAAAGAATATGAATGAGCCTAATCCTTGAAGTAAGATAGGGAAGGGGAAAACGTGAATCGCGCCACCCACTGAGTTTTTCCATCCCAGTGTGATATCATTATCTTCATCCGGAATTCCAAGTCCTCTGCTCACCCATGCAGTGCTGGAAAGCACAAAGACGGAGGAGAAATCTTAATTTAGAGCAGGTTGCAAAGCTTTTCCAACGTGATGACTGTCATTAGATTATCTGGATGTAATGCATGTATTCTTCACTCTGCAAATGAAAGACCTCGAAAGCATAATGATTTGGACAGTGTCTACAGACCGTTTCTCATATCAGTACATGAAATTTTCCATTTTAATCCACTTTAAAGCTTTAATACTCATTCATATCGTGAGTCGGAGTCTCTGAAGCAGCATTGAGCCAAGCTTTGACAATTAATAGAGAAATCACAGGCTTATTTTTAACATTTTGGACAAATCGAACATTGAAAAAAGGCCCAAAACTGCAACAATTTGACCACACAGAAGATAAAAAGGTGAATTTACCCTCCCATCAAACCATGTACATCCGCAGTTTTACTAGCATAACAGAGAAGTTAATGCTTTCTCTTCCCCTCAACAGCAACAGATCTGAAATATTCATGAATTTCTCCCAAATTCTGTGGACGGATTGATGTTTTAGGCAGTATCCTCTCAGATCCACGGGGAATGTGTTCAGGTTCTTCAAAAAAGTAAGTTATTAAGCAGCTTTGCCTTTCCACACTCTTCACTGATATTTTGACCTTCAGACGACTGACAGCTGAGGAAGAATACTTACCTGATGCACTCACCTGATATTGTCTGAGTAAATGCAAATTTAAGGGAGAAGCCACGGCACAGCCCGAAGGAGCAAACATCAGCAGTTTTGAGAGTAGGTTAGTCTCTCTCTGACCCTCATTCTTCCTCCACTCTCAGTCTCTCCATCTCTGTCTCGCACTCTGCTTTCCCCTCCACGGGCCAGCCAGGACTTCTATGTCCTTCATCCTCATTCTATTTCATGCCTCGTCCTTCTCTTACTCGGTCCTCATCCATCACCACCCGCACCCCGCGCTCCACACTACCCCCACCGCCACCGCCGCCGCCGCCCCCCCCCGAGTACACAGCCTGACCAGATACAGATACAGCTCGCACCGGGGCCTCGGCGCTGACACACTCCTCTGTGACTCATCACTTCACCACATTTGATTTGGCATTCATCACATCACAACAACTCTATCACCACCCGACTGAAACAGCAGTAAAACTCCGACACGGCCCTCTGTCAGGGCGCCATTTGTCGTGCCTCGGGGCGAAAGGCTCCCCATGTATTAGGATGCGCACTGCGCTGTTTAAAGTATCAATGGCTTATTTGCCGAATTTATTATTAGCTGAATTCAATGACTTCATTGGACACGGATTTGAGTCACGATCGAGAGCTTCTCAGAGTAAGAGAACTGAACAGTGGCCACAAACAGCTTAGTGGGTGCTGAGAATGAAAACAGCGCTGCATTAAAAACACACACAAAGTTCAGGATGCTTGAAACGACCTCTTTTTTTAATTTCACATTGAACACGGGGCAAAAGAATTAACATGAATGCTAAAAGGACTAAAGTGATATTACACATATCACAGCTTCAGAAGTCTCGAGGTTTCACAGTAGATGTGCTCGCATGATGACTTCTTGTCTATGTAATTAATTTTTTTTAATTGAGAGACCAGATCAGGGTTATATGCAAGAAAAGCATCAATAAGTGGATGAATTCTGTGTCACTCTGTACCGTTATGCCATTTGTGACATGTGCTCATGATCCCACATCCACCTTTACCCAGAAGCCCCCAGTATTGATTTGTCGACTAGACAACTCAAGCGTGTTGCATTTCTTGAGACGATGCAACACCAACGAGACGTTCTCCTTTTCGGAGCGTCATCAGGAAGAGACGAGCGCTTAGCGTTGTTTTTAATGACGTGATACTGTCATCTCCTGTATCTGCTGGCTGTGCTTTACCACAGTTCTTTTCGAAACACCATACCTGAGGTGTTATATGGTGAATTAGACAACGGAAAAGCACAAAAAGCTCCAACAGCGGGAAGCAATCAAATACACCGTTTGCTTGGACTCCGATCGGATCATAAACAGGGATTAATTCTAATCAGGCAGGGTCAGTGTAATCAGACAGCAGTGTTTACATGGCAAGATTTTAATCAGATTGGTGTTTAATCTGATTACTTACTGTCCATGTAACCACAGCTACTGTCAATCACATTCACACACACTCTCACTCGTGACCATGTAAGGAGCTGGACACCCAATGGGAGCCACAAGGTAAACAGATACTTTATTCCTCCTCGTGGGAAGGTTCAGTGTAGCGCTCAGTGACAGTTTGACAAGAGATCATGGCAAACAGGGTGGACGAAACACCGCCTGAGCTGGAGATGCACACAGGAACGTCCAAACAGAGGCAGAGGAGGAACATCACTGGAATTTAAACAACTTTTAGGAAATTAATCATCAAGTAAATGAACAGGAATCAAAATGTGCTACTTTACAAGAATTCATACCTTGATCTCAAGGTTTGAATTTGGGCTTGGGAGTCTTTCTATATTTGTGTCCGTTCTCCTTGTGCATGCATGTGTTTTGTCCTTGTACTCCGTTCCCACCCACAGCTCCGGGACATTCACTTTAATTGAATCGGTGACCCAAACTTGACCACAGATGCGAAAGTGAGCGTGTGCAATTGCCGATTGCTTTCTACTGTTGAACATTTTAAACTGGGATCCGCTCCAGTCTGCCACGAGTCTAGCTTGAGGAAAACAGTGGATGAAAATGGGGCGAGTTATGTGTAAAGCGTGTCTGCATCTAGGTTTATAGACGATGCTTTTAAGTTTAGAAAAGGTTTATTAACATAATATATCTGCCATGTAAACTAATGGTTCAGTTTAATTAGTGGAAATGTACCTGGCACTTTGTCCTGGGACTATCTTTGTTCATATCGTTTAGAGTCTGATGAGCTCAAGTGGGCTGAACACGATAAAGGTGCTTGACGCTTTGAACAAATCAATAAATCAATGAATCTTTGTGTGTCCTCTTTTCCCATCGCATCGAAATAAATCAAGACTCGAACAACTGATGATTACAGGCGCGCAATTTATGGATCTTTCTCACAAATCAGCATCTCCTGCTCTTCTATTTGAAGCACATACAGATCCTCAATAAAGGACAACTGCTATAGGCTCTGATGAGGCAATAGAAATAACGACCTCAGACAAAAATACAGCCCAGAGGTTGATAATATAAGAAAGAAGAGTGGTTTGACTCATGAAATTTTAGTGAGCTTCACACTATGCTCCATCTTGATAAGCTCCATGCTCCATATAACTGCTTTATTTACAATCTGCTGTAATAGATTATATAATAAACTCTTGATCTGACTTAAGAGTTCTTAGAAACTCGATATTCAGAGACCATGTTTCAGGGCAGCCAGAAGCCCAGTAGACGGATGCCCTTCCCTGCAAGCAGGCCTCGCCTGACAACGGTTTGATGTGGTTAAAGAAAAAGACCATGAAATGATGTAATGCCAAGGAAAGCTGTGTTTGAGAGTTGCAGAGTTTCCAACTCCCAAAAGCAGCTTCCCACACCCCAGCACCTCTTAAAGGGGCTGGGCATCCCTCAAACTCCCCCTCCCGGGGAGCACAACAGATGTGTAGATGCTCCGTATGCATCAATCATCCATTGTCGTTCATCACACCGCCTACACACAGTGTGTGGTCCGAGCGGAGATAAGCAAAATGACGCAACGCGCAGGAGAAAACAAGTACAATCCCATATTCTGTAAACGGGATCCCAGCTGGAAACGGCAGGAAAATCTTCACAAGGAGTTTTTATTTCCACCTCCCCATTAATAAATATGGAGTTTAGTTAAAAAAAAAAAAAAAAAGATCATGAAAGGTATCCTTTGGTAAAAACATTTGAAAACACCAAGAAACCTTTAATTTATCAACTATCAACTGTACACTGTGTGTAAATCGCCGTCTGCGCTTCAGACTGAACAGAGAACACACAAGAGTAGCCGGCATTAAGAGTGGATTATCTGCTCATTAACGTGGGCACAAAATTTATTAACACTCAGGGAAGAAAATCAAAGGTATGATAACTGGCTCCACAGCTGTAATCGAGAGGTGCGATGTTCATTTTCACCCTCCACTTAAAGAGGAGTGCTGCCGCACAACAGGCTAACAGAAGTGGTGCTTCAGACACGATTACCACTAGAAACGGCATCTCAACAAGGAGTGGATTTAGGAGGAAAAAAGGGGGGATTTTCTCATCAACTGCATTCGCCATTCAGGCTTTTCTGTTAAGGTGGCTTTATCAGAGATTTGTGGAGAAAGTGGAGGAAGTTGGGAGCTTTCACGCGACACTCCGAAACCGCCCGTCACGCGCCCGATATCTGAGAATGCAAACTCGCATTACGCCTCCCGAAAACCTGACAAGTGTATCCGGGCTGTAAAAGCGCTCAGTGTTGGGTGTTGAGTCCTGGTCTGTCTGTACCGGTCAGCTGCTACTGAGGGATAAATGGATGTCTCTGAGCATGAAAGTTGTGATTGCTTGGATGACTTTGTGGAAATACTCTGGACTTCCTGGGCGCCGACACGGAGGCCCGAGGGCGAGGGAAGTGTTCACGGCTTTCTGGAGGAAAATTCTTTCTGCGGCGCAGAGTGAATGGTTAATGCATTCATAAAGCGCTGACTGCTGGGTACTTGGTAACCACTCTGCCAGGTTACATTTGTGTATCTGTGCACACACACACAGGTGACGGTGGAATGTGCACCCTGTGAAAGGAGGTGGGGGAATAATGTGATCACCTTAAGTTGGGTTTTTGATGCTCCAGAGGTGGAGCTGCTCTGGAGGCTTCTTGCTATGCAGATCCACACCGTTCTCCAAAGAGGATAACTGGCTTTGCAGCACTATCAGCCCATCCAGATGGTACACAGGGCAGCTCTGACAGTCCAGAACAAGCTCTCCAGCTGCTCTGCCACCCCCCAAATCTCCCTGACCTAAATCTGCTTCTCCCAAGCAGAGAGGAGAGCCGAGGAGTGGACACCTTGAAATTTCATATTTCATACGGCACACTTAATTTCTCACTCTGACTCATTCTGAATCAGATCTCCAGGAAAACACTGTGACAGGTTGGCCCAATATCATCTGATCTCATTACACATTACAGATAAAACATACAGGTGAGGCCTCCTACATATTTCATTGTTACATAACATTTTATTTGAAATCTTCAGTCTGTTTAATTTTGCAAACACATCACAAGAAGGAGAAGAAGAACATTTTTAACACTTGACAGTTTCAGTGTTTGATAAAGGGCTGGACGATTCATCAAAATTGACAATATAATTGACATTTTTCAAACAATTGTATTAAAAAAAAATACAATATCAAGTTTGCAGACAGACACAACATAGCGACTGGTAAAAATTACAAAGATTTTGAAGAAGAGGGTGGGTGTGATCTACCAGTAGCGCTGTGCAAATAATGGATCCCTAATTAGGCCACATATTGGCGGATTGAGCAAATCATCCAAAAGCTCTTTACAGATGAACGAGTGATTTCATCCAAGTGATGCTGAGCAGAACATCTGCAGAGAACATAAAAAATGTGTTTGGACAAGAAGTTCCACCCCCTCTGGAGCGACGCGCCTCTGACAGAGAAGAGCATTTCTTCATGTTTTTTTTTTTTTTTTTGTCACTGTGGTCAGCTCCGTCAAACATACGGTCTGTGGGTCAAACCTGGGACGGCAGAGGTTCCAGTCCGGCCGGTCAGATGACCGTGCATGTAGTTCAGTCATTGTTACATTTTTAGTTGCAGCAGGATCGAAAGACACGTTTCACTGCATTGTGCATCAGGATACAAAGTTTGAAATTAGAATGAAGGTGAAGTTACTACTAAGTACTAGAATACTTGTTTTGAAGATGTCCGTTACATTTTCATGCATGTATTCAATTTACTGAAACTTTGTGGATGTATTATTGTTATGTTATTTCACTGCTCTGACCCCCTGTAGTTTCTCCCTGAAACAAAATGAATTTGACACGGTGACTAACACAATACAAACATGCATTTTTCTGAGGTGATTTTAACAGTAAACAAAGCATTGGCTGCCCTCTAGAAGGCAGAAAATACATCTGAATATAAAACGAAATACGTCATCGTACTTGAAGGTGGAACTAAAACTCAATGACACAGCTGATGCTTAATCAAACTGCTTCCATTTACCCGAAAAGATAGATGATGTGAAGTTCCTGAAGGCAAAAACACAAAGAAAAACATCTTGAAGGTGCAAGATAACTGAATTTAGCTGTAAAGTTTAGGTTTATTGTAAATGAAGCGGCTATCAAATTCTTCACACAGCCGTGGCTTATTCAGTGTGAAACAACTAAATGTGATTCATGGGGCAGCATGTTAATTTTCTCCATTGACTAATGTAGATACAAGTTATACCGTGCCAAGGTCTAAAAATACAACAAATGGCTCAGTGGAGAGGAGCGCAGAGTGAACGTGTCAAGATATATTGGAAGCCTCCATCATACCAATGGTGCCATTTGACAAACACATGCCTGGCAGGGAGCCCAGAGGAGGAAGAGAGACAACAGATGCCCTCCAAAGCAGACCATCCCTCCAGCATGAGCCTGTCAAGGATACATGAGAAAAGAGGGCGACCGAAGAGGAAAAAAACCCACACCGAGCCTCATCAGGTCAGTTTAACCACAGCTTAATACGCTGTTTTATCGTATCCACGTCCGTACTGTGTTTCCCTCCTCATCAAAAACACACACATGAGTAGATGGTATTTAATGCTGTCTGTCGCCTGCCTCCTTTCCTCACTGCCAAAAGATGGTTTCCAGGAGCATTATTAAGAGCTACTACAAGAGAACTTCAAAGCGGTACTTGAGCACAGTTTGGTGGGTGGAGATTGTGTAAATTAAGCCTTATGTTGTGGTTGTTATCCCGTAGCTTGAAGTTCAAAAGGTAAAAAAAAAAAAAAAAAAAAAACATACTTCAAGTTCAGCTTTTCATCATCATTTATAAGATGAGTTTAATATTTGTAGACAAGAGGCCAAATAAAGCGGGAAAAGAAATCCTCTGAGAGGGAAACACGCAGCCTTGATTGTTATTCTGCACACTTAATTCAATGACTCTTGATGCATAGTCCAATTTTCCGTACGAAATCTGGTCTTGCAGGAAAAAGCGTGTGAATGGGAAGCCAGCTCCAGCACCTCCGAGCAGAAAATAGGCAGTTTTCACGTACAAAACACAGACGTCATCTTGGCTGCCGAGAATCATTTAACACTCACCCCCCACTGAAATATGGAGTACTCTCAAATTGGAAATACCGAGAAATAGAGCGTCTTCATTCAGCTGCGGCAATCCTGTGCAAATTAAGAGAAAAACCAATGTGCAATTACGATCCACCCCCCCCCCAATAGCCGATTCAATAGTCACAATCGCACAATCCTGGTTGTCACTTTTCGACAGAAGCCTCCCATGGACGTCCACATCTGCCGAGACAGGACAGATGAACCAGTGGGGGTAATTTCAAAAGCCCCGTGGGCTGACATAAGGCGGTTAATACACACTGAGGGATAAAACCGCCGTTGAAGAAACTCTATTGATGTGTTTGACAGTAGCATCTGGGTAGTATTGATTGATTATTGACTTTAGCGCCCCCGGTTTTTTTTTTTTTTTCTTTTCCACAGCTATTCAAAGCATTGTTTATAAATGCACACAGACACAGGAGAAAGGAGGAAATTGCAAGGCACGCCGGCAACTCGCATAAAGAAGACCTGCGCTGCAATTATTGATCAGCGGGGATACATACTGTGTGCATATGTAGCAGAGAATATAAAAACGCTAAATAAAAGCAGTGTTTGTGAAGCAGTCTAGTTCTACCACTGGATCATGTCTGAGTCACTTCCACAAAAACCCTTCAACACAGATGGAGATGAAAAACGCACCGTATGACAAATATAGTGCCTCCTCAGTGGATGCTTGGAAGCATGCACACACACACACACACACACACACGCACGCACACGCACGCTGCCTCCTGCTGGGTAGCAGCTGAAGCCCCTCCCTGATGTGCCAGCTCACACGACACAGAGAGAAAGACTCTGCTACCCCGGGACAAGTGTTCCGTTCACATTCCAGTTCATACTGCAATTCATGTTCATGTCTTTTTTTTTTTTTTTTCACATTATGAACCAAAAAGAACGTGAGGCTTTCCCACACGTCGCTCATTCGTGTCCCTCGCCTGTACATCAGGACGTTGACGCGCACGGGAAGCGCCATGCCGCCAGAGCGCCCGCCGCTCACCTCTGAGGCACGAGGTTTTTCAACAGGAGACCGAAAGCTCAACAAATGGCGCGTGAAATAAAATAGTGACACATGCCCCAATGAAAGCTAATAAGACATCACATTACAGAGATGAGAAACTATATCATTACCATGGCAACAGTGCGGCGCACAGCCAGAGGGCTGGCTGGGTGACAAGAAAAGAAAAAGGGTGGAGGAGAAAGGGATGGAAGGGTGGAGAGAGGCAAACGGGAACGAGGAGATCTGTAAAGAAAGAGGCACGAGTGAATGAATGAGTGGACGGATGGAGGTGGCGGAGAGGTTACTAACTCCGCAGCGATGAGTGTTTAAGGTCTGGCATGTCCACGCCGCCCGCCTGACAACACTCCAGTCCACTATTTCTCCTTGACATTGTCAATGCTAACTGCTAATTAACGCAGCGCGTAATTCCAGGCTAAACCACTGCTATTCTCCGGCAACTTCCCGATGAGTGGCAGGATTAATTGCTGTGCTAAGCTCAGATGACCCCTCGGTGGAGCGCTCGGACGGCCAAAAAGCAAGAACTCTACATGCGAGCAAATGTCAAGTCGGCAGCAGAAACTGACAGATTCTTTACGTCGGATCCGTGCTTTGGTAATTGGAACGTGTTCATGTGGCACTGAAACATTAAAAACCCCATCTGCGCTCAAACATTCGCTCCATTCATTATCTTATTCAAACGTGTCAAGAATAGTCTTTAAAAAGAGAGCACTGAGCAGGGTTCGGGTGTGCTGAAACTGCAGTAATGTGGGTATAATTTTGTGCATGCAGCCCGTGAAGAAACGCCGACTGAGCGCCTGTGAAATCCCAGCCTTTCAGTGGCAGCTGCAAGCAGGCTGAGCGAGAGAAGGGGCTGCGGCGTGGACGGCGTAATTCTGAGCATCTGGAGCAGCAGGCAGCGCCGCGCTGCACTACAACCCACCAGAACAGAGCGGCGCTGCCAAAGCACCACCCTGTTTATTTTTAAAGCAGCTGGTGAAGGAGCAGGAGCCCAGTCATTCACCGGCTGAACAATAAGTGGAAAAGAGGAGGAAGGTGAGAATCGGTGCGATATGAAAACGCGAAAAGAGTGGAAAAAACTGGCCGAGCGCGAGGCTGGAGGCGAACCCAGGGAGGTGACCTCCGTCCAGCTCCGGGAAGGGGAAAAACAATGGGAAAGTTTGCGGTTGAGCAGAATATGAAAGAAAATCATGAGCGCAGCGCTCGGATTGCAGTACAGTGAACCGAAAATGGGAACTGACTGGAGGAGACGTGGATCTCTGAATAATTTATCAGCGTAATACAGTTTAATGACTAATCAAAATGCTGAAGCACTGCGCAGTGTGTGGGGCGAAGAGGCCGATACGTTACATCACTGACCAATCTAAAGCACAAGTTGGATAATAGAAGATCCAACACAGAGTTATTATTTAATTCATTGATATTTTAAATAATTAAGGAGACGTTCTGGTGCTACATTGCTGCAGGGCAGCGGCGGCGGCGGCGCGGGAGCATCGGCACATGACACTTCACCCTGCATGAAAGAGATGCAAAGCGCCAGCATTTAAAGTCGTTAACATGACAGACGGACGGATGCGGCGGAGCTGGCAGGCGGCGCGAGCGTGTCTGTCTCCGCGCGCATTGCATTACCCCACATCAACCGCCTCTCCAGTTAAAACAAATATGAGGCACATGCAAATGAAGGAGAAGGGCTGGGAGGACCTGAGGTAGGCAGCGCGCCGTTTGCTGCAAAATACTTTAATATGTATGCAAAAAAAGAAAAAAAAAATGTTTACCATGGAGAGATAATGAATTTCAGATGAGGTCACAATGCGTTACTGTGAAATATATTACCGTACTGACACAGTAATGAAATTCAATTAGGAATTTGAATGCAATAAATACTGAAAAGTGTTGTTCTTTATTTCCCAATAACCTTGGTCTATAAAAACACATAATTAACAGGTTTACCATTCCTGCTGGAAATCCTCACACCGTCATTACAAATTTAGTATCGGAGTTTAGCAGTATTTTGTTAAAAATTAAAAAAGGTAAAACACATGTAGTAATGAAAGCACTCCATTTAGTCCAGCATGTTGAACTCTTTTATTATTTAAATACGACAGCTCAAAAATTCACAAAGCTATATGAAGCCGAGCATCAGATTCCTCTCAACACGTTAATGATGGGAAAAAATAAAATCCCTGCATGATGTTCCTTCTGCAAATGGTCGAAAGTGTACAGTTATTGCTGAAACAATTCCCTGGTTGCATCATCAAGTGAGCAAAAAATCGTCCATGCAGATAGCGGCCGCAGAGAATTACTCTACTGTACAGCTCTTTCAGCGACTCCTAAATTACGCTCCGTGTTTGCATCAGCTTTTTTGATCATCGTTCTCGGCATGCCGCCTTCTGCGCGCGCGTTATTCCGCTTGCAGCAGAAAGAGGACCGCGGCTCAGGACACATAACAAGATGCTGTTGTGAGAAAGCTCCAAGAACATCCTGTCAAGAAAGATTCCAGCTGTCAAGCCCCCTTTTGAAGCTGGTTCCAGTGATGTCTCTGTGTTTTCTGGTGGTGTCGGGCAACCTCAGCACCGAAAAATGACTGTCATCAGCTGAGGATCATCTATTCACGATATCACTGTCAAAAAAGTTGGGATGGTGTGCTTCAGAATACAACAACAGAATGCCTAGCAAATTTTATAAATACATATTATATTGACAATAAAGCATCGATTGCAGCTTCATTCCTTAAATAAAGTCCATTTTAAAGCTTCACTGCTCAAATTTGAACTTTATTTACAATCAGAATTAGCGAACAATAATAATACCTGGCTAGCTGACTAATGAGCTTCAGTGGTGAAAACCGTAGTATACACAACGAATCAGATGATGAAACTGGGACATTTGATCATTTCATGGCTTCTGATTTTGAATTTGACAGCAAGGCATGTCTAAAAAAAAAAAACATTGGAACGGGGCCAGGAGAATGTTTGAAAAGTGACTGGCAGGTCAGGACAGTGGAAGAGAGAGGAGAGGCCTGCCTGCTGTTCACGTCTTTCACCAGCATCAAACATTTGGTGCAGCATGAAACAAACAATCCAACAACGAAGTTTCAGGACAATAGAATACAGCATCGGAGGAAAACTGGGTCATGACTCTCCAAAACTTCAGCGACTGTCCTCACTTACCAGATGAGCATTGTTAAAGGATACAGTAAACACGGTCCCATCCCAGCTTTCTGAGACACTAGAATCAAATTCTAATGTTATCAAAAGAACTTTCAAAATGGCCGAATAAAAATGCAGGTTTGTGGGATTTGCAAACCACCGTATTCTGAATGCAGTGTCTCAACTTTTTGGAGATGTGTTTGCAGAACAAGTACGTCTACTAAACCAGTCAAATTCCGCCAATCCATACTGAAAGTTATTGTTGTTACTCGACTCACTGCAAACGGCCGCAGTCCTGGCTCTCTCTCTCCTCACAACCTACTTTATTAGGATCTGCAAATTCATTTTGCTCTGCTGTTTTCCCTCCCTGCAGTCCCCGACCACTGACCGCTACAGCGACACGGTATCTGACCATCTGCACGTTTTACTCCAGAAGCTACGGGAGAAATGTTTAGTGTTGCTGTGGAAATGCCCCCTTGACCCCCTTTAAGAAAACCTTGGTGCAATGAAAGGTTTTCCTGCACTGAAGCCATTTGCAGTGTTTTTTGTGTGCGAGCTGAGTCACGTCGTTAGGATTTCATGCCTGAAACTGCCATAAGCAGTCAAATCCAAGTCGAGCCTCCAGTCATCATTGTAAACCTGATTTTAAGGTGTCTGCTTTTGTTTAGCGCGAATAAATGAAGCATCTGTTCGCATTTAGTGTTTCTTACTAAAACACGTTTTGTTTATCCTTAACACCGATAAGCCTTTTTCTTCATCCCAATAAAAAAAAACATTTGTTTTGCCTAAAATTTGCATTTTTACTCATCAACATTTGCTTTTGAGAGAGGAAAGCTGCATTTCTATGCAGACAGACGCCAAACATATTTCACAATTTATCTGTTTAGTGTTAAAGTATTTTCAAGGGGTTGTATTCCCATTGTTTCCTGATTCCAGAGGTTCACTGATATTGCTTCATGGTGGGTCGATTCCTTCTTGTTTTCCAGTTTTAATCTATGCTCTTATGTCTTAGTGTCTGTCTGGTCACTTGTAAGCGTCTTTCCCATTTCTCCCGTTAGTGGTGTGGGCAGCATATGAATACCACAACAGCAACAGGTCAAATAGTGTCATTGACCTTGTGCATTGATGTACCTTATCGTGGCTGCCACCTCTAATTCAGTGGACGGTAAGATTCAGCTCGCTTCCATTGCACAGTTTGGTTTGTGATAAACACGTACGACTGCAGTGTGTGTGGTTCGGTTGTTTAGCTGTACCAGATGGGGGTCGTTTCACCACTTCTCGAGAGTGTATATAAATCTGTCTATCCTATGGTCTGTATAGCTGCAGTGTAACCTGTCTTTATGTCTGTCGTAGTTCCTGAAATTATAGCAATTTGCTTGTGTACTCTCCCCTTTGCAGGCATGCATGTTCTACAGGCGCTTCGATTTCCTTCCAAAGTCCAAAAAAGATGCATTTAATTCCTCACAGCTGAGGATAAATTGCCCTTACGTGTGAATGTGAGTATTGTGACTGCTTTCCATCAATTGACTGTTCAAGGTATACTCTGCAGATAGAAGCATGAGCAAAGAGGTGCTTCTGTCTAATCACCCAACAGCACATCAAACATTGCTCGGCGGTGCAACTAGTAGCTAAAAACACCACAGAGTAGTGTTAATTTGTAGTGTGTGCAAACCAAATGGGCCCGTGTGAGCTAAACTCAAGAGCAGTTTAAAACGAAGCAGCAAGAAACTTGCATGACTCCCATCAGAAAGGCCCGAGTTCCACATGCAGATGAGCACTCCGGGTTCATACACATGCAGAAACACACACGTCCAAACTGAATAAGGAGGCAACTGAGAGCTTAAAAGTAAAAGAATCAAGACGGGTTTCAGAAAAAAAAGAAGAAAAAAAAGGTCCTGCTCTCCATCAATAATTCATAGACTTGGTTATTTACTCTTGCCAGGGTGCAACCTCCAGATCGCCGTCCCTACAGAAACGGATCAGGCTGTAAGTTAAGGAAGCAGAGAGAAGAGGGGAAGGAGCATGCGGGGAATTGCGAGATGAATAAGAATATGGAGCTGACCATTTCCAAGACGAACTATTGCATTTAATCACTGCGGAGGTTGAGCGAAGCGGCGATCGCTCCATGCTGAGTCCAGCTGCCCGCCCGCCGGCGCCCCGGGGCCAGGCTTCGCTTGTAACGCCGTGCTACTCTCTGATATATCTGCTATAAATTATGAGGTTCTTAAACCATAATAGGACATATGATGTAGCTCTTCGGTGGTCGTATTGCACGCCTGTGTCATCCGCCCCCCCCCCCCCCCCCCCCCCCCCCACTCCAATAGCGCCGCGGCAAAAGAGGGATGGGGCATGGACACAAGCCATGACAGTTTATTGATGAGGCAGGTAGGGGAGTGAGTACCGCGGGGGTGAATCATCCTCCAGCCGGCTGATATAGACTGGAAAAAGCTTCTCTTTTTTTTTTTTTTTTTTCCTAAACACTTGACTGGAGCGGAGTATGTTGTACCATGTTTAAGGGTCATCTGAACCAGACCTCTTCTTTGTAGCGGTGTCATCACTCTCCATTTCACACCGCCTGTCATGCCGCCATGCTGTGACTCAGTGTTTGAACAACACGAAGCTCTCCCTGATCTAAGTGGTTCAACATGGCGCTCTCGTGCGTGACCGAATATACCGAAAGCCGTGCGAGCAAGTCCGCCCGCCGGCGGCGTCTCGCCGCTGGCATGAGGCAGGTTTATTTACCACAACCGTACCGGTAATTTGGCAAATTTTTAATGCTGCTATGGAAAACAATAAAAAAAAAAATCACTCAGTATTTTATAATCTGTGTTTTGTTGTGTCTTTTAGTGTGAAAATATACTGGATGCTGGTATTCTTATTAGTGTTATTATCATATAGTGCCTGTAACTGAAGCGGAGTATTAAATCCCGTTGCTTACGTTGTTAGTTATAATAAGACGTCAGCTGAGCGCAGCGGATTCTGCCTCATCCGCTGAAGCAGGGAAGGCTTTCTGTCCCTCCGAGGCACCTGTACCCACATGGACTGTCGCTTCCTGCCATTACAGGCACGATGAAAGGAGGCCCACGCTGACTTCTGAAATTGTCAGGCTTGTCAATCCATCACCGGTTGCAGTAAACACTGACTCGGATTAATCACACTGTCAACATGTCATAATGCTGCAGAGATATCCTCAATATAAATAACTGACGCGCAAATAACAGGTTGAAAATTATAAGGCAAGCTGTATTTTAACAATTTTTCCTGACAGTTTGAAAGTTCCGCAAATTGGAATTTTAATATAGTAAAAGTTGAGTTTGAATAACGACCTCAGTGGCGTTAACCTTCTGCCCTAGCAGCTGTTTGAGCATATTTCTGTTCAAAGTACTTTAGTAGGACTCTACTAAAACCCAAACAAAGAGTAGTTCCTTCAGGTTATCAAACTATGCTTGAAAATGAATGTGAAGGCCAAAATGACATTGAAAGTGCGAAGAGCACACATAATTAAGACCTATTTCTGTCTGCTGTTATTTCATTTTTTTATGAGCATTTAACGTCCTGAATATGGAATCCTTGAAAAATAGTTGAGGTCACACCCATACTTTTAATGTTTACCTGTAAAAAAACTGCAGCAATTATCTAAATATGTATCTTTTTTTTATCACCGTTCATCCAAACAATGTGCACAGGAAGAACTCGCATTCTCCCCAAATTAAGGTCCCCATGTCCAGACTCAAACCGGGTAACTTTTCACGGTGAAGCCAGCGTTTAAATCACTGGCTGTGAAAACTGATCCACTTCCGTTATTTGCTCACCGACTGACTTCCACACCAGCATCAGAGCCGCTCACGGCTTTAAAGCTGCTCCGTTCGCACCTCTCTGCCTTGACACCGAGATTTAATCTTTGTGATTAATGAGCTGTTCGCTTGTGCCAAAACTTTGAGGGCGTTTTGTAAAACTCACTGTGAAAAAGCTGCAATTGACAATTAACGAGGGGGTCTGTTCGCACCGCGGAGACGGCTTGACGTCGTCTGTTTCGTTTGTAACATGCGATCACCGGGAAAAGCAGGTTAAGTTCTAACAAGGCAGCTTTTTTTTGTTGTTGTTCATTCCTGAGTGATGTGAGCACTAAGTAAGACTCCCTCGCGGCGGACGCCTTCTGGAGGCGTCCCTAACACGGTGGGAAGGAGATCCCAGTAGAACGGATGTCCAGACGTGAGAACCAGAGGGCGCTGCAGGCGGAGAAGAACGTCTGGCTGGTTAGAAAACAGACGGACGGATGGATTGGACGGACCAATTCATGAAATGTTTACCGTTTTTTTGCACCTGGAGAGGGGCTGTCTGAGTCGGGATTGGCTGGTAATACTTTAACTCCCTTTAATAGAACGGGCAGGGAATGGGACGTGTGTCACACAGCAGAGCTTGAAAGCAATCCTGGACTCCTAAGACCTGTGCTCCAGCGGCAACCTCGCCATATCTCTCTGCCGGCCACAGACAATCTTCTGTCTGCCCTGGAAATGAATACGCAAGAGAGGTGAAAAGTAATCAGACCTGGCTTTTTACCGAGAAAAGAGGCGTGTTCAATTACCGCGTCCAATAAAAGCAACGAAAATCACTTAACGGCCCTAAATTAATACACAATCAGGAGGTGAATGACTGCGAGAAAACGGCGGGCACATTGTATTCACAGCAACGCGCTGTATGTGCATATGACTCGACGCACTGTAACTACCATTCCTCCGCTGTGAGGAACTTCATTATGACTGGAAACAATTAGCGGGAGCAACGTATGTAATGGGCTTTCAGCTTCCAACAGCACAGTCAATAGCCTGGAAATGGAAACTCTGCTCTAATCACTAATGAGAAAATTGTGGAGAGGCAAGAGGGGGAGCGAGAGCATCGCTGGGGAGTGGGGATAAGATGAAACAGAAGCGAGGCACCAGTGACGCGGGTGTGGATAAAGGTAGTCTAACATTAGGCTATGAAATGCGAACCGATTCCGACTCCAGTCATCAAAATATATATTGAAACCCTAATCGGATTTACTGGTTATCAAAACGGTAACCGACTGACTTATTACTCAGTATCTGATTATGAACTGCCCATGAATAACTGATGCATTTAGGGCCTGCTTTGTAATTGACCCAAGCCTAGGGAAGGGCGTCAAAGAAATCACATTGGCAATCAGCGGGATAATGGATTAAGCCTATATCCATAACAGGGACTCGCTTCGAGCGGCGAAAATGAGCAACCAAAAACACTGGAGGGAATGCTTCATAAAGCCCACTCAGCACCTGTGGTACAGAGGCTGCAAAAGCCGCGGCTAATGTGTGTGGCTCATAGGAATTCCTCTGTGTTTCTGTTTTAATGATAGTCTAAACTCTATTTCCCTCCCTCCCATCTCCACAAGAAATCAATGTTAAGGAAACACTCAAGTTTCCACCAAGCAATAGCAATTTCTGCCCAGACGACTACATAGCAAAGAGGTGTTTTATGGTGGTAATGCCATTGCACCACAGGCTATGATTGGAAATTTAATAAGCGGGGCTGGGAAATAGCCCCGTGCTCTTTCAGGGCCCCTATACCTTTCCCTTCCACTCTTTCAACTACAAGGTTTATAAAACCAGAAGCTTCAGCGCCAGTAAATTAAACTCTCTGCTTGTGGGACACTAGCTGGAAAAACAGCTTCTTTGAAATCAATGCAATCATTAAGCTTTTTTTTATAGGCCCAATACATTTATATCGCTGGGAAATGCTATGAAAATAAATGACTGAGCTTGGATCTGGTTCATTTGCACGGCGCTCGCAGAGATGTGTTACTCGCAATGGTCTGACTCCCCTATACCTTCACATTCTGTTTCCCTAGCAATACCGCTGTGAATTATTGATGTTAGCACCACGTCTCCCTCCTTCCCCCAGTCTCTCTCTCACACACCAGCCCTCTGCACGGCTCTCCGAGCTCCACTGAGTCTCCTAGGAACACTGACTGCACACAATCCCAGTGACAATATCCAATAAGGCAGAGCGAGGGGAGGGGCGCCGTGCACCCTGACATTTAAATCAATTGCTTTCCTCATAACAACTCTATGATTTTTAATTTATCTTTATTGCCATCTTCACTGCCCACAACTAAAGGAGCACGCAAGTTTGTTTTTTTTTTTATTGTGATTGGTAAAAGTGGCAACATCCAAATAAATCTCCCATTATCTGTCCTGTCACTCCAGCACAGATGGCAAAAAAGCCATCGTAGTATTGATACAGCTCCGTGCTGTAACGTTCCCTGTGCTGAAATTCAAACAGTGAGCCGGAGCTGCGGGTGTCAGTTGTTTGTTAATGTTTCATCCCGAGATCTCAATCTGCATACAGTGTGTTTAACAGTGTGTGCAAAAGAAAAGGCACAGATGTGTGTGTGTATTCCCAAGGTCTCTGACTGCATGTTTTATCACTCTGCCTCAGTGAGGTTGTGCATGGAGGGGAGGGGGGGGGGGGGTCCTGCCACCCTGAGCAGAAAACCACATCACTGCTACTGCTGCCTGATGAGAATATCTACAACAGCAAAACACAAAAAAAGGAAACATAACAAATGCATAATTTATGATGAATATTCCGCTGTCATCAATATGCTTTGCCATAAGCAAAGTATGCAATTCATGGCAGGCGCTTTTTCTTCCTTTTTTCTTTTTTCATTAGTTAAATGAAACCAGATCGTTTTTGTCACCATTTCACTCAAAATTTACCCAAGATGAATTCTGAGCTTCTTTTTGCAATGTTGATTTTTACATTTGTAGGTATAGCCTCCCCCACCGACACACACACACAAACAAATGTGCATTATGATAATAAGGTGGATTATATGGGTATAAATAATATCACAGCATTTCCAGATATAGCCGCAATTATCCATTAATTTAACCTTCCAGGAGAACAAAACAATACAGCTGTGGGTGTCAGCAGCACACATGCAAAACTTAGTTTTGGCCACATTTATTAATGTCATATTTTCTTCCCGTTCTACAAATTAAAGTGATTATAAACACGGTACACAATAAAATCATGTTGAAAAAGGACTGCCTGCGAATTTGAGTTAATATTAAACCTCTCATGTACTGAAAAAAAATTATGTGTTTTGTGTTCTTCTTCGTTACTCCAACTGAAAACACAAAATCATTGTTAAAAAGTCACATTTGCTGTCATGATTAAGATAAGATGAGCTAATTTTATTAGTCCCACAAGTGGGAAATTTCAAATTTCAAAGCAAGTAAGACCTTATATTGTAAAAGAGAAGAGCTAAATATTGTATGAAATGTGTTAAGATTGCAAAATCCATCATGGAACAAAGTCAATTTGAAGAAATTATTAAGTTTTAAATCATCAAATTTGGAACGTTTTTCAGTTCTACCACATTCTTGGCGATAAATTATTGATGATGGTAAGAGTCTTTACTTGTCTTTTTCATTTTTCTCTAATAAAAAATCTTTGGCAAAATTGCCCGTTGAATATGTTCAAACTGTCCACTCAATCAGTTTTGGTCTTTCAAAGTATATTGAGGAAAAAAAAGCCTCAAAATGATCTAATAGTTTGTCAATAAAGTGGCTGTACACATATATGAAAGGCAAAGCCATTCACAGCAGGTCCACTCAGTATACTACGTATCTCTGGCAGCTCTTCAAATGTCGGATTTGCTCTGTTTCAACACAGTAATGCCTTTAATCGCTGCTTTACTCGGGGCAACTTTAACGCTCAATCATAGATATCTGAAGCCTGTGCAAACAGTTTAACCTGATTACCAGTGTAATTGAAGAAATGGCCAATAGTCAGACTGCCTATTGCATACGAAGCAAAGTCAGCGACAGACAGAGAGCCCAAATCAAAACAAGTGTCTGTTGCAGGTATAATTTATTATTCATACCTCTTGTCTTTACGACGCTGTTAGCCGTGGCGGCGAACAAAACACAGCCAGCTCAGCACACAGGAATAACTCATGTCTGCACTTTAATATTTGAAGAAGTGGAGACAAATAGATCTCCTCTGAGGAAAAAAACCAATACACAACATTAAGCAGTCTGCTTAAACCAAAAAAAAAAAAAAAAATTAAAACGTTGTAATGGATGTGTTTTGGTAATGGTAAGTGTCAGTTGATTTACTGCGTGCTGACAACTCCTGTCCGGGGTATATTGGCATCTATTCCCAGGTGGTCCTGTGTCTCTACAGCCTCTCTGGCAACCAGGCACTTAAACCAAATTGCTTAGGTAAATATGCAACAATATATATTGATCACACATATAAAGAATGCCTACCAATTAGGTAACACAGGACTCTGCTGTAAGGACAGGGTTCAAAAAAAGACACTTATGTGCAAAACTATGTGCTTTGGAGGAAATTATCTGGGAGATAAACTGTGCTTGGCACGGTGCAGAATGTAATCCTGTGCTTGAATCTTTGCAGCAGGGAAAAAAAAAAAAGCACACAGCTTGCTGTGTTGTCTGACGCATCAGAAAATGCCTGGAGCACATCGCAGGCAAGACACAGAAGCCACTTAACATTAAAACAGGTAAGACACCCAGGAAAAAAAAAAGAAAAAAAATCAAGAGGCTTCATGTGCTAAAAAGCCCTTGGCTGTCAGGAAAAACAATACCAGCCTCAGCTAAGGGAAGACAAAATTAATAAATGGAATTGTAGCTACAATCAGCGGGAGGGGTTAGCGCTGCAGTGACAGTTCCCGAAAGTGAGACAAAGAGGGGAAGAGAGGAAGATAAAGGGAAGAGCAGAAAAGCTCTAAAATGTCTGCAGCGCATTAATTGTTCATGAGAAGGTGCATACAGGCAAACAAAGCTGTGATGAATGGTCTCATTTGCAGGATGAGAGAGGCCCCGCCCAGCTCGTACGCTATCTGGCCCCGGCCCCCTCTTTACTCAGACCCATGCAGATGCAGACCCCCCCCCCCCCCCTATTAACCGTGTTAACAGGTAACTGCTCGGATGCGACCCCCATTGACCGGGCTGCGGCGCGGAGGTGATGGATAACCCTCCGATTCGGACCGGGAGTCGCTCGGGTCAGAGGGAGGCGACTTCCTCCCTTCTCCAAAATGCGCCCTGAAATTGCACGCGTTGATTTGTCACCGATTGTAAAGTCTCACCCTCTCAAAGCCAAACATGATTCCCTTCACAGGCAAACAAGAACAGGAAGCCAGATTAGATTATGAAACATTAATGATCCTGCCCTTGTCTTTTCCCTACGCTCAAACAGCACTGCCTCTTAAGGGCAAATTAGAGGCTCCTAATACTCCAGACCTAGTGGCTCTGCTCCAGACTCTATCACTTTAATAAGAAGAAATTAGACAAATACAGAGAGCTGTTTATTAGGGAATACATGCCCTGCGAGACCCCAATCTGAATGAAGTGACTCACGAGTGAAATAATTGGAATCGGAAAGGCGGAAAGGCGGACAGGCAGAAAGGTGTACGAGACAAAGCATATGAAGGAGCATAAAGACAGAATTTTTTCATTATTTCGCTCCTATTCATTACTAAATTACAAAAATAAGCAATTACAGTGCTGCTGTGATGACCGCCGCTCTCAGTGGGACTCCCCAAAAATGGAAAAGGCAATTTTTAAAAACACAGACTCCTCAGCCCGGTCCTTGTCCTACTTCTGCCTCCAAATCCACGGCCAGGTCTACCAATTAAAGCGCTTTAACAGACAAACATAGTTAATTATGCGCCCGAACGTGAGCTCAGTTGAGTGAACAAAAAAACAGTTCAGTCCAGACAGGAGAAAAATTGGGTTTAAAATAGGAGAGCGCTCCTAAACCCCCCCGCTGATCGCTCCGTGTCGCGCCGCCATGAGCGGGCGCTGCTTTCAACACGTGGAGTTTTTCCGTCTTGTGAGTCGATGTCGCCATAGGTCAGATTGACACCTGTGCCGTGAATAATGCATGACGCTGTAAAGGGGCTTTTTTTTGTTGTTGTTGTTGTTGAAAAAAATAAATAAAAAGGGGCCATCAGGGGAACTGCCAGCGTGAAAATGCCACAAAAGCTGCAGCGGGGTCCTAATTAGAGCGAAGCCACACATATGCCTGTACGTCCCCGACCAGCCGCAGCATTCACACCACAGGAAGCAGATATATGGAGCATGTATCGCCACACCGAGGGCGTACAGCGAGTGTGTGTGTGTGTGTGAAATCTCCATGATACTAATAAGCCTCGTGCTCCAGCTACAACCAAATATTGAAACATGCACGGCGGCGTGTAAACGTGCACGCCGACACACGAGATTCATAAAAGCACAAAGAGACTGTGGCTCACTGCACATTACTGCTACACCAGGATTCATTTACCTTTTTTATTATCGGGTAATTTACCCCAGCGGTCAGCTGTTCTCAAGCTGTTTACTTAGAATAACATTTCCTAAAGCCGCCACACATATTTGATTTACTGAAAGCCATGTGACAGCCTCCTGCTATAATGGAAACAAATCTCATGCACGCCGTTGCATGAGCACACTGTAAACGGAGAGTTAGGGCGCTCTAACGTAACCTTGGTATTACGCCAACCTGCATTGTGGGTGTAGGGGAGGGCGATGAGGCATTTAAATGATATCTAACATGATTTTTCCAGCATATAAGGTATTTTTGTGATATAACAGAATAATGGGGCTCGAAAATATTTTATTTAATTTGCTCTGATCGCCTATTTTTTTTACATATTGCCATCAAGACAAGCATCCAATCGACCAATCTTGCATCCAGTTCAGTGGACTATTTGACTATTTCATTTCTCTCTTCATAAGGAGGAGTTCAGGACAGTCTCTCTCAAAATACGCGATCATGCTTCGACTCCATGATATATTATGAGCAAGAAACAGCTCGGGGAACAGTCCGACGTCGTTCACATTTCACTGCTGTCACGGAAGAGTGATGTCTCTGTATATAACGTTTGATGGTTAGTTCCATGTCCCTAATAACGTGTCATCTGAAAAATGATATTTCTCGACGATAACAACACGGTATCTTTTCCATCAACACCCCCGGCCCTCCTCCACGCCTCATATCCTTCCCCGGCTCGTGCGGCACAGGATGTGCTGTTGGGTGAGTGACAGGAGCGCGGCGTCGGGATGCTGTAATCCCAGCCCGGTTCTCCCCTCGAGTCCCCGGAGGGGCCCGTGGAACATAAGCCGGGTTCCACATCCCACGGAAGGCGCCGGAATAACTCTATCCCTCTTCATCTGTACCCTTTATCACCAGCTCTGACCCTTCACCTCGGCTCCAAAGTGAGACTCTTTATTAGTCTGCCACATCCAATAAAACCTGCTTTATATAAGACAATGAAAGGCAGCCTCGGCTTCCTCCTGCGGGGAGATCAAAGCGCAGGTCGAGACAGCTGTATCAGGTACTTCCAGCCACATCATCGCCCATCACGATGCAGCGATCGGGTGAGTTAACCAGCCAGTCGTCACAGACGCTCGAACCGCCGCGGGTGTAATAAATACCCAAACGCAGGCAATATTTTCACGCAGAGTTTTTCAATGACCGCTTGTGTGTGTGTGTGTGTGTGTGTGTGTGTGTGTGTGTGTGTGTGTGTGTGCGCGAGTCAGTCATACAAGTGTTATTGCCCATGTAGAGAGGAAACAGATTCGAAAAGATTACGGATGATAAATCCACTCCAGCGCCAATAATAGCCCGTTTCTATGACCCAGAGCTCAACATGTTACTCTAAATTACCACAAATAAAAATGATCTGCGACTCCGGCCCGCAGCGTATTAACACAACCGCATAAATGTTTAAAAAGAGACCAGCAGATAAGGAAAATTATCTTACAGTCAAACTCAGATCAGGGGTTTAAATCATTTCAGCATGAACGCGAGGGTATTACGATGCAGATATCGAAGTCATCATTATCATCATGTTGATCACGCTGATCCGGCAGGGACGTTATCTAACTACCAATAAGATGCTGCCGGGATGCTGACATGAATCTGGACTCGGCGGCGGTGTATAAATCTGTTCAGGGATCAATACTGCATCCACATTCTAGACAAACTTTATCCAATCTTCCTGAGAGCTAGACATGACTCCAGATGACAGCGAGCGAAAGGTGGACGGTCCGAAGTCGACACATGTGGTCTTCGTCCACCAATCACACTCACAGGTTTGTGTGAGAAAGCCAAAAAAAAAAAAAAAAAAAAAAAAAAAAAATCCACAAGGGGGACATATAACACCCAACTGAAAGGCCCAGAAATCTAGTTTTCCATCTCAGTCCTGACAAGAGTGCCGGGAAAACCAATCAGCAAACAAAATGAAGGACAAACAGTCCTTTAATCCACAGCAGCAGCGTGGCGAACAGTCAAAAAGGGGAGTGTAATCATTCAGTGGAAAACTGTCGCTCCGGCGGCAGAGTGTGTGCCGAGGGTATCTGTGTTTCTGCCCAAAAAAAACACAAATACATTTATTGTATTCACTTCAAGCCCGCAGGCTGATTCTGCCATGTCTGCCTGGCTTCTGCTAAGCATTCAGACACACACACGCGCTCACACACACACACGCAGATGGATTACATTTCGTCTGTCATAATGGAACCATCTCTGTGAAATGGCACCAAATGGTCCGGGGTACTGACCAGAACAGAGCGGCGGGGATAAAGATGAGAGACGGCAGAGCAATCAAACAATGAGTTACGATTCATCAAGGGAATAGATCGGCGCTGATCAGTGTGAGGGCAGCGCTCCGC
Source organism: Salarias fasciatus (assembly GCF_902148845.1). Lineage (NCBI taxonomy): Eukaryota > Metazoa > Chordata > Actinopteri > Blenniiformes > Blenniidae > Salarias > Salarias fasciatus. The sequence continues at coordinate 8,107,902 of NC_043756.1, read as the reverse complement.
CGGAGCCTTCTCGCCACGTGGCTGCTGGGATCGGCGGTGAGACGGTCGTCTCGAGCCGCCGCCGTGCGATGAAACGTAATTACAGCTATATCATTTTCTTCCATCAAAATATCAGAAAGGTAATCACGAATCCCCATCCCAAGTGTGATTTCATTAAATTAGCCACAAAGAAAAGAGTCCTATAACTCTTAAAAATAAATAAAAAAAAAAAATCTATTCAGACTCTTCTTCTCTTTGTAATTATATGTCAAGCCGTGCAACAGGTGAAGGAGACAATTTCATTATTGTACAGGAACAGAGATGTGTTAGGACAGTTTTTTTTTCCCACTATATTAACACTTTCTGTCGGCTCCGGGGTCTTTTGTGGAGTGAATGACGGAGAAATGAAAAGGGACACTATGATCACAACCTCTAGGGAATTATCAGCGGCGCTTAAGCTTTGTATTACTCGAAGGCTGTCTTCAGGATTGAGGCCACACTCTTTTTTAATGAGAGCTCACAAAGGATGCTAAATTATTACATATTAATACGTTAACATTGGAGGATGTGAATGAATAAAAACAAGGAAGCTCGGAGTGTGAATACGGTATAGACACTGCGTGTTCCCCGCACAGCAGCAGGAGTTGAGCTGTGAGGTTGAACTGACCTCTGCAAACCCATCAGCTTACCTCAATTAGCTAAACATGCCTATTTATTAATCAAACATGTCAGACTAAAGAGATTTTAATTCCCCTGAGACTCCACACAACCACATCAGCCCCTTCTTTAATTATGCTCTGCTATAACGGTAGCCGTGCCAAGGACTTCCTCTCGGAGGAGCTACTTTATGGCCGGACCGGAACGACAGAGTGAGTCATAAACAGCGACGTCGCTCAGAAACTGACAGATGAGGACTGCGTTCACACTTCAGGCAGAACTGATCCGAATCTGACTCTTTTTAGATCCTCACATCACAGGCTCGCCACACCTGGCTCCGACTCCGGAGCAGCCCTTTCCATCTGTGAACGCAGCGTGCAGCTTGTGACATTCAGGTCGAGGCACTTCAGGTCCAGAAAACTGTAGAGGTCAGTTTTAAATTATACTCTGAACAACACAAAACAATCGGACTGAGCTTTAGCACCTGCACTGTGCTTGTAGTGTCTGATTTTTATTTAAATGTGCGTTTCATGAAGCTATAGAAATATATAGATATATACATGCAGATGATGCATTGACTGCACTGATCCAATGTAAGGACATGGCAAAGCTTTAGCCTTTATTGAAAGGGGAAGGTGAATCCATCATCAAATACAAAACACTACAAATATACAAAAAAGAAATACAAAATAGGTTTGGTTCTACTGATGTATTTATTTTCAGCAGCATGTTTCAGTGAAACACTTCAGCAAAATGAATCTTTTCATCTTGTCTCCAATCACTGCAGGGAAGTATGGATCAACATTATATTTACTTTCATTTATATCACGGTCTCTTGACGTCTACTTATGACTTGAAATGTTGAAGATTAATCACTAATCCATATCTAGTAAATGTCTGTGTTTATATTTGTATATGTAGGACATATAACTAGTTACTGTTTTCCTCCAGTAGTCTGTGCTCTCACACGCAAACCTGGTATTCTCCAGCCGCTGCAGGGACACACGCCACTCCAAACGCGGGATGAATGAGCCTCGACACACGCGGCACACGCATTAGTTCTGTGTGATATTACGCTTCCTGCCGCAGCGTGCCGCACCACATTGTCGAGTACGGCGCTAAACACATCCCAAACATTTGTTGACCTATTTTGCCTCAGATGAAAAACGGAATGTTTCCACAGACAGACCCGCAGAAAGTAGCAGTATTTAGCCACCGACTTTGAAAGGGCGGAATCCCATGTGGGATGAAACGAATGTGCCGCGCCACAAGTGTTGCTCTGGGATAGAGAGCGGCGCTGGTGCCGCACATGCAAATATGCAATTATATGAAGAATGTAGATGAAATCGAAAGGAGACTGCATCATAAATAAACATGCCAATGCTGAGCCTAAATGCGTAATTTATTCTATTTATGACTCAATGAAAACTGTGGAAGTAATTAGAAGCATTCACAACCTTCAATACATTTATATTTCATTATGCACATGTGTGTCTGTAAACAAATTTTAAAAAGGCTGCGACATAAACTGTGATAATAAGAGATAAACCAGTTTTACATTCCAATGTGTGCACTGAACATTAACTTTGTGGTTACTCAATGATTTCCATATCAGGATGGGCAGACATTGCTAACAGCTGCCAGGCTTCAATTGGGCACCAGTTATTTTCGATTCTGGAGTTAGATGCAGTTTTGTATGAAACACCACAGACTGAGGAAGCATTCCAAAATAATCTGAAACCTTTTTACCAAACTTGATGATTTTAAGCACATTGTTTTACAGTTGTGAATAATCATCATTATTATGACTAGTTTCCAGTTATTGCCTTGATTTAAGCTATTCTTGCATTATTTTAACCTCGTATTATTTAACCAGCTGCTGCTGGGTGACGTGTGTGTCGGAGGAGGGGAGATCGCACGTGACTGGAACGTTCCTCAGCACCATCGACCCTGCTCTGTGTTATCAGGTGAAAAGTAAACATTTCCTCAAAGTGTTTGGATTCTGTTCCCCCCCCCCCCCCCCCCCCCCCCCCCCCCCCCCGCTATGTAACAGCGACCCTGGTTCAAGAAAAGGTTATTTCCGAGCTTTGTTGACAAACATCCCAGCTGGTTTCCTGTTTTCAGCTCATTGTTGAAGACGTCCTCGCCGAGGTCAGTGCCGACTGTGAAGGTTTTGGCCTCTCTTTTTTTTTTCCCCGAATGCGTTATTTCACGCTCGCCGTTTGAAAACAACGCGGTGGCGACATTCAGGGCAGATTCGACACAACCTGCTCCTACACCCAATCTTATCAAAGGAAACTTCTCCGTGCCGGAGATGCTTCCACTGGAGCAGAAAAAGCCCGAAGTGATCCAACCTTCACGTGTAAAACCGTCCTTTTATTTTTTTTTTTTTTTTCACTCAACTGAAGGTATTTTTCTCAAGTGATGAATGGAAATCGCTGTTGCGGGACAAGGTTTTCTGGAAACATTTGATTAAAGGGGCAGTGCGAAGATTCACATCAAGACCCTGTCACAATTAAAGTGATTGATTGGACCGCTTCACCTCTGGCCTCCTACAGCAGAAACACGCCGCCGAGGCTTCGGCGCTTATTACGATTTTTCCATGAGTTACATTCAGAACCTAATCGCAATCGGTGAGAGCACCTGATTGATCCTCACATTTAAGTAACTCCGGCGCGCGCTGGCAGCCGGGTTCGCTCTAATTACGTCTGAGTGGAGGTCTGTGCAGCTACAAAGTCTTGAACAAGCAAATCATGTTTCTTTAATAATATCCTTTTTACCGCTTTCACAAACTTACATCATTTAACCAACATAGTTAGACGCCAAGAACTAATTAGGTAGCATTAATCAATAATAAACAGAAATGCAGGAGCTTAGCAGCACCGAATTATGGATGCAACAATTCTCCCAGCTTAATTTGACACATTTATTCACGCAGCCCTTCAGATAAGGCCGTAACGAGCTTTAAATGACTGAAATCTATATAAATCACAAATCAATCTACCTTTTGTTTTCCACAGATGAGTTTCTAGGGAAGAAGCAGTGTGAGTGATTAGTGCGATTTGGCCAAAATTAAAAAGAACAAGTTGAAGTTGGGCACTTGTGATGGAGATGAAGTGATGAGCGTTCCTGCTAGCAGATGCACATGTTAGCACTGATACTGAAATCGAGGTTTAAAATAGGTTCAACACACAATCTGGAACAGGCAGGGAATATGAAATAAATAAAGTTTCAGTTTTATGGATGTTTTGACTGTTTTTCAGATGATCGTCATCGACATATGTCGATGAGGGCTTTTCCATACAGAGTTTGCACGGTCTCTCTGCGTACGAGTCGGGTTTCTCTGGGTATTCTACAGAATCTCTTTGGAATGGTTCTCAGGCAGACTCGGTTCTATAGACACAAAATAAAATAAAATATGATTGAGCCTCAGTTAAAAAAGAAAAAAGAAAGAAAAAAAAAAAAAAACCCTGTCCTGCAGGATAAGTGGTACTTACAATTTGCATATGTATCGCGACATAAACAGGTGCACACAACAGCAACTTCAATTCCACTCTGGTTTTGCATCTGAATGCTTTAACAAAAATGGGCTTCAATCATGGTCTAACAGAGTTTGAAAAAGGAATGATTATGGATTTCTGGAGGGCAGCGCTGGAGCGCTGCAAAGATCGGAGTGTTTGCCGTTCTGACTCGAAAGCAGAAATCAGAAAGATGCACAAAGAAAGCAGGCAAATCGGAGATGGCGGAAAGCATTTTGTTTGCAGACGAGGGCTCCTGTAAATAAATGCGGCGCTCGTCACGAGCATTGTCAACTTCACAGGCAAAGGACAACACGGCGCATGAAGCGCCGCACTCTTTATTCATGCAGCAGACTCTGGGTTGGTGCTGTGACCTGCAGAAGGGATCCAATAGAACAGTCCAACGTGGATCTAGTGTTGGTTATGCACGCCTTTAAAACAGTGCATCTGCACGGCCGCACTGAGCAGCGACTGCTCGGAAACAGTGGCAGCCACAGGTTTCACCCCCGCAACGTGGTTAATATCGGGGCCAAAGATGGTTTAATGGCTTCTGCGCTGCGATCGAGCCGCGTATTTAATTGTCCAGGTCATTAAAACCGAAACACACTCGAGTTCGGCGTGAGAACGCGAGTGTGTGTGACTTTTTAACGGCTGACTGCAGCGGCTTAGCCTCTGGTCAAACGCTGAGATGGCATCCATATCCGCGGAAGCCATTTGTCAGCGTCGCACACATAAACACACCACCTGCACTGCGTGGTTTTTTTTTTTCTTTTAGCTAATACATCTCCCCGGGCGCTCCCGTTTTGCTGCCGCTGTTGTTGTTTCCCTGTCAAACTCATTACGGAGAGAAAGAATTAGAGAGAAGTATCCAGGTAAGACACTGTGTGCAGGCACTCACACAGCTAATTGTAATAACCTGGCACAAATGAGTAATTTAGCTGCCTAAAAGCGAGCCCCGAGATCTGGCAGGAGCACTTTAGATGAATGAATTAGGCTGAAGGCCATTACACACCAATATATTTAGACAGGAAAAAAAAGAGATTCATCTTTTACTGAGATAGATTTTGAATATTAAATGGTTCTGCGTGCCGTCTCATGGAAAAGTCGGTTTTTCACAGGAGCGTGTTAACAAAATATCACGCGCGCTTGCGTTATTCGTTATACGGCACCTACCAAACATCCATTATTTATTAGGAATCATCTGTAATTAATCATATGAAACATGCCAGTTAACCCAGTAATTGCAGGAAAACTGTGACCAGGCAGTGCACGGTTAATGGCTGGAATTAGGTCATACTCGAAGTAAAATCTGATTAAATTTCATGTCCCGGTTCCACATGAGCTGCGCTGACAAATAGGACTTTGTTTTCCGTGCATACATCAAGTGATCGCCTCTAAAAGAAACAGTGACGGGTTTTAAGAGATATATTACGGCTGGGTTGATGCACGCCGACGTTTTCGCTCCGCGGTATACACAGATGTGCAACTTAATGGCGCCCGTTTCCGTTTGCAAGTAACGAGGACAGATGTCCTTTTCACCCGCTTTGCTTCATGTAAAGACATCCTGCCGAGGTCTGACCGGTAATGGCGCCGCGAAGAAATGATCCCGCGCAACATTTATTGCCGCATTTGTTCACTTCTCCCGCTGCTTTTTACCACCAGTGAGGAAACTCCATATATTTCACACCTCGAGAAGTGCGGGCTGGATCCCTCAGAGGAGCCCTGCGCGTGATTTAGGAAGATCTATTGGAAGAAATGGCCTGCAATATTTATGAGCTTGTTATTATTAGTGGGTAACGAGGTAAAACGACGACTCAATGGCGTTCTGTTAGCCGGGAAAGAGAGCGTTAGATCTGCGCAGGAAGCCGGTCGGTCTTCAGCGAAGACAGGAGGTGTGCCACGCCGCGCCGCGGCTCTGCTCCGCCAGCTCAGGAGCGGCGGAATAAACACCACCTCCATTCTGGGGTTTCATTAGCGTTACAGCCCACATATTTTCTCTTAAATGCCTGAAATGGCTGCATGAAATTAGCAGCAGTCAACTGCTTCATTGAAGTGATATCCTCAATAAATTTTATGGTGTTATTTCAAACAATTGTGTAATTACTTACTCCAATTGCAAGTGCATGTTTGTGGAGAAGCAACACAACTGACTAACGTTTGTGCCTGCCTCTCTGCGTTCGGCCCGCATTACCATATTTTTCAATCATTTCGAGAAAGACCTAATTTGTTGCTGGTTTTGACCAAACCACTGCCGCTATTCCTCATTCTAAAAATAAGACCAGTGGGCCACCTGAGAACAAAATTAGTGGCACCTTCATCCCCGCCAATTTATTTCCCGGGGAGGAACCGGGCCGTGTGACTCACCGCTGGAAGGAGGTTACATCATGAATAGCTGCTTTATGAAAACAGAACCACAAACTGGGAGAGGAGCGCTTTCCACCCGGACGCAGGCTCACGGCGAGCCTCGCACCTCCTTGAGGAGGTGAAAGATATATAACAAAACATCAACGACGTAATGAATCAGCAGGCCGGCTTTTCTTCTTTTTTCCCCTATACGCGCTGTAAAATATTTTGCATGGGTCTGTTGGTGTCGACACGACAGAAAAATGAGTGTTGAGTCAACGAAAGTTCATGAAGGTGACGACGACGGGATCAGGAAGTGGATCGCATTTAAAAAAAAAAAACCCTCTCAGTGCTGCTATTCATCTTGCCATGCTTATGCAGTGTATACTAATGGGCTTCTTTCCGGTTGCTCTCTGCTCCACCGTGCTTCCCCCGGTGGGAGCGCTTCCTCCCTGCAGCACAGCCGGGCTGTGCTAATTCTGGAGACATCCAGGTCTCGGCGCCCAATGGGAGGGGCCGGCACAACGCCAGGCAGACGGCGAGATGAACCCCCGTATGAAATAAGCAGAGCATCTTATAACCCCAGGGGTTATGTGCTTGGAGCAGGGTGCAATTGTTTTCCTCATTTCCAAGGGCTTGTAGAGCTGATCCACTATCAGCGGCAGGCTGCTGTGCCACGGGCATGGCAATGAGCTCGCTTTCTCCGGCTCTTTTGACTTTTCTTTCCATGTAATAGCCGGGAAAAAAGCTATTAAGCAGGTAATCAATTTGTGTATTCCAAAGGAGGAAAAAAAAAAGGCATTCAGAGAGGGCAAGGCAATCTTTAACGTGATTGAAAGTTTCTAGTTTGAGGTGCTTACCTACACTCTGACACGCTTTATTTCTTTTGGGACAAAGGGACCGCGGCGTTTAATTCTCTGAATAGCTTATCTGCAAAACAGCATAACAAAAAAAAAAAAAGAAAAAGAAAGAAAGGGTACAAAAGTAACTAACACACACAAAACACACCCAATTAGCCAAAAAAAAAAAAAAAAAAAAAAGCTCACACAGACTGAATGTGTATCCAGTATTTCAGGGAGAGGAGATTGTCTGAAATGACACATCTGTGTGCGCGCTGGGCAGAAGGTGTTGATGGCGTGTTGATGGGCCCGACAGATTATCATCAGGGTGACTTCAGCACCCGGATCTGACTCATCCGAGCCCCCTGGGGGGGCGGGGGACGGGAGACAGTCAGCTGTGAGGTGAGAGGAAGGTCATCACCCGCACATCAAATCAAATTACATCATCCCGACGGGCGCCACTGGAAACGGGAGGCTCGCCTCATTTCTGCCGGCTAAGACGTGTACTGTAAGCACTTAGGGCTGGCGTGGAAAGGACAAGATATGCTCATTTTCGTTTTTTATGCGCGCTGTGGGTGCTTCTTGAAAGCAGATTAGATTTTACTACACGCTACAATTTGGTTGGGCGCCTGGGTGGCAGAAAGGAAAACCACTTGGCCGCCATCGCAGCGGATTTGGACTCATCGTTCCAAACTGTACGAAGGGGGGAAAAAAAAAATAAAAAAATTTACTGCACACATCAACAGTCTGTTGAATGTGTGGACCAACCAAACAAATACTGGGTCTGAATTCAATCAGCCGCATAAGAGACATAATTTAGAAACTGTGCCTGACATGAATGAGGCGCAACTCATCAGACGCTGAAGCAACACACTGCAGAAGGAACGCCGATCTGAGCTGGTCCTCACACTCCATACTGGCGGTTGATGTGTTCAATTTTGAGTGAGTTATTACACAGAGAGAAGGAAATGTGATTCGGAATGCAAATCAGGTTTATAACAATTTACTAGCTCAAATAAATGCTGTCGCATATTACCGAATAGCTGCACAAGGGACGCAAAAAGCCCTAATCAAATGGGGCGATTCATGAAAAGGCGCCTCTTTCAGCGATATCTCCAACAAAAGCAGCGACGAGCGGCTCTGTTGTGGAGACCAAGGACGAGCACGCAGCGCCACTTAGCAAACACGCCGCTGCAGCTCGGGATTAGTTCCATCTCGAAACCGAGCTGCCAAGGAAGTGCTGCTCGAATCAAAACACCAGACTCCGCTCTGAGTGTGTGTGTGCGTGCTCGTGTATGTGTGTGTGGTCACTCTTCCTCCCATCATGGCCTGGGCACATGTGCAACAGCACGGCCATCCAAAAGGGGGGGGGGGGGGGGGGGGGGGGGGGGGGGGGGGGGGGAGTCAGACTTTTAACTGCTGCCGCTCATTTCACAGATTTTCCAGACAAATAATTCCAGGTCTGCGCCCGCTAGCGCCGAACCTCGGTCCGTCCCGCTCGCCGGCCTGTAATTATACGCCGTTCATTTGATTTGTTCATTAGGTCAAGCCTCAGCCGGGTAGAGGCAAAACGGAACCCTCTTATTAGTGGTTCATGACTCGACTTTCTCCATGGAGAGCGGTGGAAAATAACCCGGCAGCAGTAGGAGTGGGAAAGCTTTTCCAGCCAGAGAACACCTCCTCTTAAAGAGAGGGAATGTACACTTTTACAACCGCCGTGTGTGTTTTTTCCGTGGAACACGAAAACACTGCGACACGGTCAACAAATCCACAAACATTAAGAAGACAGCTTCCAAAAGATTCTGAGTCTGAATATCTCAGAAAATCATCGGTAATTAGCCCTGCCGGTTATAATCGTGGCGTGTTCCTTGTCAGCGCAGCAGGAACCTGTAACGGATCTGCAGTCGTAGGTGAGCTCCGGTGCCCCGTTTTTCCTCCGTCACTCAATAAAACATGCTGAAAACACCAAGAAGGGGAAGATGTGCGATTCCAGAAAGTTTGCCTGCACCGTAATGATAATTAGCCTCCTCTGAATATTGGTATTCTCACATCTCACTGGAGGCATTGGTATATTTTTAATTATTTATTGATAACCATGGAGAGCGATGCAGGTGGATGTCAACTTCGTTTCCTTCTTTCAAATCAAAACCGGCTAAGCATAAATATGCATCAAGAGAAATAATTAATATTCTTCCGAACGTAGTGTGGCTTCATAATTGAATTCAACACTTATTTTGCCTAATTTATATCTTATTGTTTGATTTCAATAATTGAAGTGCCTGTACATATATAAATGCTACTTGTGCAATCTAAAACAGAGTGGAATGTATGTCAACAAAATAATTATACTTCTTAGTAACACTCTTTAGTTGATGTATGAAGTATTCGATATCTTGTGCTGTGCTCAAAAATAAATAGGTTAGGTTATTATTAACCAGTATATATACTTTCTTCAGCATGCTGCAGTCTTAGTTGGACATTCTGAAATATTCATTTGCAGTCTTTGAGGTATTTTAGAAATGCTGGTCTTCCAGTGAATTTTTAATACGATCCGTCCGATCATCCTCCAGTAAAGTAAATTACATGGTGAGTGGAAGACTGGTCAGTATGGTAGTGTTTTATTATCATTAATATTGTCAGAATTGTTCAATGCACTACAAAGTGTCCATCAATCCCACTTTCACGTCACCTTTGACCTCAGACACTGACAGGTAACTACAGCTGCCAAAAACTGACACCATGTGATCTAAGAACAGACGACAGTGAGGGTTTCACGAGAACGTACATTCTTTGGATTGTTGGTTTTAGTGAATGGTTCATGAGAAGAAAAAGGGAATTTTTCTTAGTCGGAGTGATTCATTCTTTCTCGAACCCGTGTGTTTAATACCCTCGAGAAACTCCGCTCGAAACCACAAACCTAAACCTCAGGATGGGGCAGGAGGAAAGAGTCAGACGAAGACCTCGGTCAGAAGGCGATCCATCAAATGTTATGACTTTTCAGTCTGGTTCGAAGTGGTGGGTCTACCAACACACACACACACACACACACAGATAGCCATCCTATGTGCCGTGCAGCTAAAACGACTGTAAAGCCGCAAATTAATCAGAGAATTACAACCAGTCTGGAGATCAGGAATCACAATCCATCCATCCATCTTCCGTCCAACTCGGAGCACTGCAGCTGATCCCGGCTTACCGTGTGCGACGACAGAGGACGCTCCGGACAGGGCAGCAGTCCACAACACGGGAAACACACACGTCGTCTCACACACACGCTCACGCCGACAAACTCTCTCAAGTCTCCAATCAGCTCCAAACATGTGTTTATGGACTGTGGGTGGAAAACTGGAGTCGCCAGAGAAAAACGAACACACAGAGGAAGAACATGCAAACTCGGAACAGAAATAAAAAGGGCTCTTTTCCTCTGGACCGAGATTGCCGGTTACCACTTCAGTGTATGAAGACAACGCAGAGCTTAAGTGACAATATGACTGTCTTGAAAACAGGATGTTTTATCTTTAAACATATACATATTCGCCATATAATACCATTAAGTTCCATTTTTAATGCAACCATTGTTGCACCAAACAAGAGAAGTCATAAATATTTAATGCACCTCAAAAACATTATCTTTTAGTTTAGAAAAATGTTATTCTGTGTTTGGGAATAGATTAAATATTCTCATGTAGAATATGCTATTATGATGCTGTGTGGATTTTTTTCTCTTCCACTCTTTGTGAGTAGATGTCTGGCAGCTTCAGCCTTCATAATGCTTTTGATTATCAGTTGCAGAGAGAAAGAATAACAAATTTACAAGATCCGCAGCGCCAAAGTATCCTCCTGCATTAAGACAAACAAGCTGCAATACAAAGATTAAAAGAAAAAAACACATCTGTTGACTGTATTTTAGCTGACTGAGTACATCTTCACGGGGAATTCTTCAGTTTATTTCTCAACCTGCATCAAAATAATAGGACGGGTCACCGAGATGTTCCGCGATAAATATTTCAGATGGTATAAATGAAAGCAAGAAGAAAGGTACATGAGCTGTAACTACACTCCGCGTGAGATCAAAAGCCAGGTTCTTTATTCTTTTCACACACAGAGATCAGATGAGAGCTGCTTTAACGGACTGTCATACCAACAGGGAAACATTACACACCGGTGGTTTTCATCCACATGAAAAGCAGAGTGCTGCTGAGAGCGGCAGAGGATGAGGTCTTCAAAACCACACACGGTGCAGTGTGTGTGTGTGTGTGTGTGTGCTGTGTACAGTAACGGCAAAAAAAGCTGGTGTCATCACCCGGCGCGGCAGGAAACAGAAGCTTTATGTGCCATCGGGGTGTCAGGGTCCACTCCTCGAACAATTACTGGATATGGCGCTGCTGTAATTGAAGCCTCCTTTCAGTCCGGCACACACCGTGACCTTTCCCAACGCAAACACTCATTGTCTCAGATCAATCCAAAGGCCGTCCGCCAGGATGTAAAGACACACTCTGAGGCAGAAAAAGGAAAAAAAAAACAAACCCAAAAAGCTGCAACAATGTGCCGCAGCCACACGTGGAAAAACACGACACGACGGTTTCTCTCTTTATAAGTAGGTGTCAGCCGTATCTCCGGCAATGAGCGTCTGAAGAGACGGAGCGCCCCTGATAAGCACCGTCGTAACCTATAATCAGAGGATATATGCAAATGACAGCAAAGTTTCCCCTGACGCTGCAGTGCCGGTCGTCTCCCGGTTCCCAGGGAGCCCTGCTGTCAGCGGCAGAGAGGGAGTGACGGCAGAACGCTCTGTTTGTTTAACGTGTCACTGGAGCAGCCGTGTTGAGAGCCAGGGACCAGATGGAGGGGCAGAATAGACCCGGATCCCACCGACAATGAGCATTCTCGTCTCAGTCGCTCGCACGGGTCTGAAAGGCACTGGAGGCGCGACAGAGATGCACAGATACTCCCGGCGAACAGATGCTGGAACATTTTCCGTCGCACATAAACGCCACACAATCAGAGAGTCTCAGCTAAAGTTTATGAGTTTACAACAGCGTCGCTCCTCTTGACGGTAAAAACTAATAACGCACAGGAAGAGGGGATTGATTATACACCGTGCATTTCAACGCACTTTCCCTCCCACGTTGAGAGAGCGCTGCACCCCTCGCCTGTGAAACGCCACCTTATTTTGTGCTCATTTAAGCTTTTTATATTCAGGATGAGGGAGAGGTACAAAGGGCCTAAAGCAGTCTCGGGTCATTAAACCACACATTTTCTTTCTTCTTTCAGAATGTGTTTTCTGGCACTTACAGCGGCGGACGCTGACAGATTAGACAGGGAGCTCCTTCACAGGCTGGCTCTGGGCTCCGGGAGGGGCGGGCGGCTCGGGGCAGCAAAAACCATGTCTGTCACTGCTTGATGGGCCGATGCAGAAGTGCAGTCGTAGCGAGGCATGATTGATGATATTATGTACTCGCGCAGGATCTGAATGCCAGCGCGCGCCCGTGATTTAATCCCCGTTCCTTCGTCAAACATCCCAGCATGGCAGATGGACTGTGGAACAGCAAGCCTCCCTTTTTTCCCCCGGAGCCAGAAGTGTCAGGACCACCATTACTAATCGATTCTTTGAGGCAGGACCCGCTGAATACACGACTTGTAAAACACACACCCAGTTTTCATTCATGGCCACGCCACAAACTGGACGCGAAAACCGAAACCCACTGAGCTCTGATCAGAAGTCTGCTGTAGATGGGATATTAAAAACAATAAACACACAGAGGGGAGAAAAATGAAGACAGATTAGCTGTGACCTTGGCCTCCACCTACACATTTATCAACTAGAAAATGCTCCATTTACAAAATCATGATTCATGCTGAAGTATATTTTTTTGCTATAAAAACATAAGAAAATCATAATGAACATTAAGTGTTCCTTGAATCAACTAAATCTAGGAAAAAAAATGATCTTGGATATTAATTTGGCTGATTGCTTCTTCTTTTTTTCCCCCTCTGCAAAAATAATTTAAATTACAATTTTATTTGACCACACTGACCCCTAGTGGTGAATAGAGAAACAACTTGCAGCGTGAGCATCCAAGCCCCTCAGTGTTATTGCCAGCAACGCAGGCATATTAATCCCTTTGTCTTATGTTACAAAGGAAAACATCAGGGTCAAGCTATGCGTCGGCACCGGGGATGATAACACAAACCTGAGCAGCAGAGTCGGAGCTGTCAGGCTGCAAATCCAAGAATAAGCTGCGTTACACAGCCGAGATTAAGCCAACCATCCCCCAGTCAGACCACAAAGAGTTCATTGTACTTGGATAGCATATAAAGAGGAGGAGAATGATTTTGGCAGTGATTTTCAATTATAGTTTGGCTTCAATTGCCTCAGAAGGTTATGAAATCCCTCCTGAATGAATAAGATATACTATACGCCTAAGCTCACACACTTCAGAGGGAGAAGAGACAACGTGAGGGTCGGCGGTGTAGATTTTGTGACATCAAATGAGAAAAAAAACGCCTGGATAATGAGCCAAAACAGCACAACAGAAATATGAGGAATGGTAGTAAATAATAGGTAATAAAAGTGCTGCGTTCATGACAGATTTAGGAGTTTCAGAATCCCTTTGAATCTGGACGGACTATAGAAAATGGGAAAATGCAACGAGCACACAATATAATCTGTGTAATAGAAAGTGACAGCCTTGCTGCAATATCTCTTTTTTTTTTTTTTTTTTTTTTTTTTACTGGGGAGGAAACCTTACCTGACCATGCGAAGATTCACAACCTCGAATCAACGAAGAGGTAGCCGCTGATGCATCATTGGTAGCGACAAATTATCATCAATACCACTCTACCACATTATCATCAATCTCTCTCTGCAAAGACAAAAGTATCTCTCCATGCTAAATCACCGGATCAATGCATTTCTATCACGGAGAGGAATTGGTCTCCCAGTGATCTCTGCGGCTGAGTAATGCGAAATCCATCGCAGGTTAGTCGGCGCGGCCTGGACACGATCAAAGACAAGACCCCAGAAAAGTTCCTATTGATCAGCGGTCACCAAAATGCAACCGAGGAGTGAAAATGCGAGCGGAATTTCAAACAAATGAATTATCCCATCGGCGCGAGGAGAAAAGACACTGTACAATTTTCACCTTTCACACTACAAAGTCTCTCAGCAATAAACACTTCCTATTAAAAGCACGCTTGATATTTCACACGTTTCATCGACATGTTTTCATTTCAGTGTCTGCAGAAAAGTGCTGAGAAGGTTCAAATTGGCAACGGCGTGCATATTGAAAGCCTGAATAATCATCTGCGCTTTCATGATTCACAATTCATGGAAATGGAACTTAAACGGATTTGCATGTTTGAGTATTTTGGAAAAACATCGTCGGAAAGTCAGTGTGGAAAATCGGTCCTTCCTGTCACATGTTGAGGTGTCGTCACGTTATACTGCGCTGCAGTCACCAAAAAAATGGAGTAAAATGAGAACGAAACACTAGATTTATCACATAAACTTTGTTTTGTTTCAGCTCTACCACAGTGTTGCATGCAGGTGTAAAATTCTTACAGCCAGCATTTCTGTTTGTTGAAGATGTGGTGAAACAAAATCTTTCCTTGACTCAATGCTTACTGAGTTGCAATGCAGTGATCAACTAAAATTCAATTGTAGTGAAGGCAGAATTATTCAAATTCTGATCTTAAAGACAGTCGGAACACAGCATCAGACCTACAGCTTCTGTGAATTCATGTTCTAGGTCAGGGATGGAGAACTTTAATAATGTTGAAGTCCATTAAAATGTAATCCCCATCACCAGAGTGCTAAATCGTGATCAAGGACCTTTAATATCAGGATAAATAAGAATTACAGTGACTTGATTTAGCTGAGAGAACTATGTTTGTCTCTATGTTGAGTTTATTAACTTCCAGTCACCTGCCAATCTGGTAAAAATGTGTTTTTGGAACTTATCTCTTGAGATTGAGGTCAGACTCTGCACGAGGCTGAGGAGTCACCAGTTTCCCCTCGGCAGCTTTAATCTGCAGAGGCACACTTACCTTTGGCCACTTGGGATTAAGCTCGCAAGCCTTTTCCGCGTCCTCCAGAGCGGCCTGGTGTTGGCCCAGCTTGAGGAACGCCGCCGAACGGTTGCTGTAGAGGATGCAGTTCTGCGGGTCGGCCTGCAGAGCGTCGCCGTAGAGGCGGACGGCCGCCTGGAAGTCGCCTCGCTGACACGCCTCGTTGCTCTGCTGCACCTTCTCCATGAACTCCGCCTTGCTGAGGCCGTACCTGGCGCCGTCGTCCCCGGAGAGGCACCGGGCAGGCCTGACCGCCGTCCGGGAGCCAAAAATTGAAAGCTGGAGAAAAACGGACATGGAGTGGGGAGAGACATAATCAATCTGACTGAAAAAAAAGTATATATCATGACACTTAACCAACAGAAAATCCATTAAGCAAAGCGCCCAGCGGGGCTTTTTCCACAGCAGACATTTGGAGCTGTCACAACTGGAAAAAGCGCAGGTGAAACAAATTTTGTTAACGATAGCTGGGCTGCCTCACACGGCCCGGAGAGCCAGAACGGTGAGCCAGTGTGCGCACCAACAAGTAGTTCATTTAAAAGGTATGCTGTCAATTTCTGCATTAACATTTAGACCTGTGCCACGGCTGCTCTGACACCCAGACAGGATCGGGCCGTGCAGCTGGAGAGGGATGGAATTACGGATGACTGAGAACGGAGTGGAGAGTTTTGGAAAGAGTGTTTAAAAAAAAAGTATATGTGTCAAACTGAGGTCAGCAAAAAAATTTCAGAGAAAAATCCTGACTGTATAAAAGCTGGTGAAGAACAGGTGTGATTGTAAATGTCAATAAGGCTAAATTATAATGAAATATTCTGCAGAGCATGGATTCTGTTAGCTGATGCACTGATGAACTGTTTAGTAGTGTTTCTTTATGAGACACTTATCTTTGTGTCCTTCCTCCAATAACACTCATTCAGTGTAAAACACATTTAAAGCGAGGATGTACCTGTCAGCAGCTGATTTATTTGTTCCTAAAACCTTAATAACACGAGATAAATGAGATTTAAAATGTGCCCTTTTTATGATTTTGTGATAACAGCTGTCAGGTATATGATAATCTGTAGCAGATAAAGTCTTTCTGGGAGTAAAATCTGAGTTTAGTCACAGTATCTGGTGAGATTGATGCTTTTGCTTCTGGATCAGCTGGAAGATAAAACACTGCCAGTGATGGACTGGCATCTATATATACATATAACTCATCCATACATCTATAGCGGGCTTGGGTGAAAGGTCGGGCTCATCATTGAGAGGTCGCCAGCCTATCACAGGGCAAACACACACAAACACACACACCTCCAGGCGATAAACAGTCACTAACCTAACAAGCATATCTGGGGAAGAACAGAACCCGTCGCAGAAAGAAGACTTTGGTGTCGCGCTTTTTAAAACTGAGGCTACAAAATGATTTACAATAAAATCAATAAAAGCAACAAAAAAAAAGATGTAAAGCAATAAATCATTGTGATCTACATGATAAAAGAAGAGAAGGATCCGTCTCTGATTCTCAGGTAATAATTTCATCAGTAGAGACCCCTTTTTTCTAGAGGGGACATTTCAAAATGACAACACTGAAGGATCCCACCACACACAGAGAAACACGTGAAAAATCATTATAAAATCACTTGTTGGACTCACAGGGAGCCAGTGACGAGCAGCCGGGATGCAGTCAGTCCTTCTACTGCGCGGTAAAAGCCTCGCAGCAGTGTTTTCTATGAGTTGTAATTGGTTTTTACTGATGCCGGACTGAAGAGAATGACAGTAATCGAACCTGGATGATACAAAGCATGAAGGACATTCAGACCAGGAGCACTAAGAAATGATTCTTCACAAAAGCCTCTGCTGCACAAAAGAGGACTATCTGAACCTCGGTGGCCCGACTGTCAAAGGAGAGATCAGCATCGAAGGTTTCAGACCTCCTAACTGACGGATATGAATTCCCCCGAGGGGCATCAGGTTCAAACCACTCACTTCAAACTTTATTAAAACTTCTTATATCTGCACTTCAAAATAAAAAAAATCGGACGTTTACATTCTCTGGTTCACAGCCATTTATCTCCTTTCTGTACAGCAGTTTAAAAAGGCAAGAACAGCAGAGTAAAGCAGAAACCGTCCTGCTGGTCCTTATAACTCTCTAACCGCACTCCAGACCGACCGCTCCTGCTCTGTGGGCTTCAGTCTATTATTGGTCCCATCACTGCTGACTTCAAACACTGGTGAACCGACCAGATCATCCCGGTTCAGGCCTTTCGCTAACTGCTCCCAACCAGTGAGGTCTGACCGCCGCGGGGACGCTAACTGTCACGTCTGTTTAGCAGAGACGGTTTGCTGAGTATTACCGAATCATGAAATTCATCTCGGGTTGCATGTTGTTAGTTCCAGCTTCCACTCTACCTCTTTCTCACCACACCTCCTTCCTCAGACTGAATTCTGGGATAGGGCAGGCCTGGTAATTACTTCCAGAGGCCCGAGGACTGGAGGCAGCAGAAATGAGGGCTCTGGGTATCGAGTTGATTCAATGTGAAGTTTCGGCGCAGCACCAATCGCAACGCTGCTCTCCTTCACCTGCAACTCTCACACACTTTCCTGCAGTTTCATCCTCCGCCCAAAAATGGATCTATTCCTGTATCTCTGTGCCGGAATACAAAACAATCATGCACTTAAGATTTAAATTGTCCATGGTTGTGCAAATAAGTCAGTCAACACAGTGACAAAATGCTCAATGCCTTCTACCTACTTTAGTTGGAAAACGTCAACACTGACTCCTTCACATTTTGTTTCTATTTTTTTCCATAATTTATTGCAGAAGCTGTTAAGTTTTGAAAGATCTTGCAAACATGCAGTAAAATCACCCCGAGGTGAGGTGAAGTCAATGAAACGTGTCCACAGAGTCCGAAAACTGAGTTCAAGTAGACCAGACAAGGTCAACTGGTGGTCTCTTTCTAAAAATCTACTAATTCTTGGTTCTACAGGTAACGGCAGGACCGAAGGTCAAGGAAAAATACTCAAAAATGCTGCATTACTGGGTTTTATGAAACTATCAAATGCATAAATATTGGTTGAAATTAGAGACATAATCATTATTCTTCACCTATCTGCCAGAGTTCAGTTGAACCCCTGGTGTAGATGTGTACAATGCAACAGTTACTACTTTAAGTTAAATGTGTGTGTTTTTAAAGTTAGCACCTGCATGTGCTATTTCCAGCTGGTTGGCGTAACTACTTCTATTACATTAGCGATGAGAACAGCTGTATGAACACTCCGAGTCATGTGAGAGGCTGAATGAGTTTAGATGCATGACTGCAAATCCAGTTAGTTTTATTTCATTCATTGACTAAAGAAAAAAATAAAGCAATTCTAAACAATGAGTTTCCAAACTTCTGAATGAAAGGAAACAGAAAGAATAGAGCAATCTGCCCATTTATATCAAACAATCATTTTAAAATTAGCATTAAAAACAAAGTGACTATAAAGTCTGGGAGGCACGGCCATTCCAGTCAGGCTTGGAGTTGAAAAAAAGAATATTGTTTGCCTTCATGTCTTTTTAATTGCTATAATTTGAAAGAAAATAGCTTTAACTTCTTTCCCTTACCACGCAGGCTGAGGGAGAGCCTCACACATCAGGACAGGCGTCACCAGCTGTGGCTGGACTCGGTATCGGATCAGGAAGGAGGCAGTAGTAGTAGTATGGCACACAGAGTACTCGCTCACTATTTGGCACGGAGGATGAAATTCCTCCCAGCGTTCAAAGCTGTCCATCCGTAGATGTAAAGGGAATCCACCACAGAGGAAGTGAGACTACCTGCCTGACAGGGTCAGGGGTCAGGGGTCAGGGTCAGCCCAAAGCTGGCATTGGAGATGTCAGGAGAAGCATGCATTATAGATCAGTGCTTGGGGAGCTTTTTTTTTTTTTTTTTTTTTTACTTGCAGCAGGACTCTGCAGCTCTCAGGGGTCTGCCTCTGAATGTGGGCAGGAAGGGTGGAGAAAGCAGGATAATGAGCTCCTACAGCAGCAGGAGGGCACCCTACCAACATAACCACAAGGACACAAGAGATAAAGACAGATTATCTCAACTCTCTGAACACTAATTTAGTCCAGGATCCACACACACCCCGATCTGTTTAGGAAAAAAATGCCGATTTTGTTCATTTCAACACAAATACGCACGAAAGCTTTGCGCGTCTCGCAGGATCCCTGTCCAGTTCGCCCAATAACGAAAATAAGTGTGGGCTCGGGGACTGTTTTGCAATCCGCGAGAGTTTCCAGACTTTTAAATCACGTTTATGTTACTTATCGTGCGAGCCAGGAGAGCCCACACATCCAGTGTGCAGCGCGGAGCCGCGTGCATGACTGGAAAATCGATAGACGAACTTTTTACGAGGTTTTCGCAGGAATGGTCATTTGGTATTTCCTGTCCGGGACGCGGAGCTACAAAAAAAAAAAAAAAGTTATTCTGGGGGCCAGTAAAATGCCAACAGAGACCAAAATATGACAGCTCGCGTGACAGTTTGTAGAGAAGTAGCTTCTCGGAGCAGTGTCTTTACCTTTTCCTTCAGAGTCGCTGGCTTCTCCATCCTGTCTGGCTGCGCTGGGTCGCGGCTGTCGCTCTCATCCCATCACACGCTCCCTGCGCTCATTATCCGATGTTTACGCGTCAACAAGTTTCCCGATCGGAGCAGAAACGTCCCGGCCGGTGCTCAGGAGTCGATGCGCCGCCGAGAAGTCCCGTGAAAACGGAGCCGAGTGGAGTTCAGGAGAAACTTTTCTCAGGCTCGGAGCGCCATGTTGTCAAATCTTTTCCTTTTTTCTCTGCGCTTTTTTCCCCTTGTTGCCATAGCGGATTTCTGAGCGCCGCACACAGACAGACAGACAGACAGACAGACAGACAAGTCTGAGGGACAAAAAGAACTCAGTTCAACTCAACTTTATTGTAAAAGGTGGCAATAAAAGCTGTGAAGCACTGAATTTGCTTTTTTCTTTTGAGTAACCTGTGTTTATAATTCCATTTTGATAACAAGTATCATATCTTAAAATGTCCACATACTCATATATTGATCCACAGTTTAAAGACACAAATTAACATCAAATGCTTGCTTTTTGAACAGAGGGGACTCTGGAGTACCTGGAGAAAACCCAGGAGAAACATGCAAACTTCACACAGAAATGAACCCAAGCTCAGTATGATGTTAAAGAACTATTTCATTAACTATAGATGAGCGTAAAATTCTATTTCTTTATTTCCCAGAAGCAAAGTTTCATTAAATCTGTTGATCAAACTTATGTCTGAAAGCTGCTTCTGGTACAATGCATTTCCCCCCTGTGGGACAAATAAAGGACTTTCAATCAATTCAAATCAATCTAAATTAATCAAACGTCGCTGTGTGATAGCATGAGAAAAGGCACCAATCAAATTTGATTTGTAACTGTAGATAGCATTTCCACATTTGCAAAAGAATAATGAAACACAATAGATATCTGTACTTCCATTTAGAAGCTGCCTTTGAATGATCAGGACTCTGGCTGTAGCTCTGTCACTTCACGTGACTCACTTTGCACCAATATGCCTTCTTTCTGTATGAAAATGTCATTTAGAACCTTCCTGACTGAGTTTGCAACAATGTATCATTTTAAATGACGTCATCATCTAATCTGACCTAGATATGCAAATGAGCCTCTATACAAATCGGAAAATGACGTCATTTAGAACGTTCCTAAGTGAGGAGTTGGCAAAATGTCTCAGTTTTAAAGGTCTTTTGTTTTTTGCAAAACAAAATAAAAAGTGCATCATATTTAATTTAATCATTAAGCATTTAATGTAAATATTAACATTATTTCACATTATGCACTTTCATTTAAAACCATTTTGACACTGCAATACAACTCACCATTCACTTCAATTCAGCACCAATAAGGTTCCTTCTTTCTTTGCACAAACTTCATATCAGCTCAGGTGGACTTCGCAGGAGGAAAAACCAGGCTGAAAGCAGTGAATTACAGTTCCATAGCAGCAGCGCACCAGACAAATTTACCGGTATTTTTTTCAGCGTGAGAAGTACAATGTGTGGCCTGAGTGCGAGACAAACGACCGAAATACGTGACTGTCACGCTCAGTGCGACTCGAGGCATGGGGCCGACTTGACTGTATCCCGATGCAAGCCGGGTAGTAGTGGGGCCCCATTAGGTAGGTTCCCGACGCGTCATTGTAATGTATCCGCGGGGGGTTTCAAGTTGTGTCGCTGATATCCGCCGTCTGCCGGGGCCCCTAACCGGTGAGTACTCGGAAAACGGCCCCATGCGGGGGATTTTCGACAAGCTGTCGTTGCAGCGTCAAGTGTAGCGTCTTTAATTTGTCATTGAAATGAACTGATGTCAGCCGTCCCTCGGGGCCCCCTTCAGCTCGGGGCCCTAGGCAAATGCCTGTGTTGCCTACCCCTTAGCAACGCCTCTTCTGACAGAAGATTTGTGCTCCACTTTGTGAGATTAATTCTTGCGGAATTTGCTCAACAAGTGGAGATATCATGTAATTGTTGGTGGATTTACAGATAGTGCCAGTCTGGGCCGAGACTGTTTGTCCCTGAGGCCTGGAGCCACCGGTTGTCAGTCTTTAACAGTCACTGTTTTATATTTTAGCGCGCTCCTCCACCTCCTCTCCTCTCAGCTCAAACCAGCCTCTGCCAAAGCACGATGGGTTGTTATCATTTCATTTGATCAAAAAATGCAGATTGATGCACCAACATTGGGCCTCTTTGCACGTGCAGCTATTGACCAGCAGGTGGTGTAACAATCCTCCAGGGGGGAGGCGTTTGGCCTTCAACTCAGCAGTTGTGTAATCCTCTGGAAATTGAGAAAAAAGTGGCTTTGCACAGAGCCTTTTATTGTGGGAAAGCAGAAGTGTAATTAACAGCAGTAATGATGCATGTGGAGCATGTCTTGCCAGTTTGCAGAGGCCTTGGCTGCAGGCGCACTTCTTCTTTACAAGAACATTTCCAGTTAGCACTATTGACCCCACCTGCACTTTTAAAGACAACAAAGAAAAGAAATCAATGGAATAAGATCTCTGTTTGTGTTTTCCATTGCGTCCCACACTAGAGGAAGCTTTTACTGGGGAATACGGCGCTGGGGTGAGGTTTAGTAGTGCATTTCCCTAAATAAAACATGTCAACATGATTACTTGAGCAAAAATGTGACAAATCTTCTCTTGTTTTGTCTTTTGATCATCCCATAATTTGTCATTTGTAATTGGCTTTCTATGGTCAAATGATTATAGTGAAAACCACATCTTCCATATTTATTCAGCTTTTAGTTCTAAGAAAGAAAAAATAAATTGTACCTCTAAAAACAACATTTAGAACATTTAATTAGTTCAGGGTTTGTTTGTTTTTTCTTTCCTTTTTTGGTTTGGCACAATGATCAGAGATGGAACCAACATTGATATATGCTCAGGGAAGTTCTCTTCTTTGAAAATAAAGACTTCTAAAACTTTTTCAACACTGCTGCAACCTCACTTGACAGACTGACCTACATTCAGTGTTTGATGTGTTGTGGGAGAGGATGGAGCCAAAATGGCTGAGAGCAGGAGGGTAGCATCATTTGATCAGGAGGAACTTCAGTCGCATCAGTTTTGCCAAATCCTTTTTTTTTTATCAATATAACCTGAATTTCTTGCAAACCCCCCTGTTCTGCTGGATTAATGAGAGAGAAAGATGCACAGAAAACACTGAACTGTTAACGGGACACATTAGTGATATTTGCTTGTCAACAATATAATCAAAGAACTGTATTTGCTTAATAATATTGATTTCTGTTTACTTTTTTAAGCATCCATCTTTTCATTGTTTCGATGTCTATGGAAGCTAGAAGCTCTCTGGCTCACCTTCTTACAGTTCAGATGAAACTAATTTGAATATTTACTACTAATGTACATTTACAGTGTTTTAAAATGGAGATGCACATTGGAGCACATCACACCTGAGCTTCAGTCTCTGCTGCCTGAGTGTCAGAAGATCGACTTCAAAATTGTATAAAGCTGTAAATATTTTTTTTTCTCCAAAAACACATCCCAGATTTATTTATAGACTGGATTTTTCTTTATTCCCTTGTAAGATACTGTGAATTTAATTGTGTCTAATGCTGCAATAGAGATACATCTCCCTTTCCTGACCAACAAAACAAGCTGATTTTTCTGCAGAATGATGTTTTTTTTTCTAACATTCATCAAAACATTATCAATTGAAAAAAAAGAAGATAATCAGAAAGACTAACATGCACATCTATTGAAAAAAGAAAAAGAGACTCCAAAATGGAGTCAAAGAGACTGAAACTGGATTTCAAATGACCAAGTGGACTGATTTTCTCTGTGCTTTCTGGACAGCTCCAGGTTGATGGTGCAAAGAAGAGACAGCTTTAGGAAGACTTTAATACAGTCCAGAGGATCAGACAGAAGCTCTGCCTGCACGAGGACAGCTGATCTGATCAATGGGAGGATGCACCGCCACCTCTGGCTCACGTTACCTTCTTAAAACAGATTTTTCTGGCCTATTTTGCAGCCACGGCCTGGGAGGAGGTGTGCAGCTCGGAGCTCCGGATCATTCAGGTTTGAACCGTCCCTCGCGGGCGGACGCGGCTCCTCGAGCCCGCTTTTGGTATAGTCCGACATCGGTGCCAAAATAGTAGCGACTCTTTTGGTAACGCCGGCGGGGTGTGCCGGTCCTTTAGAGGAGGGCGAGCAGGGAAACGACCCGGAGGACAGAAAAACATCAAGGGCACATCAATGCGTGGCAGTAGAATTTAAAACGGTTTGGAAATTAAAAGAAAAAAGCGCGTGTAATCCAAATAATCTTGCAGATTAATTTTTTTTTTTTTTTTGAACAGTAATGATTATATGAGTGTTTTATTTTCTTCTTCAAACCTTCTCCATAATAAACAGAAACGGTCTGGTGATGAAAGCTTGCATCAGTTATGCCAAATGTGTTGATCTGTTGGAGAAAATGTACTTTAATGAGTGGAGGTGTCTCATCCGAAGGCGTCTCGTGGCAGAAAGCTGCACGCTGATTGGTCAGAAGCTGGGCCTCCTTTGCCAAGCCCACCACGACCCAGGTATAAAAGAGATCTAGCTGAAGGAGGCAGGAGAATAAAGTCATCTGGGATCACTAATACTGAACACTTTACAACACCTCAGACTGGTAAGAAGAAGCAACTTTCTTCAACTTTTAGACCATAATCACTGCTTATAAAACCGTAATAAATAAGACTTTGTTTAAAATTTCATATTCATGTATGTCCTCACACTTCCTGCAGCGAGATGAAGACTCAGCAGACGCTCCATGTGGCCACTCCAGTGAGGCAGAGCCTGGCTTTGACCAAAGTGGCCGGGACCTCGGTTTATCTGAAGCTGGACTCATCTCAGCCAACAGGATCCTTTAAGATCAGGGGCATCGGCCACCTCTGTCAGACTGTGAGTCCCTCCGATCTGCCAGTAATGTGATCCTGTCTCTGATGAAAGTGTGTCTCTGAATTGCACCGCTTCAGGTGTGTTGACTGCAACTCGTCTTTGTCTTCCGCGCAGTGGGCAGAGCGAGGCTGTGAGCGATTTGTCTGCTGTTCAGGTGAGAGCTGAAGAAAACATAATCTCCTGAAATCCACTGAATTTCTAATCTTTTTTTTTTTTCATTTTGATGTTTGCTGTCAACAGGAGGAAATGCTGGCATGGCGGCGGCGTACTCAGCCCGCCAGCTCGGGGTTCCTGCCACCATCGTGGTGCCAAGTGTCACACCGAAATCAACAGTGGAGAGACTGAAGGATGAAGGAGCCAACGTGGTCATTCACGGCAAGGTTAGCTCATCTCAGCACGGTTAAAATCATCATTTTGCTGCTGTTTCATGAGATGATACCAACATGATAAGGATATGAGAACTTATGGTGAATATCAATGTTTGTTGTAGTTCCTGGAAAACTTTAAATGAAGCCGTCTTTTCCTTTTCAGGCTCTGAATGAAAGCATTGAGTACGGACAGCAGCTGGTGGCCAACAACCCCGGCTGGATATTCATCTCTCCATTCGATGATCCGCTCATCTGGTAAGACTCCGCTCATCCATCCATCTGTCCGGTGAAGACGGCGACCGTGTTCACGTCACTTTTATACAAACGGCGCTACGGAAGCATGCATCATCTCCACATGAGGAATGTGCGGCTGACTGATAGTAACACCTGTGTTATCAAAGCACTGAGCAGCTGCAGGGGGGGCTGGCTGAGGTCAGAGGTCAGATAGAGGCTCTGCTATCAGGTCATTTATTTACATAATAGATGTCACACACCTGAAAACACGATGTCCTCAACATGCAATCAGCCGCTGAGGCTCGTTTGCATTTGGGAAAACACTTAGAGTGAGTGAAAAAGAAAAAATATCAGTCCTGTTCTGGAAGCTGAGCGGCTGTGTGTGTGTGTTTGTGTGTGTGTGTGTGAAGGGAAGGCCACACGTCTCTGGTGAAGGAGCTGCAGGACGACCTGAGGGAGAAGCCGGGGGCCGTCGTGCTGTCGGTGGGAGGCGGGGGCCTGCTGAACGGCGTGGTGGAGGGCCTGCGCCGCGCCGGCTGGGCCGACGTGCCCATCGTCGCCATGGAAACCGTGGGAGCGCACAGCCTCAACGCGGCCGTGAAGGCGGGAGAGCTGGTGACTCTACCGGCGATCACCAGGTTTGCTCGCCGGCCGTGTGTGAAGTGAAGAGACGCCGCCGCTCAGAGGCTGCCACGGCGCCGTGACCTTGTGTTTCCCCTCCGCAGCGTCGCCACCACGCTGGGCCTCACCAGGGTCTCCGCTCAGACCATGAAGCTGGTGCAGGAGCACCAGGTTTTCTCGGAGGTGGTCACGGACCAGGAGGCCGTGAAAGCCGTGGAACTCTTCGTAGGTGAGTTGAGCAGATTTCAGAACGTCAGCAGCATGAGCCGCCAGACCGACGCCTCCCGATCGCTCCCTTCTCTGTCCAGACGACGAGAAGGTCCTGGTGGAGCCGGCCTGCGGCGCCGCCCTGGCAGCGGTGTACAGCCACGTTATCAGAAGGCTGCAGGACGAGGGCAGGCTGGCCCGGCGCCTGGGCCCCGTGGTGGTGGTGGTGTGCGGCGGCAATAACATCAGCATGGAGCAGCTGAGCAGGCTGAAGAAGCAGCTGGGCGTCGCCTGACGCCGCCGACCTCCTCGGCTCCTCCCGACCTTTTAGCGTCTCCGTCAGCCGGCCTCGGTCCCCGAACCCCGAACCCCGTCACTCACCTCCTCCACAGGCCCGATCATTCCAGACTGAAACTCCCACACAGACACGGCCGAGCTCCGGGAGCAACTCTTCACTCCAGAAATATGTGCTGGAGTTATTTTTTGATGATAAACAGGAAAGAAGAGGAAGATGGAAAAAAAAGGAATGTAGGCTGCAGCTGTATTTAATGTGGTTTTTTTTTGTGTTGTTCTCCTGCTTTTGTACTTTATAATGTATTTAAATGTAATAAATTATATTTCTGAACTGTTTGTCTGGCATCATAGTTTCTAATGTGTGTTTGCAACAAATCTTTCAAGCAAACTTCTGATCCTGGATCATTGCAAATATTATTGAAGCTGCAGTTTATAATGTCAGTCTGTATTAAAATAACATCTGTTTAAAATGTTGCACAGCTTTTTTCAAGCTTTTTTTTATACTTGTTAATTCATCTTGGACTGTATAGCTACATTTACTCAAAATTACAATTAGAACTAAGTTAATATGCTGCATATGTTCTGACAAATTAGAATTTTATTCAGTCCAATTTGATAGAAACATTTCTAGTTAATCAAATATCTTTTCACAAACCTGCAAGATTACTTGAACAAAAATCAGTTTTTCTAATGATGCATGGTGAGAAATACAGTGAAATATCTGGTTGAATATTTTTGCATCCAATACACCCCTCTCCAAAAAAAAAAAAGAAAAGGAATAAAAGAGACTGCTGTTCATTTGGAAGATCTGATGAAATCTAGTGTCTCTCTTCAAGCTGGCAGAATTCATTTATTTCACATGTCAAATACAGATTGCAAAGCAATCCGATATATAGGAGCAGAAATTGGGCACATTAGAAATCTGCAACTGGCTGAAATGAAAACCACCATAAGATGTGGAAGAATTAATAACGCTAATCCCACGTTGCTTCATCCTCCATGCTCGGTGGAGTTTATTGGAATAATTCTGTCAAGCGGTGGAAGAAGCCCCGTGTTCCTCGCCGGACAGACGTGACTATAAACTGAGTCATGTTCCAAGTCATGTTTCCCCCGTGACGCTGACAAGACACGACCATTACACAACCGAGTCTTCCATGTTAATGGGTCAGCCGCATGATCGCAGCTGACGTCTCCACGCCGTCCCATTGAAGAGGAGGACCCGACCCTCGAGGGACGTGGCTCCCTCCACAGGCTCTCATTGGCCGCAGGGGTCATAAGAACAGGGGTGGAGGGCCGCATGTCAGAAATAGAGGAGGACAGCTGTGAGGGAGGACGAAGCGATTGGTTCTTCTGACCCAACCAGTCAACATGCTGCACACATTCCCGGCGATCCGCCGGGAGGAACATTAAGATTCGGTCAGGAAATGAGGAAATTTCAAATCAGCTGCAGAAGTTTTCTTTTTTTAAATATAGTGACGATCTTTTCAAATGCAGCTTCTCTCCAGCGTTGCTCAGCTGGGAGAACTCTTCACAGACGCAAGCGGCCGATGTCCTCTGCGTTGCCTCTTGGTTGTAAGGGGGCACACACGGGCACCGGGTGGGTGCACCCCAACCCCCAACCATCACACGCCCCAGTGAGTCAGTAAGGCGAGCCAGAGATCCAGCTGGAACCGGCCTGCTGACTTTGAAAAGGTGTCTGGTTTACAGGCGGCGGTGATGCAACCACAGGCGGCGGTTGGGTCTTACATAAAACGCGCGTTTCCCTCAGAGACACAACACGCTTCACGAATGCTCATTGTCCGTGCGGACATGTAACAGACGACTTTCAGCAAAAACAAACTGCTCACTAAACTTCCTCTTCAAATGCAAAAAGGAAAAAAAAAGAACACAGAAAATGCTGCATTTGTACATGAAGACATTTCTTTATTGTGACACAGAAATCTCAAATGCCATCTGAATCTTTACATCTGTATAATCCATTTTTAGATATGTTAAGTTTCTGATGTGCAGAGGTAAGACAGTAAAAGTTAAGTTAATGCAACCATAAATAATTGTAATAAATATCAAGTAAATGTACAGCACACATTTTATCGCAACACCTCTTTGTATGGATATGTCCTTTTTAAAACCTTGCCTACCCTCCCGGGGAGGAGGAGGAGGACGTAGAAGAGAGAGCGTCCCTGTTAGCAGCGGTATCTTCAAAAGAAATGAACCCCAAAAAAAAAAAAAAAATCAAAAAGAAAAAAAACAAACTTGCAAGCAATTTAACAATCCAATTAGTCAAATGTCAATTTCTGTTGTGTTTTTCATCTCGACCCAAATAAAATGGCAATTTTACTCGCACAAGAAAACAGGTTTCACCATGAGTAGAAGAAGTTGAATCCATCTGAGTACAAGACGAAGGTGATAGGATTATTGGTATTTCAAAAAATTCATAAAAAATAACAACACAACAAACTGGATATCCAACAGACATCACAGAGTTTGCTCTTTTTAGAATCTTTACTTGGAAGAGTAGTGCAAACCAAGGAACTAAAAATATAAGGTGACATGAATTTAGCAATTTATAGAAACTGCCGTCAAACATAATTTTGTATTTACACATTTTTTCATTTTTTTTTTTTTACACAGCTAAAACATTTGGTTATGGGGAAATCGATGTAAACAAAAGCAAAAATTTAAAAAAAAATTAAAATAAAGCCTAGAGGAAAATCCTATTTTTTAAAAACAAACTAAAAAGAAAAAGGCAGAACTTATAATAATCCACCGCCACTTTCCCCCCTGTGTGTATGTGTGTGTGTGTGTGTGTGTGTGTGTGTGTGTGTGTGTGTGTGTGTGTGTGTGTGTGTGTGTGTGTGGATTGTGTATTTTAGGGTGGGGGGCGGAGAGGATTTGTTGCACATTCAGTAGCAGTAGCACACGATGTGGGAGAGCAGCTCAGGAAATCTCCCTCCCGTTTCGTCACACCAACACAGGCTTCTTAAGCCTAAAATGCAAGTATTTTTGGAAGTGGCAGGTCTCGGTTATCGTCCCATCTAACCCGACCGACCGACCGACCGACCACGCTGCTGCCGCTGCTCGGATAGAAAAGAAAGTCAAAAAGCAATTTCATAAACTAATAGATCAATATGACTTTTTACAGGACTTAAATACGCTCTCATCTGAGCCTTGAATAAAATGTACTCAGTTTATATAGGCATACGTTAGTTTGTCCATTAGCAGTTCTTTTTTCTTTTTCTTTTTTTTTTAAACAGGCAGTAAACTACATAATATCCTGTACAGCACTTGTTCACATCTCCTGCCTGCTCACAGCTGACGTCGTCAAAAAAATAGGCAGCATCACACATTTGGAGTTTCCTGGTAAAGGTCGTACCTCCGTCTTCACGCGTCTGATAGATAGATCTCTGAAATTTTCTCTTCACGCATCAAAATCGGCCCCTCGAAGGAGGGAGAGGAAGGGAGAGGGAGGCTCCGACAGCAAAAAGGCAATGGTTCAGAGCATCGGCCCCTCGCAGGGGAGACAGCCGGGCGAAGCTTCGGGACAGTAAAAAGCCTGTCTGTCGTCTTCACTCTGTTGTCGACGCCCGCGTTACTCGTTCGATGCTCAAGTGTTCAGCGGTCATGAATTAAACTTGCAACTTTAAAGTGCAGACATCCTGCTAAGCTGGAAAATTCACAGAACTTCAGTGAAATAAATAAAAGGGAGATCAAAACAAAAGTCTCACAGTTGTTTCACCTCAATGCCGTTTCTTCCATTCAGTGCAACCAGAACAGAGACTTTTTCCACAAATATCAGTGCTGATTCAAATTTTCTTTCCCTGAATTCACTCAAAACAAACATAATGTCAAACATAATGACACAAGAAGCGCTGGCAAAACTTAAAAAAAAAATGAAGGGATGAACAGAAACAAACCTAAAAATGCAGCTCAAAATGTGTTTAATGAAAGTTTGTGGTTTGTGCAGCAGAGGACTGTGTTGGACCGGGCGAGGGGAGGAAAGGCTCAAAGGAAGGATGAGGTGTTGGGTACATTTGCTCCGGGTGGTTTCGGTCGTCGGGTCTGCTCAGCCGCTGAGCGGGTCCTCTCGGTAGTGGATGGCGTAGCGCAGCTTCTCCAGCATCACGTCCAGAGAGGTGTACTGCGGCAGCTTCACCATGAACATGCAGGTCTCCACTCGGATGTAGCGCGAGTCCGGCTGGCCTGGAGGGGGAACGGGAGGAATGAGAACAAAGCAGCAGGAACTACTGAAGACAAACCGTTATTCCTGCAAGTCCGCGAGTAAATCCACGTATCTTATGTGTAGCTAAACAGAGCAGGTGGAATGTTTACATCTGGGATTTTACATTTTGACTCAGCATGTAAACAAGCTCAGTATCTCTCCTTTACATAAACCTAATAAATCCCATGACGGACAACGTGTCCAAAGTCTTCTTTGATAACGGCTATCAGCTGTTTCTGCGCCGCGCAGCGACAGTCGTTACCTGCAGCTCCATCGGGAGGGGCGATCTTCATGGGGTATGGGGGGACGTGGGCCGTGTCGGGACCGCCGTCCTTGCAGGGGCAGGTGAAGGGGATGCGCTCCTGGTTGCAGGCAAACTTGATGAACTTGCAGAGCTCCTCTTGGGTGAACATCTCCAGAGCGGTCCAGAAGAACTCGATGTGCTGGTCGGTCTCCATCAGACCGACTTGATACATTGTGTGAGCCTAAAGAGGCAGAGGACGGATTGGATAAATCACATTTAAAAGAAAGACTTCAAATTTTAAGCTATACTGTCCGTCATTCATCCAGTGCAGGGGGGGTGTTACGTCTTTACCTTGAGGAACTCCAGGTTAATGTAAGGCAATCCGCAGGTGCGCAGTTCGATCTCCAGAGGGCTGAGCATGGTGAGCAGCTGCAGGGGGATGATGGAGGACAGCCCGGCGCGCACCGCCGTCATGCACTCCACGTTCTGCAGCTCCCGCAGGCGGAGGCTCCTCACCGCCCGTGCATACACGTCTTTGTTCTCCCAGCTGAGCACACACAAACAAGGAGATTAGGGCGCATCCGGAGTGAAGGCAGAGTGTGTTGTGCTGCAGCTCGGAGGCAAATGAGGAGAACAAACACGACAAAGCACCTGACAGTGAGGCCACGCCCTCCTTGACACAGCTCCACCTCTTCACCCGTCATTGTGACGTAGGTAAAAGTGCAGCAGGGCCGGCTCGGGGAGTCGGGGCTTTCTCCTGAATGGTGCTGGGAGGAGATTTCGGCACACAGGGCCTCCAACTCGGCCTCATCAGTCACCTGCAGCATGAACACCGGGGTCAGTTTAGGGTCGCATGCTGGCATGAGGGGAAGAGGTGGAGATGCGATGCTAAATCCTCACGTTTTCAAATTTCTTCACGTAGTTGAAGGTGAGCACGTCGGCTTCCTGCAGATCCTGCTCGCAGTCCAGGGGCTCGCCCACCAGTCCCTTCCAGAAAGAGCCCAGCAGATCTAAAGGCAGTGGCACATCTGCACGGATGGCGATGCCGAGCAGCTGACCGAAGAACTGCAGCAGCTGCTCCTCTGCATAGCTGATGGGGCACGGCGTCAGGATGTACTTTCCCTGAGGACGATGAAGGAAAAGGACAAAACAAAAACTGTGATCCGTGCTACAGTCACTGACGTAACAGATTGAAATGATTGTTTAAAGTGTCGGTGAGCGTAGGAACTGTGAGGACAAAACATACGGAATAGGTTAAACAGTCAATTAAGCCTTTTTTTGGGGGGAAATTCCAAATGTCCAAATAATTTTTACCTTATTGCGGTTGGCTGCGGCGCTGGGGCAGGGCAGCAGCAGGGAAAGTGCTGAACTCTGTAACTCTTTACAAACCTGCCACAGGAAGTGTCTGAAAGAGCCACCTGCGGAAAGACATTCGTCACAGACACAGTTGGGTTCAAAAGAAATCCGAGCGTAGAGCAAGGCAGTAAAGGAGACAGAGCGAGGCGAAGGTCTAACTTGTGCCGTGGACTTCCTCTCCGGTGAAGCGGATGTTGAAGGCGTAGGTCGGGTCTCCTCCGCTGGCCAGTTTGACGCACAGCTGTGACGACGGCACACAGGACAGCTGACGAGCCGCCTGGCAGAAGTACGTGTTCTCCGATGATCTGATCTCCCCTGAAAGGCGACCCCAGAAAAGAGTGACGTCCGCTGATGTAACAAGTCATCCGAATCCTGAAAAAACAAGCCGCGGGAATGTCTACCTCCGACGATCTCCAGAGGGTCCAGAGTGATCTCAGGAGCAGCGTGGTCAGCTGTTCTCTGCACCGTGGCGTTCAGCACCCGGTTCATTACAGTCACCTTCGTGTCGTAGAAGATGAGACCTGAAACCAGAGCAGACGGAGATGACATGTCTTCAGCAAAAACAAAGCTGCACGATAGAGTAGCACATGCACACACACACACACACACACGCAGCTCACCTTTGGCCTCATTTAACAGCGCTGCGATGCTGTTCTGGTAAGTGTGCGTCTGCCTCAGCTCAACCAGTGGCAGGAAGAAACTCTCCAGGGTGTTGTTGAGGGACTGCAGCAGAGCGAAGCGCAGGCGCAAGCTCTCCACCGGCACATCTGCAAACACCAGGGAGGAAAACTCAACGTGTCTGCGGAAAGACGCTGAAAGAATCAACTTGTTTTGAATCGAAATCTCCACTGTTTGAATAAGATCAGGGCGGTGACCCACTGAGCAGGCAGGCCACGCGGGGGTCGGCGGCGTCGCTGGGGTCCAGGTACACTTCGTGGGGATGCAGCCGGGCCGGAGTGATGGCCAGGTGACGGCACAGTCTGTTGATGTACTGGACCAACGCTACGTCCATCTCCAGACTCCACTTCCTGCACGCCTTCTGGGCGTGGCGAGTGTCGATGCAGGTACACCTAACAGAGAGCCAGCTACTGTTACGACAGACACCTTTAACTTTAACCTAAGAATAATACGAAGAGAGACTCTTTCTAATTCAGTGAAATAGTATTTAAATCTGAAGGTGTGAGAAGAAATTTTTTGTCAATTCATGATGAGCTTAACACATTTCCGCGTCAGGAAAGTGTGTGACTGCGCTGAGTTACAGCAGTGTGAGCGCTGAGTTATGAGAGTGTAACTTTCCCAGTCTGACCTTTCAAAGTGAAGGTCATAGCCACAGGCCAGAATGGCCCTCCAGACGCTGCGGATGTCCTGCTTGGCACGGTCCACTGCAAATTTATGGAAGCCTTCCAGTGTCAGGTACTTCTCCTCGGGGACTGAAAAAAACAAAGTGGCACTGAGAGTTAGGAAAAGCACAGCGCTGAACAATCAACTATTAAGTTTCTAAACCTGGAATAAACATGGGAATATGCCATAAATCTCAATAATGTACAAAACAGCAAGTGAAACTCACAAGTTTAGGAGTTTTCTACTCATTTTTAATAATTTACTTAAGTACCGAGGTGAAAAGTATTTGTTTCAAGCGCCTGTGCTTTAAGTAAGCATTTCTTTTTATGGTATTTTACTTTTACTGTCTACATTTGAACACAAGTATCTGGACATTCTATTTCTATGCATTAACTGAGAATGATTTAAAGTTACAAGGTGAAAAGATCGAAGTTATCCATATACAGTTATCCATAATGAACTGAAGAACTTGTGTTTTTAATGCAGACCTTGTCAGATAAATCTGTGGTACTTTAATTTGTCCTGACCGTTTCCCCACCCAGTGAAGGAATTTGTTGAAAGTTTCATTACAAAGTAAAATATAATTAGGTTAGTCCTGAGAAGAGGAGTATGTAATCCTTTAGTGAATTTACCTTTGCAGGAAACTCTTTCAAAACAAAATGTTAACCTGATATATTCAGTAATACATGTGTGTTTGATTACTGCCAACCTTCAGCTTTCTTAGCGGGAGATTTTTCCACATCTTTCTCCTCGGGTCTGGATTTCTCTGGAGATTTCGGCTTCAAAACGGTTTTCTTCTCACTCAGTGCAGTCCTAGCAGAGACGAGAGCCAGGAACGACACGGAAGGTTTAATTAAATGCTCACTGTTCAGGCAGAAGAGCAATTTGAGGAGCTTTAATGACACTAACAAGGTGGTTAACATGAAATATTTAGAAATATACACGTGCAAATAGTACAGACAAAAACAAAACCATAGAAATGAAAACGACAAGTATAAAAATTCTCATTTTAAATTACGATATTCACTCATCAACGGGTTAAAAGCCTCACCTGACACTGTTGAGCACAGACTTCTCCTTGGTGGGGGGTTTGGTGATGGGCCTCTTGGTGCTCACCACCTTCCCTTGATGCTGCTCTTTCCCTGCCTTGCTGTATTTGTTCTTGTTGGGCTTGGGGGTTCCATACTTCCTCAGAATCTAAAAGAAAGACACAGAGTTGAGGTATTTGTGTGCACTTTACGGTCAAAATTGCAAGCTTTAAGCACGTATACCACGACATGACAAACTGCTGCCGTTACCTGAGTAAGCTGGTCTTCAAGTACTTTCTTGGGAGGTCGAACGTTGGTGAAGAAAGTGTGCAGTAAGTTTCCTGGTGTCTGAGAGTTGATCTGCTCCTTGCTGAGGTAAATGTCGGACACTTTCACAGGCTTGGCTGGGGTGAGACTGAGCATCTGCTCCGAGTGCACACAGCTCTTAAAAATATCCGTGAGAACGTCTCGAGCGCCAGGCACGAGCTTGTCACCTTGAAACACAGAAACAGACTTTAATTCAGCAGAACTGACTTCATTCAGTAAAACACGGAAGACCCCCAATAAGACAAACACAAACCTTTGACTGATTTGTCCAGGAAGTAGTCTTCAAGGGCAGAGCTGCCCTGCGTGTCAAACAGGCTCTGGTTAACGCTGGAGGCGGTGAGGATTTCCTCGTTGGTTAACTCCATCAGTTCCTCTTCGCCTTCCAGACTGGACAGACCGATCAGGTCACTGCTGTTGAACAGACTGGCGCGGATTTTTTCCACCTTGGCTCGAGAGCGAACCTGCAGTCAGAGAAAGGTTCCTTCAGATTTTGGTTTGATTTCCTACAGACATGAGTGACATTACACAGAGACGCTGATTTGCGTCGACTCGCCTCAATAACGGCGTAGCCCTTGATGGGCCGGGCCGTGACGGCGTTGCTCTCCTGGGATGTGACCGTGTGCATCGAGCCGCCGTCGGACGCCGAGGGTGTTTCTGCGCTATCGACGGGCTCCCCCAAACTGCCCAGACTTCCAAGGCTTCCTGTGCTGCACAGAGAGGTGTCCAGACTCTCCTGACTGGAAACCGTCTGCGGGTCTTGGGGGCCCTGCTGGGGGTACGGCACGGCAGATGCGGCGGCGGCGGGGGTGAGAGGTGGGACGGCTAACAGCTCCTGATCGCTGGCAGTGCGGGAAACCCCCTGCGAGGAGCTGCAGATGGAGGTCTGGCTGGTGGAGGCCGAAGCGCTCACGCTCATCGCTGGAGTCACACTGCTGGAGCTGTCAGGGCTTTCAGGACCCCCGTTGTTGGGGAAGGGCCGTTCGGTCTCGGGGCCCACTTTGCCATCCTGGGGGCTTGAAACCGCCGCTCCGCTTTTGGGTTTCTTGGGGTCTTCTTCCTGCAGCGGGATGAAAACCTCATCTTTGAAGAGGCCTCCGTGTGCATTGCAGGCCCGGCGGATGGCGTTCCGGACCACGGCCTCCTCTAAATGCGTGGGGATCCCTGAGAGCACCAGCAGGCGGCTGTGAGCGGTGGGGCCCACCAGGGCCTGGCAGGCGTCCGTCACGGCGTCGCTGGTGACGCTTAACCCCTGCGGGTCCTTATTGGCCAGATGTCGCAGGATCATCAGGAGGGTGAGGCAGCGGTGGAACCACAGCATGTCCTCGGGTTTGCTCCCGGCCATGTTCAGCAGGGCGCTGTCGCTCTCCGACAGCCTCGCGCCGCCACTTCCCCGCTTCCCAGACACGGCCGCCGCCGCCACCGCGGCCGCCGCTCTCTCGCGCTTCATCTTCACCTTCTTGCGCTTGGACAGCAGGCTGGGGCTCTGCGGCGTCTGGCCCGGGGACGATGACGAGGACGAGGACGAATCGCTGAGGTTGGGAGCGCTGGTGGAGGACAGGGTTCCCACTGAGGAGCCGCTGACGTTGAGGGGGAGCGTCACCTCGGCCACGGCCAGACACACCTCCATCAGGGCGTGGAAGTAGGTGGAGAAGCGACTCTGTTCTGCCCCCAGAGCCAGCGCGATCCCTCCAGACGAGGACCCCCCTGCCCCGGCGCCTCCAGCAGACCATCCCTGAGTCTCGCGGTCGTAGAGTTTGCGCAGTTCCGTCTGCAGCGCCATGAGCACTGCCAGGCAGGGGTTAAGCAGCAGAGCGATTGAACTGGAAAGGCCAGCAGGGCTCTTGCGTTGCTCTAAGTGGTGGATCTTTCTCAACAGCTCAGCTAACAAGTGAAAGATGAGTTCCTTGATGGAGGGAGCCAGGTCAGTGGTCCACAGCAAACCACCTAATAACCGGGAGAAAGAAACATTATAAGCTGGAACATGTCTTTTCATTGGGCCGTATGCTGTATTTCATAAGTCTGGGTGGCCATGAATGATGAATACGGGGATTTAATTGGCATACACAACTTATAAGCACAATGTTTAATGAGTTGGAACCATTAGATTTTGGGAATTTTTAAATTAAAGGGAAAAAAAACCCCAGTTTAAATCAAAAGTTCACAATTTCACATTTAAATATTCAATAGCTACAAAACAAATTAAACCATATTAACCAAATTACACTGCGATAATAACTATGTTCACGTCAAAACTCAATAATTAGGACTCGTTAAATTTCACCATAACCGGTGTCCATCCTACCTAGGAGCTCGACCACCTGCAGCAGCACCGACGAGGGCACCGTGTCCAACTCCTCCTCCGACCGCTCACTGCTCTCTCCCAGCTTCCACGTCAACAGCTGCTCAGCGAACGCCATGGCCAGAGGAAACTCCAGTGGGAGGGAGTGCAGCACCAGCACAGCACCAGGAGGGGGCGATACCCCTACGAAGAAGATAGCGGGACAGTCCATTTCTCTTTCACTGAGCAACAAAAAGTTTTAACACTGCCTGTATGAAATACGAAACCCACCTAGTTTAATGTGAACTTTATCCGTCGGGATGATGACGGAGGGGTACTGGTTGGTCGTTGGAGGGGGAGTAAGGCCTGTGTTGGTAGGTGAGGCATCCAAAGGGAAACACACAGCCTCCATCAGATTGAGCTGGCCGTTTCTCCGCACCTTGTGGCCCAGCCCATACACCATGACTCGAGCCCAGGGCGCCTTGTACAGACTGGAGCTA
The DNA here is from genome assembly GCF_902148845.1 of Salarias fasciatus. Lineage (NCBI taxonomy): Eukaryota > Metazoa > Chordata > Actinopteri > Blenniiformes > Blenniidae > Salarias > Salarias fasciatus. Next base: position 8,070,030 of record NC_043756.1, on the reverse strand, counting down.
ATGGAGTGGAAAGCATGTGTGGATTAATAATTAAAGAAACACTGAAAACTGCTTTTATCATGAATTACTAATGACTGGAAAAAGGCGGCGTGACCTACTCTTTCCGGCAGCCGAGCTGGCTCTCTTTGCAGGACACGATGACAAACGCAGCACCTGGGAAACTGACGTCCATGCTGACCTTTGACTCTGTGACGGGGAACTCCTCGGACGTGAACTGCTCTGGCGCATTCTGCCAAAGTGAACAGAAAAATAAACCAACAGTCAGCAGTCTGTTCGTCTGGATTCAGGTGACAGATTTGTAAAAATAAATGAAGAGCTGACCTGAAGGAAGCAGCAGATCTGCTTTGTAAGCTCCAGCAAGCTTTCCTCTCCTTGATGCAAGGCACGAGTGATGGCCACTGTCAGCCATTCCCGGATGGGCTGAGCATTGCCTTGGTAAAACAGGTCTGTGGGGGAGCAGCTCTGGCCCTCCAGATTGTGAAGCACCGACTGAGCCAACAGAATGGAACTAGAACTAATAGTGCCATCTGCAGGAGGAACGCGGCAACGATCAGCAGAGAACGAAAGCGTTGCGCAACAATTACTGAAAATACACATTTACACTGACCGGGAAGGGGCGGGGCCAGCAGCTGATTGGAGAGAAGCTGCAGGTGTTCCAAGGTAATGTCACGGATAGCAGGGATGTGGAAGAGACGCGTGAAGGTGTGGGGACTCTTGGGGGCGAAGATGTTGAGCAAGGCCATGCGACAGTACAATCGAGCCAGCGCACTCTCACAGCGAAGGAGCTCCCTGAAGACAAAACAGCAGAGGTAACTTTTAGCTCGTGTGCAGGTTGCCAGCGATCTTCATCGCCGCTGGATTCATATCTATTACCTGTGAATCTGAATGTTGCTGCTGTCCAGTGAGACCAGGCCGTTGGCCGCGGTGCGTCGAGACCCGGCGGGCGGACGTTCCAGCATCTCGATAGGGTACCAGTACCTCACCAGAACCCCCTCACTGCGCAGGTATGTCTCCACCTGCACCAGTTCATTCACCTGAAAAACACACAGAAAACACACAGCTGAATTCTAGCTTCACTGTGAGGATGTCATCTGAATACTTCCACATGCAGTGGTGTTTCAAACTGAATTTAATTTACTGCTAAAAAGTATCAAAGTAAGGAATATACTTACAGAGTCCACATCTAGCACCACACCATACAGACCAAAGGTCTTCAACATGCCCCGGATAGCAAACTTGGGCAGGGCGGTCCCGCCTGTGGTGCTGTTTGTATTGTTGCTGTCAGGACATCGAATGACCACAGTCAAGCCTGCATTGAAAAAGCAGAATAATCACCATCGGTTATTACATATTACGTTACACTACTTACTTGACTGACGGTGAGCGTTGGTTAGAGTTTAGATTATTTCCTGAACAACAGATAATTCCCTTGGGTACCTTTGCGGACTTTGTCGATCGTGAATTTGTTGGCCTCGTCCTTGATGTCCTCAATCGTGGGGAGGTAGAGGTCACGAGGAATCCCACCGTTCTCTTCATAGAGGAACTCCACGGTCTGTCTGGCGATGTCGACCATTCCTGTTTCCAGTGAAAACAAAACATTGACATAAACAGTGTCACAGTGATACAACAGGCGTGGGGTTGGTTAAAATTTCACCTGCAATTCAATCAACACTGACATCTAACACACACTGCATTAAATAAGCTCTGCAATGTCAATTAATTTAATCTCAAATTTGATTTTATCCTTCAGTTATTCTACTTGTTCCGATGTGTTTGAGGATCATTAAATTCTTGTTGCCTGAGTGCACCTAAATTACTGCCAGTAAAACTGACAGCACTGAAACAGCGCGACTGCTTTTAGAGAGAAAGCAAAAGGCAGTGGGATTTCCATCTTTTCACATTCCTATTCTGTTCCAGTTTCTAATTAACAAAATGTTCTGATTTATGTCATTGTTTCTGAAGCTTTAAAAGGTACCAGAAAAAAAAGCACTCATTTAATCGTAAATGCTTTCATCCTTCTGAAAACAAATTTCTTCTGGTGTTTATTCCTTCTTTTTTCTAAATGTGATGGCTGCAGAAGATAAATATTTTGAACGCAGTGCATTGCTGTCCTATTTTACTGAAGTTCACTCATTCTTTACCCAGCTGCAGAGCTCCTTTGATTTGGTCCAAGCCAGATTTCCTCTCGGCCTCATTACGGAACCGCCTTCGAATTGTTGGGAACACTTTGGTCTCCCAGGCCTTCACCAGGAGGGCATAGTGATCCTCCTACAATCACACACAAACCATAGGAAATGGTAAAAAAAAAAAAATAAAAGCATACAACTATTTGTTAAACACAGTTTGGAGTAGTGAATACTTGACTGACTCTTGGGACGTCATCATCATCCTCGTCATCGCTCTCATCGTCTGCGATGGGTGGAGGATGAGGATCAGGCCCGGAGGTGACCAGGTTCTCGTAGCTCAACTCCACCTTGTAATGGCACGAGAGGTCGCTGTTGTATTCTGCAAGAGCACAACAAGTTAGACTGGACACAGACATGCACAGCGAAGATGACGGTTCGGATCAGAAGCGAGATGATGGCGGGAAACATACGTTGCTGGGCAACAGCAACAGCTGCAATCCGACAAGGAGGTCCATGAGAGCCGGAGTCTGAAGTGACACTTGCCCCGGCATCATTATCGCTGTCTGAGGCCATGGCAAAGGGGAGCGCTTCAAAATTTGCACTTATTTCCTCGGCTAGGTCCACACACAAGTCTGCAGCATTTCTGTGTGCTTGTCCCTCTGCGTATGCAAAAGGCCGGTTCCCAAAGTTGGCACGAATCTTTGAGTTCTATCAAACAGAATCAGAAGAGCAAAGATTCAGGATGAATGGTTTTCTAAACAAACCAAGAAAAATTCTTCTCGCATCATTTCAACCTGTGAATGCTTACCTTTTTCTGGATGTGCACCAGGGGCCACATTCCACCAGCTACATCCTCGAGAATGGGACTGAGCCGCTGGCCGCAGTAGGTGAAGTAAACTCTGCCTTTAGGAGCCTGACCCGGGGGCGGAGGAGTGCCTTCAGAGCGCTCCCAGCCAATTCCCGCCACGTCACCTGTGTTTACGCAAACTCAGCATCACTGCTGTATACATGTAATATGCTCACAACAAACGCTTACTAACACAGGAAACAGCTTCAGAAGGGCGAATAAAATATACTTCTCGGAAAACACATCCAGTTCGTATAGAATTTATTTAATGAGTTTATTCCAAAACAGTGCCAGACATTGCTGTATGGATTTCTAAGACAAACAAAACAAAGAAAGACTTCATTCTAAATAGACCTATTTTGTTTTCAATCTTACCAGGAAGGAGAGCCACATCCAGCCGAACACTTTTCCACTGTAGCAAACTGGAGCCGTTATAATGCACCGCCCTGCCATTGCTAACACACACAGGTAGACGAGAGACAGATACACAGAGACAAATGAAGCATCGGAAAACAGTCAAAAATCAAGTCAGAGACAGAACAAGACAGACACAGTAAAATCTCAAATCTCAATCAACGTACTTATGAAACAGACAAGTGCCAACGGGGTTTGTCCAGGCTCCGTCTCTCTTCTCTGCTTCTGTTGCGAAACCAAAGGACACAATCGGACCACTGTCCTCCTCAGAGTCTCCATAGGAGACGATTTCTATCTCCCAGTAAAAAGACGGCGCCTGCAAAGAGAAGATTAGGATCATGACATCAGCACCGTATTTTTACTCACTGATACCTTTTCCTACACGTGTATGAGCAGATACTATTAAAGCGGAGCATTTGAATGTATGTGTCCACCTGAATCGGTACAGGAGAGGTGGCATAGATGAAAGTGCCTCTGGGAAGACCTCCTCCTGCACTCGGATCAGCCAAGAAGGTGACTGACGTCAGACGAGATGAGAACATGCACGCGCGGACTGGAGGGAACACTCGAGACGGACACCAGGTGATCTCCTTCGGCTGCCAAGACAAACGTCAAATGTTTTAGTGGGAGATTAGTGGGAAGAGAAGATCTGACTGCAAAAAAAAATTGAGACTTTCATAGAATAAGTTCCTCCAGTGGTCAGACAAAAATGCTCCAAAGAACTCAAATAATTTCTGACATTGATGAGTGTTCTTTGAAAAGCAAGCCATTGTTTATGTATATGTCATATTCTATCTGCAAAAATGTAGTTTTATAAACATTTTATTTATGTGGTCTATGCAAACTAACAACTGTTTTCCCTTTTTTTTTCAGTGCACGTGTTCTGATGAACTTCTTCCACATGTGTACACAACGAGGGAATTCTTGCATTTGCTGTTTGATTCTGCAAACATACAAGAAATAACAATAGACAGTGAAGCGAGTACCTGCCGTCTGTCTGTCTGCAGTGGCGGAGGTGGCGGCCGAGCACAGTCCCGGTACAGCATCCTCACTCTTTCACACTGAGCCTCAACCATGCCAAGACGCTCTCCTGCACAAGATGAAAACATCTGTCACATTCAAACAGCTGCCAACTTGATTTGTTCCGGAGACATTTTTGCTGCATGAACAATCCGACATCCTCACCAGGACTGCATTCCTGTGCAACCAAGTTGAGAACTTCGACAGCTGCAGGACACTGCTGAATGAACTCCTCACAGAAGGAACTATCCTCCAGGAGCTGAGCCATCACCAAACACGCCCTGAAAAATCACAATCAAGAACTTGCTGGTTTCGCTGTGATCTAATATATTTTCTGTCCCTGTATTTGATTAGACAGATAAAGAACAGCACTATTTAACACTATAGATTTATTCTAAGACTTGCAGGATATTGAAGTACAGGGAAGAATCTAAAATAAACCAAATAAGAGCATCCTAACCGTGTTCTGATTTCAGCCAGCAGCCGAACTGCAGCCATTACTGGGCTGGAGCCATCTCCCGTGGCAGGCAGCGACGTGTGAATGGAGAGACTGCCCTCCTGTGGCAAAAGCATGGACTGGACTGCCTGAACCACCTTTTCCGTGATGGAGAGCTTGTAGAGTGGGAGAGCCTGTCGCAAGTCAGCCAAAAGGAGAAAAAAAGAGAGAGACCGGAGTGAGACTCAGGTTGCTATTTTCTACAATAACAACAACTGCCCTGGATCTGATAGTGGAATCCTTCACCTCGGATCTTGGAGTGCAGAGGCGTGATATCGGTACTGTCAGAATGTCTGAGGCTTTGCAAGCCTTTCTGTAGTCGCAAGAAGGAAACTTGACTGTTGCAATGCCCTCCTGTTCATTTATGGACATAACTATGCCCACGCTCCCCAGAACGCCTTTACCTATCACCTGAGAGCAGAGGAGTCACATCCAATGAGACAGCTGCTTACATTTCAATGCTTTCAACAACAAACAGGTTTTGACTAGTATGAAAAAAAAGGAAAACCGTTGAGGAATGTATGTACACTATGATTTTATGAATATATAAATATATTCATGTACATAGAAATGTTGTCCCTTTGAACTAACCTGGACCTCAGAACCAATCTTAATGGTTTCTTTGAAACCTCCCAGGGCACAGAGTGCAGCCACAGCCTGTCTGCCAATAGCCTGCAGTTTGGCCAATTTTCTTCCACTGCTGCTGCCATTCTCCAGAATACTCTCAGCGTACTTTCCCAGCTGAGGGATAAACATCAGAGCTCGAGACAGCACCTAGCACAATGAGAAAACCATCAGGGTTACGACGAAAAGCATTATAAATGTCAAACGCACATACACCGTGAAAAAATCATTTGGAGATGGGATTGGAGATGGTTTTTATTGATTCATGACTGAGTGAGTTTCCACACAATCTTGCAGCTCAGTTACAAATACGAGCGTAACTCCTGCAGTAAACAGAAATATGCTTTACCTTTTCAGCAGTGCTCGTCCAGATCTGGGCTGTGTTGGACTCCGGAGCCGTCAGCAGGCTGTGCAGCAGAGCAATAACCTCGGCGGCCATACTGTTGGCGACGTGGCCGCTGATAAATGGCCGAACCGGGTCTGACCTGTTTTAGGCAGATTTAAAAAACAGACTTCGCAACCACAAACAAAAGTGTGTTTTGGGATGTAAATCTTGATCCAATACGGTAGAGTTGTTACAAAGACACTGAAATACTGTAACGTGTAATAAGAAATCACGTCATCAAAAAAACAGCACCTGGCCAACTCAGAATTCCTGTCTCGGCATACAGCAGTCTGAGCCGTTTTCTTCTTGTCGCCGGTGGTAATGCCTCCAGCCGTCTCCTGGGCCAGAGTCTCCACAGGTGGACCAACACTCACGATCAGACCAGACTGGGCCCACTTGTTGGCTTTCCTCAAGGCAGCAGATGCCTCTTCTGTAATCACCTCGCAGCTTCCGCTCTGAGAAGAGTAGAAAATAAAGAAGGGATAAAGATGGTAGCTACACAAACAGGAGTTTTCCCACAGTTAATGTGAACTGAAGATTTTTCTTTGGTCATATCACAACTGTACCTTTGTCATGTCTCTGTCCATCTTGACCACCTTCTCCATGTTTGCTCCCGTGCCAAGTCGAAACGGACGCCCCTCAGAACTGCTACATTTCAGAAGTTTAAAAAAAAAAAAGAAAAACACTGAAAATGCAGACACTCGGACTAAGCTTATCAATGAGAAACAACAATAATATTGGTGGAAATCTTACCTGAGAAGTGGTTGCAGAACCTCATGGGACGACTGGTCTTCCCGCTTGTGGATGAAAATGGACAGCTTGCCATCGACTGCCTCGCCTTCCTCCCCAACATCCTCACTTTTGAGAGCTCCTTTGGAGCTGGCGCGGGACAGACTGGTGTCTGGCTCAGACGAGCTGGGAGAAAGGAGAGTCTGACAACCTGGCAAAAGGAAAGAATTTCAGATGTTAACATTTTTCTATTATCATCCTTTCAGCGTGTTTCAAGGAAGAAAATAGATTCAAGTGCACACTTATATAATGCAAGTACATCATGGTAAAAGAGACAAACCTGGCACGACATAGTCTGCCAGCTTAGCAAGCAGCAGCGCAGCGATCCGTGAGGCTGGGTCACTGGCATCCTGCTGCTCAGCGTCGAGTGTGTTGATGGAGTAGCTCCACGAGGGCAGGGCCACATTACCACAGTCCTCCACGCTCATGAGAGGCAAGGCAGCTCGACACAGCTGCAGGATGATCAGCACAAGCTTTGGAGAGGGTCTCTGGTCAAGTAGCAGCGACAAGAGCTTAGAGACGCAAGCTGGCTGGCTCAGAATAGCTTTTCCTATGTGGCTCCTGGAATATAAATGAAAATGACATATAATACACATAAAATCATATCGTAAGTGATGCTTGACAGATATACAAGGTATAAAACGTACCTGGAAAGATCATTGAGCAAGCTGAGTACATCCTGTAAAGCATCGTTGCCAGCTGCCTGGTTCCCGCAGCACTCTGTCGCTCTGGCCAGATGATTGGTCAGCAGGCTGGACACCTGCCGCGCCAGACCTGAATGAACTGCATCAGTAGAGCCACCTTCACAGAGGACAAGTCTCCGATTACTGATCAGTGGGAAGAGCATTCAACAGCCTATATAGCTCACTGTGGAACACACTGGATATCCTAATTCTGTTTGACAGTGAGTGGCTTTTTCAAATCAAAAGCAGCACCTTCCAACTTTGTCATTGTTCAAACGCTGCCAGAGCGACAATTTGCTTTACCTTCGACTTTCTCCCACTCGATGCATCTGTTGGCGAGCACCTGGAAGGCAGCCCAAGCCATGGTGGCTACCTTCTGCTTTTTGGTTTGCTTCTCATTCGAGCTGCATTCCCTCTGACCACTTAGACTGCACAGGCTGTCCATAAGCTGAACCAGGCCACTTCGGACGAGGCACTGCTCCTCACTCCTACAGTCACAATGACAACAAACGTACATTATCTATGGAGGTTTCATTAATGGAGCAATGTCGATTTTCATTACGGTTTCTCTTGCCTGGTGTAGGGAATTGTGCAAAGTAAGCCAATACTGTTGGCACAAGCAATGGGATAACGAGAGCAGAGCGACACGACAGACGTCATGGTCTCCCCGAAGGCCTCCTGCACCTGTTCCACCATTCCACCACAGGTGAGCTCCTCAATCCTGCACAGACGACACACAAACACAGCTGTGTTGAGCAACCACGAGTTAAAAGTTATATTATTATGCTTGAGTTGATATTCAGAGAGGGAGTGCGTTGATATTTGCTCTTCTCCATTTACCTTGGGCCGCCTTGAAGCACCATAGTGACAGGCCCCACAAGATGGGTGACCCCACCCACTCTGACAGCAGCAGTGAGCAGCTCCCTCATATGAACCAGAGCCTGTTTCCGAGTGCTGCCTCGTCTCCAACGCGTCTGCGCAGCAGAAAGGAAACTGCTGCTCGACACCTGCAGACGAAACACATAAAATATGTCAAGCCAGAACGCAGGAACGTGGTCTCGTACAGCGACGTGAAGAAACAACCTGATAAAAAAAAGATCTTGGGTAAGAAACTCACAGCCTGATCAGGGGTAGTCCCGATAAAGGCAAAAAGCTGCCCCAGCAGCACACTGTATGTTGGCTTGTCTCTGCTGTCCTCGATGGCCAGAGACTGCAGGAGAGTGAATGAGCTACTGCGGTGACTCGTAGGATGATGCCGCCTCCTGGAGGCAAAAAAGAAAACAATGGAAAAAAGAAAAAGTTGAACTTCCACAATTTCTTCCCGTAAGTCGTTGAAATACCAAACACAGACAGATACCTTTGGGGAGCATGTGTGAACTCCAGGTCTTGGTTTGCAATCATCTCTAAGTCAGAAGGCGCAGACATGCTGCGCAAGAAGACTGGCTGCTTCACCATGGGGATCACCGTCTTGGCATCTGACACGGACTTGGCTGAGGCTGACACAAAAATGAGAAGAACTGGGTGAAACTCTTGACTCCTGAGAGTTGATTACTGAGTAATTAACATCTCTTTATGCAAGAATTATTAAATCACTGATGAGAATACTGACTGACAGAAATACAGCTGTCATGCAGTGTACCGACTCAAACTAATTAGCATCCGACTCTTCCACGAGCTACATCAATGTATTCATAAATGTAACAGAAACACTTGCTATGGGAGACTTCAGTAGTGTTGAGGTTTTGCAATATGGGTCTCAGACATCTGTCTGTGGAGGAGAGAAATCTTGTTCTCAGAATTCAGCGAAGACAAAAATCTGTGTGTAGGATTGAGCGTATACCTGGGCCTGGTGTGCCTGCAGGCGTCGTGGTCAGGCTCCTGCAGTGTGGGGCGATGGTGACGTGGAGCAGCAGCTCCGTGCGATTCATCAGACTTTTCACCAGCGTTTTGGTTTTGCTGAGCGGGATGCTGCTTTTCATGTGCGTGATGTTCACGTCCTGAAAGAACTTCTCCCTGTAGATGCAGATGTGTGACGTCAGAGCATGAACTGGCTGAAGATAATGTGAGCAGGATCATATTTCAATACTTGCCTCAGTGCCAGGACGACATTTTCCAAGTCGGTAAAATCCAGCGGGACTTCCTTCAGGGAGCAGAGTAACTCCAGCTCCTTCATTTTGTTCTGTAACCAAACAAACAGTGATTGAGATGACCACATAATGTAGCCAGTATGGTATCATGATTTCAGCATTGGAAAGAAAAGAACCTATTTGAATATATGGACCTCAAAGAAGTGATAGTCATGAAAGAAGGGAGTGTTGTTCTCCAGTTTTCCTTGCTGTGCCTCTTCTACCTCATTCTGCCACTTTTGTTCCAGTTCTGCTACACTCTGTAAGCAGAACGAAACACAATTTAACACAGAATTAGAGCCAGGTTTGCAATGACTAAAGGAAGAAATTATTTCAATTAAATGAAATAAAAAAAAAAACTGCGAATGTCCGACATGCATAAAACACAAATTCACAGCATATCGTGTTTGAAAGCTCTTTGCAGTGCAACATGAGCTTACCTGAAGCTGGCGTTCCATTGCATTGATCTTCTTAAAGGTCTCAGCCATGATCTTACAGACAAGGTCATACTCCTCTGCATGATCCTCACGGTACTGGTAGTTCACAAGAGACTGAAGGGCATCCACCAGGCTCAAATGCTTTATCACGCAAGACACTATGACCTCTTCCATAACATCAGGCCTGATCACTTCCCTTAAAAGAAAACAGAGATTACATTAAATAAACTATTACTTAAAATGATACATTTTAAACTTCCCTGGTGGTAATTAAGTAAGAAACTATTTTCTTATCATTATGCATTGAATGCATGGTTCATCTTAGAAAGCATTGCTTTAATTAACTGTAAACCCAGTATTGCAGAATTTCCATTTGGTGGAGATACTTCATGTTAGAGAAAGAACAACTTACTTGATGCTGGGACGGAACTGTGGTCGGGCCCTTCCAGACACTTCTCGTAGCCGGCCCATGATTCCTGGAGGAAGGCGGATACGAGGCAAGTCAAAGTAGGACCCCGGCATGAGGCCTTGTGGCGGGATGAGCACGTCAGAGGGGTAGGTGAACTCCCGATCCTCCTCGATAGTGAGAGGCAGAGGTGAAGGGCTTGGGGTGAGGGCAGGAGAAATAGCCCCGTTTGCTTCCACCTGCCACTGACACCTATAGAAAGAAAATATCTGTTACCAGTTTGCAGCATCAAATACTAGGCTGTAATCATACATTCTGCTGCACATAATCACTATGCAGCTTTTGTTTCTAGCCGTTTCACCTTTGCAGAAGCTTCGAGCACAGCAAATCATGGCATGCTTCTTCTTCTCTTGTCACCTCCGGCCCATTATACAGAATGCGGAGCATTGAGCAGGCCAGCACTGACAGACCCAGGGCAAGGTCTGCCAGGAAGGGGAGGCCTCCAGAGACATCCTCGGAGGACTCCTGGAAGCAGCAAACAAACAGCATCTTCAATTAGTTGCTGATCTCTGTGCTGCACAGCGTCAGCATGATCAGACAATGCTAAATTTAGATGTCTAATACATTCCAGAGCTCACGCTCATTGTTACCTGAGCTCTGACCGTGCAGGAAAAGCCCCACATGGCTTTATCTGGAGTGTTGTGCTCACGTCCACTTCGCATCTCAAAAGAAAATGTGACAGTGTCTCCCTCAACCTGAAACAAAACGTTGAAGAATGCAGCGGCTTGAAACTGCATCTGAGATATGTGTTCAGTTTCAGGCATGTGGAAAAGAGTTCACTTTACCTTGACCAGGTCTTTAGGCCATCCAGTACCTAAGACACTGCGGCTTCCATACCCCAGAGTGTTGCCCCCGTACTCTGTTACTTTACGACTGTTAGTGTTGGGACCGGCGTAGATAACCAACTGAAACATCAGAGATTACAAGTGTTGAACAAAACTACCAAACACATAAATCTCACGAATCTCACGCGCAAGTCTTTTACCTTGTCATAGTCGTACTGTGAGGAGCAGCGAGTATCAAAGCGGAGGTACAGGCAGCGGGCTCCCGGGATGTGTACCGTCTCTTTGAACTTGTAATTGTCCCTCACAGGGTGCACCGTCTCCACCGTTTTCCCAGCAGCCCAGGGGGCAGGGATCTTCAGACCTGTCAGGAAACCCGGCTCCTCACGTTCATCCAGAATTCTAACATCGGGGACACAAATGAACCATCAGTGAAACAAAAAAAAACAGAAATGCTGCAGCTTTCATTACCGTGAAGTATTTCATGGAATAAATAACTTCAGCATTCTTTTGGTAGATTTCTGGAAAACTTACTTGTCATCAGCAGTGCATGCTTTCGGTCCCTGCCCCAGTGCAGCACCCATAGGCAGAGATTCTTCAGTGAAGAGTGGAGACTGTGTCTTTAACAAGAGCGCAGTCTGAAAGCAAAAAGTGAAAACGCTTTAATGATGCCTGGTTTTTTTTGTTTTTTTGCAAAACAAAGGAATTCTTGATATGAAATGTATGTAATGCAGAGTAAACGTTTTCTAGTCTCAAACCTGGCTAGTGTAGAGAACCAGTTGTACCAGCTGGGGCATGAGTGCATCTGCCAGGGTCAGTGTTTGCAGGTTGGGATGCATTAGAGATGTGAGCAACACCGGCAGCAGGTGCCCGAGCATCGTGGCCTTGGTAACCTGCTCCAAACCTTTCAATCTGACGAAGAGAAAACATTAAAAGTTCTCTTGACTGTCATCAGCAGAATGACAAGATAACAAAAAAAACATACTTCCATAAAAACATTTAAACGCAATGTTATTCTTCCTATGGCGCATGTGGCCTCATGTGCTCGGGTTCAACTAAATATTATTTCAGTAACAACGAGAAAATCATGTCTGTTTATTGTTTCAGCAGTTGACACCACAGATTAGCCTAAAAATGTTGCTTATATAATATCAAAGAATAAATTACCATTCATTATATAGATATATTTATATACACATTATATAGAGATCATACTAGAGCTACTGTGGGTGATTGCAGGCACGGTTTAAAAAAGGTCAGATGAAAGGCTCACCTGGTTTCTCTGTCGGTTATGTCGCTGTTGATCAGAGCTGTGGTCACCTGCTGCAGGGTCTCCAGCACCTCATCACATCCCACCAGGATTTTAGTTGCTAGGGAAAGGATGCTGGTTTGCAGTTCCTGAGGACCACACACAGAATAGGCCCATACTTACGTAACACTAGTACCGAAATTGGAAATGCTTATATTTATGTATTGCGGAATTTGAACATGCATTTATCTTATTTTTATAGCAACATAATGAAACTGGATACATCAACGCAAATGAATCAAATATATTCTTATCATGTTGGCACTGAACATGATTAGCAGCACATACTTACCACAGTGAAAGCTAAACAGAGTAGTACCCTTGATAAACTTTCATGTCTAAGTGCTGCATTCATTTAGTTGATGTTTCATTTTAAACACAGCATAAGCAGAATCCACATGCAGAGGTAGGGGTATTTAAAGGGGATGTTTACCTGTACCTTCATTGTTTCCCCTTGTAGGGAGCTATCACTGTCGTCACTATCATCTGGACGAATAAGTATGGTGTTGCTCAGGAGATGGTTTTGAACGGCCATGAGGTAGCGGAGACTAGGTGAGACCACCTGCAGGGGAAAGAAACCACATTTGTTTGTTGGGAACAAATCAATCAAAGTATCTGATCTTGTTCAGCAAGGGCAGCGTCGAAGAGCAGCTGGACTGATTTTCATACTGGCACAGTGGAGAGCAGCTTCTGAAAGTCATCTCGGGCAACAGTCTGACATTTGGTGATGAGTAAGCAGGATTCCCGGACCACGGTTTTGAGGATGCAATGCAGCAGTTCATCACTGAGTCTGTTTGGAAAAAAAAAAGCATTTTAAACTGAAAAGAACCCACAAAAAAATGAATCCCTAACACTTTTGTTTCACTAAAACAAGATATTGCTGGACAGGGTTGACAGTCACCTGTAGTGATCATCCTCCTCACTCCCAAATCGGTTCTTCTGCAGTTGGTCTGCCAGGTTGGTTAGGATGACATCTCGGAGTTGAGACAGGCCGCTGTTTCTCTCACCTGAGTATCACACAAACAGACTTTCCATCACTGCTATTAAACCTAATTTAAATGGATTATATCTAACTTTTTAATCACTAACCTTCGGTCAGAACCAATTTCAGCAGTTTGTTGAGTTCAGCCTCTCCTTGGTATAAAGTATTCAAGCCTGAGCTACAAAGAGAGAGAGAAGACATGAAGACTCAACTGTGATCACACCCTGCATCGATTAGTCTGCGCTTTTAACGAAGTCTGTGACTTACCTAATGGCCAGGCACACTTCTCTTTGAATCTCTGAACCGATCTGATCCACTGGAGCCATCAGTAGCTGCCACAGAAGCAAACCTGAGCGACGCACACTCTCCCTGTTCTGCTCCGACTGAGGATTGAAAAACCTAAAAACAACCTGGAAGGGCAATACAGCAAATAATTGAAACAAAAATCCTAAAATGGCTCAGCCGTTGGATGAAAACATCCTCTGGATGCTTGTGGAACGGACCTGGAACACCACCAGGATGCAGCGGATGATGCAGGTATCTCCATTGACCATGGCCTTCTCCATGATGTCGCAGATGCTGCTGAAGTGGCGAGCCTCGATGGGATGCTGTTTACCCAACAGGGCTCCGAGAGGCAAACTGTTGCTGCTCGCGGCCAGCAGGTTGAGCTGGTGGATACACATAGCACCTACATGATGAAGTAGCTGGTTGATCACCTCTCCAGTGGCCACCGTTTCCTCTGTGAAAGGGGCAGGTTTTGCAGATTAGCATTTCTTTATCAGATCGCCACATGTAAAGACTCAGCTGTCATTGCAGTGTGGTTTGTGCAAACCTTTGGGTTCTTTGATGACATGGCTGACGCCGAGCCGATGGCAAACATGATGAAAAGCCTGATTGCCGGGGTTGCACCACTGATCGATGTAGTCACTGGAGCACGTCCATATCAAGTTGTTCAGTGCATCATAACATGCTCCTTTAAATCAGAAATCATACAAATAAATGTCAGTTATGTAAGGTACACACTTACAGATCAAAACATACCATGTGAGAGAGTCTGAGCTCACCTAGCCCTGCCACCTGGGCGCCCCTGCCAAGAGAGCTGCCAGGAGCATCAATGAGGTCCGCTCGGCTGCTGAACTGTCCATCGGCCAGGTTAAAGACCAAGCTTGAGGCTAAAACTGAACAAAAATTAAAAGTTAAATCATTTTTGACCTTTACATATAAATTATCAAAGAGTCTACTTCCTGTAAACTAAAATGTTACTGATAATTAAGCTTTGAAAGGTTTGCTATTGTTTGGAAATTAAACATGTGTTTGGACAGAATCAGAAGTCGGCACGATCGGCTGTAATTCTTACTATTTTAAATCAAACCTACGCAAATCATGTTGATCCAAAGTGCTTTACAAATTTAGTTTGCTTTTGATTCTTCCTAAAAAAAGAACCACCAGTCGGTCTGGTGGTGGATAAGGCAGATGAACCGAGTGAGAGTGCACCAGTGTTTGTGTGTGCTCTTACTTTTCAGCGAGGACAGGCTGCTAGTACCTCCAAACAGGGAGCGTGTGGCAGAACTCCCAGATACACCGGGAGGCGAGACCAGCATCACTAGATAGGTTCCGCATACATACATCGGGGTCTTTCTCAGGGTTTTTAGAGGGAGACCACAGCTGGTGTTGACAGCTACAAAATAAACAAGAGATCATTATCACAGCTTCCACTTCCAAGAAATTGCACACTACAGGATTTCTGATCTGTTTTCCGATTAGAAGTTGTTCAGCCCCTACCAGTCTGCTCCTCTTTGACCGTGTTGGTGATTGCAGAGCCTGTAAGAGCAGCCAATGTGGCAGAATGGGAGGCCCGGAAGCGAGACATTCGACTCAAGAGAAGTTCATTCAAGCACTTGGAAGACTCGCCTTCTTTGCGAGTGAGTATAACCCTCTCCTGCAAGATGTCTGCAATGCACAAACCTGTCTGTGTCTGCAAAAAGATGAAGGGAATGAAGACATCAAGGCTCAAAGAGGGGCGCGGGGCAGAACCAATGCTGTCGAGACTACACGGAATAGCATACAGAACTCACCGACAGTTGAAAGACATCCATGAAAACAGAGTGACCTTTTTGTGTTTTCTCATTGAGACTGGCTGGAGACCAGACCCAATACAAATAGGTTCCATCTGAGCAGAGGTGCAGCGTGGTCATGCTGCTGCCCACAGGGAAATGATGGGCTGGCATGGGCACAATCTGGCACACCTGAGGAAAAGACAATAGTTATTAGATGGTTAGTGCAACACTGGTCATTTAAAAAAAAATGCTTCTGTCGATGTACAAATTCATACATTGATGCTTATTTCAATTTAAAACCACCTCAATTCAATTACTTTTCCTTGCATTTTAGCTCTACTGCACCCTAAAATAGCCACCTGATGTATCTGGGATACTCCTGAATATATGTGAATACAGCGCATGCTGAGGGTGCACCCATTCATCACAGGGTTAAAAAAAAAAAAAAGAAACACAGAAACACACACACATCCACACCTACAGGGAATTTAGAGTCACCAATCATCCTCAAACACATTTCTGGACTGCCAGAGAAAACCCACTCGTGCAAATTTTTCACAGAAAGGTCACAAAACAAAGTTAAACTGAGTACAGAGCAATGATAGTAAATGAATGATAGACAGTGTGACATCAAATTTAAAAGAGGGAAACTAAAGTGGACATTACCTGGAGGGTGAAGGGGTCTATGACCTGGCACAGCTGATGAGGCTTGGCATCAAAAGAGGAGGGACGGTGGAGGAGGCGACCACTGCTAAACACTACCCAGCCAGGCTCCAGCTCTTCATTTCGACAATACACAAAACCTCTGCACGCACAAAGCACAGATTTCACTAATTAAAACATGGCTTAGGTTAAGAATGTTTTTTTTTGTAACAATAGCTTGAATTTAGTCTAATATGTTGCCTCTTTGCCACTTTTAACACCAAACAAGACAAGAAAGTAAAGAAAATTTTCTCTATAGTGTAAATTTGAAGCTTATAAAAAAAGTAATATGGCTGCATAGTTCCCTTTCTTATTTCTAACTGAGTCTTTCAATACTCCTTCCTCCTGCTGTTCTCTGAATGGTGCAGCTCAAGAGATACAGACTTGAAGTGGAGTCACATTACCTCAGAGTCCCATGTAAACCAGAGCCCAGCTTGCTGAGTCCTCTCCCAGAGGAGTTAGTGGTGTACAGATATAGACCATCCGTGGCTAGACAGCGCCCCAGGTCAGTGTCTGCAAGAGCAGCACACACACACACACACACACACACACACACACATACACACACAAAATCAGCAGGAGCTAAAAGACAGAAACATCAATGACAAATGAATGACAAGCTGGGGCAGAGATCTTAAAAGCAATGGCCGAAAACATCCATATTTCCTCTTTGTCTTTTCTGCTTCTCAACGAGATCAGCTGATCAGTTTGCATAAGACAAAAATACCACTGTCATCCTCTGCTTTATATATAAAATCATTTCATTTCACAGATCCCATCCTTGGATTGATTTCACCAATATATGTTGTCTATGTGGTGAAATTATGTGTAAATTACATGTATTTTTTTGTTCATAGCATCAAATAAATATCCATTTTATTTGATGTTCTTTCTACCTTTACTCTCTGCTCCTCCGGCAGAATTATCAGGTGTGGGCAACATGTCCTCAAAACCCCAGGACACACTGTGTTTGCCTCCGAGGAGGCAGGATGGAGAGCCTGGGCCACCTTCCAGGAGCAAAAGCCTAGAGAGAAACACAATTTCATTTGGTTAAATAATTTTAAAAACTAAACGCTAACTGCACTTCAGGTGAATCAAAGTGTTCTCCGCACCTGTACAGGACATCCGACACAGGAAGCTGGCCCAGGTCAGTCTGTTTCTGCAGCAGGTGAACTGTGTGGATGAAAGTTTTCAGAGATCCCCTGAAAGACAATTACTCAGATTAGTCAGAACTGTCACTGTGAAAACTCATCCTTGAACTTTAGTGGAAGAGGAGGACGAACAATAACTTGGCTTGCAAACTGAGAGGGTATCTGATGTATTATTCCAGTAATTACAAAAAAAAAAACAAAAAAACATTGACTCAGAATGAAAGAATCTTTTTCATTAGAATGCAACACAGAGATAATTTGCACCCCAACTCTCTGCAGGGTGTAACCGGCAACCTACTTATCTTTGGGCCGGGTTTATTTACTGATTTGCCTCATCCGACATAGAGCTGACATAACCCAACCAACACATTCATGTAAATCTGCATTCTGACAGAATACCTACGCAAACAAAGAACGACTGAAGAGCTACGCTGGCTGCTCCCTGAAGTGTAGCAGATGGGGGTTTGTCACAGCTTCAGAAAGATTTTCACAGGGCAGAAAAAGGCAGTCATATCAGGTGGAAGGAACACTTTACAGTGCCAAAAGACTGTCTCAATCCAGGGAAATGCTGTCATGGATGGATGCTAAGTAATGAATGATTGAGTGTTGCACAGGTGACAGCAAGCAGAAAGGTGTCAGCCGCATTTCATCGACATCTTACTGCGTAAACATCCCATCAACAGCTGATGATAAAGCACCCCATCAACAGCTGATGATAAAGCACATGACAGAGCGGTCCATTTGCTTAGCTAATCTACCTCACACTGTCAATTCACTCAACTGCCCAAACAGAGGTGAGGGGGGAGTACAGCTGATAGCCCTTTAATTAGCTCCCGCAGTGGGTGAAAAGGCTCTGGGGCTGGATGGTTCCCCGCAACAAAGAGCTCTCAGCCTCAACACGAGGCTGAACAAAGAGTGGAGGGTTCTGGTTTTGACAAGTCAAGATCCGTTGTCACCAACAGAAGCCAGAGTTCAAGCACACATGAAAAAAAAGAAACTCCTCTATGGTGAAAAACAAACTAGTTTTAAAAAAAAACAACATCTCTGTTATTGCCAAAGGGACTTTTTTCTGTATTTCTCCAAAAGCAAGGCAGATAGAGGTTCTTAAAACATTTTGCACCACCCAAAAACCACATAAAAACAACGTGCATCCTACCAACACAGGGGATCGCACAAGTGGCAGATGCTACGCCACTGCTGACACTTTTCTAATTTCATCATGTGACATAGCCCGAAGACGAGAATGTCTGAATTCATAATTTCAAACAATGAATAACTGTTTCTTGATCGCTGATAATATCCGATGGTTAACACACTTTTTCAGTGGACAAATGAACTCTGTTTTTTGTAAATGTTTATAAGTTTACCGTTTGACATAGCCACTTGGTACCTTGCTGTAGTCACGTCTTCATTTAATTCACAGAACCGTATCAACCACTGCTGCGTGGCTGCAGACTAACCTGACTTTATAGCAAAGCAACTGTGATAGTTTTCTGCATTCATTAGCATATTTTGCCAGTGTTCTGTTTCTATATCTATAATTATATTTCTTAGTTAATATAATAATACATATTACCTAATTAAGGAGTAATTAGGTTTCATGATAAATGAAGGTATGTGGAGCAGCTTCTGATTGGTCCACACGGCACATCGTTTCCTTGTATGCAACAAATTGTTACTGCCATCATAATTTCTAACTATAAACTGTAAGTCGCATTTGTTGAACAAGAAGAGAATGTGTGTCCTCACCTGGCACAGGCGAGAGCTACAAGTGCAGCGGCAGCGTTTTCCCTCTGTCTGTGTGTGTGCAGGATCTGTGACTGGGCCTGTCCTTGCGGCTGGCCGGACTCCTGGGCGCCGTCTTCCAGCCAGGAGCAGAGCAGTCCCTCCAGACCGTTGAGGCAGTCAGCGGGCTCTTTGCTGAGACTGAGCGGCTGGCAGTCCCGGAGGCAAGCGAGCAGCACCTCCGCCGTGACCCCGCAGAGCGCCGGGTCACTGCGAGTCTGCGACTGCAGCAGGGGGAAGACCAGCAGCAGGCCGACGCGGGACGTGAAGGGCGCCTGCTCGGGCTGCTGGAGCAGGCCTTGTCTTTTGAGCAGGGCCAGGGTCTCCTCGTCGGCCCCTCCGGTCCCTTCCCGCTCCTGCTGCTCCTCCAGGGCCAGCTGCCGCTGGGCTCCCCACAGCCCTCGCAGGGCGTTGAGCCGGTACTCCAGCAGGCGGGCGTATGCATTGCTCTGATTTCCACAAACAGCTCGCAGACGCTCAGCAAGTTCTACCGGGTTCTTCGTCTCAAACGTTAGAATCTGAAGGACAAATAGAAGGGAGAAAGGAGAGAGAAAACGTTTTAGATTAACAGCTAGCAGACATAGAACCACTTTTCTGAGCAAACCTTTTTGACATTGAACCATTAAAATCTTCCAACTTAGAAAAGAAATTACACAAGTCTTCTTGCTCTAAATTAGCTATGCCCAAACTTTAAAACAAATCTTTAAAAATGCCATCACGAAAAACAACAGAGGAAAAAAAGGATGTTGTGCAGTTTGTGCTCAAGGTACATTATGGATTCACCATGCACAGAGGCAGCAAACACGAAAGGACAGAACTAAGAACCACAGTTACTTCTTACATACCTACGATCCATTAGAAACCAGAATCACAGGAAAGTAAAGCCACTGCGACACAAATCCTTTCCTTTGGATTATAAAATAATAATCAGAGATGGCAAAGCACATTTGATATATCCTATCACAAGTGAAACAATGTGCCTCATGTGCACTTAGGCAGCATTTCAGATATTGATTACACTCTGGCCCACGAATCATGGACGAGGAGGGGAAAAAAATCCATTACACCATTTAGCAGGCACAATTTGTATTGATTCAATTTCAGAAATGCTACTTATGTTACAGAAACCATCCTTAGCTGGATGCTGGGCCTTCTCCACCTTCTCTTCGCTCTGCAAAACACTGCCGCAAGTGGATAAAAATAGGCAGCATCGCAACACCTACAGAAACGGCTCTGAATGACCCAGCCGGTTTCAGAGCCAGGCGCACTCGGTCAGAAGTGTGGAGAACCCGAGCGTCAACGAGAAGAAGAACAAAAACTGACGACGAGTTACAAACGACACAAAGCTGCTTTTTTCAAAGTTATGTTTTGGTAGAACTGCAACCTATCACACAAATGACGTTGAAGGCTTCAAACTTGACCAAAGAGCTCTCAACTTTAATTTATAAATAAAAAAGGAAACACTTAAAGCTCTGATCAGTCCGTCATTTTAAAGAGTCTCACCTACCAACAGTACATGCTATGATCATTTCAGATCAAGTCAAATTATTCCAAGTCTACTGTCGTGTATTAAAGCTTAACCATAAAATGTTCATTTATGCAGTTTGAAAACAAATGTGTGTGCCTTATACTCTTGGACACTGTGATCGTCATGGTGATCATGTTGAATACAAACATCAAACTGCTGTAAAGGCACAAAAAAGCTGCCAAGCCACCCCTGCTAGAGCACTTAACAGCATGTGTCCAATGAAATGCTGAATGTAAAGGACTCTGCAGCTGTCATCTAATGAAAAGCGCTGAGAATATCATACGCGGAATGACTAACATGTAATTTATATGCAGCTGTTCTACCGTTATTATAACAAATATCAAGTTCGTTTTGCCTTCTGTGTTTACAAGTTTCAAATTAACCTTTATTTGTACTAAATTGCAAACTGGCTTCCAAGGAAGTATTCTATGAATGCATTTTGCAGGGAAGGCTGGGCCCTGGTTCAACCGGTATTAAATTGGTTCAGTTTGTGATCAATGTGACTCAAGTCATCATGTGATGACTGAAGTGAAGACGCTGAATGAGAAAACAGACATTGTCCAGTCACTGTCATCTGTCCCTGGCTAATATTCACCAACGGACATTAAGCAACATGTGACAGGAAGAGAGCAGCAAACGTGCTCCACAGACTAATGGCCGGCAAGTCATATCAGGGCAGGACAGAAATATCAAAGGGGTTCATACATGTACATTGTTCACTGGAAGTTTAGTCAGAATCATCACTGAAACACACACATCCGGTTTTATAGGTCTGCCTTCAAAATAAAAGTCTCACAGTGGACAGAAATATCCTCAACATGGTCAATAAAGACTCAGATTAAAATAACTTCTGTGATCCTACAAAAATCTGTGGAGATTATCACATGTGAAGCATGATTCATGTAAAAGGGAGAGAGTACAGGTCCCAACAACTAGTCATCACAGATGCTCCTGTATATGATAAAAATGGACGATGATCATAACCACGTCTGTCAGACAGCTGTTCACAGAAAATAAAGCTTTCCACATTATTATTTGTGCAGACATGTTGAGATACTCCAGTTAAAATCTTCTAGTCTTTAAATCGATACACAAGTCAGGACAGATGATTCACTTGCAGCCATCCAATACTAAATAGAAAGTTTTCAGAAGCAGCTTCAATATGCAAGTCATTTGAAACAATCTTTCGGCTCACAAAAGCAATTCTTTGGTGAAAAATGCTGATAAAAATAAACAAAAACATATAGCATATAGCATAAAATATGTATAATTTATTAAGGAACAGTATTGAGAAAGTTTTAAAACTGTCACAATATTTTTGGTGAGCTGACAAACTGCTGCTGTATTGATATGTCTCCTTTTTTCTTCCTATTTGTTGTTATTGTGCCCTCCTTCTAAGGGGTTTACAGTAGTTAAATGAACAGAAAATATGAATTTAATTATAAAAGGTTTCTCAAACATATTTATACTTCTTTATTAAATGTGCTGATTACTTCAGGGTATTCACTGGTTTTCCAATGGACAAAGACAGCGCAAGTGTAATTGTCATCTAATTTACTAAAACCATCATTTGAGAAAAGAAATCCTCTACACACTCACTCCAAAAATTAATGTTCATATCATTATAACTATGTAATTACTTAATCTCCACTGGATCCAGATTATTTCAATAAACAAACGTGCAGCAACACAAAGAAGAATCATATATGTAGATTCATGCTTTTCCAGCACGTACCCAGCTTCTTCTCACAATACACAAACCTGTTTATCAAATAAACCTGACTCTAAATTAAATGTGGATGCATGTTTGAGGGTGTCTGTCTATGAACTGACTCATAGTACTACTCTTTCCTTCATTTAACGCTGGCTCATTGTCCAGCAGCAGCAATCCTAACATGGACAAAGAGAGCATAGAGGAGAGATCCACGTATGAACATGCCAAGAGGATTAATGTTACACAACTTCAGCTGGTATTCATGATTATTCTATTTGATATAACACAAGCACAGTTGTTTACATGCATAAAAATGTGTACAACTGTCACATGTGACCAAAGAACACCAGGTGAAATGGTAATATCTACTTGTTTTTATAGTTTAACTAGTATTCACATCCAATTACATAAATTCAAATTGCACATGAAAAACATGACGCTGCCATACATAGGTCATACATAAATGTATATTCTAACCGTGCTGCTAAACTTTACTTTACGGATTTGATGTTCTCATCCTGGCAGACCTTACTGGAGGATGACTCAGTTCTGACCACACTTCTGGTTAGGCTGTGGCTGCTCGACTATGGCTGCTCTTGTTTTGAAGGCTGCGTTATGAAGTGGGTAGATAAAGGCTGAAAGTTGACAGTGAATCAATAACAAGCAGGGCAGGAAACTTGCAAACGCTGCCGTTAATCCTGAAGGCGTGTTCCTGATGAAAGTGAAAGCATATTGTCCTAAATAAACAAAAACAGCCCCACTCCGTGACACACGTGTTTCAGTGTCCGGCTCGGTGTGAGAGAGAGTCGCGGCTTTCACCCACCTCTTGCTCGGTGTCCCCATGCTCCGATACTCCGATTTCACTGGGCAGTTCGGCCAGATCTGTGACCCGAATGAGCCCGTCGTGGAGGAAAATGGTCTCCTCCTTTACCGAAAGCCACTGGGACGAATCCACAGCCCCGGAGCCCATCGCTCTCTCCTCCGACAGGGATGCCAAAGGGGGCGAACATTAAAATTTAGTGACAGAATGACAGAAACGCCCTAGCTACGGTTTGCTAGCGAGCTACAATAACAGAACCGCCGTAACTGCCGCGGTGTGAACTGTCCGTGGTGTCGGCTGACGGACCGATCTGTCTCACGGGCGACACGGGAGCAGCGAGCGGCCAGCGGAGGCAGGTCCTTCTTCACATTACATGGGGGCTCCCGTGGCGCTAACAGCGGCTGCTAGCCGTCTGGCTCGGCTAGCCGTAGCGGGGCTAACTCACCGTATCGCTAGAACCGAGCAGGGTGGGCGTGACACCCGGACTAAGTCTCTTATTGCGTCGCGCCGGTTGAGCGACAGTCTTTTGAGGACGCAGACTGGATCCGTAGTAATCTCATTTCACAGTTAGGGCCCGGTTGCAGGCAGCTCCGCTGGCGGCCCAGCCGCCGTGTCAGTGCCTGGGGAAGATAATGAGAGTCACCAAGCTGTCAGAGCGACGCCATGTTTCCAAGGCCAACGAGCTGCTCCCAGCATGCACTGCGGGCCATGTCAAAAATTCATGAGTACATGTTTGTGAGAAACACCACCACCAGTGGCGGACCGGGGGCCAGCGGGTGGACCGGGGCCACACATGTAGAGGGGCCCACACCCAGGAGACGAAAAAAAAAAAAAAAGCCCATTCATCACTGTTCTGGCCGTTCTCCGACTTTTTGTTGTTGTTTACCCCAATTTTGAAATTAATTTTTTTTTTTATTTTCTTGATTAAATTATTTTTTTTTATCTTCAGTGGATTTTCATCTCTTTAACAGTTTTACATCTCTTTGTAGTTGTGTTGTGTGTTTTTTTGTTTTTGTTTTTCATTTTACCTCCTTTGTGGCAATCGTGCATGTCTTTTAATGAATTGGTGGTCCTAACATTCATGTTTTTTACACACTTGAAATATTGTTTAGGTTTTACTTGATGATATCATAATAAATCACTACTTATTTCCTGTTGGAGTCAGGTAATCTGAACAGGCAAACATGTAACGAGTGTCATGTTTTTTTACATCTTCAAAACTGTTTTGAGTATCTTTGTACTTGTGTGCTTTTGTGATTGTTTTGTATTGATTTGTGAATGCAATTAATTGTATTTGTGGTATTTTTGCATCACTTCCATGTGATTGTCTATGACTGAGACTTAAAATCACTCTGTGATGGACGGGTGGCCTGTCCAGGAACTCTGCCTTTGCCTTTAGTTAGTTAAAATTACTTAAAGATGCAGAAACTGTGATCAGACAAATATGGAACAATGCTGTGGTTTGGTGTCTCCTCAAAGTTGCTTGTTGTTTTGTGTCTTTTAAGTGGTAATTTTTATTCATTTTTATTGTTGGATTGGGGTTGTTTTTGAGTCTTTGTGGTCATTTTTGCAATTGTTTCAGTCATTTGTGCATCTCTATTGTGAATGGCTCTGTTGTTTTTTTCAGTGTGTCAGTATGGTTAAAATCGCTGATTTGTATTTATTCATGGTCATTTGTGTCTCCCGTTCATATTCTGGTGTGTGTCTGTTTGCATCGCTGTCATAAATATAAAAATCTTTGTAACTTTTATTATAGTTTAGCATCTCTGTGTCATTACTGTAATCACTTGTCATAATTCTTTGTCTTGCCATGACCATTTTCTCTTTGTAATTTTTGCATCTTTGTGATTGTTTTGTATCATTTGCTGTTGTTTCTGGGTGACTTTTACATCATTCTTGATGCATTTTGACTACCAGTGAGTGTTAAGTGTTTTTGTGATAAACATATAGTGTTTGTGATCATTACCGATGTTCCTGTGGTTGTTGTGAGTCATTGTGGGCCCCTGGGTGCATTAAGTCCATTTAGTGGTCCTTCTATATGACCACAGGTTATTGCAGTTAAGTAGAGGTTAAAAGCAGAAGTTTCAATCACCTGCTTTCTACAGTAAAGTACATCAAACATCAATACTCACAGCACTGTGCTAAAACAGCACATAAATGAAATAACTTTATCCTTTCCAGAAAGGGAGGCAAATGACCCAAAACATAAAGATAATCAATATGTTGATGGAGTGGCATTAATAAAATCATGCATGTGTAAAAATGCTTTGAGACATAATTTTAAATCAATTGCAAACTGACAAACAAAATAAACATTTTAATAGACTTTCAATGCAAGCGTGGTCTTCAGTTTTGTATGATAGTTTTTCATAACTTAAATACATGATGCATAATTCACATTCATTAAAGCACATTTACAGAAGGATATTAATATTTGAGGGCTTTAGTTTTTTTTTTTTTTCCATTTCACACCATCGGATGGAAACCAGAGAAGCTGCATGGAAGCTCATAAAAATGTACTGCTGCTGCTCATAGCAGCTCAGTCTACAATCATCTGTTCTCTGCCATTAAATCAGCTTCTTTCCTTAGCCTCAGGCAGCGCTTATAAAGGCGGACAGGAATCCCTCTTTTTCTTGTCTTGTTTGAATTTTGCACCCCAGTAGTGTCTTTTTCCTCTATCTTCTTAAGTGCTTGATGTAGGTCAGAAGCTTTAGCGAAGCCTCCAGTGCAGCTGGAAAAGAGATAGAAATATCAGTGAGAGAACCCGACCTAATAATCTGTTATGTGGGCAAACTGAATTAACACACGAAGCGAGAACAGGTCTTGCAGCCTCTAAACACTGTCTGAGATTAGCATGGAGAAGCATATCGGAGCTTAAAACCTCTTTCTGTGATGGCATTTCTTCTCCTTTGGCAGTGTAAAGCACTGTTGAGAGACGAAATCCACCAGAAGACGGGGCACAATACTCGGCTGCTCCAAGCGTTCCAGCTCCAATGCCAAGCTTTAAAATTGACAAAAAAGACAAGTTTATTCTTGTTTGTGAGGATGCAACTTCACATTGCAGGAATAGATTCAGACATACTGGGCTCCAGTAAAAGTCTCAGAACTGAAAGAACATGGTGTGATTTATGCCTCTCTGTGTCTGACTACAGAGGCACTGGCAGAGATAGCTGCCTGCAGGCGTAGGCTTTTCTCATTGTTTGAACACACTGTAAATAGGAATGAGGAAAAGTGGCCTCATCATATATGCTCTGCATACGCTGTGGTGGGAGGCACAATCCATACGCCCCACAGGACTGCAGCTGTAGAATCTGCCACTGATCGTGTGTTCATACTAAGGTTCAGAGCATGTAAACTGCCAAAAAAATGCATTATTTTACAACACCAATTCTATTACTATTTGCTGAAATTTATTAACAGTCACACTTATGAAAGAAAGCAGTAATGTGTCAAATCTCTGTCATGAAATGAGGAGCACACATTGACCCTGGTGAACCGAATTGGAATGCATCCATAAACATCACTGTGACTTCCACCTGCAGCAGGTTTTCTGTTTATGGATTTGTGAAAATAAAAGTTCAGGTTATCAAAGGAAAAATCTGCCATGAAAAAATAGCTGACATTTTGCAAATGTCAGTAGGACAGGATTCAGTGTGCTTAGCTTCAGTGAGAGGTAGTTTTTAGTCTGAACTAGTTTCAAGAAGTGATATTATTTCTAAACTGTGTTGTAATCACCATGTGGATTTAGAATGAACTATCTTTACAAATCTGTCAATCAAAGTGAATAACTAGTTTTCCTCTTACTGAGATTAAAGTGTTGTGGGAAAATACTGCAAGATGCACAGGTGCTGTCATGTTACCGGGCGGTGCAGTCACAGTGGTAGGCGGTCTTTGACTCCCAGTTCTGCAGCTCATATTTGTTCTCCCAAGGAGGGATCTTGAATTTACACTCATCCAGAATTTTGAGGCTTTCACACCAGTGTTTATGATCTGAAAAAAAAGTGAAAATTAATAAATGTAAAACAATATGCTAGCTCAACATACACTGAGTAAAAATTATAAGTAGCATCACCGTTAGGAGCTTGACAGTCCCAAGCTATGATCTCCACAAAGAGGAATGAAGCCTAGGGCCAGCTGTTAAAAAAAATTCCTGTGGTATTTGCAGGATTGGTAAAGTTACTGAGTTCACACCTTTTTAATCCTGCCCCCATGGAAATAACGATGAGCAGTTCAATAATTATTAGAGCGATTTTCATTCCGATCACTTTCAGTTTCGAACATGCTCAGTCAAAAAAAGCCTCTTTGTTTTACTCTTATAATCAATTCTCAATGTGAAATTCCAGAAAATTGTGATTTATTTTAAATATTATTAGGCGAAAATGGTTCTTGCCAGTGGGCACATGGCTCATTTTACTGGTGACCAGTGCTTAATGACTGACAAAAGTTCAATAACTATGCTTTAAGTTATAGCAATAAGGTGGATTTACAGCTGAAGCGTTAGAGCACATTTTGCTTGTTAACTCATAAATCATACATAATCACTCTCATTATGCCTGCTGTTGTAAGCATGAGGGCTTTTATGCTTCAAATGGCCCCAGCAGAAGAGACTGGGTCAGCAGCTCCAGTCACTCACCTGTTTTATTGGGAGGAGCGTTATTCTGGTGAAGGCTTGTCGCTGTGTGTGTGCTCTGGGCAGTGTCACTGGAAGCAGGCTCTTCCTTCACAAACGGCTTCAACCGATTTTCCTGCTTGCTCTTTCTGTCAGGAGATTCTGGTGAATTTGTTGTGACAGGTACTGCGGTAATAACTGCATCTGAGAGTATTGTCAAACTGTGCCTTTTGGATGTTTCTGCTTTCTTTTTCAGATGGAGGTTTTCCAGAGTTGCCAGCTTGGCCTGAAAGCCATTCACAGCTGATTTTTCTTGTGTAGCAGTCATCTGGTGGGATAAATTTTCTTGTTCATGGCAGCTCTTACAGTGTAGCTGAATGGTCTCGCCACCTGCAGGTATCCTCGGTCCGCAGCAGTCATTTTGCTTTGGTGCTTTTTTGCGTTTGTTATTGCTTTTAGCCAGTGATACGACGGCTGTTGTTGGGTGGAGATGCGGTGTCACAGGCAGGGTGTTTGGTGGTTTTGTAGAGGAAATCTCTGACTTCTTGCTGATAATCTTGTTTCTTCTTCCAGCTGTTTTTTTATTTGACAAAGACGAGTTGCTTTTGAAAGCATTCAGGATGTCTGTTTTCATCCTCTCAGTGGTGGAGGGTGTCCTCGACGCTGGACGCATTTCAGAAGGTGCTGCTTTAGAGAGATTCTGGCGTCGTCTGCATCCTTTCCCTTTTGATGTTCTGCGGTGGAAAGTGTCTCCTCGGGGTGGATCTCTGGAGTCACATCGAACTTGGGCTTTGGGTGACTTTCTTCGAGGGTTGATTGTGGGGCTTTTGGTTACCAGCTGCCCCTGGTTGTTTTCAGCATCAGGAGGTTTACTTGTAGCGGTGCTGTCAGAGGTGTTGAAAGGAAGTGGATTTTTAAAGACAGCATATGGAGCCACTCCGGCTACTTTGCACCTGAAGAGAACAAACATGTTTGTTAAAACCAGTCAAAAAATAAATCTATTTCCCAAGACTTTATGAATAAAATACAATTCATGTAGACCAGGCTTCTTGTTTTGTTGAACAGTTCAATTTGTATTTGGACTATTAACAGTCATTTCAGCAATTATTAGGAAAATTAAGAATGATTCACTTAATCAGACACTTTAAATATTGGGTATTACAGCAGTTGAACAAACCAGTATGATTTTCACAAGGAAAAAAAAGGTTAACCATTAATCACTCCTTGTTTGTAAGCCTGCTTTAGCAATCTGACAGATACAGCTGTGGTTAAGCGGGTGAAGGTGTGGTTTCCATTATTCTGTGAGGTTTGGCAGAGTGTCAGGCAAGTTAACACAAGCTTCTGAAGTGCATCTGCTATCTTGGCTTATTCTATGATTGCACCTGAACTTTCCACCCGACAAGCCAACAAGTTGTATTTAACAATTCAGGCAGCGATGCCAGAGTGTGTCTTACATTCCAAACCAGTACATCTCCGTGCAGCGCCGCTGCTGCCTGAGCTCAAAGCAGGGGACCTGGAGGATGTTGAAGAAGCTGTAGCCCACCATGGAAGAAATGCTGTCATTAACACCCAGGAGGCACTCCCGAAACCTGGCGAGAAGTGAAACAGGAGCAAGCCAGGGTCAAGACGCACTCCAGTCAGCAAACACACGGCAGACGGTGGCGTAAAAATCCTTGAATGCCGCCTTGTTTTGCCTACAACTTTCAGCTCGACCAAACAATTTGTAAGGAGATATAAGCTTTGAGGTGAGAGGCGAATTAAAATGTGTGTCAGTGTGACTTACTTGTTGATGAACACCCAAAGCTAGAGGGCAAACACATTACGTTTGCAGCTATCAACACATGAAGTGGCAACAAAACGCATCTCTGTGGGTTTGAATATTGGCTTGTGTGGACGGGATTGGAATGCCCACAAAACACATAAATAGCAAGAAACATGTTCACACAGGACAACTGAAGTATATCTCCAAGGCTGATTACAGTGGTGGTTTTATTACTCCTGAATAAATAGTAATATCACCTCAGGTTCATCTCAAATCCGTTTACATTTAATTGCATGGCAACAAAATGATATAACAGCAGCATTCCAGGAGAGGAGCGCAGCTTCCTTTGGAAGAGATCCTCTTCTCACTTATACATCGAGGCTTCAAAGAAAATCTGTTCTTACTTGACTTTCTCAGCCAGTCAGAGCAAAATGAGGACAGGTCAGGGAGAGAGAGGTGAGTTACAGTCTGCAGGAGTTTTTCTTGAGGCAAAGGAAAATTCTCTCAGGAATGAACCTTGCCTCCAGATAAGACGGCCAGTGGCTGAATTCTGAGACTTACCTTTGGTCGCACTCGCAGTGTGAAACGGTGAAAACGTTTGAGTTGAAGACGCCATAATTCACTGTGAAAGCCGGGATGATGTGCCGGCAGTGATCGTGCTCACGGCAGCATCTGTCTGCACTCTCGAACATCCCTGTGCACAGCAGCAGTGACACTGAAGTTTAATCACACAATCGCTTCATCAAGGAGAAATGTTACCTGATTCATTCAAGTCACAAGCCGCACAGAAAACATGGGTTGTATGCAAATTCAACTTTCCTTTTATATATTAACTTAAATTGGAGTGACTGCTTATTGCTAGTTTGTTTTGTGAGATTCTTTGGTTTGAATCCCACTGTCAAATGTGGGCCAGTAAGAAAGGCCCTTGGCTCTCAGCAGCTCCCTTCACTGATACAGCCCACTGCCCTGTACTGTGTTGTATGTGAAGTTAAGGATGGGTTATTCTGTGACCTATATAGGTCCTATTATTAGGATGGGTCAAATGCAAAGAAATAGTTTTCCCAAAGGCATCAATAAAGATTATTATTTTATTATTATCATTATTATTATTATTATTATTATTATTATTATTATTATTAGTAGTAGTAGTAGTAGTAGTAGTAGTAATTATTTTAATATGTTTCTCTCATAAACTGTAAAAGAAAGAGTGCTCATTAGAAAGGCTTAAAATATATGATTATGTGAAAAACCTAAAACAAACCAAATTCATGGCAGATTCATTTTAAAGGGATTGCACTGAAATCTCTAGAATTTATCTCATCTCTCAAAGTTCTGTGCAGTTCATAGTTATCATCATTTTTACCATTTTGTCTAAAATGTGTTCCCTGAAGTACACTTTTTCCCTCAGAAATTCTCGTTTTCTTTCATTAATTTCAGAATAATTTGGAAAAAGTGTGAATAAACTCCCAGACAACTCTAAAAACACATTGACAATTGCAATAATAATGCCCTGACGTAGCATCAGTTATTTCACATAAATTATGAAAATAAGCACGAAGTACACACATAAAGAAAAAAAAAAGTAGCTGAACTGGTAATTGTTTAAGTTGTTCTGGCGGGAAGTTCTGGGTGTTTCAGATTTTTTGACAGGGCCAAGTCTTTGCATGGCTGGCTTCACACACCATCGACCTTACATAACACTGAAGAACCAATATTGTCTTTAACCACTTCTGCTCTGCTCTGTCTCGTCCGACCACTAAAATAAAATAAAATAAAATAAAATAAAATAAAATAAAATAAAATAAAATAAAATAAAATAAAATAAATTCTCAGTATGCTCACCTAACTGATCATATCCACCGGCTTTGCTCCCGCTGCCGCACCACAGAGTCCCCGGGAATATCCAGGCGCGTTTCCTCCGCCTGTTGCCCTCCGCGCCCCCGGTCCCCGGCGCGCTGCGGGAGGCAGGCGAGCAGGGCCCGTCCGGGGCCTGCAGGACGCTGAGGTTGAACTTCCAGAAGACTTCTTGACCCCGGGTGTCGTTTTTCTCGCAAATCTTGGCGTAGCTCTCCGTGACTCGCGGGTCGGAATGCACCTCGCAGGCGAGCAGCTCCGCGTCCTCGGACCACAGGGTGAGCAACAAGGAGCGCGCGCCGCTCCTGTCCTGACGCACGAACGAGACGCGCGTCTGTCCCCCTGCAGGACTGGATCTAATGCAGGAGACACCGGTTCCGCTCACATCGTGTGCTTTTGTCAAAAAGAGTGACGACAAGACCGAAGCAACTTGAAGAAGACACCTGCTTCTCATCTCAGTGTCTGGTCGCGTTTGATCAGCCCCGTTAAAGTGTTACAACAGTGTGTGAGAGGATGAATGCACCGGGAGTTACAGCAGCATTTCAGTACCTGCGGGCTCAGAGGCGTGTGTTTCTCAACAAGGCATGTGCTTCTTGCAGAAAGACCGTTCGAGGTCGGGGTGGGGGGGGGTCTTCCTATTGGTCTGCAGACATGGAGAAATTTGACACCCTCTCTTCTCAAAGTGACGCAAATCTGATCCAAATGAATTATGTCTGCACAGATTTACAGCAAAGGGCGCACAGGGTGAGCTAGACCGAGCATGCATGCAACGATGCTGCACATTAATATATAAAATGCGATTATATATGTAACCCCAAGCAATAAATCTTAGTTTCCATGCTTTTGTTTACCTGATCACTGGTATGCGCTATTGGTCTTTCCACTTATTCCATTGCTTTTCTGGAATCGTCTAAGCATGACTGTAACAAATCGTTACACAAAAACGACTCTGCATTCATATTTCTTTAGATTTTATTGATCTGTGTAAACTCTCTGCAAAATCTTTACATGCAAAGTTATTTGCAAACATACATCTTTCCATTTCATGCACTATCTATTTACAAATACAGAGAATAAAGAAGAAACATTCCACTGAACTGGCAGAATCAAGTAGAAGACAGCTATAGGTTGTAGCTCAGAGAAAATCCTCGTTTTTTTTAACTTTTAGACAACACTTGGCAATCAGGTGATGATCGCTGTAGCTGCAGTGGCACAAGGAAGGACTGGTGAGTGTTTGAATCACTGCCACATGGGGGCAGGAGTGGCTTTACAGAGAAAACAAAACAGGGGATATTTGGATCTGTATGTACAGGACATCTCTTTTGAAGAATGAGATTATTCTCAAAGTCTGCTACCGATATAGTTATATGCAAGTTCTCATGATCATGTGCTCAGCTGATTATTGGTCTGTCCTGTGGATGCTAACAAACCACTTTATTGAGATTACACCATAGTCATGCAGAATATGGCCTCTTGTATATAAAGTATTCCCAGGAATGTTATGGAGAGAAGTGTAAACATTGATGGAATTACAATAGCTTTAATTTCTTACAAAGTATAGATATCTTGAAACACAAGACATTTTCATGCATAGGATTTTCTTTTTTTTTATTTTGTTCTGCCTTTGCTTTCGTCGTGGGTATTACTTGCAGACAGAAGTATAAATTGAGGTCATTCCACTTTGTAAGGTGTGCTTTCCTTAGTTTGCTGTGATTGGTGAACAAACACACACGAAAGCCTTGAATGATTGGGGTGTGGCAGGGGGGGGGGGAGTGGCCCCGCGTTTGTGCAAAGAGTAAGATCAGGGGTAAAAGCGGGCCATGACTGCCCCAGGCACACAAGGGTCACGGCACAGTGCATGCAAGTAAAGCTGCACATACTTATGACACGAACCGTTCCAACTTCTCTCCAGGTTACACAGACCGGCCAAATTTGTTCGGGAGACCTGTTGAGAAACCTGACTGTGTGCGTTCAGTGTAAACACCGCAGTAGAAAACCTCTGAGGTTTCAGATTGAACCGCAAGCTTCAGAGGAGTAGAGGTAGCAGGATGAGATTCCTTTTTTTTTTTTCCTGCCAAGTCTCATCACAACTAAGAAATTAAGTGAAAAATAAACATCATGGTTTACTTTTTTTCCTTAGATTATTTAAACACATAGTTAATACTTCCCACAAACTTAAAATTCACAGTTTTGAGTAATTATACATCAAAAATCTCCTTAAACTAGGTGTGCTATAATTTAATATCACAAATTAACAGCAACTTAATAAATATTCATCTAGCTCATGGTCCACAGACTTATGTATTATCTGTAGCATCTGATGTCTATCCTAACCTGAGCAATGTATCAATATGTAAACATTTCTTCATGGAAATATACAATATGTTCACGACAGTTAAAGTATTTGAAGATGCGGCTGTAAGTTTTTCTCATGTTTGTGGCTTGACATGCTTATACAGTTCAAGTGTTACACTACAGCATTATCTAATCCCACGTGAAAGGAAATGTGATACCCTGATGGTCTGATGGATTTCAGGCATGAACAGTGATTCTGATATCAAATGCCATAACATATTGCTTTTTTTTCTTGTTCTGTGCCAGTGCCAGTCACGATTCGCTTTCTTAAGCAAAGAACATGTTCAGCATCGCCGACGGACGTCTCGCTCGCATCGACGTAAGTCCGAATCCCTTCACGCCATGTTTTGCGCCGGAGGCAGATATAGAGGTGTCAGCACAGAGCAGAGAAAGTTTTAATAAGAAGAGAGAAAAAACCACGTGAGTGTGGACAAGTGTGAGTAATGCCTGTGTGGCGGTTAGTCGAGTAGTGAAAGAATACATCAAAATGACAACATGAAGGGGGGAAAAAAGTGCCTGAGGAGATGAACGCAAACCGATCGGGGAAAGGCAAACTCATGCTTCATGGAGGAGGGGGGAGTGGTTAATCACTCGCGACGTGATTCTCATTCAACAAAGTGTGCCAGCGCTCGATCTTCTTGTCCTTGTTCTTCAAACACTCGTACCAGTGTTTCAGCCTCTCTCCTTTGGCTGTGATGCCCAGCTGACACCCACCTGTTGGGAGCGAGGCGAGGCGTGAGTCACAGCTGGCGAGCAGGTGGGAATCACATTTCTCATTGCATCAAGGCGCCGACGCCGATCAAACACTTGCCTATGTAGTCGTTGGACTTCCCAATGTCGTAATCCCACACTGAGATATCTAACGACTTCTTGGCCAGCTCGCTGTGTTTGATGTCGTAGGCAAATTCCTGAAATTGAATCGAAAGATTCCAGTGTCAACAATTCAATATCTCTTAAGGCAATTTCCATTTATGTCAAATTCCTGCGATGCAGACTCTGTGAAGACAGCTGAACTTCTACAAACCTCATTAAACTCTGGATTCAGAGTCCTCTTCTTGATCTGAGTTTTGCACTTGCCCTTCTTCCCCATGTCAGGCTTCAGACATCTGTAAATTGTGCATTTATACAGCTATGAGTGTAACTTCCAGCTCTTATAGCCGGACAGTCTGATGTTTCCTCCAACCTACATTTTGACATATGGGTCGGAGTAGCCGTTAGCGTCCATGGCAGCCAGGTGAACGCAGCGGACGACGCCGACGATGAGCCGGTTCTGCTGGGTGTTGTACATGAGGGAGATCAGAATCCGACCGCGCTCTTCTACCTCCGCTCCGTCTTTCACTGACTGAGACACACAGGAGAAAAGACGGGAGAAAAAAAAAAAAAACCGCAGTTCAGCTGGAATTATAGTGACAGTTACATGAACTTCTGGAAGAATCCATCACGTTTAAACATGCTTAGAAGAAGCATTGCCTCATCCTCGTAGAGAGAAATCCCTCTGGCTCCTCCAGCTGTGGCGGTTCTCTTTGTCTGCGAACGAGACCACGGCAGGTCAGGTGAGACCGAGGCTGCAGGGACGACGCGCGGCTCGCCGGGTTTTACTCACAGGCACGACTCTCTCTAAACACACGTTGAAGTTTTTCTTCTGATTCATCTTCAGCTTCTTCAGAGCCACTCGGGTTTCCCCAATAAACTCATTGTGCCCAAACTTGTCTTCATCGCAGACGGAGAGTCTGTGAAAATCACATAATCACGGTAAATATACCAAGCTATGGAAATTCAAAGGAGACAAAAAACAACAGTAAATCCGGAGAAGACGGCAATCACCTGAGGGTCTTCCGCTGCATGTCTTCATCGGTGAGGCCATGGTAGGTGAGCGTTTCATTCCACGCAGGGTTGCGGGTGTTTCTCAGAGTCTTCGTGCGCAGCTTGTTTGACTGTTGGATGCAAGGCAGAGAAACCCTTTCTTGAAATCACAGTTTTTAGGATTTTCAAATTCAAACCACAAGATGTCAGGCTTGAGCCGACAGGAAGGATTAATCAGCAGCCCTCTTCTTTTTTTTTTTTTTTTTTTTTTTTTTTTTTTGTAGCATAGCAGGAAATTAGGGTAATGAATCTTTTAAAAGATGTAAAAGCTTAATGTAGGAGAGGCATGTCTTTCACCTTACTAGCCCCCGGCAGCAGATGAAGCTTGACGTAAGGATCCGCCAGTCCGTTTGAATCCATCGGCTTCAGTCCCTGAGGAGCAACGAGGCATGGCGTTCATCACATCACAAAAAAGCGTAGAGCAATTAAGCTAAAGTGCCATTCGGGAACTTTTTAACATAAACCACTTGATTGTAATTGTCCTTTTGTGTGGGAGAATGAGGAGAACTGCTCTACCTTTGCTTTGAGGATGCTACAGTGGAGGCTGTTGCTTTCCTGCTCGTAGAAAAGACTGAACTCCAGAGAGCCCAGAGTGGCTGCAAGAGAGGCGCACAAGTCATTACATTAGACTGCAGGGAGACAGCAAGTCAGCTCTTGAATAATTAAGAGTACAAATATAGAGGGACATTTCTCTCTTGTAATTAAACACTCAACTTGTGAATTAAAGTGAGAGCAAGTCCGAAAGGAGAGGCAGAAAGTCTTCGCCATCATAAACCATTCACAGGCTTCTTTTTACCTTAAGTCAACAGCTGGACAGCGTTATTACAAAGCAGGGGGCATACAATATCACAGAAACCAAATAAACAAGTCAATCTCAAAGGAAGACGTCCAGAAAATCAAGTTCTGGGCAGGAAAAGATGGAGACTGAAACGCTGCCCACACAGATATTCGTTGGAGTAGTTTCACCGCCTCACATAACTATCGAGGAGGCCAGACTAATCAAATGTCCTCTGCAAACGTTTCTCACAATTAATACTTACACTTATGTGCAATTATTAACTCGAGAGAACAGTTCGCCTCTCAAAAAAGATAAAATGTCCCTCTTAATAAAAGCAATAAAGCCTGGAGCCACGCGAGGCTTACGCTGAGGAAAGTAAGGCACGTCACACTTATCATATTAAGATGAGCAGAGATGTTCCTTTTTTTTTTTTTTTGCTCCTGAATGCAGCATATTTTACTTATTGTCAGGACATTCAAGATTAACAGCACAGAGAAAGTTGCAAGCAGATGGCCGACGGAAGCCATTCATCACCACAGGACCACAGCGTTGTCTCCATGTCTACAGGGACCAGGCACATTTAAACCACTGCTATTTCTGCCATCTCCCCTCCTTCCACCTGGGACTCTGTCCAACGCAAGGGGGAATCTATAACTTGTTAGCCCTGTTGTATCGCAAATTATTTGCATGGTTCCGACGTCATGGACCTCAATAAAATAGATTAAAGCGTAACTCCTTGGAGACACGAAAAACGCTGCAGGGTCTAATTGTGAATGGCACAGTACCATTCGGATCATTTAAAGGAGGAACAGATTATACAGCTTAGGCATCGCCGCTGACTTTCTTATCCATGTCTTCCTCTGCATTACCTCCTCTGTCGCTGATTTCCATATTTTGATTACAAACGGTGCTTATCATTTGTCATTTCATACCCGGCTCAGTCGACGGTGCCAGAATGTTACTTGCTGTTTGCTGGGACTAGCAGGCAGTTTGTGGATGAATTGCACATGAATTACAACAAGCCAGTTAAAAAGGCAGAAATTAAGCCTCAATACTGTATGACTCAGAATCCTTGAGGGGAACAGAGATGTTGCCAAATTAAGAACAACTACGCTCAATATGGTGTGCTGATGGGAAATATGTCTCCCTCATTTACAGACGTGTCGGTATGTTGTGGCGCTGTTCACCTGAAACGGGTAGGAAGGAATCGCGAGTGTCAAAAGACACACAGCGCGGAATTAAAGCAGATACATGGTCCACGTTATTCTGTGAGAGGAGTGAGCAGATGGTGTACTCACTGGCTTCATCAGAGTCATAGTCGTTGGCCTCCTCCTCCTCCTCAGCTGGGGGAGGCTGCTGCCGGGCAGCGGGAGCGCTGAAGGCAGCGGGTTGCCTCCTCTCCTCCCTTACCGCAGGAGGCGCTCGCTGCTCTGGAGGAGCTGCACCAGGAGGATAAGCTCCTCCATCTCCTGCTGCTGGACCTACAGCCAAATCAGAACCAGAAGCAGGGTTCTATTGCCAAGTACAGTTTTTACAGTACAAGAGATCCTTCTGTTTTGTTTCTTGAGGCCACATTACTGTGAGTTTTGAACGATCGTTTCTCACCCTGTTGAGCCATGGCGCCCGATGCAGCGGGCTGAGGTCTGGAGCTCTGCACGGGCACCATCTTCTTCATCACCACTGGGCTGCCCTGCCCCGCCTCTGCAGGCCCAGCCCCGCCCGTGGCCATCCGCAGGACCGGTTTAGGGGCTACAGGTGGGTACCCGGCGTGGCCCTGTGACTCCGCTCCTGAAAGTAAGTGTAATACAGTAAACACAGAGGCGCACACTATGCATGAGGGAGAAAAGCATAATCACACCACTTCAGGCTCCTACTGCAGTGGAATCAGTAATACTCCCTAGTCTCTCCGGATACTTTTGATGTTGCAGCTTTTTCGTTGCAAAGGCATTGACCTACATACAGTACAACAGGCTGTGGCAGCCGACGACTGTACATGCAGCGGCCGTATAGCTCGCCTGCGAGCGCAGCCCGTCTCTCTCATGGGTAATCCACGTTGCACAGGTAATCACGCTGAAAGCGTCAGACGATGCTGTTGTGACCCATCATGCCAGCACCACCTGGAGGCTCATTCCATGTCACAGCATGCAACTTCCGACAGCTTAATTGAGCTCCTCAGCCCTCTCCCCCTTGCAACAGTGGGCGGTACTGACAAATTTAGGAAGCAGATGAAAGATTCGATGGTGGGGGGGGGGGGGGGGGGGGGGCAAGGAGAGGCAGGGTCGCCCGATCAGGAATGCTGGTCTACTGGAAGTATTTATGTGAAATATTTAAATTTGGACTGAATTCAAAAAGAAAACTTGAAAAAAAATCAGTCAAACAGTCCAAACTGTACTTACTAAAGAGAGAAATGCTTAAATTATTTATAAAGAGATTTCTTCTGTCAGATGCCTGCTCGTTTATCACCGCAAAGCTTCAACTCATGAATGCAAGAAAACTGACAGTGACTCAGCAGATGTTGAACTAGGAGGGTGTGAGCAAGGAGTTACTGTATGGGTAACAACTTTGCATGCAGAATGCAGAGTTCCAGTCCTGGAAGCGCTACATAAAGTGCATCTGTTCAAGAAAGGGACAAAAAATTCTTCGAGAAGGTGATTTGCATTCAAGGCACAGCGTTAAAATAACAGCATTATTCTTAGCAACAAAGCGCTTCAGATGTCCACCCAGATGTTTCAAGCTTAGATGCTTTTTTAATGTGCAAAAGTGGTTTTATCCACTTTTGAAAGCATTCTAAATTAAAAAAAAAACATGCACAGATGTTGATTTTGTTTATTTGCAGACAAAAAAAATGTTAACATAACGTCTTTTATTGTTGCTCTGAAGAACAACAGGCAGTACTGCTGAGTCTCACAGGCAGTTCAGGTGTATCGGCAGATCTTATTTTTTTGAAAAGATGAAAAAAAAAAAAAAACTTGCCTGAAGTTTGCTGCTCAGACGCAGGAGCCTGAGTCTCATTCTCATCTAAGAGAGACATAATGTACACGGACCGTTTGTGAAGGCTCTCCGGCAGGTCAGTAAAAGATCAAAATGAGGGCAAATGGACTTATTTGTTGATTGTTTCCTTATTTAATATTGTTAAGATGACTGGTTCCATCACAAAATATCTTTTTTTTTTCTCAAAGCAAAGTTTTTTTTTTTGTCATATCCAAATGTTTGGAAAAGATGTTCTGTATAATATTATGGAACAGCTAAAAGAAGCACAAAATGACATTTATGAAAGTCGATTCCACAGATGATTAATTGAAAAAAACTAACTTTAATGAGAGAAAAAAATGTAAGTAGTTTTAGATCTTCAGCAGTTATTTTAAATTAATTTTCTAATCATTAAGCAATACAATAATAAAGTAATCCTTGAAACGCCCAGCTGAAGTCACAGTGACTGATCTTGACTGTGTACCTGCTGGTTTTGGTTGGGAAACTGTCTTCCGGGGCTCAGAAGCTGCTGGCCTCTGAGCCTCCGCTCCCTCCTGGGCTCCTGTTTCTTTTGCTTTGGATAACGGCATGGGTGACGGCAGGAAATGCTTCGGAAAACCTTTGAAGAACCAGGCACCAGACCTCTTCCATACCTAAAACAACGACAACAAACATCTACTGTTACAGGCTTTCCCGTAGTTTTTTTGAATGTGCGTGAGTTCTTTTTGTGTAAAGTTCTCACCTCTCGCTGTTCTCTGCAGATCTTACACAGCCACACGGCGCGTGGCCGGCTGCCACACTGAGTGCCGCACTTGGTGCACATGTGCTACACAAAAGGAAGAAAAAGAAGATTTTTTTTTTGCTGGCCGGCCTTCGCAGCGCTGTTACAACTCAAGAGACAATAACCTTCAGTGTCTTCTCAACCTCTGAGTGAATTGCAGTCAAACGGGGGCCTGTTGGTAACTTTTCGCTGACTCATTTCCTACCTTTTTGCAGTCCTCACACACCACTGAGCTGACCCCCGGTGATCCCAGCTGCTCCCCACACAGTAAACAGCGAGACACTCCATCCCCACACACCGTCTTCTTCATGTCGTCCAGGCGGTTTATCAAGCGCCTGCGGCAGCACAGAGTGAGAGCCTGCTTCAGAATGTCACCGTTCGTTATCCCAGGTCCTTCAGTCTGCATTTCATCAGTCTCAACAGGTGTGGATTACGTCTAACAGTGAGACCGGCGGACGCCTTGCAAACGCTCACCCGATTCTTTCCTGCTCCATGGCCTCCATTTTCTCAGCCCGGGCGATCACATTGTTTATAATCTCCTTCTCTTCATCTGTCAGATCTGGACCAGGACCAGGGCCTGCCTGCATGGTCCAGTTTCCCCTATCAGCCAAACATATTCAGCCACTGAGATTACATCGCGTGAGGTTTACACAAGTCCGATAAGTTTAGACACACATACGCAGGCTTGCTGAATGACATATTGCTATTTTGGTCAACTTAAAAAATTGAAATACAAGGAAATAATGAATATAAATGGAATGTGGGGATGATTATTAGAGTCACAGAAGTGAAAAAGTGAAGCGAAGTCCTAAAATATGCTTGAAAAATGGTGGAAAATCCTTTTTTTGGAAAGGTTCTGATGTACGTACTTCACGAGTGCTCTATAAAAGGCCAATTCAATTGTATCCTTACCTCAAAAACTAGAATTTAATCCTTAAATAAGTGTAAGCTTCAGCAATTTGGATATAGAAGATACTACAGAGTAAGAAATACCAGACCACACACCCAAACACACACTCATGCCTGCACAAAATCTTTACGTTTAGTGCACGCAGTAAACCCATTCAACACATTGTTTTTGATCCAGTTACAACTCTGTGGACAAAACAAAGGACATTGATAAGCGAGGAGTTTATTTTTTACTTACTGTTCTTTGCCGCTGCGTCACAGAGATGCAGGTGGAACAAAGGTGAGCACGGTTAAGCACAGAGGCTGTCAATTAAAATCCACACAGAAACAAACATCAAAGAAAAAAACGACAGTGCACTGATAATCAGGCTTACCTGGCATGCATGCTACTCTGCCTGTCATTGGACACCCAGCGACCCGAGCTGCTGCTCATCACCGTGTCGGTCATGCCGCACTATTGCAGTCTGCAGGTGGACGGACACAGAAAAGAAGACAGACACTGATTCAGCATGCATCAGTCCAGAAAAGATTTAACTGAAAAAAGAGGCTGGGCATCTTTTAAAGTTTTAATTTTGAGCCCACTCACTTAATTGGCCCCTACCCTTCGCTCTGTGTTATGCTTGGGCAGCAGGGATTAGTTTGCCAGCTAATGTTGCTCCCTCATCAAAAAAAGACCAAATTTGAGCCAGGAGAGTGTCTTGAAGACTGGAGAGTAACCAGGAACACTGTCTCAAACTATCAGACTGACAAATACTCGACATACTCTGAAACAGATTAGAATCAAAAATAGAAAAACATAGTTTGTGCTCGAAGGGGAAGACTGGACATGAAGCAAGATGAGAGGACTTATGACAAACAAAGCCAAACCATGAAGAGAATCAATGAAAATCACAGTAAAATGTTAATTCACAATCTTTTTTTTTTTTTTTTATTTCATCTATTTCCTGTGCAGTTGAAGAGACACAACATTTTATCAGCGGGCACATGTGTCCAGTCCTGGTGACAAATTTGCAAGATGGGAATCACCTTCTTCTGTTACCAAACCGGATTCAACAAATTCTTTCCACAGTGGAGCAAATATTTGCAGGAATATATATCGGAGACATAATGCAGAACCAGTGTTGACTGCAGCTATTCCAACAGACGTTGTGTTGCTGTGTTTGCATCCAGCTAAAAGAGCAAAGCTTACGACAAGGCGAGCCTTCCCGCGCATTACTAACCAGCGTAAAAAGCTGCTGGAGGAGGGGGTGGTCTGGGTTGTTTTTTTGAATTTTTATGCGCCTTCAATTTGCGTGGCTGAGGAGATAAGGCTATGCAAATTGGGGGTGGCACGGTCAATTAATTGAACAGCTGTAAGTGAAACTGCGAGAATCGCTTCCAGTTCGTGCGTCTACGCTTATCAAAGAAACAGATGGTTACATACAGCAGGAGTGGCTCAATTCTGCTGCGATACAGTGACGGTGACTAAGAGTCTGTCTCCAACATTTCTGATTGCTCATGGCGCATCAGTCGAATGTTTCCGTCTGTTTCCAGATACCAAGGTATGTTAGTCTTTTTTAGTTTCGGGTCGCCTGTGGAAGCAAGCGCGGAGCTGAGGGAGGGTGTTGCTGCTCCATACGGTGATGCTCAAACTGAGGTGTTTACGAGCCGGGAAGGACCGGCTGTTTTTGAGGGGGAGTCTGAGGATGGCTGTGTCATCACAGCGTTTTTTTTTTTTTTGTTTTTTTTTTTAGAGAAGTGACAGGAGATGAAGCTCCGTGGCCGTTTGTGCACATGGTGCAAAACAATGAGACGAGACAGGCGGAGAGAAAGCGCTAACAATGACAGGGAAAAACAGTGAGTACCCGATCCATACAATACACTCACTGGCAGTGTAATTGAAGCTCATATTTACAAAGATGTCAACGGAAATCACTGAGGCAATTGCAGATGGGAAAGTCTCCGCGTGCCCGTGTGTGAGTTGGAGTGTGTGTTTCTGTGTGCACACGCACCCCAGTGTAACCGAGTCAGGGCTGTTTCAAGTCTCTGCCAGACAGTACCGAGAGCGAGGCTGCAGCCACAGGCCACTGTATGTCCTGAGGGGAAGCTCCAGCAGTCAGGAAAGATGAGCAGGCTCCAAACAGAAGCAACAAGAGGGACTAAAAGCCTCTCTTGAGCTTTGAATACTAACACTTGTGATGGTGCAGGATGGGGAAGGAGTGCAGATACAGTAATAGCAAGAGAGAGAGAGAGAGAGAGAGAGAGAGAGAGAGAGAGAGAGAGAGAGAGAGATAAAGTGAGGAACGGCTGATGATAATGATGAAAGAAAAAAATCAATACGTTTCACTTGTGTTTAGCTTTTCACAGCAATAAAACCAGGCGGTGTGGAGGCTTAGGGAAAGTGAAAGTGGGAACAAAAGGAAGGGGTGCGTCACAGTCTCCCTCATTCAGATGCTCACATTATGCTGCGTAACGTCAGGCTACATACCTTTTGAAGTCTAATCTGCTGTCTGTCTGCCTGCCTGCGGGATTCACAGAAAAACAACAAATTCGCCGTGCTATCAATAGACACTCTGGGTGTGGGCTACTCCCTCTGATGCTGCTGCCGCTGCTGCTGCAGCCAGTCGACAGTAGCAACACAGTCTTCTGGGAGCATTTGTCTTTTTTTTTCCACTTTTTCAGCAGCAGTCTGACAGATCAGACAATACTGTGACTGTACAGTACATGCTATATCCACCTCGGCTCTCAGGCACGGCCCTCCTCCCTTTACCTCGACGAATTATCACACTTTTGTCTCACGTTATCGTCTTGGACAGGTGGAGGGAGAGAGACAGATGGGCGGTGGCGCTCGGGCTCGGTCAGGGTAATCACTGCCTCTGCTGGGAATAGACGTTACCGCATCACAGAAGTGGACTCTTCTGCCGAGGTGACAATCCAATTAGCATTCAGGAGATCGTCTGGAGGATCACATGCACAACTGTCTCGTAAAGAGCTATGGGCTGTAATGCTTCGGAGAGTGGTTTTAACCACTGCATTCAGGGAGAATTTCCAGCTCTCCTAATGTACGTTTGAAAAAAATTTCCCAATCAAACCGGCGTAACCTTCCCAAAATGTCACACTGAGCCTTGTTATTCGGCTGGTCTGACGTCAATGAGACCCTCAAACACCCCCCTCCATGCTGCTAAAGTTATAATTGCAACAATTCTGCGTCATTTGTGACTCTCAGTTGGTGTAACTGTCTTGTAAGTACGTTCCTCTCCCAAAAGATGAGTCAGTCAGGTGGTGGATTTTTGTCTGGGGAGGAGAAGATATTCTCCTGTGTGGAGCTTGGTGATTCATTTACATCGTCTCCAGTGCTGTGAAGTTCCTGTGACGATGTTTTCAGAAGCGGTGGTTTGTGAAGTGATCTCTGGCAAATCACAACACACACCGGCGTCCACAAACACGCCACGCGTAGCTCGTAGCAGTTTATGTGTGAGATGACAAAAGGAAATACGAG
This sequence comes from Salarias fasciatus, assembly GCF_902148845.1. Classification (NCBI taxonomy): domain Eukaryota; kingdom Metazoa; phylum Chordata; class Actinopteri; order Blenniiformes; family Blenniidae; genus Salarias; species Salarias fasciatus. Next base: position 8,025,428 of record NC_043756.1, on the reverse strand, counting down.
GAGGAGACGAGGGACCCACAGCAGTCATCTGCCTCATCACCACGAGGCATCCACGCAGCGGGATCTGCTTCTTCACAGGATTCCATATGGGGGTGGAGAGGACCGATTTAGAAACCTGCGTCTCCTCCTCGAGGCCTACAAATACGCATCTGTGCGTCCTCTGGGGTTTATGGATACACAACTCCCAGAGCACACCCAACGCAGTCCTCATCCATTTTTAGAAACACGGCCGTCCATTCTCCTTGGATACCTGAAGTGAAGGCTGCGTGAGAGTACCTTAGCTTTGAGTCTTCTCAGATTAATGTTGGTATATGGTTTTTCAACAGCAGGTGTGTGACTCATTACTGCAGAACATACGACTGGAAAAGAGACAGACTGGGGGAAAGCACCTGGGTACGGTGACAGCTTGATGTATTTTCCCAGGATTTAGGTACTCGCTTGTAGTAGCAAGAAGTGCAAGACGGCAGGCGGAGGAGTGACAGCGAGGCAGCGGGGCATTGATGGATTGATACGGCATGCGCCATTAAAGATACGCCATCGAGCTGAGAGAGGAATGGCGATAGGGGGAAGTCATCTCACTTGTGCCAAGATCAGCAAAAGCAGCGACGACAAAACACCCAGGTGAAAAGGCAAGGCTCGACTCTGATGTTTCTACATGAAGACATTCACACACACACACATCACCAGAGGCAGGTGCCATGGAAAATGCTCATCAGGAGCTATTGGGGGCTATTAGGGGTTTGGTGTCTTGACCAATGGAGAAATGGGTGATGATACATTCTACCTCAGACAGTCCATTCATTAGAGGAAGTTTCCACCATGAACCAGGTCTATTTTAAAAAAAAAAGAAAAGGAAGATAATGAAAATAGTTCTTCTGCTTAATCTTTCAGCTGCTCTGTTCAGATCTGCCTCCATCTCACCCGTCTCTACTCGAACATGAACCGTTTCCGTGACTGTTCTCCCAGGTTCTCCTCTTCTCCTCCTGCCCTGCAGATTCATCTTAAACATCCTTCTTCCAATGTATCCACTATCTCTCATGTCCAAACCATCTCAAACTGACCTCTCTGCTTTTATCTTCTTAGCTGCTCAATCTTGGCAGTATCTCTGCTGTGTCCAGTTTTAATCCTGCTCGCTCCTCATGAAAATCTCTGCAGCGTTATCTCTTCCCCTTCACTCCACCTCCTATCTTTTAGACACCGTCTCCTAACTACACAGTACTGGTACATCCAATGCTGTAAAACACACACACACACACACACACACATATAAAACTGGCAAGCAGAAGCAAAACGGAGTGGAACAAATATTGAGAGGTGAGTAAAGAGGGGTGGTTCCCAGGAACTCAGGGAGGGTGTCGGAGATCCTGCAGGTGTCAAAATTAGATTTGCACATTTCAAAACAAAGTATAGCAGGAAACTTTCTACAGTCAAAAGGAAGGTTCATTTTTATTTCAAAGCTTGATGCATTGGTTTGTTGGTTGTGTCTGTTTTGCCCTGTGACGGATTGCCGACCTGTCCAGGGTTTACTCCGACTTCACCCACAGTGAACTGCAATCAGTCACTGAACAGCCAAGGGTAGCATAAAGCAGCATAAGAGTTGAATGAATTATTGCTATATATTGACTTTGTCACAGCACAAAACAGGACAGTGCATGAAAAAAATGCATATCATGACGATATCTTTAGTTTGTTGCAATATACACCCCAGTGAACCTTTAACCTCCAATTAAAAACTTTCTATGCTGTACATTTGCTTCTGATGATTACAGCCAATGTTACTGTACATTTCTGTCTGCTATCAAATTCCAATGTAATTATACTTGAACAAAAAAAAAATATATTGGTGTTGAAGATTTGATGAAAGAAATTGGGCTCAAAATCAAAGAGAAACATGTAATCCGTGTTTGTACGGATCAGAATCTTTGTCCACTGGTTTAAAAGGAGCTGTTCCATTTTTCTTTCTACCCCCCGCACCCTGCTTGGTGTCCTACTTGAAAAATGTATTGAATACAATGAAACTAAAACACTATGCGGTACTGCACATGAATTCCAGGGCAACAATTCCCAAGCCATGCTCCATGAAGGACATTTTCAAAATAGGTTAATGAGAATCAGAGATCAATGTAAGGCTCCACAATTGCTTTTTACCTTATTTTATCTTTCATAAAGCCCCTGTTGTTGTGTTGGCACCAATATGTACTTCCGCACAAATAATAGTGATCGCCTTGAAGCTCTGCTTGAGCTCCCATGAAACCTTTTGCCAAGAGCCATCATAACTGACCAGCGCCAAGTCCCCGTGGGCTCAGATCAGCACTTTCTTCCAAACCATTTTCCAAAACGCTGATACTAAGTAGATGACAGAGTTGATGTTCACGTCAACACGACAATCTCAAGACTGCCAGTGACCTAATAACTCCTGGTGAAACAATATACGCCCTGTCAGGTTTCTGTGAACATTAATGTTTCATAACCAGTAATAACTCTATGTTTTTCCCATTAAGAATCCATTAACCAAGCAACCAACACCCATTTTCACAGCGCTGCAAGAAATGAGCTTGCCACTGACATCTGTTTTGAATTTAGACCTTGCAGATCCCCTCTAGATTGTGAGACTGAAGGGAAGTGTAACCAATTATTACAGTCATTGGGCAAAATAGATAATTTGCATGTGCCGTGTTGCTCTTTGTTTCAACTACATGAACAATTTAAAAAGCCATAAAATAAAAACAAAACAAAAAAATGCAATAATTGTAAAAACTGAAAAAACAAAAAAAAAAAAACCCTGGTTTGAGAGGAGAAGGAAGACAACATATTTTATTCCATGCTAATTCTTCTCCCTCTGCCATTTGGCCTGGCACTCAGATTGCTTTATGTATTATGAAACAGAACGCAGCCTGAGATCCTCAGACAGCAGAGTCTTGGCTGATCTACAGTTTCAACTCAAGTCATGTGGTGCTCGAGAGCATCATGTCTTCTTTTCTTTTTTTTTTTATTATGGCTATTCTCTTCTTTAAAAACATCTTACATTAAATGAATCCAGGAAACACTGAAATCTGAAATTTAGAGATGTATGGTTGCGGAAGCTGTTTACATTATGCTAAAATGTATATTTGAAGAGTCAACATTTTAAAAAAATAAATACATTCTGATGATGGTCAAACTTTAAAGAAAACTACGGTAATACCTGCATTCATGAGTCACCCTCAGACCTACAGTGAATTTGAAAACATTAGCGACTTCAGCGTAGGCTGAATGCTGGAGCGTCGCAGTCTGTGGTGACACTCGAGCGAACGGTTGGTCCAAATTCAAGAACTGAGACAGAAAAATATCCTGACTTATCGGCAGCACCACCACCGCATAGCTGACTGTTATCAACACCGGCAGTATTCCACGAGTGACTGGGATGTGCTCTACTGAAAAGGTTATAAATGGCACGAAACTCCTCGTATTTAGACCAAAGAAAGTACCATGAAGGCGAAACGTATGCATGAAAACTAATGGAGACTTTCAACCCTGAACTGAAAAGAAAGAGCCATATGTTCACGAATCCCTGACAGTTTCCTTCTCCATCGCGGTAAATGTACTGCCAACTTCAGAGAAAAACATTTATCCTGTCCATCTTCTTTATCTGGAGAACAAAATATCTCAATAACCATTATCAGACCCTGGCTATAAATATACATTCATCAACATCGTCCCAGAGGGTTGTCACAATTTCTTACAGACAATCAGTGTTCGCAATCGATCCTAACATCTTTAGTTGGGCCCTGACTTTTCCTCCTGAGCGCCCGAGAGGTTCACATCTGTGGTTTTCAGTCAAGTGTCTTGGCAGCTATTGGATGAATGGTCATGAAATTTGGTATGCTGACGTTCTCAATCAGGTTGACTGATTAATATCTACATCGGAGGGAAAATATATTCTCTACAAGTTTATTAACCCTTTGTGTTGCTTTAAAATGATGATAGATTCCAAGACATTGAATATATAAACATGTCCTCGTTGCAGAGACAATCTCACTTCCTGCTGTCCAGCAAAAGTCTCTTTGCAGGACTCAGTTCCTGATATCTAATGCTCTCGCGTTAGTCACTCAGGGCAAGCGGGGCGACAGGGTAGGAAGCACCGAAAAGCACGAGGTAGCCACCCACTGCCAGTTGCATGGCACAACTCCATCCGTCCATCCCCCGTAGAGGACTGCGAGATGCCAACATAGCAACACAGCGAGGCCCAGGCAAGGCTGTAAAGCACTGCACCACCGAGCCCTCCGCTGCAGGACGAACACATCACTCAGCATTTCTTAATTATTTACAACTCCCACCCCCGTTGCCTTTTGCTCCGTGTAAGTCCCATCTTTAGAGCATTAGTGCACACTTCGTGTACCGACCTCTATAAAACGCTATATACAGAACAGCAGTGAAGGATGGGGAAAAAAAAAAAACTGTCACAGAGGGTCCGACAGACTGACGATCTGTGTTTTGGGTAACCGTGTGGATGTTAGTCTTTTAGGTTGACAAATTATCCATGTTTTCACTCAGACAATGGCATTGACGGGCACCATCTGCGGGACCATCTGCGAGGGCTCTCCACCTCTCGAATGTGAGAGCGCTGTGACGTTCTCAATACACACGGCTACATCCTCGAGGCAGGCACGGCTCCAGGCCCCGCGTCGCTGGAGAATAAACAGGAAAGACTTCTCAGCGCCCAACAAGCCGCCGTGCTGTGACCCCGCTATCCGTGTCGGTCCCGTCCAGCAGACCTAAACGCAACGAGTAGCGTTGTGTTCATTCTTAAATAAACACAGCAGTGCACGCTGGACTTGTCCAGTCTGTCTCTTTGTAATTATCTCCAAGTTCAGTAGAAAATCTCCGCTGACCCACATTTCGTCAGACTTTTCAGCGTAATTCATAGACTTCTTTTGTGCGAGTCTAAGTCGGTAAACAGCTTTCGGACGCAGAGCACTCAATTAACTGCACTCTAACAAGAGCCTGCAGTGAGTCTGAAATTTGCTGGGCTGATGGTGATTCATCAGTCTATGCCCCGGAGGCAAGAGGTGGGACTTTGGGAACTGGCTGCTGATGCATTGACCAGTCATGCTCTTTCAATTTCCTCTCATCTTATCTGGTAGAAGCAAGTACCCCCAGACAGGGGCATTAAATTAGTGCAATAAAGTTTTTTTTTGTAAAGACTCCATTCAGTAACCCAAGACCGGTGATCTGCTTGGATAAATCCAACAAGAAACAAATCCTTCAGTCAGATAAACATGACTTTGTCTATTTCTTGGACTGCTCTGTGGATCTGGCACAGTTCAGCTGCAGGATATTTGACCCTCCCTCTGGTGTCTCCGGCAATCTAGCAGGTACAACACCCCCGGGTGCTTTCAAACCGATCTCTGTTGGCAAACTGTTCTGAAACACTGCAACACTAAAAAAATAAGCGACCCCAGTTGGAAAGCGTCGCCATGTGTCTTAAAATGCAAACCGTGTTTACGTTGCCTCAACCGGTGGGACAAAACCACAACTGCAGTGACAACAGATGCACAGCACAGAGGTGATTAAAATCGGCCAAATATGACTGCAGGAGGTAAGAAAATCGCAGTGGGTGGCCGAAAAGAGTTGCACCGAGACAAGATGGTGTTTGCAGATTCAAGCACAGCCCAATTCTTTAGATGTTTAACTCTTCGCTCTCCCGGGGGAACTTTGAGGAAAGGCCACATTAATTACCTCTGTCTTTTCCAATATGCCACACCGTTTAGGCAGATCTAATCATCAGTTTCAGCGAGGCTACCCGATCGATTCTCATCCACCGCACTGATGAGAATTCGAGGATGAAGCCACTCCCTTCAGAAGCTTGACCTGAAACAGCGGAACAGTGTGCGTCGTCAAACAAAGTGAAAACTGTTTTACTACAGGACACAAAAAAAAAAAAACCCTCCAAATATAGATCACAGCAAATGGTTTAGGTCTGAAGCTCTGCACAGGGATTGTGAAAAGGACACAAGAACATAGAGTCATGCACCTTTACCAACTGTGGCCATGGTAACAGCAAGATCAGAAGACGGGAATCAGAGTGATTAAACGCTGTGTATGCGTGAGTGTGCGAGTGGATGTGTGTGTGTGTGTGTGTGTGTGTGTGTTTGTAGTAGACTCACTATACCTGTGCCAAATTTCAAAGCTAAGCACATGCAGCACAGGTCTCTGCTGCAACTCGCATAAAACACAAGATGCTTAGCGAGGAATACAAGATGAAGACACGGGATTATGGGTACAGTTGCCTTGTATCCTTCAGCTTTAAATAATGCAGCTGGTGTGCGAAGCTCTTACTCCATCCCTCCATCTTTCTTCACCTTTTCCCTAAACACCCGTGTTTCCGAGCGCACTCATTTTCTCTTCTTATGTGGACAGAAATAACAAATCTCACTTCCACACTTTTCTTTTGCCACTCTCCTCCCTAATTCAATTTCTCTTGTCAACACAACACAATGACAGGCTGGCAGAGAGAGAAAATATCGCCAGAGGGGCACCAGCATATGGGTGTCGTCCAATCACTACTGTGGTTGCTCATGTGAGAGGAGGCAGCTGCAGATATCTCTCTCAGACTGTTCATTCAGTCTTTTCTCCCCTCCCCCATTTAATCCCCATGCTTCAGGTCTGTAGGAGGAGTTGGAGATGGTGGAACTGGGAGGCAGCTTCTTTTCTCTGTCTTCTTTCCATACCACCACTGGAAGCAACGGACCGCTTTGATTCAATGACTCTATTTCCGGCACACGCACACTTAAACCCTCTGACCCCCCCCCACCCCAACCACGAAGTGTGCAAGATATGATAACACAACAAGCAAGCAGCTGAATCACCTGTCCGGCCGCACAGCTGGAGTTGAGAGCCGCCCTGCCCACATCAGCATTTCGTGGCATCACTAATGTTTTCCCTCCTGGTCCGCAGGCACATCGAGCACCAGCGTGCACTCCTGAAAATCCTGCAGCAACGCCCAGGGACTGCAACCACACAGTCTCCCACATGACTTACCGGGTCTGTTTTCTGAGATCAGAGCTGCAACAGGAAAGCACTCCAGTAAAAAAAAAAAAAAAAAAAAAAATGAGTGCAGAGAGCCACAGTTCTGGCTTGAAGCAGGGATTCAGCTGTAACCCACTGAGCTACACCAGCAGTTATATTTATCAGCCATTCATGAATAAACTTGGTCTGTGATCATAACACAGCTAAAGCATGCTGTAATAAATTGGTCTCAATAAAAAGATGATGTTCAACACAACAAATGGATCATTTTCTGCATAATGATCTTTTTTTTTTTCCTGAAACAAAGAAATAAATCATAGGTCATTTATATAATTGGTTCCTCACTTAGGTTCAATAGTAACATTCTTATAGATATTGAGTATCCTGCACACATTCAGCAATCTTTCCTCAGTAAGTAATACCTCATCAAAACGATTAAATTTGGTGTATCAGGCTGAATAAATCCAGGCAGTAACACACGCTTATTTCCAGGTCCTCTCTCTTCTGAATGAAATGCTGCATCCATTCAACTTGTAAATGAGGAACCATAACGCGCCACTGAGCCAGTGGCCAAAAGCCCGGCCGTGATTTCGGAGTGAAGATGTAATGTTGGAGAAAATCCTTCGAAAGAGAAGGTCCAGCTTACCTGAAGATCCAGCCCTGCCTCCGTTCCTCTCCTCCTCCTCTCTCTCTGGGAGCTGTCAGGGAATGATGCGGACTGAATGTCTGTGCAGCGCTCCGATCATCCAACCACTGACTTAGTCATTGCGCATGGTGGTGCCTGTCACCAAAACCTTTTTTTTTCTCTCTCTTTTTCTTTGGCCTGGAGCAGCAGTGTTGCTGGAAGCGCAGCGGATTGCCCACAATGCGTGGGGGAACTCGCCTCCTATCCTGCGTGGAACGATGGAAAGCCCTTGGTACCCTGGGAAGGAAACCCCTGGATGTGAAGTGGGAGCACTGATGCTGGAGTAGGCAGTCATCACCTGATCCGATTGCTCCACGAACATTAGTGTCTAAATTCGTCTCGTCATTCAGGCAGCCACAGCCATTTTTTACATTATTATCTGCAGTGATTTATTAATTTTTTTTGTTCCCCCTTTAATGCAGACGATTGGTCAAAGTTCACTTGGTTAAAGATTCAATTTCTCATAATTTTTAATCTCTTTCATTCAAATAAGAGTTTTATAACGTCATGCCATGGAGTCTTTGAAATACCGAGCTTTAAAATGCATCATTCGGGTTGTGCTACTCCTGTCTAAACTGTCTCAGGTTTTTTTCTTCTTCTATCTTTCATGCTATTTTTGTTATTCAGTGAAGAGAGCGCATTGAAAGGAGTCAAATTCCTCGTTTTTGAATCTGCTTCTGGAGAGACAAAAATCCTGGAAGCTTGAAAAACACTCACCTTGTCTGTGGAACTTTTGTCTTCTTGACAAATTACTGTTAATTAAAATTTCCGTCCTGAACAATTTAATCACCAATTAAAAGCCTCTCAAATTGCATCCTGGATGTCTGTGGAGACACTGCGCCATCTACTGGATCCTGTGTGAATTACACCCAAGACTGAATGTGGCGCATTATTGGCCTTATGAAGTACTTGTATCTTGTGCGCAGTCATCGCAAACATGTAAATTTACTCTCACTGACTAAATAAACTTTATTTACTGTATTAATTACCCAGCGGTTCGCTGTTATGGTGTGTATTTACTACACCGTCACACGAATAAACACTGGCGCAAGCTAGTTAGGTTAATGTTTCGTTTTTAACTTTTGTTCTTTGAACACTAACTTCGAAGGTTTTTTTTTTGCATGCTCCTTAAAAAACACAATACAGCTGACGATAGTCACAATAAACTCAGTCCTTTTGAACTCTTTGAAAGCATCTTGTACAGTTACTTCGAAGGATGTGTTCCATTCATTCGTTGGCAAACCCCCAAAACAGACTGACATATTATTAATTATCCTCGTTCAAGCTTTTTTTATGCATATTAATGGTTTTGTGACAAGCGCTTATAGATATACTCATAAAATGCAGCTAATTTAATAGAAAAATATGGATTTGTTTTCCATTGTGTGTAAGATTTTGGTTCCAGTTCACGGTGGGGGTGAATTATCTTGAGTCTGTCGCTTCTTTGGTCACATGACCGGTCCTGCCCATTCAAGTCACCTGACTCGTTTTGTTTCTCCGACAGAAAAATGGCTGCCCACTTGTCGTACGGCAGAGTGAACCTAAATATACTGAGAGAGGCAGCACGGAAAGAGCTTCGAGAGTTCCTGGACAAATGTGCAGGAAGCAAGGTAACAAATATGTGAAAACACATTTGGCATGTCTGAATCTGGGCGTCAGTTCTCCCCGGTGTTGTCAAGTCTCCCCCCTCAGCTGTATTTGTGTTGATAATGTTATTACAAGTATTTTCGTTTTGCAATAAGGAATGTACATGGAGATGTACATCTCCAGGCATTATTGGCCTGCCTGCATGCTCATCGGTTTATTATTGAATCAGCTGAACTCAAACGCTGAACATTTCCGCATACACATGACTGATGTGTTCATATCTCTCTCTCTCTCTCTCTCTCTCTCTCTCTCTCTCTCTCTCTCTCTCTCTCTCTCTCTCTCTCTCTCTCTCTCTCTCTCTCTCTCTCTCTCTCTCTCTCTCTCTCTCTCTCTCTCTCTCTCTCTCTCTCTCTCTCTCTCTCTCTCTCTCTCTCTCTCTCTGTAGGCAATAGTTTGGGATGAATATTTAACTGGGCCTTTTGGACTGATTGCCCAGTACTCTTTGTTAAAGGTAAGTACATCACCCTGCACAGCTGATAAAATCCAAAAATTGACATTATAGAGTGAACAAAAACTGTAAAGTCTGGGCAACCAGATGTGTGTGTGTGTGTGTATATATATATATATATATATATATATATATATATGAAAGTTATGGACATAAATTACTCTTCATAATACAGTGTGACCTTCTCTCTTTTGCAGTAGATTAAAATAATGCCATCTGAAACACATTCACAGAAAAAGTTGCAAAATGCAACAAATGAAATCTGTTGAAATCTGCTGAATGATTTAGTCTTGTTTGATTTTAGTCAAATAAAAAGAGTCACTGCATGTTTCACCAGTGTGTTTGTGAATGCTCAGGTGTGTGCCAGGTGATACCAGCTTGTTAGATATTCTGGCTCCAGTGATATTGATGGTTATAAGAACATTCCATATTCCATCCACGCCTCAAGTATCAGAAAACAGAAGCAGTCATATAACATGAATTTACTTTTAATCATGTCTGGTTTGGCATCACGCCTGTGGTTCTGGGTCATCTTGTACTTGGCGAGCTTAAACTCAAAGTTTCTCCCTGAAGAGAACAATTTTTCACTGTTCATCATTTGGTGAAGCATTACATTTCCCTTCACTGTTTTGTCAGAAGTAGCAGATGATGCATGATAGTGTTTATTTGTAGCTGGTAAACAGATGTCATAAATTTTATGTTTGTTTGTCTTTGTTTTTTTTTCCAGGAACATGAGGTGGAAAAGATGTTTACCCTGAAGAGCGGCAGGCTCCCCTCGGCCGATGTCAAAAATATTATCTTTTTTGTCCGACCCAGGCTGGAGCTCATGGACATCATTGCTGAGAATGTATTCAGGTGTGTTTATGTGACTCATCTGGTTTTAAAGGCATTATGTCTCTGTTCTGTTCACAGTATCTAACACTCATGTCCTGCACTGTGCTCTCTCTCAGTGAGGATAAGATGCACACACCCCGAGACTTCCACATCTTGTTTGTGCCTCGGCGGAGCATGCTGTGTGAGCAGCGGCTGAAGGAGCAGGGCGTGCTGGCCTCTTTCATCAACATCGACGAGTATATCCTGGACCTGATTCCCTATGATGGCGACCTGCTGTCCATGGAGTATGAGAGTGCTTTCCGGGTGTGTCTCTCGTCTTTGTATATGTCAATCACTTTAAAATGTTTAAATTAGGTTTCAAGTCAGCACTAATTCATATATTTATATAAATTTTTCTTTTTTTTCTCACAGGAGTGCTACCTCGAAAATGACCAAACCAGCTTGTACCACACAGCCAAAGGCCTAATGACTTTACAGGCTCTGTACGGCACCATTCCGCAGATATATGGGAAAGGAGATTGTGCACGAGTGAGTTTGGAATCAATTTATCACTGAGGATCAGTTTTCTTGTTTGTGACAGCTAATCTGTTTATTGGATGATTTCATAAAGAAATTCTCCATTTGTCGCCAGCATGTTTCCAACATGATGCTGAGGATGAAGAGGGAGTTCGCCGGCAGTCAAAACCAGATTCTGCCCGTGTTCGATACTCTTCTTCTGCTGGACCGTAACGTTGACCTGCTCACCCCTCTGGCCACTCAGCTCACCTACGAGGGTCTCATTGATGAGATCTATGGAATCAATAACGGTAACGACAAACCTTTTGGATTTGTTTAGTTATTTAGACCATTTCTGAGAATTGCTTTCGTCCTCATGACAGAATTTCAGGTCTTTACTCAGTCAAATGACTGGGCTGCAGTGGCATCTAATATGTGCTCTGGTTTCTCTCAGAGGAGCAGAGCGCTGTGATCTCTTCAGGTCTTAATGGTGTAATGTGATTTTCCTCCTGAGCCCTGGCTCTGTCCGTGCTTTAGCTGATGCAATAACGCCGCAGGGTAATCTTAACCCCAGCAGACCCCGCGTCCAGACGGAGTTTGGAGCCTTTCTGTTGTTTCTCTGAAGAATTTGCACATTATTCCTGTGATTACAATGGTTCTCTCCATTTACTGAAATGCCATTAAACCCATGCATACACAGGAAGAACATGCAAACTCACACATGAAGGCCCAGCCAGTATTTGAGTCCATGAACTCCTATTTCAAACATTTTTGTCTCACAGGTTATGTCAAGTTACCTCCTGAGAAGTTTGCACAGAAGAAACAAGGTGAAGCAAGTAAAGATTTACCCACAGAGCCCAAGAAGCTCCAGCTGAACTCCGCAGAGGAGCTTTATGCTGAAATCCGGGACAAAAACTTCAACGCTGTTGGAGCTGCTCTCAGCAAGAAGGCTAAAATCATATCCGCTGCGTTTGAGGTTTGTGTTGGAAGGTGTCTCAGTTTTTTTTTCTCGCTTTGACAGGACGACGCTCTCCTCATTGCAGGAGTGATTCAAAATGTGATTACAGCGTTTGGTGCTTTCAAATTGAACTAAACATGACTTCCAGACATCAGCTCTATCTCTGAGGCATTTTACATCAAAGGTCAAACCAGAAATCTGCCTTTCTATCAGACCAGAGAAGTGATAAGAACGAGATGGAGATGAGATGAAATGCTAATAGTTTAAGCAGATTGCATAATAAGCTCAGACATACATCGTCACCTGATCAGAGCCCTCAGGAATACTGAAGGGAACATACGCTGTAATTCAAGAAGTGCAGTTCCTGAAAAGCTTTACAGGAACTTAGTAATTGTAAATTGATTAATTTATCCTGTCTGATCCATTTCAAGTGAATTTAGCTTTAAAATAGACTTCAGTGATGATTATTTCTGTTATTCATATGTTTTTTGACCATTAGGAAATGTAGAATTTATGTTTATTATTACTACCACATTAGGACTAAAATGTGTTTCCAAGATTAAAAACAGCTCTTTAAGCGATATGATGATGATTTCTGATCTCTGTGTGTCCTGCAGGAACGTCATAATGCTAAAACAGTCGGGGAAATCAAGCAGTTTGTGTCTCAGCTGCCTCACATGCAGGCAGCAAGAAGTTCCCTGGCGAACCACACTTCAATCGCTGAGCTGATCAAGGACATTACCAGTGAGTAGATCACCTTCTTCAGCCATTAAACTCTCTTCAGTATGCACACATTCACATCTTTTTGTGAAAATGAAAAAAGACTGAAATCCATTTTGTGGATGATTAATGTTCAATTAAAAAAAGATTCTTGTATCTTTTATTTATTTTTTGTTCTTAGGATTGTGAAAATCATTGTATCTGTCCGTGTTGGGTTTTTATTTTGTTAAAGTTTAAATAAAAACCTGTAACTTGTGTTTCAGCATCTGAGGCTTTCTTTGACAATCTGACTGTGGAGCAGGAGTTCATGACCGGCGTTGATACAGATAAGGTCAATTCCTTCAACTCTCCAAAACTGATTTGTCATAAACACGAACCTCGAACAAACATATGACTTATCTTACCAGAAGCGTACTAAAATAAGCTTACGAAAGTAGTTAAAAGTATTCCATTTGCAGGTGAACACATACATAGAAGACTGCATCGCGCAGAAAGATCCGCTGATCAAGATCCTGCGGCTGGTTTGCATGCAGTCGGTCTGCAACAACGGCCTCAAGCAGAAGGTGTTCGATTACTACAAGCGGGAGATTCTCCAGGTGAAGCCAGAACCTCTGCTGCTGCATCCAGCAGACGGATTTCCGTGTGGTCGATGAGTTCCATGCTGTCATTTGATGTTTTGCATGTCTTGTGCAGACCTATGGATATGAACACATCCTGACGTTGAACAACCTGGAGAAGTCGGGTCTTTTGAGGCCGCAGACCGGCTCCAGGAATAACTACCCCACCATCAGGAAAACCCTCAAGCTGTGGATGGAGGATGCCAACGAGCAGGTGCCAGGATTGAACAAAATATGAACTATTAATTTAACATTTTGAGGTTTGATCTTCAGTAATAATGTGTTTCTCATTCCCCAGAACCCCAATGACATCTCGTACGTGTACAGCGGCTACGCCCCGCTGAGCATCCGACTGACTCAGGTGTTGGCGAGGCCCGGCTGGCGCAGCATCGAAGAGGTGCTGAAGATGCTCCCAGGTCCTCACTTTGAGGAGAGGCAGCAGCTTCCCTCCGGGCTTCATAAGAAACGTAAGGAGCAGCCTGACGTGTGAGCTGTGTTTACTCTGCCGCCCAGCTGCCAACAAAAGACGACCTGCCTGCCGCAGGGAGATAAGCAGTGGGCTTTGTTTCGAGTCGAACCTCGGACAGCGGCAGATTGATAGCGTAAATCCGACAATGCCGTGAAACCCCCGTCATGTCGTTGTATCGATTTAAAAGACAAGACGAAGAAATAAAACTTGATTTGTGAGTGACATGCGGCGCTTTTCATCACTTTATTTCCCATCGTTTCATGTTGGCAGCAGTAGGTGTTACACTGGTGTGAATGATAGATTTAATTATACACTCTCTTTTGAAATGTGCTAATTAGAACTGTGAGTTTGGGTATTAGACCGCTGACTTGTTGCAGCATGTCCGCCTTACATTGCTTTTTAAAAGTGATAATGAGTGGAAAACAGTAATCTTGGGGGAGGGCACGACTGAATTAGTGTTTTAGCGTCTCAGGAAAAAAATGCTGCTTGACCAGAACAGAATTGACAGCTTTGTGACGTCCGCCTCTTCTTAATGCCACGCAGGCCAGCAGGGAGAGAACCGGACGACTCTGGTGTTCTTCCTCGGCGGGGTGACGTACGCAGAAATAGCCGCCCTGCGTTTCCTCTCGCAGATGGAGGACAGCGGCATGGAGTACATCATTGCCACCACCAAACTCATAAATGGCACCACGTGGATCAAGTCCCTCATGGACCGGCCCGAGTCCCAGACACCCTGAGTCACCTGCACTGCACGCACACCTGGACACATCAAACGCCGCATCCATCAGAAAACCTCAGCTGAGGGTTTGTTTTTTTTTTTTTTTTACTTCCCCCCCACATCAGGCTACTGCAGGTGCTTCATTGATGTCTGAGCTGTTTAACCAGCAGCGGCAAAACTCTTTAAAAGGTGTCCTGTTGTCCTGTTCCAGTCTTTCTGGAAATAAATTCATCTCATACAAGAATTCTTTCGGCCTTGAACTTGTATTGCGCGGCTTTCAGTTTCCTGCATGTGGAAGATCTACACTGAATGACCTGCACATGTACAACCCAGTGCACATAACCCTGATCAGTGCTACTATATTGATTTGCATCACTAAGCTTGTTGCTGTAGTGTGCAGTTACTGGATGTTTTTTTTTTTTTTTACATTTGAAGCCTTTTTGAATGTTTGTGATGATTTCATGTATAAAACTAATAAAGATTAATTTTGATTTGCATTTTTTTAAAGCTTTTGACCCCATCTTTCTGTTATTCCTTGCTTTCGGTGAGGTTAAAACTAGCTGAATAAACTCCTCCCTCACTGATGTTGGCCTTCCGTTATTTGGGTGTGTTATGGGCTATTTTGCTTATTTTTTGCTGGCAATATTTGGCAAGGGATGTTGATTGCAAGCAGATGAAAGGCAGGGACAGAAGTATATCCATCAGCAGTGGCCCAGCTCTCTGAAGGAGCAATTAGCGCAGTAACAGGCCCCTGATCAGCCGATAATGGCCCTGCGCTGTCTGGAGAGCCCAGCCTATGATTTGACAGTGCAGGCCACTGATTGAATTAGGAGGCCATTTGCTCCATGTTCCGGTGGAAGATAACTGTGCTGCAGGAGGGTGTTTGATCTCAGTATCAGTCAATACCTTCTGTGTGCCTGACACTGCTGGCAGGACCAGGATATTTTGGTGAACTCTTCTTGTGTAATCCTCACTAATTTCCTCCTTGTTGATTGGTGAGAAGATCTGAACGCCGCTTTGCCTAAATTATTCAGAGAAAAATTTAAGTTGTGTGCATTTTTGAGAGGTTTCTCGCGCGGCTGTTTCTTTGTTTGAGGAGCAGGTGCACACTGGAGACTTTGATAGGCATTAGTTGAATCCCAGGGGATTCGGGTCCTTGTGATCACTTTTTGCTTTTGGCTCCTCCTCTGCAATAGCAGCTTGAGACACTAAAGACAACACACACCAACTTGGACTTCAGGGCTGGAAGCACAGAAGCCCTCCGCCTGATCGGCTCCTGTCCTGCAACATCAAAGTGTGAGTATTTCTTAATATATTTCTTGCAGTGATGTAAATAATATAAATCATATATTTTTTGGGGGGTTCATGCATGTTTGAATGTTTCTAATTTTCAATATAGGTCAAATCTGTTAACCAGAAGAGGATATGAACAATTTTGTTCTGCAGTATGTACATTTAATATTTCTTTTTACAGTAATACAACCAAATTTTATAACTATAACTTTACATGAGATGGATTGTAAATAAGCCATGTTAGTTATATATGAAATGTTTGCGTTTATGAGAACAGTGAAAAGCAGAGTTGAATTTGGAACAGTTTCTATCTATCTGTGTAAAAGATTTCAAAGCCACAGGGACTCAGTGAAAGCTGAAGATGTTAAAAGTATTGTTTATGACTGTACACAAAGCAGATCAATACTGGATCCACTTAGCACAATTTACAGATCAATTATTAACAGCAGTCCATTCTCAGACCCAGTTCCTTCTGCTTCTGTGAGCTACACAGGGAACGGCTGGCCAGGACTGAACAAACATGTTTATTTTACTTCATTCAGGGACTTCATACTTGTGTTTTTATGTCCACAGTTTGTCGTAAAATTTTTGTTTAATATGACATTTCTTGGTGTGTGTGTGTGTGTATATAGAATGGGTCGAGGTGAGAACATGGGACACTTGACCCAGCCCGGCCGCAGGCAGAAGACACAGGAGACGTATCTGGATGTGGAGCCCCTGTTCATCCGCTTCCTCCGGACATTCAAAGAAATCCTCAAATTTGTCCTCTTCAGCTACACCGTGCTGTTCGGCGCGTTGCTCCTTGCCAGATGGACCACTTACTTCATGGTGGGGAAGTGAAGTCTACGCGAGCGTCGAAGAACAAGCCTCTCACTGGACTTGGAGCTGACTCTGGCGAAGCTTATCGAGATGTGTGGCCTATGCAGTTACTATAAAGCAGCAATCACAGCCGGGGTTATTGTGTCTCTCTTTTTTGTTTTTAGTAGAGCTGAAGGCCTTGCGGGTGCAAATGCGCCTTGAAACATGTAGCTTAGGAGAAATCCACCATGAGAATCCCTTTAAACAAGCCACTTTGCATCCAGTGTGTCTGCTCACTGTGTGAATAACCTGTAATTTAGAATTTGGCATTTTGGAATCATCACAAAGAAGCTATGTGGCATGTTTGTGTGCATAACATACATCAACACTGTATATCTGAACTGACAAAAGCTTTAAAACGGTCCACCCTATTGTTCATGCAAAATTTGACAAAATGCCAGCATAAATAAGTCAGTAATGCAATGGGGATGTCAGTGAGAACCGTTCCTCTATTGTGGTGTTGTTCTCTTTTAGACAAAGCTTTTTAATTGTGTTGACATCTTGTCTGTCAAGCTGGAATCATTTGGTTTGGATAGCATGCAGCTGCCCTGGGCTCCGCACCACCAGGCCTATAATGGGCCACAATTATCATCAATGTTTATGTTGTAGGAATGAATGAGTCGTAATTTGAGAAAGACAAGTGTGGTACACTGTGGCAGCACCCATGAAAAAAAAAGAAAAGAATTTACATCATACATTTATTTTGAAGCCTTTGTAATTTCATTTCACCGTGATATAGTGAGGTTTATATTTGATTAAGTCAGATTTATTATTATGATTATCTCATGTGAGTCAGGGTGTATGAGGCCTCTACCATATCCTGTGCCATCTCATAAAATGCTCCATAAACAACTGAAAGCATCCCATTATCCCATTAGAGAAAGTACATTTTATAGTGGATATGTGTGTGAAATGTAGACAAAAACGAGAAGAATATGGAGAGGAATTCTGTGTCACCCCATTAAAGCACACTTCAAGGTTTTGGCACACTTTAATAGCTTTGTCCCCTGTAATTCATGGATTTAAGGCACTGTTAAGTATGTGTATTTTATCTTTGCTCTTCTGTTATGACAAGTTCACAAGTCTGTTATGAAGATCTGCTGTGGATCACTATGTTGTGACTTATAATGGTACAGAATCATTACTTATACCTTTGTTTATCCTGCAATGATTAAGGTAAACATGATTCTATCTAAATTTAACTGGGGTCCATGTCTGAATAAGGCCCTGAGTGGATCATTTCATTACTGTATTCAGTTTCTTTCTTTCACTTAAATACACAGACCGTAGGTTTAACAGTAGGGGCTTTTATTTATTTCATGGTATTTCTGACAACACGGCACACTTACCATTTACAAAGGTCTTTTACAATGAATTCAGCTTAATATTGAAGGTTTAAGGTCTTTATTGTCATTTTCATCCGTCCACATGTAAACAAAATTTGTTTCTCAGGACCAGCATCATATAATAGACACCAAAAAGTTTTATTTTTGAGTTACTCACCAATAAAAATCAAGTAAAAGTTATAAAATAATTTTAAAAATCAATGATAAATAAGATCTCATGATGTAGCTGACTCTATATGACACTTCAAAAAGCAGATGACAGATTTACAAATATCGATGTTGTGATCATTAAATATGTTTGATTGTTTTAAGTTAAAATTTTGTATTTTGATTAATAAAAACGTGAGTTAACAATAAATAGAAATGTATGAATCAACCATTATATCGGTTTTCTGGCGTCACTTTCTAAATTCGCACAGGGTGCGGGGATTGTTCGATTTTATTCACTGAGACAATGCGCACGGGCGGTGTTTGTGGATTTCAGACTTTTATACAAAAAGTATGCGATAGTTTTCAGTGGGAGTCAAAGGCGTAAAAAACTCATCAGTCGTGCGGTTTTACAGGCAGAAAAAAAGAACTTTAAGGTCGATCCTAGGTCCAGGGTGTATTTTCGCGGTGCGCCCTCGGCGCTATCCGGTGTCTGCCGAACGCCGCCCGCGTTGCGCCATTTTGAAAGTGTAAAGCTGGAGGAGGCAGAGAGAGGCGAGGGAAAGCTCAAAGTAGAGTGCAAAGTCTACAAAACCAGCCCCGAGGACTGCAGCTGACTTTACCACCACTGAAAAATTGTTCCGCGGCGTCTGGAGCAGCGCAGACTGAGAACTTCGGCGCACCGTGTCCGGAGTTTGGAGCAGCACTCCCCGCCTCATTCCTCCACTGTTCCTCGGTCAGAACCTCCCAGCCGACCCGGGTCAGCTCCGCTCCAGTCCGGGCCCCAGCCCGCTACACACATCCCTGTCTGAGCCGCTCACCATGGCAGGTAACGGCGGAGAAATGTGCTGTTAAATGATCCCAAGACGCAGGCTTTATTTGACAAGTCGCAGCTCTGCTTGTCTCCTCTCTGTTATGGTCAAGTAGCACAGGCTAGCTAGCAAGCTAAGGACTCCTCCAGGATCCCGGTGTGAGACAGTAGCAGTGATAAAAGTCATAATTTGGATCAACATCCGTGCTCCAAACTACGTCCTCCCCTTTGGGGCTTTCCACACCAGATAAAATGTGCAGTTACAGTGTAATCCCATGCGGCCCTGTTCTCACATTTCTAACTTTTAGCTGAGTTAGCTGCAAGGCTAACGCATGTGAAGTTGCTCTTTATTGGCGGCGTGTCAATCCATAAAAAAAAAGTTTCGCCTTTTTTTCGTGTGTGTGTTTGCAGGCTCCGGAGGTGGGAGCGGTGACATGCAGTGGTGCTTCTCCCAAGTGAAAGGGGCGATAGACGACGATGTCGCTGAAGGTAAAAGCCGAGTTGGAGGGATCCCTGAAACATCTCCCACTGCTGTGCACGCCTCTTCATCATGCTTCTCAATGCAATTCCTGTGTCCCCGAGAGATTTCTGCATCCCATAAAAATAGTACTGTGCAAAAATGCTTTCCATTAAAACGAACAGCTGTGTGGGGAACGCGTGCAAAACAGTTGTTTTCTATTTTTGGAATAATTGCTTCAAAATGTCAACACACTGCATCTGCAATCCACTGGAGTGTTGCATAATGTTATGAGTGTGATGCAAGTGCAATAAGGTGTACCTCTGCAGTAAAAGAGGATTTAGTATATATATTTAACCAAAAGCAGGAAGTTTTCTACAGTGACCACTTTGATACTTTGCTCAGGTTCAGCTGGAAATGAGTCAAAAGCACATAAAGGGAGAATTTTCACATCATTTGATTGGCCTTTGTCATTAATTGCTTCCTGAAAGTGTTTTTCCCAACTCAATGTACTTTTGATTGTTTGGGGCAAGCTGCCTCGCTGTGATGCACAGCATAAGCATACACTATGCAAGAAAATAGTGCCTTACAGTAAGTTTACAGTACATGGTGGACAAACGTGTGTAAAAGGCCACATGCTTGTTTATAGTAAGCTTAGCCTGAGGACAAAATGAGAGCCTCTCCTTGTGTCAACACCATGACAGCACATGGGGAAAGTTCAGCGCTGCAGAGTTTTATTCTTTCAAAATCGTTCTCCTTAAGTCTTTTAATTTGTAATGATTGTTTGCACAGAGTCAGGTTGTGTCAGGCACTTTGTGTGCTGTGTTAAGAGTGGAACAAGGCCACTGTCTATATTAAGGATTGCAGCAGCAACTCAGAATAGTGCCAGCCTGTAAGCGGGTATTGATTGTTGTATTGTGAGATTTGTTGAGAGTGCTTGTCCTTGCAAAGTGCTTCGTAGCTGTGAAGGGAAAAGTTTTGTTCACAGTACATTCAGATTTTTGTGCATAACTCTGCGTGTGTGTACTGTATATAGATGTGCGTCACTACTCTGTTGTGTTTTCACCATGGTTGACATGATTTCCACCCATCACAGGTGGACAAATCAGGGTAAATGTTTGCATGCTGTTTCGAGGAAACGAGCCAGAAAGGCCTCCTAAACCACTTTCACATTAAAGATTATCTAATTAATACATCAGCATCCCTGACTTGGTGTCTCAGGGACAAAGAAAGTTCTAAGTTTTATTTGAAGAGTTTGACTGTGTTCTGCTTACTCTTTGGCAGCGGACATCATATCTACTGTTGAGTTCAATCACTCTGGGGAGCTTCTCGCCACCGGGGATAAGGGAGGCCGTGTTGTCATTTTTCAGCAGGAGCCAGAGGTAAGACAGTTTCACAGATCTGAGAGTGAGTGTGTGTGTGTGTGTGTGTGTGTGTGTGTGTGTGTGTCTGTGTGTGTGTCTGTGTGTGTGTCTGTGTGTGTGTCTGTGTGTGTGTCTGTGTGTGTGTCTGTGTGTGTGTCTGTGTGTGTGTCTGTGTGTGTGTCTCTGTCTGTGTCTCTGTCTGTGTCTCTGTCTGTGTCTCTGTCTGTGTCTCTGTCTCTGTCTCTGTCTCTGTCTCTGTCTCTGTCTCTGTCTCTGTCTGTGTGTCTGTCTGTGTGTCTGTGTCTGCTAACATAACATGTCGACAACTACTGATACTAGTGGTCCAAAATTATTTTAGTCACTAGCTGCAGTTACATGAACCAGAAGTCATTTGTATAAATGCTGATCCAATCAAAATAGCATCGTGAAAATGCATTTATATGATCTGATTGATTGATCTTTTTTCATTGGAATTGTATCTGGAGGACCTATAACTCTGATTATGTCCCAATTCACATTCTGAACAAGGAAAAAGTTACTTTGGTTTTTTTCTGTTTGCAAAATACGCAAGTCTGATTATTAGAGCAATCTCTCTTTTGTGAAGATTGGTAAAGATTTGAAGAATCCTGTAGTGTGCGCTTATTATTGGATTGGATATTGGCCATAATGCAAATAACCCAAAAACTCTTCACTGTAGCTGGTAATTTGACTCATCTGACGCTGAGTAGAGAAACAAAAACGAAAAAAAAACATGTTAAGACTAAAAGTTGCTCCTCCTCCGGAGCTGTGTGCCCCTGATGGGAGGAAGCATTTCCTTCATGTTTTCTGTCATTGTGGTCAGCTCTGTCAAACACATGGTCCGTGGGTCAAACCCAGGACGCCAGAGGTTCCTGTCCGGCCTGTGAGATGACTGTGCATGCAGTGGAGTCATTTTAGTTGCAGCAGGAATGAGAAACATTTCACTGTATTTTACACCCGGATACAAAGCTTAAAATGATCACGATGTTGAAATTTCACTTATTTTGAAGATATTACATTTCCATGCATGCATTCAGCTTATTTATTTATTTATTTACGGCCTTGCATCTAAATTTGACTCTGCATTTTGACTTTTCCGTGTGCTTTAAGCATTGTAAAACATCTAGAATGTATCGAGAAGCAAATGAAACCCGCTCAACACAGCTGTGAAATCTCAGATGTGATCTCTCTTTTTTTTTTTTTTCTTCTTTTTTTTCCTCCCTCCCAGAGTAAGAGTCAGCCTCTGTGCCGAGGCGAGTACAATGTTTACAGCACCTTCCAGAGTCACGAGCCGGAGTTTGACTACCTAAAAAGTCTGGAGATCGAGGAGAAGATCAACAAGATACGGTGGCTGCCTCAGAAGAACGCGGCACATTTCCTTTTGTCTACAAACGGTCTGTTAGCTGCATTAATGACATTTTGTTTAGAAGAATTGAATCAATTATCAACTAAATATCTAAATTAACCATTTCACCACCTCCCCTTTCCTTTTTTTTTTTTTTCTCTTTTAACTGACAGACAAAACAATAAAGTTATGGAAAATAAGCGAGCGTGACAAGAGACCAGAAGGTTATAATTTAAAAGAAGAGGACGGACGATACAGAGATCCAAATTCAGTCACATCATTACGGGTGAGCATAACAGCCTTTATGTATGTATAAAACTAAGACCGGATTTTATCAACTTTGAAAAGTGTGATTTGAGTTGTATTTGTTGTATTCCAGTCATTTTGATCAATGTACACATCGAACAGATGCTGGTTTAATTTGTTATGAGAAACAGTCGAATACTTCATAACACTGATGATGATCAGTTCTTCTCCAGTCTCACACAATGTCTGCTTCCATTTGAGTTAATAGAGCTTCTGTTTGCACCGCTGATTTCCCTTCCTGGTCAATTGCCACCTCCAGTTTGGGAAACATAGATCTATATGTATTGACCCATTTCCAAATATAGCCTCGGTTTAAGAGACTACCCCGCTGTGCACCGGAGCTAAACCTTTTTTTCTTCCTTTGTTTGAAGCACGTTCTGTTGTTTCTTCGTGCTGCTCCTTAAGGCACCACCAGCATCTCTGCTGCAGCCTCCTGATCAACATCGAGCGCTGCAGAAGCTCCTCTCTTTTCACAGTCTGCAGTAGTAGTAGAAGCTTTTATGTGCGTGGAAAAACCTGTGGATGCGTTTCAGAATTTACCCTCCTATAGAGTCAGCAAAATATTTTTAGGTCGTAGCACCAGTATTGCTTTGATGGTAGAGTTATTTCTACTGCGTTACACTTGCCCAACTTTCATCTGGGACAGAACAAAAGCAAGCAGTGTATGCTGGCAATATTCAAGAAAATATGTTTGTTTTAGCCTCTAATCAGTCTTCAGCTTTTACATCAGATTTTAAATGTTGCTGAAGTGCGAGATTTGACTTTTTGCTTTCTGATATGTTATATTCAGACTCAGCTCATTCTAATAACTTCCTGAAATTTTCAACAGAATTAAGTGGACAGACGTCCTGTGATGCTTTTTAATGATGAGCTGCGTTTATCTTCTCAGACTGCTTTTTCGTGTTTATTATCTTATTAAACTTATACATCTCATGAAAACAGCTTTCTCAGACAATCCAAAACACACACATAAACCAACCAAGTATTTAAAGGAGGACATATAAATGAGCCATGAGATTCTTCTTTAAACAGTATTTGGTGTTGTACCTCATTTTACGTTTGCCTCGCTGCCAGTTATGGAATAAATTCCTGATTTCTTCACTGTCCCTGAAAGCAGACCTGACGCTGGCTGTGTTTCTCCTTCAGGTACCAGTACTCATGCCCATGGACTTGATGGTGGAAGCCAGCCCTCGGCGCGTGTTTGCGAATGCTCATACCTACCACATCAACTCCATCTCCGTCAACAGCGACCACGAGACGTACCTGTCTGCAGATGACCTGCGCATTAACCTCTGGCATCTGGAGATCACGGATCGCAGCTTCAGTATCCTTCATTCTTGATGTGGTTCACTTTAATTTTGTTTATTTGCTTACATTTTTCTGCTCCAGAGTTGTACTCAGTAACAGGTGTTGAAAACATTTTTTCCAGACTCGTAAACTGAGTCAGAAGTGTGAATGATGCTCTGAATTTGTGAGACGTTTTGTTAAATGCTAATCTTTCTTTTCACTGACTTAAACCACATGAGTCAAAGTGGAGACAGAAATTGAACGGCGGTCTGTGGAACCTGCTGTTTTGCCTGTTTCATTACAGTTAATGACACCTTTTAATTTATCAATAACTGAGACATGGACAAAAATAGATTTTTGTGTGTTTATCTTCCAAGGTGTAATGTTTTTCTTCCACCACCAGATGTCAGCAAAGAGAACTGATGATGTTGATTTGTCTTCAACACATGAAATTTAAATGAATGCGTCATTATTGGGTTTTTACTGGAGTTGGATAATTAAACACATTCATTTGAATTCGGCGTGTAGAACCAGTTGTGCACATAGTTCCTCTCACGTACCTTTAGGTTTAATATGAATGTAATGTTGGAGCTAACAACATCTTTTGTGTGTGTGTGTGTGTGGGTCTTTTTTCATGCGTGGACAAGACTGACCAGACACTTGACCTTAACCCTGCCTCTCCAGACATTGTTGACATTAAACCAGCCAACATGGAGGAGTTGACAGAGGTGATAACGGCTGCCGAGTTCCACCCGAACCAGTGCAACACTTTTGTGTACAGCAGCAGCAAGGGCACCATCCGTTTGTGCGACATGAGAGCGTCGGCGCTGTGCGACCAGCACGCCAAATGTGAGTCGGTGTCCGTCCTGCTGTGTGAAACAAACATCCTAAATACAGTCCGGTTCACCAACAAAGGACCGTGATGCATTCATGGATCTGTTCAACTGTTGCTTGTCCTTCCATTTGCATTTTCTGTTTATTTGCTTTTCTCTACATTCTTGCAGATCACTTTTTTTTTGTACTTTGTAACCTCATATTTATTTATTTATTTCCGTTTCAAGTGTTTGAAGAGCCAGAGGATCCAAACAATCGTTCGTTCTTCTCTGAAATCATCTCATCCATTTCTGACGTGAAGTTCAGCCACAGCGGGCGCTACATGATGACCCGCGACTACTTGTCCGTCAAGATTTGGGATCTCAACATGGAGACTCGACCGGTGGAGACGTATCAGGTCTGTAACGAAGCTCGCAGGGAAAGAAAATCACTTCTGATCCGACTCTGAAGCTATTCATCTGTCACTTCGCAAGCGTGAGCTCTTATCTGGAGCTCATTGTCAAATCACGAAAAGTCTCTTTTCCTTGTCACTTTCTCATAACAGGTGCATGAATATCTCAGGAGTAAATTGTGTTCGCTTTATGAGAACGACTGCATTTTCGACAAGTTTGAGTGCTGCTGGAACGGGAACGACAGGTGAGCACTTCTCCTGCCACATTCAGGGAGACGAGCGGTTTTAATACGTTCAGTGAACTCTCTGAAATTCATCCATGTCACACTCTTCGAGCCCTGTGTTTGACACCAGTAATCCCAAAGGCTCTGCCAGATAGTATCACGTCAAGACTTATGAGAAATGATAATAAATGTCAAGACTTAACTACCTTTCTCCAGCTGAACGGCTCATAAGTCGGAGTTTTCCTCCTCACTGCGTTGCGCTCGTCCCTCCCCAGCGTCGTGATGACCGGCTCCTACAACAACTTCTTCAGGATGTTCGACCGGGGCTACCGGCAGGACGTCACCCTGGAGGCGTCGCGGGAGAACAGCAAGCCGCGCTCGGTCCTGAAGCCTCGCAAAGTAAGCACGGGTGGGAAGCGCAAAAAGGACGAGATCAGTGTAGACAGTTTGGACTTTAACAAGAAGATCCTCCACACCGCCTGGCACCCTCTGGACAACATCATCGCTGTGGCCACCACCAACAATCTGTACATCTTTCAGGAAAATCTTAACTAGAGTCTGCTGAAGCGCTCAGTGTGGTTCAGCCCCAACTGCTCTGATATTAAAGCTGTCTGTTTTTTTAAGGAGTTCTTGAGGGAGTCTGCTCTCAGTTGGGGGAAACGGAACATCCAGACAGACGGCCGTGAGACGGTTTTCTGTCTTCTGTATTTCAGGGTTTTTCAGATCTGAGTTTAGTCTCAGTGGCTTCCTGTTTTAAACCGAGCGACATTAAAGCTCCACTACATCCCCAACCCGAAGGGAAAGTGTGTTTCACACACACATCTGGCTCCGTTTTTATTTTGTGCCATCTTGATTGGTTCGTTTGTCATAGATACCATTTGTCAGACTGAGTAGAAACCACATTTCACAAGTTCGAATAGGAAATTCTTCTCTTTTTTTTTTTGTCTTCCACTCCGTTCTTTTTTTATACTGGCCTGAAATGACACTGCAAACACACACACACACACACGCACACTCCATGTTCACCTAATATTTGTCAAGTTGCCAACTTCATGTGTCTGTTCTTTGCTCTCGTTCAGTTCGGTTCTGTGGTTTTCAGGATCAATTCGCTAAACTCACAGAAAACAATTGGCTTCACTCACATCGCTGCTAACCTTTCTCCACACTATAGGCGCATCTCCAAAACACAATATTCTCGAAAAAGATCATTGTTTTCTCAGTTATACCAGAGAGTTTTAAGGTTTTTATTTTTTTTTATATTGTAATTTTGGCCTCTAAAACGGGTAAAAACATCAAATACTGAATATTTTGGTTTTCAAGACAACAATTATAAAGATGATACTGAAAAGGCTCTATAAATAAATCTAAAATATTAAGGTTTAAATTTGAAGTGAAATTATAATGTGAATGAACTTTATTTAATTTTTTGAGATGCACCGGTATTCGCATGTTTTTAACCTTAACGCCGACGCTTTTTTATGACTTTGGGCTTTGGTTTTGTCAAAGTAATAAAGCTGTGCGACACTTGCAAAGCTCATCATTTTAGTGTTTAATTTTAAGAAGCACTGACGTGTTAAACAGTCCGTGTCGTTTTACACCTCGTATTACGACTTTTTTCAAGATTGTGAACGAAGCCATTTTATTTAGATTTATTTACAAGTCAATATTTTCTAAAATATCAAATATTCTATATTTTGTTGAAGTTTTTTTTTTATGGAAATCTTAAATTATTACTTCTGCAATTTGTTTCAGAGGGTGAGGAAGTTAGCTAAAATCTTAATTTAAATTTTTTTTGAATGCTATGCGTCTACTTGGTTTCTGAAGTGAGTGAAACAGTTCCAGCTTTGAGATCCTTGATTCCTCTATCCCAAATCTTTTTTTTTTTTTTTTTTTTTTTCAAATTGTGTTTTGAAATAGCTACATTTTGGGGGGAAATATGGTAGTAATGTGCAAGTAAGTTCTAGTTACTGGTGAGAGACAATAAAAACCAAGAGTTCAGTCCTTGTAATATTGATCAAACACACATTCGTCAGGTATTTGTGGTTCTTTGGGAGTTTAATGGCGGGTAATCATGCCAAAGTAACCAGTCCTAAACACTTGACGGGATGTGCGTTCAAAGCCGTCTTGAGGTGCACAACAGTAAGAAGCTCAGGACTAAAGCGTCTGTAGGGAAGAGGAAATGATGGCTGCTGCAGCCGGATTCTCGCTCGCTGTGTGGCCCTCGACACGTGCAGTGCTTCCTCCACGCAAAGCCTCTCGTGTCGATCGCTTTACCCTTTGGCTGTTTTCTGTTCGTTTTGTTGTTTTTTTTAATATGATGTTTTGTACTTTACATGATAAAAGAAGAAAGATCACTATAGCTGATTTATTTTTGTATAAATTAAGGCAATAGGATTACAGTCTGATCACTGTAGTTTCTGTAGCTGTTGCTCTCAGACTGATCAGGAGTGGAAGGTTGCTTGAGTGTCAAACTACGACTTTGGGACTTTTTTTTTTTTTTTTTTTTTTTTTTTTCCTGACATTGAGACAGTGAATCATATCTCATGTGGGATATCCAAAGAAAAGTATTTTCAACTGTGTCGAGATGAGCACTGTAACTGTAATAGCCTTCTTTTTAATTTGACCGGTTGTAACACATGACATGCACAACTTAACGTACTCTGATACATCGGAATAAGCCTGGTTTCTTTTGGATACTTCTGTTTCTGTGCCATATTTTACGTTTTGGTTCGCTGTGAATGAATCTGTCCATGTTGGACGGATATTTTAACCACCTTTATGTTATTAAAGTTGTCGAATCCTCGTTCTCTGAGACGAGTCGAAGCAGAGCGAGTTTTGAGTTCTGGAATGTTCTCTCCTGTGATCCATGTGTAGCTCTCCTGTACAGACTTAAATAAGGAAAAACTACTTTGTTTTTTGTTTTGTTTTGTTTTTGTTTTTTTTAGAAGATTGGCTGTATTGACGCATTTATTACTGATCATGTCACACTTGAGGGAAAAACTTGGACTTTTTATTTTTTTAAAGCTGATTTCGAAGACTGACTGACTCAAGTGTCACTTTTTTTTTTTAAATCACTTGCTAATTGAAGGAGCAGACTCATTTTAAAATACATTTGAACTGATATTGACTGAAATTACTCCAAAATATAGAGAGAGTTTCAATGTGAAAACAACTGAATGCATGCATGTTTGTTTAGGATTCACTGTATTTCTTTTTTTTTTTTTTTCTTTTTCATGAAAAATTGTGGCTTGATCACAGTTTCACCTTAAGATTTAAATTTTGTGATTAAAGCTGGTTTATTGACTGTGAGATTCAACTCTTCGGCGCTAGATCGCCACTCGTCCTGAATTTAAAACTAGCAACGCTCTGGAAGTAAAATATTTTCCAATATTCAGTTTAGCCTGTTTAAATTGCATATGGACATTCAGGTTACTATAGAATAAACATCAGGTGAACCGTTTGTTTTTCAGTTAATTTTTTTAAACAGCTCTATTAAACTTGAATAAAAGTGAAACAATGCACAGATTTCTCCTGCTTTTTGAAGTCAATGTAATTACAAATACACATGACAAAACTCATCCTTTACATTTCGGATAACATGAGAAAATCAGTTTGTGGTGCTGTAGTTAAATACTGTGCTTTTCCAAGCACAAAATATTCTTTATGGGTTTACACACAGAGACAGAAAAATCACATTTTCCCCTTAAAACCCAAGTCATACTTTATTTAGGGGAAAATATTGAATTTAATTGTAATTTGATTGCTTTTCTGAATTTATATTCAATTTAAAGCTACTTTCCAAATCAAGTCAGACTACATCATTAAAAACATTTTATTTACAATAATTCTCTTTCAAACTAGTTGATTTTGAAATTCTATTATTCAAATCCAGTTTGGCTAATTAAAATGGTTCTGGTCGCTCATTTTTCAAGCTGGTCCCGTCCTGGGGTAAGAAAGTTTTAACTTCATCTGGAATAAGGGTTGTAAAGAACTGGCTTAAGATACGATTACTTTTTTTATAAATGAAAAATGCTGCTGACTTTGCAGGATGAGGAGTTTCATATAAATAATGAAAAATCTTTGGTTGGTTACAGCTAATCATTCACTCTGACTCGTCTCAAATCCATCTTTGGATTTTCCATACGATGCCACCAAAATAGGTATTCATGTCCAAACTTCAGCTATTGCTGCGTGTTTGTCTCTCAGGTCTTATGTTATAATCTATAATTTCCCTCCCTTGTAAAAATGACCTTTACTAACTGATACAAATCAGCGTGGCAGTCAATAATGTCACATTTGTCTTTTCTTTTCTTTCCAGTCAAACATTCAAACAAGCTCAATTCAACAAGGAGAAACATCCTTGTTCAACCATTTTGTTAAAGGAAAAATTTGCTCAGTGTAAATGATAAAACTGCACTTTGGCGAAAATGTATTAAGATATTTTTCAGAGAAAAAAAGGCTAACCAGTTATCCCCTTCCTGTCTCATACAGTAGCTACTGCACCAGACTGTAAACGGCCAACATGATCAGAGGAACCCTGCTGCCTTTCTTATAGCGTGAAACAGAGATGGGATAATCAAGTGTGTTTCTTGTTTGTGGTGTACCAGGCAGGAGACTGCTCAGGGGAATTTACTGCTGCTCTGTGATCAAAACCTTTTCAGGACTCAAGCAACAACTGCCTTATTTACAGGAAGATCGTAGTCTGTTTGAAAAACCTTCAAGTCTCAGTCAAGGCTTTTCAATCTGATCCAGTCTCCACAAACACAGAATCTCAAAGAATCAGATTAAAATGGAGTTATAACCAAAATGCACTTTTATTTTTGTGAATTGCATTAATTTGTATGTTTTTTGTTTCTTTCAGTGAGCTCTTGAATAAAGATTGTAGCAGTTTTGTTGAGTTTGGGGGAGTCTATGTTTGTGTCAAATGGAATAAAATACAGTTTAGATTAAATGTAATAAAGAATTTTCAATCTGAATTCATATTGAAACTGTTTTATTTTGTTTGGATGGTACATAAAACGGTCAGATATGTATACTTTTGGCAAATACAAGGTTTGATATTTTAAATTTTTCTTGAAAGAGAAAAACTACTCTTTTTATTACTAGTGGGGTGGAACAGTGGATAACACTCATGCCTCATAGCAGGGAAAAAAACAGCTCGAGTTTAGGAAATTTCTGTGCGTTTTGCGTGTTCTTCATGTTCATGCATTGGTATTCTCCAAATACTAGAGTTTTGAGATTAATTTGATGCTGCCGGCCAGGCTGCATGTGCATGATGGTCTCTGTCCAGGAGGAACCCTGTCATCTCATAGACAGCTGGGATCCAATAACATATGTCTGCAGTGCCGTAAAGGAGTGATAATGTGTCTGACCGCACGATATCGAGTGGTCATGTGATGATCTGAGAGAGTATTGAGAAAACAATTAGCCATAAATACAAACACAAAAGTAGATTATGTTAATATCGGTAGCTTATGGTGCTCCAGCTGTGACCCTGTGGGTTTGCCTCTGGGGCAGTTACCATTGACATACAGATGCTTAATGTGTGGTTGAGTGTTTGGAAACATTTCTGTCATTTGCAGTATGTTAATATAACGATAGATTTCTGATATATTATGGTGTCCTAATAAGCAACATGCAACATTCTTGTGGCTCAAAATCTCACTTTACCGTGAGAACATGTTTGTTGGAGTCCCAGCTCAGAGCCTGTGCATGTGTTGGTTCTTTCTTTAGACACTTCCTTCTGTAATTTAAAGAGATAAATGTGAAGCTGCAATTTGGTCTGTTTAAGTTGTCAGTGAGTGCGATTGTGCATCTGTGTGTTATGATGAAAAGCTTTTTATACTATTTAATCCAGGTAGGCAGGCAGCTACACACATTACCTGAGGGAAATCAAGATTCATCAATCAACATTAAGTGCATTTTTTGGACTGAGCAGAAAACCAGAAGGCATTGTGAAAAAGTGATGTTACAACAACTATATTGTACTAATCTGCAAGTTGAGGAACTGGTGTTAAAAAAGTGTTTTCTGTACAAGTACAAATTATTCTTATTCCAAGCTTTAGGGTAGAATGGGGAATATCAATTAATTAAATCCAATATATGCTGTGGCCCACAAGGGCCAACGCTACAACACAGCAGCAAAAACCGGGGGACAATATTTTCTGACGGACTATATTGATTTCAGAAGGGTTTCATGAAATTTAAGTAAAACGCTGATTCTCGATGGTTGTGATTGTGGTTATGTGTTTTTAGAAATCTGTTTGTCACATGTTGGAATTGCCATAGTTTTATGTCTGTGCTCTCCCATCCATTGTTTTGTTTTCCTGTTCCATTGTTGTTTCCGTCAGAAAATATTGTCCCCCAGAAATAAAGCCTTCTGTGTTTGGGATTTCGGTGATGTGTTGGATGAACAATATACATTCAAAGAACGTTAACAAAAAGAGAAATTTACAAAGGATTAATCTACTTTATGAAATATGAATGTATCTGTATTTTTTTATTTTTTTTTTTTATTTTTTGTTTTCATTAAAAAAAAAAAGTTGTCAGAACGATTTATAGTTTGAGAAGAAGCCAAATAAATGTGTGCAGGATTTTTGTTTCTTCATTCATTTTACATTTGAAGTCAGTGACTCTAAACTTTATTTTCCATTTATTCTCGCCCCACCTCTGAACGAGACTGGGGTATTTTGGGGTAAACATGAGGCATCGTCTCTGTGCAGTCTGGCTCCGGTCTCTGGACCAGGGACAGTTCGGCGCATGCGCACTTCGCGGTGTGTCTGCGTGTCATGCTGAGCGCTTCGACTGGGTAGTCAACATGTCCACCGCTGCAGCTCAACAAAACAATAACGAGGACCCCGGGCTCCACGGTACGTACCACCGCGAGCGCTCTCCGTGCTCTCCCCCGCCACGTCTACCTGGTCTCTTCATAACTATCGGGTTCGATTCCGGGGAAATTACTGCAGTGAGAGATTTATTGCAAAAGTTAGATCGGAGATGGAATTTCCTCGTCTTCTGGGAGGGATGGAGGAGGGGGGCTGTTTGACGTCACGGCAAGGCAACCAATAGCGTCCCTGTAAACCTTTGATTGATGCGCGTTTAACCAATCAGACACGCGAAGTTGGCACGGGGCGGGCTCAAGCTGAAATGAAAACAAGTTTGGGACAAAAGAAATTAATATTTTTGTGTTTTTCTTTGCTGGAGATGGCTTCACTCTCTGATTGTGCGGATTGTTAATTATTTATACAACAAATGTTGCATTTTTTAATGTGAATGTGAGTAAAATCCAAGGATGGGATGTTTTCCCCTGTGGCTGCAGGCAAACGGCCTTTAAAGATAACATTAAAGATATCGGAAGGGGTGTGTTCTTGCTGGACCTGATAAACAGTTTCGCCGTTTTGTTTTTCAATATTAAAGCATTAGTTCAAAGTAGAGAGGGGGACGTGTTTGACTTGGTATGAGAGCACACTGCAGCTGGAACAGCGACATGTCTGGGCAGACGGCCTCACAGCGCTCTCCACGGTTATGCAAGAGCTCTCACTGGAGCAGCATACATGACCTATAAATCTTTAATCGGCCATGCATACGCCTGTCCTCATGGCACTTCATCTCATTACATTTTGGAAAAGCGTAAAACAAAAGACAATGGACGTCCAGTGCTGTCACAAGGCTGTACGTCCTGTGCTCCCCCTCTTCAAGCTTGCAGGTTTTAAAGGATTACATAACTCCCTCCCGTCTGGAAAAATGTGCGGGCTGTTTAGTGGGGCAGTGGCACAAAGACATTCATGCAATTATGAATGCACTGCACAGGCAGTTCATTTGAATGCATTGGTGTTTGCAATGTAGGTCATCTGCGTAGCAACATCATCAACTTTCAAGGTTGCACATTTTAAGACAGCAAGTTTAATTTACCCTTGTTTTTGTCTTCTCGTCCCTAATGTTGCCAAGGCTCCTGGGTAGAGCTGGAGCTGAATGGAAATACAGGGGCCGGGGGCCGACAGCCGGACCTGCAAATGATACCCGCTGCAGACCAAATAAATGCAAATGCAAGCATGAGTCAAATGCTGCAAACTTTGGAAGTGGTGCCTGAAAGTGATGAAACCCTCATTGGAGGATTAGAGCATGTGCCATCGTCCTCTTCTATCCACAATGGAGACATGGAGAAGATCCTCCTGGATGCACAGCATGAATCCAGCCCAAGTAGTTCTTCCTGTGATAGGTAAAGTATCTTGTACTTTTTTGCTGTGAAAGAAAAGAAAATGGGATTAAAAAAAAACAAAAACACTTATTGTGCTTTTTTCAGTCCTCACAGGCCACCAAGTCCAGAACAGGATGAAGGCCAGATAACATTTGATGTAGACATGTCCAGCCCAAGAGGTAGTCAGGTAAAACCACATATTTAACCAGAACATTGAGTCATTCTTCACACCTTTCCTTTGTTTTAACGCTTTGTGTTTCCATTTGCAGTCAGAGGAAGACGGTCTAGAGAGAGACAGAGATGAAGACATTTTGATGAACAAAGAAGTAGACTGGGTCGTTGACTGGTCCAGCAGACCAGAAAATATACCACCAAAGTAAGTAGACGGTTCCATCTGTGTTCATTCTCGAATGTTGCATCATGATGTTGCTACAGTTGTGTTGAGAAACAGTTTTGCAATGGCTTTTTTGGTGGATTTTTGTGCTCAGGGAGTTTCACTTCAGGCACCCCCGGCGCTCAGAGTTGCTCAGTATGAGAAAGAGCGGAGTCATGAAGAAAGGTGGCGTCTTTTCTGCTGAATTCCTCAAAGTTTTCATTCCTTCCTTACTCATCTCACACATCCTGGCTCTCGGTCTCGGGTAAGTTCAGATTCTTGTATTTTTTGCTTTCCAGTGCTTTAAGTCCATTGCAAATTAAAGTTTTCAGTGTGCGGGAGTGTTATATTGTGTCTGTTTGACACAGTTGATGCCCTCCAGATAGTATTCATGACCCAAGTTTGTGACGTGGGACATTTGCGAAACACAGTTATGAAACAAGTTCATCTCCAAAGGTCTCTGGCACAAAAGAATGTCTGTGTATTTCAAAATACATCTGATTGCGCAAACACTGTCTAAGAGAAATCAGCTCTTTTTTTTGGCTGCAACGAAAACATTTGTTAGTAAGGAGTAAGTAAGGAGTTGTAATTGCAATCAGGTGTTACAACTGGGAGAGACCTAAAACACGCAGGACACTGGACCTGGAGGACCAGGACTGAGAGTGTTAGAGGGGCTGTCAGTCTCGTGACCGTCTTCTGACTGTCTGACGTTTGACAACCACCATCCCACTACAGCGCACAGCACCACTCCTGAGTACCAATAAAGAGGCATCACAAATAGAATCCGTTTCATATAAGTAGTAGGTCATAAACAAACAAGACTAGCGTCTCTTTGTTGTCACTGTGATGGTTTGGTGAACTTGATTTGGTTCAATTCTGTTTTCTTTCCAGGGTGTACATTGGGAAGAGAATCGCTACAGCTGCTACCAGCTCCTACTGAATAGCAAACGAAGCAGTGCCTGGATGTTCTCCTGTCTCCGAGTCCTCGACCACCCTCCTGTAGTCCAGCTCTCTCTCTCTCTCTCTCTCTCTTTCTCTCTCTCTGCATCTGTTGTACGCCCTCCTCTCCTTCCCAGTCAACATTGAATTATGTCACATTGTAGATGTAGTCATACACATTATGTAATGTGGTTGCTCTCCATCAGACCCCGACACAGAGTAACAATGTGCACGCAGTTGTTACCAAGTTAAATCCAGTAGAAAACAAACTGTGTTGGGGCTGGAAAATGTTTGTCATCCTGTTCAGCTCAAAAAGATGTGACACGAATTTGATGTATGGTGGCTTCAGGGTTGATGATTCTTTTTCTTTCTTTTTTTTTCATTTTCTTGATGCTCTGTTACAAGAAATTTCGTCTTATCTCTTCCAAGCTGCAGTGCTCACCCGACTTCAAGCAGGCGGAGTTTATTAAAGAGTAATGTGTGCTTTATCTGCACTATTGACTAATTTAATTGGCTCTGGGAACAGAAGGGACTTTAATTGCCTTAACTTGTCAAGTTTAACATTCAAGTGCAGCGAATTAAAGGTGTGTGTGTGTGGAGGCGGCAAATGATGCTGCACTGTTTGATCAGTTTGTACGCTCTGCACATTTTTGAAAGTAGGAATTCATATCATGCCGACCCCAGAGGGTTTTCTTTAAGCTTTGAAAAGTTTAAACATTTACGTTTAAACATCTTGTATGTAGCTGCAGAGTTTTACAGTGAGGGTGTTGGAGTTTATAACGATAGTGAAACGCTGGGCCAGAAGGAACCATACCAGGCCATATGCTATGTTCTTTTGTTTTTTTTTGTTTTTTTTGCCTACATATCTTGTCTTTAACACATAACTTAGCAGAAACGGCAAAGTGCCAAATTTTTATCTTTCACCACTGCACATTGGTGAATTATCTTTGACTGTTTTTTCCTTTTTTTTTTTTGAATTCTCTTATATGTTTTAGGTATTTAAAACTTGAGATGTGAAAAATAATTTAAGCTGTGATCTGCCCCATGCAAGAGACACCTACTCCACCTTGTATACTTTGTTTCTACATCGATATTAATGCATATTATATCCTATGCATTGTGGCTGTGTAACTATTGTGTCATTGCTGTTGTTTGAACGCCGAAGCTTCAGCGGCAGGAATTCCCGCCGCCGCCGCCACCGCCACAGGAGAGCTGTTTGATTTCAGTGGGGCCTCATTTCAGAGTGTTACCTGACTTTCATTCCACTGTGCAATACTTTCTCATAAGAGAGATTCAATAAACAGCCTTTAGTGTCTGTCGAGATTGATTACCTGGAAAAGATGCATGTATACGTATACTGGATGCTGATTGGCTGACTCGGTGATGTTCGTAAATGGGTGTCATAGTCATTTATGAGGAAACATCATCGGTATAGAAATACAAAGGATTGCACCTGATTTCAATGAACAGACTGTCGTTAAGCTTTTTTTAGGAGATTGTTGAGGAAACGTGTGAGACACAGGTGTGCTGGAGCAGGTAGACCATGACACCATGCGGGACAGGTGTCCTCCAGGACCAGGGTTTGAAACGTGTGATATGCAGCGTTAGCAGAACTGCTTTTGAGGCATTCGACATGCAGAAAGGGTTTAACTTGGTGGTTTTCAAAGTGTTGGGTGGAGGTCAAGTGGGTGCCAAACATGTAAATGGAGATTCATGCTTGTTACTGCAACAGATGTTACCAATAATATGAGAAAAACATACAGATGGTGTGAGACAAAGCATGAGCAGAGTGAGAGTTGGGCTGACACAGTTTGGTTCAGGCTTTATGTGAGGATGCACATCCTCCAATATTTTGAAAACCCAGAACGTTAAATCACTATGAAACTTGTACTAACTCATAAACTGTACACAATGTCAGAGGAAACTTGTGTGCAGTTGATCTGTGTGCAATACCGAGAACCTTTTAGGATTTGAATAAATTTGGCATTGTGAGCAGTGACTGATTTATATTGGTGCAAAGAGGGAAGCGAGAGCTCTATTCAACATAATGTATTTACATCACAATTAGGCGTTTTAGGCACATATTGAGTGGAGGGCAGCATTGAGCGCCATGTAAGCTTAACAGTTTGTACTGAATACCGAAGCTGAGACCTAGTGAAGCTGTTGTCTGCAGGCAAAATGACATTTCATTAACATCTGAAGGACCACGACATAAATAATGAAGAATGGGTGATCTCTGTATTTCTAAGAAGGGTTTCAAATGCAATGAATCATAAAGTTACAATACTCTTGTGGCAACCAGCTGTGATAATGTAACAAAATCAATAAAAAAAAAGAAAAACAGCAGTTGTTGTTTCTTAATTGATCAGTGTTACTGAGGATGTTTTAGTGGTCTTTTTTTTTGCCTTTGATCCATTTTTGATGAATCCCGAGACGTCTTCACAGTTTAATGTGATGGCAGCTGTTCAGACGCTCCATGTCACAGGGATTTAAAAAAAGGCAAGTTTTTATCATTGAAAGAAATCAAACTGGCAACTCCTCTCATCAATCCTCGTTTGAGACCAATAATGGCAGAAATCTGGACAAACTATTTCTATTTGGGGAAACTGCTACTTGATGCTGCCTTTACTGATTATATTTGTCAAAGACTTACAGTCAGGGACTTGAATTAATTCCTGAATGACTCTATTTCTTTCTCCATTAGCATGCATCTATACAATGAAGTATGGTCTGATTTACACTTTCACAACTGGATTAGTGTTGTAATTTTTCAAACTGTCAGGCTTAGCATTGATGCATGCCAAGGACTGGTTAAAGTCAGGCATTATTCCATCAGTATGAGGATCTCATAGTCTGAATCTTATCACAGAGTGGACTGATTATGAAACAATGGGCCGCTGGGTACAGACTTGAACAAGGCTCTCGCTTGTCAGACGGAAGGCCATGATGCCCAGAGACGAATGAACCACAAACTTTGCAGATACAACTTAAAACAGACCCCAGAATGAATCTGAACAGCAAATCGACAGATGTGTAAATGTGAAAGAAGTGTGTCAGACTCATTAAAAAAGTAAAGACAGTCGACAAACTTGAATTTGAGGCAAACTGCTGATTTTAAATTACCCTTGGTGTGAATATTTGTCTTTATCTGTGTGTTTGCCCTGTGATGGTCTTCAGGTGGGACTGACTTGACTCCAGTATGGAAGATGGATACTCTTGCAGGAGTGTGTAAGAAAATAACAGAACTGTCCAAGGGTTCTTTGTGTTAATTGAAAATTCTAATTTCATTAATTAGTGAGAACTCGCATAGATGCCTGTTTAATTGAACAGGTTGTGTTTTTTTTTTTACTATTTTCACCCTAAAACATCAAGCGAGAAACATGGAGCCAGGGCTGAGCAGGGCGGGGCAGTGCGCATGCGCGGTGCTTCTTTGTGGCCCGTCTCTTGGATCTTGTCTGGTCTTCAGGGACCTTTTCCAGCAATAACTCAAGCACAGGAACCCTAAAGCGAATAATAATAATAACAGTAATAATAAATCAACTCGTAGTATTTCTGCATCAGAAAGGCTGTGGTGTTGAAACACATCTCCACTGGTCGGGATCTGGAGGACAGGCGCAGCTTCACGCGGGGCGTCGACGAGCGGAGCATCCATTCATCCTTTCATTGGCAGCCGTCGAGCTAGCTAGCATTAGCTGAGAGACAGGGGGCAGCTGTGACAGAGGGGCTTCAAAATGTCAGGGTACCAAGGAAAGAAGAACATCCCACGGATTACAGTGAGTATCGTTTGTTGGTGTTACACCTGTCCTTCCGCGGTGGTGTTTTTTTTTTTTTTTTTAATATCGTCTCCCAGGATTAGAGGGAAAGCTAGCAGGCGTTTAGCTGCCTGAACCGTTTACACCGAGGCTGTCAGCAGCTTCAGCCCGAAGGGGATAATCAGACAAAAGATCTGCGAGAAGCTCGTCAACATTCCCCGAGTGATTGAGGCTGTAGTTTAGTTTGGCTGTGTTGGGCTCATACAGCAGCTTTTCGCTCTCTCAGCTGCCATTATGGGGTCTCCTCCTCCTCCTGTCAGCATCCTGCAGGGTGTAGCTAACAGGTCCCTTTAATCACTCTTCACTTTTCTCTCCTGCTTTCCTTTTTTTCTTTGATAGAGGATATTAATTTTAAATGATGGTTTCTTGAAAAAAAAAAAGGTTGTTTTTTTCAATTAGTGCTTATTATTATTATATATTATTATTATTAATTTGAGATAATGTAGGCTGCACTGTGGTGGGTTGCTGGTTTGAGTCAGGCTTGGATCCTTTCTGTATAGAGTTTGCATGTTCACCCTGTGCTTGCTTAGTATTCATATGATTTCTTCCCCCAATCGTAAAGCATGAGGTTCTGACGTGTATTCTGCTGGGCTTGGCCCTCAGCCATCAACAGTCTAAGACAGGAGTGTCCAGTCTTGGTCCCAGAAAGACCACCGGTCTGCATGTTATAAGACTCTCCCAGTTTAAATTCACCTGATTGGAAAGACACACTCCTCATCAGACTGTTTTTACAAGCTTCATCATGAGAGCAGCATTAGATTCAGACATGCAGGTGCTGGGTAGGCATCTAAAACATGCAGAACGGGGATCATTCAGGACCAGGGTTGGTCATCTAGCTCTGAGAAGATGATGGATAATGTCATGTTGTCGTGGACACACAGAGAATTAAAGAAAATATGTAGTTATTGTGTTCAAGAAGGTTGACCAAATAAATAAAAGTCAAATGTATTTATTGTCATATGTACGGTAAATCACATTTCCCCCTTTAGTGAAAACCAATTTATTTAGTATGTCTTTCCTCTCTTCCACTCTCTTGTGAAAAATAGTACAATAGACTGCATATTATGTAAAACTGTAACTAAAACAGCTGGCACAAACTTTATATATTTGTGCAAAGTTGTGTGCAACATCAGCTATATGTCCAATAATCGCCATGACACAGTTCAGTGCAGTTACATGACTGTAAGAAAATACTGGAATCATTTTGCACATTTGTAACTCCAGCCTGAAGCGAGAAGTGGGAAGAGTTCATGCTGAGTGGGTGGGGTCTTTCAGGAGGGAAGCAGCTCTCCTGTGGGCTCTGCTGGGTGGTCAGTGGGGTCTTGGCTCTCAGCAGTTTTCCCACTGTCCGCCACACACTAATGCAGCAAATCGAGATGCTTTTTATTGACACTAATGTCAAGAAGTATACAATATCTCATGATTTTGAGACAGCTTATCCATCCATCTTCTGTAGTTCAGTCATCTAAAGGAGGCTCATGAATGGTTGAGGCTTTCTCTTCTTATACCTCAATGTTAAATGATTTGAAACAATATTATTGAGTTTTAGTTTTAATTCAATCAGCAATTCTACCTTGAACATTATTGAGTCTTAGAGTTCAGAAAACTTACATCTGAAGAAACCGTTATATGAACAGCCTTCCTGGATCATTTAGGATATTGAGAAAATTAAAAAATGTCCAGAAAGCAGAGAAATTGAGCTTTGCGTCCATATACTCGTCATTACCATACATAGTCAGTCATGACTTCTGCAGCAAAGCAGTGATCATAGACAAGTTTTACCAGTGCAGTCAGAAGCACACAGTAATGTTGAAGGGAGGATATTGACAGATGAAATGGTGCTACAAAAGAGGGCAAAGCACTTAATGCACATTTTCTGACGTTTCTACATCCATAAAATCGAAATGAATTCAGATACCCCCATCACAAAATAGTTACATTTGGGTCAAACGAATTCTACCATTAATGGCTACCTAGTTTTGGGGGGGGGGGGGTAGCTCATTTTACCCACAGGCTCCACTCACTTGCCCTCATGTCTGATCTGCTTTACAGTGCAGCTTTCCAGCCAGGAATCACAGTATTAAGGGTATACAGTTCTGTAAAGTAGGTCAATGAGCAGCGCCCATCCAAACCCTTTGCTTTTGTCTTCCAGCTGTTGTAACCAAACGCTGAAGCACACAGAGGAGAAGTGTGTGTTCCTCGCTGTGTTGTGTGCAGACACTGTTCGAGGTGCTGCTCAGTTTTGTCACAGATGTTGTCGGCGTTATATACGTGCAGCTCTGGCTTACTAAAGTCACTCTGCAGCAGTCACACACACCACACACACTACCTACTGTCAGTCTAAAATGAAGCATCTAGATTTTTTTTCTGCAGATGTTTGAAGCAACAAGATCAGGTTTTTAGTAAGGGAATAATTCACCATATAACTCTTCACACTTCAAGTAAACCATGGGGCCAAATTAACGTGTCTGTAACTTCAGGTTCTCAGACATTGTTTTGGATGCCTCCCTGCTTCAGCAGGTCTGCTCCAAATAAGCAGGTCATCTACAGAAGTGATCCCTTCATTCGGATCAGGGTTGTCGGAGCAGAAAGACATCTGAAATATGCAGGACCGCAGGGTCAAGACAGCAGGAAGCAGGATGTACGGGAGGATGTAAAGACGGTTTTCTTACATTAAATCCGGTGCACCAAGTAAAGGAGCAACTATGTGGTTATACCAACAGTCAATTCTAGAAAAGCCAGCACTGCTTGACACCTGGCCCTTCACGAAGCACACTCAGTTCTTTGCAATCAGTTCAGTTTTATGTCTCACAGGATTAATCACATGGGGCCATTTATACAGCGGCGAAGTGAATTTTCCTTCCTTCCTTCACGAACTGACTCATTGCTTCAGGGAGATAAGGACTATCGTGGGTTTTTTTTGCACATGGAGATCCACTTAGTGTTAATGTCTAGAACAGCTTCACGTTCGTTGCCACTGGCCACTCCAGCACATTAAAGGCTAACCGTAGGTAATAGAGCCCACTTATAGGAGAGTAATGACCCTGGAGATAATGTTGGTGAAGCCACGACTTGTACACCTAATACTTTCCCCTCTACCTGGACACGAAAAACCGAGTGTTTCCTGCTGAGAGGTTGGCAGTAAACCACTTTCGTCTTCATTAGTTCTCCTGGGAGACCTCGGAAAGCCGGTAGGAGAAGTAGGCCAACGTTCCATGTCCTCCTTTTATTTCATGCAGTTAATGAACCACTCAAAAGTCTGAGCTCTCAGTCGAGTATTTTGATCAACAGCAGGTCGCTCGGTTCATACAGTGCATTCAAGAGTGAATAGATCATGTCGATCACAGGTCTCCAACCTTTTTTTTTTTTTGTCTGATGACAACACTGTGAAATTGTTGAAGAGCTACTGGTGGTTATTCATATTTATTGACGTCGCTGCTTTCCATGAAGCACAAATAACTATCCATGTTTTCAGATAAAAGCCTTTAAATAAATGTTAATGCGGAACACAGTGTCCATCAGCTTAGATTCTCCTGAAAATATTTGACACTTTTTAAGTATTTCAGAAAGTGCAGAAACATTTTTCCTCAAGAAAATCTATTCTTAAATATTTTTAACATTTGATGTATAGCGGAAAAAAATTGAACAACACCATTTAAAAAAGAATACATTTTTATGTACATTATAATTCTTAAAAAAATATTAATGTGACTATTCATGTATTAGAATAAAATTCTCCAGCATACTGTACTCCTGCAGCACACTGCAAATATTTGATTGACAGTCGTACATTGTAACTGTAAGTTAAAGATGTTTCATCTAAGTGCAGTAGTGTAATCTGCAGAGATTGTGTAGCCAAGACATCCTGACTCTCAGCTCAGCGTATTTAATCTAAGTGAAATTAACCCAAGTGCCCAGGATGACGGCAGCTGAAACCTTGATTTACCCTCTAAAAAAACAACTATTGAAGAAAGATTTGAGACGACTCCTCGACAGCCTTAGATCAAGGTTATATTGGTGGTTTTTCTCACTTGCTGCACAGTTCTGAATGAAATTCTCTGAAACGTTTCACTTGCTTTCAGTCTGATCTCTGTATTTGAGTCCTCTTGAGGTTTTACAAGGATTTTATTCTGACAGTTTGATAGCTTTCGATTGTGTGACAGTTTTAGACGGAGGAATAATTTTTGAAGAGATGTAAGATATAAAATTTAAAAATGTTCATTTTTTTCCAAGTTAACTTTTTTTC
Source organism: Salarias fasciatus (assembly GCF_902148845.1). NCBI lineage: Eukaryota > Metazoa > Chordata > Actinopteri > Blenniiformes > Blenniidae > Salarias > Salarias fasciatus. The sequence goes on along the minus strand of NC_043756.1, from coordinate 7,982,581 downwards.
TAATTTGATGAAATATTTCATTCATTAAAAAAGTTCTGTGGCATTTTTCATAGTATGAAAAAAAGTCTTGGTTTGGTGATGAATTCAAGAGCATACTAAAGTTCAGCCAAGGTCTGTTTCTGCACGTCAGAAGTAATTATTCTTTGAAACTCAATTTTGTCATTTTATTCCACACCACTAATCAAATGGACACTGTTTTGCTTGTTCCACAGCCTCAGGCTCATTTTAGTGGATTGTGGGTAAATCACCCTTCTCTTTCTTTCAGAGCGACCGTCTCCTCATCAAAGGAGCGAAGATCGTGAACGATGACCAGTCGTTCCTGGCTGATATCTACATGGAGGATGGAGTCATTAAGTAAGTTCTGCTCAGTTGAGTCAATTCAAGCAGCGATCAGATTCTTACATGACAGATAATCTTTAATTACACACAGATCTTCATTTGGTTGTTAAATTCTGTAAAAATTTTTTTCTCATTCAGACAAATTGGAGACAACCTGATCGTTCCTGGAGGAGTGAAGATCATCGAGGCTCATGGGAGGATGGTGATGCCCGGTGGCATCGACGTGCACACCCGCTTCCAGATGCCCGACCGGGGCATGATTTCAGCGGACGACTTCTACCAAGGCACCCGGGCGGCCCTGGCCGGCGGGACGACCATGATCAGTACGTGACACCTGTTTAAAAATGGCGGTGTCTTGATGCAGAGATTATAGTGCGAGCCTTCGAGCGTGAGATTCGAATGAGGTCCAACATGTTGCTTTTGTGTTGTGCAGTCGACCACGTGGTGCCGGAGCCGGGCGTGGGCCTGGTGGCGGCCTTCAAGCAGTGGAGGGAGTGGGCGGACAGCAAATCCTGCTGCGACTACTCCCTCCACGTGGACATCACCGAGTGGAACAAGGGCACTCAGGAGGAGATGGAGACGCTCGTGAAGGATCACGGTATGGAACCGGCACGGCTCCTCTCAGACTGTTCCCACACTTCAACCAGCATTTATTTCTATTTCTTTAATTTCTCTTACTGCGCTTGACGGTCAACATCTACCCGAAGAAAAAAACACATTCATTTGACTTTTCTCTTTGGCTTTGGGGTTTCCCCTCTTTTGCGCTCTCTATTCCACCTTTTTGGCTGTTTTCTCCCTTCAGGCGTCAACTCTTTCCTGGTCTATCTCGCTTATAAGGATGTTTTCCAGCTTTCTGACGCTGAGGTATGCTTGGCTTTCTGTCGGTGCACTTTCCCCTGATGAATGTTTCACAGCCTTCTTTGGAGATTATGTTCCACAAGAGAGAAATATTACACATTACTTACTGATAATCAATATAGAAAATGAAAATGTCTTTTTCTTTTTTTATACTTGGTTGCAAATGTAATTAGAAATTGGAAAAGTTATTACTGTTGGAAATGCTGTTACTCACTACACCAACAGGCGAGGCTGTAATTATCGGGTTTCTGCTTTGCTCTCTCTGATTTCATCCGTGTGCTTTATTGTTACTTTTACTTCTTTTTTTAAACAAATTACACTTAAAATGACGAAGGCTGTTGCCTATTGAAATAAACTACCAAACGGGGCTAGATAATAGAAATATAACAATAACAGTTATTCTCATGTGAATTAATGCAGTTTAAAAAAGAAATTAAAATCGTATTCCAGTATTTATCAGAAGACATTTGCTGTTGGGACTGAATAACCTCCGTTCACAACATGTTTTCTGGCGTTCGTGTGCTTTTGGAGCAGATAAAAGCTCCTCAGGCTGAACGGTGTGTTTGTCTTGTTGTAGATCTACGAGGTGTTTAGTGTGATCAGGGATCTCGGCGCCATCGCTCAGGTGCACGCCGAGAACGGAGACATCATTGCAGAGGTAACGGTGTCGCTGATAGAGCCACGTCTAACTGAGGTGGGCTTTGATTTTGGATCATAATATTCCTTCTCTTTTGTGGGTATTTCAGGAGCAAAGGCGTATTCTGGAGTTGGGGATCACAGGCCCCGAAGGTCACGTCCTGAGTCGCCCAGAGGAGGTTGGAAATAAAAACAACCAAACCCTGAATCCTGAGTACAATATGAACAGAAGAGACTGACGTCTGTGCCTGCCTGTCACCATCTGCAGGTGGAGGCCGAGGCGGTAAACCGCTCCATCACCATCGCCAACCAGACCAACTGTCCGCTGTACATCACCAAAGTGATGAGCAAGAGCGCGGCGGACGTCATCGCTCTCGCCAGGAAACGAGGTAAAACATGCTTCTTTTTTTAAAAGCTTTTGTGTTTGGAAGCTCGCGCCGTCTCGTTGACATCCACTCGTCCTCTCCGGCAGGCGCGGTGGTTTATGGAGAGCCCATATCGGCCAGCCTGGGTACAGACGGTACCCATTACTGGAGCAAGAACTGGGCGAAGGCGGCAGCTTTTGTCACCTCGCCGCCGCTCAGTCCCGATCCCACCACCCCCGACTACCTCAACTCTCTGCTGTCATGGTAGGTGCTCCTGAAGATAGCCGGGACTCTGCCTCGGCTTTTTATTTTCACATGGTGGTCCCTCGTTCTCCATCAGAATTTATTATTACAAAGTAACTTTCTCTGAGGAAGGTAGCATTTATGTGATAGGGACCATCTGCCTTCTGCATTCAAGATAATCATCAAGTTTTCTGATGACATTTGCTTCTGATGTCATTATATAATGCAGAGTTGGTGTATTAAATAACATTGGAAGTGGCTCCTGAGTGTATATTCACACACAGGGTGTTTCTCTGGCTTTCTCTCTTGTCCAGTGGGGATTTGCAGGTGACTGGTAGTGCTCACTGCACTTTCCAGACTTCCCAGCGTGCAGTGGGCAAAGATAACTTCACCATGATCCCAGAGGGCACCAACGGCACTGAGGAGAGGATGTCCCTAATCTGGGACAAGTGTGTGGTGAGCTTAAAGTGACCCACTTCCTGCAAAGATTAAGAAAAAATAAATAAAGAAAGAAATCTTAGGCCACCTTTACCAGTTAATCAGTGATCGGCTGTCTCGTTCCAAAAGGTGACGGGAAAGATGGATGAAAACCAGTTTGTGTCGGTGACCAGCACGAACGCAGCCAAGATCTTCAACCTGTATCCCAGAAAAGGCCGCATCGCGGTGGGCTCTGACGCCGACCTGGTGCTGTGGGACCCAGACATCACTAAGATCATCTCAGCCAAGAGCCACAACCTGGTCAGAGAGCTTCCCTGTCTGCCGCCGCTCTCCCACTCCTCACTTTTCTCATTTATGTGTCCAGTTCAGCTGTGTCAAGCCTCAGGCCTGCAGGACGAAAAATTCAGCCTCCTCCAGAGTGCAGTCTGGCCTGCAGGTTGCAAAAAGTAAAAAAAAATTACAAAGAGCAATTACAGCAAGTGTATGCTGTTCTTAATCTGGCCACAGGGGGCAGTAGTGTTTGGAGGAGATTGTGAGGCAGTGCAGAGACTCAGAACAGCAGCAGATGGCTGTTCATTTTTAAGTTGAACTTTTTTTTTTCTCTCTAAATCAAAATAGAATTCAACCCAAACCTCTGAATTCTGGCTTATAAAACAGAATGATCATTGGCAGACGTGTGCGGACCTCATATTTTCCCATGTTGCCGCTGATCCATCCTCTCCCCGCAGGCCGTGGAGTACAACATCTTTGAGGGAACAGAAGTGCGTGGAGGTCCCCTGGTGGTCATCAGCCAGGGGAAGATCGTGCTGGAGGAGGGGAGCCTTCACACCACAGAGGGCTGCGGCCGCTACGTCAGCCGCAAGCCCTTCCCAGACAACGTGTACAAGAGGATAAAGGCTCGCAGCAGGGTAAGTTCATTTCTTCTTTTCTGGACTCTGCAGCCATAAAAAATTAAATATTGCCATGTTGAAACCGATATTATTTTCACCACCCAACTATATTTAAACTGATCATCATCAAGTCATCATCAACATGTGTTGGAACATGAATAGCTTTACATCTAATTTACCTCGGTTTCTTTCCCTGTAACGCCTTGTCAAACATCTGATGACTCATCCGGCTCTCAGCCGTGTTTAATTATTCTTCATCATATATAAATCCAATCGCAGCTTCATGGATGTCTCCATTCTACCAAGAACGAAGCCGGCGTCTGACTCAGAGGTTGCAGTGCGATGACGATTGTGGTCTTCTCATCTGGTTTGTGCGTTTCAGCTCACCGAGCTGCGCGGCGTGCCCCGGGGCCAGTACGACGGGCCCGTCTGCGAGGTGACCGTGGCTCCGAAAGTGATGTCCAGCGTCTCCTTGGTGAAGAGTTCCCCGGCCAAGCAGCAGCAGCAGCAGCAGCAGCAGCAGCAGAGCGCTCACCAGCCAGTCCGCAACCTCCACCAGTCGGGCTTCAGTCTGTCCGGTGAGCGACCGCGCTGGGGTTTTTCCCTCCCCGTTTCTTGAACGGCTGTTTATTAAGATTAAACGCTGTCACACAGGTGCCCAGATCGACGACAACGTTCCCCGCCGCACCACCCAGCGCATCGTGGCTCCCCCCGGCGGAAAGGCCAACATCACCAGCCTGGGTTAATCCCCCACGGCCGCGTCTGAGCGGAGCCGGGTGCGGGGCCGCACGGGACCAGAGGCCAGTCTTACCAATGTCACATCGCATTCCCTCATCGCCTCTGCCTCCGCCTGCGCCGCCACTCCATCCCACACACACCCACCGCACCACCTCGTCACTCGAAAAATACAAAAGAAAAAGAAAAAGCACTACTCTGTTTTCATCCTTCCTGCCATATTTCCACCATCAAGGAAGGATTGAGTGGATTAAAACAGCGTTTTTCGTTATTTTTTTTGCTGTTTTTCCACCCACTTTGTTAATTGATGACATTAATTTGTTTACATTTTGCTGTAAATCTTTTTTTTTTTTACTGTAACATATTTGAACTGTTTCGTTGCTGTCGTGGTAGAACAAGAAGCAGTGGGCTTTATGAACACGTGTTGAAGTCAGAGGTTTTCAAGTGTCGGAGAATAAGACCGAGTTGCTGTTTTTCTTATTTGAACAAGTGAGTTAAGATCCGTTAAGGTGCATGAGGTTTATCTGTGTTTGCGGTCGCTGTACAGTACAACGCTTCACTTGCACTTGTCATTCACTCCGTAAGATTTCAAATAACTCCTCTAATCAGTCTGTCTCGGTCGACCAAGTGGAGTGTTTTGCCTCACTGTGAAGACAAAGATCTCAGAAGCTTCAAGCATTCTGCTGTAAACACATGACTGATCCCACACTCTGAAAACCCCTGGTTTGAATGCCAGCAGTTGTGCAGTTTGTCTTCTCGCGCTGTTCATTCGTTTCTCAGATGTTAGAATGTGTCGGCGGTCCTGTTAGACCACCGCCATCTCGCTGAAAGTAAAGCCACGATTGCCCGTGCTCCGACACTGTAACTGTGCTGTTTTATTACAGAAATATTCCTGCATTGTTGGCACAATAATGTGAAGTGACTCAGACGATAGGGAACTGTTTCTACTCTGGTGATTTTACTCAAAGTTCTTGCAGTATTTTATTTATGTTTTAGGTATTCAGATGATCTTTTCACCCACGTCTTCCTTTTTTGTGTTATAGTTGCACTTTTTTTTTCCTCTTCCAATTGATGTTTTTCTGTTTGATGTCATTGAAGTTGCTTTGGAGAGCGCCGACTGCACTTGCAAGGAAAAGAAAGGGTATTTTAAGAGCTGAAAGCATTCGTCCATCCTCAGCGTTTTCTCTGGTTTCGCCGCCGTGTTTTCTTGCTCACGCCCGTCGAAGGGCTGTCAGGGCAGCAAGCTTTCCAATTACCAGAGCAGAGCGTGACGCTCGGGACGGAGACGCGGACTCGCTGCGAGCTTCTCTGACAGCCTCTCTGCACCTGGTGCTAAATCATAATTGCCGCATTAAGCACCGATGATGTCTGCATCATCCACTCAGCGGGCGTGTTAGCCTCGTGCTAACAGCAGCCAGGGTAGAGCCGTCACCCCACCCCACCCGAGTTCACCAAATTTGTTTTGCACCTGTAACAATCCAAATGGTAAAAGTGTATGTGAGCTTGCAACCTCTGATTTGTCTGTATGTTTTCGGATATGTGTTGAACTACTTGCCTGCCTGTTCTGTAAGATATTGATAGCACACTGTATCTATGAAGGCTCCTCAAAGAAGTGAAGATTTTGAGACCTGATGGAAGAAAGAAACAAAAAAAAAAAACCTTCTGTATGTATAAAGAAATCCCCCACAGTGCGCTGATGATGATGATGACGATAAAGATGAAGTGTCCACTGTTTATTGGTGTTCGTGTTGTGAATGGATTACCAGAAAATACTGGGGAGTTTTTTTTTCTACCCTCACCTCCGTCGACCTTCCCCACACCGTCCACACACACACACACACACGCGCACACACCGGGTCGTATCTGTATTCGCCACACTGCAAGCAGGCTGTCAGCCATCGGCGGCGAGCAGCGCCGGGTCGTCTCTTCCTCATTGCCTTGTAAAGTGTAGGTTTTGTACGCCGAGCTATAACGTGAAGTGGTTTAACTTTTTGAGGAACTTTCTTGGTGATGGTTATTGAGTCGTAATATTGAGCACTGTTGTTTGCCCTCCTCCACATATGGTGTGATACTCTTGCTCATGTATGTTTTGTAGGATGCCAGGGGTTTATTTTATTTTTTATTTTTTTTGAGGGGGAAATCATCTGTCCTGTCAGCATCTGACCCTATCTGTGTTGACTTAAGTGGATTAAAATATTAAAATAAATCAATGGCGGAGACTGTTTTTTTTTTCTTAATATGCATTTTTTAAATCTTTCTTTGACATTTCTTTTTTGTATAATTTGATGAAAAACTCAAAGAAAATGATTCACCCTCCCTCCTTTCTCTTATGCCTAAGAGTTTAAGCTCGATGGCTGAGATTCAACTTAGAATTTGGTGTTAGTTCACAACTGGAAGCTGTTTCTCATATTTAACATGTGCCTTAAAGTCAGAGCAATTTAATTTTTCAACTAAATGCAGTTTGGAACAAGATAATGAAGCAGCTTAAACAGATAAATTTTGCACAGATTACGTGACTGGACTCTGGTCTGGACTGGAGTCTTACAGACTGTTAGATTGATTTAAGATTTATTATAAGCTTCTCTGTAATGATCAATAAAATATTTAATGATATCACTGCAGAAACTCCTCAGATCGATCCTCAGTTTGTGTTACCTGGAAAAGTAACGGACGTGGTGTGAAGACGAGCTGCAGAGCGTACCCGGCCTTTCAGTTACGTTACAGGAACAAAGCAGTATTTGTGTCATGTAGCTTTCCAGGGTTGAAAATCAAAGTCTTGTCTGACTAAAACTTGCTTATCCGCTGGCTTGGCTGAGTCACGCCACATGCCGGCGACAGATGGAGGGAATGCAGGCAGGCGGTGAGACACCAGGTGGAGGCACAGAGTCGCGGCGCTCGGGCCGGGGCTCGGCCTCGGGCCGGCAGAACGCTTCGCCCACAGGGATGCTTCCAGTGAAAATGAACTGAGCAAGACAGCGGCTACGTCACACTGAATGCACACATCAACACAGACTCTTGTGATTAGTTGGAGTGAAGCCCCCCCCCCCCCGCCCCCCCGGCTGTTTGACAGTCGTCCAATTAGGGTTTAGCATGATGAGCATCTCTGATTAAACCGGAGAGGGGGGAATCCTATAATGTCAACATCTTCAGCCCACTGATGAGAGCTTTAGAGAGACAGGAAGAAAAAAAAAAAAAAACATCAGGAAGAGTTTTCCGGGCTAAGCCCTCTTGGGAGAAATGTGCAAACATGAGTCACCAGCAGCAGCACTTGCTCGGCTTTCAATCCAGTGAGGCGCGGGCGCTGCTATTATAAGACCACAATACCTTGTAGGATTGATCCGTCATAGCCGTACTATCTTCCACGTTAACAGTGACTGTGAGAATTCGTGATTAAATTGATTCCTCTTTTTGAATCAGCAAGCTGAAGCTGAGTAATTTACATTTATCAAAACAAATGTTCTGTTAAAAAAAACCACAAAGAAATATGTAGATTAGACAAATCAGCGATGATTTATCCATGAAAATATGAAACTAATCTTCTGGATAAAAACAGGAAGAAACAAAGGAGAGGTTTTCTCACTGTTTTCCAACCAGCAAGGCCGCGCATCTAATTATGGTAGCTATTCATAATTACTCGCTGTATCTGGAACCGGATATACCTTTATAAAGCGCAGCGCACAGGTATTTGTCGGCTGAGGTTTTGTTCATAATCCCACCGCTGTCTATAAAGAGAAATTACAGAGGGAGGGGTGAATTAGGTCATCTGTACCATCTGCAGTTTATAGCTGGAGCTGGTGGCTTTTCTCCTAATGGCATCCGGGCAGAGACGGTGTGATTTACAGGTTCACAGACGTGTCAGTCAATGACAGCGCGGACGCAGGCCCTGCCCTCTGCTGAGCGCCCCAGGCTTCTTCTTCTTCTACTGAACTTAACACGGAGAAAATTGCTGGGGGTGTGGGTCGGGGTCATTCTTTAACCAGGCACGCTGCATCTCCTACTCCTCTCGCTCATAAAGGGAGAACATCCCGGCGCTGCAGAGAGAGCAGCCGGGGGAACATAAATCAATACGCCTGGTAGAAGTTGTCCTCTTGCCCTTTGATGCCTCTGCGCAAACAGACACTTCGCAGTCTCAAAACTCACACTAATCGCACTCCCGTTTTCTCACCGCGGTAAACAGACCCTCACGGAGGCCGGGCCGGCGACCGGGCGCTTCCTGTGCGGACGCTGACTAAAAAGGACACGCGAGGAGGAGTTCGGCCTGAGAGAAGAATGTCAGGGACTTTGTATGACTTATCTTGACATCTCTAAATCTGGTGGATTTTTTAAGAGGCTTGGGGGCCGGTCAAGATTGAGGCCAGCAACCACAAGGTCATTAAAAATTCCACAGAAGTATATTAAGACATCCATCTGGCACAGCTCAGAGGTGCATGAAATTGTGGGAATGGAGACGGATGAGTTGGACGGAGTTGGAGGGGCTTTATATTTAGTGAGTCAAAACAAAACGAGGGGGGAACAAAGCAAGTACACAACAAGAAAAGCTGCACCGAAACGTCCTCGCGAATCGCGTCACGGGGAAATTTCACATGAATTTATTGTAAGTGACACAGAGATCCGCTGGGTGGGACGTGTACAGCGCTGTACACAGACAACAGCTTTCACGATGGGGAACAGCGTGAGGCATTGTTTTGAAGGAACGGGAGCACCACTGACCGGCATTTTTAAAACAATCGGAGACTTCATGCAACGTATAAAACTCTAATATGTACAAGTTTGGTATCATTAAACAGTTCTTCTTTAATATAAAATGTGTAAACATTTAAAAACCGTTTGCGCTTTTGGTTCAACTTTAAGAGGAGGATTTACTCCAAAATCCTATTTTCATGTCCAAACAGCTGTGTTCTGCAGTATTTACTGTTAGAAACCCTGGAAACCCTCTTCTTAAAATAAAAGAGACATCATTTTGATAATTTCCCATTCAATTAAAAAAAAAAAAAATAAATGTTGGAAATGTCTATTTTAAAGCAGCCACATCTCCAACACAGTGCTTGTGATACGATCCCAGATAAAAGAGCCATATTCTCATCTGTGACCTTGAAAAAAAGGAGTCGTAACTAATGGATGGAGGATTACAGCGGTTATACAGCCTCTCCTTTTTCCGACAGGGACATCTGGTGGATTTTGATAGTGGGAAGGTTCCCGACGGGAGGCGGCTGCGCGCAGTTTGACTCCTCGGCTTCCGTCCCTCCACCCAGGATGCAGCAACAGGTCCGGCTGAAGCTTTTACTACAAAGCTTGGCCACTTTAGCCCTCCCCGTCTGGGCCGGTCCAGATCCATCCGCGGGGCCTCCGGAGAAGACCTTCCACTCCCTGCTGTCCCTGGAGGAGGGAGTCCTGGACAGGGCCACGGAGGAGGAGGGGCTGAGGCGGCAGGGAGGCCCCCGGCTGTCCAGGCCCAGGGTGAGGGCCTGGCTCTGGCCGTGCGTCTGACTCTGACCCGCGCCCAGGTGGTGGTGGTGGAGTCTGGGAGTCGTCGTCAAACAGTGAACTCCAAGCAGGCTCTGGAAGGCCTTCTTGAACTCCTGGTTGGAGCAGGGGTAGATGATGGGGTTGATGCAGCTGTTGAAGTAACCCAGCCAGAAGGAGATCTTGAAGACGGTGTCTGAGGGTCTGTATGCGGGGAACATGGAACCTGGAGGGAAAAGAAACACAAGCTTTGAATTGGAAAGCCGAATATAACTTGAAGCTGTGACACAAAACATAATGGAACAGAGTAATTTTTTGTGAGCCCATGTTTTTTTATTTTGAGATCTGACTTTTTCAACCGTTTGTCTCACTGTTCTCTGATTCTATAAAGCAAATTGTTTAACAATAGCTATGGTATGCATTATGATATAAGCCATAATACTAGCTTACTACAACAATGACAAGTTATAATTAGTGAAGATGAAGTGGGCTCACTGGTAGTTGCTTTAATGGTGAAAGTAACTACCAGTGAGCCCACTTTTGTGAACAAATGATTAAGATTTTTTGTGAGTAAAATTGGTTTTTGTTATGTGTATTCATTTTTTCATTTCAATATATTTGAATATAATATAATTGCTTTTGTTAAATATGTATGAGGTGCTGCTGTGGCTGCGGTCGAAGGAAGCTTGTTGAGTTGCGTTGACTGGTTTCTTGTTTAGCACCGTATTTCTGTATTTCGCTGATGGTTTCTCCACCGCTGGATGCCCAGGTATAAAAAAAACAAGGCCCGTCACTGCTTTCATCATTTATGAAAACAGCTGTAGAGCAGAGATGCTGTCTCGAGAGTAACTCCGTCCTCCTGACGGCAACATGAAATGTGCCTGGCTCTAACTAACATCGACATTAACCTGTGTCCACATTGCCTGGGAGATGTTCTCGTCCCTAAAAACATTAGCTTACTTTAACGCTTGGGAGTCAGGGAGCCACAGCAGTGACCATCTGCACTGATATCAGGAAGTAAAGCAAGTGAATCTTTTATCTTTAACATATTAAGGTTCACCCTTGAGGGATCTTTAAAGCCTATATACAAAAATATTGATGTCAGTTCAACAAACCAGCATGAATCTAATTCATCTGTGAGCAGAGATTTGGTCCTACAGGTCCCTCTCTGTGTAGTCCGCAAACACCACGTTTTAAGTTTTTTGATTTCTGAATTTTACTCAACTTTCCCCAATTTCAAAAAGCAGCCCTTCAAAGCCACCTGTCAATGGTCTGATTCATTGATTGAAAATCCTCCTTCGAGCACAGCTAACAACTTCACACCTTTCCCCTAAAAAAAGAGTTTTGTTAGTTGTAATAACTGTGCTCCTTCTCCCTGCCTCACTTCAAAAATACTCCATAGAGGTGAGGCAGGTGAAGACGTGGTGGCTGTCTGGGAGGAAATGTCAGTCAAGCCTTCTTTAATAAGATTTTTGCCACCTGGGCCACAAAGATAATACACACAGTTGAATGTGCACTCGACGCAAACGCAACACATACACACGGACGGCTGGGACAATGTTGAACTTCTTTCCACTCTTAAATATCACTGTTGGCTGGACGTACCTCTGTTAAAGCCTCCCTCATAAGAGAATCAATAAACGCTGCCTTCACTTACTGCATATTTTGGATAAAGTCGTTTTCATCCCACCCCTGTTCGACCTTGACTTGTTCAGTTTTTTAATGAATAGTGGCTCTTCCAGGTCAGATCGAGGAGTTTTTTATTTTAGTTTTTTATTAATTTGCATGTTCTCCACAGAGGTGTGACACCGTGCGGGACTCGCTCTGGTCTCCTCTGAAGCCACGCTGCCTTTGCTTCTCATCTCTAAGTGGCCTTGACAACACAACTGATGGGAATAGCAAAAAAAAAAAAAAAAAAAAAAGGTGTTGAGTGGCTGGGGGCTGCGGGAAAAAAAAAAAGAAATGTCTGGATCTCGACAATCTCCAGAATCGACCTTCTGGCTACAGAATTTATGACAGTCCATCCAACCGTTTCCGAGATATTTCAGTCTGGTCTGAAGATCCAGCCTGACCTGGAGTTGTGTTTTTGTGAGGCTCAGGTAATCCATATATTTCCAGTTAGTGTCCTCTCCCTCAGTGCGCTTATTATGAAGACTTGCTCTGTAACTGCGGAGGAAATCGTATCATTGCACTTATTTGGATCAACCTATAGCGGTTTGCTTGTGATACTACTTGCTTTCAAGGTGAAGCATTGTTATTAAATCTGCTGCTTTTTGATTGGATGGAGCGTTCAGGGCAGAGGATGTGAGTGGGATCTTAAATGAAGATTCAAAAGGTAAATGGCTCGACAGGCACATTACATGCAGGCCTGTTTGTCACCGTAAATGTCGTCCACTCTTCATATAGTCCGTGGCTGCCAGCGAAACATTAATATAATTAAATGGCTGACTTCCTTTGTAGCTGCGCTGCATCTATCTATGTATCGTCTACTTGTGGAGGAGGAGGAGGGAGAGAAGCTGTCTCGTAAAATGCTTTATTGGGCAAAGCTGTTGCACACAGTTAACTGTAGGCTTTGGTAAAAATAGGATGATGATTTAGGGATGAATAGAAGAAAGAGTTGGAGTGCGAGTTTGAGAGCAAATTATTTTGTGCTTGTACAGCTCATACATCTTTTCCCCAGCTGCAGCAAAAAAGAACAATTCTATTATTTCCAGCACCCCTGATGGATTCCTCTTATGCAGTGAAAATAGAGGCTGCTGCAGCTGTTTGCATGGATGTGCTGTTGTCCAAAATCAATGAAGCATCAGTGGCAGAACAACTTCAATTTCTGTAGTGTTACGTTCAATGAAACGACAACAACAGCAAAGTTACACAACCCCCTTCAGAATCTCTTGTATGAAATGTGTCCACTTTGCAACAAAGGCGGTTTTATGCAGTTGTTAAAATACCCAAAACATCGATTCAAAAAGAGAAAAACAAAACAAACATGATTCAAGTTCTATAAACATGTTCCGACTTCATGATTTTTCATGTTAAGTACCATTAAACTGACAGAACTGGCTGTTTTAGGGTTGCTAACTATAATCGAGAAGTCCCTGTCTCTCAAAGCGAGATGGTTGAACACCTAATGTGTGCAAATGGAAGATTTGTTCTTTTTAATTGCGAGCCGTTTGCACGTACTTATTGCCTGATGCTGCTCTTTTTCTCAGACTTGTTTTTACATTATGGCCTATTTTACAGCTCTTAACTGGTCCTTGATGCATTTACCAGAACGCCTTCATTAAAAACTCTCGTTTCCAAAATATATAATAAATTAAAGAAATTTCTTCAACTCTGCAATCAAAACTTTGTAAAACTTATTTACCATGATCCCTTATCAAAAATGACATTCAGATGGTTTGAAAATACTGGCACACGCCCAATTGAGGGAGGAAAATCCACAGAGACCATCCAAACTGCACCTGGGAAAGAAGCAGCCCTGAATCAAACACTTTTACTGTTTAGCTGAAAATGTCAGCAACTGCACCACCATAACACACAGTGGCTACTCATTTACAGCTACATTATTCTAAACAGCACTGGGAAGTTTCGATGTCGTAATGAGGAAGTCCTGGCAGCTTCTGTAATGATAAATATACATATGTGAATCTCTATTTCTCCATTTTCTGGTGCTTTAAAATATTATTGATATCCAAAATGGTGTAGAGACAGGGTGTGAAGTGTAAGACCTAGGAGCCAAAACCAACCTGTCAGACAAGAGTTCAATCCAGAGCACTGGACAATGTAATGAAGTATAAAAGTTAAACTGTTTTTTCCTCATAAAATCAACTGCTACCCCCAATTTAGTAAAAGTAGCATAAAATAAAATTTAGACTTAAACCAAGATAATCATAAAAACATACAATATAATATAAAAGATGAAATGAGATTTAAAAAAAAATACATATTTTTTGAATGTACCAAAAACAGAATTGACATTTTTTTGACATAAGATATTATCAAAAACGTGTTAGAATTGTACTTTTCTTCTTTAAACATTTCAACTTGTTCAGAATTTGTTAAAAGATATGAAATTAAATGTCAGCTTTTTCATAATGTACTCTTCACTCTCCAACAAAACGAGTAACGAAACGTGTAATGGCCAGTATTTATGGACTGTTATGTATCGTTTTACCTGTCAAAGCCTCTCAAGAATGATTTGTGTGATTTTGCATGTTTCTCCTGCACTAAAGTGAGGTTGACACCTTTGGTCTATACTTAATAAGAAAAGAAATCCTGCAGCGACAGGAGTTAAAGGGTCAAACAAACCAGCAGCACTCAGTGCCACTATGAAGGGGACACGTCCGGAAAAAGGCTCCGGCGATAGGATCATTTCAGAGATTTGTTTTCTGCTGAAACTCAGCATGTTTGCAATATGAGCTGTGCGGTCAAAGTCAGCAGTTTTCTATCGATGGGGTATTTGTGGATGCTTGAAGCGAAAACGAATTTAACATTCAACAGATTTGCTTGGATTTGACCTCAGTGTCAAAGATTTCAAAATATTCCCTCTAAATCATGTAGAATTAGTTCACTTCTGGATATCGTAATGCTTGCCTGGAGTTGTACGGACTTGTAAAAGTCACATATATCCAACAGGCATGTAGCATTGGAAGTTGTGTTGGTGGCCAGTGATTGAAATTAAGCCAAATATTCACTTGCCTTTGAACCGTGCGCTCGTTTCCACCAAGTCGAGAGTAAAAATCTGGCACGAATTAACAGCTTACTGCTGAAAACAGGAGGCGAGTGGACCAAACAGTAAAGTTATCGGGCTGGGAGCCAAAACAGTAGATGCTGCATTTCATTACCGAGTTCAGTGGAGCTCAGGGGAACTGAATAAGACGATCTGTGAGTTCAGAACAGCAGGTGACACCTGGTGAAGGGCTTGTGTGGGCTCCAGATATGTTTGTTTGGTAATGGAGGCTCTAAGCTGGATGCATTAGTCCATTGTGCACGCTGCTCGGTTGGGTTTCATCCTACCGCCGAACCAATCTGGATAAGAATAGATGAATAACGCAACTCCAGAAAGAAGCTGAACTCTTTTGTTGTTACTCTGAGATTGTTGGCGTACAAAATCTCATCCAGACAGAGCAGCGATGAAGACCGAGATAATCCTCAACTGGAGACATTCCAACTCGCCGTCAGTGTCTTAACATCTTACGACACGAGGGCGCCCTGTGGAGCTATTCTTTAAATTAGCAATGGCTTGCTTTACACTTGATTATAGCCTCCAGAAGGACATTTAAAATGTCAAGGAGACAGGGGGGGCAATCCGCAAATACATCCAGTCTCACCTTTAAGGATTATGGGCTTTAACATAGTCCTTCATTTTCTGTTTCCTCACTGAAAACATCTTGTTTCCACCAATGATTCCAGTCGTCCAGTACTTCATATCAAAACCGGGACTGCTGGTTTGTGGTTCACTGCTGCGTCTCCCATCGCCGACGGACTTCTGCAGCCGCGGTATGCACAGTGATGCCAGCATTAGTGGGGGAGCGTCGGTAAGCTGAGGCGTCTCCTCGTTTTCCAGCCCGGAAAGTACTCAGGCTGCTGGTAGCGGCTATATTTACAAGCATGAGAGCATGGAATAAACCAAAACCCTGCAGGATTTGTGAGGGTTTTGCTATATCTAATATCTACTTGGGTCAGATTTCTTTCTCACAATATTGACAAACCCGCACAAATGGAGCATGCGAGGTTGGCACGCCGTGTGATTACTTCCTTTCAAGCTCGTCTTCATCGAACCGGGCGCTCTTGAAGTGAACATCATCTAAAGTCTGACACCGATGTGACGGCTTTATCTGCCGCTGAAGGACTGGCATTGTGATGAAGTGAGTCACAAACAGGACGCCGACGGGGGGAGGCGGGCGATGAGAAATAGCTTGACACCTCATCCAAGGGTCCGCGTTTGAAATACACGCCAGTCTGAATTTCAGCGCTTTTGTTTACAGACAGGGGAGCACTGGAGGATGTCAGCCACCTGAAAGATTTATAGAGCCTATTTATAGAGCGTCTACCTGGCCGAGTCAAAGCATTTACTACGCCGCGCAAGAAGTCACAGGGACGGGCCGAACGCTTGAGCGCGACCCTCCCACAGCGGGGTGATTGAATTAACGTTATCCAACAATTACATTTGCCAGCACTCAAAAACCTGGCAGCAGAATAAATCAATGAATATATCTGTAAAACAAATTAATGTGGAAGATAAACAGCACTCTAAAACTGAGCTGACTGTTGTGTAATTTTAAGTGATTAAACATATGAGCCTGTTTTTAATAGGATTCCTACTGCTTATAAAACTGACGTTAAAAAAAAATCTTATCTGTCTATTATCTTGAAAAAACAGTAGCAAGAGCTGGTGAAACAAACTCTTCTTCTTTAATCCAGTTAGTTAGACGACACGTGCAGGGAAGCTTTCTATCACTGCTGTGAAATCTGAGTGTTCGGTCACTTTATTAGGAAATCAAGAAGTCCAGCGACAGGATTACATTTTTATCTGAGGGCATTTCAGAGTACTGGTTTGATTGTGTCAAAGTGAGGACAAGGATTAAGGTTTAAAAGTATGTGTGTTGGAGTATTGAGTTCTTGTGGCTGCCCAGTGGTCTGCTGGTCATTATCACTGCCACACAGTGACATTATTCCTGGTTAGAGTCCAGGCTTTGTGGATTCATGAAGAGTTTCTGATCCAGTATGATCCTTTGTGAAAACTGAAACAAATTCCCATTTGGATCGAGGCTAAACACCTGTGTAGGTATGCAAATATATGCAAGTGTGTGTTCAATGATTTAGGTTTTCCACAGTGACCCTACTGTCTTCATCTATGTTGTGTTTTTAAATCTAATTGCTAGTTGCTATAACTTTTATTGAGTGTATCCACACACATTCAGTTGCAATTTCATGTTTATTGATCTTTACTCATTATTGTCTTTGTCAGGTCTTTGCCATCACTCGCTTACCATTAGTCTGCAGGGAACTCTTTATTGTTCTAATTCAACACAACAAAGCAGCAGAGCAATGAGTACTGAGCACCACATAATTAAACTGACTGTATATTCTGGTTAAAACTGTATAGCTTATTTCAAACTGAGCGTGTTGATTGATTTGGTGCAGCAGCCGCTGAACATTTCATGGTGACTCACACAAAAGATCAGTAATTACGTGCAAGATGAGCAGGATCACACTCACCAATGGGAAGCACCAGGAAAAACGGCAGCCAGCACAGGACGAAGCAGCCGACCACGATGCCCAGGGTCTTAGCGGCCTTCTTCTCCCGCGAGAACTTGAGCAGCCGCAGGGCGAAGTGCGTTCGGCTGCGGAGGGCCTCGTCGTCCGACACGGTGGTGTTTCCCCGGTGTATCCTGAGTATCACCCGCTCCGAGTCCGACTTCTCCGTCTTGTGGCCCTCTCTGAGACCCTGGCTCTCTCTGTGAGCCACCACGTAAACCCGGCAGTACATGACCAGTATGATGGCCAGGGGGAGATAGAAGGAGCCCACGGCGGAGAAGATGGCGTAGCCCGGCTCCTCCGTGATCTTACAGATGGACTCGTCCTCCGGCGCCGGCTCTTTCCAGCCGAAGAGGGGTCCGATGGAAATGATGATGGACAGCACCCACAGCAGCATCACGGCAAAGAGAGCTCGCCGCTTGGTCATGATCGCCGGGTATCGCAGAGGGTAGCTGACTCCGATGTAGCGGTCGACGGAGATCACACAGAGGCTCATGATGGAGGCCGTGCAGCAGAGCACGTCCACAGCTGCCCAAACATTACAAAACACACGTCCAAACACCCAGCGGTCCAGGATCTCCAAAATGGCAGAGAAGGGCAGCACCGTGGAGCTCAGCATCAAGTCCGCCACGGCCAGGTTAACGATGAAATAGTGCGTGACTGTGCGCAGGTGTCGGTGACAAACCACCGAGAGGATCACCAGGATGTTTCCCACGATTCCAAACACGATGAAGACGCCGAGCACCAGGCCCAGCGTCACGGCTTTCACCACGTTGAGCTCCGGGACTAAAGCGTGGCTGCAGTTGGAGCAGTTCTGCGTCAGTGGATCCGGGGTCATCATGTCCAGCACGGGAACCATCGGCTCCACAGCTACCCTGAGACTCCACACTGTCCTGTGCAGAAAAGGCCGACTGAAACACACCGGTCTTTGTCTGCCACGGGAGAAAAAAGGGACATCAGGGCCTTCTCAGATAAGCCATTAGAATAATGGCCGTATTAAGTCAGTCTTGTCAAAATATAATTTGAATGATGATGCCTCCTCTAAATGAGCCATTACATTGGCAGTGCATCAAGGAAAAATAAAACAACAAGAGACACGCATAAACACCGAGGAGAAAGTGTAATGTATGCAGATGGAACCTACAGCGTTGAAATCAGGTAATCCATCTTGAAAATGTCTCTGATGTTAAAACTGTTATTATGCAGCTGCTCCAAAACAATAAATGCATAATAGATGGAGCAGACAGATGGGTTTACACAATCTGGGAAGTCTTCGCATGTTCTCTGTAATGAAATCTGTAGATTGGGCCCAGAAGTTCAAGTTTTATGAAAATTAGAACGGGAAGCCACTTTTCAGGAGGTGGTGGTGGTGGGTGGGGATCAGTCAGCATCCAGGCTGCTCCTGCTGAACACGGGAGCATATTCAGCTTCAGCGCCACAGCAGCAGCACTCAGCGTCTCTGCAAAACACAGTCAGAAGAGTCTGCCGTGAGAGACATGACACGAGGCATATTCTAAAACACAATCCCTGTTCATTTTTGGGGTAATTCTTTTTATTCTGTGTGTTATAGTTGCTTGGTGATATCAAAACTGTGTGTAGAGGTGGATTTCTGAGCCACGTTTACTGTTAGATCAATGCCACTGCAGTCTAATTTTGCTCATCGATTCAACACAATGCGAAGGATGAAGAAAAAAAAAAAACCTATACTGGAGCTGTCCAGTTGCTTGAACGGTCTGGGAAACATCGCATAATTAAAACTGTGGACGGCACTGAGCCAACACAACATAGCTGCAGCGTCAGCAACACACGCCAGGCTCGATCAACAGACCTAATGTGTGTTTTATGGCCGTTTAGTGGCGGCCTGATCTTCAAGTAACCTAAAGTACATCAAGATAAACAGAGCCGAGAAGTAGTAGAGTAGAAGATAAGCTTCATTTCACTCTCGGCGCTTCATTTAAATGCATATGTGTCACACTGTGACCTCTTAACAGGCAGAGATCAAGTGGCTGTTACAGTCTGACACTTTGATGTGTGTGCATTCAGGGGTGGCATTGAGCTGCTTTTAAAAAGACAAGTGTTTAACTCTTTAGAAGAGTATGCCATGTCATTCAAATTCAGGGGTGATTCATAGTTTTACTTTTCTGATATTTGCACACCAGTTCAAGCATTTCCCAAAGCAATTAGTACAAAGGGGTAGAACTCTTTGGATAGAACTGTACACAATACTGCAGTAAATATTGGAACTGAACATACACAGTACTGTAAATCATTTGTGCACATCCAGACGCTCCCGTCTGTCTGGACAGGAGCGTACAGTTTCATCTTCACCACAGTGAACGTCTTCTCCTGCAGTGCAGCGAGGAAAGTGTCTCCTGGAGAGGTGAGTTCACCCTCTGCAGGACTCTGCTTGGCAGGTTTTGACAGCCAGTCCAACGTTTTTGTGTGTAATGGCTCAAGCGATGAAACCAGGATTATTCCTTCTATAGAGATTCAGCATTCACAAATATGATTCATTTGGACTGTTATGACAGAAACAAATGATGTTATAAAACTGTAGAGTTGAATGAAATCAGGAAAAAACAGTTATTATTTTCACATCAGCAGAATTAATCTTTTGTTTTTATTTTTTTATTTTCTTTTTAGATTAATTAAAAATGTGTGGTTCACGCAGTTTCATCACACTTCCATTTTATCCTCCAGAATATTAGTAAACAACACATCACTGATGATCATGTTTTAAGGAGAGATTAAATGAGACTATGGAGGTTTTCAGGGCGAATACGTCATCATGACGAATAGAAAACTCACTGGTTGTCCCTCATAGCATTGTCACTGCTTTAAACACTAGATACTCAAGTCTAACATTTTGCAGTTTAATTTGTATTTAGTATTTTCTAATAGTAGGAATGAACATATTTACAATGAGTTGAGCAGGCATAGCAAAAATAAAGACAGGCAGTTTGGGGTAAAAATGAACTTTGCAGTAGTTTAAGTACAAAACACTGAAAGTAGCGGTCAGTGGTGGGGACTGTCTTTGCGAACAACAAAAAAAAATCATGGAATGTATTTTCTGCAGATGCAGCTCGATCAGAAATTCACTGACCTTTATGGAGGCAAACAAACGTAAGCCAACTTTCAAGGTGGCGTCTAAAGTATATCATCCCTGCAGGATTTCACAGTATATTGATACCATTCTCACAGCTATATGGAAAACACTGAGACAGATCCAGCGGGGGATTAGATTAACTTCTTGACAGTGAGAGAAAATCTGCTCTGACTCAGTCCAAACTAAGAGAAATAGCCTCAGCAAATGCAAATTCACAAATGTATCACAGGGAAGAGTCTGTTGAACGTCTTCACTGACACGCTATTAAATTCTGAAATAAAGACCAAACCAGAACATATAAAATAATTGATAAATGCATGTATTTTTAGACAAATTTGATCACTTTTGGGCAGATTCGGGTGAGTTATTCACCTAATCTGCTGAATCAGCAATTTTTCATTGCTATTGTCAGGATGAGATTTTTCCATTTGCTTCTTGTTGGAAAACAGCAAGACAAATAGAATCCCCCCCCAAAATATCAATCTTACTCTCTATTTTTTTTTTAGCAAACTTTTTATTTTGCCATTATGAATATATGTTTCTATAAGAAAAGCAGGTCTTGGTGGTGTTCCACTGAGCTGAAGCTCCCACCGAGCTGCCGCTGGGCTGGACTAATCCTCCTGACATAGCTGCATTGGATTCATTTCGCTCTGAATGTGTTGTCTCCAGTACTCCAAAACAATGTTTTGGTGCCACACCGAGCCCTTCAGTCTGACAGATGTGAAATTAATCTTGTCTGTGCAGATTAAATAAATGTAGATTAGATGAGACTAAAAGTAGTGTGGCCATGTTGGATTTTGTTAAGCTGCTTTATTTGAGAACAAATTAAAAGTTCAAGTGAGTTGCCCTCTTTTCTACCTACCTATCTATCTATCCATCTATCTATCTATCTATGTCGGGGGCATAATGCAGTTCCCTCCTGTCCTGAGCCCCCTCCCCTCCTCCTCCATTCCTCCTCACCACACCTATTAACCACTGGCTGACCTTTTCCTCCGCTGCGTGCTGGGGTGTTTTACATGTTTGACTGACTTTTATGTCTCAGGTTAGCCCCGGTGCTGGCACCGTGCCGCAGAGGTCGCGCTCAGCAGCCATCATAACACAGCAGGCAGAGCTTCTCCCGCCCACTCGAGTAGAGGAGGGAGGCAGGCAATAAACGTAATTATGAAAGTAAGAGTTACATGTTTATCCACAGGAGCTCATTACAGCACCATCATTTTTGCACTGCTGTAAAGATTGGGTTACCTCAGACTAAAATATTAACCGGTCCTGATTATTTTGGGCGTGCTGTGTTACAATGGAGGAAATAAAATTAATGGACTCACTGTCACAGGAGCTCTTTATATCACTTTAGCAAGGATTTGCTCTTTGTCTCTCCGTGTCAGTGCAAGTTAAACAACTGAAAATGACTCAGTGGCTTTCACACAGCGATAAATTATAAAGGATTAATCAATTAGTATGCTACCAATCCTCACATTTAGAAGGGTGGGATTTTAGTGAGATAAATGAGCTGAGGTTTCGAAGACTTATATTTTTGAAAGTTGACCTGTCTTAAGATTTTCAATGAGCATGATAAACCTAATTCAATTAATTCATCCAGCTCATACTTTAAGATCACAAGACTTCAACTCGTGGTTACGACTAAATTTGAACTGACTGAGCATACTCTGGGCTTTGGTAACAGGAAAAAAAAAGAAAAAAAGAAAAGAAATAACCTGTTGATTTGAGTTCAGGATTTCATTTGGATTGGATATCCTGTTGAGCCGCTGCTCAGGCTGCAGCTCTGGTCTGTTTAATATTCATACACAGAGCAACACACATCCACTGCAGGAACCTGCCAAGCGAGAGAGCAGGCACGCTGCAGGGTGACCCAAGAGTGACCAGTGAACAGCTCCATATTGCAGGAGCTGGAAGATGCATGCCTTGCTCATGGGCATGTCGATCATTTTCCTTATTTTTGTCTCATGCCAGAGTTCCTTCTTTTTGTGTTTCTCGCACTGTGTTCTTGGCTGTTTTCCAGCGATGTGTGGAAGAGGCTGCTGTGCAGCTGCTGTTGAGGGTTAGATGGGAATCCACATTATTGTTGAGGACAGCTTTGGACGTGCAGCTTCTCTCTGTCTGCAGTTATTTTAATTGGTCAGGAGTAAGCAGCCTTTCTGGCTCAGATGCAATCTCCACCTCATGTGTGCAGAGAAATTCCCAGCTCTATAAGCTGAAGCCACTGTGCCAGACTGTACCTGACAGAAAGTGCCACCCGCCTTAATAAAATGACAGAGATGTGGGCTATTCCCCACAGATTTCTCATGATTTTTCTCTATACACCCACTTAAAACTTCCGTTTTCATCATGAAAATTGTTCTTTTAGATAAACATCACGCAACGATGATTTCTATTTGTCTTCATGATGTCTCGTTTTGAAAAAACAAAACAAAAATAAAGGTTCTAAAAATACTACATTGTCTTTCTTTGCATTAATTAAGTAGAAATACTATTTTCTTATTATAGATTCCTGCAGATTGAAGCGGCACCTGTGGTGTATCAGACTTTCAATTATCACATTCGGTTGTAAATTGAAATACAATAAAAGATAATCGCATTTTTGCTGCTCCCACGCCTACATCACTTCATATTAGATTTGAGCTGAACATCGAAGGGATAAAAAAAAAAAAATGACCCAAAGACCGCGCGCCAGCAGGGACAACAAAAGAAATGCAACAATCAGACAAGACGCATAATATCAAATAAAGACAATTTATGTGCGTTAATTCTTGAAGTGAAAAGATTTCATGGACTCACCTAACTTTCAGTGTGGCTTTCTCATCGCGACGGCGTGTCGGAGCCGCGCTCGGACGCGGTTGTGTTTTTTTTTTTTTTTTTTTTTTTTGCGGCAGCGGACGCGGCGCAAAGTGCGCTCACGCCGGATACTCCGCACGTCCGCGCGAGCTCCGGGTGCTCCCGGTCTCTTCACACGATGATGAGTAGCAAATCACTCACTGCTGTCTCCTCGCACCACCGCTACACCCCCCCCCCTCCACCTCCCCACCCCCCGCACCCCCCCCCCCCCCCCCCCCCCCCCCCCCATCCTCACATCACCTCTCCCCGGTACAGCATCACTCCCTCCGCGTGCGTCATCGCCGCCACTCAGCTGTCCACCGGGTGACTTTTCATTCAGAAATGTTTCATTAACGGGCGTCATTCACCTTGACAAGTAGTCAAATTGCAACAGGAGCAGGAAATTCAAAAAAAAAAAAAAAAAAAAAAAAAAAAAAATCCAGGATGAGTGTTTTACTACCATTGACATTTCAAATGTATTCTTTATTAGTGACATATTTTTTACTGGATGATACCACTATATTTTACAATCTGTTCAAAACTTTATGAATTTACTGACTGAAACTATGTTTGAAGGCCTTAAAGCTTTTCATGCCATTTTTCTGTTACATTTTTTTTCTGCTAAAGATTTCATATTTTTGTTTGCAGACGCCACCAAAAATACCCTTTAGAACTGTTAACTGGAAGCAACACCCTACTTATGTAAAAACAAAAAACAAATAAACAATGGTCTGCTTTACTTTACAGCCCACACACCTTCATTTCAAAAGCTTATTGTAGATGGTACCATACCACCATCTGTGCAAGTCACCACCTTTAAATGCAGTTACTCATGCATGCACGTAAACCATTGCATGACAAATGAATCCATTGGAGAGTTATAGTTTTGGGTCAAATCCCTTACTGATGCAAAACATTTTGTTCAATTCAACCTGAAAATATCTATATTTTTTATCGGTTATGGTTGCTTGAGAGAACTCTGTTTCTCAATATAAGATCATTTTCCAAAACTTCTCACATAACTTTCATTATCCATGTTACATCAGTCTGTACCACAACTTCAGCAATAAATCCATCACTATTTATTTCCAAGTCAGTCATGAATTGAAGGGAGTGGCAACTAATTGCCAGACTGTAGTCTTACATATTTGCTATAAGCAGAATCAGTACCTATCTTCACGTTAAGCCTGTAGCGTCTATAGAAAGCCTATAGCTCAGAGTCCCAGCGGCCCATCTGTTGCACAACTCAATCAATACTCATTTGTTAAAATGTGAAGTGTGAGAGTTAATTATCTGGTATTGCAACTTCAAATAAGACTTTATAATTCACTGCCTGTGTTTGTACTTTTTTCTCTCTTTTTCAATTAAGCCACAACCAAGAGATGAAACAGAAACAATCACACAAACACACCAACAAGCACACATGGATAAACACAGTGCATTGATTTTTTTGGGAAGAGGAGGGAGGTCTTCTCCTCCCCACTGTGGACAAATCCTCACTTTAGCCAGTCGGAGTATTCTTTGTTTTTCAATCTGGGTCCAGATATGAGGGCTTTACCTGGGGCTGATGCCAGCTTACAGCAAAAGATGTTAAGCCCATCTGTGGAGTGAACATCAGACTGTTTTAAGTTCAGCTTAATGCTGAGTCAATGAGTACACTTTTATCTCAAAATGCCAGCCTTTATATCCCGTCCACAAATCTACTGAGTTACATCAAAAGCAAAAATCACAAGCACACCTCTGAGCTCCCTCAAAGTACAATTGCATCAGGGAAATGCACCGAGAAAGACAACATTTAAATTCTTAAGCACAATAAATTGATTGCGCTATAAAAACACAAGGTTGCAAATTGAGTTTCTTCAAAAAATGAAAAACAATTTTCATGCTAAAATGATTACAATTTGCAGAAATTATGCTTCATTACTGCGCATGTCTGGCACGGAAATACTCAAAACACTTTCCAGCTGAAAAAACCAGTAACTGGTTTCTATGCTTTTTGTTAAAAACAAGTTAATACAACAATGATGCTTATAAATGAACGTAATGACAAGGCGGTAAAATGATTCTGCTGTTATGGTTCCTCAGTGCCTGTTGATTTCAGTGCATTTGCATCTGGATCTATGGTGTTATCTGTTGGAAAAGTAATTACCTGTCTGAGCCGCACATGCAGTGAGGCGAGCTGCTGAGTTTGAAAGATACTGAAATCAATATCTATGCACTGGAAGAAACATTTCCTATCATGGAGGCAACAAACCTGAGCTGGGCATCAACACTAATGTTGGCATTTACAGTGACATTCAGCTTAATTGCATATCAAGAGACTTCTTTTCAATTGGTTCTGCCTTTGAGAAAACAACAAGCACAGATTTCAATCATCACAGCAGAAAAATGCACACAGGCTACATACAAACGCTTTCCATTTAAATTCAGAGAACAAACAGCTACTTCATATGTCATGCTGCCGTTGAGTTACCGTTCTTTTTTTATGAACTTAATGGGGGAAGTGAATTGATATGAGGAAATGGGGGTGATGGATTCACCACACTGCTGAAGCTCCTTGTGCAGACTTGCAGCAGTCAGCTTTCCACCCACTCACCGGCTAACCTTCGGCTTCCACCCGAAATGTAGATTGGTGAGCAAACAGCACCTGATTCATCAGAAGCATTGACCAGAATTAGCCGACACATCCTTCCCTCTCGGCTGCGGCCGCCCTGCATGACATCCAGTCACTGCAGTGCTGAGTAAAACCTCATGCATCACATCACTGCAGTGAGCCCTTCATTTTTCACGAGCCTCTGTGACAAGTGACTGTATTGTGTGATTCATTAGGAAGTGACAGATCCTCTTGTGTATAATTTACCTCAATCAGTTACAAGACCGTGATATGATCATTTATTTACAGCAGGCGATGTCAGCCAGTGTTTCTGTTCAATGGAGCAAAGGCGACAGTCATTAAAAAGTGATTTCATTACATTAGCGTTGTGTGTTTATTGACGGGACAAGTGACCTCTGGCTGAGGGAACTTTAGATTTCTTCAGTATCTTTATTTCAGCAGACTTTGCACATCACAACGAGTAAGCAATATGAGAAACAGGCTCAGATTGGCAGGGTTTCAGGTACAAGTGACCAGCAGGTCCATCAGTATATGTATAGTTTTAGATCTATTTTACTCTCAGATTTACCTTTCTTTGTTTTCAGATAGAATTTATTGTCATTGCTTTAAGCCTGCATGTTCTACCTGTGAGCATAGAAGAGGAATGGATGGATGGATCAAGGAGTTATGGTTTGACCACAGCTGAAGTGATAGAAGTGAATGTTTTTCTTCACGCAACTTGCTGTTGGAGCTCCAAGCTGCCGGGGTGAAAATCTTTAAAAATCACAAACTGAAGTTTGGTGCTCGAAGGTGGTTTTTAGATTGGAAGGGTGAGAAAGTGAAGTTTGTTTACTGAGTAACCCTGTAACGGTGATTAAAAAAACATGTAAATAAGAACCAAAATACATAGATTTAATTTGACCTTCGTTGCTTCATTTGTTTATTCTTCAAAGACGTAGCAGCTACAGTGAGAAAGCATCACACCCCTGAAGATACAATTATGTTCTTTATTTTCTGAAAGTTTACCCATGAGTGTACGTTAGGGTTAAAGTGCATCAAAATAATTGCTCACCAAAGTTGGTGGAAAAAAAAATAGAGAGTAATTATCTGGAAAGCATCTTTACACCAAACTTTGGACCACTGATTTCTGAGGAGGTTTTTTGCTGGACCGGCCAGGAGTTTGACCTCCCTGAGGTCGTGGAGAACAAACTAGGCTACAGCGATGTAAATAATCTTAGCAATCAATTTAATGTTGCTCAGTCTGAAAATAGTGACGGTGAGATCCACTGAGGCGTACCTGATCACATTAAAGTATTCCTGTTCATCCTACGTCCGAGCGCGCACACGCAGAAAATCACGTCACAAAACTACAACTCGGCTCAGTCCTTTACGTCCTCCACGCATGCACGAGGCGCAGCGAGTCTAAAAATAAAGCAATTATATTAGATGGTTCAAGTTTATTATGAATTCTGAGAGCTTGTTGCTGTGCAGCACCTGTGCACCAGCCACATGCCACCGTTGATCATTTCTGAAATTGGCTGGATTTAAAAGTAAAAAGGCCGAGCCACAGGGAGATTGCATGATGTTCAAGTGGCGTAATGGCTGGGGCTTTTATTGGACTCCAGTTGTGGTTCAATCTGCAATTGCTGTAATGAAGACAGACCTAATTATCTCAGCAGACAGAGCCTTGCAACGAGCAGGACACTCATTATGGCCTAAATGCTGCTCCCTCGCTGTTCAGCGCCACACTCCAGGCTTATGGAGGGGCGACTGCTGCTGTCTTTTTAACATGCAAATGTACAAAGTGAGCGCGCGCACACACACACGCACACCCTGAGGGCTCAGTGTGCTCAGCTGTTCTGATGCAGGCATCTTGGTTTAGTGGCAGGGATTATTGACCGTGACAACACACTCGACCCCCCTCTGACTGGTGACGGTGCTGCCCATCATCTGATTAATTAATCACAACTCCAGATGTCACTTAACAGCCATTGTTAGTTTCATTGTGAAGTACTTTATCAATATGAATGTTTTACAGGACAACGTCGCTGCAACTCGAGGAGCGGACGCGTAAATCAGAGAGAAAAGAAACTTCTTGACGTTAGATGAAGTCATGTCTGCAGACAAAGGAAGGGGGCAGGGGGGGGTTACTTACTCAGAGATTATTTCATCCGTCATCCCAGCCAGGCTCATTCATTTTGAATTTATAAAAGTGAAATAAACTGCAGACTCATCCAGTCTTGTGAGCGGACCGTTTCAAGGCCGGGGTGCAGGGAAATTAAAATGCCATGTTTCTAAAGTCAGACTCAGGAAGGAGGCTTGTGCCGTGACCTTGATTGTAGGTATAGAACACTCGAGTGGGAAGACAGAACAGATAAGAGGGAAGTTATTCGGCATACAAAGGCGGATACAACACTTAGCGTCAGCTAATGACTGGAGCTAACATGCAGTCACACAAGCACAGCGAGACGTGAGTCAGGAAACTGGCATGCTTAATAAGGAAGGGGGGGCAAAGGTCACCTCTGTTATTGTCATTAGCAGGTACAGTGAAGATGGCACCATGAACCTGCAAAATGTCTGCACAATCAATTATCTCTGGAGTCGAAGCTTACTTACACGCCTTTGCTTTTGTGCACCCCAATTGGGAGCAGCGATGTATTTTAAAGTGGCCTATAAGAAGAGGAAATGCAGTTGCTTAATTCCCTTAAAGCAAAAGATGCAGTAAGGACTGATTTATAGAGATTCCTTCTTGCAGACGCTTGGCTCTCTGTGAGCGAGCATACTAACTAAACACGGCGAGAGAACAATGTGCTGTGATGGATGACAATTCATATTGAGTGCAGTGAAATACAGCATAAATCAGAGAGATGAATGTTTTTAGGGCTAACATCACCCCAGAGATCAACTTTACAGCCCCAAACTGCAGCAAGCACAACTTGCAGCCAAGGTCACTCACTGTGCCGATCATCGCTGGAGACTCATTCACTGACAACACATGCTGCAAGTTTATTATTGATGCTGCGAGCAAATCTAATAAAGAGATGCATTCGCTTTGTTATTACTGTTTGTGAAAAGATTGCTGCATGATTTTCGACCCGTGGACATTTATCCTTGAATGTAGATTGAACGTTTCTATAGAAGAGTGCTTGAATTTCAAGGATGCGCTGGTGTGCAGCTTCAGGACAAGGCATCCGTTTGAATTCTGCCAATAAGAGGACTGTATTTAGCAACGGACAGCCCTATTCTCCCAAAACCTCCAAGTGGAATGTAAAAAAAACAAACCAAAAAAAAAACAAAACACACTGGTTAAAATGAAAAATAAATAAAGTGTATGTTCAACAGCTTTAATTATTTATTCCAGATTGATTGTCAGCAGGTGCCATTTGCTGTGCATTTCGCCTTTTTCACAGTTCATTGTTCATGGATGAGGTTAAGCCTCTGCATCCATGTAGATGACAGTGTTGAGCAGCGATAACTGTACGCATAAACAACCAGCGTTGCCTTTTTGAATTACTAAAAGGATAAGTGTTTGAAATAGTTACAATATGAGATTCTCAACATTGCATGCTCGTGACTGACCCCGGCCTCTATGGAGGTTTTGATAACTCGGGTTCTTTTCCATGGAACTGTATCAAAAATCTTCAAGTTTCACTTCCTGAGAACAGTGTGTGATTACAGAGCCAGTCTGAGAGAACACAGCAGAAAATGAACATCCACACGCTGAGATGAGGCTTGACACCAGGCTGCCAGTCTGTTGCTCTCGGTGACCTGGTCATTTCAGAAAGACGCGACAGCGCACCCCTGTGGCAGAAACGACGCTGTGCAGATCACCCAGAGAGGAGAACGCCTCGTCCGGTTTAAACAGATAGAGGAAATCTGTTAATACCTTAAAATGGCTTTAATCATGCAAATGCACATTAAAGTTTTACCTGAGAGGCTTATTAGATCGTTTTTTAATGAACCTCTATTACCGGAAATCACAGCAACATGCTTCAGTTCATGAATGGCCTAAAAACATCCCAGGGAAATGGACACATCATGTGAAGTACAGGCTGCATGGTGTAGTGGTCAGCACTTCTTCCTCATGTCAGGAGCTTTCCAATGTGGGGTTTGCATGTTGTTCCTGTGCATGCATTTACGTATACATACAAGATCCTTTATATACTATTTTCTCCAGGAAAACTGTATTTCAGGTTAATATGTCTAAA
This sequence comes from Salarias fasciatus, assembly GCF_902148845.1. Lineage (NCBI taxonomy): Eukaryota > Metazoa > Chordata > Actinopteri > Blenniiformes > Blenniidae > Salarias > Salarias fasciatus. The sequence continues at coordinate 7,952,618 of NC_043756.1, read as the reverse complement.
GTACATGGAGGTGTGAAAGTGTGGTTGTATTTCTCTCCTTGTCCACGATGGACACTGACTTCACTCTCAGTCAGCAGGGATCAGCTACAGCACCCTGTCACACTGAGCTGGATAAAGTAATATAGAAAATTGATAAATTACGGAAGAACCTGTAGTCCCCAATTAGATGAGTTATGCCCAGCCATCAGAGTGAATTTATCCCCTGGGTGTTATTATGACAATATTTGTTGTGTGTGCACATGCACAGCTGGAAGTTATCTGAAACCACAGCCCAGCTTCGTAATTGTGTTTTTAATTTCAATCCCACAAAGGCAGTAACGGAAATATTATACTTTAAATGAATTATTGAGCCTCTAGTTGATGCTGTTGCTGCACTTGAGTGTTGATATGCAAATAAAAGAATTTGCCAAATCTAGTTAAGAATTAAAGTTTTAAAATTGAATATGTTTTGGTATGTTTGCAGAATTGGAATAAAGTAATCTTGTGGGAAAATTAAGAATCTAAATTTATAGTCTGTAATGAATGCACCTATAGGTACCTTCAGTTTTTTTGGTGAGAGCACATTTATCAATAATTTAACAGACACCTGCAAATGAATAATGATCAAATATTAATGATGAATCAGCTGGACTGGGGTGTCAAACATGAGGCCCGTGGGCCAAAAATGGCCAGCAAGAGGCTCCAATCCGGCCTGCCAAACCCTCAAACAAATGGTTCAAATTTCAAATAAAGCACAGATAAAAACTAAAATTATTTATTTTTTGCTAAGAGCAGCAGACGCAATACAACATAACACAACCAAGACCCAATATGAGACGTTGGTTGCTGCCATAACAGATAGTATTAATCTGAAATACATATTGTTGAAACATGCATAATGCAACAGCTATTGGAGAAGCTTCTGACATCTCACTGTATCTACCGCTGAAGGTTTACATGAAATTGCTTCGATATAGCTGCAGTTATTTTCAGTAGAAGCTGATTGTTCTTACATTTTCAACATTCTGCAGTACACCAGAAAAAAAAAAGCTTGAAGTTCAAATTAAATGGTTATTAAGGCACTATTTTACTGATGTGGACCTGCATATTTAATGTGCTGAAAACAATTCTGACATAATTGTTTTTTAAACAATACATTGTTGCCAGAGGAGAGCACTAATGAAGTAAATAGTGGTCCCTGAGGGAACCTGAGGGGTCCCTGGAGGGCCGCGTGGGCCAGGCTGCGCTTCAGATTCCTCATTTAAATCAAACAGGGAGGTTTTCTTTTGCGCATGCGCACCTCAATCAGCAGATTGAAAACACGGAAGTGCGCTGATCGGTAAACAGACGCCACTGCGCTATAATCTCCTCTGAAACTGTCAAGAGATCTCTCATCTATCAGCAACCGGGGGTGATATCTTTACACGCAGCTCCTAAGTGATGAAAAATAGCCTCGTCGTCCATGTTTCAGTAGCTTAGCAGGAAACAAACTATTTTAGGCTCCATTATCGTCCTATCTTCGGCTGCAGAGGAAAGATGCCTGCACGGAGCGTGGTTTCTGATGGACTGCCCCACAGCAAAGTGAGGTACTCCAGGTTGGCCACGGATGATGACGGATACATTGATTTACAGGTAAGAGAGACTGCGCAATGCAAACTCTCTGCTGCAGCACTGTGTGAAAACACTGTCTCAGTTATAGATCACTTCTTGGTCTGATCTGCCTTTCAATTCTGCTTTTTTTTAAAAAAAACTATTGCATGATTGATTGAGCCACATTTATTTAGTGACAGTTCTGAAATTTCCAGAAAACATGAGAATGATCCTCATTAAAATGTCCACCCTCCCTAACCCTTATGATTAACACGAGGGTGTATGACTCTGCCAAAACAAAGTGAACTACTAAGCGTAGAAAAATAAAAACAATCTTAAATTTACAGCAAAATCAAAAATCCCTGAAATTATTCGTGTTCAGAATTGAAAGTAAATAAACGTCCTTACTTGTAATACCAAAATCATGTATATACACTCAACAAAACAAACAAAACCACGTGTTTAATTCTCATCTTCACATTGGGGCGAATTTTTGTCAGTACTGGCATCTTTCTAGCTCTCCTCTTCAGGTTTGTAACAGATCCATCCATCTTCCATGTAGATGTATCACCTTTAGATACTTGCACTCCAGCATGAAAAAAAATGCATACTTTCAAAAAAATACATGCAAAGTACAGTTACCATAAACACACTTTGTCACATTCACACATATAGGCAATTTAAAATCACCAGTAAATTAGACATAAATGTTGGAATTAACCAACATACCTGGAAAATCTGTGCACAGGGAAAACATACAAATTCTGACCAAAAAAAAACAACAACTAGATCACAGTGCCTCCTCAGTTGATCACATATCTTTATTATTTTAAAAAAAGGCAAATGAGTACACATTAGAGCCACATTAAAGTTTTTTTTTAATGACTTTATGTAATAAGTATGTTGAGAAAAACAGTTTTGAGAAAATACTTTTTTGTTTCCTTCATTTTCATTTCACATTTTTTTCCTCCCTCAACATCTGACTTTGCTCTGGTGAAAGTTTTTTTTTCCTGCAAATATTTCTTTTTCAAAATTGAAAGTACTTTGCAAAAAGGTCAAGTCATTACAAAATGAAGATGATGTTTTCAAGGCAAGCCATTTCTTTTCACTCAATTCATGGTTCTTTTTTCCCCCCCTTTGCTTAAAAATTTGCTTGGTTCCTCTTCCTCACACCTCCTTTTACACAGATAAATGCAGATAAACCTGATAACACTGCCAAGGTTATAATCTCACATTTATAAAAACCTTCATCTAAGAAAGTGATTTTACCACCAGAGCAAAGGAAAACCCTTGAGAAATAAATCAGCTTATATGTACAGTTTTGTTTTTAACAATTTACATCTAAACAGCTATCTTTAATATGACATCTGAGGTGGAGATTTTATAACTTGTTATAGTATCAATTCATAAGGAATACAATGTATGACAAACATATTTACATTTGGAAGTTCATGTTATAAGTGGAAAGCTTCATGGCTTGTAGAGTTTGCTCTCTTTGGTAGAAAATATTTGTCTCACAGTTACAAGCTGTTACTTTTCTGAGAATTTCCGGCACATCATGAGCCCGATTAATTCTGCCTGAATAGTCGAGAACATGAGTGGGAAAACAGACAGTACTGCAGGAGGTCTCGCATGTCAGTGGAAAGAGTCTTAATTAAATATTTCTCCTCCTCTGCAGTTCAAAAAGAGCCCACCCAAAGTTCCGTACAAAGCCATAGCACTCGCCACAGTCCTCTTCCTAATTGGCTCGCTGTTGATCATCATCGGCTCCCTTCTGCTGGCTGGATACTTTGGTGTTCAAGTGAGTACCTTTTCAAGGCGGAAATGTCTTTTTCCCATTAACAGCATTAAAAAGAACTGACTATTCATCCTCCCTCTCTCTCTCTCAGCACTCAGACCGCACTGTGCCCGTCCTCATCATCGGGATCCTCGTCTTCCTGCCTGGAATTTACCACCTACGGATAGCCTACTACGCATCAAAGGGCTACCCGGGGTACTCCTATGATGATATCCCAGACTTTGATGACTGACTGTAGCTGCAGCTTTTGTCTTGCTGTCCTGACATATGTTCAGCGTGCACTGCATTGCTCGTGCTGAGTTCAAGGGTATGACACCTTGAAGAAGATGAGTCTGAATTGATATAAATAACCATGTCTCTGCCACTGCTATCAAGCCTGATCAATCCAGATGCTATTTGAGTTGTTGACTTGTTTTATTAGATTGATCATTTAATAAAACACATTTTATTAGTTTGGGTTTTTTGTACAATGCTTTTTTTTCATGAAGATCCTAAAGACTGATTCAGCAACATCATTCATTCTTTCATTGTACTTATACATGTATGATGATGGGTTGTTGATATATAATTTTATCTTGACTTTTCAGCAGGTTCAAGAAATCCACCCATCTATTCAGAGGTGGAAAAAAAACTAGAATAATAACAGTCTTAAATGACTGAATATAATAATTATCTCAGATTTTCTGGCTGCACAGGTGGTGCTGAGTGATATAAACACATTATTTTTTAAGGAGTATGTAATTAATGTTTCAGAAAAAGACACAGTGACTCACAATTAGATCGATTTCTGGATAACATTGCCTGCCGCGCTCTCCAATTAATGCCTCCTTAACTCTGTGGAGTTGATATTTCTTGAAGGATTTCGTGTGACTAATTCCAATCCTCTGATCTCCATATGGTGCATCTGGCCTGTGAGAGTAAACATTGTTAAACAGGGTGAAACGCAAGCAATTAAGACCTGACGCCCTTTTCACCTGCATCAACAAACCTTCCCCCTTTTAATTTCCGCCATCAACACGGCAATTTCAACCTTATTTGAGAGCAAGCTGGTGAAAGATGAGGCCACCACCTCAATATCCCTTCCAGGATAATGTCATATGTAAAACAGTCTCCCAGTAAAGACTGGACCTCCATAATCCCTTCAGATGCCTGGCAACCCGCTGTGGATATCTGTTCTCTTTGCTTAAATTTTTCCTCTTTGCAAATGTACATACTTAATCCAGTTTCAGTCATGAGCTACCTGGTATTAGTTGGATCAGATTACACTTAAAATCAGCTTTTCCCTCTAAATGCCGCCTGTCTTTTTATGGAAAAAAGACACAAAACCTCTTAAAGAAGACGGAGATCATTCCTGGTAGCCATTATATTTCAACATATAATTTCCAGGAAGAATATTAACACCATAATGCATGCCTGATAATGACCATTGGCTTTAAATATTGCAGTGACAGATATTTACCCTGCTCCTAATTATAGACAGTCACATGATCTAAGTGCTGCTGAGCAGACACTTAATAACACATGCAGTAGCAGAGATATTGTGGACATAGTTTAACTACAGGTAAGGTCCCAAACCTGACTGTACCGGGCAAGACATAAAAAAAGACTATCGATGAATTTACTAAGGTTTTAAAGCTTTTTATTTTGTGACAAAGTTATGTTGAACCAGATTAAAAAAAAGCTTTGTGCATTTAAGGGAGTGTGGCTTCTGGATTTGCTGATTCAAATGAAAACCTGAACACAAGACCCTCCCCCTTAATAAAAAAACAAACCCTGGAGCACATAGGAGCTGATCTGAGAGGTTATTCATTTGAAGAAGGAATGCAAAGGTAAGACGATAAAATAATGAAAATATTAGTGATCTCTACTTGAAGAAATATGTCTTTATATTAGTATTAATAATAAAGATGTTAGAAGGGATTTTTTACTGTTACAAGTCAAGCATCAACTTATAAAACACAAGTGAAACAGTTTCAGTTTGTTTTTGAGAAAATTAGTGAAGGGATGGGCTATAGTAAATTTTAGCATTAGCAATTAGCACTATTTTCCAAAGTAAGTTTAAAAATTTAATTTAATGAATTCAAGCAAATATATTCAGAGAGTGGTAAAACAATGGTGTCAGGTTGTTTTAGAAAACAAATATTTTCCCCGGCTAGCAAACATGCTAACACTACTAGCCATTCTGACACTGCAACATGGGATCTTTTAGCTAAAACCTGTTTGACATTTAATCTAAAGGCTTAGCCCTGTCTGAAATACATTTTTAGATTCATAAAAGTGTGATTATGTTTTCCTGGGTTAATTTTGTTTGAATATAAACCAGACTGGACCAGCTCCAAAGTGACAATATTACATATTCAGCCTGTTTTTAAATCTGGGACAAATCAGACAGATCCAAAACTGTGTAAATATTCTGATATTTGCCAACATGCAAATACTCACACATATAAATCCATATTGGACTCTTTCCATGATGTAAACAGCTAGACTCAGCCTGCGTGAACCTGTTGCCACAGAGGATAAAAACTCTTTAAAATGTCTTTAATGTGGAGAATGTCTAATCTCTGTTGAAACACTCCCAGACTGGGTCAGTATCAACAGGTTTTCGGTGTGATGCAGTCTCTGTGGTTTGATTTTATATCCACTACAAGTCAGAATAGAAAATTGTCCTAATCATACTCTATTTTTTGAATGTGGGTTAATGTGGCAGCAGTCATGATGAAGTGTATTTGTTGGATATTTGCGGGAAAATGAAACTGTGTGTGTGTGTGTGTGTGTGTGTGTGTGTGTTTGTGTGTCTTTTGTTTCCCACGCTTTTGTCTGAAGCGCTAAAAGCAGAACGTTCGTCAAGTGACGCAGAGACAGAACACAAGTTCACCGGAAGTACCCAGGACACCTTCAACATAAGAGCTGCGTCACTGTTATGTTTGGTCAATTTCTGAGCTAAAATACTCTTTCAGCATCACGAACATGAATATTTTCAATTTTCAGATGATTGTAATAGTTTTAAAATGTTTGAAACTTAAAATGTTTGAAAAACTGAAAGGGAAACACACCCAACAGGTTTTGCTTTTGTTATATATGTATATATTAACAATATCCAACAATATTAGGTTTAAAAATATCACCCAAACTATGGTTGTTAAACATAAGAATAAAACAAGCAACTTTAAGTGCACAAACTGCATTTGAATTAATATGATAATGTGTATCTATTTAATTTAAACGAAACACTGATAGTTTCACTTAGAGGACCAGTCATTAAACCTCTTGCCTCATATTGAGATTGTCATGGCTTCAAATACCGGTCAGGCATTTTTGTATAGAGTCTCTATGTCCTCCCCTCGTGTGTTTGTGTGTGTGTGTGTGTGTGTTTTCTCTGGGCGCCACGTTCCACATGGTGAAAATCATGCCTGTGAAGTTAATTGTTGATCCTAAATTGCTCCTTGGTGTCAGAGCCGGCTGTAACATTATGCAATATAGGCAAATGTTAAGGGTGCTGTGGCCTCCAGGAGACGGAAAAAAAAAAAATCTTTTACATAATTTTATACATATAAAAAAACAGTGCTGCTATTTCTTGAAATGGAAAAACTCACATTGATGTAAATGCAAAGCATTGCTCAGTTAATATCAGGACAAATGATAATATGAAATAATTCTTTTTGAAGGTAGTTACTTTATATAGTCATTGCACAGTGTAAATGTAGCTTATGTATAGGGTTACTTTGTGCAAACTGTAGTTTTTTTAATTGTTTGATTTTGATTGTTGTGTTTATAATTCATTATTATCGTTATTATATATTCACATATTTACAGGATATTTATTTTGTGGTTAGATTCTTCATACTGTATTTCAGAGGTTTTTTGTGTATTTTGTTGGTAATTTGTTAAGCGTGAATAATTGATGACATGTTTTCTTATAAATCCAAGAAAATGGAAGCGTCAGCTCTGCTTACTGTGTGTCTGAGTGTGTGTGAGTGTGTGTGGATGTCTGCCTCTGTGTGTTTGGACTGGTTTGTCCAGGGTGGATCCCGGAAGATGGATGGATGGATATTTGTGCATCTCATTGCAGTGAGAGCTTTATTGTGATAGGTGGGTCAGGAAGTGTAGTGGGTGTGCTGTTTGTGACTTGATGTGTCTAGTAGTAAGAGGAGGAGGAGGAGGAGGAGGAGGAGGGACCATGGTAGTAGGAGGAGGGACGCCACGGGGAGAGTATCAACAGCGGGGTCACAACTAAGCGTGCAGTCTGCGCTCTTTCTGCGTGTTTCTTCATAAATGCGCACTGGATCGACTCCACAGTTATTTCTCTATATTTATAATCTCATCCATGAACTGTTAAAGGGACTTCCGGAAAGTTTACAGTAAGAAGATTGCGCACTAAAAAAAAAAAAAAAAGAAAAGAAGAAGAAGAAGAAGAAGAAGAAGAAATCCAAATCGTGGAAAGTTTAAATGGACTCTAAATGGTGTCGGCTGATTTAAAGTGAGCTGGATTAATGGGTGTTTCTGAAGCCAAAAAGAAGTTTTTAGGAGGTCCGCCATCCATGGATCTCCAGGATTAATCTCATTTTCTTTCGCTCCATCCACGTAAAGACTGAGAAGAAAACATGTGACCACCTGCGCTGTGATCAACACCTCCTTTTTTTTGTTTTTGAAGTCGTTTTTTGTTTCCATCCCTTCTATCCACGCTTTTTTTTTATATCCAGAAAGGAAAAAGAAATGGAGAGTTGAAACTGGAAGAGGAGTCTAAAAGAAGAGCATCCATGGATTGAAAGACTGGACTTTGAGCTCCAAGTGAAAAGTGCCTGAAGCAAGGTAAGGAGAGAGAAACCTCCTCCACAGGACGCTCTACTTCAGTCTGGTAGAACATATTCATAATAATATTATTATCACTTGCCAAAATCCATTTGGACACACCGCTGTGATTTTCTTTTGTGTCCTGTTTTCTGATTTTATTAATAATTCAGGACCCCATAATTTAATCTGTGGCGTTAGAGTAGTTTCTTTGTGAAGCACGTAAATAATAGCAGCTTCCTCTTTTTTTTTTCTTTGCATCATGTGTTTTTGTTGTGGTGTCACATGCGCCACATGACTGTGTTTTTTGTTTTCATTAAAATGTAATGTAAAAAAAAAAAAAAACACCCTGAATCAGTAAAGTCCCCCTAGATTAAAGTAGTTGTAAAAAATAGTGTATTCTGCCTGTTTTTTTTAGGATTCCCTCATCTGGGCTGGCATCATACTGCTGGTGTCAGACAAAAGATGCACCTGTTATGTTTTATAAGCCATCCGGGTGGTGACAGGGAGGGATGTGCATCATAATTCACTGTAGGGGGTGCATGAAGAAAAGGATCAGGGTTTGTTTGGTGTGAACCAGACAGTTCATCAATCTGCTGCTCTGCATGGTGCAATGTGCCGAAAGGAAAACAGCTCATTTTATTCTATTTTATTCTATTTGTGCAGAGCAGTGCAGCCGTCCCGTGTTTCTGCCTCATGTGTAGTTCTTCCTCTGCTGTCCCCTCTCCTTTGTTTTTGTTGTGCTTTTTAATGCTGATCCATGAGAAGGGGGGGTGCATAGAGCCCCACATCATGATGCCTGTAATCCCCTGTGTTGGAGAGACCCTCCACCTCACCGCTTTCATCACTGTAAACATGCCTGTCTGACCCTCTTTCCCCCCCCCACTTTCATTTGACATCCTTAAAATATCATGAAACATGGAGGGAAAGATGATTTTCTTTTCATAGTGAATATTTTCAAGAAAAAAAAAACATAACGAGTGTTTTTCAAAATTGTTTTTGCAGTATTCAAGTCTGAAAGCACTTCTGCATTTTTCTCAGAATATCTTTGAAGTTGATATTGAGCAGTGACGCCCAGACTTCACAAAGTGACAGATACCAGGGGTTATATTACACAGTGGTATCCCTTGTTACTTGATACTTAAAAGGCCTTTACGTTTCGCTGGCGTCTGCTGCGTTATTGCAAAAGCTCCGTGGTAAGATGTCCTCTGACTGCAGACTGACGTGCTGGGGGAAATTGATGGCGCTGCAACACAAATTATTAATGAGCTGAAAGTGGTTTCTCCAAATTGCTGTGTCAGTTTTAGTGCTTAGATATTGAATGTACCAGCAGAGCTCTTTGGGTACTAAATAAAGATCTACATGTAAATTAAGAGATGTGGTTGAGAATAGCTTATTGCCATTCCATCCATTGTATGTTTTGAAATGATTGCACGAGCCATTTGCGTCTCGGTTGCTTCATTGAGGATGATATCAGTAAAAGCTGACTGTCTGTTCAGCTCAGGTCCTCTGGGCCTTATTTTCAAATAAATCCGGAGCCATTCTTCCACGGCGGACTCGTGAGTTCGCGACCTTGTCTCGAAAGTAGCTTTATGGGCCTGACCTGCCCCTCAGAGCCGGGGCCACGGAAGGACAGACACCCGGCACTTAGATGAACAATGTTAGCAGCTTTGTTTTCATTAGACACTTGTAATTCCCCTCTCCCCTGGGACGTCTGAGTTATATGAGAGTGGATCGTACTGAGAAAAGGGACATTTAATCAGTCCACTCATGCGTGAGGCACATAGGTGATTTATTTGTGTAATTTGTGTCCGATTTTAATGGCTGAAAATGTGTGCCGTCAAGGTAGCCCATTCAGAGAGCGTGTGAGTATTCTAAAAGCACTCAGCCTTTACTCACAGTCAATATATTCATACCCGGTAGTTGTGTGTGTTAGCTTGCCAACAATCACTGTGTTAATCCATATCCAGTAGGTTTTCCCCACCAGACGAGGACTCCGCCGTTGTCGCGTGCCCAGTGCGTGCCCGCCTCATTTCCTTTAGTGAAAGTTAATGTCAATAGAGTCCCTAAACTAGGTTGCTGTGCCACAAACAAAATCCATGAATTGACTGCTGAGCTGCGCAGACTGGTCCAACCAGTCAAAGGCTGGATTGATGGTTTTCAGCTCATTCCAGTGTCAATAACAGTGTTTCTCGCTTCCTCTCTGCACAGATATGCTACCTCTTCTGTCGTGGGTTTGTGTGCGTTTTTTTTTTTTAATCTCGTGTGAGAGTTTTCTGTGCACCTGTCAAAGATTTTGGCCCACAGACACTTGGAGTTCCTGCTTCAGGCTGGTTTGTGCAGAGGCTACAGCCTCTTGGGATTAACAGGGATTACTAAGAGAGTAATGCTACTGCTTATCAGGCCTGTATCTGTCGCCAGCATCACTGATGGATCTGCTCAGGTCCTGAAGGGTAACACTCACACACACTGAGTCAAAAGTTCACTTTTTGTGTGAGTTTTAAAACGGGCCACAATAAACCACTGCTTTTCTCTCGGCGGCTGTTGTCCAGTGTTACTGCTTGTTAACTTATGTATTATTCAGGTATGGCTGAATAATGTAATGCTGTGATACAGAGATGCATATGGAGGCTTCAGGCTGACCAGCTGTTTCAGCTGACAGGGAGAAATCAGCTTTTCAGACACATTTGATTAAAAAAAAGAAAACATTAAGAAACCGCTGATGTTACTGGACCATGTGTTCATTCTTTTGGAAACTCATTTGTTGCCGGTCAAATATGTATTTAGGCGTTCTAAGAGTATTTGATTTTGTGTTGCATAGATTGCTGTAATCACACTCGTCTCTAAAGCTAATGCAACTCTTCAAAGATTTCTTATCCAGAGTGTGCAAATTAATCATGTTGGAAGGACTTTTTTGGGTTATTTGCTGCGTTTATTGTATTGTGTGAAAACACAAGCTCCTCGCTTTCACCAAGTGATTCATTCCTGTCGCTCCCACCAGCACAAAGTGACGAATCCCTGATTTGATTTCAGCGGCAATTCATCACATCGCCGCGCCGCTGAACGACAGAGTGTCCTTGATTTGTCTCACCAATTTGATCTCTAATTCAATTACACTATTAACACTCGAAGCAGCAGGGCGGGATTAGACTGGGTGTTACAAATGTACTGTCCAGAAGGCTAAGTCATGACTAGATCCAAAGCAATTTGTGTCACTGGAATCCAGTGAAATGCTCGACTGATAGATCCATTCATATGAGTGTTATGGAGTGAGCTGCCTTGTGCTGAAATAAGATTTTCATGTTTTAATCCAGTTTTCCAGTCCATCCTTCACCTCTGCAAACTCAAAAAGTCCTTTTCTTCTCAGTCATATTCAGTTCACCTTGCTTGTGAAGTGGCAATTTTTCAGCGTTGAGACCGTTTAGCTTTGAAAATGGCCTGTTCACCTTCCCTCAGATACCCTTGTGAGTAGATTAGTGTGCAGAAGTAAGCCCCCCTGACCTCTCAAGCACATGAGTAGATATGGTGCACGTCCTCAATTTTGGAAAGAAGCTTCTCTGCTCACCCCCCCCCCCCCCCCCCCCCCCCCCTTTAAGTTAATTATGATATGTCAGTCACAGTCGCATCGAGTGTTTGTTGCAGTCAGATAAATAAAGCAGAAGATGCTGGTAAATGTTGTTACAGATTAAGTGTTCTAAAATGAGCGCTCCATCTGAGTGCCTCTGCGTGCACATGCCAATTATGAAGGCCTAGCTGTGCTCGACTGCCTGAGGAAATAACCTGCTTGTCCTTTCCTGCACCTGCAGACAAAAAAAACCCCTCCTCCGGGCTTTCTCTGTCTGTGTCCAGGAGACGCTCATATCTGTATGGGGAGAGGCACGGCGGGGCAGACGGGAGCAGGTCGGGAGATTTGCGCTGTCCTCAGGCTGTCAGGAGTGACTTACTGTTGAGTTATGAGCTGAAGTCATGGATATGATACAGGACTGGCTCGTCACGTTCGGGCTGTTGAAATGACTGTGAAGATGGCGGGCGAGGTGATGCAGTGATCTGCAGTCTTCTCCATCATTTCTTTGACTGCTGGAGGTGACAGACAAATGATTGGACTGAACAGACTCCTTCCTTCCCCTCTGAATCCATTGTTACAGTTAATAGAGTGTTGCTTATTCCAGCGTCTCTACTGAGTGAACATTATTTGCACAACAGGAACGGCCCCTCACCCTGTTGGCAAACACTGTACTGAAATGAGTCTGCCCCGCCACCCACCATCTTTTTCATTAGCTTTTATTGTAAAACCAATGTGTTTTTGTCCCACTTCTCTTTAGAGGCTGTTTAACCTTGCTCTCTTCTTCTGTGCCTGTTACGGCGCAACGCAAAATTCCAGACAGTGCTTCTCTATTCCGGCCAACACAGACAGTACCTGTCGAGTCAACTGTGAGGAGACAGATTCATCTTTCTGCTGAGGTTTCGCTAAGAGAATAAACAGTTTGTGAAGACATTTGTCTTTCACTTCAGGAGGACGTCATGCACTACGTGAGAAACTCTTATCAAACACCGATCTGCTCTCTGAGAACAGCCGCCGTCCCGTATTCCACCAGAATTGAATGGGAGTGACTTCAGGAAAGGGTGTGAGGGCTTTCTTTATGTTTGAAGGGCACGCGACTTAAAGTTGTGCCTCCGATTCAATTTGAGGTGGAGGGCCTCACGAGTTCCTGCAGCTGTTGGTGTCACTCGGGCGCCGGTCTCCTGAAAACGAGCGGGTTTGTGTTGGTGCCTGTGTTGGTAGAACAATAACATCTGGAGTTGGGAGACACACCTTCCAGTGTCGCTCATGCCGGCTGTCAATCGCCGTTAGCCTATTTAACATGATGGAGAGACCTTATGGATGAGCTGGACCAATCACAAGCATCAGGATAATCTGTATGTTCTCTTAGAGCCTAGTAGAGGTCTTCACTGTGGCCCCACACACACACACACACACACACACACATACAAACACTTCCACAGGGTGCATACTTTAAAACAGTCTCACACCCCACGGTCTCTTCGCAGCACTTGTTGGAGTACCTTATTTCACTTAATCCAGCGACAGCTCAGACATGCAATTTTCCGAGGGATTATGCGTTTTCAAAGAATACAGTTATTTATTAACCCAAGAAGCATCTGGAATGTGGTGTAGTTGTTGGATAATGAGTTGATGTTAACTCGAGGGATTACATTTGTCTGAGGGGGGATGTGAGGGATGTCCCAGTGCAGCGGCGAGTCTGTGTGTGGCACAGCATCACTCTGCCGGGGAGTAAACGGGATGTGTGCGCTTGGTTTTCAGGTTGGGAGATGTGTGAAGGAGTGTGACGGACGGCCATGGGACTGGGGACACGGTGGCTTCAGGCTGTCACCGCTGTTGTAGCCATCTGTCTGCTAAGTAAGTATGCTAATACAAATATGGATCCATTGCATATTTTAAGACTGTATTTTAGCTTCTTGCAAATGGTTCAGACATTTCTCAGCGTTTCTCTGCAAATTAAACATAATAGTGAAGTGACTTTATGGCAAATTTATTGAATGCATTAGTAAAAAGAGCTCAGAATTGAATCACTGAGTTGCAAATGAAACCGAAACCAACAAATTAAAAGTGTAAAAGAGACATCATCATATCACACTGCCTTAAAACTAGTCAAACTGTTGGCAAATGGAGCTCATTCAGTGAAAATTAGCGACAAAGTCATCTCTTTTCTCATTATCACGATTAAAGAGTCACAGTTTCATTGTATGCTTTTTGTTTCTGAAAGTTGACATCATTTTTACATTACATTGTGTCGTGTGTGAATATTCATATGAAAGTAAACGTTATTTTCAAACAATTGATCTATTTGTGGAAAAAAATTGTTTGAAAATGATCCTTCAAAAAGAGCAGAGGTCGCATTGAAAAGTGAGATAATCCACCCTGTATAACTTTTTGTGGTGTTTTTGGATTCTTTGAGCTAAATTGATATTTGCTTAGCATTTGTTTCTTTATTTTTTTCAGTAAATGTTTATATTTTCACCAGCATTGCCAAGAATTATCATACGTTGTGGTAAATCTGAGCAGAGCAGACATATGCCGTTCGGCTGCCTACAAACAGTCTACAGGACTCCATGATGAATTTGGCACAGATCCTCTTGCCTCACACAGGAGAGAGTGAAGAGGCGGGGTTGAAGCGCAGACGTGAGTGGACGCGGGAGAATGGGGCCAAAATCCAACTTAAATAATATTCTCTGGGTGTGGATTTAGATCAATCCTGGATTTATGCAACCCCCAACCCCAGGCACGCTTCAGTGTGTGCGTGTGCGTGTGTGTGTTTGTGAGGGGGGGGTGGTGGTGGTGGGATTGATTGTGCTGGTCCGCAGACCATGTGTGTACCCCAGGGGGTGGAGGGAGGGAGGTCGGGCTGGAGCGAGCACAGAGGGTCCTGCTGTCCTGCATCAGAGTATCACCACCATCACCACCACTCCCCCCCCACCCCCCCCCACCCCCTCCACCCCCAACCGTCTGAGATTAAAGTAATCACAAGGCCAGATGAGTAGCAGAGCAAACACTGGCACCCAATTGCGCACACACCCACGTGAGCACATGGCTGTGACGGTAAGAAAGGAGCAACTGCTCCAGGTGTCACTAATGGGATTGCGGTGTGTTTGCAGGATTTGCATCTATACGAGCCGGTTGCCAAATGGCACAAGACCGTTTTACATGTCCTCCGATGGCCCAGCTCTTTACAGCCTGCGACTCATATTCGCTTCTTAGTTCAGGATCTTTGTATGATATCCTGCAGTCTTCCCCTCTCACACCCTCTGCTTATCTCAAGTTTAGTAAACAATTTCCTCGGATATGTAACATTCCATAGACAGCTGTAGCTCTTTAAAGGCCTTATTAAAAGATAATTTGTCGTGTTTATTACCTTTTGGGTTATCAGGAATTGACCAAAGCAAACCCTTCGCTTTATCTGTGTCACGCTGATGTCTTTCCAGGTGTGTCTCGAGGCGCAGCGTCGTTGGTTCGGGCCAGAGTGGGGGGCGCCGCTGAGCTCAGCTGTAGTCTCAGTCCCACATCCAGAGAAGCCACCTCTCCAAACCTCTTTCCGTTGCACGTCGTGGAGTGGGTGCGTCTCGGCTACAACGTTCCCGTCCTGATCAAATTCGGGGTGTACGCCCCCCGTGTCCATCCGAACTATAAGGGTAAGAGTCATTCATTTGCTTTCAGTCATGCATTTCCTGCCAAAAACTGGACAGATACTTGATCCTAAATCAAGCAGATCTTGTTTCAACCTTAAAATGTCTTTTAAAATTATTTTTCAGGAGATAAAAGCAGATACTAAAGTTTGAGCTTGTATATGGACAGCCCTAACTGTCTACAACTCCTCTGGTCATGCTTGAGTACATTTTTGTGAGGGGAGCGGGACGCCTGTGTGGCAGGTATACTTTTCGTAGCTCTCCTGGCATGTGCACGCAAAGTTACTTAGAAGGAAGGTAAACTAGTATTTATGAAGATTCCAGGGAGGGGGCATTTAGAGGAAACAATACCCCGAATAGATAATCCATCCACAGTACAGTCCCTGTAATTACAGCTGCTGCTCAGTCTGTGTGATTTCTGTGCGCTGTTGTACTGCCGTGAAAAGGGGAAGGGCGAGAATGGATGTGTTTTAATGGAGGCAGTTAAAAGGGGGGGTGGGGTAGCCTAGCAAGAAGAAGGGGGATACCAGCAACGCTGCTCATAGGGGGATTAGAAGAGTAGGTGGGGGCCTGGTGGTCTGATGACAGTGTTTTATTAGTATGCTGAGGGGTGACCCAGTAAGGGGAGATTGTTGTTGTGCTGGAAGGAGGATGGATGAAGCATTGGGAATAATGGGAGTTTTCTTGCTGGAGACCTATAATCCCGTCATTGTCTACCGGAGGACAAAAGACAAAGAGGGGTATCACAACCTCCTTTCGCTTTTGCCAAAGCCAACAGCACCACTAAAGGACAACCAAAATCCCATACTGTCTCATCTGGGTCATTAAAATGTGCAGGGACCCTCTCCTCCAATCTCTCTGGGTCTGCAGCGTGACAGTACGGAGGAATTACTACCGAGATTGCTGCAGAAAGATGTTTTGCAAAAACTCCGGACTCTCACTGAAGGATTGCGCGGCCCACGCCATAAACAAGCTCCCCCTGCCACCACCAGCCAGTTGGGCTACATGTGTTTGGCGTGTTAACCCGGTTGTAGACGGTTAACCACGCCATTGTTTCGGAGCAGTCATCTGATGCATACGCTGCCATAATGATGTGAATAACACTGCGGCAGCGTCGCTGGAAACACAGCGCTGTTTTGGTTTTTCCCGGTGCTTTGCCATATCTCGTTCTTGTGCATACATGTCTGATGTGGGCTTTGCCCCCGTCTGTCTCAGATCCTCATATCTCCCTCCCAGTGGAAGCAGATGGCAGCATGTGAAGCGTGTCAGTGCTGTGGGGTCTGATGTATTCTGCCCTCAAATTAAAATGTAGTGGGATTTTAGGTTTAACCATAAGACAGTCGAGTTGCCAACCATTTCCTGATCTTTGTCTTGACTTGTGTAAGACCAGGATCAAAAGAAAAAAGGGTAATTGCCATTTCAAGGTTTAGAACGCAGAGGCAGGTAACAGAACACGAAAAGGAATTGTGAACATTCCAAGCTGTAGCATTGCTTTACAGCACAGTGAGCTTTGACCAGTGTATCTCAGCTAGACCTGAAAATGCTCTGCTGAATCTGTTCCTGCTGAAATATTGTCAGCTGCACTGCAGATCCCACACAGTGAAACACCGGTAGGTAAAAATAAACCATTAAATGCATTCGAGTCGAGTCAAGTCGAGTCTTGTGCCTGGCCGGCTGCTTTGCTTCATGCTTACTGACGCTATTAGCAATTTTTAGAAGCTGAGATGAAAGAATCAGAGCGAGTGATATCTGGGGTCTCCGCGTCAATCCATTAAACCGACTGTTTTTGATAGGATATCAGGTGTACTTGAGATTGTACCCTTCATTTGAGGAGTGTCACGATGACGGCGCAGCGTCCCTCAGTCGACCCCATTACCCAGCGGCCTCAGACACGGTCTCATGTCTGCTCCAAAGGAATCCGGAGGATATAGGTACCTCTCAGCCTCTCATCCTTCTTCCTCTCCGTTTCACACACAGCAAGCCCCCGAGGGCTGAACATTAGTGGACTCAGAACAAAGAGGAAACAGCCAGATAAACTCTTGACTGACACTCTATTATAGCCTGTCGGAGTTGTATTTGTTGAGACAATATGCTTGAGTATTGCGGTGTCAGGATGGTTTACTGTCGCGGGCCCAGATCAAATGTTTCCTGTGTGCTGAAGTGAATCAGTAGAGACTGTGAGCGGGAGACTTTGACCCGAGGTTAGGAGGACAATGGGCAAGCCCCCAGATCTCAGCAGGCCTCCATCACACTCGCAGTGTGACCACTGAACGCTGAAGAAGTTAAGTCTGCATTTGTTCCACACTTGCACAAGTCACGTACACATCTTTCTGCTTGGGAATATCAATGCACACACACACACACACACTCTGCTTATGTCCTCTTATATTAGTAAACTTCACAAAGTGAAACATAATTTCAAGTTAAATATTAAATACAATCATGTTTTTGCAGGCATCAGATCTACTGGCAGGTCTAGAAGTAGAAAATATCCCGGCTGATAGGGGAAACTGATCACTTCATTACCTCCAACCAGTTTTTCTGCTGCAACTAGACCAGAGCAGAGCAGCAAACAATGACACAGTGTAAGAAGAATAGGTGGCTGCAACTTGGGAATTTTATGTTTGCCAGTCTGACGCAGCCCCATTACCTCATGCCGTAGGTGTCCCACTGCATCGACTCATAAAATATCCTGTTCCACCGGAGAACTGGAGTCCAAGCACAGCCTTTGTGAGCCAGAGGAGCATAGTAGCTCAGATAACAGTTATTTTGTGTTTTCCGTTCAAGTGAAAAAAACCTCCTGTGACCCCACCGCACCAAAATCCAGATTTCGATTATTTTTTAAAGACTTTCATTTCAAAACTAATACTTTGCTTTGTGATCATGCACAAGAGCTCACGCCTGCAGCGAGCTGCTGCGGCGGGGAAATCCAGCACGTGAGCTGAGTGTGCTTGCTATTTCTGAGGGTTAACGGGGCTGGAACAGAGCGAGAGGGACAGAGTTAACTGTAATCTATCTCACGACAAAGAGCTATTCATAAGAGGGTTAAACTGATTAGGGGGACAGGAGGATTGAAGAGAGAAATTTGGGGGAATGGGAGGGGTGAGCTGTCAGGGGCAGGGGGCCGGTCCCAGACTTATGATTGTATTCAAATCAAAACACATCCCACAATGCACCACTGCCCGGCTCCCTTATACACATACGGATGGACAAAGAAAAGCAGTGCCGATGCTTCTCCAAACAGAATAATCTGTCTTCCTGCATCGTGACCCCTGCTATTGTAACGCATAAACTCGTACTAGCGGGAATACAATGTGCAAAAAATACATTTTGAATTTATTACTCTGAAGCCTTGAAGCACTGCTGTGGTCGCCACAAAACTGCAGTGCATGCAAAAACATGTCTGTGCATCTTCACTGTAGAACAGAGGTGGACTCGTGTGTGTCCAGACTGTTGTCAGAATTCCCTCAGCTTGGTTGCACTTCAGTGGTTTCACCTGAAAGGGGAAAAAAAAGGTGAAGAAGAGGAAAGAAATGGGAGATCAGATCAATGAGAGCAAACCAGTTGGCGGCCAGCGGCTCCGCTCTGAAAGATGAGTTGCTCCAAACCTGCCGCCCGCTGGGCGAGAACCCGACTCTCGCTGATATGGAGAAGGCGCTTCTTTAGAGGTTCAAGCGACGCTGCTGGATTAGCGTTTCCATTTTCTACCCTTGGCTGCACTGCAGCTCAACCTGTTGGAAACAAGGCCTCATTTTTACGATGGACTGGAGCTGTCATGCGATCTGCCTCTGGAGGGAAAACAGCGAGAAGCTCCAGGAGGAGGGTGGACACCAGAACGGAGCCGCAGCTATTGTTACAGCTTTTCTCTCTAATGATGTTTGTCTCTTGAGGAAGAGTCGTGGACATCGTTCGTATGCAGGACTAGGGGGAGTGATGAATGTGTCTGCGAGAGCGCAGAGGTCACAAAGGTCAATTTCTCATTGGTTGTCAGTGGATTATCGATGCACACAATTCAAGTAACCTCTCTGTAACCTCGCCTTCAGTTCGGCTCGGATTAAAACACAGGATGCATTTTAACTCGGATCGTTTTCTGTGAAGATTTTGTAGCTTTTTCTGATTTTTTTTTGCACGCATCAGGCCTTCAGACAGTAAAATAGACTTTTTATTATCAACATCCTCGGGCTGCAGCACCTGCCGCCTGAGTTCAGTTCTAGAACCCACAATGCAACATTCAGATTTAAATAAAGCAGCATTTGTCACACAGCCAGTGTTTTGTCTGCTTACGGGGTTAAAAAGGAAAGTCTACTCTCTTGTCCTCCTCTCATTAATTTCTCTCGCTCTCCCTTCCTCGCATGTCACACAAGTGACTTGTTTTTTTCTTTTTCATCTTGACATGTTTCCCTTCTCTCGTGATTTTTCAAACGTGTGACAGTAGAAACCCACCCCCCCCCCGCACCATCGACCCGCCTCTAGCCACGTCTGGCCACGCCGCGTTTCTACAGCAACTGAATTCAAATCTTGAGCGCACAGCCCGGGCTTTCCTTGGTCTCGTCTCTATGGTAACCCGGGAGAATGAGAAATGGGGGGCTGCCGTCTCTTTGTAGTGATGGACAAGAGGGAGGCTGCGGGAAAGGGTTAAGTGTTGGACAGGGAAGCCACGAATTCCCCTGCGAGTCTCAGGGGGGCAGGGCACTCGCCAGATTTTGAAAATCAACATGTATACACACACCCACGTGCTCCAGGGCCCACCAGATCGGTGCTCCTGTTTCCATCCCAGGGATTTCCACAGGCAGCATTTCAGAGCTGCAATTAGCCGGAGTGATCTTTAAGTATCCCATAACATTTCACCGCACGAGGATTAGCCGTGCACTAAAAGACTGATGCTGCACGTGAAAAGGTTTTTCCTCTCAGCCCGTGGGTTGGCAGTCCCACGTCTGATTTGAAAACGTTGCATCGGAAACAGGCCCTTCAGGGAGGGGCCCTCATGGAAAAATAAATGGAGGATGCCTAATTCTATCCTCATACCTGTTATCATCTGCCTGCACATTTCCCATCTCTGATCTTCGCTCGGTTGTTTGAGAGACACAGGACCCAAAATCAGAGGCTTCCATTTCACGGAGGCTCTCGGTGAGCACCGCCCATCAAATGCTTGTCTGCTGTCGTCGTTTCAGAGGTCAGTCAATCATTAAACTTAACTATAAAGCACAGCAACACCCCCGGTCAGGAATGCAGGGTTAATTGTTAGCCATTGTTGCCTGCCTTTACTCTGTGTGTGTTTCAGCCTGTCTTGGGCCCATATACACACATCCAAGTGAATTTCATAGCTTCCAGGTGTTGCTGCAGACTTTGTTGTTTGGGAGGAGACTGCTGTGAATAGTGAAGATATTGTGTTTCTTCTGATATTGTTGCTACATAGTTGCATGACATTCAGGTATTATGATGCATTGTATAAAATACACTGGCCTAGATAGATGCCTGTGCCCCCCCCCCCCCCCCCCAGGGAGGGAGTGAATCTTGTTAAATTATTATTTTGATTTCGGGCTGCACACTTATCATTATTACGTCAAAATTCACTATATTCATGTTGTGTTTCATGCACTGTGCTGCCGTTGTCAGCATATTTGGTCAATCAGACGGAGCCCTACTGCCCTAGATGGCTCTGACAACAGATCGTATTTCACTCAATTATTCCTACATTACATAATACTCGGTGGCAACGAGCCGGACAAACAGAAGTGAAATGCTGTTAGTGGGAACTGTAAACCTGCATATGATATGAAAAAGAAAAAAAAAAAAGATGTGGATGCATCTGATTAAAAATAGGCCAAGAGAGAGAAGATTTTAATTTACAAAAGTGTTTATTTATTCCAAAACTCAATACTGTTATTTCATCTAAAACTAATATAGCACAGCTCTATTTTTTTATGCTGCAGAGGAGTTTATACCAACTTTTTTCATTGAAGTTCCTCATGAATAGTAGATGGGAAGGACAGATTCTTGGAAGCTTCTCTCCACTTCCCTGTTTACTTTCAAACTGCTCTGGCAGGGCCTGGTATGAGCAACGTGTGTGTTTTCCCCCTGCATGCATCCTCCCGTCGTTTAAAGCCCCGAGAGTGAAGGGCAAAAAAAAAAAAGGAGTTCATTGAGAGGCCTGAATAAAAGGAAGGGGGTGCACCCTGAAAAACCAGGCTGCAGTCACCAGGCAACCGCCAGATCAAGTTTCAAAGCCTGACAAGGAGTTGTAAGAAGTACAGCGAGGACAAGAGGGCGCAGGGTACTGGGTGCGTGTGATGGGAAGATGTTTGTGTGTGCTTGTGCATGAATCCATCTGTGTTTGGGCAGTGTCCACACACACACACACACGCACACAAGTTCAAAATGTGCATCTGCCGTGCTTCACTTTGTTTCCCTCTTCCCATTGAGCACACTCATTTAAAACTGATGACTCATTCTGTTGCACACTGCAGAGGATTTTTTTTTATTTTCATGCTGAAAACTAGAAAATATCAAGAAGTTTTTTTTTTTTTTTTTTTCAGTTATTCAAGTATTCCTGGCATGCACGTCTTTGTTCTCCCCTCCTCCTACCAGAGCCTAAATGACAGGACGCTGTCTTCATCTGTCATCTCGCATATCATTATAATCTCCACTTGTGATTCATGTGTTTTCACTCTGGCACTGCTCCGCTCGCCTCTCATCAGGGCGCTGCGTATTTAGTCTACCACCTCGACTGTTCCCAGGCGCGCTCATTATGTGGCTTTGCCATTTGTTGCAAACGTTAGAGCTGGAATTGCCCTCCGCATTATGAGTGAATTCGTCTGTTCGCAAAAAGCCAATGACTTTGTGTCCTTTGTGACACTGGATGCCTGTGTCCTCTGCATGATAAGCCCTCTTCCTGCATGTGCTGACTCTGCCTGTCTGACTGTGCGAGTGCTGACCCTCTCTCTCTCTCTCTCTCTCTCTCTCTCTCTTTGCCCACTCTCACCCCTCCTGCTACAGGGCGTGTTTCTCTGACCCGGGGCGCCTCTCTGCTGGTAGAGCGACTCACCCTGGAGGACGAGGGTTGGTTCGAATGCCGCATCCTGCTCCTGGAAAGCAAAACGGACGACTTTCGCAACGGCACATGGACGTTCCTCTCCATCACAGGTGCAGCACTGCGGGGATCTGTTGGCTTGGGAGCTGCTCCTGTCGATGCCTGCCACTGGCACCATCCTTATTTAGACCGGCTCCTGCGTGGGGCCTGGCTCGCCCTTTAAGTGCTCGGCAAGCCGAACATCCTGGGAATTATTGTAGTTGTATAAAGAGTATCTGTATCACGTGTTGTGATCGTTTATTCTCCCTTCTGCACAGAATCTGTTGTGCTTGATCAATGGCTACATTTTATGTACCAAAATCTGTTTTTCAAAGTTCTTCTCACATGCAGTCGGTACCTTATAAACTACCGTATGACTGGTAGAAAGTGTTTAAAAGTGTGACCAACATGTCAGACTTCAACCACGCTCTGGCTTCCGGAGACGGAGAAATCATAAACAGACCAGTGTAACTCATTAGTGTTCAGCCCCGCTGTTCGCTCAGCCGCCGTCCCACCACAGACAGCAGGAACCCAACAGAATTAGCAGCAGACACCTGAACACATGGCTTCACCGGGATGTGGTACAGTGGATCTGTTTGGTCATTCTAAAGCAGGCAGTTTGCTCTTTGCGCCGCGTCAGGTTGCACCTTTACACAATAGTGTTGCACCATGCAGAAAGTGAGTGTCACTCGAATTATGTAAGAATCTGGTGGATTACGCCACAGAAGAGTGAACTCCAGGTGGTACCGCAGTCACAGCAAACCTCATGGAACTGAAGTTTCAGCCTCGTCGTGGATCAGCTACATCTTTCGACAGTCATGTCGAAGCTGTCCTTCAGCCGTTGTTCTTTTCGGATGAACTCTGAACGTGTTCTGTTTCTACCTGCAAGTGTTGATTCAGTTTGTGGCACCTTTGTTTCCAGCTCCACCTGTGTTTATAAAGACGCCACCAACCTTCGTGGAGGTTCTTCTGGGAGACTCGCTGACTCTCAGCTGCGGCGCCCATGGCAATCCTCGGCCAACTGTTGTCTGGCACAAAGACGACAGCCCCATCGAGAAGCATGAAAAAATAAAAGTGAGCAGGATTAACAGATGGCACTTTCAGCATTCAAATGTAATACTTCATAATTAGCATTTTCTGCAGGAATTGCGGCTTTGATGTTTCGCTGAAGCATGGCGGCCTTGTTGTCCCGTGCACGACCCCCTCATGACCCCCCTGAACCTCCCCCCCCCTTTGTGTCTTTGATCGTCTTGCTCTTTCACCTTCGCCCCCTTCTCAGGTGCTCAATGGGAGCCTGTCTCTGGGCTCCGTCACAAGAAATATTTCAGGAGTGTACAAATGTCACGTGTCCAACTCAGAGGGGAACCTCACCCACTCCACGCAGCTGCAGGTCAAAGGTCAGTGTCGGGTTGTCAAGCATTAGAAAGTGACAGAATCTTCTTTTTTTTTTTTCTTCGATAGTTCAGTCATGTTTTTCAAAGATCAGATAAAATAAATTAGCATCAAATTCCCGCGCAAAGTATTTCTAAACTCACTAAGATACACAAACAGGTGATACTAGACTCTCACATCTGTACTGTAGTTTATACTGCCACCTACTGGACAATCACTGCTTTGCTTTATTTTAGGACTTCTAACGCTCAGCTTAAATCTGCTGATTAATCCCAGCAGCCCGTCGTGTGATCATGTGTATAAACACTTCCTTTGTTTTCTTCCTCTTTGCCATGAAGGCCCTCCAATCATCATCATTTCCCCGGAGGACACCACTCTCAACATGTCCCAGGATGCAGTTCTGGAGTGTCAAGCTGATGCCTACCCTTCAAACCTCACATACGAGTGGCTGAAGCAAGGGCAGAATGTCTACCACATAGAGTGAGTTCAGACTTTCAGTCAGTGAATCATCAACATGTTTTCACAACTCACAGCAGAGTTGGAAAGAAAAAAGAAACCACCACGAGAAAAATAAAGGCTTGAGTAAAGACACCTGAAAAAAAATCTAATTAAGTAATTGAGCGTAACCTCTTATGAAGATCACTGTATAAAGGAATCAGTGAAGTCTTTTAGCTAAGCATACCGCTAATGCAATAAGTTCTAATTAGATTATTTATAAGACAATTCTATCGTGTGGTCATGAGCACGCTATGAGCCTGACACGGAGGAGGCAGATGTTGGAATTAGAATCACCGTCTCCATCTTAATCTTAGATGAACAGCCTTTATATTTAAACTCTGTTTTTGTTTTGTTTGTTATGAACATTTGAGTTATTCGCCCCGGCTGATTGTTGTTAAAATGCTCCATATTTTGTGTCTCTTGGCTTCAGGTCACTTAAGTCCCGAGTGAAGGTTTTGGTGGATGGCACGCTGCTTATCCCTAATCTCATCCCAGAAGATGCTGGCAACTACACCTGTGTCCCAACTAACGGCATCTTGACCCCGCCGTCTGCCTCTGCGCATCTGAAAGTGAAACGTTAGTCTGATTTTTGACTTTGGGCGAACCCTCTGTGCCAGGCTGGTGAAAGCTTCAACTGAAAAGTTCTCCCTCTCTCTCATCTCAGACCCCGCCCGTGTCGGCCGAATGCCTCGGGAAACCTATCTGCCTGCGGGCATGGAGGGGTTCATCGTCTGCCCTGTGCAGGCCGACCCCCCTGTGCTGTACGTCAACTGGACCAAAGACGGCAACGACCTCAACCTCGACAACGTGAGTTATTTCATAGGGGAATGAAAAAAAATTGGCACGATGTAGGAATTTTCACACATTATTTTTCTCCTTTTTTTTTTTTTTTTCTTTTTTCCCATATGCTCAGTTCCCAGGTTGGATGGTGAACTCCGAGGGCTCGGTCTTTATAGCAACAGCCAACGACAATGCCGTGGGCATGTACACCTGTACACCGTACAACAGCTACGGCACCATGGGTCAGTCTGAACCCACTAAAGTCATTTTACAGGTAAAACTGAAATATTATCGACTCTGCACTAAAAGAAATGTGTGGAATGGCGTGTGACGAAGCTGTTCTCCCTCCTCCAGGACCCCCCGATATTTAAAGTGCCTCCTCGGCCTGAGTATCTGCAGGAGGTGGGCCGTGTGCTGGTTATTCCCTGCGAAGCCACTGGAGACCCTGCTCCAAACGTAACCTGGAGCAAGGTAGAGAAGGTCTTCCTCTCCCAGAGATTGGTGCGATTTTAATTTGATAGTTTTCATTATTATTATTTTTGCTTTAATTTCTGCTTCTGGTCTTGCTTGGTAGATCGGTCCCACCCCTCGCTCTCCGTATACGGTGCTGGAGAACGGCTCCCTCCTGCTCCAGCCCCTCAGCAAGGACCACCACGGCGGCTGGGAGTGCCTGGCCACCAACCGCGTAGCGACTGTCAGCGCCGGCACCGTGGTCACGGTGCTGGGTGAGGAAGCCAGACTCTTTCCTGCAAAACGTGAGGTTTACGGTTCAGACTTACAGATGCTTCTCCTCCTCAGGCACCAGCCCTCATGTCGTGTCGACGGTGTTTGTCACGACAGAGATGAACCAGGCCAACGTGTCCTGGGTGCCTGGTTTTGACGGTGGATTCACCCAAAAGTTCACAGTGTGGTCAGTGGAGCTCCTAACAGTCGATCATGGCAGCGACAAGCGATCTTGACCTTGTTGTGCTCTTATTTGTTTTCCAGGGTCAAACAAGCGTCCCGAGGGAAACATGAGTGGGCGTCTCTGCCTGTTCCTACGTCCAAAAACTACCTGTTGGTGACCGGATTGCTTGCTGGCACCGCCTACCAGTTCAGTGTCCTACCTCAGAACAAACTCGGCTCTGGACCGTTCAGTGAAATTGTTTCTGTGCGAACACTAGGTTTGTGTATCCGCTGTTCCCCAAACTTTCTGTAATTTTTTTACTTTTTTTTTCTTCTATGTACTCACTGAGTTGTGGTATTTTTTTTAAATCAGCTGTGCCAACAGAAGAGCCTACAGCCGTCACCTCACTCCCACTCCTGGATCCCCCCGTCTTCCTGTCAGCCAACCGAACAGAGGAAGGCGTTCTCCTTCAGTGGTCGCCACCTGAGGCTCCGCAGGCCTCGCTGACGGGTTTTGTGCTGCAGGCCCGCCGGGATCAGGGCCAGTGGGTCATTCTCAGCAGCACCATCAGTGCCAATCAGAGCGAGCTACTCGTGCAAGGACTGCTGAGGGTAATGAGCCCGTTCAGTTTTTTTGCAAAATGCTGCACTGCGGACAGATCAATCAGCTTTTCTTGTCTGCACCTCAGATGAGATAGCTGACTCAACATGTCCTTGTGGTATTTTGTTAAAATGTAAAGTGCTATATTCGACAAAATTATCTTCGATCTGTGTTTTTTCAGGATTCCACGTATGATCTGAGGCTGATGTCTCGCAGCAACAAAGTGCTCAGTGAACCGAGTGAGTCTGTCAACGTATCCACTAAAGGTAAGTGGCTTTGTATTAATTAATTACAAACTGGGAGCGTAGGGCACAGTGGAGCAGTGGTTAACGCTGTTTAGCTCACAGCAGGAAGTTCAGACCTATTGGTTGAAGGCTCTTTGTGTGTGAAGCTTGCTTCCATCTGGTCTGATTGCAGGGATGGAGATGTATCCCGTACAGCCCGGCTTCCTGGAGGTCATCCCTGAGCCTCTGTTGGCGGGTGTGTTAGGAGGAGTGTGTTTTCTCTTCGTGGCCATCGTCCTGTCGTTGGTGACGGCGTGCTACATGAGCCAGAGGAGGCAGCGTCGGCGCAGGAAGAGAAGACAAGGTGAAACATTTTCACAGTGACGTGGATCTGATGCTGAGATTCGGCTGGTAAAAGTTGAAGACCAGAACTGAAGCTGAAATGTATTAATCAATCTGTACTTTTTTTTTATTTTTGTAGATCTCCCATCTGCTTTCCAGAAAAGCCCATCACAAGAGTAAGTGGGAATATTTGTTCAACCATGTTTTCTGTTAAATATTGATTACTTCCTCATGAAACTCTAAATCTATTACAAATAATTATGCCAATGAACAAATTGCGGAAACACTGTTGTGATTTTCCGTGTCTTTGTTTTTCACAGAGCTCGCTCGCCTCCTCGCAGTCCTGACAGCGTCCTGAAGCTGAAACTCTGTCCTCCGCTCCCCTTCTTTCCCAACTCCTCCTCTTCCCAGTCCGATCGATCCTCCTTTGACAAAGGCAGCCGCGGAGAATACCACGACCAGAGGAGGCAGCTCCTGTCCAACTCGTCTCCGCCTCCTCACTACACACTCTTTGAAAGTCACCTGGGCTCCCAGGCGCCCTCGCCAACTGCGCTGGAGTCCATTTCCAGAGGCCCAGACGGGCGCTTCATCGTCCAGCCAGTGCCGGAGGATCCCAGTCCCTCCAGTAAGAAGGACCAGAAGAGGGATGTCTTGCAGAGTAACGGCGTGGCGAGTGGCTCGGGGAGCAACAGGACGTCGTTCAGGGACTCGCCAAAGTCAAGCATTTTGAGCTCAGAGAAGGACGAGAGGAAGGAATCTCCTCTGACTGTGGATGTCCCCGAGCTGAGCCGGCCCCCCTCCTCCCCTGGAAGGGTTCGGGCGATGGCCAGGAACTTCTCCCGTCACGGGTGCTTCTATTCTGACGACGAGCAAGGCTCGGAGGCGCTTTTGGAAAGAGCCAGCTTTTATTCAGACAACAGCGAGAAGAAGCCCAGTGATTCGCTGAGGAGGTACCGCATGCCGGGACACGCTGAGGATCTCTTCCCCAGTTTGGGCAAAAGAACAAAGCTTCTCGATCGGGACAGAGACAGACTGCACCAGGCAGGCTACCAGCCTATGGACAGTCAGCTGACCAATGAAGACACGGTGGTCTCACAACTTGACTGTGAGCTCGAGAGAGACAGCATCAACAAATGTGCTCAATTGGCAAAAGAGCGGGAAGAGATGGAGAGGGAGTTAAAAAATTATACCGCTGAGCAAAGAAGTCGAGGTCGCCTGAGAAAGGATTGGCCTGATAAAACAGAAAGCCCTCAGGCGGACACGGAGGACGACCCTGTGTGGAAGCCGCAAGATGTTATCATCAGACAGAAAGGCAAGCCGTCGGGCCAGACCACCCGGGTTTCTGACTACAGGAGGGCGTGCTACTTCGGCAACACCAGCAGCCCGATGGACCGGCTCCCCGCGTCCCGCATTCAGTGGGACATAAGCCCCGTTACCTCCGTCACGAGTCTCATTCCCGTGCAGACCCCTCGAGAGGCCTCATCGCCCAGATCACAGCTTCTCCGAAGATGCAGAGAAACGACGGAGGACTCGCTCGTTGTCGACTCGTCGAGATCTCCAGTCACGCAGAACACGTCTCTCCCCATGCTCTCCCCCGACGTCACGCTCGAAAACCCGGCAGGCAGAGCACGGTCTCTGAGTCCTCAGAGTAATCCGGATATATGCTTGAAACCTCGGGAAAAAAACGCAGCAGGGAGATGCTGCTTCCAGGTCCAGACATTCATACGCTCATGCAGGAACTCAGCCCTGGGATTCATCCGCACCGAGTCCCTCATTCACCAGCGAGAGGCCTGAAAGTTCGGCTTCTGCACCTTATCCACTGACTGAAAGGGGTGTGGAGGTAGATCACACTGCCACGAGGGATCCTAGTCCCTCTAGTTACTCTACGTTACCCTATGAACATCACGAATCAGGGGCGAAGGTCAAAGACAGAGACGCTCAGGTCCACGGTGACCGACGGACTTCTGAATTTTACTCAGAGTTAGAGAGAGAAGGCGTCCGAGCACGCTCCAGGAAGAGCGACAGATGTCTTTTCTCCGATAGCCCGAGCCCCGTCACCACCTTAACTCTTGTTGAAGAAGTGGAGAGCGACCAGTCGCAGTTTTCTGTTCCCAGAATGTCCGAGTCTTTAAAGGCCAAGCCTGCCGCGCCATCTCCCAAAATGTCCCCTCTCCAGACAAGTGCAATTCTTGAGTACCTGAGCCTTCCAGGATTTATTGAAATGAGTGTGGACGAGCCTGTGGAAGAAGCTGAAGAGACGGACTCGGCTGTGCAAAGCTCAGAAGTGAAGCCAGACAAATCTGGAGTCGCTAAGCCCGATGTCGTTCCTAAAAACTGGGAGGTTCATGTTCAGGAAAACCGGGACCGGACTGCTTTGAACCAAGAGGAGGTTTGCTTTCAGGGAGCGAGTTCTGCAGGGAGCGCACAGGCCAGTGTTGATAGGAGTAGAAGCAGACGTTCTCCTCATGTTCAGACGAGAGTTAGATTCCCCGACGACACTCGATCATCCTCACCCGGTCCAGAAAAAACTAGCAAGCAGCTCTATGATGAGAAAACGCAAATCCGACTCGGGAGGAGCGCAGACAGGCCTGAATCCAGGCTGGGATCGAGGTCGGCTCACACGTTGTTCAGCGCAGCTAAAGGAATGGCGGACATAGTGTCAAAGCACTCGCAGAGTTTTTTAGGCGGCAGTGAGTTTTCGGAGCAGTCCCAAAGACAGCCTTCTCAGGGCAGCAGGACTAACAACATTGCGTCGCGGATATGTCAAGCCCCGGTGCCGTTCCTCAAGAAGTCCTTAAGCATCGGCCCTTGCAGGACTCTTTCGGGAATGGGACAGCCTCGTCCGTTTCTGAAGAAGTCCATCAGCTTAGGCCCGCAGAGGTGGGAGCACTTCGAGAGCCCGAGGCCGTACATTTCTGAGAGGTGTTACTGGGACGAGTTCCCGAGCCCCGACGTCAGGGTCAAGTCCTACAGTCTGGGCCGCATGCCTTCCTCCTTCCTCGCGCCGGGCCCCTCCTGGAGAGAGTACATCCCGATTCGGCGGCCCAGCATGGGGAGCTTAGAGAGGCCTCATCACGCACAGAGATCTCTAGCCAGTCCTCCCTACCTCGCCGCCTCTGTGTACCCCCCCAGACTCACCTCGGTCTCCCCAATGCTGGAACCCGCCGACCCTCGACGGCAAGCCGCGGTTTTCCCAGAGTCCTCCAGGTGGTCTCCTTCTTATCCCTCTTATCAGGAATCTCTGAGGTCAGTCCAACATAAATATGTCCCCATGCACCCCCGAATCCCCGCCCCCCAGTACCAGCAGTGGCCAGGATCCAGAGGAGACTGTATGAGACCCGTGGACCCCAGAAGAGGTCCGCCGAGGTCCTACCTGCCCCGGGGCATCAGCTGGCCCTCCCCTTACTACGCCCCCTTCCCCCCCAGAGACGGAGAGAGCTACAGGCAGCCAGAGAGGATGATGGTGAGGGGCGGGGAGACGGAGCTCAGGGAGGTCAGGGAGGTCAGGGAGGGCGGCAGGGCCAGCTATGCCAGCCAGAGCAGCGGCAGAGGAAGCGCCGGCCTCTTCCGACAGTCGCTGTCCGTCACCCCCACGCTGCTCAGCTCCCCAGAAACCACAGAGGAGAACGAGCGGCACAGAGCGGAGGTGGAGCTGCCTGAGAGGAGAGCGAAAAGGTGAAACCCCCCCCCTCAGCAGGACAACAACAAACACGCCGGAGGTTCCTCTGAGCGGAGGGATCCATGCTTCTGTTGCCAAAATAACATTGTTTTTTTCCTTCTCGTTTGTGTTCAGCGTTGTTTGACCTGTTCTCCTGTGTATCTCATTAGAAGGAACACATCAGTAGATGAGAGTTATGAGTGGGACTCTGCTGATGCCTGCGTGGACTCGGAGGTCCTGGAGGCCACGAGGTTTGGTCAGTCTCAAACACCGAGACACGATCAGGCTCATGGCCTCCAGGACCAGCTGCAGAAAGGTGAACATCTACTTTTACTCCATCCAGGCTTCTTTATTCTTTAACTCGATGTTGCATGTGTCGTAATACTGAGCGTAATGCTTGATTTGATGGTGCTGCATGTGTTCATCCTGTAGCCTTTGTGCTGTGAATTACAGTCTCCAAGGAAACGTTTCTGCAAACTGCAAATGCATCGTTAAAGCTCTGGAAATTTAACAGTCAGCATATTGGATGTTTGCAGAAACACTGTTTCCTGGCAGACTGGGCTGTGAAGTGAAAGATATAAGCTTGTCCCATGACGTGCCCATCCATCCATGCGTGTCCTGTCCCTGCCCCCCCCCATCCCTCCCCAGGCCCATCTCCCCCCGTCAACCCACCTCGCTGCCAGCTCACCCGCTCCCTAAGCGAGGCGCGTTTCAACGCTCTCCGCCTGGAGTACCAGGAGTACAGGCGGGCTCAGGAGTCCGTCTGTCCCCGTGAGCCCCGCCTGGCCCCCGGCCACGATTCAGACTCGGACTCCAGCTCAGCTCTGCTCTAGCAGCTGAACCCGGTCCGTCACTCGACCCGCCCTCTCGCCTCTTTCCTCCTTTTTTTCCATTTTTCCCGCCTCTCAAAGCTCGCCTGCCTGCTTCTCGCCTGCTTCTGTTGCAAACTGTGACTCGTGCATGCGAAACATTTGAACCTCAGCTGTTTTAGCTTTATCCTTTCGGGGTGGTTTTCTAATTTCCCCTCTGTTTTCCGCCTCACAGGTCGGTTAAAGAGTCAGCCCAAACAGCGGTTTCAGTGAAGCGACGGCGGCGCTGCGGTCCCGGACACCAGTCTGGTGCTTTCATACAAGAAAGAACTCGTTCTTTAACAGTTTGACCACTGCTGAGAGACGTGACGCTGCTGCTGCTCCTCCGCCGCCGACGTCTTCGTTTGTTTGAGAAGCTGAGAAGGTTTTATTTATTATTTTTCAGGAAGCTTGTGTTTTGGGGTTTGGGGAATCTCGACAATCAGGCAGACAGAAATGAGACGCTCAGAGGATTTAAAAAAGATGCGCTTTATAAAAGCAGCGGTATGCTGAATAGTGAGGGCTGTATTTAAAAAAAAAATGCCAGTTGAATTCAAGACTTGACCCTTTAGTGATAAAGGGACGCTTGTGACAATTATTACGGTTTTGCGCATAAGATAACATCTGTGTGCGTCTGTGATGCCAATCAAACTGTGCTTGAAGCATTTTCACCAAAATCCCCTCAACAAGACCTAAGAACAAGAGAAAAAAAATCAGAAATCTAAGAAATTCCGTCGTTCGCCCCCTTGGTGTGTCTGATTTAAACATCCTAAAACTGTGATTAGTCTATTTAAGCAAAGCATTTATTCACCTGCTGTTGGCCTGAAGTCTTAATTCTGTTTCATTCCTGCTATCTGACCCATTATCAGCCTCTCAGCCGAGGCTTTCTGTCGCTCCCAGTATTTGTTCAAAGTGTATAAATGTTCATATATAGTCTGACGTGACTGAATCCTGCTGTTGTATCGTTTATTCTTCATTTGTTCATCAGAAGACGGAAGGCGACTTTACTCCACCTCTGTGATTCAACACTGTAAAACTTGATGAGAAAAACAGGGAAAGACGATTCTGCCTTATTATTTGTCGCATTTTGTTCGTGTTGTGCTTGTTTGACAAAAGGGTCGACAAGAGGCGAACAGGAGGAACTGAAAGACGCCGAACTCCTCTGTTTTCGTGCTGACATGAGTTTTTCTGTGTATTTATTGAGGCGAGTTTCGATATGCAACAATGTTTACAACCACATCGCCGATGTGAAGGCAACACTGTGAATTTTTCCTCGACTTCTGATTCTGTGTTTGAATCGCAGGAAGTCTGTTGTTATGAATTTTGTGCCCATTAGCCTACTTGTTCATGTTGGTTTTCTACTGAATTACAAATGCAGCGCTTTGGGTTTTTTTGTGCGTCACCTGACAAACAGAGATCTAAAGAAAGTCTTTGTAGCTTCACTTTGCAAAGAGTCAACATTTGTATTATATTTACTTAAAAAAAAAACGATGAAAAATCCTCATGTGGAGTTAGTATGCATTTCTGATGATGGCTTTGGAAGCTTTGTACAAACTGGAAAAATTTTATATCTCGACACCTGGTTGTTTTTGTCATTTTTATATGTTTGTAATGAATAAATTGTTTTATTCTGAAAGCAAAAGACTGAAAGACTGATTGTTTCGGGGCTTAAATGAGAGCATGCTTGACAGTTTTATCTGCATTTGATTTAAAGTGATGCTGCTGTGCGCCGTCTGTGAGGTGAGTGTTCAAACATCTGGATCTCTGGCTGACAGGAAGAAGAGAGACGAGCTGGATCTCCTGTCAAATCTACAAAGAAAGTGTCTTCAAAATATATTTTGGAATCATTTATGGGCTGGTTCCTCACGCAGTTGTTCCCTCCCAGGTTCATCAGTGTGTGGGACAATCATTCAACGCCAGCCAGTCGCTTTCAAATACTGCTTTATTTCAAATAACATGACTCACTGTACGCCTAGTCACAAGGTGTAGCTCCTCACTGATTTAACCTGTTGAATTCTTTGAGACAGAGTTATGAACTGTTTCTGTGCTTCATTATAAAACCTGACAGAATATCAGAACATCAACTCGTGGCTATTGATCAGCGTCTTCCAGCCAGTCGTAAAGACACGGTGGATCAAATCAGAATCCCTGAGATGAGCAGATCTGCTCTTTGTAGACATTATCTGGACTCACAGATAATTTAACTCACCTACAGTCTCTTCCACATTAACCATCACTCAGCAAACCTGTTGCTCTTTAACTAAAGCGCTGACGTTACTCCAGGTAAAAGTCTTTCCCCGGCTTTACGTCTCACTTGGTCGACATACGCATGACGTGTTTGACCATGTTGCCGATCCCGTCGAAGATGTAGTGATAGTGCTGCTCCGTCTCCCACAGGAAGGCCGGGGTGCTGACCACCTTGTTCTTCTCGTCCACATAGGCCTCGTGAGACGGAGGGAGACGGTCAAGGTCGAAGCAGAAGAAACCTCAGGATCAAGTCAACTCGTGTCCCACTGACTGGACGGCCTGTGAAAGGATATGTAAGGCTCCCGGACGTTGTGGCGAGCGCCCATGCCCTTCACGGCCTGCACCAGGCTGGTGTGAGGCCAGCTCCCCCAGCGGGTGTTGTCGTCCCGCTCGTAGCCC
Organism: Salarias fasciatus; assembly: GCF_902148845.1. NCBI lineage: Eukaryota > Metazoa > Chordata > Actinopteri > Blenniiformes > Blenniidae > Salarias > Salarias fasciatus. Next base: position 7,918,314 of record NC_043756.1, on the reverse strand, counting down.
ATGGTCACCTCGATGCCGGGAAGCACGCGGCAGGCCAGCAGAGGAGCCATGCTGGACAGTCTGAGACGAGGTGAAAACATATGAAGAACAAAAACACTATTTTCACATCAAACTCAACCCAACTTCATTTATAAAACACTGCAAACAACTCAGTTTTATTTTAGTAAAGCAGGCCGATGGTGAAATGTTTTTAGACGTCCTGCTGTTTTACACTCGACACACATCTTTCAACCACATTCTGAAAGTGTAAACTTCTGGTTTGAAGTCCTGTTTTTTAAACCCCTTGCTGCCATCAGATCCAGTCCGCCCTCCTCAGGCTGCAGCGCTTTGACCTCTGTAATCCTGCACGTCGCCTCAGACGCCTGACAGGCGCCTTTCTGTTCACCTGCTGCTCGAAGATCATCCTGGCGTGTTTCTTTGTGCCAACGTGGGCAAAGCGTCTCTCATTTCCCAGCAGATCACACACGCCGCCAGAGCACTGCAGCCTTCGTCTTGCTTTTGGATCATGGGTGAAAACAGGAGTACACTCAGGGAGAAAATGCAAACTCTACACAATAAGACCTCAAACTGGGGGTACGTTTCTACTGAGTCTCACTGAAATTATTAAACTGAGGCTCCCTAACAAAAAATGGGATGACATTACAGCAACAAGGGCTGGCAACAAAAACATTTATTCAAATATGTTATTTTATTTTATTTACATTTTTTAAAATCTATTTCTCTGCTTGTCTCAGCAGTTCAGTCGTCTGACATTTGCCCTGCCTCCAGCTGCTCCACTGTCCTAATTCCATTACAGGGATCGTTTAAATCTGTTATCTACTTTAATGTAATCTGATTTATACTGTGGCACAACTCAGACGCAATCTGCAGCGAGGACTCACGCTTGAATTTCAAATCCAAATTGCAGGTGAATGTTGAGCCTTTGGTCTTCTGTGCAGAGTGGGCAGCGTGTAAGAACCGAGGACTGACTGATTCTTACCCAATAGGCTTACGGGAACGGTGGAAATCTTTCAGCACCCTTTCTACATCGCCGTGCAGCTTGCAGTCCTTTCCATCCTTCACGAAGGAGGATCTGAATAACAGAGACACGAGCAGAAGTGAGAGCAGCAGCGTGGATCTGGGGTTACCTCACACCGCGCTCCTCCTCCTCCTCACAGGTTCTTGGTGACGCCGTGGCCTCCAGGGAAGATGACGGCATCGTAGCCGTTGGCTTCCAGCTTAGACAGGTCCTGCATCTGAGTCATCCCCTGACCGTGGCTGAAGCGAGCTGACTCGGTCATCAGGTTCCTGGATGACGGCCAGAAATAATCATAAATGCTACCTTGTGAAATTAGTCAAGTCAGCTGTGGAATCATGCAGAAGTTAAATAAAGATTCGCTTTAAAAACCTGATGCATGAGAGAGAGTCCCGGTGAGTCCTGATGGGCCTACCTGTTCTCTCCGGAGGACGGCTGCTTCTTCATGTGGTCCATCACGTGCATCTGCTGCTGATTAGGAGCAAACATCTGGAAGCGGGCGCCATTCCGGCTCAGGTGGTACATGGTGCTGAGGACAGAGGTGTTTTTAATATCCACACAGTGAAATGTCAGTGCAGTGACGCAGATCTCATGATCCGGCTGTACTTACTACACCCCCTCATGGACATCAGTCCCATCCCACCATCCGCATCCTGAGAAAACCTGGAACACATGGATTCATAGATCTCACACACAGTGACAGAAGTTAATGCTGCTTCCTCTCGTATCTGTCACTTGATTCACTTACCACTGCTACATTGGTGTTTCCCCAGTTGCCGTAATCTCCGTGGTGAACAGAGCAGGCGGGCTGACGGAAGAGAGTGGCCATTATCTGTTTTGACAGCAGAGTCCTGGTTGCCATCATGACTTCGCTTTAGTGTCACTTTGTAAATTTAGTTCAGTCTGAGGAGACGTTAGATGGACGGGATCTCACACAGGACGTCTGTTTATATAGTGCCAGTGTGTGTGTGGGTATGTGTGTGTGTGTGACGTGGCCACGTAAGCTCCGTTTTCTGAGAACAGCATCTCTTCCTTCCCCCTGACTGACCTGCTCCCCTCCAGAGCGCACCTTCCCCTTTAATACCTTGTTGATTCAACTGATTAACTTAAGTCATTTGGCCAGAGACGACGCTGCGGCTTGGGAGAATAATCTAAACATGTAGTGCTTCTGTCCCATAAAACATACTGAACTTTTCCAGGTTTCTACCAGGCAGGAGAGTCCATGACGCGAGAACTTAAAAAAGCACAAATAAAAATCACAGTTTCACCTTATTGCACATCACCATGCATCACCGTGCAGTCACTCAATCTGTATATTGTATTTCTTTTGTGCGGCAGCAGTGTAATCAACGCCCTTTAAAGTCTATTAAGTGGTAAGGCTCTTACTCTCTGTAATGCCATGTTGCGTCTGCAGCGTCTAGACGGTGAGCCCAGAAATACTCCGTGCAGACGGAAATGTCAAACTCAATGTACCGCTCAAGAAAAATGAAAGCTTTTTGCTGCAAGCTGTGGAGGAAGACGCTTTGAGAAGAGACCGTTGAGATTCCAGTGACGTGACCAAACAGGATAATGTGACCATCATTTTTTTTTTAATGTATAAACAATCAATATTTACATACTGGTGATGAAAGTATAGTGAAAATTTTGGGGGGAACAAAATGCAGAAAATGGCATCAAGAAAACAATTTACATCCACCTAGAATCACGTCAGTCACGGTTTCAGACCTCAGCGGCGGCAGCGAGGGCCATGAGACCGACAGAAAGTTCTAAAATCCGAACACGAAAAGAACTCATGCATGAGAAACACATACCCAAACTGTAATCACAAATAAGGTTTCTTTCTTTAAAAATAAAGCTCAAATACAATGTGACACCACCTTATGGTGGAGGTTTCTGATTCCAAATGCCCCCCCCCCCCCGCCATTCACTGTAAAATGCCGGTCTCCGTTCCTCTGTGACCACCGAGTCTGAACACTAAACACTCGCAACACCACAAAGATCTGTCTCACATTTTTGACGATTTCAAGTACAGAAGTGAACAAAGAAGACTATACCAGTGACAAATGCGCAGAAAGCAAAAGAAAAACAAACAAAAAAAGACAGTACAGACAATAAATAAGGTCCATTTAGTATTTTATATAAAATAAAAAAAAAAAAACAATCTTGTCAGTGTATTTTTGCATCTATAATGTATCAGTAAAATAAAATCATACACATGGCAAGCACATCAAATTAAATTCAAACGCTGCTTTAAACAAAAGCTCCATCCACGTCCAATCAAGAGCAACACGGCCGCTGACAACGCGCCAACAGTCTGGATTCAACAGTCGACCCGACTGTGGCCGATTTCATCAACTACAGGTGACGAGCCGTGCTGCGCACTCTTCGTTCTTTAGTTTTCTTTACATGTAAGGTCCGAATCCTAAAAGCCATTTACATGCAAATCGCTAACCACTTCAGCGGTGAAAGTAAGAATTACCTCCTAATTTTCTGTCACCACTTAAGAAAGCTTTCATGCACCCAAGCACTGTCATTCAAGGAATTCTGTGCGCCAACCACGCACACGCCGCTTCCACTGCGGACAGTATTTGCAAAAGTATCCGTTTGATAGAGTGGGGATTTTACTCATCAGGCTAAAAGCTGTGCTGAGAGACAGAAATGTGTTAGCAAGGCCGGCCTGGTGGCTTTAGGGTGTGTAGGCGGGCGGAGGTTGAAACTGATTGGCAATGTCATAATCAGCAGGAAAAGTCTCACTGCTGTCCTCCATCTCTGAGAGTAGCTCCAACGCCTGCTCCTCCTCCTCCGTGGGGTAGTGGCGCAGGAGGTTTGCAGCTGTGGCGAGGATCGAAGCTCCGCCCGCGCCCGCCACAAGGTAGAAGCTGATGGCAAAAGTGACGTACACGAGGGAGCCGTGGTGCATTTTGTGTTGCTGCTGCAGGGATAAGATGAGCTCCGAGGCCCAGTAGCAAAAACCTATGACTGTGGCACACTGCAGCACTGAAAGAAGACAGCGACGGAAATTAGATGGAAATAATGACACTTGTTTCAATACAGAACTGAAGAAAAAACTTTAACGATTAATACCTGTGAGGATGTGTGCAAATGCATATCTGCGTGTGATCTTCAGGGCAGGATGCTTGGGTCCAAACACATCCAGGAGGAAAGCAGTCAGACTGCACAGGATGCCGAGGAAGCAGAAAGCAGCGATTACCCTCAGCAGCAGTATGGTCTGAGAATTCACACAGTAATCTGGAAAAAAAGACACAGATATCAGAGAATTAACAGGCGACATTCAAATGAAAATTTTTACTGAACTGTTAACCTCTGATTTGCAGTTTCCAATTTGGCAGTTCAGGAGCAAGTTGACAGAAAACTTTAACCACAGCTAATGTCACCAATCCTGAGTTTTTGGACCCCTTGCTTTGGAAAACATCATTTGGATATTCAATGTAAGTTCATAATTAAAGTTAAAAATGGGTGTAACTTATCCCTATCACACAATAGCAATGCACGACTTAAATTAATTTTTTACGGAGACAACACGGTGGTGATATGATTCACAATCTATCCTGCGCCCACCTGGCTTTTCTCTGGCCTAATATACTCAAGAAACAAACTCACAAGGTACACTAGGTAAAATGCCTCTCAGCCCTTTCCCCAATGTTCACTGGGATAACATTATCTCATATCAGTGTTATTTATCTAGACCTAACTTTAGAAGCTCTACAATACAGAGTTCAGATAAACACCCCTGTTTATTTTCATTATCAAAATTTAGGGTGCAAAATACGAAAACTGTGGTGGAAATGTCACAGTTTTAACCTGCAACACAATAAGGAACTGACACTTCATAATACGAGTCAACTTCCTGCATTACTGCTGTATTGGAGGCTGACTTCAGGGCAGTGGGATTGGGTTCGTCCTCACCATCTAGAAGTTTGGGATCGATGTAGCCCAGGACATCTGCCACCCCCAGCTCTTGTCTGGGACAGGTGCCTCCATGGACCCGGAGCCAGGCGGGCTCAGCCAGCGCCGTGCACAACGCGGTGATGGACAGAGCCCCGGGCAGGGCCGACACCAGGCTCCGCTCCGGCTGCTTGGGTAGAGAGGTGTTCCCTCTCCTCCTCCGGCCTCCAGGGACAGCAGCACCCGGCGGGGCGTACATGCTCATCCAAGCTCTTGTTGGTCAGTTCGTTTTAGACGAAGGTTCGGTAATCAGATCAGAGCAATATAACCTGGGAGTCGGTGAAGCTGACGTTCAAGAAGAGAGGACCTGATGACAGCCGTGTTGAAGTTTAGATTATTGTTGTCCTCGATGTTTCCAGCAGACGTCCAGGCAGAAAAATGTCCACTTATAAACTCAGGATGAGTTAAATACAGACGGGAACACAATGGACAGACGGCCTTCAGGCCTGTTAGCTCTGTCGTTAGCTTAACCGGCTAACCCGCAGTTAACACCAAATAACGACAACGTTAACTGGAAAAAATAAACTTCGTATAAATAGACTAAATAAACTACGACCTATCGAAGCAATTATTGTACTATACTAATAAAAACAGGCCTGAAAGTGGTACATAAAAACAAAGAGAAAACAAAACAAAAGGGCAGCTTACGCTGGCTTCCTCTAAAACATCCACTTCCTTGTTAACAACATTCTTCTTCGTGCTTTCTGTAGCAGTGCTGATTAGTGCTTCCACCTAGCGGTGAGATGTGGAAATTCAAAATTAAAACAGACGAAACCACAAAGATGTATAAATTAATGAAGGCAGTCAAAATCAGACTGACAGCAAAAGCACAGAACTACTGTGTAGTTGTCAGTAACAGTGAGGTCTCCATATATTAAAACATTAAAATAGTTTTTTTATATTTTTCAGACAGAAGTGGCACACAACCGTCTCTCAACTATAAACCAACAAAAGGCAGATGACAAAAAATTCCACAACTGGTCAGTTTGTGCAGAATCTGCATGCTTTGCCCATGCATTTACAGGTTTACTGAAAGGCAATCCAGTTTCCTCCAGCAATCCAGAAATGTACACCTGAGGCAAATTGGTAACTCTAAATTTCTCATGTGAGTTTGTGTGAGATTGTTAGTCTTTTCAGTATTTGCTATGGAATTTACTTTATCGTCCCGTGATCCTGAGAGGAGATAAACATTATAGCAGTCCACTGAAAATAAGATGGAGGCACAAAAGGATGTAAATTGCCTAAATTACAACGGTCAGTTTCAATTAAGAGGAACTGCTGATCGTGGTATTATTCTGTGCACTTGCAGATAATAAAATGTAGCAGATGACCACCAGGGGGCAGTGAAAGCACATGGCGGCCGTTGCAGCTGCGTGACGCTCAGACACAGAAGAAGCGGCTCATCTGACGGGTAAAGATGTCTGCTCTTCCGTTACAGCTGCTCCCCTGAACTTTGGCACTCTGTTCTTTCTTGAAATTAGTTTACGTGCCAGCGCGTGTTCTCTGATAACTGCTGTTCAGGCCTGTGACAGTGCACGTGGGTGTGGCGGTGCAGGTGACCTCGGTGCCTTCCCTCTCCGCTGTGTTTGAGGAGGACAGGAGACGTTCAGGAAGCGGCGGAGTCTGATCTGAACAGATATGAAGGAAGCCCTGAGCCTGGTCCAGAGACTGAGCGCACACCCCGACTCCCGCTGCTGGTTCGTCAGCTGGAGTCCGAGCGGGACGCTGCTGGCCTCATGCGGAGGCGACAGGGCCGTCAGGATCTGGGCACGAGAAGGTGAGCTGAGCTGCCTGCCGCACGCGAGCGGAAATCAGGAGGAGGGGGGGTGGGGTGAGGTGGGGGGCAGCCTGTTGACATTTATATAATCGATGTAAAATTAACAATTGATGACCAATAATCCGTTTGGGCACTTCAGCATCAGCTAATTACCCTCTTCTTATCAGGAGACCACTGTGTCCCCATAGAAAATGACCATTTAATAAACTGTATTTAATCATTATTTAGTTTTTCTTTCAGTAACACTTGAGTTTATTTCAGTCTGGAAAGATCAGACAAAAATATCTTGTTTACATACAGTTTGTAGTTATGTTTAATATCCCATTCATTAAAAGCTGTCATAGGTGATGTGTCAAACTGTTAATTGATTTGTCAGGAGACTCCTGGGTGTGTAAGAGTGTGCTGCAGGACGGACACCAGCGCACTGTGAGGAAAGTGGCCTGGTCTCCCTGTGGGAATTACTTGGCCTCCGCCAGCTTTGATGCAACAACCTGCATCTGGAAAAAGAAGAACGACAGCTTTGAGGTTCGGTGTGAGGTTCCAGTCTGTGTTTCCGGGCATTTTTGGACATGTTGTCCCTTTTCTGGTTTTATTCAGAGTCTGTCTCTCCCTCTAGAGTTTGACTGTGCTGGAAGGACATGAAAACGAGGTCAAATGTGTGGCCTGGGCGCCGTCGGGCAATCTGCTGGCCACATGCAGCCGAGACAAGAGTGTGTGGGTCTGGGAAGGTTTGTGGAAGCTGTCGTCGTTGATCGGCTTCTTTATTTGTTCCCTCGCCTTGTTTAACGCGCTGCTTTGTGCTTCTCAGTGGACGAAGAAGATGAGTATGAGTGTGTTACTGTCGTGAACTCTCACACACAAGACGTGAAGCATGTCGTCTGGCACCCAAATCAGGAGGTGGGTCAAACCCTGCTTCAGAGGATTTCTCAGCCTGTCGAGCCTGCCAGGACGGGATATAAAATAAAGGTTAACGTCTGTCTCCACAGCTCCTGGCCTCCGCCAGCTACGACAACAACATCTGTATTTACAAGGAGGAGGATGACGACTGGGAGTGCCGCGCCACCCTGCAGGGACACACCTCCACGGTGTGGAGTTTGTGTTTTGATGCGACGGGAGAGCGGCTGGCCTCCTGCAGCGACGACCGCACTGTGAAAATCTGGAAAGAGGATCCCAGTGAAAGTGGACAGGGTGAGTTGTTTGGTTTGATACATGTGTTCTTATTATAAAAACTATAGAATAAACAGTAGGAAAAAAAACTGTCTCGATAAGATTTCTTTGTCTGCTTCACTTGCTTGAAGGTGACTTGTCGTGGAAATGTGTTTGCACTCTCTCTGGCTACCATGGACGCACTGTCTATGATGTTGCTTGGTAAGATACATTTCTTATTTCTAAATTCTAAATAAGTGCCAGTCATTGGGGCTACAGATTATCCCAGCTTGAGTGGGGGGCTTGGACAAGTTGCCAGTTGATCACAGGTTCAAAGAAGAGTCCATCTTTCATCTTTTCCTGGGAGAATTAGTGCACCACCTCTGAATCTTTGGTTTTATCAGTGCAGCATAAGGATAACTGAAACTGTTTTCCCCACGTGTCTTACATGTCTACATTCACCTACGCTTTGAACTGTTCATGGCAGAAGTAAACTCGTTCAGAGTGGAGGTACAGGCTGTGAGAACTGACCGGGCTCTTCTCGTTCAGGTGTCGGCTCACTGCAGCCCTGGCCACCGCCTGCGGAGACGACGCAGTGCGAGTGTTCAAGGAGGACGAGACCTCCGACCCCACCCAGCCCGTCTTCTCGCTGGCCGCTCAGGTGCCCAAAGCTCACAGTCAGGACGTCAACTGTGTGTCCTGGAACCCCAAGGAGGCGGGACTCCTCGCTTCATGCAGCGACGACGGGGATATCGCCATTTGGAGGTTCCAGGAAGTGGAGTAAATGTGAAATAGATGACAAAACCACTGTTACTGCAAGTTACACTGCTGTTTTTTCCCCCCGGCCAAGCTCATTGCTCAGCTTCCATTTACATTTATGTGCAGAACAGTGTTTCAGTTCATTTTGTGGATCTTGAGAATATATTGAAATTACATGTTTCTAATAAATAAAACTCATAATAAAAAGACGTGGCTTCTCTTTATTGGGGAAAAAAAAATAATTCAGACAGTACACCAAGCTTAAAAAATTTAACCAGTCCAAGAATTTATAAACTGTACCATCAACAGCTAAATGTAGTCAGAATTGAGACAGAAAAATTGAGACTTACTGCATGTATCGGTAATACATGTGATTAACGACAAACGGATCCTGTACATTTTGACTGGACTGGTGTACATCACTCACACAGTTTAAACAGAACTGAAGAAAGAAAAAGTATCACAAGTGTAGAGATGAGTAAGTCAAAGAAGATGAATATCTACAGAAGAATAAAAACCCTGATCGCTCTCTACCAAAGCCATGGTGGAGAACAGAATCAGGTCGCTGATTAATCGGAGTCGCTGTCTCCATCGCTGTCCGCTTCCTTCACGTCTGCGCTGAACTTGTACTCCTGGTCGCAGCCCATGTAGGCGTCGCTCATGAAGTACAGGGTGTAGTTGTGGACGCCCATCGCCGGAGCCACAAAGTCCAGTTTCACCTGAGCAGGAAGGCAGATCCCACATTAGAAGTGCATTTACAGCGATTTGAAGGACAACATACCGGCACTGAGCCGTTGACTGACCTTGGCCTTCTGCTGCAGAGTCAGCCTCTTGATGGAGATGAGGCTGTTGGACTTGGGGTCTCCGATCACCACCCACCAGCCCTCCTCACGTTTCTGAAAACAGTGGACAATGTTTAGGTTAAAATTGATTCAGATTTAAAAAAATAAATCACATTAGTAAACCACGGTTAAATCTACCTGAGGGAAGAGCGGCGCAATAACGGGACCGGTCACCTCCTCCTCTCGCTCCAGTTGAACCTGAACAAGAACTGGGCTGCCACTGCGGACAAAAACAGACACCTGTTAGACTCCACTGACCTTTATTTGCAACTTCAACCTTCAACAAGACCAATATTCTTTCAGATTATTTTGGTTTTTGTGTCACTGCATATTTTTGGTTCAGTCCTAATACAGCGGGGGAAAAAAGATTTTCCCCTCCCAACAATCCTCAACCAGTTTATTGTTCTGGAAGACTAAGAAAAGCAGAATTATTCACATTCTAGAGCTACAAAGAAAAACAGCTAATTATAAAATAGTTGAAGGAGACCGCATTCCCACCTCTTGATGTTGTCCTTTTCGGCCACTTCGTAGGACAGCTCGATGTTGGGGTAGCGGTTACAGAAGCGAGCCACATCGGTCATCTGAGCATCTGAGAGCTGCAGCAGAGCCGTTCTGTCTTCGTCCTCCATTTCCATGATGTCAAAGATGCTCTCCACACCCTGATGAAGACGCCAAGGGAGAACACGGTCACTCATTTATTCGTACATCACCAAGGAGGAGAGCTGAAAGCATCTGAGGCACGTTCACCTTATCGGTGCAGCGCTTGATGTGCTCCGAGGTGAAGAAGGGCAGCTGTTTGAGGTACGAGTCCTTGGACCACATGGCCTGGGTGACCATCTGAGCCAGCTCCATGGCAGCCAGAGCCGGACTCAGCCAGCCGTTACTGGACAGGACATCCACGCAGGCCTGGATCAGACGGATCGCCTACAAAGCAAACGTAGATTTGATTAATTGGAACAATTAGAGAAGTGTGACTGCGTTAAAAAAACCAAACGCTCAGAAATACCAACCTTGCTCAGGATCTCCTCGGTGTCTGACTGCAGCTCGGCGCTCAGCTGCATGCGGGACAGATGTGCCTGGAGCAGCAGGTTGGTCTTCACGTGGGGGTCGTTGAATTTGGGGTTGTTCAGTTTGTGTGGCACCTTCTGTGCCAACTGAAATAAAAACAGAAATCAAACTGAAATCCAGCTCACTACGGTGTTATCTGTGTTGGAGTTGATCATTCAGTCTGGCCGGTTGGTTTACCTGTCGGAGGAGGGCGTCCTCGTGGTGCCTGATGGGAATGTTCTTGTACTCGGCGGCATTGGAGATGATCTCGATCAGCCCGCGGATCTTTGTCTTAGCGTTCAGGGACATGCTGAACAACTCTGTGAGACGAGACAGCAAAAACAACAAGGCTGAGTCTGAATTCAACTCTGCATGAAGAATCTGAGGCCAGGCGTTTCCACGAACCGATGGTGGTGTAGTTGATGTAGTAGTAGGCGGCGATCATGCCCAAGTTGAGAGGCGCCACGTCCATTTCATCCTCGATGCTGATGCACTTGGACTGCTCCAGGTCGTGCAGCGTGTTCTCCACCAGCTCAGACAAGTGGTCCGAGAGGTGGCGGTGAGACATGCCTGCAGAGAGGAGGATCACACGTCAGCTGGAACCGACGTTCAATCGAGCATCTCTCAGCCGGCACGGCGGCCGGACTCGCCTTGCAGGTTGTAGTAGTTGGGGTTCTGGGTCATGCGTCGGTACAGGAACGTCCATGTCAGGTAGTCCACGGCGTCCTGCTTGTTCTCCACCGTCTTGGTGACCACCTCAGCGTTGAAGTGGTCGTGGAGGCAGTGGTCCAGGTGAGACTCCACCGGCAGCGGCTCGTACAGGAACTTCTTGAAGAAGTCCTGTTGAGAAGAGATACGCGAACCATTCAGCATGTTCTCGTGCAGTCTAATCTTCAGACGGCGGCAGCAGGGGAGCAGGTACCTTCTTGGAGCCTTGACACATGATGACACAGCGTCCCTCGTCGTCCAGCATGGGCCGGTTGGCTTTTCCCACCATTTGCAGGACGTCATATATGGGATAGTCCACATACCTGAACGAAACAGGAACACAGCAGAGGGATGTCAACATCTTACTTTCTATTGTGCAGACGTGTTTTAGTGGTGAAAATAATTAAAGCCTTACGCATGGATTTTGCCGTTGTAGTACTGGGTGTCCATGACGATGACGAGGTGAGCGGAGATGTTGATGCCCCAGCAGAGAGAACGGGAGGACACGACCACCTGGACGGCTCCTGTGAAGCAAGACCCACAAACATTAGGTTTCTTTTTTATTTTCTTTTACTCCTGTATCAACCCACTGAGCTGACAGATGAAGAGCAGGACTGAGTCACACCGGAGTTGAAGAGCTGCTCCACTATTTTGCGTTCGGTCGTGGACAGGCCCTCGTGCAGGTATCCCACGCCGTTGGCCAGCGTCTCCTTCAGAGTCGGGTCGTTGAGTTTGTCCAGGAACGGAGCCAAGTCTTTCTCAGAGCAGTGCAGGAACCTACAGAGATGCGAATGTTTGACGTGAGCAGGAGCTTCAGCGGGTCTGTTCTTTCCTGGCTCTCGCTGCAGCCACTGACCTCTGAGGAACCACGTCAGCGGCGCAGAAAGTGAGGATGTCGATGGCCGTGAGGCGGGTCTGTCGGCGGGATGGGACGAACACCACGGCCGGCTTGGAGGGCGAGTGCTTCATGATGGCGTGATACACCGGCTTGGCCATGGAGAGCAGGCGGGTCTGGGTGTGGCTCACGTTGAAGCCCTGAATCAAAACAGAAATCTCATCAGCGAACAGCTCATCTCAGGTATTTTAAACTGAGAAACCCGCGTGTCAGGTGACCGAGGCGCTGCGTTCACACCTGGATGTGCAGCTCCAGGGGAACGGGCCGGACGTTGGGGTGGAAGTTGAACGTGGCGGTGGTGCTGCAGCCCAGCCAGTGGGCCACGTCTTTGGCGTTGGACAGAGACGAGCTGAGGGCCACGATGCGAATGGGCCGCTCAATCTGAGAGGAGATGTATCTCATCCTGGAGCAGATGACCTCCAGCACCGGCTAGAGAAAACACACACACACACACACACGCGTCGTGTTAAAACTCATACTGCAGCCAACAGCTGGCAGTCGGAGCAGCGTTTAGCTCTTACTCCGTTCTCCCCTCCGATGAGGTGCGCCTCGTCCACGATGAACAGGCTGACGTTCTGGACGTTCTTCCTCTGCTTCCAGCGGCGGGACAGGATGTCCCATTTGTCCGGCGTGCTGACGATGATGTCCCCCTTTCCCAGCAGCTTCAGGTCGGTGCTGGTCTCTCCGGTCAGCAGCACCACCTTCTTATTCAGGATGTCCTGAAACTTCTGGTGCCAGTCGACAAACACCTGGAGGACAATTGGCCCGTTTGATAGTTTATTTGATACTTATTGAGGAAAAATATTGAGAAATGAGTCTTATCACAACAGAAAAGTATGAACAACACTTCCGTCTCCCTACCTGCTCAGCCAGCGCCTCCATTGGAGTGATGTACACACATCGGCCCTCTGCATTGTGCAGCAGCATTCTCAGAATGGCAAACTCGGCGCAGATGGTCTTCCCACTGCCGGTGGGGGCGCCCACAAACACGTTATCGTCACTGTTGTAGACGGCGTTGAAAACTGCGGGAGACGGAAATAAACTGTAAGTAACACAGCCGGGAGAGCCATTCATAAGGAAGCGGCGGCTCCTCTCGTGTTCTCAGGTACCTTGTGTCTGAATGGGGTTGAAGAAAGGGAACTTGTTCTGGTAGAGCGCCTCGAAGGCAGAGTTCCTGAGCGCCGTGACGGGCAGCGGCTGCAAGTCCAGCAGCTCGGTGGGCGGAGGGTACTTCTCTGGGAGGATCAGGTGGCGGAAGGACACCGGGAGCTGAGTCTCACAGGCTGAGGAAAAACAAACACGTTAGCTGCAAGGCTTCCTCAAATTTCATGTGATCTCATTTAAAAATTCAACTTCGGATGAATCCTCTTACAGAGCCATCGGTCCGACACCACGCGGATGAAGTACTGCGGAGGCAGAGGCTCGAACACCGGGACGAAGAACGTCACCAGATGCTCGTCCTGGGCGTACTTGGCTTTGAGGAGGAAGTACTCGTGGTGGAGGATGACCTCGCTGTCCACGTCCTCAACGAGGATCCAGAAAGCCTCAGACGATCCGTGAATCTAGGAGGGAAAAGGAAAAAAGGTGTCAGCGGGCTGAGAGACAGTCCTGTTAGAGGGCAGCAGGGTCAAGGGTTTAACCACCAACCTTGTCGTCCCACTGGAAGTCGGGGGTGATGGTGAGCTCCACCTTCAGCGTGGAGCGAGTGATTGGCTGCAGGTGGACGGCCAGGTCCAGTTTGGGGAACTGGTGAACGTATTTGTGGATGGTCTTGCCCATTTTAGGCATTCGGATCAGCTCACCTGAAACAGAAAACGCGACAGGTTTGAGAATCACAGCCAGGCTGATGAAACATTTCAGAGACGAGGAAGAAGAGGAAGGAAACCCACCGATCTCATTGTGGTTGAGGTCGTAGAGGCGCTCGAAGGGGAAGTTCTTCTTCTCGATCTTCTTGATCACTTCCTCCGGCAGCTTCTTGAACTGTCGCAGAGGAGACATGGACTGCCACCTGAGGAGGGCGAGGAAGCAGAATATTAAAGGCCTGCTGTGAAACGCAGTGTTTAAATTCACTTTAGAGGGAAACGACTCTTACATTCTCTTGTCAATCATCTTGCAGAGGTTCAGGGTTTTGTCCGTGAGCTGAGCCCAGCCCCTGTTCAGCACAATCTCGAAGATGGCTCGCATCAAACGTCCAGCACTCTGAAGGAGATGCAACAACAACAAACCTCTTAAGTTTGACTTACGTTTCTGAAAACTAAAGTCAAATATATGAGAAGAGTGTTATTATTTTATGTCAAAGGCTGATTTTTTTAAATGAAGATAATTACTCTTTATACTCAAGTTGAAAATTTAAAATCTTTAAATAACAAAATGCCAGTGAATGAGGCGTTTCTGTACCTGTGTAACATACACCATGTCAGCCATGAGAGCAAAACCTTCCAGTTTGAGCTGAGAGATGTAGGCCTGGAGGAGCACGTTGATCTGAAAAAAAACAGAGTATTACTCACTGCATTCTGGTCATTTGAAAATGGAAATCAATGTTTAATGGGAAAAAAAGCCTTATTGAACTGTTTGTAAAGTGATATCTGGATACTACCTTAGCGCTGGGCTCCTCGATGCTTTCTTTCACAGGAATAGGAACTCTTTCCAGGAGCTTCTGCAGCTCCAGTTTCTCCTCCTAAAAGACAGCGCTCTGTTAACATCTGAAGTCGCTTTTTATTGCAGATTTGCAGTGTAGCATCAGATACTTCGACCAACAGCTGCCTGGAGTTTGCTCACCTCTCTCACAGTGATGTTCCTGAACTCGGAGGACAGCGAGAACACTCGGAACAGTTCTATCTCGCTCAGAGTGGGCTTCAGCAGCTGGTTGTAGGTTTGAATCGAGTCGTGCGTGATGTAGAAGTGACTGGCAATGCGGCCCAGGTCTGTGACCTTCAAGAGAGAAGGCAAAAACAAAATCCAACAGGAATGCATCAGAAATTCACAAACGCTGGAATCACGTGAAGTATAAAACCAATGTTCAAAAGAAATGCTCAAACCTGGAAGCTTCCGGTCCTCTTGTCATATTTGATGAGGGTGTTCTTGTCCAGGACGTTGGCCGCCGTGTGGATCAGATCCATCCTGCGTCTCTCCAGCAGGGGGTCTGAGCTCCGGTCATCGTGAGACACGCCGTACAGGGTGGGGTTACGGAGCATGCGCACGTATAAGTAGGTGTAGCCGAGCCAGTTCACAGCATCCTGATGGAGAAACACGAGACAGTAATTTACCAAAATAAATAACAAAACAACCTAAAAATCTCTCCTTTATAAGCTACTAATTTACCTTTGCCGTCTGAACATTGCCCAGCACGATTTCTGCGTTCAACATGTCGGCCAGTTTTCCCACCATCTGACTCTCGATGGGCAGCTGCTGGTTGAGCAGGGACAGATAATACTGCAGCTCTCCGTGGGACGTGATCAGGATTCCTTCTCCTTTGGTGTCATACTGAGGGCGTCCAGCTCGCCCAAGCATCTGAGATTCAACAATCAATTCAAGTTATTTTTATAAGCACAAGTAGAAACTACAACTTTGTGTAAAAAGAGAAAAAAGATAAAGACAGACCTGTAGGATGTCCAGGGCTCCCAGCTCAGTCCATCTGCCCTTCTCTGGGCTGTACACCTGGGTCCCTTTGATAATGACAGTGTGTGCTGGCAAATTCACACCCCAGGCCAGAGTGGCTGTAGACACCAGAACCTGGATGTGTCGGTCGGCAAACAAATCCTCCACCAGTGTACGGTCGACCCTGGTCATACCAGCGTGGTGGATCGCAAAGCCGTAAGGAAGCAAATCCTTCAGCTCCAGATTCTAAATGAGGGGGCGAAAAGTAAAATTAGATAAATTGTTTCACCCTGAAATATTAATTTATTTAAAAATCAAGGTCTGAGAGTTGAGACGTCAGCTCACCTTGCACTGCTCTGCTTCAGTTCTCAACACCTCGGTGGACGCAGAGCCCTCTCTGAGAAACAGACCCAGAGTGTCCTTCTCCAGGCACATGTCCCTGATGGCTCTGGCAGTCTTTCCTGTCTCCTTCCTGGAGTGAACAAACACCAGCACCTACCAGGAACAAAGTAAATTCAGGTTAGAATCCAGGGCGAGAAAATTCCAGCATGTGTGAGACTCTGGGTCAAAGTTTATTCTATAAAGTATATTGATCACTGAATTTGAGAAGGAATCACCTGGTTCTTTCCAGCATGCTCCATGATCTTTTCATAGACGATCTCATTCATGATCTGGAAGCGCTTGATGGCCTTCTTCTCTGTGATCCCTACATAGGTCTGCTCCAGAGGCACCGGGCGGAAACTACAGAAACAAAAACACCAATAATTAATCACAGAAAATTATACAAAAAAGGTAAACATATTATGGAGAAATACCTCCTGACTTTATTATTCAGTCGATCATAATTTTTGGGTCATTATTAAGTACAAACCTGTTGTCAAAGTAGAAGAGTCCCTTGGCTGGGTCAACACGCAGGCAGGTAGCCACGTCCTCATAGTTGGGCAGCGTAGCACTGAGACCCAGCAGACGCACATCCTCCTGGGTCAACTCCACATTGCGGATCGTCCTCGCCACCAAGGACTCCAGCACAGGGCCACGGTCATCGTGGAGCAGATGAATTTCATCCTGCATAAAATACGATGTTTTTCAAAGTCAGATCACCTTTCACATTTACTTTAAGATAGAACCTTCTTGAGATCAGTCCCAACACTTACAATTATGATCAAGCGCACAAGCTGGGTGTAGGTACGCTCCCCGCCTTTACGGGTGATGATGTCCCACTTTTCTGGCGTGCAAACGATGATCTGAGTAGCATTTATCTCCTCTTTACACAGCTGGTGGTCTCCTGTCAGCTCGGACACAATGATTCCATAACTTGCCAAACGCTAGGAGGAAAAAAAGTGTCGTTTCCATATAAGTGCTCCTCAAGGATATAAATACCATGAAAAGGAACAAACGTCTCAAAGCTGAAAGAAAGGTTTACCTTGCCGAAACTTCCAACCATCTCCTGCACCAGCGAGCGCATGGGGGCAATGTAGATGATTTTGAAGTCGTCCACATTAATTGTTCCGTCAATGTTAATGTGCTTTCCAATCTCTCTCAGCATTGCCATCAGGGCGACGTTGGTCTTTCCAGCTCCCTGTGAGTTGAAAAAGTGTGCGTTACAGGAGGAACTAATGTCGGATAGTGTGGTTGCACTACTTATGGTTTGAATGATGTCTGCTGACCGTAGGTGCGCAAACAAGCAGGTTCTCGTCCGTCTCCATGGTCGTCTTGAACAACTTGCTTTGGATGCGATTCAGAGTTTTGAAACCCTCAAATCCAGCCTGGGCATACTTAGGCAACTTGTCAATGGCAACAAGCACCTGATGACGAAACAACAACACAGATATATTTATAAACGGCACACAGTTCAGCTCAAACTGGGGCAATGACTTTGTTTTACGAAATAACAGTAGATAAAACCAACAAACCTCATCGTCAGCGAAGGGTTTGGGTTTGAGGGCCGGCACGTGGACTTCCTCATAACCTTTACGCTGTTTACGAAAAGAGCCATCCGGCAGCTGACAACGTTTGTTGGCCATGAAGTGACTTCCCTGAGTGAAGGCCAGGTCCTCCAGGTCAAGGAGCTGCCGAGGCGCCATCGACTGTTGAAAAAAAAGCTAATTATCTTAACAGAAGGCCTACTGTAATGTAAGCATCTGCTTCTGCTCACTGTCAGTTTGACAATGTAAGGATAAAACAGGTAATAATCTTGAAAAAACGTTGACTCCTTTAGTAAGCCGTACCTCTCCATGGTCAATGTCCATTGCTTCCAAGTCATCAACACGAGACTTCCTCACCCTCTCTCGACGGGATCGCTCCTCCTACAAAATCACCAAATTTTAAGTGTCATGTACTAAACGAGAAATAGAACCTTTACAGAATACTGTCACAGTTTCGAAAACATCATCTTACCCGAATAATATCCTCCTTCTCGGTTTCCTGCAGCTGGTAAAGAATCTTTGACAGTTCCTGATCAGACTCCATTTTTCCAATGATCCTTTCTTTCTCCGCCTCGCTCTGAGCACTCGCCAGCATGGTACAATACTGAACTGTGTGTCCGGGGAAGAAAGTAATTATTAAATTCAAGCAGGTATCAAATCTACCAAACTGAAGAAAAGAAAAAAAAATGGTGGGGTTCTGTGAGACGACGTACTCATGCGACGGTGCTGACGAAGGATTTTAATAAAATCAAAGGTGTTGAAGCCCAACAGCAACACCAGCTGGTTCTCACACTCTCTGTCATCGCTGGCGGTCTGTGGAATAACAAGCAATGTGAGGAGATCGCTAACATTCATGCATATCTGCTATAAAAAAAAACATACAGACAAAAGAATTGTACCTTGAGGATTTCTAAAACTTCATCAGCTTTCTTTTGTGAGACGATGGCATCGTCATAGAAACGGCTGAGCTGACGCTGGAGCCAAAAGGCGTCGATGTCTCTGGGATGCAAATCTTTTTTCTTCACTGTCATCACATCACTGGTGGCACCAAGCTGAATTGAGAACACAGTAAAATAATGTGTGAGGTAGGTTCAACAGTTTAATAATGTTCTAAAAAAAAAAAACATTCATTGAGATGTTGCACTTACATTAGCTGAGAGAGTGCAGCCATGGTCTGCCTCTTCTCCTTCACTGTCTTCATCCGAGTGTTCATCTCGTACCTCTCCAAACTGGTCTTCATCCCCCTCCTTCAAACAAACCAAAAAAACAGGGACACTGGCTTTGTAGCGCGATGTTCAATTTGTGTTTTAATAGTTTGTCCGCAAGTATCAGAAAGAAAGAACTTACCTCCTCATCAGACTCAAACTGGACATTGACCCCGTATGTTTCATCGATGTTGTCATCTGGGAATAAAACGTGATTTGCAAATGCATGAGCAATTATACAAAAACGTGGGAGTCTTAAAGAGGATCAATAATCGCTGTTTACCCATATTCTGTAAATCCTTGTCCCCGCCATAGTCTGTAATCTTCTTTCCCAGATTAACCAAGACGTGGTATCGTGTATCATCAGCAGGTCCAAGAAGCTGCTCCACCTCACGCCGCCGTTCCTTATCCCTCATTTTGTCATTTTTCAGCACTGCTAAAACTTCATCCGCAGCTCCACAGAGAATATCACGAGGCTACAAAGCAGAATGGAATATCAGATGCTGGTCCATGATTCAAGGTGTAAGATGAGCCTTATTATAAAAGACAGTGGTTGGAGCATTCACTGACCTGATCTCCCAAAGCAGCATGGATGAAGCTAAGCAAGACTTCATAGGTCTCTCTAGTCTCTTTGGTTTTGGGCTTGTAGACGATGCCCACCATTTCATCGATGCCCTCAGACAGAAGAGTAAAGCCCTTCATTTTGTTGATGTCATGTCTGTCCTCGTCTCTTTTTCGTCTCCTGTATAGAGTGAAAAAAAGGTTAATATATAAACAAATTAAATGTTGCAATAATATCCATTGAAAAAGATAAACTGAGAGTCTGCTAGCAAACTTTAGTGCTTATTATATATCTGTTATATTGCTCACACAGGGTCAACAATATAGTAGTTACTGCTGTCAACATGAATGTTTTTGTTTATTAATCTGTATTACATTTATCTTGATTTTTTTTTTTTATTTCATCTGGCAAGCTTTAACCTTCATAGTCCACAAGAAACACAAGCATCTTTGAATCCTGAGGATCATTTTCGGTGGCCTGCTTGAGTTTTCCACCTATTTGTTCTCCTTGAAGTACATGATGGGAGAAGTAGGTGAACTGACCATCTTAAAGTTTATTTGATGCACTAAAATCCAAAACTTGAGTTCATAGTTTGTTTTTGTTTTTAAATCAAGTTGTATTCTGATAGGAGGGGTGATCGAGTTGCTTTGTTTCTTACAATAGCCATGCTGTCAGAACTGACAAATCAGCAACTATAACTTTCGAAATATAATGAAGGCAACATGAAAGAACATTCCAAAACCTCTGTTTTATTATTACATACGTATTAGACAGCTATAAATGTATTATAATTAGTGGGTTTAAATACATTCTGCCTGCATTCGTAACAATGACAAAATCATTCCTAATTCTCAGGAATAACAATCACATGAAACAATTGTAAACTTGCTGGAAAAACACAGGGGCTGTAAACTCAGGCTGAATGTTATTAAAAGCACTGACTTGTCGCGTCGCTCCTCCAGCTTCTGAGGTTTGGTCCTCTGCGCCTTGTCACCCATCTTGGTTCCCTCCAGCTTCCCCACCAGGGACAGCACTTCTCCTGTGGGCTCATCTCTCCGTGTGCGGTCGATAAGAGAGCGATCAGCTTGTAGCACCAAGTTTGAGTTCTGCAAGTTAAACACGGATTTAGAGCTGTGCTAACAGCTAAGCTAGCAGCTCGGTAGCGGGACGGCTAACTCGAGCAGAAGTTACATTCAAAACAAAAACATAGCCAACTTCCACATGTGAGATAAATTAATCCCAACAGTTTTCAATGAGTTGATGTTTGGGAGCTTTTTCTCCAAATCCACTCACCGCCTTGTACTCGTACTGCAAGCTACGAGCAGTAACATCCGCCATGGTGCCGCTTTTCTTTCAGCTCTTCAGCACGAGGAACAGCGCGCGATCGGTAAATATCCACAGAGTTCACTTCAACTCTGCCGCTTTATGGAAACAATCCGAGCATCGGTTCAGTGTTTACAGCTGTTTCAGGTCGCTGCTTGTACAAAAGTCAAAGTCTCATTGGAGTGAAATGCGTCTCCCCAACGTTACAATGGTCCCGCTGGTAGCACGAGCGGCCTACGTTCTTCTTCCTGTGTCAAGCGTGACGGACTGGGCGCAGAAACCGAGGAGCGCCCCCTACAGGATGGGCTCAGAAAACGAGGAGCGCTTTGTTTTTCGCAACTTTTACATTGTATTTAAAATAAAATACCAGTCGTTTAGGTGCTTTTTTTTTTTTTTTTTTAAAAAGTAAGATCAAACAAACAAACACACAAACTGCTCTCCTCCACAAACTTCGTGCAAGTCCGGTTGCATTATCCCTGATAGCAAAACTAAATCAGCATGTAAGTACCCTTACATTAGCATGAGTGCATATACATTCCTATGGATACATACACTTAAATAAAAATAAAAATGAAAATGCAGGAACTGCATGGTCCCTCATTCATCTGAGGGTCTGCTAAATCTCTATCTTAGTACTTCACAAAGGGTTCCTATATGTTCTCAGAGACCTGCCTGTTATTTTTTGTCCAGGGAATTTTGAAAGCATCTGTCTCAACCACTGACCGATACTTGGTCTACTCACTGATTTCCAAAGTAATGCATACACTTCTTAGCAGTATGCAAGCTGAACAAGCTATTAAAACTCTTTCGTATTTGTTAAATTGCATTTTTTGTATACAGTGACAAGAGGAACAATTTGGATTTATTGGAATTTGCTTTTAAATAATTATTTCCTATTGTCTCCCTCACTTTCTCCCAAAATACACTGATTTTCCTACAGTGCCAGACACAGTGAAAAAATGTTCCCCTCTAATCTATGCAGTTGGTGCAGATGTCTGGGATTTTTTTGTCATATTTATTTAATTCCAACTGTATGTGTTGGGAAAGTTACTTTGAAAACATACCTATTAGTCAGAGTTACTAGTTACTTCTAAAAAAAATAAATAACTGTGAAATAATTATGCAAATGAGTAAACAATGCAAATTAGCTGACTACTTCACTGATGACGTTCCCGAATGACGACTTGGCAACAATGTATCAGTTTTAGTGCAACATTGTTTTTTTTAAATACAACATTCAATAAAATGCACCATATTAAATTTAATTCTGAAGCATTTAATGTAAATATAATTATTTCACATTATGTACCTTCATTTAAATTATTACGACACTGTAATATGTAGAACACAACTCACTATTCAATTCATTTCAGCTTTATTTATATAGAGCCAAGGATAAAACAGTCACTTCTTTTACGGATAAAAAGCAAGAAGGGAGGAAATCTTCGGAGTAAAAGCTCTCCACAGCTCTGCGTCCACTGTTTATGCTGGTATTTATTTCTGTGGTAAACTACCGCCAGGGGGCAGCAATGAGCAAAGCTTGGAGTGAAAAGTCCTCTTAAAGGTCTTCTGGGCAGGAGGGGCCCTTTCTTTCTTCCCTGTTTTGCCAAACCAGCAGCTCTGTTTGCTGCCTCTGCTCTTACTCCTGACAACACAGCCACCCCCCACTGTGTACAGCAGCTTAACACTGCTCTGTCTGTCTGTCTTCATGGCCGTAAAAGATATTTCACAAGCGTCTGCGCTCACGTCTCATGTGGTTAAACATGTGAAAACCATTTTCCCCCTTGGATCACGCGTTTCCTCTCATTCTGACTAAATTTGGAGAGAGGATATAATGTAGAAACAATATTATGAAGTTTTTACAGTAACTCATAGTAGTAGGGAGAAATAAGATACAATGAATACGGGCGTGACTGTTTGTTCCTTTCATATTTACACTTTGTGGCCTCATTTGACTTCTAACCCCGTCGAACATCTGGCAATGACATCTGTCATCAAAATTTGGGACGTCGTACATTTACTGCAGCTTTTTAACCTCTCTGGTCACACCCAGTGACGAGAGAGAGAGAGAGAGAGAGAGAGAGAGAGAGAGAGAGAGAGAGAGAGAGAGAGAGAGAAAGAGAGAGTGAGAGAGAGAGAGTGGCACAGATAAATGAGCTGCACACATCAGTGAAAGAAATTATAGGTTAACGTGCATGCAGGAGATTACTGAGTCTGGGAGAGCGTGTGCATCTTATAAAAGAGTAATGTTGGATGCCTGCAGTTGTTCCAGGTCGTATTTGGAGTGTGTTAATCCTCTTCTCGTCTGTCACTGCGCCACTTATGAATCCCGCGCTCTCTGTTTCAAAGGAACCTGCAGACCGGGGGTCAGCAGTCAGGAGGACGATGTGGTCAGTCATTTATTTGCTGCGCAGGCGGCAGACTGATTTACAGGCCCCAGTAATCCTCTTCATTTGAATCACTTGAAGGACATTGGAAGTTTTCGATGTGCCTCGGTGGAGAAGTCTCCATTGTATGTCGGACTTGTGTCCAGACAATGTGATCTCTCTCTGTCGCAGGAACACCACATGAGCACACCTCAGCTGTCTGAGCAGCTGTTCCTGTGACGCCATCTGTGAAGGCACTCTGCCCCGGAGCTCCCAACAGGACTGTGAGAAAGCACATTGTCTCTGAGACACACACGCGCGCGCACACACACACACAACAAACATCCTGCGTGTGCTGCACTCGCCTCAATAGCCTCAAACAGGACTGCTTTCTTGCAAGGTGCAGGGATTAGTGATTCCTGTGTGACCCAGACGAGGCTGTTAAGGTTTACAGCGTGGGGTCAGGTTAACCTGGGTGAAGTATTACAAGAGGTGCTGACGTGCGGCTCCTGCACTGTTCACTCATTTTGCCATTCATGCTTAACTATACAGTTTGGCTTTGTTGTATTCACTAGGAGTAGATTTATTCAAACAGCTGACAAAATGTAAAGCCTCCCCTTTGTGTCTGATCATCACAAAAGGTTTTAAATTTGTGTACACTTAAATAAAATGGAATAACTGAGCACAAATGAGCAATATTGTATTGTTCAAAACAGGATAAACATTTTCAAAATATCAAAAATCCTTGCAATCACCTAGATTGTCCATTTATTTCTCCTTATTATAAATGTTATTTTATACACTACGCCTAAGCCAAAATTAAAATGTCCTCTTCCAAGTCTCAGCATGTTTTGGAGTCACATTTCACAGTACATTTATCATCGCAGCAGAGAGTGACCTCCATGTGTCAAAAAGAAAGGGGGAGGTTGTTTAGCAAAGCATTCAGAATAAACACACTGTGCAAAAAAAACCTCTGGATTATGTTTTCTGGCTTCAAAATAGGAGAATTAGGCTCAAATAGGTTTCTAGGTCAAACAAAGTGAAAAGAACAGATTTTTGAGCTTTGATATTTCTTAATTGTGACATTTTCTCACTGAAATGTTGACTAACTTCTGATCCTTTTCATGAAAAAAATATTTAACCCTGAATGAAGGAGCTGGTCAAGTAAGCACACGACAAAGCCTGGTAATGTCTCTCTGTACAGTTTTATTTACATGATACTATTCTGTTGTAATGCTGGATAGCAAGATTATATGTAATACATAAATATCAACACAGTTTGTTGTTTTTTTCATTTTTTGTACAAATTTGCATATAACTAAGAATCGGAAAGGAAAAACTCAAAACGGATACAGTTATCTCTTAAATGAAAAACACATCCTTACAGGAGGAAAAAGGGAGAAGTAACACAAGTCACAAACATACGTGTTTTTAATGTGTCAGGCAGCTTTGAAAACACACCTCTGCACAGTTATGTGCACATGCACGCCCTCAAACACACATACACACACACACACACACACTTCTCTATGGTGATCTATAGCAGACACACAGACCGATAGCTGTTTGACAAGATGAAGTTACATCTAATCTTGGAATCTATTATTTGTCATAAATCTAGCTCTGGCATGCTCCTGTAGTTCTGTAAACATGTGCTGATAAACCAGGTAGCTCCACAGTCAAAAGGGGGTTGGGGGGGGGAACGACACACACACATCCATACATTACACACACACAACCACACACACTGTGCTCACATGAATGTTGTGTTAGCACAAAAATAAAATAAAACAAAAGGTTCACATACCCTAAGTCCACAAATGCACTGATTACATGTGCTAACATCAGGATGGTGGAAGAGAAGAAAAAAAAAAAAAGTAAGTAAAACATAAAATAATTGTCTCTTAGCAATAACACATCTGAAACCCTAATGCGAGTGACAATTCTGAAAACACTAATGCAGATGAAGAGTAACTCATGCATTTATCCCATTCATTCATGCCCCTACTATAAAAGTAGCCTAAACTCACCCACCAGGCCCGTCAGGAAAGGGTGCTATCTTTCCTCTCAGGCCACACATCGGTACACACAGCCCTGCACCAGGCGTCTGTGATTACAATCTACCAGCTGGGTCCAGCTGGTCAACTCCTGAACGCGTCTGTCGTAAATGATTAGATTCAGCGGAAATGTATGCGTCTTCTCGTTTGTCCCCGTCTAGCAAAAAAAAAAAAAAAAAAAAAAAACACCTCCGTGTACAACTGAAGCAGCTTCATAACAATCGGGTCAACGCGGGCGTGCTGATCAACTACCATGACGATCTGCTGCTCTGCTGGGGTCAAAGCAGGCGACGACAAAGTAAAAAGGGAAGACGACGTAGTTTAACACAGCAGGCGTGAGGTAGGTAAAGCTAGGAAAGACAGACTGAACAACAAAGCCCCGTGTGCACAGCGGGAGACGCCGACCGACTAACTCCAGTACCAACGAAGCACACGACAAGCTGGAGGTGGAGGGACATGACTTGTATGGACTGTTTGTGTGTATCGACTGAATGCTTTCAGGAACCTATCGGGGTGTATGTGTGTGTGAGATGCATGACGGGGTCCGGCTGACACGGCGGTTGTTTACGGTTTGGCACAAAATGGCGCCTGGTATGGGTGAGAGGAGCACAGCATATCCTGGACATTTAGCCTGGTCTGTCCTTAGTAAGACGATACATATTCTTAGAATTAAAAAAAAAAAAAAAAAAAAAGAATAACAGGACTGAACGGCGGCAAATTCACACCACAGAAAATTGGATAAAACAAACTAATGAATTAATCAAAAAAGGAGAAAAGTGATCATTCATGCATCTTCCTCAGACAGGATCTTTTCATTTTTTTCTTCTTTTTGTTTTTCTTTTTTTTTCTTGAGGTTGTAATTTTGTAAATCAAGTCCTTTCGATCCTCACTTAGCCACTCATGCCAGTGCTCATTTCAAAGGTTCACACGCATACTCCAGTCTTTGTCAATGGTGTTTCCATGTTGCGGCCATGCTGTTCTTTGTCTTCATATCTATATTCTCTGGATCTTGTCAGCCACCACCACGGGGTTTTCTTTGCGGATTTTGGCGGCAGCCTCGGCCTTGTAATCGTAGGGACAGTTGTGCTTGTCGGAGTACCGGTGGATACCGCAGAACAGATTGCCGCAGCGACAGTCGAAGCCTAAAACACAAAAGGTCAAAGTGAGAAATTATGAGAGATGACCATAATCCAGACAGAGTAAACTTATATGTGCATCAGAAAAAAAGGAGAATATCATTCAAAACTGGAAAACCTTCTACATAACAATAACATACATAATACATAACAATCCATGCACGTCATCTTCCTGTTGCTCACCTGTGAGGCCCACCCTCTTGCGGCACATGAAGCACCTGTTCTTCTTCGGTTTGGGGGTGTCACCCTTGCTGTCTTCACTGCTGGAAGAAGCTACAGGAGTCGGGCTAGAAGCAGCAGGCTGGCAAACAACTGCAGAAGACATGAGGAAAAGGGATCGTCCTTGTAATTTATGTGAGCAGAAAATAAAAGGCACTTATAGATGATTACCAAACACTGGGATCTTGAAGGGCGTTCTTTTGTCCCACATGACAGTAATTACTATGTTTTGTATCTCTCAATTGACCTCCTTGTTATCGGCAGAAAAGAGTGCAGAACTCTGAGAAAGCTTCAGTCACACAGCAACAAAATCTGAGAAAGCCCTCTGGTGTAGAGATATTTTTAAACGGGTGTATTTTTAGGCACCCTCTATTTCTTGGAGGCTGTAAGTAAAACCAACAGTCTAGTTTAAGGTGCACGGCGAAGCATCAAAAATAAACTGAGGCTGGAGGGATGTTTCCGTGAAACGTGTGCATGTGAGCTGTCCAGGCGGCCATGTGTCAGATGTCCTCTGGTTTTCGTCCGCCAGCGTGCCTGCTGAGGCGAGTGTGTTTATGTTTCATGTCTTACCAGGCTCTAAGGGTTCGGGCTTGTCCTCTCTCGAAATGCTCATCTCTGTCATTTGTTGAGTCACAGGGAGAGATCCTTGAACAGTTCTGCAGGGCAAAAGACAAATGTAAGATCAATGAGTCAGCAGAGAACACCGTCTCCAGTTTCAGGAGAACAACACGAATGACCCAAGCGGGGGGGGGGGGGGGGGGGGGGGGGAAATCAATCACAGTCAATACTGACCTAGACATTTCTGGGGAGGAGGCGGGCGAGGCGTCGACCTTGGCTAGACTGGCTTCTAGTCTCTGGATTGCCGAGGCCTCTGAGGTAGGACTAGCAGTTGATCCTGCATGAAAACAAAGTGGACTCCATTAGACAATTAAATAATGACAATGGCATCTAACTGAAAATAGAAACAACCGAGACATTTTTCAATGTCATTTATTTGATCTGTTTAGTTTTGCGTTTTGCTGATGAGGGATGATTTCAACCTGCATTTGATGCCACTTATTGCTGTATTATTTTATGGTTGATAGGACTATTAAGAGCATACTTCTTTTGGGTGTCCTACTTAAAAAAAAAAATAAAAAAATTTAATTTTCCCCTTTTACAACTGCATGTAAAACTGGATTTTAGTTTTAGTTGTAGTTTTGTTGTCTTTCATAGTAAACTAAACTTGTGTTTCACCTTAAAAATGTCCAAAGGACTGGGGACCCCTTAACCTTTAAGACTGTAATGACGAAGACAGCTGTTTTTCATTACCACAGAGTGGAAAAACAAAAGGGTGGGGGGGATACCGAGAAAACAAACTGACTATCTGAGAACTGGTTGAATTTCAAAACAAACTGTGCACTTCCACAAATCACCTCTTATCTTTAGCCATCAATAAGCAGCATGAAGGTTAAAGCATTTGCATGCTGGGAACTTGCATTTAAATTTATACATATATATAAAACATTGTTTTTCGTGTATTTCCTTCATTTGTCTCTTAAAACCATTTAGTAAGTAGATTTATTTTAAGCAATTCCCTAGTTACATTTCTTTTCTGTTTTCTACCATAAAACAAACTCTTAAAAAAAAAAAACTTATAGCTGCAATAATCAATTTGAATATACAAGCTTTAAAAATTGTTTTCCGAGTGTTGCCGTCTTACCCATGGGACTGAGGGGGCTCATGCGGTCGCTGCTCTGCTGCCGTGTCAGGTGTTCCTTATAGCATACAGAGCACATGCCATTGGTTCGTGGGTTTCCATAGAAACCGCAACCCGTGGCACAGAGCATGGGCACCGGGCTCTGGTTGGTTTCTTGAGCCATTGCTAACAGATTGAGAGAGAGAGACAGAGAGAGACAGAGAGAGAATGTTTATTAGACCGACGGGCATTTTCCTGCACAAACACGTCAATGAGAAAAACAACACACAAGAGCTGAGGCACACTTTCTGTGCGCAGGTTGTTCTGGCTGCTACCCTGTCAGTCTGGTTTTAGCTAAACTCACGGTGATATCAACAGTGATGACAGATAACAATGCAGTCATGTTAGGAATATTCGGGAACAGCACGCCTTGTCTGTTTTGACCTGCCCTTTAGCCTGAATACAGTAATGAACTCCTCTCTGCGGGAAGTCTACAGAACAAACAAACACTCACTGTGTTCTGTTCAGCACCTTTGGCAGAAGCTGGACTCTCTGTTGTCCTACAGCTTTGTTCACTGTTTCCCCCCTCCTTTCCCTCCCTCCACTTCCCACATCCTTTCACCCCTTGTGGTTAAAGGGTTCATACCGAAAATCCCTACACCTGATCCTACTTTTAGTTTCACATTCATGTAGACAATTTAGGGAGGAACTATGTCTTTTCAACTGTTGCCGCTGTCTCAACAGTTACTTCCCTACAACAAGAGGAACATGTGAAAATAAACCACCACCGTCAAAGAGCAGAGCTCAACTGCCCAGACACATTCGGGATTATGTAGAGGTGCAGCGTGATTGCAGACTGATCTTACATTTGATGTTCTTTCTTTCTTTGTTCAGTAAAATGATACAGTTAGAACAGATCTAGCACCATTCTAATCTGTTCAAACGACAGACAACCTACATTTTCTCTTCCACCGCTGAAAAAAGGAAAAAAAAAAAAAAATCAGTAAATGACATTACACAAAGCTCTGACTCACGACTTGTATCCCAACCACCGAACAATAATCATGACGCACCAGGTAAAGTTATGTTCCGTTCTTTCCAAAAAAACTCAAGATAATAACCGACGATGAACAAAGTAGGTCACGAGCTACAGAAAGTACTCCACTCTCCTTCCTTGTGGCTCCCACCACACAAGGCATTTCAGAACTTCCCGAGTCATTTCTCACCACACATACGCCCTCAAAAGAAGCGTGAATGTGCGTAACTTGGCAAAACAAACAGTCCTATGACGTCGCCTGCCTCTGCTGCAACGCAATAGAGCAGGAAGTTGTGTAAGGAGAGGCTCTGACTTTGAGGCAACAGATCAAAAACACCTTGATGAATGAACAAACTGACAAGACAGGAAGCCCCGGATTAGTTGAGTAAGAAGCATCCTGCCTGCCAGTAGTGCCCTGGCCGTTGTACAATTCCCCTGATCACATCTGATAACCCCCCCCCCCCCCCCCCCCCCCCCCCCCACCCCCCCAACCCTCACACACAGTAAATACCAGTATACACGGTAACAGTATCATATTTCTCTAGTAAACAACCTTCGGCCCTGTTTTGCTGCAACATGGCAGCTGTTTTGCTTGCGTTGGTGTGTCGCTGGTTGCTCGTCAATATTCTGGTCACGGACACAAACAGGGCAGGCACAGCTTAATGTTCCAGGAGACGCTGGCAGTTATTTCCGAACGTCCCGTCAGTTCAGCTGAGGAGTCGTGACCTCGCCAACTAACAAGTGGCATTCAATCTCGAGCTAACCTCCCCCCCCTTCCCAACTACCCCTCCATTTCTCTACCCTCTCTGCATGCTATCACCACTGTGTCAACAAAGGGTTTCCTTGGAAAAGCCCACAAAGACCTTCTCTTCCATCAGTATCACGTGTTCAGCTGCTGACTGCTGAAAAATACCAGACAGGAGGACTGAGGGAGAGGCTGATCACCACCGGGTGGATCGAAAGGATTTTCTTTTTCCACACATGAAGAGCATCAATAACATCAATGTTATTATGCAAGTGCCTGCATGTGAACATAGCAAAGATAAGCCCTTTAAACAGAGACCACAGTAACACAATCACACCCAACAGTCAAAAAGAAAAACAAGGTCCTCAAAGTTAACAGAAAAGCTGACTTCCCAACACAAAAACCACGGCAGACAGTGTTGCTCAGCTGTCACCTTTGGCCCAGCTGTCAGGAAAAACAGCAGTCCTGCTGAACATTTACAAAGACCCCGTATGAATAAGTACAACTCATGTCAATCTGTACCAGTTTTCAACTTGACATCATTTTAAAGTGTTACAACAGAAAGCTTTAATATGGCACCAATAAAGTGAATGATGCCTGATAACATTCATCTAAAGGGGGGTAAGTCAGGGGCTTTCCAGCAAAGGACATAATAACAAGCCACAGAGATTAACTACAGATTCCTTTCACGAAAACCCTTGCAGTACAGAGGAACTATTAGGGCTGAAAATAGTGCAATCTGGATTCAATATGATGGACATCTGATGCCTGTGAGGAAGACGTGTGATAATCTGTGGCAAACAAAAGGGGAAGACAGACAGAGCTTCTCTATCAGCCGCAAGCTGAGCTCATATTTCAGGCCCTGCTGGGCTGAAAACTCCTGAGTCACACTGAAGGGCAGAACAGGAAAAAAGACCCTCTGTTGTTGATTAGTTACAAGCCCAGAAATATTCTCTCTAAAAGGGGAGGCAGTAATAAAAACGATCATCTGGGGCCGACAGGGAGGCAACAGCAGTGATGTTTCATGAAATAACCCACAGTCTAGACGGTGTGGTCTCTGCTCCCCTTTGTTTCTTCTTTCCTCCTTTGTCTGCAATCTCCCTTCCTTCCTGTTTGGACATCGTTTTGTTTTTCGCCTTCATGGCAGCGTTTGCGTGCGTTTTCTACTCCTTTCCAAACCGAGCAAATTTGAGCAACCACGATTATATAATCACATTTACAGGCACTTAGAATCGACTTGGTGGGTGCCACATACTTCTCAACATCGAGCAAACGTCCGTCTTCATCCCAAAAAACTACTGCAAACACAAGAAAAATCGTGGTACATTTAGACAAACCCTTAGTAGTAATTTCGGGGCAACTCTCTGGCTCTACTTGTCTATTCGGCTTATGAATTTTCTATTTCTAGACAGGAATTAGCTGGCTTTGGTTCCCCATCCCCCAGCTCAGGACAAACAGAAAAACAGACAAGCAACCAGCACTACCAAGCTCCCTCCCTTGTTTTTTTTTTCTCTCCTTCCTCCCAGACGGAGTCACGTTTAAGGACTTGTGATATCTACAGTTCGGTCGAGGATACGGTGTTAGCGGCGACAGCTTGAAGAAAAATGGGCAAGAACGCTTGTTTACCAGCCAAACCTCATCGCGCATGCAACACCTGACCTTTCAATCCACCGTTAAAGGTCGCCACGACCCACCATCGCTTATTCAAACACCCACTTTCCTCCGTGTTTACCTCAATAAAAGATGAGATCACTTCAAAATGCATCCTTGTTGTTAAGAAAAAACAATAATCCAAGATCATCACCTGCTAAAAATCGAAGTTTCTCAGAGATGAAGAAGGGGGAAAAGTGGTCGTCCGGAGGAAAAATGTCGAGCTCGGCGGCGTCGGCGGCGTCGGGGGGGGCTTTAAGCTAGCGTCCTTTTTTTTTCCCTGCGGCCCTCCGTGTCAGACGGGTTTAGTGGGGTTTAATTCTTCCTTTCCTCGGCCTCCGAGCCCTCCCTCCTCTTCCTCGCTCCGTCTCCCGTTTCTTTCTGGATGGATGTGTTTGTTTCCTTCTTTAGTAAGAGGAGTGTCGGGTGATGTCACGGGGAAAACAACGTGTCCTCATTGGCTGCCCGCGGAGCCCCCGCGCGCCTCTCACACCTCGGCCAGACGGCGGTGCTCGCGCGGTGCGCATGCGCGCGGCCAGGATGGCGTTATTACACACATATTCGTCATCCTCCTACATGGACACGCATCTTTTTTATTGAGTAATCCACCCAAAAGAAAAGGATGAATGAATAATCGCGCTGACATGACTAAATAATGAGTGTAATACACGGCGAGTGATGAACAGGAGACTGGCTTTTAGCACGAGATCATTAGAGGACAGTGCTGTGTTGGGAAACCAGCCTCGCCCTCCCTCCTGCCACCCATGTTTCTATCAGAGGAACAACACAACTGTAGATTTACAACCTGAGAAATACACAGCCTGTTTGTTAAGGGTGGGTTGTGGGTGACACTATGCCTCTCAGCACAGTAAACATGTTTTCCAGGGGATAACAACAAACAAAGGGCAAGGGTTCACAGTGGGGGATTGTCAGGGGTAACTAGTAACTAGTAACTAGGTAAAGGGTTATGCTGCTTGTTTGAGACACACAGGTAGATGCATACACTCAGGTAGACCCTCAACATTGTAAGACGTGCTTCCAAGCTTGGAATGATGTTCCTGTTTATACATGTTATCAATCTGGCCTTAGTGTATGTTCTTACAATTGAGTGTATTTTGGTTTAATTAAGATTTTTAAAGTTTACCATCATACGGATTTCATAATGCATTTTAATTGTAGCTGAAGTCACAAGGCAGTGGCTGGCAGCCTCGACTCACAGTGAGAATATCTTCAGTTTGAGTCTGATTAGGCTGATTGAATCAGTTAAAGTGTGTGCTGTGTAAAAACAGGGCTATGATTCTTGTTTGTTGTAATCAAGGTAGAATATAAACATTTATGCGGTTTTACATTGATATATGACAGCCACACAGAAGGGTTTGGGGTAATTTTTAATTATTCAATTGTTTGTTAGTGATTACATTTGTTGTGCAACATGTGTGAATGTGCACCGGGTGTTTGTCTAAAGTAATAATTTAATCAAAAAGATAATTAAGTTGATGAAAAAGTGTCATCTGAAGAGAACCTTTGGAAATTGCCCAGGACACAACTTTAGGGAAGCATGTGCAACATGGAGCCTTAGCAGACAACATAAAAATTTCAATTACAACCAGATGTTAACTCATTCCCAAACCACAGATCTTCCTATTTTTAGTTAGCATTTCCCATAGCTGCAACATTGTTGTACTCTTTTATTTTTTTTTAAACAACCACTAGAAACTGTAAGAAGTGAGAGTACGAATAGCAACTGAATTCTTGGACATACTTATAAAAACAATACAATGTTGTCTTACAGTTAACTCAATCAAATCTGCTTGTCCCAGAATTCATATGTGACTTTAGCTGTTTTCTTGTTTGATTTGTAGAGTGGTTATGTTATGTTTCCCTCTAGCAAGTGCCAACGCTAACTTTGTTTATTTTTATTTCATTTGTTTACTGTACCGTATTAGAAAATGAACTATGATTAGATTAAAAACAACAGACCTCTGGGTACATACATGATAAAGGTTTCTAATTATCCTCCAGAGACAAAGCTCATGTCTTTACATTCTTATTTCTTGTTTTGTAATCTTCTGTTATTTCATCAACAGACAGTTTGTTCCCTCCACACTCATTCATCGATCCTTCTCTGTTTTTACATGATAGTGCTGTTGATACTTGAAGCATGTTTACCCCCACAGGTGACGGTCAAATGATCGCATTGCCCCCAAACCTTAATCAGATCAGGACAAACGTCCCTCCATTATCTTCTTTACTGCTTCATCCTGTTCAGGGTCACACGCCCAGACGAAACCCTCCCCTAAAAACTGGACCTTTACTATCAATGTTATCTTAAATCTAAATCTTTACACCTTAAAAAGTTGAGAAATTCCTGATCAAAAGGCGCTTTATCTACCATTACAGTGATAGATTTACACAGAGGACTCTTGAAAAGATAGTGTTTCATAAAGAGGTCAGGTTACTTTGAAGTAAACATCTTTCAGAGAGAGGTTGTAAAATTATTTTACTTTTTGTTTCAGTTAGTTAACAGCAATACCGATAACTACCGAGGACAGTACTTTCCAGGATTGTTCCCTGCAACTTTGTAGAAAATTATTAACAAAAACAAATTGCAGTTGTTAAGTGCTTAGCGACTGTTGTGGTAAACACGATAAAACTAATTTGACTGGTCTACTTTAACCTTCTACATCTACAACAAAGCCTTAATAGGATCTGTTTTTGTTCTCCTTCCACTTGAACACTGTGCCATGTGTGCTTTATAGTTTGCTTTAGGGTCTAACAAGCCCGAACGTATCCCCCACTTTATCAGTATAACGTCACACACATCCCCAGGCACAACAGACCACACCAAGCATGAAAACAAACACTTGAAGCCGAGAGTCGAGGTGTCTCTTCTAGGGAACATACTATCATCTATCAGTGGGCGGATTCGTGGAAGCCTAGAATGAGATTCTGGAAGCCATCGGCTCATTTGCTCAATGTAGCTGATCCAGTTTGAACCAGAATCCCAAAACTGAAAAAAAATTGGTGTAGCAAAGTGAAAACAAAACTTGGGTGCTCGTGGAATTCACCAAACACTTCAAGGGGAATACATTCTATAGCCGTCTGCCTTCCTCTGAGACAGACAGGAGGTTTTCTTTTCATTATCAGTTAAACATCTACAGAAATAACACCTGAATAACACATTCACACACCACTCGGTTGTTTTCCAGCTCAACACTGTGATAATATGCTGATTTTCTCTCCTGCTTGTATATATACTGTGCATACATATGCATACTCACATTCAGGTTACTGTGAGCTTAACATGCAAATGTAGAACATCTAACTGGTAGGTAAACAGCCATAGTTTGCATTTTATTTTACAAGGACAAAGGTGAATAGTTGTCGTAGAAACTCATCGTGTTGCATTCTTATGCAAATTTTCTTTGGTGTATCCTACAGCTAAGATTGAGAGATTTTCACATCTGAGCAAGGGCAAGCAGGGGAAACGACATAGAAACCCTGTCAGTGTACCACACTGAGGTCTTTGTGTATGACTGTTGTCTTAGCACAGCCCTGCATAGAGCAGAAGAGAAGGAGCGTGTGTATGTGACATGTATATCTATTTAGTATGTGAAGGTTCATGGGTTTCAGTGAGAGGAGGGGGCAGCTGAGGAGAGAGACGAGAGAGAGAGAGAGAGAGAGAGAGAGAGAGAGAGAGAGAGAGAGAGAGAGAGAGAGAGAGAGAGAGAGAGAGAGAGAGAGAGAGAGAGAGAGAGTGGGTGGGTGGCGTTAAGTATTGAGTATCATTACCCTTCCCCCTCGCTGTCAGAGCTCTCCCCCTACATGCATGTGTCTTTCTAGATTGTATTTATTGGTTTCTTTTTAATAACCATGACAGATACACGTGAGAATCAGAATGCGTTAATGTCTCCATGACAACCTATGCATATGATTTACAGATTTTTTTCCCTACCCCCTTAATAAAATCCTCATTGTGTCCCCATGTGTGCATGTGTGTGGGTGAAAGAGACTGTGAGGATTACTTATGTGAATCTGGAGCAGCCCGTCTGTAGTTACTAGGCAGATATTGGCCCACCCAACACACTCACACACACACATACGCACACACGCACACACAGGGGCACAGCTTGCCTGTGTCTGGCGTCGGTGTGGTGAGACACTGTTGATAAAGGAGCTAGTGGTGAAAAAGGCAGCTTATCCATTTACATAAGCTGTGTGCAGGGCTTGATAAGCTCTACACTGTGGTTGACTAAAACCATTGCCTGAAAAGTTGAGCCCCCACCCTGCTCTCTGCAGAACCAGTTTGCGTGCTTCCTCCACACAGAGGGTGACAATGCATGCGTTTTAACCTGACCACGGAGACCCAGTTTGCACCCGATAGGCTAGCTGCTTACATTTCGTTGACGCAACAGCATTTGCAGGACTAAAAGAGCTCTCTGGGAAATTCGATAGATACCTAAACCATTTAAACAGAAACAAAAGAGACATGAAGCATTGAAAAGACAGGAAGCGACTGAATGAATGCACCTTCTGACCATTGAGTTTTTCACTTGTGCTGCCGCATAGCTGTGCTTCTCATGAATGTGTTTCTTGTTATATCTGACCAGGGAGGAGTCCCCCAAAACCTTCCCAGCACCCACTCTCTACCATAAATCTCTCTTCTGCTCTTTCCCCCACTTTTCTTCACACACACACACACACACAAGACTCCCCATACATGGATGTTTATTGGATTATCATGGTGTGGGAGTAAATGTGCGTGTCCACGTGGTTCAGCGAAAGCCAAGAGTAAATCAGTGTATATGTATATAACAATATGTTCATGGCGTTGTAAAAAAAAAAAAAACAGTCCTTTTACAAGCTGCTCAGTGTGCATTTGCTTCTTTTAGCTGATATACGAGCCTCTGTGTATGACTGCATGCCTGACAGTGGTAATCTAATCTGAACCTCTGCATGTGAGTGCAGGCGTGTGTGCGTACATGTGTGTGCAGCAGATGTCCTGTGTTCTCTTCTGTTCCTCAGACTGGTTGGTCTTTGTTGCTGCTCCCTCGTGCAGACGGGCCTAGCCACGTGCTTCTCTGACTGCGAGGATAAGCCACGCCTCCGCCGCTATAATCTGTCAATTGCAGCGGCCAAGCCAGGCCCCCTCGCAACACAAAGTCCACCTCCAGGATGATGACGCTGTTTTACTCACGCATACACACCATGCTCCCTATTTGTCTCTTGTTCCCACTCGCAGACCATCTGCAGCTGAGCCGTACACAGCGTGCACAGCGTTGAGCAACACACCTCCACTTCCATATATGTAAAGTGACTCTTTCTCTGGTTTTCCCTCTTTTCCTTTGACACTCCGAAAGATGGAATTTCCTTCCTTTCCCATGTTCTTTCACACTGGAGCTCGCAGGCAGTCCTCCTCATCAGAAACACCCAGAGACAGGAAGAGGGAGTTTAGTGAGGGGGGAAAACAAGGGACGGAGAAATTCAGATGTGCATGATTTAAAGTAGACACACGCTGGTATAAGATACGAGAAATTCCACAGACAACGTCTCGTCACTCATTCTCAAAGGCAGTCAATTATCACTGGGAATCTTGTAGGTAATCAACCTGTATGTAACTCAAATTATCCAAAGTGTCATGCACTTTAAACATATCTCGTGGAATGTGTGTGTCTTATTTTTCAATCCCTCTGGCAAAAACGTGTCTATAGTCTTGAGTCACACCTGGACTAACCTGCTGTCTCCTTTGAGATGTCTGACAAAAACAACCCGGGGCTCCCCTCAGGGCCAGAGCTCCCTGCTGCTTTACATTTAGTGTCAACATTCGTATAGCTGAGGAGACTTGAATGCTATACAAAGTTCACAGGCGGATTGTTGTTGGCAAAAGAAGGCAAGCTCTCTCGTCTACTGCTTGTCCATATGCGACTTGAACTATTATGACACAATAAAAAGTGCACAAATCTTACCTAGTAGTCTTTTAAATTATGATGGAAGTAATTTAATTCATGTTGCCAATTCTTCCACACGATAATCTTTCTGATAAAACTTCTCAGTCCTTATATTTACTTATAGCAAAGGACAGGACAGTGTCTTCAGGCCTCACTTGACACGCTGTTTGCTTCTTGTTCCTCTTTGGCTTGCATTAGTGGCGAGGAGTGGGGCGACAGACAGATTATCTGTTACCGAGCTGCTGTTCCAGTCATGTGGTATATGGAGCCCCTTTGCAGGGTTCAGTCGCCTTTTATGTCGCCAACAGAGGGATGAATCGCCGTGCAAAGCCTGCATGCGGACAGTTACAGATTAATTCAATGTTACAATCTCCTATGTTCATTAACTGCAGACTTACAAAGGTGTCTGCAGGCTTACACGGGCATCCTCTCTCATATTCTAGTGGTATACTGTCTCACAGTGAGTGCTGTGATCGGTAACGTAGATGTGGGATTGTCACTTGGAATCTCATCTTGATATCATCTTATACCATCACAGTGCCTTCACTAATCAGAACAGTTCTCTCTGCATCTTCTCCAGTTTGACCCGACGACCCGAGTGCCATAAACAGAATTTGGACTCTGGACATCCTGCTGAATCAGATATCTCATTGTCAGCACTTGCGGGTTCCAGACACTCGAAACAAGAGACAATAGCAACTGCAAAGAAAAGCTGTTTGGCTTTGGCAGAGAGAAGTTCACATTTTTTTCAAGGGGAAAAACCAACATGAGCGGCTCTTCTCCTGACCACACAAATGCAGATTCCTAATGAATCATCATCATCATTTTAAAAAGGAAATAATCAGGCTTTCAAATTTAAAAAAGATTTGTTGCAAAGACGTGTTGAAACAACAAAGAAATGCTCTTTCAAACACAAATGTCCTCACTTTTCATGCAAAGTTTAACTGGAGTTGAACACCAGTGTTGCATATGCAGAATTTTAACAATGTGTAAAATCCCAGCATGAATACTTCACCTTCACCCCTCTCTCTGTAAAATTAATTTACTGCAAGAGACTGTATATTTATTTTAAAAATATGCACACAAATGCATCTAGTATGTTGTTTGTCTTTTTGCAAATTGCACATTATCATAAGCATAAGTATTTTTAAAAAATGACATAGATAAAGGGAGAAATTAGGTGCTTAAAACTGTCAGTGACCTATGGAGCTGTTTCCAAAGTTTAGGTTTTATTTATTGCCAGAACACTTTCCTCAGCTGCACTTCAGAGAAGCATCGTTGTGCAGGGAGATAAATCTTGCAGTTTGTTTTCACGTCAGTCACTGATCGAGTGGCCTTGAAGACCCGACTCACTTGACTCTCATGTCGCTGCAGCTAACTTTAGCTCTGGAGAGCTGATCTCTTTCTTCCTCTCCCTATGTGCAAAAAGCACAGCCGACGCACACAGACACACAGACGCATGCCCACATGCCTGAGACACTCTGGGCTTCCTCAACATTGTTCTCAATAAACACACAGTGAGGCATGCATTGACACCCCTCCCACCCCACAAGAAAGAAAAAAACAACAAGAAGATAAAGGGATCTTGAAGAGAGCCATGTGGCCTCTTCTTGTTGCTGATCTAAACATGAGTTGAACTTAGAGCAACACCACCCTCTACAGGCTCGCCGGCTGTGAACTTGAGTCCCTGTGTACCTAATTCACCTCTGATCGAACCCCTTCTCATGTGCTTTATGCAACTGACCTTCCTACTTTTGAATTAATAAATTGTTTCTGAAGCCACCCACAATTTATCCCAAAACTCCAACCTTTTAATCTGTATTTTTTTCCAACCAAGAGGTTTTTTGTTTTTTTTCTTTTAATTGGAAATTTCTGCTTTACGTCTACATGTTTGGAGCACTTTTTAATTTATGCATTTCACTGATAGTTAACATCGATAAATGTGCTTGAAACAGATGCTTTGTCTACAATTTATAATTCAGTTCAATTCAAATAAAATCCAGATGAAAAATGAATTTTAATGGTGTGTTCCAGAACAGTCTTATTATTTGTAATTGATCATCCAAGCAATGTAACAGAAGGTATACGTCAGTATGATTTTCACTATGTTTTCCAAACAATGTCATTTGAAGTGAGAGAACATTTCCGAACAAGAGTGTATTCATATAAAATAAAAGTCAATGAAGGTTTCAGTGGTCAATTTAACTACTGAAACTGAACAAGTACACAGGAATGAGGTGTCTGAGACCCTTTCATTGTTCTTCATTATGTACTTCACTTCAGCATCTTTCACTTAAATAGTTCATACTTCATACATCGAACCAGACAGATCTCACATTTACCCTGTCATATATAAACTGTTATAATGAAAAAGCGCATTATCTCTTGATTAAGATGTGGAAATATAATTTGCACTCCTAAAAAGAAAACAAGTTTTCCTGGTTTAATGTTTTGATTTTTGATTTCTGACTTCTCAGACGAAACGCCTCAAAGTATCAAGTCTGTTTGTTTCAAATAAAAACACTGAACACTGTTTAAAAGAAGCCATTGAAAGATTACAAGACGATGAGTGATCTGTATTGAATGTGTTAAGCAGCGTGAGTGTGAAAGATTTACCTGGAGGTCACCAGACAGCAGAGACACTTCTGCTCCCCTCTCTTGGTCTGCCCACTGCGTGAGCTGTTGTGCAAAATGTACAAAAAAAAGTGTCAGTCATAAATCATACTGAAAATATTTTAATGATTTAAAATAAGTTGTCTCCATGATTCTCACCTCGTTAACCCTTCTCTAGATCTGCTGCAGAAGTTCGACACCTCACAATAAAGGAGTGCAGACACTGCAGTTGAAGCTGCCTGCTCTGTCAGATGCCTGTTAATGAAAAATTTGTTGCTGATGTCCCAGAGCAGCAATCCCACACCAGCTATATAAGCCTTTCTGGGAATCCCAGTTTTTTGCAGCACCTCTAAATCGAATTTCTAATTATACTTTGCAAATTCACCTTTCAGAATTCAGATTGAGTTTTAGGCAGATTCCTTCCATTGTACGAACCTTTTATCTGGTTTGAGGTTGTTCAGATTAAATTAGCACATGTTACCTGATGCCTCTGGAAGTCGCCTTTCACCTGGGAAGCTTGCCATTGCTATTAATTTGAAGCCTCCATGCTTTTGTATTTTCCTGAGAGTGAGTGTGACACTGTGGTGCTGTTCGTAAGTAAAGTAGGGGGGTTATCCAGGGTCCGCCGCTGTTTTTAGAAGCAAACTGAGAGACTTTAGCGGATGAAGGAATGAGGATGAAGATTTAGTAATGAATCATTTCACCCACAGAATTGTCTTGAAGAGTCTGGCCTGCAAACCTCAGATAAAAGATCACCAGACTGGAGTAAGGAAAGAAGGAATACAGTGATGAGAACACAGACAACGTCTACGTTCTAAAACATTTAAACTACATCCAAGGGGGAGGTTGAACAAGGACACTTCTCACACTGATGGTTGAGTAGGTGAGAGTCAACACACATAGAAACACACACACACACTCATAAACATTCACAAATGCACACGTAGCCACATAAAGGCAGTCATAACTGTTTTGAATAATTGATTGCCGGTGAAATTGCGCAGCTCTAGGGTTTCCATGCAATCATTGTTCCTGTTTCGGGTCGATGGGTGACGAGGAAAAGTAAACTTGTCGTGCAAGTTACTCATCATGTACCAACCCCTCAGTGCACTTGAACACACACACACGCACGCATGCACGTGCACGTACACACGCACACCTGCATCTCCATCTCAGATGCAGATGATGCCGGGGAGGCACCAGTGAAAGTCTGCAGCTCCATTCGCTTTCATCTCACATGACCTCTGGATGCTTCGCTGACTATTGGAGGAGACGCAGGACCATGAGACGACGATGCCTCGAGACACTCTGATCGTCTCTGATAATGACAGTAAGACCATGCTTATATTCTCATTTTCACACCAGAACATACAGGAGTGCCGACATAAAGCTAAATATTTACTGAGAACAATTTTTTTTTTTAATTTGTCAACATGTTCATCAAAAATATTGATACTGTTGCATACTGGTTATTAAAACATGGTTGAACTGGTTCGTCACTAGAATTTTTCCGTCTGTTCTTTTGGAATATCTTCAGATTTATTGAGTTCTAATATTAAGAACTACGAGCACGCATAAGCAATAAAGACAACTGACTAAACACATGATCGTAACAAAATCAAATCACAAAAGCTGTAACAGCTGACCATGATCAGGCACATTCTTGCCCCGTTCTCACTGGGCTGGATATTTGGGAGCTGGCTTCTGGCCTTTGGCTGTCTTCCCTGGAC
This sequence comes from Salarias fasciatus, assembly GCF_902148845.1. NCBI lineage: Eukaryota > Metazoa > Chordata > Actinopteri > Blenniiformes > Blenniidae > Salarias > Salarias fasciatus. Next base: position 7,876,369 of record NC_043756.1, on the reverse strand, counting down.
TCGTGGGCACAGCCACCCCGTCTCCCTTCATTAGGCCATTGTTGTTCTCCTTTGTGCCCCTCTGCTGCATGCGGCCATAATGACCCGTGTGCTGGCCACTCCGGTTACAGTAAGGACACATATCAAAAGGCCGACTACATAAATATCTGTTCATGCTGTCAGGGTCCCCTTTGTTTTCCTCTTTATCCCCCTTTATTGCAGTACAATAGTGCCAGGTACACAATACGATCGGCTCGGCCATGCCAGAGACAGGGGTCAGCAAGGCGGTGAAGATATATCAAAGCTGAGGGGATTTATAATGAAAAGGTTTGGATGTAAAGTAGATAAATGACTGCAAAAACTAAAGCATATATTCATGAATGGGATTGAAAATTACAGCCATGACTCAATTCATGGTAAGGGTTCACAACAGGAATTAAATAACATATGAAGTAACTCTAACTTGCTCAGTTGACAGTTGCTGTGGACGAATAATTCAATTTGTACTTAAAAATCAGACCAGCCTCTGAATTTAGGCACCTTTAAGTCTGAAACATAGTTTATATATCATAGCAAAGCCTCGTGCTGGACAGAATCAGTATAATGATACTAATTTGTCATTTTCATCTCATTTCTTTTCACACCAAACACCATTATATTGTTTTACATTTGGCCAATGTAAAACTTGCCTTTGCCTTTGCCTTTGTTCTCTAGACTGAACGCATGTCAATTGTCAAGCATAGGATTACTAGAAGATAAGAAAAACAAACAAGTTATCTTAATGTGGCAAAACTGAATAGAAAGAAAAAATAGTCAGCTGCAACAAAAGAACACAGTTTGCTTTTTCCGGCTTGAATGTTGACAGTAAAATATCTTCTCCTTCACAGTTGACATTGGACTGGATTTGGCAGGTGAGCCAAGATGCAGTAATGTGTGTTTGACAGAAAAAAAGGCATTTGAGAGTCAATAAATATGACAGGGATCGAGTGTGTATGAGTGTGTGAACTTTTCTTTTTAATTGCAGGTGACCAAGACGAAGAGTTGTCTTTCCAAGAAGGACATGGGAGAGAAAAACACAGAGGAAAAAGAAGGGAAAGTGAGAGAGAGAAAAAGAGTAAGGGAAATGGAAAGCGAAGACGGTCATCTAGAAGGAGGGATGAAGAAGAAAAGCTGCAACCCAGGGCAGAAAAAAGAGAGAGGAGCAAGCGAAAAAGAGCAAAGCACAAACACGAAACAAAAAGCGAAGACAGAGATGAGGAGGGCGAGTCTCAGAAAACAGGTGAAAAACTGACGAAAACAAAGAAAAGTGTAAAAAATGAAAAGCGAAGAAAAAAGGAAGAGGTGGGAGAAGGAGAGGCTAAAGAGAGAAATGAAAAGGAGAGAAAGAAACACGGAAGTGCCAAGAAGGGGGAGAAGAAAGATGAAAAAAGGAAACGGCCAGAGAAAGAGCAAGAGGTGAAGAAAAAAAAGAAAAAAGTGGTTGAAACAAGGTATAGTCATTTCTTTAACCTATTCTGTCAGGAAACATATTGATACATTTAATACAGGCCTCTCTCAATGCTTCAGTTCAGAGCAAGACACAAGCGAAGTCAATGATGATGAAGACGAGGGCAAAGAGGAAGAGGTGAGACCTGAATGTTTGTCGCCTGAAGAACTGGAGAAGCTGAAAGAGGCTGTGGACGAGAGGAAGAAACTCATCCAAAGTCTGAGGGGGAAACCCTGGCCGATGAAAAAGAAACTTGTCACTTTACGGTTTGTTCATTCCTTAATATTAGAAATACAAATCCGCTGAGTTTCAGTCGGAGTTGAAGCTGATAATTATTAAAATATTTGCATTCTAACAGGGAGTCTCAGGAGTTTGTGGAGAAGTATGAAGGAGCCTTGGGGAAAGGGAAAGGAAGGAAGCTCTACGCATACAAAGTCATGATGACAAAGGTGAGGAGTCGTTTATATAACCACCGGAAAAAAATGAATGAAAACATAACCGATCTTTGAATTCATGTCATCAGAAATGGATGAAGTTTCAACGAGACTTTGAAAACTTCAAAACTGCCTGCATCCCCTGGGAGATGAAAATAAAGGAGATTGAAAGTCGGTTTGTTTTGCTGCTCTTCGTCACAGGATGTAAACACAGATTTAAAATGTTCGCAGGTGCCACTCATAGTTTTGCTCCTGCTTCTCTTCACCCCTCAGGTCATTTCGGCTCGTCAGTCGCCTCCTACTTCATCTTCCTGAGGTGGATGTACGGCATCAATATGATTTTGTTTGGTTTGACCTTTGGCCTCGTTATGGTTCCAGAGGTAAGCTGATTTTTTTTTCTATCAAGTTGCATCAGTAGATGTATCTGTTCCACAGTTCTTTCCTGTCTATTTCTCACAGGCTTTAATGGGACGGCCTTATGGAAGCATCCCAAGAAAGACTGTTCCGCGAGCCGAGGAAGGGAGCGCCATGGACTTCGCTGTCCTGTGGGACTTTGGGGTCAGAATAATTATTGTGTACTCATTTTAAATGATGATAATACATCATGGATCTATAATCTGTGACAATATCACACTGAAAACACACCTTCACAGGGTTACGCTCAGTATTCAGTCCTCTTCTATGGTTTCTACAACAACCAGCGTGCCATTGGCTGGCTCAAGTTCCGCATGCCTCTGTCGTACTTTCTGGTCGGTGTGGGAACAGTGGCTTACAGCTATATGGTGGTCATAAGAACGTACGTTCATTAAATTCTGACACAAATAAGGAGAGTGTTTTATCTGGAAAGTAACCCTGACTGTGTATTTACTCTTAATTACAGCATGGCCCGCAATGCCAACGAGTCTGGGGTTGGAGATGACAACAGTTTTAATTTCAGCTGGAAAATGTTCACCAGCTGGGATTACCTGATCGGAAACCCGGAGACTGCAGATAACAAGTTTGCCTCCATCACCACCAGCTTCAAGGTCAGTGCAGACAAGGCTGCATGGTGAGCTGCTGCACTCCTATTGGCCATCCGTCCAAACACAGTAGTCTTGTATTATAATGTATGTGTTCTATGGAAATGATGAAAAATGATGCTGATGCAACTGAATCTTGAATTTTGACCTCTGCTGCAGGAGGCAATCCTGGAGGAGCAGGAGAGTCGGAAGGATGACAACATCCACCTGACTCGTTTCCTGCGAGTGTTGGCCAACTTTCTGGTTTTGTGCTGCCTGGCAGGAAGTGGGTACCTCATTTACTTTGTAGTGCGCCGCTCTCAGAAGTTTGCCCTCGATGGACTGGAGAACCACACCTGGTGGGAAAGAAACGAGGTGAATATTAAAGACAGACATGAGACGGAATGTGTGAGGAGGAAAGTACGTGACTCATTTTGATCACCTGAGGAAAATGCAAGGAGCAATGAGCAACAAATTGGGATTTGGGGCCCCCTTGTGGGGGAGACAGAGATCACAAGAGGTTGTCAAAAATCTGATTTGATAAAAGAAAAACACATTACCTAACTTTCAAGAATCTGCAACAGGAAACAGCCTAATAATTCAGAATGTTCCTATTATTGCATATCTTTTGACAAATTTCAGTTTTTATAAGCCGTTAGAAACTCATCTGGTGAAAAATTAGTATAACTTCAACTTGGAAAAACTCAATTATCTCTTTTAGAGATTATGATTGCAAAGCCTGGTTGTCCAACAGTAACATAAGCAAGCCCTTGATCCATTAAGTTATTTTTTTAAATCTACATGTGTTCTACAGGTGAATATGGTCATGTCGTTACTGGGGATGTTCTGCCCCATGCTGTTCGACGTCATCAGCGCCCTGGAGAACTACCACCCTCGAGTCGCCCTGCAGTGGCAGCTTGGGCGCATCTTTGCTCTCTTCTTGGGAAACCTCTACACCTTCATCATTGCCCTCATGGATGAGATCAATCTTAAAGTGAGAAACCGTATGTGAATGTACTTACAGTAATGAAGCAAGATTAACCTGAAGTGTGTCTCTTTTAGAGAGAAGAGGAGAAGATCATAAAGTTTAACATAACTACGTGGGAATCCAGTCTGTTCAATGGCTCTGTGTCAGAAAACAGCACTGCTCCACCCGTCACTATTCACCCTGCTGATGTGCCCAGAGGGCCCTGCTGGGAGACCATGGTGGGGCAGGTCAGTGTGTGTGTGTGTCTTACATCATGAAATACTCAGTGGAATCACTTTGGTGACCAAATTACATAAAATAGGAGTGCTTTAATCAAAGATCTTATTTAATTTTAGCATAGTCATACTTAATGTCATACTCTACACTTTATTTAATTCTACATTGGCTTCTGGGTATGTGTGAAATGCATAATTCAAACTGCCAATATAATAACTATAAATAACTATGAATGTGGTTTATTGTGGCATCTGGGATTTTAAGTCAGTGGCTTTGAATTTCAGTGTGCCCGTGTTGTGCTGTATTCACTGTGAACTAAGTTACAGACTCTATTGCCATTTCTAAGGGACTATGCAGTTTTTCTTTTGTCATAGCTTAACTCCTCAGTTTTAAAGATGGATTAAATTCATGTGGCGAATCAGGACTTTTGTATACTTAACAATAAACTCCATGAATATAACTCATAACTTAGGACTTGGGACATACGGAGTGTCCTCGGCTCAAGGTTGAGAGGTGGACTTTGTTGCCAGCATCTTGGTGCCAGACCCCCCTGCAGATCTTCACAGAGTCACTGCACAATATTAGGCAGGTGGTTATAATCATGTGGCTGATTGTTTATTATGTGATTTTTCGATCACATGTGACATCTCACCTTACACAGAGCATTAGTAAATAGGAACCAGACATTAGAATGCTCCTTCTGGGTTTGCAACGGTCTCGGTTCATTGAGGTAACAAGTTGAAGGAGGTCCATGACAGTCATTAGCAGGCCTCTGCTGATCCCACATGCAGATACTCTTTTATGTTACTTACATAATTCATATTTTTTTGCAGGAGTTTGTACGGCTGATAATATCTGACACCATGACAACATACATCACGCTGCTCATCGGCGATTTCTTGAGAGCCGTACTTGTTCGTTTTCTTAACTACTGCTGGTGCTGGGACCTTGAGGCTGGATTTGTGAGTCATGTTTTTCTCAAAAATGCATCTGCTACAATTTGTAGACTTTTATATTCAGGAGTTGAAATTTAAGATCAGCTTCAGTAGGAAGAGTCACTGCCATTATTTCTGTATCTTTTATAAAAGCCTTCCTACTCTGAGTTTGATGTAAGCGGGAACGTCTTGGGCCTGATCTTCAATCAAGGAATGATATGGTAAGAAAACGTCAGTACTTGAATGAATTTAAGCATTGGCGTCGGCTAATGAGAACTTTGTTATTCTGAAAGTACTGATGTGTTTTGTCTGATCTCTTACAGGATGGGGGCTTTCTACGCTCCCTGCCTGCCTGCTCTGAATGTCCTCCGCCTGCACGTCTCCATGTACCTGCAGTGTTGGGCAGTGATGTGCTGCAACGTGCCACAAGAAAGGGTCTTCAAAGCCTCGGGCTCCAACAACTTTTACATGGCCATGCTGCTCGTCATTCTGTTCCTGTCGACTCTTCCTGCTATCTACACCATCGTCACCATCCCCCCTTCCTTTGACTGCGGGCCCTTCAGGTGAGCGTGATGATCACTGCTTTTATAAATCCAAATACTTGAGTGTCTGTCACAAGCATCCACCCTTCAACAGTGGCAAGAACCGCATGTTCGATGTGATCCACGAGACGCTGGAGTCGGACTTCCCTGCCTGGTTTAGTAAAGTCTTCAGCTATGCTTCAAACCCCGGGCTGGTGCTGCCGTTCATCCTGCTCATGGTGTGAGTCAACAGCAGATGAGATGTTTTACACAAAGAAATATGCTTTATATTTTGACTATATTGCGGTTATTACTTCTACAGTCACAAACTTGTATTTTCTTTTGTTGTAAACATCTCTTATATTTGCTCTGACAGACTGGCCATTTATTATTTGCAATCCACCTCTAAAAGCTATAAAGAAGCCAATGTGGAACTGAAGAAAAAACTGCAAACAGTAAGTTTTCACATTAATATTTCTGGACCAATAACATATTTGAATATGCACATTTATTTTGCAAATTTCACAGATAGAAAGTACTCTTATTTCATTGGGAGATCAGGAGCACTGAAGCTGTGTCATAATTTATAGATGCTCCAGAAAGACCACCTGAGGCCACAGTAAAGCTGCCACAGTAGTTGTAATAGCAGCATCAATCCTGCAGACAGCAGCGGTGAACCACTTATGCTGTGTAGACTAGCTGGTACCACCTCAGTTAAAACAACAAGCACTTCCGTTTGCATTCAGTAAATATGTTATGATTGCAACTGTTTTAAGCAAAACGAGGAAAACAAGAAGAAGAACAAACGAGCTGCCCTGAAGGCGCAGATGGATCTAGAGGAGGCCCGAAAAGCAGCATCAGGTTCAGCAGAAAAAAAGAACAAAGGTTCTTCAGGAGATCAAGAGGGTGAGACAAAATACACCTGAACACTGGACCGAAACCAAATAAACCAATAGAATAATACACAGGTTTGGAAAAATTGATTGGAAGGTCTTTCCAAAAAAAGTAAAAGAAATGACAATTTCTGAGCACTTGATAAAGTTTCAACTTGCTCACATGATGTATTAATATTCACAGCTGAGTTTATTTAGCTATTTCTTTATTTTTGCTCCGGCAGATGGAGAAGAAAAGCACGGCAGCAGTCAGAGACTGCATCACAGTAAAAATGGACGAAACCCTCCTGATGGCGGAGGCAGGGAGCGCCACCACCTGGAAGCCACCAGGACCCACTTCAACAGCACCAATCACCATCCTGGTTACTTGCCTGGTTTCCCCTGTCAAAATGAGCCCAGGATGTACAGGGTGCCGAGCCTGCAGAGACACTGAGGAAATACATGCAATCTTCTAAAAAGGGTGGCACCCGGTGGTCTTCCGCTACTGTGGATCATAAGTTTCAAGGTTCAGTGTGTCAGAGAGAGAAAATTAGACTGTTAAAAGCTGGAATCAATTCCAGGCATGCATAGGTACCTAATCAGTATCTTACCTTACTTGCAACGATCTGCACTTGCTTCTGATACTTTTATTTCACAGCCACTTCTGAATGTTTCCTTTGACACATTTGGGATTGTTTACAGCAAAATTGCACTGATCCCTGAGGACAAGATGACAAAAATATAGTGACTGTATTTTAACTTAACTTGAAAGAACCTCTTTCTGTACAGAATAGTTTAGTCATGTTGTGAGTTAAAATAAATAAAGCTCCATTGTTTACTCTGTTGACTCTGAAAACCTTAAGCACTGCTGTCGCTTGACCTGTGGCTGGGCCAACGAGTTTTAAACTATTCATTAGACATGGAGGCCATTTAACGAAGCCAGGTTCAGATGAGTCCCTCCTTCATCACTGGATTGGGTTACATGCTGAAATTGAATCTGTTCTGCAGCTTTTTAATACAATGTAAGTTTTAAATAATAAAAGGATGAACTATGTGATTTTTTTCTGGTGATATTAAAATAATTCATTCGAGGTCAAACATTCAGATTTGACTTTCATCATGCCACAGGTGTCTGACTCGGACCATCTGATAAGTACATGATGATATTGTGTGTCACAGAGGCCGATTGTTGTTTGAACCGCTGAACTCTGAACAGCTGCCTGTCATTTGACTCAGCTGTGGGTCAGATATGAGTCCGTCTGTCTGAATCACATAAGACAACATGTCAGGATCTCATAATGCTATATCAGTGGTGGCTGCTGGTCTTCTAAAGAGGGGAAGCTCATTTTTAGCATACATTGTAATATGTGTCTGTTTTTGTATGTAAATTCTATTAGCTTTCTCATGCCTTTTGTACGCCATGTCAAAGTTAGACAGATCCCCAAAGCCCACTTGTGATCAGACAACACATCCCTGAGATGGTTTCAAGGTCACCTTATTCAGGCCCGCCCACTTTCCTAGGGGCGGGACTTCCACTTTGATCGGGTACTGACATAGACAAATGAGAAAATGGTGTGGGGAAAAAACAAAACTCTCTCTTAAAAGCTCTAATGGAACAACTCCGCCTCATCCGAGGCTTTTAACAGAGTGGGAGGATGACATGAGGAAGTGGTCTCAAGTCATGTATGGTGATATTTGTAATGACTTTGTGCTATCGCTGGGTGTGGATGGTTCAGCCATGAGGAACTACAAGAGCACAGAAGCTTACAAATATCTTCACAGTGGGAAAGTCAGCTGTTTTTTTTTTTAAATCAGCAGCAGGGCTATACTTTTTTTTAAGCCAGTGTTAGCCCAAGCCAGGCCAGTACCTCTTCACATTCAGCACGGATGTTGGTGACAGCTGACAGTGACAGACAGCCGTGGAGACCATGAGATGCTCTTCCATCGTGGGGTTCGGACGATCCTGAAAATCTACTGAAGTAAAATCTAGCTCAAAAAAGTACAGTAAAAGTAAAATTACTTTGTTATGACCACCTTTAGCCAGAATTGTTGATGGTTGAGTGACCCATCCAAGTCTGCTTACATGGATTTAGTTAAGTCCCATTGGGACTGTCCCAATTTAGTCCTCGTCTAGTCTTAATTTAGTCCTGGTTTTAGTTAGGGCTGTCACTTTAGTGCACTTTAGTGCATTAATTAGATTAATTAATTACAGTGCAAATTAGTGCACAAAAAAATTAATCTAAGATTAATCATAGCACACTTGAGTGGCAATTCAGTGTGAATGGAACTGTTGTCTTATTTAGAGGCATGTTATACTTGTAGTATTCATTTTAAATTGCTGTATTAAGTTAGTTTTAGTATTCATTTTGAATTTAGTTTGCTTAACTGGCTATTTGAGACTCAGCCTTATTTTATTTCAGAATTTCTTTTATCAATATTTGTACTGCTTTTTTTTAATAGTGCACCAGGCTGAATTGGTTTGCTGGGATGTACTTAAACTTTTTCTTCTTATGAATTTCTTTAATGAAACACACTGAAAGCGTTATGTAAGTAGCCTGATTGGGCTTAGAATTTATTTTGGACAAGATGTCCTGACTTAGCTTTCATTCATCATCAGTAAAAATGTGGATTTCAAATCTTCCATTCTCAGTGTATTCATTTGCTGAGTCATGCACTACAATTCTGTAACGTCCCTGAATTTGAATTCTTCACTTGGGGACCTAAAGCAGATATGCGATTAAAATGTGATTAATTAGATTAATTAATTACAAATCCTGTAGTTAATTAGATTCATTTTTTTGATTGCATGACAGCACTAGTTGCACTACAGTCGGTCGTCGCAAACAGAGCTCCTAATCCAACACCTCAGGGCAACGACTATGACAGGAGCCTCCCCATTTCAACATTAGAGGAACTAGACAACTTCGATGACAGACTTTGTCAGGAAAGCAATTTTCAGAAACATATGATATGTCCTTTAAAACCCTTCAATATATTTACACTGGATTATCCTCATCGTGAGAAGTAACCGGAAAATGTGAAAAAAGTGAGACTTGGTTTTTCTGTAATAAACATTGCTTTTATGTTCTATTTCATGACAGATCACAAAGCTGTCCATGACAGGGGGAAACACTGTTAAAAAAAACTGTGTGGCGGGTTTGCAGTAGGTGTTTGCACCGGAATTGGCCACCCAGCTAAATTGGTGTGGAAGAGGGCAGAAGACTGGGATACAATCACGACCAGTGCGTGAAATTATTTTGTGTAAGTCCTACATGAGGCGCTACATTGGCTACAAATGCATACTCTTTCACCGCCTCCCCACTTATTGTTGCTGATGTTTTTTTGTGTTTTGTCTTGCAGTGTCAGTTCTCAACAACGGGCTTCAGATCAAGACCACTGAGGCCGAGGTGGAGGCTGCCATACAAAATTGGCTCAGGCTGAGCCAAGACAGAGTCGGAGGACGCCGGAGGGAGAGACCAGCTACAACTACAGAGCACTAGAAAGTATGCAGACTTGGACTAGTTTTGACTGCTGCCCAGTAGCGTGCACTAATGTTAATCTTACATAAAAGCTGCATTAATCCAATGAAACTCTAGTGTATGTATACAGTAACTTTTAAAGTACCTTCTATTATAGAAGATATGAATACAGATATGAATAACGGTAAAAGCAACAACAGGACAATAACACATGTCAGGTATGTTTTGACAGCTTATGTGTCTGATAATAGAAGAAACTGAAAAAGCTAAAGCTGCATAGTTTTTCAACTGTCAGATTACAGTCTTGTATACCGAGCAGCACTGTATTCTGACCAAGAAAAAATGATGATGATCACGATGACGTGAATTAAAATTATGTTAATAGTCTTTGTTTCCCTTTTGCAGGTTCTCAGGAGGAACTGCGTCCTATTGTTTTGTTTTTATTTTTGGTTTTGTTTTGTTTTTTGAGGTTCTGCGCTGCCCTTCAGAAACGTTCCCATCCAGGACAGCGTCTTCCCTACTGCACAACAAGCGGATAGCCTGCTATGCTACTCTTTTTTTTTTTTTTTTTTTTTTTTCTGAAGTTTGTTGTGTTTTTTTGGCTGCCTTTACAGCACCTTTTAACTATATTTCATGATTTCTGTTACTGTGCTGTTTGGGCCATCGATGATGTTCAGGTACATTATTTACAGCCAAGAATATTTTACAACTGATGCTGTAAACACATAGTTTTCCTCCATCCAGTGTTTGTTCAGCTTGTTCAAACACATGTGCTGAAATTTCTTTGTTTACTTCATTTTCTCTCGGTTTGAGTTAAACTGTGCTGCATTTTCACAATCAGCGTTATTTACTGGAATCTCACTGGGTGGCCTAAAGGTTTCCTCAAGTTATTCTCATTTGTCATTCTCTCCTCACTTCTCTGTATGTTGTTCATCTTGTACATTTGCCTTGTGCAATTATTAAAATGGTAATGGCAAAAAAAAAGTGTCTCATCTTCAATTGTGGCTTTTCATTACTCGCACACGAAATTGATCAGCGATTTGTTTTTTAAAATTTTTTTTTAAATGTTAGTATTGCATTTCACATTTGACAGTGTAATTTTAAAGGTCCGACCTAAATTAATAAAGGTCACATATGTGATTTTGTAGAAGCTATGAGCACCCTGGCGCGGCAGCGTTTGAACGTCGGCCGGTGGTAATTTCCGATCAAATGCCGACGTCTTGCCAATTAGCAAACGCTGTCCATGCGACGTCTTGGCGATGAAACGAGAAACGTCGGATACAAAGTGCGTGTGCTGTCTGGGGATGTTGTCGTTTGCTATTTAAGTTTTAAATTGTATACATATCTCTATAAAACATGAAACGTAAAGCCCACAGCACCAAATAAGACAGCTTTGTAGAGGCTCTGAGAAAAGTCTCTCATTTTCCCTCATCCCTATTCTTTCCTTCTCTAAGGAGAGGAAAAAAACTTTGAGGCTGGTTGGATTCTGTTTTGTAGCCATTTAATTTTAATATAATATACAGTGTTTCCTTCAAACCTGAAGCCTGAAAATATTAATGTTGAGTGATCATAATGAAATATTTTAATTTGCATCAAATATTGAGAATCGACTTCTCATGTTACAGATGTGTTTAGGTTGGCCTTGCTACGGGGTAGGCAACACTGGCCTGGCACACCAGACTGTTTCTCCATGCTCAGGGGTACATTTCTTTATGTGTGTGTAACACAAAGTCAGTCTGGCATGCCAGGCTAAGGCAACACAGGCATTTGCCCCAAGCTGAAGGGGGCCCTGAGGGACGGCTGACATCAGTCAATTTCAATGACAAATTAAAGGTGCTACACTAGACGCTGCAACGACAGCTTGTCAAAAGTCCAGCGCATGGGGCCCTTTTCCGCGTACTCACCGGTTAGTTGCTAGTAGGGGCCCCGACAGACGGCTGATATCAGCGACGCAACTTGAAACCCCCCGAATACATTACAATGAGACGTCAGGAGCTACCTAATGGGGCACCACTACTACCCGGCTTGCATCGGGCTACAGTCGGCCCTAACGTACTCCGCCCCAAGCTAAGTCGGCGTATTGCCAAGTCGGCCCCATGCCTCAAGTCTCATGCATTGAGCGTGACAGTCACACATTTCGGTCTTTTGCCGCACTTACGCCACACATTGTATTTCTCACGCTGAAAAAAAAAATACTGGTAAATTTGTCCGGTGCGCCGCTGCTAAGGAACTGTCACTCACTGCTTTCAGCCTGGTTTTTCCTCCTGCGAAGTCCACCTGAGCTGACATGAAGTTTGTGCAAAGAAAGAAGGAACCTTATTGGTGCTGAATTGAATTGAATGGTGGGTTGTGTTATATGTATTACAGTGTCAAAATGATTTAAATGAAAGTGCATAATGTGAAATAATGTTAATATTTACATTAAATGCTAAATGATTAAATTAAATATGATGCACTTTATTATGTTTTGCAAAAAACAAAAGACCTTTAAAACTTTAAAACACATTGCTGCCAACTCCTCACTTAGGAACGTTCTAAATGATGTCATCTTCTAATTTGTATAGAGACTCATTTGCATATCTAGGTCAAATTAGATGATGACGTCATTCAAAACGATACATTGTTGCAAACTCCTCAGTCAGGAAGGTTCTAAATGACATCTTCATACAGAAAGAAGGAACCATATTAGTGCAAAGTGAGTCACGTGAAGTGACAGAGCTACAGCCATAGAGTCCTGATCATTCAAAGGCAGCTTTTAAATGGAAGAACAGATATCTATTGTCATACATCTGTTGTGTTTTATTATTCTTTTGCAAATGCAGAAAAGCTAGCTACGGTTACAAATCAAATTTGATTGGTGCCTTGTCTCATGTCATCACACAGCAACATTTGAATAATTTAGATTGATTTGAATTTATTGAAAGTCCTTTATTTGTCCCACAGGGGGGAAATGCAGTGTTCCACCAGCACAGAGAAAATAACTATAAATGGAATAGAAATGTGAAATTTACAAAGCCCAATCATAGAAAAATTTAATATAATTCCAATATATTTATTGATTGATTGATTGATTGATTGATTGAAAAGATGATTGTGCCAAACATCCCTCAACTCTGCTCACTCCTGTCAGTCATCCTGTTTATTGAGCTCCACAACAGGTCACATCTAATATTAACAGCCCTGTGCAATTAGCTGAGCTTCATCTGCTCCATTATAATGTTTTTTTTCTTCTTTTTATTCAGTACAGACATACCTGAAAAGCAGGATCTGTGCTGTGTGAGGGCCATAACTCCACTGACATTAGATTGCAGTGTCAGTCAAACTCACTTCCACTGATGCTGGTGATTAATACATGGAAAGTAAGCATTAAGAATTAATTACTTAGTTATCTGAGATGCAGAGGACACAGTCAGACCTTTTGCTATTATCTTTTACCAAGAGCCAAAAGCTGTCAAACCGTCACCTTAATTAGTGAAGACTGACGAGACCCTACAAAGTAAAAATCCGTGCTGTCTTTCCTCTACTTTGCAAACTGCTCTTCTGTTATCTGCCTCACTCTTTATTTATCAAGGAAATATCAACCCCCTGCTTTTCCCTCTCACTGGAGTTGTGCCATGCTTCATCTCAGTCTCTCTCCATGCTCGTGCCATGGCAGAAAACTGAGCCGTGACAGGACGTCCATTACTGGATATCTCAATGTCTGCTCTGCAGTGATGAACGTCTCGTATTCACTGATGGTAATGATGAGAGGAGTGATCTACTGCAGTGGTACAGGCACTGATTTGACTGCTGGGACTGTTTCCAGTTTTGCTTCAGAGAGCTAAGATTGGTTCGGAGCCCTGGCATTCAAAGTTCAACCCTTCATCACGAATAGTGAGAGAGGAGAGTGAGACTACGGAGTAAGTGTAATAGGCAGTTTGGTGATCAGCTATGATTAAAGGCTGCGCTGGTTTTTCCACATTCAGCCCTTCAAGATGTCGTTCACGTAACCTTCAGGGGTGGGTTTCTCCCTGTTCGCCGCGCAGAGGCGCATCGGCTCCTGTTTCCTCCTGCATTTTTCAAAAGGTCAGATCTAACATTTGACCATAACCACAATGTAGTCCATGAAGCACACTGAACACAGTTCATGCACCAGGATTCACTTTCACCTTTTTCATCATGTCATTATTGTTCTAATCCCAACCGCCTTTTTTTTTAATTATTCAAAGAGTAATGGTTTTAAAATGGCAAAGCTGATTTCTTCTTTTTAGCTAAGCCTTCAGTAGTTGTCAGCTGCTTTGAAGAAAAAAGCACCTCTTTTATTTTTCTTGGCAGTGTTCTGTCTTTGGAGCAAGCCAGAGTTCAATGAGACGATAAAGGCAGAAGGTCATTCTCAAAGGACATATAACACGACTGATAAAGGATTGCTGGATTTTTCTTCACAGAATTTTTTTTCCATGTCTTTAAAAACCTTTATTAAAGTATATTCGTGGTGATAAATTACTTGACATTTGTCATTTTGTTTTTAAGTGAGTCCCTGGATGATACAATTAAATGAATTGCCCTTTTTGGCCATCGTGAGATGTCAGTAGGAATTTTTCTCTACTTTGGTAAGTATGTACAGTAAGGCTGTCAGTATTGTTTTACATCACAATCGGCTTGTCCCACAAAAAGAGACTGTATAGTGTTTAAATATAGTGACGTGTTTCACTTTTCACTCAGGATTACTTAAGCTTTCATCCAATATTAATGTGACCTGCCCTTTATTTCAGCACTTGCTCAGGTGACACCTCATTGCTCTACGAGTAAATAACGTTATCTCTCAGTTTATGGTTTCCCCTTCTAGTTTTAATCTATATATAACTCTAATACATTTTGTTAATCATAATCTATTTAAGGTTAACTCAAAGAATGAAGTGTATAATTGTATTTGTTCTGTTATTTCCTCCAATCAGTGAAAAAATGATAAACATTTTGATTGATGAATCTATTGTGGGAGAGATTCTGTTTTCTCCTCGAGCTCCTGCTTATCATCGAATGGACTGAGTGTCTGTGACGGTCGTCAAGGAGCCCGGTCACTGAACGGCTCAAACAGAGGCACACCTGTTCCTACCTGTGTGTGTGTGTGTGTGTGTGTGTGTGTGTGTGTGTGTGTGTGTGTGTGTGTGTGTGTGTGTGTGTGTGTGTGTGTGTGTGAGAGTGAGGGTTATGTATCCTGGCTTTTTGACGCTGCAGCTTCACCGTGTAACAGCTGCCAGCACGGAGCAACACAATGATGGAGACGAGACAGAAAGTAAACTGAACTACCTGCAGAAAGGGAGTGTACAGTCATCTCACAGGAGCTGGGAAGAATGCCTCCAAAGAGGAAAAAAGATGTTGCCGTAAAGATTGAAGATGGTGAGAAACCTTTTTTATGCAAATATACTACTTACCTGACATTTTAAGATTTTTTTTTTTTAAGGTGTTTGGCAGTGATGGAAATGTTCAGTGTTCTAAATGTGAATGTATATGTTTCTACATTGTTTTAGTTGGGATGGAAGTTGATGCTCAGGTAGACAGTGGAAGTGAAGGTAAGTCGTCTCAAACAACTTCACAAATGCAACATTAGAAGTTTGAAACGTCTGTCTGCATGTTTAAACCCATTTTCTGACAGATTCCTTCTTTTATTCCATGACAGTTTGACTGAATAAATGTCCTTTGGCTGTTTGTGTCACTCCATGACAATAACTTTGTTATCCCTGTGAAGGTTTCAGCTATTTTTCTAAACATCTATATCTGTTTGTCTCAGATGAGGCCAGAAGACGAATGAAAAACAGAAAAGCCAAACCACAGCGCAAAGCCAAAAGGGTCAGTGATGACGAAGAAGATGAAGAAGACGAGGACGAGGCACCGAGGAGAAAAGGACGAAAGAAGAAAGCCAAACCACAAGACAGCGATGAAGACGATGAGGAAGATAAGCGTAGTGTGAAAAGCAAAGGGTCCAAAGCTTCCAGGAGGAAAGCTGCCAAGGAGGAGAGTAGCGAGGAGAGTGATGAAGACCAAGGGAAGAAGAGAAAAGGAGGAAAAAATGTTTCCAAAAAGGAAAAAGAGGAACACAGCAAGGAAAAAGGCAACGGGAAAGGGAAAGGTGGTCAGAATAAAGCAGGGGAGAAGGACAAGAAAAAGAAGAATGGGAAGTTCAGCAGGTGCAGTATTCTCTGAGAGCCGTCTCTCGTCTACCTGCTCGCTCTGGGGATTCTGCTCATGAGGCATATATTCAGGAGGTGAAAGAGGAGACAGGCGGATATACCATAATGGCCTTATCACAGCAGAGAATACACACCACCTTGAATATATGACATTCTTATGTGTGTGTGTGAGACCAGGGTATGTCGGCCTGTCAGATACTCTGTAAACAACACTGCACAGTTTTTGGCTGTTCTGATCAGTTGCGTAATCTGTATTTGTTGATCCATTATTAATGCTGCAAATTTCTCTTGGATGTCTTCCTACTCTGGGACAGCTGGCCGCACTTTAACTTTTGGCCAGTCGGTTTTGGTGATCTTATGACACGACGGACAACTTTTAACTCTGGGACAAAAATTAAGCCCTCAGAACAAACTTCCAAAGATAAAATCTCTCCTTTCTGAGATGGAACTACAATATCCACATGTGCTTACAGGCCTTTGATATGACTCTAGCACTTTTAAATTCAGGCGAACTGAAAAGATTTGCTAAAAATGGTCTTAAGCATTCCAAAGTTAAAAGTTAAAAGCTGTCTGGCATTCCACACAGGTTTCAGTCTTTAAATGCTGCTCTGTCCCAAAGTGTGCGTTTGCATCATTGCACTAACATGTGTACAGGCGCATCTTCAATAATGGTAAAACTATTGAAGAATTGCTTTTTTTTCAGTGCTTAAATCAGTAAGACAGTCTGATTTTAAGAATCATTTAAACATTTGAGACTGATTTTTATCTTATTTATTTATCAACTAAAGTTAAGGTCAAAACAGAAAAAACTGACACATCTGAAATAATAGAAGTGTCAGTGTGAATTAAAGCATCACTAAATTTACCTTTTCCCTTTCACACCATGATAATATTTCGAACTTCTGCTAAATATCTGTCTAAAATGTAAAACTGATTAAACAAAGCTGTTCAGTTTTTATTTTTGTGATGAACCTTAATCTATCAGTGAGACGTTGTCAAAGTCTATACTAGTGATTGTCATTTCCTTTTAGCAGCTCCTCTTCTTCGTCTGACTCTGACGAAGATTCCCTGTCGGAGGGAGAGATCGCTGCTTTGAAAGAGCAGGTAGAGGAGAAGAAGAAACTGATGGCTACGCTGAGGAACAAACCCTGGCGAATGAAGAGGAGACTTGTGCTTCTCAAGTAAAAAAAAAAACATCAATGGCCACTTTTAATCACACCCTTTGCCTTTTTTATCCTTGTGATTTCTGTAACGTTTTGAAGATGCTGCTATTCTGTGTTCTTCATGTAGCTTTAGTTTGACTTTTTTTGTGCATTTCTTTCATTCATCTAATTTTTCTTTCGTCTTCTACCATCACTTATGTTATGTACATGTGATGTTGCCTATTAAAGCTTGTCCAGCTTTGCTTTAGCTGCTTCATGCTGTCATTTTGTATTCAGTCAAACTGACTTTGTAGGAACACAAAGTACTTTTTTAAACAAGAATATTTGTTGAAATCGTCCAAATATCATTATAGTGTTTATGCTGCTGTGATAGAGCTCGAGGTTACATGAAACAAAATTAAATGAATGAATTTTTAGAGCTATATCCAGAAAGGTGATTGACTTGATTCACCAGGTTTGAATTTTGTTATCCCCCTAGCCAGCGATCTAGATTTTTCTTGTGACATACACAATGACAAATGGCCTTAAATCCCTGTAAAACCCACATACAAACACTTGAGTCTGGCTGCAGTTCAGTCCGTTAACCATCTTCCTTAACCCAGCAAACAGTTCTGGCTCCTGTGCTTGGATCCAAGCAGCTAGTTCGTGTGTGTGTGTGTATGTATGTGTGTGTGTGTGTGTTCCTCTACCTACAGCTCAGCATTAATACACTTCAGGAAAGGAAGGGAACACGATCGCTGAGCTGCTCTAAGTTTTTAATGAGCCTGACACTGTTTGATGCATTCTTCTTCTGACCTCTCTCTCGCCAAGTCCTCCTGCCGGTCATTCGAACATCTTTACATATGCAGCGTATCATCAATCAGGAAATCATCCCATACCGGTCGCTTCAACATCCTGTCCACTAATTAATTAATTTGCTGGGTACATTGTGAACGGTGTTGACCTGGACGTTGGACTGGATTTCCTTTCACTGCTTCATTTTTGTGCTTTCTCAAACAGGGAGTCCCAGGAGTTTGTTGAAAAGTTTGAAGGGGCTCTTGGGAAAGGAAAAGGCAAAAAACTGTATGCATTCAAGGTCATGATGACCAAGGTAATTGAATATATCAGTGATGATGCTTAACTCATAGAAACTTCACTGATTTGTGATGTGGAATATACTGTTGAACTAAACTTTTGAAATATTTTAGAAACTGATCAAGTTTAAACGTGACTTTGAGAACTTCAAAACAGCGTGCATACCCTGGGAGAGGAAGATCAAGGAAGTGGAAAGTTGGTACCACCACAAAATCTCCTCAAACAAATTCCGAGCTTTAAATATCTGATATGCACTGCCCCATATTTCTTCATTTCTAGGTCACTTTGGATCGTCTGTGGCGTCCTACTTCATTTTTCTGCGGTGGATGTACGGTCTGAATCTGGTTCTGTTTGGGTTCATGTTTGGCCTGGTGGTGCTTCCAGAGGTATGTCCGTCCTCCAACAGGAAGCAACTGTAGACGAAAACAGGATGATTTTTAAAACGTTTTCCTCTTTTATGTGTAGGCTCTCATGGGTCTTCCTTATGGGTCAATCCCCAGGAAAACTGTTCCCCGACCTGAACAGGACACAGCCATGGACTTCTCAGTGCTATTTGACTTTAATGTGAGGATCTGCACTTCGATGTTTGTTGATGTTTTTTTGATTGCACAATATTTCTAATCTAGCTGCAGTTTGGTTCCATTAAAAATAATAATATGCTATCACGCTATTCTTATCTTGGTACATATTTACAGCTTTTTTTGATAATTTCATAAACTTCCCATTCCATTTCCATTTCGATGTGTCTGTACATTTGCAGCATAAATGTCTCTGAACACATTTCTTTTTGTATCTCCTGAACAGGGATACTGCAAGTACTCCTTTCTGTTCTACGGTTACTACGACAGCGAGCGGCAGATCGGCCTGCTGAAGTTCAGACTCCCTCTGTCATACCTGCTTGTGGGCGTCGGGATTTTTGGATACAGCCTGATGGTTGTCATCCGAACGTAGGAAAGACACACAAACGTGTGTCCATTTTGAAAATTTGATCAGGGCTCTTCACATCTCTCTGCTTGCGCTCTCAGGATGGCTCGTAACTCGAACGAAGGGGGGGACGGGGCGGAGGAGGGGGAGTTCACCTTCAGCTGGAAGATGTTCACCAGCTGGGACTACCTGATAGGAAACCCAGAGACTGCAGACAATAAGTATGCCTCCATTACAACCAGCTTCAAGGTTAGCAGGTGTAAATTAGTGGTTGAAGGGTGAGCCTTGAATGTTGTGTGAAATGTGAAATATATTATTCAACAGGATGCTACTTTCAACAAAAGAAGATATGAAGACATGAATCAGTGTTATTCCTTTACAGGAATCTATTGTGGATGAGCAGGAGAACCAGAAAGATGAGAACATCCATCTTCGACGTTTCCTCAGGGTCCTGGCCAACTTCATGATCCTGTGCTGCCTGGGCGGCAGCGGGTATCTCATCTACTACGTGGTGAAACGCTCTCAGGAGTTTGCTGAGATGGAGAATGATGAGCTCTCATGGTTTGAAAAGAATGAGGCAGGTTCACGCCGTACTCTCTAATGAAAGCGTGATTGTCATAAGAATGATACAGACCAAAAACGAGTTAAATGTGACATTTCTTTTTTGTATTCTGTTACGTATCAGGTGGAGTTTGTGATGTCTTTGCTGGGACTGGTGTGTCCTCCTCTGTTTGAAACCATTGCAGAGTTAGAAGATTATCATCCTCGTATTGCCCTCAAGTGGCAGCTGGGCCGCATCTTCGCCCTCTTCCTTGGAAACCTTTACACCTTCCTTTTCGCTCTGTTTGATGAAGTGACTGCTAAGGTACATTTCTTGGTTGTGGATCATTAAATCTTTATTGACTTTGTATAATTTATTCTTATTGCTAACTGATGAATTTACTCGAAAAATTTGCTTTCTGAGGGAATTTATCATAAAATGTGAATTTATCTGTAAATCAAACTAACATCCACAATTCTGTTGAAGAACTGAGAACTTGTGAATTGTGACTCACAGTTTTGTCTGATCTGATCCAAAATCTTCTGCTCTTTAGCTCGAGAGAGAGAAGTCCATCAAGAATGCCACTGAGTGGGCTTTGAGTCAGTACTATTCCAACTACAGCTCCTTCTACAACACTACAGACGTGCCTCCTCCCAATGTGCACCCAGCTGATGTTGTAAGAGGACCGTGCTGGGAAACTGGAGTGGGAATAGTAAGCAATGACATCTTAAACTGTGGGTACATATATAGTACTGTACCCTACTCTGTTATCAAATGCCTGAATATATTGTTCTGTAATCCTGGTCTTTGATATGTTTTTTTATTGTTTTGTTTTGCTCTCTGCAGGAGTTTGTGAAGTTGATTGTATCTGATGTGCAGGTGTCCTATCTGACCATCCTCATAGGGGACTTTGTGCGAGCTGTGGTCGTCCGCTTCCTCAACTACTGCTGGTGCTGGGACCTGGAGGCTGGATTTGTTAGTATTTGTAGTTGTTTCAGTTGGTCACAGTGACTCCACGTCCAGTGCAGGTGTCTGGCTGAAATAATACACGTCACGACTTTTTATATTGAATATGATTTCATGTAGCTAAAAGCCATTTTCATGTTGAAGCATCGGTTTGACAATTGTTTATGTAGCCACTTTGTCATGCCAGCAGTATGGAGCAGTGTGTGAGTGCAGCACAGTTTGCAATTAATTCATGTCAACCTGATACCACACAATGACATCGAACAAGACAACCGATCCCAAACGGTGGAAGAAACCATACACGGCATTGAGAACTTAATTACAGAGAGAGAGAGGGGGGGGGGGGGGGGGGGGGGGGGGGGGGGCACAGAGAGATGACCAAATGCAGAGTGTATTGACCGGCTGTTGATTAATTCAGGTGAACATGCTAATCATGTTGATATGTTTCTTCTAGCCGTCTTATGGAGAGTTTGACATCAGTGGAAACGTGCTTGGGCTGGTCTTCAATCAAGGAATGATATGGTTAATCACACACGTGCACATACTATTTAGCTTTGAGTTAAACTTCACGGAAAACATTTGTTTGATTTCTTTATATGCAAATGCAACAAATGTGTATAATTAAAAAAGACTGTCAAGCTCTCTTTGTTAAATTAGATCTTTTAATATTTCTCCGCAGGATGGGAGCATTTTACGCTCCAGGGCTCGTGGGTCTGAACGTGCTGCGTCTCCTGACCTCCATGTACTACCAGTGCTGGGCCGTGATGGCCTGCAACGTTCCTCATGAGCGGGTTTTCAAGGCCTCGCGCTCCAACAACTTCTACATGGGCCTGCTGCTGCTTGTGCTCTTCCTGAGCTTGCTTCCCGTCGTCTACACCATCATGACCCTGCCCCCGTCCTTTGACTGCGGACCATTCAGGTCAGTAGAGCATCAAGCTGGACGAGCTGCGAGGTCTGTGATGTTAAATAGTATAATTAGACTTTGACTGTCATGATCGTTTAGTGTTTCAACATAGTGTGGTCGGGCATAATTGACAGTTTATATTCAATTTTTGTATTTAATTACTCTCTTATCAGACTTTAAGGTGTTTTTTTCTTAATGTTTGCTAAATATTTAATGTCTATAGCTTTGTGTGGTATTTACGAAGAATTGTTAAAAATACACAGTTGTGTTGGCAGAGTTATCTCATTTCAGTGTGTTTCTTTCAGTGGTCAGGAGAAAATGTATGACGTGGTTATGGAGACGATTGAACAGGATCTACCAGCTTTCATAGGAAATATTTTCACTTATGCCACCAACCCCGGACTCATCATGCCCGCTGTCCTCCTCATGGTGTGAGTTTGATTTTCATGCCAGGACAAACACTGGATTGTCTCTCCTTAAAAATGGTTTCTGGTTTGATTCTTTCACATTTAGCAAGCGTGGATGCATCCGAGCATTAAAGAACCTGAAAAAGGAGCATAGTTTCTGATCATTGATAACATTTTAAAATTCAAAAATATTAGTTTCCAATGAAGAAAATATCACACATATATTTAATAACTGTGTAACAGTTGCGTTGCTGTCACATTGTGCTTTTTTTGCATGCTGCCACAGAGGGGCACTAATGTCACTCTTTTCTCATCTCTTGCTGGCGACTGTAGCTACACATCAATCAGTAAACTCACAAAGCTGGACCTTAGTTCCTTTTGTTTGGCATTGTTTATTGTACAGCTACCTGCAGTGATGTTTTCTACTGTATAACAGGTTGGCACTGTACTACTTGAACGCAGTATCAAAGGGATACCAGCAGGCAAACACGGATCTTAAAAAGAAGATGCAAATGGTTAGTATATGCCCCACCGGCCCACTATCCCCATCCCACCCCACTGTACCCCCCTTCAAGGTTCAGTCAAGCAAAGTGACCGTCTGGTTTTGTGTCCGGTCACTTCAGGCTCGAGACGAGGAGAAGAACCGCAGGAACAACAAAGACAGCACTAATCAAGTGATGAAAGACTTGGAGGACTTGTTGCCAAACAAGTCTTTGATACCGCCTCCCGCCGAGGAGGAGCCGCCCCCACCTGGTGCGCTCACATTTCCCGTTATTGTTCCGGCGATCGGCCAATTTGCCGTCTAATTGTTCCCCGCCGCCGCATTTCTCCGTTTGTCTCCTCAGATGTCATAGTGGAGAAGTCCAGCAAGTCCACCAAAGCCAAGCCGGGGTCAGCAGGGAGAGGGGTCAATCTGCAGAAGGAGGTGTCACTGGCTGCTCCTAATCCCAGAGGGCCAGTGACCCGTGCGCCGGGGCCGAGAGGGGGGCCTCCGGGGAACACAAGGGGGCCGCCCCCAGGGCCTGGCCGTGGCAGGGGTCGAGGTGCATCTCCAAGAAGATAAAGATGATTGATTGATTCAAGCATCCAGACTTGTCCAATCAAAGAGTTTGCCTCAAACAGCCGGTGTTTTTTAGTACTTTAACATATTTATCATGCAATGCTAATTATAGACTGCTAAATGTGTTGCAGTCTTAACGATACTCAGGCATTTCCATGCAATAGTATTTGCTATTTTGTCACATAAGTTAATTGCAGATTTAAAAAGTATTCAAAATAGCTTTTCAAGAGGGGAACGATTAAGTTATGAACAGCTGCTGCCAGTGAATGTTTGTATTTCAAGGAGTCACGTGCTTAAAAACAGAATTAAGTGTTTTATCTTTCCTGCTGATAAGTAAACTATTAAAATGGACCTGGAATTCAGATACGCAGAAAGGAATTAGCTCGATGAAACTCCTGTGTGTGTAGTATTCTGTTTATTGATATAAGTCAAGAATGAATGATTTCATTTGGAATTCATGTACATAAACTGTCTTTTTATTTTTCTATGACGCCTATTAAAAGGTTTCATTTCCAGCAACGTGTTATTCAAGCTATAAATGGAAAATAAAAGCAGACTTTCTACTCTACAAAACACATAAAATCTCCTGATGTGAATATAATAGTCAAAGACAAATGGAAAGCATCATTATCATTTTAACATCACTGTATAGAGGGTGTTATATTGACATAATACAACTTTAAATGGTGTTTCTTTGAGAGGGAGAGAACATTGGATGATTTTACAGAATTTATGAAAACATCGATGCAACATGATACAACAGGATTGCTCCTAAGTATCTGTGAGCGCTACAACACGACAGAAACAACAATACTATGAGTTTTTCTGTGAGATTTTGATGGTGACTGCCTTGATCTCTGTGTATTCCTGCAGAGCATATTCCCCCCTAAGAAAGAAGAAAAAAAATACAGTTAATTGTTTTGCTGTTTTCTGCCAACACAGGTCAACAACATTAAGAACATTAAGAACTTTAAAGGCATAAAGAGGAGAAGAAAAGGTCGAAATTGTGTGTTGCTCACAGCTCTCTACCATTCCCGGACATCTTGAAGCCACCAAATGGACACTGAGCGCTCATGGCATTGTAGCAGTTCACCCTGTAAAAACAGCAACATTTGATCAAATGAGTTATTAGTTTTTTTTATCAATGACATCTAATAATCGAAGATTTATTAAAACTGAAGAATGCAATCTGTAATAATTCATTGTGCGGAATCTCCAAGAGGATTAATTGCATACCAGACCATGCCAGCCTGCAGAGCGGAGGAGACTGTGAGGGCTTTGTTGATGTCGCTGGTAAACACTCCTGCTGCCAGGCCGTAGTGTGTGGCGTTGGCTCGCTGAATGACTTCGCCGATGCTACGGAAACTCATTATCTGCTGCACTGGACCAAAGATCTGAGAAGAGCACAGGAGGGAAACGTCTATGGCAAGAGTCAATACATCACATGAAGACATCGGACAGATCCAGCGATTCATCTCCAGCAGCTGTGAGTACCTCTTCTTTGGCGATGCGCATGTCGTCAGTGACATTTGAGAAGACAGTCGGCTGGATGAAAAGTCCGTGCTGACCCCATGGTGCCCCTCCACACTCCAGCGTAGCTCCCTCTCTCTTCCCGCTCTCTATCAACTCCATTATCTTGTCAAACTGCTTCTGGTCAATCTGCAGAAAGCGGCATAATCACACAGTCCTCCTTGTCTTTCAGTTTCAGTGAACAAACAAGGAAATCTCACCTGAGGTCCCTGATCCACGCCTGGGAGCAGTGGATTCCCCAGCACTCTGGACTTGGCTTTCTGGACACTGCGGCGAACAAACTCTTCGTAGATTGGTTCCTCCACAAACACTCTGGATCCAGCCAGACAGCACTGGCCCTGGTTGAAGAACAGGCCACTGTGGGCCTGCTCCACCGCATGCTCCACTGCAAAACACACACATGTTACTCCTTTAAACCTATCTCTAATCTTTGATTTGCCAGAGAAATACAGTGAAGTCAAATATTTGCCGACACATCCACTTTTCTCATCAAACTCTTGTAAGGCTTTTGATCTGGCATGACCTCTAAGAAAGAGGAGGATCACAAGTTGGGAGCCACAATGTTGTTTTTGATTTATTAGTTCATTTAATACAATATTTGCGGCATAAATCTATTGTTATTCCATTTCATCCACCATCTTTACTCACATCCATCCTGTTTAGATGAAAGTTGGTGACGAGTGGATACATAGTTTTAACACACATTGTTTCCTTTTTTTAAAACTTTTATTAGTTACTTGAAAGTGTACAAAGTCCGTATGGACAGTACGGTAACACTTTACCTGAAACACCCCTGTATAACACATTATAAGTACATTATAGCACTGTATAGCTATAGTTATAAACACTCATAAATGATCACAATGCTTTATAACATCACGACCTAACCCTAAACCTAACACTAACCCTAACCCTAACCCTATGCTGTATAGTGGGTTATAAAGCATTATGATCATTTATGAGTGTTTATAACTACTTATCATGTGTTATATCGGGTAGCGGAGCCAGAGTGGGGGCAAGGGGGCGGTCGCCCCAGGGCCCACAGGGTCATAGGGCTCTGTTTCATGTGATGTGTTCACATTTACTCGTAAATAAATTCTTATAATAAAATGTGCAGTGTTTGCGAGAAGGTATACACATATGAGTGTGGGCTCCGATTTGCCAATTCTTACATTACGACTGTCCATGAATGCATCAGAGCTGTAAGCCAGCGCTGATTGGCTGTGCGGCATGAACCAGTTTTCTCTTTTGCGCTTGATCTGAACTCTTTGGAGGAAGTTAAACAGTATGCTAAACACTATGCTAGCCGCTAGCGGTACTACCCAAAACCTAACATCGGAGCCACTGGTGAGTCTGAAACCTTCAAAAATATTATCTTCATCAGAATGCTGTGGTCTTAAACACCTGGTTATTTGAATGTGCCTTGTGTTGCTCTCTACTACAACAGAGCGCGGAGTCTATTTTTTTTCTAATACACGTGAATTCCAAAAGATATAGATAGCTGTGTCTATATCTATCTGAATAGATTGTGTAATTTTTGACCAGCTGTGTTCATTTTACATTTAAGTTGTATCAAAGATGGTACAGATTTAGCCCGTGACTTTTTATCTGAATTTTCAGCACCATGGACAGCGAACGCTCTGAGTGACACCTGTCAGGCTGCAATTGTGTGTGTGTGTGCGTGTGTGTGCCTATGTGTATTTGTTCTTCAGAACACGTTTGTGAACTGGTTTGTGACTTTATTCTGCTTTCTGAGGCATATAGGTTTGCTTGACTCAATAAAAGTGAGCATCAGTGTGTTGTTAGATGGTAGCATGAGGTTTGAATGGTAAAATTACTATCGTAAGGGCCCGTCGACAATGCTCCGCCCCCTCTGTACTGAGACCCACGCTCTGCCTCTGGTTATACCGGGTGCTTCAAGTAAAGTGTTACCAAAAGTACATAAGATAATAAAATGCCAGTAATCACACATTTGTTGTAAACAAGGTGAACATGGATAGAAATATCTGTCTTGCGATATTGTTGATACTCACAGTCACAGTCTGCAAAGACGATATTTGGGTTTTTTCCACCAAGTTCCAGAGTAACTCTCTTCAGGTTGCTTTCACCTGCTGCTTTCTGGATGAGTTTCCCCACCTGGTATAAAGTGAAACATTTAACAATAACGTAAAAGCAAAAGACAGTGAAACAAAAGAGATGAGATAGTATATTATAAAGTACTAACAGCTGTAGATCCAGTAAAGGCCACTTTGTCAATGTCCATATGGTGGGAAATGGCACAGGCTGCGGTTTGACCATAACCTGGCACCACGTTCACCACTCCTGGAGGAAAGCCAGCCTGAAGCACAGGCAGATGGAGAGATAACCACAACGCATCATTATTCGACTAACATTTTCTGCAACCACTACAAATTGATCACTTTTCTCCCACGTCCTGTTGGTAAACAAAGAAACTCCATATGACCTCTTTGATGAGTGCAGCCATGTGCAGAGCTGTTATTGGGGTCTGCTCTGCAGGTTTGATGACGACGGTGTTCCCGCAGCACAGAGCCGGAGCGATCTTCCACACAAACATCATCAGTGGGAAGTTCCACTGCAGGACAGAAAGCACAAACTCCAGATGCAAAAACACGGAAATGTTTCCCCAATAAATGGGAAATTGTCTGTGGAGTGGTACATTAATTTTTTCCCACTTTTAGAGATAAAAAAAAAAAAGAATTTTATCAAATAAATAACAAAAAATAAGCAAACCATAAAAATTAATGGGTAAACTTAATCCTGCTCCAGAGGTTATAACATTAGATAAATTATTTAGACAATTCCCCACGTTGTCTTTTTAGTTTCTTTTTTTTTACTCACAGGGATGATCTGGCCACAAACTCCGATGGCTTCATGTCTTGTATAAGTGAAGTACTCTCCATCTAAATGAAAATACAAATAGTTTATCCACTGAAGCCTCTTTACCTTTTCTTCTGCTGATATAATTTATTTTTTTGCTCGATTACTTCCAGTTGAAGCGTAGACACGTTGGTGTGAAGCATTTCCCGCTCACCTACGGGAATAGTTTTTCCATGAATCTTGTCCGCCCAGCCACCGTAGTACCTCAACGTCTTGATTGTGGCCATCAGATCTACAAAATATGCCATGAGAAAGACTTTCCCAGCATCCAGAGCCTCTAGTGTCTAGAAAACAAGAAGACAGTAATTAGTGTAAAAGCATCATCATCTATCATAGACTCATATTGAAATTGTGGATTTCTTTTTTTGCATATTCAGGTGTTTCTCACTGCCAGTAAGAGCTGATCTCTTTCCACTAAGTCAGCAAGTCGGTTTAGGAGGCGACCTCTGTCCGAGGCGTCCATGGAGCGCCATGGTGACCCCATCTGGAAGGCGGCTCTGGCGCACTTTACAGCTTTGTCTATATCTTCCTTTGAGAGGAAAAACAAGAGCAGATAAAAACTCCCAAGACTGTAATATAGATTTCTGACAACACTAAAAGGATCAAATGCTCACTTAAATAGAATTCCAAAGCTCACTTCTATCAGATTTTTAGTGACAGGGTGATATATATACTCACTGAATCAGCCTCCTCCACTTCACACAGCAGCTCCCCTGTGGTGGGATTAAACACAGGAATCTTCCTGCCGCTGCATGACTTGTGCCAATCGTTATCGATGAACAGCTGACCAGAGGAGCATTAAAGATCAATATTACAGAGAAATATTGTCCTGAATTTTATTTTACATCAAGTGGTATCTTCAATGTTGTGTTTAACAAGACAATCTAAAATTGTGTTGCAGATTATTGTCAATACTGCACCTTAAATCAGAAGCATTATGCTTCACTTTTCATGTCATGATAACAAAAATGACCATTGGCAGATGATGCCACATAAAAGACCCACTAACATTGCTATAACGGGTTGATTTGATCACAAACAGACCATATTCTGCCTACTAAGAGTGTATCTGACCATTAGCATGTGATTGAGTGATAACAGGAGTAAAAATCTGTATTTTGTCAGTATCCGATGTTCTCCTGTTAAAAACCAATGAAGTACAATTTTCTCAGAAAGCCAAGTCCATCATACACCAGCAATTAATTTCAATTATAAACATTCACTACTAATTTTGACACCTGATGAACTTACCTTTGTATAAAGAATTGGGGGGTCTTGGACTGGAGTGGGGAAGGGCTTCATCTTCGCTTCATCTCCATGCTGTGATTTGTGATCTCTGTTGGGACCCTGGTGGTCACATTTGTTGTCAGGTTCAGAGTTTGCTTTTTCACATTTTCCGTCTGAAAAAATAATCAAACCAATTCCATGTTAGTCAGTCCAGGACTTTTTGTGCAGAAGCATGTTTATACTTTCTTAAAAGTTGGTTCATGAAACAGAGTGTGGCCTCTTTTCCTTTTTAAGAGTGCATAAGATGCTACTCCAAGTACTGCTCATTGGAATAAACAAACTGTGCCAAATGGGGTACTGGCATAAAGGGTCCTGACTGGCACCCCTAACTTCTGCAGGCTCTGAACAGAATATTGAACGACATATGAGAATAAAGTACAATAACATAATTAAAAAACAAAACAAAACAAAACAAAACAACAACAACAACAACAACAAACAAACAAGTAAAATACTACAAGGCACTAAGCTGGAAAAAGTCAAAGAACTGAATATGCACGAGAAAGAACAATTATTCATATCAGGATGTGTTAACAAAGGTGAAAGATGTAAACATCACCAGGAGCTGACCTGATCCAAAAAAATTAGAAGAAGGCAGAACTGGGGAGCACTAGACGCGCTATTTAGCACTAGATAGGCATAAAAGCTAAAACAAATTTTGATATTTTTGTTTCTGAAGTGACCAGTTATACTTTTTGGAGTACATTAGTGACTCTTACCACTTACATTTCAACTTTTATTTCACTCAAAATAAGAAAAAAAAAAAACCCAGTAAATAAAATTAACCCTTTAATTGTCAGAATAAAGCCTGTATTGCGCGGCTGCGGGGCTGGAACCCGTGCAGGTGTGAAGATGCGTGCTACCTGTGGGTGGCGCTGCGGCTCCCCCGCTGTGCTGTATTTCCACTCCGCTCACCGGCATGTCGCAGCTGCTCTCCTCCTCCTCTGGTCACAGACTCACCGCAGCTGCTTTATATACCTGCAGCTCAGCGCGCGACAGCCGAGAGCGGCATCGTCACGTCACGTCGCGTCGCGAGTCCCCCTCGTTTAGGTTCTCCCAGCACGCGCTCATTTCCCATCCAAACGGAACCAATCCCACTTCACCCCACGTGCCCCCGCCAAGAGAGAGACTGGAGGGAGAATGGTATGAAACATTTGACTTGAGTTTATGTGAAATACATTTAAATACAACCACTTACCTCTGTACAACAACACATCTACGAAGAAGTAAAAGCATTTTAGGTACTCTGAAATTTGGCATAATGAGTTAAAATGCAACACCATTATCGTTTTCCCATTACAATTGGCTTTTTGGCCGAGGTTTTAGGATAAACACATTCTTTGAGAATTGAATGTAATTGATATTTATCTGTCTGTCTGTCTGTCTCAGAGGAGATACAACAAGTATTCCAAAAGAACAAGCAGAAATAAAACACTGTATAGGCAACATGAAACATTTGGTATAAAAAATATAAATTACGCTCTACAGTGAAGCACTACAAATGAGTTCTATGTTCACTTGGAGAGAAAAGCTGCTGAAGTTGTGGTGATTTTATGGAGTTTTTTTCCCCCATCACTGCTGTGCAGCATAGGAAGATGTGCATTTTCAAAGTTCTGAGTAGATTTTAGAACTGCTGTGATATATGGGTGTTGTACCCCTCTCTGGATCAGAGGTTAGAAGTGCTGAAGAGAACCAGAACGAGTGAAGTGTCACTCAGCTTGTTAAGCAGTTCTGGAGCTGCTGCCTCTGACTGCTCCATCTGCTTTTGCCTCAAGGATTGCTATTACACCAAACGCCTGCTTGCTAGCAAAAAGTCCCAGATATGTTTGTCAAACTCAGTTTTCTTGAGTAACATGCAAGTTTTCTGACTATAATTAAGAGTAGTTTGTATCCATCGTAGCTGTGATGCATTTGCTGCCCAATCTATTCAAAAAAACTATAATGCTCCATCAGCACTGGTGGGGGAGCAAGGTGCCGATTCCATTGTAGGAAGTGTGAAAAAAAGGACCAAGTGGAAAAAAAAGTAGTGTATATTAACTTTTTCCCTTTCTCTGTCAGCCTGCAGATCTTATGCATTTGACATGTGTTGAAATGGCAACCAGTTAGTATGAGTTAAAAAAAAAGCATTATGTGGTTGGATTCACTAATAGATCGATCCCACACACCTCTAGTTAAACTGCTATATCATAATAGTATTGGTTGCTACCACACATTGACTTCCATTTACAATAATGCAACTTAAGATTCACTTGCATGTTTTGGGTTGTGGAAGGAAACTGAAATTTCACACAGAAAAACAATGCACACAAGGGTAAAATGTGCAAACTTCACTCAGAAAGACCCCCAACTCAACTCAAACTAAAGGTGCACTTGCTGTAACAACTATATCCAATTGCTGCACCCGTCAAATACCTACAGTGGCTATCATACCCTGCACGGTTGGTAAAGTTTTGTTTTAGAAACAGCAATGCTGAAACAAAGAAGCCTGAAACAAGCTTCTTTTTTAATGTGATAAATTCAACAACAAGCCATTTTGGGATGCTTTCAGTCAAGCACCAGCATCCAGTCAGGTTTTGAAGTGGCTGCGTGTATTACTTCCCTCTTCTGTTTCACCCAAATGCCCAATAGGCAATTCTGTGAGGCGGCAAACATAATTGGGAAGATGTTTGCTTTGATAAGGGGCCTCCTGCTGCTTCACTGTCTCCCTGGAACAATGTGATCACATAACTTTGTCTGGTGTGCCTATTTTAATCTGTCTGGAAATATACACGTCCTTTTGAGAGGAATCCCCAGGGACAACACAACCTCTGTAATTAACCCCGGTTAAATCATGAAAAGATCAGAGGCACTGCATTCGGGGAGTGTTGCAAAACATTGTGAAAACTATCTTCCCATACTAATGCATCCAGCTTTTGTTTATCATGCAGCTGACCTGAAGCGTTTTCAGTGAAGACAAAAAGAGCTTGGGCTAAATTAATAAGTGACATGATCATTTCTAACATTGCATATGGTTAATTAAACTTGTGTTTTTCAAATTTATTGTAAGAAGACACATGCAGCATGTACCTCATGTCCCAGCTCTGAGATTTTTTTTTAAAATTTATGCTCAACCTTTAGCCCTAAACTCGCAAAAATGATTAAATATAAGGAGCACATTCTTCTTGTAGACTCTTCATTGTGTGCTCTGGCTCCACAGAGGCAGTGTGTCTCAGCCAGAGCTAATGACAAGACCGGGCTGCCTCGGTCCGGAGGGGACATGGACCACCAGGTCAAAGGAGCTGTCGCTGGGCCTGACAGCACCGAGTGTCCCGCAGTTTGAGGCTGAGCCGAGTCGACAGTTCGATGGTGAGTGAAAAAGACAGAAGAATGAGGGAAGTGAAAGATGGAGAGATGGGGAGAGGATCAGGGAGAAGACTGTGAGGCTGTCATGAATGGAAAAAAAAGAAAGATGGAGGATAAAGGCCTGAGAGAAAAGGTGGAAAGAGGATAGAGAAGAAAAAATTGAGATTAAAGAAAAGACAAAATACAGTTAATATCAATGACACTAAAGGCGTGACACTTTTAAAAGTGAAAGAAAAGGAAGTTATATCACATTGGACACTTTTCTAAGGTAACTTCCTTACAAGGTCTGATATTAGTGAAACACAAGTTCAGACTTTTTCTTTTCTGTTGGAAAAAGTAATTACAGAATAGAGTACGCAGTGATTATTAATATTTGTGTTTTTATCAAGCCTCAAAACAAACTCACTGCCAAACCTGGAGAAACACACACTCAGCCTAAAACAGATGGACAGCGCCCCCTTGTGGCTGCTTGAATTAACAATCTTTTATAAAGCCACAGCAGGAGACAAAGTTACAGCAAACAGGCTCAAGCTTTTTTGTAACATCAAAACACTTCAGTTTAAAGTTGTTCTGATATAGTTGTACTTACAGTGAAATGAAATTTACACAGTGATTATTTTAGTTTCCACCTGGGAGTGCAGTGTTCAACACTTTCGCTTCACAGCTACAAAGCAAGAGTTTGATGTACTTCTATGAGGCATTTGCTTGTTTACCCTGCGTAATCTTAGATTTTCTGAAAATGTTTTTCATCACAATGCAAAGACTGACTTTTTATGTTAACTGGTGCAATAGTTTGAGTGTGAGTGTAAGTATGAGTGGCTGCCAGCCTCTCTGTTTTTGCCTAGTGATGGACTGATGACCTGCAGGACGGACATGACGCCAGCTGTTCCTGAACCTAGAGTTACAGTTGGGCAGATGTTAAAATTTGCCTTAAATGTGAATGATAACAGATATCTGATGTCCTTTGCTTCTTCGCTGGTGAACAAAGATAAAACCCATTTTTAATTATTTGTATTTTATTGGACAACTTAAAGTTTGCTACTGGATTTTTTTAATTGCTTATTTATTGCCTGGTGTTATTCTGTCATACTTTTAGTATATATACTATGTTAATTTAACTAATGGGTTCCATTTTGGTACCCATTAGTGAGGTTCTTTCTATTTTGGTTCCAAACTGGAAAAGTATAAAAAGAAAAGAAATTCACTGAAATGTAAAATAAAACTGTGAAAAATGGTTTGAGCGAGCCGGTCAGAAAGAAAGAAAGAATTTTTTTCCTAACTTTTAAAAGTAAAACTGTCAGCAAAGAGCCATTTAAAATAAAAGTTTGATCAATTACGAAAATAAACAACGTGCAGCTTTCTTTGTTAGCCCTAACAGAAGCTGGAGAGGAGTGACTAATGTTGTGTGCTGTTCCGGTCTGCGGTCAAATGGGCCGATGCGGTCACTGGCCGGCCTGGCTGGAGTCGTCATGAACCCTGAGCCAAGTTTCTCGCCATGTGCGCCTCTCTATTGTGAGAGGGCAGCAGCTCCCTCTGTAGGGGGCCCCGCTCCCGGACTGGAAGTTACTCTCGTCCACAAGTTCACCAGGATCACAGCTCAGATTTCTGACTGCCGGGTGCTTTGGTCTTTGCTCAGACAGGGCTCTCGACTTTCATACACTTGAATTGCAGAGGACATTATATGGTGAGTTTTTCCATAAAAATCATCATTTATCTTATTAAACCTTTAGCATTCATTCAAAAGACAGTGTGACTGAATATTTTTTCTCTCTCTCAGTATTTGCACTTCCAACATGAGGCTGATCTTGTTTGGGACTCTGCACGCCAAGGACAACCCCTGTGCCTCTCTGTCCAGTGTCACTGTTGCTCTTTGCGTCATCACCGTCCTCCTGATGGCCATCAGGGGCCGAAAAAGCCACAAATCCTTCTTCCACCTCCACCAGGACGCCCAGCTGGATTACACAAACTGCCCCCCTCCTCCTGGCCCCACGCCGTGGCCTCTGGTTGGAAACCTGCTCCAGATGGGAAATCAGATCCATCTTTCTTTGACCCACCTGAGCCTCCAGTATGGTGATGTTTTCAAGGTATTTTTTTTTTTTTTTTTAATATACCATTTTGTTTATTTCGAAAGAACAAACATTTCTATTCTCATTCATGTATCTCCGCATCCCAGGTGCAGTTGGGCTCACTCACTGTTGTGGTTCTGAGTGGATACACCACCATCAAGCAGGCGCTGGTCCGACAGGGCGACGCCTTCGCCGGGCGACCCGACCTTTTCACCTTCTCTGCCGTGGCCAATGGGACCAGCATGACTTTCAGTGAGAAGTACGGGCCGGCGTGGCTGCTCCATAAGAAACTGTGTAAGAACGCCCTCAGGTCGTTTTCCCAGGCTGAACCCCGGGGGTCTGGTGCCAGCTGCCTGCTGGAGGAGCACGTTTCTGCTGAGGCTGCAGAGTTGGTGAGGGTGATCGAGGAACTGGCCGCCAAAGGGGAAAAGGACTGTGATTTGAAGGGCGTAGATCCAGTGATGCCTCTGGTAACCTCGGTGGCAAATGTTGTCTGCGCACTCTGTTTTGGTAAAAGATACAACTACAACGATAAAGAGTTTCTCACCATTGTGCACATCAACAATGAGGTCCTGCGGATCTTTGCAGCAGGCAACCTGGCAGATTTCTTCCCTGTTTTTCGCTATTTTCCAAGTCCTTCTCTGAGGAAGATGGTCCAACACATTCGCCGAATGAATGGATTCATGGAACGCAGCATTGAGGAGCACATTAATACCTTTGATAAGGTAAATGCACCTGGAGAACGAAACTTGATTGAAAGGGAAAGAAAATACAGGCAATGTCGTCAAACCAATACCAGATAAATAAAGATGAATGCTTTTTTTTTTTTCGTTTAAGACATAAAAAGTATGGATCACACATTTGAGTGTTCACTTAATACTAAGTACAGAAGCAATTCCTGATTTAGAAAAATTTTCAGTGCAGAAAAGTAAATGAAATTTAAAATGTTCTCCTGAAAGTAAAAAAGAAAGGATTTGTTCATTACTGTGATTGTTACCAAGCAATCAGTGGTTTTGTGGAATATCAACTCAACCTCCAGTCATCAGCTATGCAGAGATTGAAATATGTAAACAAAATATTTTTAGGCTAGAATACATTGAGAATGTCATTTGTGTGTGTGGTTTTTTTCCTGCAGTGTTTATTCAACTCTTTCACTTCCCACAATTTCCCAAACATTGCAGTGCTGCAGAAATTGCTGTGAGTGTAACAGTTGCCAAAAAATAACAAACAAGCTCCCTCGGTGGGACTTTTGTTCTTGTGCAGAGTGGCTAAACAGTTCGCACGCACTCTAATTAGGAATTAGCATTCCCATGGAAGACACGCGTCGTACCAAAACTGGGTTCCGTCCCTTGTTTTCTTTTTCTACACGTTGTTATATATGCATACTCTATAGGTAACTATTACATCTGTATGTGTGAGGAGTGATGGAGGCTTTGACTTTAGAAGGATGTGGACACTGATGAATTTGTGTGTGTGTGTGTGTGTGTGTGTGTGTGTGTGTGTGTGTGTGTGTGTGTGTGTGTGTGTGTGTGTGTGTGTGTGTGTGTGTGACTGATTGCAGAACTGCATCAGGGACATCACTGACGCTCTGATCGCACTTTGTCAAGACAGAGAAGAAAGTGAAGACACCTCTTCGCTCTCTAACTCACAGATCATCCACACTGTCCTCGACATCTTCGGAGCAGGTTAGATGAAGAGGCCGTTTTACGACACCCATAACTCCTGTGAAGATACCGATTGATCTGTTTTTATTGAGGCTGTCCTTCTGTTCATCTTCTGCAGGATTTGACACCATCATTGCTGGGTTACAGTGGAGCCTGTTGTACCTTATCAAGTTTCCTGACATCCAGGACAGAATACACCAGGAGATAGGTAAACACTTTGCTTCATTGTGGCAAATGATGCTCTGTTAAGCTTTCTGTTTTTATGTATAGGATGTATTATGAAGGTAAATTTGTGTCAAAAGTGGGTTAAAGCACACTAACTGGGACATTTATTGCTAAAGAAGTATGAGTACGCATATTTTTGTTGAAAAAACATTTGCTCTTCTTGACTAATGTATACTAGACATACCCCAGAAACTATGCATGTGCAGGGTTATAGTTGAATGCATAACATGATTAAAACCCGACAACCCGAGTGGTTTTCCTGGACAGACAGACTCCGACAGCCATCAGAGGAAACTCACAAAAGATCAGCCCAATTTGCTGACGGCAGAGGTACTTTTGAAGGGGGCTGACAGAACTGGTGCTGTCTGTTCACGGAGTGAGATCGGATGAGAGGCAGAGAGAGAGAGAGAGAGAGAGAGAGAGGGAGACGACGAGGAAACAGAATGAATCAGAAAGAGGTTAGAGAGTTCCTGAGAAACACAAAGGCAGCGACACGCAAAGCATTGAACACGCGTAGTTTAAGACCCTTCCCTGACCGCGTGCAGAGGGTCACGACCACAGTGATGCAACGTTTGTTGATGAAGATGTCATTGCAATTATCTTTAAAGGACATGATAAACAAAGGCAGTGTGTCTCAGCACTTTAATTTCAGCGTTATACTAGAATCAGAAATGCTTGAATAGTGGAAATCCAATTTCGATGTATTTCTCAGAAGGTTGAAAATTAAAGAAACAATCAAAAAGCAAACGTGATGAATGGGAGGAAGTCAAGTCTGTGTTTTACAAATGAATTCTGTCCATCCATCCATTCATCCATTTATCCATCAATGGAAATATCATGCTTTAGTGGGCAGATATATGACCATTTCTTCTGATGCAGCAGGCTGACACAATCACATCTTAATGAAATCGCCTGTCAGGATTATTTCTGAAACGTTGCATGCAAAGTCCATCCAAGTTGGAAAAATCTTGCTGTTTTATTTAAAAATTTCATCTAATAAGGAATTTGGTGCACTTTGCATCATGTAAGTTGAATGGGTAGAGTTGGTTTATCTGGAGATTGAAGTAGGGGAGACTCTCGGCGAGCGTGAGTGTGCGTCTGAAAAAAGAAACATGTCGCTTTAATTGTTTAATTTCTGCCATGTTCACCAGAAAGTTGGAGTTGTTAACTTATTTGTCTGCTTTGGTATTTATTCCTGCACTTGTCGTTGTGTTTGGTAAACACTGTTGTTGCTGATTTGTTTATATCACTGACGTTGGGATTTGATTTATGTCTGACTATGTAACTATAACAGAAACCTTCAGCGAGGTTACTGTCCGCATTCCCTCCACCCCACTCCTCCCTTTATTTCCTTTGTCTTTCTTCCTGTCTGAGTGTAACCCAAAAAAAAAAAACCCAAAAGCAAACAGTATTCTGCATTCTTTGCGTATTACTCTGAATCTATAAACATGGAACATGTTGCACTTCATTCCAGCCCATACTCACCACAGTTTCAGTCCATTTCAGAAACATTTTGGTGGTAAAAAAAAAAAAAAAAAGTAGTTTCTGTCTTTGTGGTGTTTCAGTTTTATTTTGAAATGATTTTTTTGTTTGTTTTTATTTGCACCAAACCATCTTTGTGTTTTCTTTATTTTATTTTAAAGATGACCACA
Organism: Salarias fasciatus; assembly: GCF_902148845.1. Lineage (NCBI taxonomy): Eukaryota > Metazoa > Chordata > Actinopteri > Blenniiformes > Blenniidae > Salarias > Salarias fasciatus. The sequence continues at coordinate 7,838,591 of NC_043756.1, read as the reverse complement.
TTGGCGCGGCTAGACTGCCCGGGTTTTCCGATAAGCCCAAGATGCCTTTCACAGAGGCTTTTTTATACGAGGTGTTTCGTCATGCGTCTTATGTCCCTTTCACCATACCTCACTGGTGAGCAGACAAACCTTCACATCCCTGAATTTGTTTTAATAGTGAGTGTAAATAAGTAAAACCCTCCTGTGGTTTTCCCCTCTTCAGCACCACAAGGAACATCAGCCTGAATGGATATTTCATTCCTAAAGACACCTGCATCTTTATCAACCAATACCAAGTCAATCATGACAGGTGAGTGTCCGCGTCATATCAGATTGTTTCCCTGTGATCTCTGAGTCTTGTTTTGTTCTTCATGTTGTTTTTTTTACTTCATCTCAGGGATATCTGGGGCGACCCTGACACATTTCGTCCTGATCGTTTCCTGGGTCACTCTGGACTCCTCAACAAGGAGCTGATTGACAAGGTTCTCATCTTCGGCATGGGAAAGAGACGCTGCCTCGGTGATGAATTTGCTCGCTTGGAGATGTTTGTCTTTCTCACTACGCTGCTTCACGGGCTGCGTATTGGGAATGTTCCAGGCCAGGAGTTGGATCTCAGTGCTGACTTTGGTCTGACCATGAAACCGCATCCATACAGGATCACTGTCTCCTCGAGGTTTTAGAAGCCCTGTAAAACTAAATGTTGCTTGACGTCTCAAAATGAATCTTTGTCACCATATTTGCCTAACCGTTCGAATCTCACAGATATGAAGCACCTATATCCTTCACTTTCACCGATTAGAATTTCTGTTTTAACATTTGATCATAAACTCAAATATACAAATTAATCACAAAAGAAAAAAAGAACAATAACCAGCTTTTCTGTTTCGTAGTGTTCAGAAAGCCAGGGTCATACAAAGTGGCTCTGTGTACGTAAAGAAAAGTACCGTCTGCCTGTCAGTCCCACCGCATTACAGCTGAAAGTGGCTTGAAAACAGTCCCTCATTAAAAGCCTTTATCTGAAGTTATTAGTTACAGTGAAACGCTGAGGGAGGGAGAGCGAGGGTGTTTCAGATTGCCCGTCATCGCTTCAGGCCTCAATCTGTGTTCATGCAGGGTTCATCCCCATTCTCGTCGGCTCTCGTTTTCCCCTTCCCGCTTCAACTTTCGCTCCTGATTCTCATCAGCTATATTACTTTCGCCTTCCTAACCCAATCATGTCTTCGTCCTGGCCTTATCCCTCCATGCTGGCTCCTCCTGGTCTTAATGCTGCTCCAGGGCGAACTCGTCAAATTAACTCATCTGCTCTCAATCCTTTTCACGCTCTCTGACGACTGATGCAAAATATATATTAAGATAGGGAGGCTTATCTTTCTGAGCATCCCCCTCCTCGCCTGTCAGTACTGTGACCTCTCAAACTCCCATTAGAAACAGTCCAAGACATCTTTCACCGAAGTAAAGTGTCAAATCAGGCATTTCTATTTTCATGAGCTAAATGTAAAGAAGCATGTTTGGGCTAAAAAGGAGTTTGAGACAATCACTCAAGGGAACTTTCTACTTCCATGTTTATGACTCTTTTGTCTTTTGCTAAAAATTTTTATCTTCTTTGGGAAATCTACTCTGTACTTGTGTTGCATTCAAGAAAAGTAGGTAATCTCAGTCTTCAGTGGACTGAAACAACTGGAAACCCTCCAGTAAAAACAGTCCGGAATCCCCACAGAGGTTTCCTGAAACAATGGGTCATTTGAGGTTCTCTCCACCCAAAAAAATAGTTTTCATGACTGATCCGGTGTTTTTCCCTTCACTGTGCAGTGAGATGGATCAGCATGTTTAAGGCTTTGCAGAAAGGAAAAGATTCACAGTAACAGTTTATTTCACATTTGCATTAAGTAGTTTGTTGGTGAATCACTGCAGTGTTGTGGAAACCTGAGGCCATGTGGTGTGAACTGAATACACTATGAAAAAACTATTCAGTAAAGTCTGAGAAAAACCTTCAAATGAACTTCATTCATTAATTCTGTTCTTCAAGTGAGTGAAAGTTGTTGAAAGAATTCATATAATTTCAGTCTGACAATCAAACTATTTGTGCACAAACTCACAAACAAATGATTAGCAAATTAAAATGTACTTTTCAGTATTCTCCCCATGAGTTGAGGGATTTGTAAGTTTGTGTGTGCTTGTGTGTCGGCGTTTATCCTCAGTAGCTATGTATTTACACTGCAACAGAAGATATTCGTTTGGTTGAGTTCGTTGGTGTCATCATATCTTTAGTGAGCACAGATGCATGGAAGTGATCATGGGCATGAATTTGTTTTGTGCTGTAGTAACTGTAACATGTATTCAGGCTTACTCTGTCTTATTTATGAGGACAAAGATGTTGATCACCTCTTTGAGGGATTATCTCATTGTCATGTTAGCGTCCATGTTATCCTCTTCTGTTGAAGTGCTTGTGACTGTTTATGATAAAAGTTTGGTTCAATAAGTTGAAGGTTTAGCTATATATCTAAAAAAAAAAGGAGCTTCAGTTTATATGTTTGTGTTTTAAAACAGTGCTTATAACAATGTATTTGCTAGAGCTTGTAATGTAATATGATATTAAATAATAAACAATGCTAACTTCTTATGTGGTCATGGGGGATCTTTATTAAATGTACATCTTGCTGATGTGCTCTCTGGTGACGTGATACTTGTGTTTATGTGATCACATTGCCTTAGTTTGCAAGGTGAGAGGGATTGGCATTAAAATCAGCATAGTTTTGATTGACATGATCATTATACATATCTTAAAATTATACACTGGATTTTAATTCTCTTGCTATGAATGCATTGCAGATGTCATGTATTCACTTTTACCAGTATCTCTACAAACCATTTTTCTATGAATTGTTACAGGGAAGAAAAAAAAACACACAAGACACAAGACGAGATAAAACTAGTCTGGTCCAAGTGAATAAGATCTGTTAGAATATTCTCGATTCTTCCTGATATTATAGATATAAACAACTCATAATCTATACAGTATTTAGTACAGTAATTGGGCAATAATCACAGTCTAGTAGGTATTTTCCTTCTTTTGGTATAACAGAAATGATTCTTCCACAAAATCAGAATTTTTTTTTTCCATAGTGGCCAGTAAAAAGATTTTAAAAATGTTGGGGTTAGCTACTTTCACATGGTTTTCTATCATTCTGACGGGAACTTGTCTGTGGCTGGGAACACTCTTCCCTTCAGTTTATTTATTGCTGAGTATGCTTCTTAGGTTTCATTAATTTTATGCTGTGATGGCGGGCAGATACAGTGATGCCAAAAACTATTCAATCTGAGAATTATTGTTCTCGTCCTGCAAATTGTAAATTCCAATCTAACTTTTCAATTTGTATTTTTCCATTGTGGAAATACCTGACTCCCAGGCTGGAGTCTAAATCCTGACAGAAGTAACACGCTGACCTGCGACCATGTGGCCATCTACTGTAAGTAAAGGCATCATCCCAGTGTGCCGCTGTGAAGTCATGTATACAACCCGTTTACTGCAGCAAATTGGTTTGCGGTGGTTAATTAACAAAACACACCCGGAGGATGAGACCTCAGGCCCCTCATCAACCCTGTTCCCTCTCTGGAGCTCACTGTGTTTTTGTCCCTGGCTTTGTTCTCGTCCGCGGGGCTCACAGTGTGACTTTAAACCACGGCCATCATTAAGAATAACAAATCAGAGTCAACATGTGCCGAGGGGCCTCTGATCTGAAGCAGCCAATAAAAGGTAGCACGCAACGCCGAGGATCATGGCTATGGCATGCGAGAGGACCACTTGCGGAGCTCACACATGCTGAACAATTAAGACTGGGCCAACTGCTGACATACGGCGGTCTACTTTTAGAAACTGTTAAACCGCATCAGCAGTAAAATGCCACCCAGATTCAAAATTTGATGGTGTGACAATTTTACTAAGAGGCAAAAACAGATTAAAACAAGACAGAAACAGTCCAAATTCAGTCTGTATGTTCATTTATGTCATGAATTTATAAAACATGAACATTTAAATATAAATGAACAGAGTTTTACAGGAAATTTAATCAGGTGGATTTCTGTCTTCAAATTCATTAGTTTCACCCGGCAAACGTTAGTACATTCAAAGCTCACCACATCTTTGCTTTTTATCGGAAATAAATGATTTTATGCAACACATCTCTCTACTCACAAAACTGAACAAGACAATCTAAACCAGCATTGCGTGCTAATGCGTGTCCACTCCCAGCCAATTGGACGTGACCCCTCCAGAGCGTAGCAGCAGATCATGCGCCATGGACACGTCATTTCTCAGGCACTAATGGGCCACAGACATGTTGCTTTTTCACTGCAAACAATAGAAGTGCAAACCGAATGACCGACTGACTTCCTATTTTCCTTTTCAGCCGGGGCCTCATATCGTGGGGCCCTCGTTCTACAGATCCGAGCAGGCAGTGCCCATTGAGACGCTGCACGCAATCGACTGACGGCGAGCCGTCAGTGTCCCCATTGTGGTGTCTCCAGGCCTCTCATGTGTCACAACATTTGAATGACTTCATACATGCGCGTTAAACTTGATCAATGCATACAGGAGATCAGAAGTGGTCCAAGTATAGTGTAGTTCAGATGTCTTCCTCCTCCACCGTCTGTCCCAACCTTAGCTTCATGATCACCTTTAAGAAAAAAGCAAATAGAGTTCATTGGATCTGTTTCCTGTGGAGATATGGATGCGTATTAACGATTTGGCATGATCGCACCTCTTTGAGCTGGGCAACCTCTTTGCTGTCCACATTTCTCTGAGCGCTGTTGGTTATGGATTTCACTCTGGTTGCATAACTGGAAGGTTTAAGAAGTATTTTTCAGGAGAGTTTAAATAAAATAAAAGACTATTTTTTTTTCTAGTTTCTCTGTCTGTGATTACATGAGAGATGTTAGAGTCTCATCAAGATTGCACTCTGAAGGTGAGATATTCACGATCATGAGGGTTTTGGCATTTCCTCCTAAAGAGTCCTGCATCACCTGAGAGAAATTAGAAGAACAGTTTACCTGACAAAATATAACCAGGAAGACTTGAGTAACTTGAGAAACAATTTCTCAGAATTAAGTTTTTCGCCCAAAAAAACAATGACCTGTGTGAGCTTGCTGTTCCTATAAGGCACATGGGGAAGTTCAGCAGACAGAGCTGAGATCACGTCTCCCAATGCAGAGAGAGACTTATTGATAGAGTTTGCCTCCTGTTGAGAGGAGGGTGAAAGAATTTCAAGAGAAAATGAGAAAAATCATACTTATAATTCCTTCGCAACAAAAGAGGGTAGAAATTACATCTGTGCTGCGTTCCCACAGAATGACCCATGAGTAAACCTTGAGCTGGTGGTCCTTGGCGCCAGTCTTGGCTGCTCTCTCACTGCCTGCCAGATCCACAAGGCTCAGCTTCCCGGTGCTCACACTCCCATTAGTCAGGTTCCTGCTCTCCACCATGATGCCAACAATGAGATGGGAGCGGGAACTCTCCACATTCATCTCTGCACCAAACGAGAAACAGCAAAACAGCAACATGAGTCGCAACTGTGGTTCATCAAATACAATTAATTCGTTTTTTTGTAGTCATAAAGATGATAAATGTAGAGATTTATTTGGTAAAGTGAGGCCATGACGCTCCGTTTCTTACTGTACGCTGATTCACAGAGTTCACACAATGACGTCCCATTACTGTAACTAACACGATTAATCCAAACCATTTAGCAGGACTCTGTTTGAACTGAGTGACACTGCACGGCACAGAGGACTCACTGGTGGCAGAGATGTGTCGGTTGGCGCAGGCCTGCTGGAACAGGGCGAAGAGCTCCTGAGCGCTGGAGGCCTCCTTTGTCTCTGCTCCTTGGGCGAACACAACGCCCTTTCTGTTCCTCTTGATCTCCACCCGCCTGGCCGGGCTGTGCGTTTGAGTTTGTGCGTGGGCTTCACCGGCCTGGCTCACAAAGAGGTCCTGCAGCCTGTCGTTGTACAGCTCCAGCATATAGGCTGAAACCTAAAGCGGACCGGTGATGAAGACCCAGAGGAGGAAGAGTGAACAGCTGCAGATCAAAGATTTCTAGGAGAAGTGAAGTGTTTCCTTTCCAACATCAGGTTTCATTGACTGCTACCTTGAAGTCAAATTTACAGCTGTTCTCCCTCATCATGTCGAATATAGCGGTGAAAGACCTTGGCATTAGTCCGGGGTTCTTCTGCTCCTTGTCTCCCACCATGGTGAAGGTCTTCCCTGAGCCCGTTTGGCCGTAAGCAAAGATACAGACATTGTAACCATCGATAGCGGACTGGATCAGTCTGATGGAGAAAAAAAAATAACAACTTCCTGAGCTGATGAGATGACAGGATTAAAAAATCCTGAGCTTTAGTCACACGAGAAGCTGCCATCAGGAGTATCGATTCACTCAGAAATAAGCCTCAGTCCTAAATTATCAGAAACAACTTGAAAGATTAACATTTGACACACTTTTACGCATAATGCAACATCTGTGGACATAGACAACCGTCCAGAAAAAGTAAAACAATTCAGACACTGGTTTGGTGGAAATTGCTGTACCCCAGTATTTGGAAAATACCAATTCACTGGTGTAAATGAAAGAACAAAATCTAATTCACTGAGCAGTCTTACATGATGTGTCTGTTGTTCCTGTTATATATTATGACATATTATTTATGTACGCTATGAATACTTATATACAGGTATGTGTCAAGTTCATGTTCTTTTCTCTTTCTCTTCAAACTGGAGTGTGTGTAAGTATAATACTCCTCTCCTGAGACCTGGGCCTGGTGAAACTGAACCCCGCAGTCCTGTTGCAATAAACTTTGTTTTACAAGCACTAATCTGTGTGTGCTCGTGCATATGTGAGTACAGTCATGTCAGTTGTTGCTCATTTAGAAACGGACCTGTTTGTGTCATGGAACAAATCTTCCTGGGAGGCCTCGGCTCCAAACACCTTATCAAACAGGAACTCTCTTGGCCCACGAGGCGTTTCCACTGTGATGGAGAAATCGTCTACTTTGTCCACGACGGACGCGCCTCCCTGTGCAGCTTCAGTCCGGTTCATCGGCCGAATCCGACAAAATACTCTGATCTTACCTGATTAAAGAAAAAGATCATAAATAAAAACACCAGAAACTATTAAAAAGGTTACATTATTCATGAAAACGAACCAATACTTGTGATATGGAGGTATCCTTTATACCTTTCATGTCTTCAACCATATTGTAATATTTTTTCCGCATTGTCCTTTCAGAAGTGTAGTTCTCAATGATTTTCTTTTTGTCTTCTTTTTCTTGTTTTATCTTGAGAAAAGAAAAACATGAATACACGTGTGACAGTGTAGCGCTACAGATGTATGCATGCAGTCATGGTAAGTTTGGAGCTCTCTCAGAATAAAATAGCTCATAAGTACATAATAGACACATAATCTGATGTGTGAAATGGACTTGTGGGATAAAAATTTCACCTGATCCTGCAGGAAGAGCAGCTGCTGACCGACAGTCTTCACACCATCAGCGGTTTGGATGGTCTCTTGTCCCAGGACGTCCTCAAAATCTGAGGATGGACGAGATGAGACATTCCTTTAGGAATGATGCAGTTAAACGGTGGACAGACAGAAGCTGTTGCAGCAAAGCAGCTTGATGGAGCCCTCCTGTAACAAAACACCAGGGTGATCAGATATTGTACCTGTTGGCTGAAACTGACTAAACACTGGATCCAGTCTGGCTCACGGTTTCACAAAGACTTGAAATTACAAATAAGACATTCATTTTTCAGTGAAGGGAACTCCTATTCCTCACTTTCAACTGTAGAGAGCCCTGTTTTCGGAATATTGGCAGCGGTAATAATACTTGGAGACCAAGAACAAAGCACCTATTTACAGCAAGATGCTCCAGAGAAAGCTTGCATTCTTTTTCTTTTGGAATTGCATTTGCATCAAATGCAAACTACGGATGAGTTTGATAAAGCACCCCACTAGTTGACGAACACAAAATTCAATTATTAGTTGATAAAAGTCTTCTAAAACATACAATATCAAGACAGTCATCTTGCCTCAAGAAATCCATGGTTCAGAGTGTGCAGCATGCAGAATTTGCATGCTCTGCCTATCTGTGTGTTTTTCAAGTTAGTACATTTTCTTCCCGTAGTCTAAAAATAAGTTCAGAAACACATATTTGCCTATTATGAAGTCAGGTGACAGAGTGCAGCATGGACACAGAGACAAAGTGTGTAGAGCCTGGCTGCCAATCAGGTACATATATGAGAACAATATGATTTTTAGCTTAGTCAGTTATTTGCAAAATGTATATTGTGCATTTTGATATCCTGATGGTGATATATTGTACAACCCAAGTGAAGACTGATAGCTTCAGACACAAAGTGGTTTTACTATTTCTTAATGGGTAATCTCCAGTTCTGATGTAGTCCAACGCGATCTGAGAGACTTCACACTCCCTCACGGTCTCTGCCAGTAAAGAGAGCCTCGACTCGAGTCCATCAGACCTGTGAAGTGAAAGAAAACATTCACACAAAATTAGAAACAAAGCACTGCTGAAGACAACTCAGTTTTTTAACAGGAAACCAGGCACTGTCTCTGACCCCTCCGGATCAGCTTCTTTCTCTCCACTTTCTTCTTTGGACATTTGCAGATGGTCCAAGTTGTTTCTGGCTTCGGCGAGAGTTACCCGATTATCCTCAATCATCTGCTCCAGAAGAGCTCTTGTCTCTGCCACTGCACAGCAGATTGCATGGGCCTGAAAAACACAAATGCAAATGTGTGGTATACAACAGGGAAAAATGTGTATTTACATACACAGGTGAGGGAAAAAAAGAAGAAGTAATTGGCTTGTTTTCTCAGCAGCACCTTGTGTATGACAGCAGGGAGCAGGACGCTGCATGGAGGCTGGGGGATGGGAGGGATGGGAGTCTTCTCTGCCTCCAGCAGCTCAGTGATCTCCCTCTCCCTCTGGTACAGGCTCTCCTTCAGCTCCTCCAGACGGGCTTTAGCCCCCTGTAGTGGCTGTTCTGAATCACTGCAGGACTGTGGGGGGAAAAGGAGCAGCAGCTAACATCCATCCAAAGCCTTCAGTTATGTATAAATATATAAAAATGAATACCAATCAACCAACCAATCAGATGATCAGGTCTCTGCCAACTATTTACAAATAATCAGTGAAATGAAATGAAATTTTATTAAGTCAAATTAAATCGAAAAAATAAAAATAAGCTATTTAAGAATGCACATAGCTTTGTACTTAATAATGTCTTTGTATTCATGCGTTAGAGGAGACATCAGTCTTTTTAATCTAAACTTTTATAGCAATAAAATCATTTTGAAAATGTCCCTTATTATCAAAATAGTGCAAATTACAAAATTATACAAATGCATGAATCATTAAATCTTTATCTGATTGATGGATAGGATGGATGGATGGATGGATGGATAAAAACACTGAATTAACTGCATGCATGTTCAGGTTAGTAATTGTTGTGGTACTTGAAGGTCTCAACACTTTTTCAGTTGACATCTCACTTTAAAAATTATTTATACCACTGCAATAGACTCATTCTGATTCGTCTAGACATCATGGTTTCGCTTGTTTGTGATGAGTCTGTGACGGCAGCTGTCATGGAACATAACTCCAACCCACCACAGTTAGTTGAGGTGCCGAGGACCCGTGATTTCCTCCTTCCTCTGCGGCTTCTTGCTGCTCCTGGGCCGATACCATCAACATCTCCTGGACTTTTCCTATTTCTTGCCTTGCCATCTGAAGTTCTTGCAAAGCTGTTCAGCGGAACAAAGCATTCAAAGAGTGTCGTGTGAAAATATTTCTGCAACCTTCAGAGTGAAAAACATGCAGCTGAACTCACTGGAGGCCTGGTGGCTGTGCACAGCATCCAGTCTGCTGGAAAACAGCTCCAGCATTTTGCTCTAACAAAAAGACACAGTTGATATGTTGATTACGCAGGACGAACAGAAAGTGTTGCCTTCTCTTCAAATGCTGCATGCCCACAACAGTGTGCTCCAGTTCATGAGACAGCTGCCATGCCAGTGAGAGCTTTGATTTGATGGTAACCTTTTCTCTGTGCCACTGCATGGCCTCCTCTTTACTTCTCCTCCTCTCAGCTCTCTGCTCTTCCAGCAGTTGCTCATTTCGCGATGCAAGCTCCTTTCATGAAGCAGGTGAGGAGAGAAAAGAATCGAACTTTATGGTATGTGGCTAGTGCCGGGTCGATTTGCAGCATGCTTCAGCTGTCTGCTGTAAATAAACACTGAAAATGAGTGACTGACCGTGACTTTCCTCTCCCAGTCACACCTCTTCCTCTCCACCGTGTCCTGGTAGACGCCCAGGATTTTCCGCAGAGTGTTCAATTTGTTTTGGTAATGAGATCTGATTTTATGCACAGTGCATTCCTGACAACCAAGTTTGCATCAGATTTAATGCTTTAGTGCATCAGTTCGTCGGCGGACATGCTGAAAGGCCTCCTCACCTGGTTCACCTGCGCCGTGACCTTAAAGTTCTCCTCCATCTGCTGCACCGTCTCCAGGTGTCTCCTCCTCATTGATTCCATGTCTTCAGTTATCTGAAAAACGCACATTCAGACGAACCGAATGACTTTTATCGCCGAAACGATCAAATGACTTTGAGGAGCACAGCAAAAGCATCAGAGCAGCCATGTGAGAATGAGGCTCAGCACAGTCCAGCGTGTGACAGGGGCCTCATTGTGTGTTTTCATGGTCTCACTCGGAATAACTGAATCACATGTCTGAAGAAACAAACTGCCGACGAAGATTTCAGAAAGATTATCTGATCAACTCTGATCGTGTTATTTTATGGAATCTGTGATTAATCCGGAGCTATAAGATGGCATGATTGGTGGAATTGATTAGTCCCGTCTTCTCACAGTGTAAAAGTTCCAGCTTTCTGAATCAACTGTTTATTTATGTGGCTTTTCTTTCCATGTTTCAGTCTCACTGTAATATTATTTATGGGGTATTTAATAGCCATTCTGTGCTGTTTCACCTGCTCTCCTCGTTTTACCTGAGCGATGCAGAGCTCAGCAGACGCATAGGGGATGTAGATCTTCACATCTGACGACTTCTCAGCTCCTGTTGCTTCTGTTTCATGTTTGCTATGTGACGAGCCTGCAGAAAAAGCCACAAATTACCACTTACCCCAGAGAAACCATTCAGTCAAACCCATAGTTAAGGTAAAAACCACTCCTCCCTGTCTTCACCATCAGAGCTTCTACTTACCTGCAGTGTTGGAGTCACATCACACCAAAACTCCATTATCAGTTTGGCAAACCTTGAATTTTTTATTCTATTATTTACAGTATTTTTCCAAGCATGATTTATACTTGAAAAAATCCCTTTGATTTTACATGTTTTGGACCCACATGCACCTGGTGGCTGTATAATTCCTCATTTTTCAAGTAGCCATTACTTGTAACTTGAGACTTTTATAGGTAATTCTTGATGTGGGTAACACTGAATATGTCTTTACTTATTGCTATTAAAAAACTGATAACTTCCAAAATTCAGCATCCCACTGTTTTTCACTGTTGAACTGATTCTGCTGTGACAGTTACAAGTAAATAAATATGAATACTTCCGCCGCACATGATTCTCACACACCCACACTGACATTCCTCCTCTCTGTTCCATATCTCTTCGTGTTTTTACCACACCTTGGTTGACCTCTTGCACCTCGTGTTTTCCTCTGTCGACACCGATCCAGCGTCTGAACGCGGCCCACCTCTTTGCCCACAGAGGTTTGTGATGAACAACAGCTTGAACAGTGAAGAAATGAAGGTGAACAGTTAAATAAAAAGAGTCTGGTGTGGAAAAGAAGGACGTAGAGATTGTACCGGAGCTGCATATCACAGAGAGATGAATGCGATAGATGATACTGCTTTTTAAAAATTTCATAACCCTCATCAATTAACCAGAGGCTGTAACCTAAATCATTACTACTAAAGATATAACCATAGGACGCTCAGTTCAGATTAATGATATGATTTCTTAAAATTTCTCTTTATTGTCGTTTTCAGAATGAAAAATTCACTTCGATGAAAATTAAAGCAGTCTGCCAGTCGTTTAAAAAAGGGGGAAAAAAAACCAAAAAATATACATCATCACAATACTGTACAGACAGAAAGCTTGGTCATTAGTTCCTGAGTTCAGATGTGGATCCATTAAGTTTGAATTTAAACAAATTATTCAACAAACAAACAGAGAAACGACACAATAAATTCTTCCTAAAAATGAAGACTTGAACTGTTGTTTGTTTAAAATGTTTTTATGGACATTTTTTTCTTTTCATAGACATTTAAAAAAAATAAACAAAACACATTAATGTCATTTAAACCATTTAAAAGTTTATTTGGAAGATTTAAAACATATTTTACATCTTTGTGTTGAGTGAGTGGCATTCAGTTTAATCTTTATTTACATGCTGAATATTACACTCAAACTGTGGCATACTTTTCCTGGTTTATTCTAATTTTTAACGGCAATGCAGTTTATATCCAGTCTGATGTGAGAAATCTGAAATCTTTCAGCGGTCTGCCTCTTGTGCGCTCCCCTCCCACCCCCTCCCCTCCTTGTCTGGCTGTACAGGAATGTGGGCGTGTCGTCATGCTGCGACTTTCCTCCTAGAAACACCTTTCAGCAGAGAAACAGAAATAATGTCAGGAATGACAGGGGAGATAAGACAACATGCAGGTCGTCCACTGCCTGAACTTGAAACCAGGCAGGAGGAAAGCGGCACGACGAGATGTCGGGTTGTCTAACCTGCTGCGTTGTCCTCGTAGGGGTCAAACTGCGAGTTGTGAATTATCGGCCGAGGCCTCTCATCTCTGATCTCCGGTACGCTGCCGGGTAGATCCTCCAGCATCTGTGATGCCACCGGTTTCTCAGTGGCAGGCGGCAACACTGAAGAGTCATGAGGGCAACTGGACGCGATGGTATTCTCCCAGGCAACTGAAATTAAAAAAGAAAAGGAATGAGAGATGCTGTTTAGGTATAAATACAAAAAGGTTCATATGTTTTTACTCTTTCTCTCTTTTTAAAGACTTTTCACATTTGTCAAAATCATCTCAATGCAAAAGTGAGTAACATCACATGAATGAGTGAAACAAATGACAGAAATGCAATAGGAATGGAGAACAGGCTGCATGTGTAGAGCAGCGGTCTCACATTCGTTTTTATTCCAGGGGCTACATACACCCAAATCTGATCTCTGATGGGGTGAACTGGTAACACATGAAAATACTAATAAAAACAAACGATCCACAATGTTTTCCCTTAGTTTCAGTGTAGAAAAAAACCCATCACATACAGTATATTTCAAGATGACAAAACCCTGTTGCTTCTCAGGACTCAGGATGTCTACCTTTAATATCAGTGTTTCACAAAGAGACTCATAAAGTAATGTCTCCATGCTGATGGTGTTTTGCAATTTTCCACCTTTCACTGATTTCTCTGTTTGGAACAGTGTCTCTGACTGTTATTTGGTTCTAGGCTTGAATCCAACCTTTATTCTTTGCTAAGTGTTTCTTCATAAAGTGCGAATAAGTTTAAAAAAAAAACATAAAGAAATGTTCATGTTGTTCATGTTGTTCCTGATCTTGTATAAACCCAGAAACCTCAACACCTTCAAATCGGCACGTCTGAAAAGCTCTGAAGAAAACAAATCAGCACCTATTCCTGCAACAGAAGGTCACATAACAGCAGAGTCAGCTGATGAACTGTCTGCATATGTGCATGTGTAAGTCTGGTTCGGCTGGACTTCACTGGCATTCGAATAGAAATCTCCTCCGAATCCAGCCAAGAACAGTGTGCTGTGTTTGTTCTGAAGCAATGCTGCACAATGGAGGCAGCCAAGCAGCTGAAATATTTAAAACCTCGTCTCACTTCGTCTGCCTGCTTGTACAGAAATCAGCCTCCTCTGTAACAGATCATGTGATATCACACACAAGAGAAGAGAACACACACAGCAAACAATGACGTCTTTCTCACCAGGTAGACAAACATCAATCAGCGTTATAAGTGTGTGTGTGTGTTCGGCGTTTCATACTCACGTTGCTTGCCTGCAGGGGTCACCGTGTGATGCCTCCCTACTTTCTTCCCCAGGAAGGTCAGAGCATAAGACCCATTCTCTGCTCCAGAGGAATTCACATACATTGCGCCGTTAACCGTCTGCTGGTTGTCACCGCTGGTTCTGGTCTTTGTAAATCAACATGTGCAGCTGGTCCCCCCTGAACATGCAGAGAAACCGGGATCAACAACAATGCAATTGAGATTTTTGACATGAATAATTCAAAATATTTTAATCTAACTTATGAACCCTCGTTCAGCCCCTTCAAACTATTTGCAGATGTCAAAGAGCTTACGCAGCAGATTCACTCAGGGAGTGTAATCCCTCTGTCAGCCCGTCCAAACTACTGTAAGCTGCAAGCTTCTCAAGAGGAAAATCTGAAAATCCCAACTTTAAACCTTTTTTCTCCTCATTGCTTGGTGCTGTATCAGAACAAATCCTTCCCCCTCTTTCTCCCAGAATGTCAGTCATTTTACTGAAATGCCACTTTTACAATGAGGCACTGTACCACTGGAATAAAATACATCTATAAATCAGAAAACATATTTGTTTTGAACAGTGTATATAAAATGACAAGCACTGAAATGAAATAAAGATGAATAAAAATTGGATTTGTACCTGATTCCCTGAGTAGATCTGGCCCCTCCAGTGAGCTTCGGAGCAGTTTGTGTGCTGCTATGTGGACCGGGACGGGGACGAGTCGGTCCTGATCTCTAAGGGGAACCAAACTCTCAACAGTCTTTAAATATTAAACCAGCAGCGATGGAGTTTCACCCGGGACTGGCTCAAACGCCTCGTCGCCTGCTTGCAAAGGGTCCTCAGGTTCCCTTTGTGTAAAGTAGAGATTGTAACGAGATGCTGTTTCACATTCACACGCACTTCAGTAGGTCAGCCGTATTTGCTTTGTTTACGCTGGTGATCCTTCAGTTTGCTGAATTGTTGGGGTCAGAGGAATAATATGGATGTGATGGATGCATGAAGAAACAGGATATTTTATTTTTATGCAAGTTTGTAGTAATGAAGATAACATCAAACTCACTGCAGTATTTCTCCTAAAGCTCTGCTCATGGAATAGAATCAACATCATTTTCATTGTGCTTTTATTGCTACTGAATAGAGGTGATGAACTTTGCCTCTTTGTTTTTGGGGAAGAATAGCACAGTGGATTTCCCTTCATATTTAGACCAAGTAGTGACATTTGGATGACATTATGAGCATTTTGTTTAACACTCCTCAATGAAAAATAAATCCACCCATGATGCTAGTTTGATGAAACCACAGTGCAACTCCTTCCTGTCAGTTTCCTTCTCTCTTTTTTGTAACTTTTTTTAAATAAAATTTTTAGGGCACAGAAAAGAAACATGAACAGAATGTAAGAACGAAACAAGGTCACATATACTTTCTCCCTTGTGCCGCTGTAGGGGGAGACTAAACGTCATGATTTCCATTATTCTCATGTGCTTGATTATTTGTATCAGAAGAACATTGAGGAAGCATCTTTTTTGAGCCAACTTTTTGTAATTGCCTTTTTCCCTCCAGCGAGAGTAATTCTAAACTGATACGCATCACATTCACTCAAACCTTCTGGGGCCATGCTGAGAAATAAAGTGGGGAATCATAAACCAGGTACTTATCGTCCAGTTTACCTGTGCTTGACCTCCAGACGTGTTGATTTGTCAACATATATCTCTGTTAAAAAAGGAGGCGTGTGCATGAGTCACTTCAGGGAAACAAGGACTCACAAGACAAAAAGACATTGTGGAAATTCACGCATTTGTCAAACGTTGCACTCTGAAGGTCATGAAGGGAGATGATGAAGTCTGACTGGCTGAGAGTAATGTCGTCATCCGTGAATTGTGTCATTCTTTTGGCCATAAATCTCAGCTGCATGAAGGCATTTACACAATGTGGAGGTGTGTAGCCTGCAGGTAGAGTCAAGCCCTCGATGTGCCGTCATGACAACACGCCACACCTTAGAGTAACTCCTGAGCTCATTGATGGAAAAAAAACAAAAACAAAAAAAAAACTGGATTTTTTTTTTTTTATTCACTCAATGGTGGTCTTTGCTTAGTTTGCAGTATCGGGTCTGTCGCTTGACCTGTGGGGGTAAAGTTACTTCCTGATAGCAAGAGAGACAAGAAAGAGTAAACAGCAGCTGACATGGAAAAAAAAAAAACAGCTCAAGACAAAACACCTCATTGACTAAGCTAGGTGCTGTGAGACACACTCATTGTGGAAAACTCAAAGCTCCAACATGCCTGATTGAAATTAATGGTTCATCATCAACCTCTGAGCCAGTCAGCTAATGACCCATTTATTTGAATAAGGCGTGCTGGAACAGAGTTTAATTGTTCCCCTGAATTGAAAAACATTGCCAAATTAAACAAGTACTCTCTGTGTTGTCCCACAAAGAGCTGTTGCAACAAATGCATGTTTCCATGCGGAGTGATATTCATGTAAAAATAAAACAAATGTCATGCACAGCAAAGAAAACAATATAGATGAATGAGTGAATTAAAATTTTTCTTCTAAATGAATGGGCAGGTTGCCATTTAAATAAAGAACAAAAACATGCAAATACAGAAAATGAAGTTGTATTACATGTAATTTAATGAAACTTCACAAAAACTACAGCTCCCTTTGGTCCTGTAGTTTTCCTGCTGCTCCTTCAAGATGTCTTCTGAGTGGTTTTCCATCAGACTTTTTCTTCTCTTTTGGTACTTAAAGAAAAAAAAAAAGGTTGGCACTTTGTCAACATATGCTTTCAGTACGTAGCGTTTCCTCTCTCAAGCTGCATCCCGGACAAAGTGTTCCTGATCTTTACGCACTCTACGCTTTACGCACGGCGCGCGCTCCGTGCGCTCCGCTGTGCACGCAGAGGTTCAGCCCAGTGACGGCAGAGGGAGGAGGAGTAGGTGGGCTGGACCCGTTACTAGGTGGGGTTTGTGTCTGAGCATAAATACGCTTTCTCTGCCTCTGGAACTCCCCTGAAACTTTACTAAGACAAACCTCCTGCTTCCCAAAAGCCGCTCAGTAAGTACTCTTTATCTTTCTTTCTAAAAAAAAAAAAAAAAAAAAAAGTCTGAGCTCAGTTTTTCAGCTGTGAGTGTGAAGTCTGGGTGGCTGAGTTAAGTCTCCCTCAAGGTGTTGATGCAACTCTATAAAGGTGTGGCTGGAGAAAAGAGTAAATGCAGGTTTTGTCTGTGCGCATTTGCCAAGCGGTCACTGGCTTCGGCTTTATTTACGCAGCCAAGTTGTCACTCATTGTTAAACACATGAATGGAGACCGAACTGATCGTCCGCCTTAAAATAAACTGCACATCCGTGTGTGAGTTGAGTGAGTGTGGGTGTGGTCAGACAGTCTTACACATGCTTGCTATTACAGAAAACCACAGCCTCAGATAAACCCTTTGTAAATATGCCCGGGTTTGTTCGTGCTCTGCTGGAATGGTTGCATAAAAAATAATGCGTTTTTTTTACTGCTGAAATGTTCAATGAAACTTTATTCAGATCACTCACTGAAAGTAAAAACTTTCCTAAAACAATAAACTTAAGTTTTATTTTTGGATATTTTCTGTGTCGCAGCAGACTACTTGAGCTGATAGTGATTAAATATCTTGTCTTCTTCTGCTTCTTCCTACAGACAGACTCTTCAGTCCCATCATGTCTTTCATCAACGCCTTCCTGCAGCAGACCGTCTATCTGGGCATGCCCGATGAGTCAGTATGTAACTGTGGTTGTGTTCCAGTTGCTAAGGCCAACAACCTTGCTTTTCCTTTTTTTCGCTCTTCCTGTGGTATGCTGGGGTGGAAAAACTGATCTGCCCATGTTTGGAGAGCATAACAGAAATTTAGTCTTTCTAATCGAAACAAATGAATGAGCCGGGAAGGAAAGGGACTGAGAGCAGAGCACCACGATAAGATGTTGTAATTTAAGTGAAAGGGAGGCTCTTCTGTAAAGATTATTTGGAAAAAGATAGATGATCACACGTAGTCTTGTGAGCAAATGACTCACAGAAGCAGGAATTTGTGCCCCTCCCTTCACAAACTGTGCTATCTGAACAAAATGCTACTTCTCCTTTCCCAGGTTTCTTAAAGTGAACTAGGGGAACCCTGCATTTTCTCACGTCATTTCAGTTTTGCTCGTCTACTTTCCTGTTATTGCTGCGTTCAAGCCAACAGGGGCGTGTATGGGCAGTTTAAAGAGCGCTGCAGAGAGTTTTTATTAAAGTGCATAGAGCCACATGACAGACTTCCAGGCAGCACACAAAGTGAATACAAAACCTGTGGATTCAGGCAAACTGAGGAGAAAAAAGTGAACGTTTTAGAGCTCTTGCAAGTACGACATTTGCTAAATGCCCATTTTCAACTCCTCTAAAACAATCCTCTGAGCTTGAGTCTGTTATTTACCAAACATGTAGTAATCTGTGATGTCTTTCAGGTCTTGAAGAATGAGGGAACGGTGACTGCAGCCCCCAACTTCAGTGCCAGTGGAGATGCTGGAGTCTTGGATAAGGCCATCAAGACCAAAGGTGAAGTTAAGATGCACATCCGGAGGCACTGAAGCATGCGGAAACTTGTTTCACTTTTGAAGCATGTCTCTCATTTCAATGTGAAACACTGGGTTTTTCCATAAGGGGCTGCCTCACTACCCTCTGCTGGCTGCTGTGTATTATTACTGCCTGCATTCTTGTACTCCACTCAATGGCCCATCACACATACACAATGACGATAATCATACGTATAACTGATTTATTCTGCAGGTGTGGATGAGAACACGATTATTGAAATCCTGGTCAAAAGGAGCAATGAGCAAAGACAACAAATCAAAGAAGCTTACCAGCAGGCCAGTGGCAAGGTAATGAGAATTACTTGAAAGTTAAGAGCATACCAGATACACTTGACATTTAAAAAAAGTTCTGTCACACATTAAAACCGTGCGTTTTCCCCTCTGTAGTCTCTGGAATCAGCTCTGAAAAGTGCTCTGAAGGGAGATCTGGAGGATGTGGTGTTGGCTCTGCTGAAAACACCAAGTCAGTATGATGCCCAGCTCTTGAAATTGGCCATGAAGGTACACACACTACACTTTATTTGAAATGAATGCCAAGAACAGTCTGATTCCTCAGCTGTCTGTGAGCAGAATGCTGAGACACGTCTGTGGTGAATGCGCTTGCCACGCCATCATCTGTTATCTTTGGCATACAATGACACACGCCCACTTCCACATATTCATCCATTGTTTTGGTTTTTGGGAAGGCTGAAGTGTGTGTTTTATTCGATCTGCATTCGTGAAGTGGTGAAATGAATATTTTCTGTGGCGTCCGTGTCTCAGGGTTTGGGAACTGACGAGGAAACCCTGGTGGAGATTCTAGCCTCCAGAAACAACCGGCAGATCGTTGACATAAAGAAGGCTTACAAAGAAGGTGTGTGCCAAAAACGGTTAAGATCTTTATTTTCTAGCTTGTGAGAGCGGGAAATTACCATTTCTGGAACTAAATTAGAAATGAACTCAGATGTTGACGTCTTTCTCCTCTCGGCTAAGAATACAAGAAGGATCTGGAGGAAGACATCCGGGGCGACACCAGCGGAGAATTCAGGACTGCTCTCCTTGAACTCTGCAAGGTAAATGTGTGCGTGCACTGGCTGTTTGTCTTGCATTTAGCGTTTCACTTAGTACTTTGTCGTTGGATTTGGAAAGCACATTTACCAGAATAAATTATTCAGTCACACCTTTAAGTTCTGACACAACATTACTCTCCCTACTGTGACTTTGCTTGTCCGAATCGAACAGTGATTTATAAAAAATAAACAGGCTCACTCCCTCTGTGCACACATGGACATGCATGCTTTGCTGCAGCAAACAGAACTTCACAGGTTGAATATAGTGTCAGGTTTAAAACGTGGGAGTCAACAGAGGGGTTAAGGGAGAGAACATCAGCAGGAAACACCTGGAGGTCCAGAAATGCCTTTTCATATCAGACTTTTTCTTTTCATGAATTTATTTTATGAGAAAGGGAGATATATACAAATGATTAAATACATTTTACTGCAGAATCTTAAATGTAACGGTTACAACTGGCGCTGAATGTGTCTGAGGACTTACTTGATATTTTGAATAAAAATCATCAATGAAGCAAAAGGAGTGTTTTTTTTTTTTCATTAAAAACCTCGATAGATCCCAACAGTTGCTGAAAAAAGATTCAAACAAATTTCTACATGTTGTGATATAAAATAGGTGTGAAATGAGAGGAGACGCTATCCTCCCAAACTTTGGAAAATTCTCTGATTGCTTTAATTGGGTTAATACTAAATTTTGATAAACTGTTGAATAATTTAACATTTGAGTTCATTAAAACTCATCTGTTCTTACTTTGCTTTTTGAGGTTTGATGGCTTTTATCTGTGGAGTCATTCAGCTCAGTTTGCTTTCAGTGCCATGAAGCTGCTGTTTTTCGGTCGCAGGCCAGCAGGACTGAAGGAGTCTCCGAGCAGCTGGTCGACAGCGATGCCAGGGCTCTGTATGAGGCTGGAGAGGGCAGGAAGGGCAAAGACTGCTCTGTCTTCATTGACATCCTGACGTCCAGGAGTGCCCCTCATCTCCGTAAAGGTTGGCTAACTCTCTGTCCCAGAGAGTAAGAATAAACTGAAACAGGTCCTTCCTCTCAGATCTGACTTTTTCCCCCCTCTTATTCCTCATATTTGCTCCTGTAGTGTTTGAAAGGTATTCAAAGTACAGCAAGGTGGATGTGGCCAAAGCTATCGACCTGGAGATGAAGGGGGATATTGAACGTTGTCTCACAGCTATCGGTGAATTCACAAGCCCACACTTTACCTTTACTCCCTGAGTATCAAATCAGTCAGTAATCCTTTTTTTTTTTTTTTTTTTATCATAATTTCAGTGAAGTGTGCTGGAAGCAGGGCTGCCTACTTTGCTGAGAGGCTGCACTTGTCAATGAAGGTACGCAAGCTTTTCAAACAGATGCTGCATTTTGTGGTCTAAAAACTTTACTCTAGCTTCACCGTCTTTCTGCCTGCAGGGTAAAGGTACCCGCAAACCTATCCTGACTCGCATCATGGTGAGCCGCTCTGAAATCGACATGAAGCGCATCAAAGAAGAGTATAAGAAAAACTACGGCAAGACACTCTACCAGGAAATTCTGGTGAGGAATCATGCTTCTAACACAGTGGGTATGCAAGTGACAAAGGCTGAAGAAGGCCACTAAAAGAATTTCTATTTTTCCCTTTAGGATGACACGAAAGGAGACTATGAGAAGATTCTGCTCGCTCTCTGCGGGGAAAATTAGAGAAAACTAGAAGCCGATTACTGAGATCAAAGCTCAAACAGCTGCGATGTCCAGTCACCTGTTGTCTCATGACGCTTGTTGTGCCTTATCTGCTTGTCGAGACCTGACGAGGCTTTTTGTGACTGTCATGACATTTAGAAGAGAACAGCAAACAAGCAAAGATTAGCATGGAGTTGAGCACGGCTTAAGCAGACATTTTCTTCTAAAGTTATTCCTTATTTCTTCCAACATTCCTGCACAGATCTGACAGCAATATGCCCACTGACTTATGCTCTACACAGATTTTGCTTTGCACTCATTAGATTATTTTTTTTGGTGCCAAAGAAGCCGGAACCATCCATCACAGTGCAGCTGCTATGCGGATCACCAAGTACCAGCCATGGAATGGTACCATTACACCTTGAAGGAGCTTTGATATCGTGCAAATAAAAGCCTTTTTTAATGAAGACCAACCTGAGCTGTGTTGCTTTTTCTCTAGTTCGCATCCTGTTAGAAACTAGTACTTCACATGTCAGAGGCCAGATTTACTTTCAAAAATATTTTTAAAAAGCCTGGGTCATAGATCATGCGTCCACATGTAGACGCGAACTTGGCAAAGACCAGGTTAAACAGCAATAAGCAAGAAAGGATGTGAGGAACATGAGAATAAAACAACAATCATTTAGAAACAATGTCAGTTATAAAGGTAAGTAATGACTTCTTAATACAAGTGATTAGATATGGAAACTCAAAGGAGAAGGAAAATAAGACTTCCGAAATGAGAAGAGAAGCAAGTCAATGAATTCAGTCAGCAGGAAAAATAAAAATGAAGTTTTCTGAATGTTGGAATGCATACAAGTTAGGTCCATTTATTCATTTGCACTTCATGAAAACAAAGCTGATGGAAGTAAGAGATCTGATTTAAAAGAACACCAAGGAGGTAAAACTTTTGCAAAGCTTTCACAAAAAAAGTGATATTTACATTAGAGGTCAATTTAAGAGCACATAAAAATGAAATGAATTATATAAAAAAAAAAAAACATTATTTTATGACAAAACATTTTTTTCAACCACAAATTATTTTTGTGTTCAAACAGATGTGAATTATATTATATTACAATGCATTTGGCATAGCATTGTGTTACAGTTTGGGGGTGGGTTTAAGTATTCTTCTTTTGCTTTATTGTTTACTGCTCTCATAGATTGAAATTGTATTTAAAATAGGAATATTGAACAAAATAATACTCTTGCTTGTATGCATTGTGTAGTATTTGTGTTGTTAGCCTGGAAAACTGATAGATTATATTTTATATGTCCATCTGAGACATCTGCCTCTATCACTCCATCTGAAGAGAAACACTGATCAGGCTTGAAACGCTCCTGGGTTGCCATCTGCTGAAGGGGATTTCTGTCACGGGACCTGGCAACCTCCTAGCTCATCCAGCCCACAACTATAAACAAGCGGAGCACCGTGCCTGGTTAGCTAGCGCCGCGCTAATCAACTTTACACTCAGTATGTGCAAAGTTTTCTCTCACAGCAGATACCGAACTGTTGCTTTTTACCATGTGCCTGCAGAAATAGCCCCAGATTACACTGACATGATGCACAAATATGTTTTAGATGTCTTCGTAAACCGCGTTTAGCATGACAGCATGCTAGTCTGCTAACGCTAGCTAGACACTCAGCTGGCAACAAACTTAAAGTGTGAAACCAAAATAATAACGGAGCAAAGTCGCGTTTCTCCTTGATAAGACGTAAAGTGTGAAAACACAGGTGGAACTTTGAGAACTGGACATGTTGAAGATGAGAAGTGGTTTGACTTTGAGGGGGGGCCTCCGTTAGCCGGGTTACCGATCCTGGTAACTGAGCTGAGCACAGAAGCAATAAAACAGAGGACTCAGCCTTTTAAGGCCACTTGCATGAACTGTGGTCGTGTTCACCCTCAGACAGCCCGAAGTTACCAATAAATAACCCTGAATCTCACTCTCTGTCCTTCCCCAGTTCATCTGCAGCACTCATTCATTTGACCATGACCTGACCAATGGACCACTGCAGTGTCTCTTCATCCAGAGGGTCCCATTTGGAGCTGGATCATGAATGACAAACTGGTCTTCTTGGGCCTGCTGTACTTTGTCCAGGGCATCCCCTACGGCCTCCAGTCGTCCCTGCTTCCTGTCTACCTGCGTGGAGCCGGCCACTCTCTCACCCGCATTGGCTTCACCAAGATCCTCTACTTCCCCTGGGTGCTCAAGGTCCTCTGGGCACCTTTGGTGGACCGAGTTGGTACCAAACGTCGCTGGCTGGTGGGCACGGTTTCCGGCCTGGCTCTGACATGCCTCTCCAGCGCTGCCCTGGCTCCAGATGCTCACATCTGGGGGGTAGCCAGCACCCTGTTGGCCATGAACACTCTGGCCTCTGTTCAGGATATTGCTGTGGACGGGGCTGCTGTGGGTCTGTTGAAAGGACGTGGGGAGTTGGGCCTGGGCAACACGGCCCAGGTTGTGGGCTACAAAGCCGGGTCGGTGTTTGCCGGAGGCGGCCTGCTGGCTGTGATCGACGTGGCCGGATGGAGCTGGATGTTCATGTTGCTGACCTTTGTGTATGCAGGCGTAGCACTGTTTGTGTGGGGGGCCCCTGTGCTGGATGATGAGACCGTGAGGGGCCAGCAGGCAGATGGCAGCAGGAGGGGAGGCCCCGGGTCGGATGCGATGAGGCCGTGGAGGATATGGAGAAAGCTCCTCTCGGTGCCTGGCACCCCTTGGACAGTCCTGTATGTGCTCACATACAAACTAGGTAAGTCTGGTCCATTTTCAGGGAATTGAAGTCATGAATTAAACTAATACTAAAGACTAATGTTATGTACCTTTTGTAAAATCTCAGCCACTTAGGTCTGAAATTCAAGCTTATGTTTTGGGATCAGTTTTGATCATGAGACTTTGTGGATGGTTCCAGTAATTTATGTTTCTCTATGATCAGCAGTGACTTTCTCTGCTGAATGTTTGAGCCACAACCAACTTAAAGCTTTTGACTTTTAAAGGATTTAACAAATAATCTGAAAAGTGTCTCTTGATCAGGTTGATGTTTGCTTATTGACAGCATCAACCAATCTACAATGTCTACAGTTTCTGACTCTTCTGCTTTGAAAATGTTGAATTTTTCTCTTATTTTGGGAAGTCTGACTCTTCAAGTGTCAGACTCTTTGCTGCTCACAACTGTCCTTGACAAAGCACTTATAATATTCTACACATAAGACTTATTGTTGAGTCATTTTATCATACTTTAATATTACTTATTTATTTACAAAGTACACCTTTGACCTTCAACACAAAGCAGCAAAGAGGTTTCATTAATAGCGGTTTGACAGTGATAAACACCATGAAAGGACAGAAAAACCCACATTAAGATCAGGAACCGCCAGCTGATTCTTTGTTTAAAAATTTTTTCCACAAACTAATACAAAAAGAGAAATTCTCACAAGCAATGAAAAGTTATTTCTTCTGAATGAATGACTTTTGTCCCACTTAAAACTTCTTCGGTTGTCTCTGTTTTTAAGACAAGTCCCACAGATCACCACTAGATGTCTCTGTTGGTGTTTCCAGGAGCTCCCAACAGGAACGAGTGTGTGTTGCAGAAGTTTAGGAAGCAATTGTTGCAAACCAATTCATAGCAGATCCTTTGCCCACTTCAGGAAATATGGACTCCTGAGCAAAAAGAAAAGTTGTCTTTAATGTCACAGTTTCACAAGTACAAACTCAGAGCACTTGAACCAGAATGTGATCGTTTGAATGCACAGTGAGTTTATGCACGCGTCTTTTTGTCTGTGAATGAGTTTGTTCCAATAAGAGGCGAACATTTTAAAGTAGTTTTGGAAGAGTTGAGCCTGTGTGTGTGGGAGAGAGAGTTGATATGACCAGAGTTTGGTGTTTGGTAGCAGAAGGGGATTATGTAAGGATTAGAGTGTCTTTGTGTCTGTAGCGTTCAGAAACTGAAATGGAAGACGGTGCATCCTGCTGATGTGCGCTTATGTGTATGTGTGTATGTGGGTGGTGGGAATATAATTGTCTTCTCAGATTTGCATAGCTTTTTACTTGTGTACGTGCACGAATGTATATGCCTTTGTTTTTGAATTGTGTGTATCCATATATGTGTGTTTTGGAGAGTGTTAAGGGTGGCTCAGTAATCGGATAAGCCCCAGCAGACAACACTACTAGACAAAATATGAAGGTTGGCTGGACCCCCCCTAATCTGTCTAGGGAGCAGCCCCCCCCCAGCCCATCACTCTCTCTGTCACACGAGCACAGACACACACACACACACACACACTCACGATTGGCTGATGTCCATGATTGCAACAGTAATCACTCTTAGTGTGTTTAGTGCCATATTACTGCTGTGCAGATACATTAACAGCTTTGTCGATTTGCTAAAATCATTCTGTATTAGCAATTTCAGCGTTTCCCACTTTGGTAACGGGGGAAAAAAAAGGTTGTGTAATATTTTAGATTAGGCCTGGATGTGAAAGCATAATTGCCAATGTGAGACAGTATTGTTTTTGTTCAAGGGGTATGTGGGTATGTTTGTGTGAGACCGGTAATCTGGCTGTCTGAACCCCCCACTTCTCACACTCGCACTCAGACCCCCTCTCCCTCGTCTATCCCTAATGAACTCGGGAGTTTGCGCTGCGTCCAACGCTGTGGCCAATCACCGAGAGCCTCGTGTCTGAACTGTGACCCCTGTGCCATCTGAGGCCACAGGCATGATGGGAGAACTGTCTGGGTAGACTCGGAGGGACGGACAGAGGGCGCGAGGGGGAGGGAAGCCGCTCGGAGAAAAGAGAAAGGCCAGATAAGAGGAAAACAATAGAAGCTTCCAGTTGAAAATAAGCATACACTTTGAATACAGACCTTTTACTTCTTTTTTTTTCATACAGTATTCTGTATCAAACTCACCCTGGACTTCAACAAAACTTCTTTTCTGATTTCATAAAAATCTAACAGGTATGTTTTCTATGAATGATGCATATAACAGCACCCTAGAGCGAATGCTTCTGAAAACAAACAAATCAGGTTATAACTTGATAGAAAGCAGTAAAAAAAAACTGGACAAAGTCTGCCAAACTTAGTGGAACATGTCCATCACTGTGATGAACTGCATGGTTACTCTGCTTGGGGCACCTTTGGTAAATTAAGGCTAATTGACTTAATACATCCATGAATTCCCTTGGAACTGGTTACTTCAAATTAAAAATAGCAAAGACAAGTGAAGTAAGGTCAGAGAAAACATTAAAGTGCTAAAAAAGTTAATTTTTCATCTTCCACATTTGTCACAAAACTTATGACTGAGTATAGAAGCTCTCAGACTTAAGAAGACCAGCAGCAGGCTGGATGTCTTAACTGTTAGTAAATGAAAGAATATGGAGAAACACAGCTCACCGATCAGCTGGGATCATTGATTATAGATCCAGATTGATGAGAATCACTCTGTTGAATGACTATTTTCCTTGCAGAGTAGGTGAAATTGTATTTATTGACTGAACAGTAACATCATGCTATATCTTTGGATGCAAGCTTAAACATTAAGACAAAACAAGGATTGAGTTATCAGGATAAAGATTCAACTCACATCAGCTGCCTGTTGTTGTAACTGTTGGAAATGGCTCTCACAAAGCTGTGACCTACATCCCATAGATCACCTATGGGATTCCACTCAGAGAAAAAATACCAGCTCACTGATACTGTCGGGTGGATGAATTTAAGCTCTGCTGGCTCAATCATGGAGGAACCCCTCAATTCCCAGTTCTGCAAGATAAATAATATTAAGGGAACTCCAGAGAATTGTTTCCTTTATATGACTCGGATGCCTGGATTTATTTTTGTTTTATAGCTGTGCTTTTGCACTAATTGTACAAATTATGTGCTTCTGATCATTTTTTTCCAACATAGCTTCAACTTTTAATTTCTGGTTGTATTACTGAGAAGCTTGTGTGTGATTACTGTGTTTATTCCAGAAGTCCTGCACACCACCACAGTGGACAGAAAGCTCCACTGCTCTGCTTTTTGAAATCCTAAATGGTTTTCAAGTTATGGTTATAAGAATTGTTAATTAAATTTAAATAGCAAAACAACTTCTGCAGGACCTACTCTTACACATACACTGATTCATCACAGAGCGCAAACATCAACAAATGAACAATCTCACCTTCGCACAAGCAGTTTACAGTTTACAGTCACTAATCAGCCTGAAATGCATATTTTCGGACTGTGGGAGGAAATCAGAAGTGCAGACTACACACAGAAAGGCCCTCAAGACTGGACTTGAACCAGTGACCTTCTCTTTGTAAGGTGAAAGTCCTCACTAATTGTGTAACAGAGGTGTGATGATTGGATCGGTAGTATTGGATCGGGCCGATGGTAGCACTTTTTCAATTGATCTTCAACCAGCAAGTTCAGCCTTTTTATTTTTAAACACCTGCAGGTGATTTGATTTTTTTTTTATCCTTGAAATTTATTTAATTTTTCACACCTTTTATCGTAACATCAATTTTGTAAGTATTTTTTTCCTATTTGTTAGATGTAGCTCAACCAATTTTATTATGGAGGAGTCTGCACAATGACAGTAAAGCCTTTCTTCAATATTACTCCCACACTTCAGCAAAATTCTTAAAGCATTTTTAGAGAATTTGGCTTGCTACTGAGTCAGTAAGTTTTGTACGTTTGACAAGAAAAGTGAGTTTGATGGTGAGAAGTGGTCAAGCCCGATGGTGACGGTCTCTGAGGAACAAACCAGGTGTACGAAAGGACGGATGGATGAACAGGAAAAGTGAAGCTTTGTTCCAACAACCCCCCGTCAACCTTTCCCTCTGAAGAGGCACGAAAAAGGGTTAATTTTTAGAAGAGAAATGTGATGAAGCTAAATGTTCTAAACGACCCTGTGAGGGGAAAGAAACAGACATAACCAATGACTCTTCAACAGTTTCAACAAAGCTTGAACACTGTAATGTTTGCCGGGGGAGAGTTTATTACGGGACGGTTGTGTTAGACCGCTTTAATTTTAGTTAACAGTATTGGAGATGAACGAGGGGTGAGAATGGGGGGTATTTTCCTGAGGGAGAAAGCGGAGCTGCAGGGAGGGAGGCTGAAGAAGGGGATGAATTAATGAACAAACACCACATGGTGCCCTGAGAGAGACAGAGAGCAAAATAAAAATGGGAATAAACACATTTATCCACACACATACATGGAGGTGCAGTATTTTTAGATGTTTTTTTTAAAGGTGCAATTATGTGTTTTTACCTCATAAATCTCATTAATGAGCAAAATCTAAATGTAAACCTTCGTCTGCTCTATTGACAAAATAATTCAGTGTCATTTTGCTCTCATTGGAGGAAAATAGCGGATAAAACTGGCCTGATTTGTTTGGAGAACTTGTATAATGAAAATGAAGGGAACTGTGAATTTGCTAAATATTAAATACATAGTAGAATTGTCAGAAAATACGCAGTGAACCCAGTAACCGAGCAGATTCGTGTTGAGTGGAGAGGTGTTCCTTGTTGTTCAGGATACGTTGCTCATGACCAAGGATGGCGGCGTAGAACTCATTGACTTCCTCGTCGATCAGCAGGGGCTCCTCCTGTGTTTATGAGTGTGTGCAAGTAGACTAATATGCATGGTATATTGTGAAATTGTGTTAACTCCGGGTCCTGTTTACCCCCTGGTCCTGAACCGAAGGAGCTGAGAGGTGTGTGTGTGTGTGCGTTCACATGCTGTGCCTACACATGTCATATGCATGAAGCAGTCTCTGTTTACTGCGCTGTCGGTAGGCAGCGGTCGCGGTAATGCCGTCGGAGTGGCTGACTGCGTGTCCTCGGTGATCTCTCTGGCTCTGCCAGCTCTTTTGTCTAAGCTGCTGCACGGACATCAGGATTTCACCCCACTGTCCTCGTCGACCTCTCACCCTCGTCTCAACCTTATCCTACTGTGATCCCACTCAATGCCAGCACCCAACCCCCTCCGACTGCACACCACCTCTAATCACCGTGGATGGAGGATGTTATATGTGTTCAGAGCTACCGGACTGAAAGCCATATCTGGCTGCTGAAACAGCGTGAAACTGAGCAGGCTGACATTAAAATCAACAGTTAAAATCAAGATTAAGGCCAGCTTCCTCAAGACTGTGCAGGCTTTACTCCTCTGGGTCTTTTGCTTTGTGGATAATGGCTGTTAAAATGTGTGTTTCTGCAGCGTTAGATGTTTGCACCATTCAAATATTGACCCTTTCCAATAACTCCTGATCCCATAAAATCCACTGAGTAAAAGTGATGTGAAAGCCCTTCTGGTTCTTATCAATCAAAAATTAACTTCTGTTACTTCTGTTACTTCACTACTTAATGAACATATGTTATCAGAATTTTTCTGTTTTAGATCGATTACACACTGATGACTGCAGAAAAAATAATTTAAGCTTCCACTTTTTTTGTGTCACAGATGTATAATCCAGTTATGTTGTAAATTACTGGGTCAAAACTTTGTTGTTATGTTTAGTTGAACGTAGAAATTGTTCATTTTTGACATCTCCGTTTAACGTGTTATTGTTCTGGACTGCTATTATACTGCATCAGCTCAGCAGGACGATGCTCGTTTGTCTTATTTCTCCACCTGACAACATGTCTGGGGTGCTATTTGTTGTTGTGAGTGTTGCGATTGATCGAGTTTGCCATCAAGCATCTTTTTCAATGAGGACGGATAAAAACAACCCCGTCTGTCTCCTTTCTGTCACTTTTCGTCTTCACTGTTAAGCCACTTCGTCTTCCTTCGCTCTCTGTAAAAACAATGTTCTTTGAGTCTGCCAGTCCTTCTCTGTTTCCTCTTCACTGACCTCTAACGAAGAGTCTCTGTTCATCTGCTCCTCCTCCTCTCTTCCTCCTCCTCCTCCTCCTCCTCTTCATCCCCCCTACTACTGCTTCTTCTTCTCTGTCGCTTGCTGTTTTCCTCTGTGGCTGCTGTCCTCTCTCTACAGTCATGTTTAACTCACATAGTCTTATTTATGACTTTATCATTGTTCATTTGCCTGTCCTCATCTCCTTTTATTTTCATCCCTTTTCACTTACTGCGCTGTCTCTTTTTTCTTCTTAACACTTCCTCTTAGTCCTTCCCTTCTCCTTCTATCTTCCCACCACATGTCTTTTCTCTTACGCTCCCCCTCCTTAACTATTTTTTTCTTTCCCACCCTTTTCTCTTTGCCTCCACTCCGTTTAATCTTTGCGGATGTCTAATGAAATCCCTGCTGAAATGGACAATTGTTGCTTTGAGAATATTTATAGAAGGGAATAATCAGCCTGGTTGTGTTAGTCTGCGTGCTCGCCCCCCCACTCTTTAAAGAAATAATTAGTTGAAGGACTGAAAGCTCTGAGCTTTGAGCTAAACAACAGACAGACAGGCACGGGAGTGCAGAACCATGGGTAAACAACCCTGGCATCATGGGTACTGCTGCTGCCAATGTTTACTTTATAATGACTAATATGGTTACTGCGCAGTTGATGCAACTCAAAACAGTTGAGCGCAGAGGATGACAGATTAAAATGTGAATAATGCAGAGATCAGTGGAGCACCCACTGAGCTCGTGGAGGGAAGCCATTGTAATGTTAAACATAATAACAATATATTATGAATTTGCTGTGGAGGGCCTGACCACTGAAAAAAAAAATTGAGGCTACGTTGTATTCACATCTAAATCCTGTTTTACTGTTCGTTCCTATAACCTCTCAGCCAGATACTGAGAATCAATACAAACCGTTTCTTATTTGCTCTCATGGCTGCTTCAAGGATATGCCGCTGCTCGATTTTCACGTGTCTATAGATGGAAAATAAAACCAAAGCATTATCGCCATTTTTATTCATTCATGGTGTGAAATATTTCAAGGATCAACGATTGGATCCAAAATCTATTGTGTTAAAACACTTCAGCTATAGCAATTATTTTCAACTTTGACTGGAAAATGTGAGAAAATATTGAAGAATGTCCCTTATGATTTTCCTCTGGCAGATTCAGTGTATTCATGTAGCTTTTTTTTTTCCTAAGAGAAGGAGTTCGTAAGATTTCCATTTCTGTCTCACATTTGACAGAGTAAAGAATCAAATCCTCACATTTGTGATGTTTATTTTTTTTAAATAAAAAAAAAATCAATCTTACTAAGTTTAAATTATAAGCAATTCAGTCTATTCAGATTTGTAATAAATGCATTGTGTATCTGCATGTAGCCTCCTCCATCGTATCTCAATGAGATTGAATTCATACATGGCAGATAGATTACACTTAATAACGCTTTTCCACTGCTTGAGCAGTCCCTAAAGTGCCATTGACACACACATTCACACTCCAGTGCAGGCATCTGCCCTGCAGGGCGCTCGGTCCATCCACTGGGACCAGTTTGAGGTTCAGTGTCTTGCTCAAGGACACTCCGACATGTGGACAGGGCGATGACGTGGGAAGTTCAGTTCAATTTTATTCATATAGTCCCAAAACCGTCTCATCTTTCCCATCTTTACAAAGCAAATCCCAACTATTCCACATGAACAAAAAATAATGATTAGACTGCACATTTTATCTTTGCGAAAAGAAACAAGATGATTGGCAAAATTAATTTCCATAACAAGCTTAACCGTATTTGTTCCTGTCTGTTTAAACCACGTGCGAACTGCCAACGTTGAAACGCGACTGACAGATGAGAGACGAGTGTTTCCTACGCAGAGAATCCACTTTTCCCACCCCATGTTCCTGCTCGCTCGTCACACCACCGGTACCGCCGTGACACTCTAATTCTGCCGCTCGCTTTGCCTATCACTGGGAGCTTCTCGGCTTTCTCTTATTATTTTTTTTTTCTTATTTCAGTCTGTTTCATCTGTCTTTTTTTCCTTCCCTCTCTATTTTTGTTTGTCTCCTGGCTGACTGAGTGAGTGAGTCGTCGGTTGTGTTGCGTCGTCTTTGACAGCAGTCTGGGAGCCAAGCTGTCACTCACACGGCTCCTTGGTCCCACTGTCTTTCTGAAGTCAGTCTCCATTAATATAATAATGGCGTATAGTCGGCGCCACTGAATATTTTACTGTAATGTTCAGCAGAACATTACCCCCACACTCAACACCACACAGAGAAAGTCTTACTGTCTGACAGAAACTTTTCATTTTGACTGAAAGGTCTTTGTGAGGTCTGTTTCATCTGCAGAAGTTTTTGTGTTTTTGTTGTGTTTTCCTTTTTGTGCTTTAGGAAAAGTGCTAGGCCCCCGTTTGATAAAGTGACTGAGGGTATTCTTTTTCTTGTCAGGCATCTATTATTGACACTTTCCAGGAATAGGCCTAGGTGTGCTGCGTGTCGGCGTGCTGCATTTGATTCTGCAGTCGTCATCTCCCGGAAAACGGCGCCGTTCACTCTCGCAGGCTAAACAGTTTGAAGCGGCGCCCTGATCGGAGTCGACTGTGATTGCGTTAGGCGTGTGTGTTCAGTTGCACATGTTTACTGAGGGTGAAAAGTAGCAGTGCTTAGTCAGAAACAACCTGCACGTAATACACCTTGTGGTCATTGTTGTTACTCTGTAGAGCCTAATTCAGTCATTTATGGAAGCCATTCCTCTCCGTAGATTCTTTCCTCTTTGGTCATGCCTGTTTCCTGTCTCTGTGTCTACAGGTGAGCAGGGTGCAGTGACCATGTTTCCTCTTTTCCTGCTGGATCATCACATGACCGCCAGGGAGCTCGGATTCTGGAACGGAGTCATCGCCATGGGCTTCTCCATCTGCGGGTCATCTCTCGGAGGCCTGCTGCTCGCTCAGTTCAGGTACCAGTCATCCTCACAATCATTCGGCCGGCTGTGTCTGCGTGACACCGCCCCAAAATGCATTTCAGGGCTGAACTTCTCCAGGCTTGTAGAGGCCAAGTTGAAACGGAAGAAAAAAAAAAAAAAAACCCTTGAAAATATGTAAAATACCTTTAAAAATCATATTAAATTTATTATAAAAATTTTAAACAGTTATTCAATACCCATGAAGGCTGGATGTGATTTATTTTACTGATTATCTTTTCATCTACATTCATGATCAGAAAATAATCACAAAAAGATGCAAATTGCATCATTGTGTACCAGCTAAACTCTGGAGAGAAACTGTGAGGTATGGCTGACGATGTGCAGTCCACTGCACCACTGGACCACATGGATCCTCCTGCCCGACACACTGCTCACCCATCATCATCCTCACAATGTTTGTTTTTCTCCCTCGAAGCCTTTTTTGTTGGGATGTACACAGACTCGTGTTTTCATGCAGATTTCTCCTTTATCTCCTCCTTGACATTTTGTGCCATTGTTCAAGTTTTGTTGTTATTGCTCTTCGTAATCTTATGTGTGTGTATGTGTGTGTGTGTTTGACAGTGTGTGTATAGTAATTTAAGTAAACATAGCCTTGTTTGAGAGTTGAGGGACCCCCTGTGCAGTGTGTGGTGTGGGAACAGCATGAGCAACAAATTACACACACACACACACACACACACACACACACACACACACACACACATGCACAATATAAATACTCAAACACAGTCCCAGTCGCACACACCCCTTAGGGTTTGATCGCAGCCATAACCTGCACCGAGTTGAACTTAATTGTCAGATTTACTCAGATATGGAGATGCAAGACTTCTGATCACACTTTTGCATTGGACCAGCAGTGGTTATTTTCTTTTTTCAGATATCATGAAGCTTTGAAATAAAATGATTCAGTTTAATCCCATTTTATAAACCTGTGAGTCAGGAAGATTGTTTTAACTTGTAGTAAAACTATGCATCGTTATGTTTTGTTCTATATTTAACAGTCTCTTGGTAATATTTTAGAAATGCTTGTGAGCATTGATGCATGTAAATGCCATAATTTTGTTGTGTTTGAAAAGAAATCTATACTTTAATTTAAATTAATCTATAGCTCTTTTGAAATGATGGACAGCATTTTCAGGGGAACAAAAAGGGAATTCATGTAAATCAAAGGAAGGGTTCCCCGTTGGTCATTTTCTCTATCTTATTCCAGTTGTGGTGAGATTGTTTAATAATCCGACTGTATGTAGCAGTTCAATGTTTATCCCTTTAGCACACTGACAATATGCCATGCGGATCCTGACTGTCATTGCGTAAGGCTTCCTGTTTCCCTTTACTGGGCTCACGTTATAACGCCGCCTTGCCTATGGCCAGTGTGATGTAATGGCAACTATTTATAACAACAATGCCTTTACAGTTTTCCCCAAGCTGTTTGTGGTGTTGACCCCAAGTTCAGTTTTCAAGACGACCATGTGCCTCTGTATTTTGTGACCACAAATAGTGTTGATGTCTTTACAGAGTAAACATTGTTTAACGATTTCATCAGTCGTCTGCACGTTTAAAACTAATGCTTTTCTTGCAACTTACCTCTTTTTAAAGTAGTGGTATAAAGTTAGGAATCCAGAGGTTTAAGGACAGTGGAAAACAGCTCAGTGGAAATAAGATAACAGATTTTGATACTTAATCCAAAGTGTTAGGATCAATATTTTTCATTGAATTGTGGTTGACTGATTTTTTTTGAGTTAACGAACCTCAATATAGCGTTGATCACGTGACTGAAGAAGCACTGTAGAACTGTGAAAAGTGATACAGAAAACAATGGAAGTGTGACAATTTCATATTTCTGTGTCCCTGTTCACAACTGAGATTGTAAATGACTCATTACAACAACAATAATATTAAATAGGTGCAACATCAAAGTCTGTCATTTACCTGAATAGCAAAAATTCCTTATTTATTTTGCTCATGTCTTCAGCTTTGTGAATTAGGCTTAAACACAATAGAGATTTTTCACAGGATATTCAGAATGAAACAGCTTTGTGTGCCTGTCTTTGGTGATAATTTGGTGTTTTTAACAGTTTATTTCTTCTCCCCTGAAACAATCTGAAACTAAGTAAACATCATCTGCCGTATCAATGACAGTAATTTTCAACAATTTGTGCGACTTTGTGTGAAGCAGCTTTGTTGAGCCAGTGTGGGTGAAAGTGCGTCTGAAGGATCAGTTCGGTGAAGATACTCCACAATAATTTTCACAGCCTTTGTTGAAATCTAATTTGCAGCGTCTGGGACATTTGTGATAGGTACAAATTTTCTTTCATCACTAAAAATATGAATGATTTCTCACACTGTGTATTACTTTTTTTTTTTTTTAAATTACTTTGAAAACCTGATGATTGATTTCATTGTGAGGAATAAGCCAAATGATGTGATGATCAGGGCTCAAACTCCATGACAGCAGCAGCGTCTTAAAAGGTTATGGCTGCTTTATTTCGTTGTCTCTACCTTTTGGTGCCAAATTAACACTTCTCATTCTGTGCCACTTTGAAGCACGCACGCACACACGCACACACACGCAGGACGGATTGTCCTTTCGGCTGTTGTCCCACCTCTAAAAGCTCAGTTGGAAGGTTTATCCTCCCTCCCATCAGAAACGGCTGAGTGGGCAGTGAGTGACCCCCCTATACAACCACTCCTGGCAACCTGAGAGCACAGCTATTCTTATCTGGGCCTGGCCCGTGTGAGGTGGCAGCCAGGCAGGTTCGTTTTCTCACACGCACACACACACACATACACACACACACACACACACACACACGCATCTCTTGAGAGTGCGTGATATGAAAGGCCGTCATTGAGTCGGGGAGGTAAAGGACCGGCAGAGAGCCGAATGTCTTTAGCATGTGAATGATACAGGATTGGTTTTCCAGCGGAGAGGTAAAGAAAGCCTGGGTGGAGAGAGGAGACGGGGGGGAAGTAAAGATGCAGGAAAGATTGGAGGAAGGAGAAGAAAGAGTAGGATGCCACGCAGAAATAAAACTGTATAGTCAGAACATCTGGTATCAGGTCAGGTGAAGCAAGAACTAAGTCCATCATCGACCTGAGATCTAAAGAGCTCCGCTAACAAATATACTTATGAGGATTCTTATGAACATGGCGTTATTGGGACTTTTCATTCCTGATCGCATAGTTCTGATGATCATCAGACCCTGAATTGTATGTGATCGATTGGAGAACTATCCAAGGTACCCTTAGTTAGTTGGAATCAGTTCCAGCACCCTAAAACACTGAACCCTTATCGAATATTATAAAATAAAATAAAAAGAGGGTTGATATGATAAAAGAAAATATGAAAATTAGGATCTAAAATCAATTCTGAAGCACACTGAGACAGTGCAGGCACTTTTAAAATGCTGTACTGTATGTAACCTTTCTGGTCACCTAGTCTGCTATAAATAGACTTTCCAGATATCAGAATTAATGGCAGCAAAAAAAAAAAAATCAGCCAATGAATAATCTGTTAAAAAATGTATTAGGTGTGTATTTCTACAAAATGTTTTGTGATTTACTGTTAATTCAGCTGTATTCAGAAACAAATACACAACATAATCAGAAATCCTGATAGACTGGAAAAGATTCAGATGAACCGAGATGAAATATAAATCTTAAAAGTAACGTTTCCTGTTCAGATACATCTGTTTCTTACCGTAGCAAACCATGATCAATAACTGTAAACTTCTTCACTTATGTGAATACATATTGTTATTATTAGGGTGGAATGTGCAGCTCTAATCATGATGAAGGTTTGTATTACAGGCAGCTCTTTGTGAAAGTCTCTACCCTCGAAGTAACTCTTAGTTTCAAACGGCTCCCTCACTCCTGGTATATGAAGTAAAGTCATAAAATTGTTTAGGTGTTGGATTTTTCTGAAATATTGCAATAGTGGCATACTGTAGTGGGGTCAAACTGACCTCAGCTTTACTCCTACAGCCACAGAAATTTAACCAAAAAAAACCTGTTTATGAGTGTGGACCTCAGCAGGGTTTGGTGACGCCACGTTAACGAACTGACGGACGTCCTGAAAACCCCTCCGACCTCAGGCACCGACTCTCACAGGCGCATCAGAATACTTATAATAAGTTGGTTTTACTCAGCGCACTTAGCCAAGTAAATCAGATATCCTGCTTTGTGTGACAGGCCTCTTCTACCTCTCAACCTTTTTTACACATTAATAATTACATGCAAAAAAAAAAAAAAAAAAAAACCATAAACAAACACACAGAGTCCTTTGAGTGGCAGGCGTCCTCTGAGTGATTGGCATTGTTAATCCCTGATGTCACACAACAGTGTGAGTGCATGTGTGTATATGTGCGGGTGTGTTTGTATGTATGGTAACAGTGATTAATTATCCTCTTCATGCTGGGGATCTCCTTAGGTTATTGATTACGTCATGAACCAAACCCACAGGGGGATGATTTTCATGCACTAACAGGGAATCAATTAGTGTCTGGAGACTTGTTTACTTATTGCCCGTGCACGCATGTAGCTGTCTGAGCGCATGCTTGTGTGTGTGTGTGTGTACGTGCAATTATGTGTTTCATGAAAAGAAACACAGAATGTCTCTCATATTTAATGACAATAGCCTGGAGTCACTGTCATCAAGAATAACACCGACTCCGGAACTCAGAAGTTTTGCAAACCTCTCTCTCTAACCTGTGTTGGATGGCCTTTCCACAGCATCGGCGCCTTGATGCGGCGCGTGTTTGTCATGCGAACCGTCAGTATGGTTTTCCAGAGTTCTCTGCTCACCGTGCTGGAACCATCGCCGCTCATGAAAGGTGAGAATCCTCCTGAAACGGAGTCACACGACGAGGTGGCAGCCACTGATTTAACTGGAAAACATATCAGATTGTTATCAGTTTATGTATGGGGAAACAAGAAGCAGACAAAAATAGAACTTCCACCGAAAAAAAGCACTCGAAGGCTCAGTGACCCTGTTCATCTTCCAGGTTGAATGAGTGTGCAGATCTGTAGCTTTACATAGTTAAATGATCCTGATCCCCCTACATGTACAGTCCTCATGTGACCTTCCAGCTCTTTGAATAAACACACAGAACACACACGCGTTAACAAGCAGGTACACAGAAATACACAGCTTCGGGTCAGGGGATTAGAGAGCGCGCAGATAACGATATCGTTTTGGAAGAAGACCAGAGAAATAATACTGGCGGAACCTTTGGTGCAATTGGCTGCATTTGCAATTAACATTATTTAAAATATAATGTGACTTGGTGACTTAAGTCTACAGTAATCACAAATCCTCTGTGATTGTCAGCAGCACTTTAGCCCGGAGGCATTTGTGTGTTTATTCATTTGATGAATGTTATATAATGTGTTGGTCTTTAATTCAGGATAAAACGATATATTTATTCAGTCTGTGAACATGAAATAGTACTGTTGAGTAATATTCAGTGATCCATGATATGATTGGCCGTGTCCTGACGGGCAAAATTGATCGAAAAATAAAATATAAATGTGCTAAAAATGTGAAATTCCGTTGATATACCGGATCAAAAAAACAAAACATCAAATGCTCAATGCTTCTCTACAAAAAGTAGGCCAGCTAACTTAATATGACAAGTTTTACATAAAGTTGAAGTTATTTTTCTTATTATTCCCAGTGAATGCTTTAAGAAGAGTTTTATGTGTGCGTCTGCTCGTGGGACATCGTGACGAGTCGACATAAAAATATGTTAATTTAGGAGTCGGAGGGACTGAATGTTTTCTGTCATTAGGTGTAAAACATGCAAACCTTGGTGTCGGCGTCAGCAATCCGAAAAGATTGTCTTATTTGCAAAAATGGCCACGTTATGCATCCGTAGCAATATTTGTGCAGCTTAATTAACATAATATAACAATTAACATAATTAACAAGGTCACTGCATCCTACTAGGGATACTCCGACATGATATCAGTTATATCGGACCAATACTTTATCAGTGTAATATTGGTGCATCTTTACGATCTGCAAGCTATAAAAGTTCTGAACCGGTGGTCTTGGTTTAAATGTTTGAGCCAGACGTTCAGTATTTATACAGCATCCTCTCAGCGCGTGAAGCCGAGGACATTGACAGACAGGAGAGATCTCTCTCCAGAGAGCCATTCAGTAGTTAATGTCTGAATGACACATCCGATTGTGTTGCACAGCCTGTCTCAAAGCTTTCGGGATTCACATCCACGCCATTCATCTCCGCCGGAGTCCTCTGTTTCTCTATCAAACATCTCCGACTGGAAGCTGAGGCCTCTCCCTCCTCCATTTTAAACCCAGAACAAAGATTTCAGGAAAACTCAACAAAAAAAAAAAAAAAAAGAATAGGAAAAAACCCAAAACAGAAAAACAGTCAGTTTCTCATTTTTCAATATTACATGATAACCCTCCGCTTCCCGCTCTTCCGGTCTGATCAGTCGCCGTATCTGCACGACTCCGCCAGCCTCGTGTCGCTGACTGAACAGTCTTATTCGGCAAAAACTCTGGCGGCTTGAGTGAATAATTCAGTGTTAGTGGGAGCAGAGACAGATAGGCTCTGTGGTTCCTCTAACGCTGCTCTGCCACTTCCCCTCAGAGGATACACTACATGTGTTTTGGGGACGAGGATGTGTGTGTGTGTGTGTGTGTGTGTGTGTGTGTGTGTGAGGGGGGTAACATTTCATCAGCTTACCGTTTCTCGCTGCTTTGTCTCCCTGCTTTGACTCCCACATAGAGAAGTGCGGCGGAGCAGGCGAGCGTGTAAAACTGATAGTTTTCTGCCTTCTTTCAGAAAAATAATAACTGCTGGGTTTTCTGCGGCTTTATTGTGCCTGAATTCAGATCTGTTGTGTCGGGTTTGGTTCCTTTGGCCTCTTCAGGTATGGCCGTCCTGAGCATGAGCGTCCAGCACTTCCTGGGTGGCCTGATCACCACGCTCACCTTCACCACCATGATGCACTGCACTCAGAGGGCCGAGGAAAGCATTCAGGTACAAAGGACTCCTCTCATTATGTTATGTAACTATTTTTTTTTTCTTCTTTCCTACGGCAATATTTTTCGTATTAATTGTGCCGTTCTTTAATGGGAGGTCATCTCCTGTGGATTCACACACAGACCCCGGCGTTTCTTCTCTCTCGCAGGTTTCCTCTCCTCTGTCTTGGTTTAATTGTGCTGTTTCATAACGTTAGGTCATTTCCTTCGGTAGTCAAAAGAAGGCCCGGTCGGGACATCCTCCACACTCGGTGCCACGCCTCGCCCCACCTGTACTTGTCAGTTCTCATCAGCTGTTTCCACCTGGAACATCTCAACAGTCTATAAGCAGACCCAGTTTCTATTCATCGTCCCCTCCTCCCCGCTGTTCCCCCCCCCCTCTCGATGGCATTGTCCCTCCCACCACCTCACTCTGTTTCTTTGTCATACTGTATTTCTTTAAACGCTTTATTTTTCACCCTGACTTTTTCCTCTCCTCTCTGGTTTTCTCTTCTTTGACATAACTCTTTTTGTCCCCCGTCGTAACTGGGCCACCGTTGCCTGGAGGTGATCGTTGTTCACACAGCCATTCAGACGTCACTCAGTCAGTCTCTGAAGGTGACAAATTATCATTTAAATTGCTGTCAGTCTTAAAGTGCAGAAGGGAGGAAAAAAAAAAAAAACACAGGCAGAGATATCAGGATCCAGTTATGGATTGAAATAAATAACGGAGGATAACAATCACAACGTGTGATGATGAGGACAACGGTTAAATCAAGAGGTTCTCATGACACATATACTGCCTGCTTTTTAGTGTGTTGCGGTGTGTGAGTCCGTATGTGCGTGAGCGCGCACAGCAGAGAGAGAGAGAGCACTCCACGGTGCTTGTTGTGTGTGTGTGTGTATGTGTGTGTGTGTGTGTCATTGAAGGCAGCGCTATCCAGTAACAGAAAGCCAATAGTGTGAGTGCTTGTTAACGATCCCCAGGAGAAAGAAACCGAATCTGTTAAACAAGTTGCTCAGAATAAAGACACTCCACTTAGCCGTGGTCGCACAGGCTCTGAGAGCTCCCTGCCCCGGCCTGCGGACCGCGGCTGCACCTCATACCTCCCATCCCTCGCCTCTCATCAGCCGCAGATCGTTTACTTTAAGTCTTTATTCAGAAGTTGGAATTCTTCTTTGTTCAAATTGCAGGAGAGACTTAGTCTCACCGGTGTTTTATGTAATCCAACATTTCAAAAAATGTAGGATAAGAAATTAAATTAGACAACAGAAAAAAAAGCTGTGCTCGGAAAACGCCTTTATTTTTATGTTCTTATGTACGTGACGCTCCAATACTGAATAAAACTACATGAACAGGACTTGTTCGCTCGCTGGTCTAGGTGTCACTAGAGTCCCGTCTTTCTCTGGTACCTGCTGAATGCGGAGTGTTCAGGGAGGGAGGAGGCCTGGAAAGATTAGGTAATCTCAGTCCTCCTCTTTCTCGGCCTCACTCACTCCGTCTTGAAAGCCTCCAGGCTGAGATCAGATACTCTTCTTCATTTGGCTTCTTTCCATCTTCTCAGGCCATGATCTCACGCTTTTTCTTTCAAGGATCCAGTCTTTGTATGTTTTTTCCACTTCAGCCTTTGCTTTTTTGCACTTTGGGGCTTTTCCCTCAACAAGTCACACATTTTTTTCTTTCATTCTCTATGAGATAACTGTTCGTAATAATGCTTGAGAGCAATCAGTGCTTCAGTTGTGCTCAAGGACAGGATGAGGAGTCACCAGTTTTTCTCTCATTATCCTTTCAGTTTTTCAATCTACTGCGGTTTTTTCTCAGTGTTTGTCTTTCATTGCTTCCTTTCCCCTCATGTTTCCTCCTCTCACCTCCCCCTCTTTTAATTTCTCCTTTCGATCTCTTTCCTAATCATTCCTCGCCTTCCGTTTCCCCTCACCTTTCCTCGACCTTTCAGGCGACCCACTACAGTTTCCTGGCGACTCTGGAGGTGCTGGGGAAGCTGACGTTCAGCGCTCTGGCCGGCGGCGTGGTGGACTGGTTCGGCTTCCAGGTTGCCTTCCTCTTCTTCCTCACCCTCTCCGCCGCGACGGCCCTGCATGTGTGGACGGCGACCTTCACCGGTGCTCTCAGGGAACACCAGCTCAAAGAGCAGCCCAAATGAGACCGGCGTGTCAAATCCTGAGCTAAAGCAGGCGCTAAAGGGAATACATAGAATTTGACTTCTGGCATTGATACACACGGAAAGTTTCCAACTTCAGAACATAATTTCAGTACGTTAGATCTTGAATAAGTTGACTTTCAGCCATTTTTAAGGAGAATCAGCCATGCTGTTAAGTACTTTGGTGCGGTGCGCTTTAGTTTTTTAATCAAACTGCACGGTCATTTCACTGGCACAACTGGCCTTACTTTTTATTTCTGTTTGTTGTTTGAAATCACAGGAAAAGTCTTAAACTGCATCACAGCCTGGAGAAACTTGCAGTGTTGTTCAGTAAGGATGATCAGCATGCTCTATGAAGAGGTTTAGTGTGGGAGAGGGCATGTAGTGACAGTCGGAACTAAAGGGAATTTTTTAT
Source organism: Salarias fasciatus (assembly GCF_902148845.1). Taxonomy (NCBI): domain Eukaryota; kingdom Metazoa; phylum Chordata; class Actinopteri; order Blenniiformes; family Blenniidae; genus Salarias; species Salarias fasciatus. The sequence continues at coordinate 7,795,784 of NC_043756.1, read as the reverse complement.
TTTAAATCATCTGAGCCATTTTATTGTTGTTACAAGCCAGCAATAAGAGCTATAGCCAAAAGCAATATCACTACTCTGCTTGTTCTATCATACTGTACTGTACATGAAAACTGCTCTTCATTCTCCTGAGTTGTGTGGTTTACAGTGGTTTAATGATGAATTCTCTACTACCTCGTATCAGCTCTGTATGGTACGACGCGCAGATGGCAAAAGTACCGTCACAGCAGCAGCAGGGTAGAGTTCGCACTCATTCATGACCAACAGTGTCGACGCATCCGCCGTTTCCTCAGACGAAGCAAGTCCGCACTTACCGCACTTACAAACGCAGTTCATTTCACGAACGCAAACCTTTTATTCTATTTATACAGCCACTTATTGAATATTTAGATCTGCTTCCCTTGGTAATTGAACAGGTTAGCCTTGACCTTTTAGCTGACCTCTCGTAGGAAACCTCAGCCTTACTCACTGCATGGTGCCATCTCGTCTCAGTTTTTGAGTCTCACTCATCAATAGTTAACTGAAAAAACTTGAATGACCAACGTCACTGGGAAATTGCGGCTCATGATAGCATTGTATTACTTTTGCGTTTCATATTTAAGAATATGCATAATGCACAAATATATGTACTATAAATGACACTGTAACTCTCCTCTGTACTGTATCCTATAGATCATTTTCTCCTGGCGTGAAGTATTAATGAAACAGCAATGTAGAATGTTTTTTTTTTCTTCAAGGCTCTGTAAGAATTAGAGTTATATCCATGTAGCTGAATGTATTTATAGGAACTGAAGTCTTATAATTGATCATTGATGGGCAACAGGCAGAAAAGGCAGGTCTGCAGATACAGCAGAATAAAAGAGCAGATCATCGACCGACGCGCCACATCAACGAAGGTTTCCTCCCGTAGCCACGTCCTCCGTCATGTCCTGACCTGAACAGTGCGCCATGCAAAGCACATCTCTCGTCTCTCAGCTACGGTCTTGCCTGAAATTTGCACAAAAATAAACGCTGCTGAGTGAATTCTGGTCCCTGTTTTTGTTGGTGTGTGTTCATCCACGACGTAGTGGTAAAAATTTAGATTTTTTTTTTTTATTTTTTTTATGTGTATTGAATTTTAAAAAAATGAAGTTTGGAATTTTAATGAATTTACTTTTATGAATACAAAGAAACCCAAACGGAGAGTGAATAACACAAATTCCAAGGTTTCGGCCAACATATAAAATCAAGGGATTTCTCATGGCCTGATACATTCTGTGTGGAGTTTGCATGTTCTTTCCTGCGTGTAGTATGTACATTTGTACTGGGTTTCCCCCAAGGAAAAAAAACATGCATGTGAGGTTAATCTGTAATTCTAAAATAACCCATAAGTGTGAATATGAGTTTGTGCAGCCAAATTGATCACCTGTCCGGTGTGTGTCCTGCCCCCTACAGTCAGCTGGGATCGGCTCCAGTGCCTTGTGACCCCGAGTTCAGAAGATGGGTGATTTCGCTGCTCTGGCAGTTTTTTGGAATTATAGGGCTATTATTATTAATTATAGGCATTATTCAAAACGCGAGTTTTCAGATTTCACTGTTCTTGAACGTCCCGGTCCCGCGGGGTCGTGGTGGATGCCTCCATCTTGGAAAATCCACATCGCTTTACAGCAGCTCTGAACACAATCCCGGCTCTCTGCAGCGATCTGGCTGAGGGCTAAAGGAGAGAATAGGGCTCCGTGTCACAGGATCCACCACCCTTACAGCTCTAATGACACAACAAATGCTGTGAAGGAGGATTAGGCCAGCTTACACGGCCCCTCAATACACCTCCACTTTACATTCCTCACCCAGCCTCATGTTTGTTTGTGTAGCAGGATGGAGGCCGAGAGTTTGAAGAGAGGCTTACATTTTATCCAGTCCTCACCTTCAGAGGAGAGCAGACGTCAAGAGCAGCGGGGTTATTTAGTTTCATTTGAAAAGTTACTTGAAACTCCCAGCAGCCCTTTTCCAACATCTAACATGAGACAATACAGGGTCAAAGTTATTATAACATTTAATAAAAATGACATTTCAAACTTGATTATTTAAACTTCAACACATTTCCTTGCAAAGTGTTAACCGTCCCTTTGTTTTTCTCATTATAGAGTAAATGGATTTTATAGCACTTTCCCACTGCTTCAGCAGCTCTCAATGTTCTTTAAATTGTTAATTACATTCACCCACTTATACACTAAAATACCAACGGTGATATCTGCCATGCAAGGTACTCAAGTCTTTTATTGCAATGTGGGGTTTAGTGACTTGGACATTTTGGCATTTAGAGTTGTGGAAGTGTGTTGAAACCTGCAACCTTACGATTTAAAGATGGTTCACTTTAGGAACTGACCCAAATTAATACATTATACACTTAATCTTTTTATTTCATGAAAGTCTAAAACCCTCCATCTGGACATTCAATCTAATGTTCAAGGCGGTAAAATAAATAATTAAGGGGCTTTTTACATTTTTTTCCAGTGACTCTATGACAGTAAATCTGCAGGATGGGAATGTGTGAAGTGAGTAATAGTGTAGTTTTTTTTTTTTTTTTTTTTTTACCTGTTCCTGTAAGAAAACACAACAGCTCCACTTGTCAGATTTATTTTGGCTGTTACTTTGAAAATCTATAGATGCCTCACTTTTTTTTTTCCTTTCATAGGTTGGAAGGAAACTGAAACAGTCAAATATTATTTTTGCACCATAAACAATCTCTTGATTACTTTCTGCCTAACCACTGAGCTCCCATTTAACTCTTTAACATTTTTTAATTTTGAAAGAAGTTCCACTTAGATTTGCGGTTTTAAAAGAGAAATGTGTTAGCTGTTATATTTTGCAGGCTGTTGAACAGAAAGTCAGGCGAGGCAGGTCAGTAGTCTGGATCCGACAGTCCTGATCAGAGTGAGGCCTCCCACTGAGGTTGCCAGATTGGTAGAAACCCCCTGTGGAGAGAGTGCGTGCCTCGGGTCCACCCTCACTGCCACAGGTACCACTGTACTGTTAGATTGGTGGATTTCATGTGCGTCCTGCCGTGCATGTGGACCCCTAACTTTGTGGACGAACAGTTATGGAAATTATGTAAGACTCGTTGTCATATGTTAGAAGCGGTGGCTCAATTTTTCAGGCATGTGCAGTAAACATACAGTTTACCTGAAGCCTAAAATAAATGAGTGCAGATCTGGCAATCACCACGTGTGCCGTTCCTCTGAAATGCCCTCATGGCATCGCGTTCGTCTGTGTTAGACTTCTCGGCTCTTATCAGCAGAGTCAGATTGCCCGCATGGAAAAGTAAGGCTGTGTAGTTTTTTTTTTTTTTTTTTTTTTTTTTTGTGAGGGGCTGTACTTTTTCATTCATTAACAATCAGGCTGGGGCACAAGTCTGGTCACATCATCAACTTTATACTCCGTATCACAAAAGAGGCGAGGCGAAAGGATAGGCCTCATTCAGCCGGTGCCAGGGCTCATCCACCAGTCACAAGACTCGCCACACCGGACACTGAAAAACCCTGAAAAATAAGGCAGATTAGAGAGAGAGAGGGAGGGAGAACTGACATTTACCTCTGGGGAGAGACGCACGGAGGGAGGAGAGAGGATGGGAGGGAAGCAGTGAATGCAACATGTTTTAATCACAGCAAACAAAGGTGTTGTATCGCTTCTTTCCCCCCTTTGTCTCCGAGCGCCTGGAGGGGGGAGTGAGGTGTTGGCTTTTTGCGCTGCTTTTGTCCTGTCGCTGGCAGAATGGCCTTCTGGGAAACCTGAGCGAGCAGCGAGAACAGCGATCGGCAGCATCAAGTGTCAACGTGTTTCCTCCACCGGTGTTTACTTTTTGTTTGTTTGCAGAATGAGAGACATGGACACCTCGCTCTCCTCCACTGTCATCTCTTGTTCTTCCCACCGCTTCGTCCTTTGTTTTCCTCCTCTGCCCCATTCATCATACGCTCACATGAAGGTTTGTTTTAGTTTCTGATTCTTGGATGCTTTTTTTCCTGGAAAAACACAAATCCTTTACTCTAATAAGTGTTTTTTCTATGTCTTATAACATAATCCAAATCCAATTCCTTCACATTTACCAGAGGGGGTGTTGGGGTGCAGTAAGTCAGAGCTCAGAATACAAAAAAACATACAAACAAAAACCAGAAAAAACTTGATGCCTAAATTATATGAACCAGAAAGACTGAGAAAGCTCACCTGAAAAGAACAATTTGAGCAAAAATATATTCGCCGCCCAGGAGAAAAACTAAACATTACTGCTTGACCAGTCCTCAAAGTTGTTAGTAACATTCACCCATTGACACACACATTCACACACCAGTGGAGTCCATCCATCAGGGGAACTTTGAGGCTCGGTGTCTTTCTCTCAAGGACACCATGACATGTGGACGGATAGGGAATCAAACCTACAACCTCCTGACTGAGAGACAAGCCACTCTATCAACCATTAAATTACTGACGCACATTTGTTGAGTTGTTCAAATTTGAATCCGCCACCACTTGATTGAAGACTTTTCCAAAGAGGAACTAAGGAAGTTCCAAAAAGAAGAAAAACAAGAATGTCTTGACAGATTGAGATTTCATAGCATTATCGCTGTCTAATCTAAAATTAAATACCTGCATGTAAACTATGGTTAAGGAACATAATACACCTCTAAACCTCACCTTGTAAACAACTGATTTTTGAACAGATAATCATCAAAGCTGTCATTCAACCAAAATAACAATGTGTGATACACCTTTTGTTGATGACACAGCAATAATACTCTGAATCACAAGGGGTGAAAGGTAAAAAGCACACAAAAAAAAAAAAAAAAAAAGCGAAGTAGGGCAGACAGAGATTAACTGAAATTAGATATTCAGTGACTGAGATGACAAGAATAAGGAACAAATTACTTGTGATGTCCCTGGAAGGTTCTCTGCTTATCATCTTACCTGCAAACAGGCACACAGTGCAGCCGTTTACTGCTGCATGGTATCTACTAAACTGTTTCATAGACGGAGACGTTCTCGCTTTGTTTGATTCTCACAGTTAGTTAATTGTTTAAATCATCACATCATGTTAATAATACATTTCCTGATTTTCTGTAATGCGATTCTGATTGACTGATTGATTGGCGTCATTTAGAACCAATGAGCAGGAGGCCAGTCAGCTGGAAGCTGGGTGTAAAGAGACACGAATCTGTGCATCAAAATCTGAGCGCTGCGTTTCATGTTACAGTTGTACAACACTCCCAGCGCCGAGGTTTGGTTTGGCATTAAAGATTACCTTTAGGCTGCACTCTGGGATCGGCGGGCCTGAAATGAAAACAAATTTAAGCTTCTCTTGACTGGCGGTGCTGATCCTTTGAAGGCCATGTGAGGACAAAGCTCAACAAATGGACTTTTAGTCACCTAATTGATGTTTTAAACAGCATCAAATAACTGGAGAGGAAGAAGAAAAGAAATCAAAGGCAGCAGTGATCAGGATTTAATGGAGAAACTATTAGAGAGAGGCAGCCTTAGTGCAAGAGGGACAGGGCTGTTTGGAAAAACTCAACGATTACGCTGTAACTGTAGCCCGCAGAGAGTTGGTGCGTGTGTGTGCGTGCGTGTGTGTGTGTGTGTTTTTTCCATTGCAGACAGGCTAATAGCTTTACCCGTGGCAACACACGAGTGAAGTCAGTCAGCCTTTATTGAGGTTTTAAGATTCTAAAATAAAGAACAACAGAAGATCTCAGAGCAAAACACGGCGTACGTGCAAATGAGTCAATTCATTACAATTACTTTTTTTTTTTCTTCCTTTCTTCATGAGATTGTGTTTCCCTGCGATTTGATTTGCTTTAACCTAAATTGTGTGCATATGCAGCGCTCCCTTCACAATTATAAGACCGGGTGTCTCATAATTGTGTTTTCAAAAAAATTTTCTTTTTGGGAATTACCAGTTTTTGAATACTGTTCACACACACACACATAATCCCCTTCTCTTAATTTAGAAACAGTCATTTTTCCATTTTGATGAGAGCCTGAGTGGGATTTTCAATTAGTTTCCTCTGAAATGCTATGAGTTCACCTTATAAACAGCCTCCAAGCAATAACTACAAGCCCGGCCCCACTGAATAACTTAATGTAAGAATAAATTGTATGATCTGCACTCATTTCATTAATAATACACAACTAATTTTCATACAGGATCTCTACTCCCTGCCAACATAATCAGTTGCCTATTTTTAGGCACAGGGTTTTAATTGGCATGAATATTCCAATGAGAGACAATGAAGTGCGCGTTGAAGACGGCAGCGTAAACAGAGAAGCGCTTCTCTCGGAAAACGGGTAAAAGCGCCATTGAGAGCGTCGTACACATCACAGCACCGAAAACCAACATCTGGACGCTACAACTTCAAGTCTGAGAGAGCAGGGTACGCCAGGACCTGTCTTGTTTTTAACCAGCGGTGGAAAGTATGCTGAAAGTTCAGAATCAAGATTTGTGTTCAATAAGAAGTAAAGGTATCCTCTGTTGTTAATCTGATAAGCCAGCGGAAATGGAAGCGCACACAAGAAACATCTGAAGTCCTCTGAGATGACTTGTGGATAAAGTTAGATTTAGATTTGATAGATTTAGTCTTTCCTCATTCTTGCTTTGCCTAAATTGAGTCTACTGATCGCAGTGATTTCCCTTGAAATATCCCGATGACTGACTGCTAATGTGCGACTCCACGGAACTGACTGAAATAAATGAATGAATATTAATCCGGACCACATGTGTGCGCGTCTGAAGTGATCGGAGCTGCTCTGTGGCGAAACATGCTCAGTTATCCGCTCGCTTAGTGACGGGCTGGGATGTGACAAGCTGCCAGCTCATATGGTGTCGAGCCTGAGTCACTTAGCTCCGGTCTGCCTCTGTCTCCAGGCTCAGGCCCTCCGACGGAAAACCCTCCCACAGCCCCTCACTCTGAGCCCCGCCACGCTCACCCCTTCCACTCCCCCCGGCCTCATTTGCACCATTAGGGCCAAGACAGGAGAAGCCTCGTTCTTGTGCACACACCCCACTTCCCGACTCTTTCCTGTCATCGGTTCTCTGACGCTTTCCCAGCATCCCTCCATCTCGCCGGCCTCACACAAGGGCAACCTGTCGGGACTCGTTCTTGACGGAGGAATTAGCAGCGCAAAGTGATGGTCTTTAGCTCCTTCATCTATCTATCTATCAGCGTGTGGTCATGGAGCAACACAATGCAATGAAATGCATCACCTCAGCTCTAATTTCCTCTTTTATGCGGCTTATAGATGTTCATTTAGCAGAGGACGTGTGTGTCTGTTATCAAAGTGCAGTGAGAGATTCTCGCTGACAGTCTCAACCAAAAGTGAGCATTTTTATCCTTGTACAAGCTGAATTGATGGCAGAGGTGTTATATTGGATCACAAAGCCTTGTTCAAGTGCTCCCAATGAAGCAGGGGTTTGGCAAGGGTGTATATTTATCTTTCTTTTACTGCTTTTCTGTCTTGTTGCTCGTTCTTAACAGCTGGGAAGAGGGAGGTCTTTAAACAGCCCATTGAGGAGTCGCTGTTGTTGGCAGACTCGATCATATCAGATTCCAGGCCTATATCATTTACAGTGTCTCTCAGGGAAATCTCTCTCTCTGACAAAGTTTGGCTGTGAACAAACTCTGTTGTTTCTTCGAGTGCAGTCACAGAACTCTGATTCATCCCGCAACACAATACCGGTGGTACAGTACACTGTCACGGGGAAATAGACTCTGGAAAATTCATTGTTTTTCTGAAATGTATTAAAATAAAGTTTGATTTACTGTGATATAATCACAAATTAAAAGAATGAAAAACACAGTATCGATTCAGAAAACTCAAATTAAACATCGCACTACTGTAGAAAACATGGGATACTATGATAAATGTGAATAAAGCAACCTTTATCTTTAAGATATCTATTATTATATTTTAAGAAAAACAAATTATAGCAAAGTAACAGCTGAGTTATTGAATCACCAGTTATAGAAAATGAGAAAGGCAGTTTTATAAACCAGCTCACTACCGTTCAAACAATGTGCCGTGCACAGTTTTGTGCCAATCACTAATCAACAGCAAGCTCCAAGTACTTTTAAATACTGTTTGTATAACAGTGTTGACTGTATGTGACGGATATGTTGAATAAAATGTAAAACGATAGAGTGATGGGGTGAAGAGCGGGCGAAGGGAAGAAAAATGGAGGCACTAAAGGACAGAGGGGGACATGCAGGACCATTAATACACTGTTTGACATCATCTGGGATTCAGCCTCAGGCCAGAGCTACTAATGGGGGTCTCTCTGTCTTGCTCTCCCTTTCCCCTATCTCTCTCACACACACACACAACAATCATATTCAAAATGCACATTACATGTACAGTTATGGATTCATGCACGCTTCAGTGCCCTGAGCTATACAAGCAGACACATGTGAATACACATGTGCGCAACTGTGCACACTCACAACTGAGCCGCCATGTCCGATCCAATAAGGCTTTCATGCAGAGTTTAAAATGACAAAAAAGCGAAATCTTCATGCTTTATTTCGCTCCCCCAAACTGTCTCCATCTTGATCGCGGCGCCGAAGCTTTACTGTACACAATATTTGGCAGGGCTGAAATCGCGCCAGTAATGCGGCGTGCTGCTATGCATCCTATTTTCCTGTTGCGTCACGGGGAAACTAATCTTGTATTATATTCATGTAACTGTTGATGCGTCATCTGCGGGACAAAAGACAAACAGTTTACCCCCCCCCACCCGTCTCTCTCTGTACCTTGAAAGCCACACCACTTGTGCTCCTCTGCAGTCTTTGAGGGAAAAAGGCTTACAGTGCCACGCTGCCGAGAAAAGCCAACTCATCCCCACCAGCATTTGTTGTGCTCTGCTTAATCTAATTCAACTGCTAAAACCACTGTGACAGCAGCTCCTTGCTTCGAGCACTAAATTATAGTCTTAGAGGGAAACGGCAGCTAAAATAAAGATGAGAGAATGAGCGAAGTGGAGGCAGAGCGACGGAGAAGGTAATGCATTCAAGATGAAATGAGATGAATATGGGATGGAGAGAGAAAGAGAGGCAGGGATACAGTCAAGCAGGGGTGTATCTGGTGGGACCATCAGGGAGACAGTCCACGGACCGATGTAGACAGCTGGACATGGAGTTTTTAATCTGTCTAAATAGGATCTGCCCAGTGCAGGCTTTTCTCCCAAACAGCGGGCCCAACACTGAGGTTGTGACAGCCAGACGACACCGCCGAGCCACAACACTCAGAGATGACACCGCTGCTGCGTGTGTGTGTCTGTGTGTGTGTTTGTGTGTGTTTAAAGGGAAGCAACGTGTGTGAGCGTCTACACTAGGAATAAGATGCAGAAAGTCAAACAGTGTCACTGAGACGTGCCATTATTTTCTTTTACGCTTTCCAGCCGGATGCAATGAAAATGAGGATTTCCCAGGAAAAAAGCATGAGCAGAGGACTGAGTTTGCATGTTCTTCCCGTGCATGCATGGTTTTCTTCAGATACTCTAGTTTCCTCCCAAAGTTCAACAACTTGCCTTTGAAATGAATAGAATAGCAACATATTTGTTTTTTTGCATCGGAATTCAGGAACTGTTGCAGTCTACACATAGATGAGTCATTTATTTTTTTTTTTAGGCAAAAATTTCAGTAGGTGTTTTAATTGTCACACCCCAAGGAAGAGTTGATCTTTGTTCCTCTTCAGGTACAATCCACACTGATGGAGAAGTTGTAAACCTAAAGGTTTCTCTGTATGTCATTTTGAAGGTCTGGATTCAAAAAGAATGAAAAAAGAAAAAAAGAAAAAAAATCTTACCTTTAGATTTTTCATTTGAAGTTTTATTATTTCAAATTGGATTTAGCATTTCAGCTACATGGTCCACCTGATTTAAAACGACAATATAACTTTTGTTGGTTTATGCATCTGAAAATGATTGGATTATCAGAACGACCGTTGAGACAAATGATTATAAAAACAAAGAAAAACACATCTAAAAGTCAATACTTTTACCACAACAAAATATTCTCTTTCATATGTGCAACAGTAGTCACAGTACTGTCTTTCAAAGGTTTAATGATATAATTTCATTGTGTGAATCTGCTGTCTGTGTTGAGTTTATGTTGATAATAATATTCATTTCAATTCCCTTCAGCTTTATTTAAATAGTGCCAAGTACAACACAGTCGTTTCAAGGCTCTTTTACAGAGAGAAACCCAACAGTTCCACATAACTAAAGGATAGGACAGACACAACGAATATACTGCATAAATATATGTGATCTTAATTTAACATTAAGGACACAACTTGTGCAGCAAACTCATCACTGCAAGTGAATTGTCAATGTATTTTCTTCCCAGCCTTCCCAGCTCTTGTTTTACGTTTCATGTATGAAGTTTCACATGAGACTTTTGGAAAGAAAAAAAAATCATTAGACACCTATTTCAGTGTATTCCAAGTGCTGCTTGGGATTTGTGTGTGTGTGTGTGTGTGTGTGTGTGTGTGTGTGTGTGTGTGTGTGTGTGTGTGTGTGGCTGAATGGCCCATCGTTGGCTGGGTGTGTCAGCCTGACCTACTGTCAACGCTTTCAGACAGGCTTGCAGCCTCTCAGGGCCCCGGGACCCGGAGATGGTGATGGGAACACTGTTTAATTGGGGTAATCGGCGAGCTTTTAGGGACCTGCTTATTAAGAGAAACCCCTCACACACACTCACGCCTCTGCCAAGACAGACAGACAAGCAAAGTGACAGCTCTGCCTCACCATGCGATGCTTTCGCCCACATCCCTGCGTCAAAGACCCCGAATCAGCGGGCGGGGATGCAGTGCATGGTCATGGATGCGTGTGCCCATGTGTGCATCCGTATAACGGCGACATCTCGGTAACGCTAACAATGTTTAACAGTAAATGTGTCGGTGATACTGAGCTTTTGCCCTCGGATGAAACGGGTCAAAAGGTGCGGCGGTCGGGACAATGACTGAGCTCCAGGATATTTTCCACAAAATTGAACTTTCAGAGGAAAATGAATTAAAGCCTTTTTGTGTTTAAATAGAAATATCCACCAGTGATGGAAAAAAGGGCTTCCAAACAGGTCTGCAAAAAAACGTAGAAATATGAATCAAGAGCTTTTATTTAAGTAAAAGTAAAAAAGTGAAGATTCTGAATGTTTTCAATATACAAGAAAAGGCATTTCTTCACAAGTTGTTTGCTATGCCTTTGCACAACTTAAAAAAAAAAAACATGATGAATTGGGTCACAGATGGGGAATGCCTCATTCTGAATCTGTTCCATTGTTGAGTAGCCACCAGTCCTTTTATTACAGACACTGCATTCAATCGATACTTTCTCACTATGGACAGCTCTCCATCTTCTGTCTGGCTCTCTGGTTAAGTCTAATATACTGTTTTTTGTCTCTTTCTGTCCAGCATCCATGAAATATCACATCATCAGATGTGAAACTGAAATACATTCTTTCCTTCACTGGAATTGGCTGTGTGTGATTTTGGCGTGACTTATGCAATATTCCTGCAAATTTTCACTTGGCATGATTTTTGTGCTTATTTATAAAAGTAAAAATGATATTATCTCAAAGGTTCAGAACTTTAATGTTCATATTGACATGAAGATGAGATATTAATCATGTTTATATCATGTTTCCGTTGTTTCCCCATTCATTAACATAGCATCATGAATAAATCTGTCCAACAAATGAAATGCACTGATAGTTTATCCTTACTTAGAAGGGCTTACTGAGCATGCTCGGTGTGATTCCAGCTCATTCAGAACAGCAAACAACAGTTTAATTCATTGTCTGAGTCAACAATGACTGAGATTGTTTTATCTTGTCTCATCCTGCATTAACACTGCTGTAAGGGAGAGGGGTGCGAGGATTACACACTGTCTGACTTGGGCCCCAAACTACACACACACACACACACACACACACACACACACACACACACACACACACACACACACACACACACATACACACCCTCATAGACCTCGCAGCATTTCCCAGCCCCCCAATACACATTTTTTGTCTCTCACATGCAGTATTTTTCTGTCACAGTATCAACTATGTTCCTTCTGTCTGATCTATCATACATTATTGACATAAACTTTTTTTTTTTCTAAAAACGAAACCGCATCCACATTGTTCTTGCATTACTTTATGAAAAAATGGTTGGCAGTTTTAAGTAGAGTTTCAGATGAATATATCTACATCCTACGTTCAACTTCAGATTTGTATTGATTTTCCCACATTTGAGTGTTGATGTGTTTCCTTCCTCCATTTTTAACACGTCTTAAACTTCAGGCTCAAACTGATTTCAGAGGCGATATGGGAATCCTGTTACGATCCTTGCTTCCTGTCCTTGCTCGCTCATCCTTAACTAAAAGGTCTTTTATTTTACGTTGTTTTTTTTGTTTCGTTGTTTTTCCGCCGCCCTTAACGTGTCGGGGTGTCGCCGCGGCCTGACGGAGGGTCAATACATATTGTTTATGAAAAACAAAAGGATGATGACGTGATGTCATGTCTAGACTCCATGCAAATGAATGAGGTCCGCGAAAAAAAAAAAAAAAAAAAACTTCTACAAGCTTGCTTACAGTATTTACAAAGCCGTGTGACGACGACACACACACACACACACATACACACACACACACACACACACACACACACACATATCCAATAAACCACACACACACACGCACACACAGTGTGGTAGACAAAGTGGGAATGATTATGGTAATGATAATAATCATGGCTGTCATCATCATCTCCTCCACCATGTTAAAAATTAATCTGAGTTAACGGTAATCCACGTCTCCTCATTAGATTACTGGTGTGGGGAGGGGAGACTCACAGGCCATCTGTACATCATTAACAGAGTCTCGGTGACAGCTCTCTCCTCCACAATCCACTTCCTCCGTCCCTCGATCCCCCTGGCCTCCTCTCCACCCCTCCATCTTTGTGTTCATCCCTCCTTCCCTCTACCTCTGTCACTCAAACTCCTCTTTCGCCCAGCGTTCCTCCTTCATTATTCAGCGTGTCGGGCTGGATGTACGTCACGCTCGCAGGCCAGACCTGGTGACGGCGAGGGATTGAGAATCACGCCGGAGTGAGGCTGTGCAGTCCGTCTCCTGGGGGTGTCATTATCAGCCGGCGCCATTATCGCTCTATTGCTATTACATTTCATTGTCGGATATGTCAATGGACATTGTTGCTTTTCATGCTCCCTCTCATCCCCTTCACTCCCACGCAACAAACAACCGAAGCTTTAACTTCCCGAGAAGAAATCGATTTGTTAACAGAAAAGGTCAAAGGTCAGCAGCACTCCTGAGGTAGACAGGAACTTCCAGTTTTTTTGTTTTTTTTTGCTCAGAGATGGCATTAATCTGTTGCTGTTTTACAAAACAGACAATCTCCTCTGCCGTAAAGGAGAAAAAAAAAAACAAGAGAAAAGAGACGGAGTAAACCTTGACACATTTATCACGGGCTGGAGTTGCTCATGTCAGTGGAACAAGTAGAGACAGACAGGGAAAGAGTCACAGAGGGAGACGCTGGGAGACATGCGGACAAAATGACATTGAAAATGACATTTAAAGGCAGAAGGGACATAGGCAGGATAGACGCGCTGGCCTATATGTCATGGAAATATAGAAAGAATACCGTGTGCAGCCGCTGCTTTCATCTCCATGCCTTTCAAAGTCAGGTTCCAGCACTTTATAGATTTACACCTCTTAGCGTTTTGGATTGTACATCGACTTCGTCTTAGGCGTTATTGTTTAAATACACAATAGATAAGGAAATGATTTATTTATTTATTACATTTATGTTAAAACCTACAATTGTACAGTTCACATAATAAACTATTCAATCTTAGCACATGAAAAAAAAAAATCTATGAGCATTGATTATCAGACCGTCCAGAGCATATGACACTACGTCAAAGTCGATTTAAAGAGAAACATACACCATTCACTGTGGAAACATAAAGAAAGATGGACAGATTCTGAAAGGAAATTCATCATTTTAACCTCTGCTGGGGTACAGGAGTTTAATTTCAAGGAAATAGCTGTTTCTTTTGAAAATGTGAGACCAGATTAGAAATATAAGAATCTGCTTTACTTACATCTATGAATTCTTTGATGCTTTTTATGTCTTGTATGTTAAAGAACTTCTGCTGAAATTATGCTCAAAATACACTTCATAAAAGAATAGAAGGAATGAATAAATACATTATATTGCCGTGTTTCATAGTGGTGTGGTGTGCAGCACGATCCCCGGTTTGAGTTCGGGTTAGGCTTTCTTTGTGGAGTTGCATGTTGTCCCTGAGCATTTTTTCCATTTCTATTTCCTGAAGAGAAATCCTCTTTCTTACTTTATTGCATTGTACTTATCAGTAAGACTATTTTGTTGGATTGAGATAAAGTCAGACTACTTGATTATTTCTGTTTTGTCATATTAATCACACAAACTGCTCAACTCTCCCAATAGCCAAAATGTTGAGGTAATTCTTTGAAAGGAGAGAGTGATGGCAGAGTGCACAGACTGGTAATTAGGCTATAAGGAAGCGGGTGATGAGCAGAGACAGTTCGGTAAATGACTCCAAGGCTGCTGGTAATTGATAACATCTGCACCTTTATTTCAAGTCAGCTCTGAGGTCTGCTCTGCTGCGGGCGAACTTTCCCCACAGCCTACTTATTTACAATCAGACAGACTGATACAGTGCTGTACAGCAGTGCGCCACTTGGCTGTATTTTCTGTGAAGACTCCTTGGAAATCACCGTACAGTCGCTTCTGCCGTTGCCTTTTGAACTCCCGAATCAAAGCACGATCCCACACAGCACAACGCGAAGCACCCGGTGAACGAAATCAACAGAGGAGTCCTCAAGTCTCAGGTGTGGCTTCACATTGCTTCACCGTCAGCCGCTTCTCCGGGGAACCTCATCGCGACATGCGTGTGGGACGAGAAGCGGCTCGTCAACTTTTTCACTGACATCTGCCGCAGAGGAAAGTGTGGAAACAAGCGGAAAAGTTCAGCTGCGCCTCCTGCGAGGTCTTTTGTCTTTTTGTCAGAAGACCATTGATTTTCCTGCTAACTTCACAGACAGCTTTTGATATTGTTTGGAGGCGGAGCTCACAGCATTTTGGGTTGGGCGAGCATGTGCGTGCGTGCGTGTGTGTGTGTATTGACAGATGGTTGTCATTGTATGAGAGATGGTTTGAACATTCATGTAATGGAGGCAGCAAAACATAGCAAACATATGTAGTGGACAGCAGGGCTCGCTGACTGGAACTAAAGGCTGCACGTTCACAACACACGGCAAACACACTCTGACTGCATCAATTACATGCATGCTCACTAACACATGAGCTGCACGTCCGTCCTGTCTGACGAAGGTAGAGTGTGACTCATATACGCCACGTTGTGTAACAGAAAATTAATCTCCTCTTTACTGTAAGAACTGTTTAATGAATTTCATGTGCCCATTTCCTGGAAATGATATTCCTAATAAAAGAGGATTCGAAGAAAACACACACACACACGCAGGAAAAGAACAAGAAGAAGAAACTGCAGATGTTAAGACGAGCCTGGGAGAAACTAAAAGGAATAAAAAGTCATATTGAGACTCTCTGGACCAAGTCACTCTTTGTGTGTGTGTGTGTGTGTGTGTGTGTGTGTGTGTGTGTGTGTAGGCCCCACCACTCTGCTGGCCCTGTGCAGCAGCCTAACCGTTCCTGACAGCCAGTGGCTCATTAGAGCTGCTGTTCTATGCTCCTACCTCCGTCCGCCCGCTCCCAGTTTCCTGGACCCTGCTTCCAAAACAATAGGTGTGTGTGTGTGTGTGTGTGTGTGTGTGTGTGTGTGTGTGTGTGTGTGTGTGTGTGTGTGTGTGTGTGTGTGTGTGTGTGTGTGTGTCAGCTGGCTGTGCTCAGGCCTGAGTCGGGACGGGCACGGGGAGCAGTGGGGAGGAGAGAGAGCGAGTGAGAGCGAGAGAGGGAGAGAGAGGAGAGGGGGAGGAGGGGGGAGTCAAGGCCTATTCACCGGCACAAAGACATAATTAACCAAATTGGCAAATGGTTCGAGAAACCGCCTCTTGAACATTGTGTGCTTGCCTTCAGTTGCCATGGCAACTTTAAATTTGTGTCTACATTTGTGTGTGTGTCCATATTAAAAGTCACAAATGATTATCAGTCGCATCATCCGAGACCACACACACACACACACACACACACACACACACACACACCTTGTTTCATCTCGCTATGAAAAACCATGTCCCTTGAAGTTGTACATGTTGTCTTAGACATTAATCTTCATTTAGAATCTGACAAACGTCCCGTTTCAGTATGAGAAGTACGCCTTTCAAAATAAAACGAAACATCACACAGAAAGAACAAAAAGAATCACCGCCGCGCTACAAACATATCTCTGCCTATGACTGTTTTTTTTTTTTTAATCAAATCAAATGAAAGACGATGCATCAGCTACACTCCTCTCACATCTCACTGTGTAAATTACAGGTGTGTGTGTTAGTGTGTCTGCTGTCGTGTGTCTGTCAGCTGACCACCTCTCCCTCTCTCATCATTCGTCAATAGGACATCGATCGCAGCGACAGCGGGACAGACATCAAGGACAACTGCCCGTCGATCAATTGCTGCATGGCTGCAGCATCTGTGTGTGTTTAACACCACAAAACAGGAAAGAGTTCAGAGTTGTGAGACACCACTTTATATATCAAATATAGAATTTGCTGCTGCAGGAAAAGTTGTTGTCGTCGAGCTGATTTGTACGTCAGAGCGGCACTAAGTTTAGTCCATAGAAAGTTGCTCTCTTTCAGAGTTACAGTAAGGTTGCGAGGCTTGTTTGTTTGTTTGTTTCTGTAAAGTTGTCTTCCTCCCAACGACTCCAGCCTCGTTTTGAGGTTAGTTTCTGTAAAGTTGTGCCTTTTGGCACCGAGCAGCATTGTGCTTTGGGAGCTTGAAGCTTGGTTAAAGATAAACTTCAGGTCTGACTGAAGAGTTCACTCTTTCCCGCTCTCTTCCCCTCCCTCTCTCTCCCTCTCTCCCTCTCTCTCCCTCTGTTTCTTCCCCTCCCATCCCTCGTTTAGCCCCCAGAGTCACAACAAGAAGCAGCAAACAGCTTGTGCATCCCTCGTACCAGGAGAAAATGCCCCATTTTCATCTGTTTGAATCTGACATTTTTGGCACATTAAATATTGGACATTAATAAATTAAACGTAATGAACTTACATGAAAGAAGAAAAAAGTCTGTTGGTACAATGCAACAAAGTACGAAAGGCAAGAGTGCAAAAGAAAGAAGCACAACAAAAAAGAAAGCTCAAACTTTTTTTTTTCTTTAATTCCAATTAAATATTGCCTTCTGTAGCCAATGGAGATTATTTTTCACGTTCATTTATTCAAACAAATATTGAATAATTTATAGTAGCGGGAATAACAACATGAGAAAATCACCACGCTCGGTGCCAGTGAAGGGAAAGAGATCTGTCTATGAGGAGTGTGGCTAAGGAACGCTTCTAATAAGTGCAACTTATTGGTCATTTAATCTAATTAGACCTCCGCTGGGTGTTTTGTAACATTGAAATAATCATAACTGCTTGAAGGGAGCTGAGCAGTGCATCTGTGACCAGCAACAGCACAGATTTATCATTTAATTAAGTTGATCAATGGCGACTGATGGCATTGTTTTGATCAGTCATTAGAGAAAAGTACCTGCCGTATATTTGCTGATATATTGGCTATAGTGTTACATACAGCGATCCGTTACGCGCGGCTCAGGCCATGCATTTTTAACACCTGTTTCTACTTACTGCGTATGTTCTTATCTGTGTCAGTGTGTGCATGTGTGTCAGTGGCCAGTACTGTATACAGTATATAGGTCGATGTAAGTGACACCCGGGGTCATACCCTATTGTTACGTTGCATAACGCTGTGACTTCCGCAGATCTCATGGCACGCCTCTCCCCCACCTTGCCCACGAGCCCAGCAGCCGTGGATGCAGGGTTTCCACTGAAGTGTCCATATGTTGTTGTTTCAACATCAATACTGACTCACTCAAGAAAACCTTCACAACAAATGTTGTGTGTTTGCTTTATGTTTTACATCCATGGGTAAAAAAAAAAAAAAATCCAATTTCAAGTCACAACATCAGAATAGATGGTAGCTTAGTGACATTAAAGAAGAAAAAACATCTGGAATAAACTGGCCAACCTTCCTTGAACAACTGTGCTGCCTTAAACTTGTTTCTCTCATCTCCTTCTTATCGAAAGTGTGTTGTGTTACAGTAACTTAAGGTGACTCTGGTCTTTTCCTTGGAGGACATTGTTATTCCAGTGTAATCTAAGCACTGTTCATCTGTCCACTTGTGAAAAGAAGAAAAAAGTGTTTCCTTCGGCCTGGCGTCGTTATGACTGACGACGTACAGCATGTTGAGACTGCCGGAGCAACAGAAAACATTAAATAACTGAAGGAAGTGGTGTACAAGGAAACGTGATTTTGCAGGAGACCAAGATGGAAAAAAAGGTGCTTTTTAAGACTAAACACTTTCAGAAATGAATATAAGGTAGATGCAGTTAACAAGATAATGTAAACTACAGTGCAAAGACAGAGGTGTAACCTCTCTTTCATTAAAAACCTGCAACAGGTTCACTTTTACGCAATGCTTTTTATTTCCTATAGATCACAACAAACATTTAAAACCTAAGTAATCCAGCAAGATGGATACATCGAGCAAAAAGAGTACGATCTTTCCTCTTACATTGTAAGTGAAGTTAATCTGCTGCCAGTTGATTTAATTTGTATAAGTCAGGAGTTATAAACAGGACTATGTCTAAGTACGGTTAGGCATGGGAACAATGACTAAAACACCTCTTTTGGTCAGAAAGAAAAGTACAGATATAAAGCTGAATCATCAATCTGAACTGATGACTAATCGGTTTCAGGAATCTGAATGAGCGTTTGAAAGTGTCTCCAAAATTAATCTGACTCAATGCACCTCTTATTCTGGTTTTTTAGCAGCTGGTGACTGTGCAGGCACACTTTCAAACAACGTGACAGAAAGAGAAAGAATAAGAAAAGTGTTC
The DNA here is from genome assembly GCF_902148845.1 of Salarias fasciatus. NCBI lineage: Eukaryota > Metazoa > Chordata > Actinopteri > Blenniiformes > Blenniidae > Salarias > Salarias fasciatus. The sequence continues at coordinate 7,776,667 of NC_043756.1, read as the reverse complement.
AACCAGCGACGTTCCCCTCAGTCGCCCTGATTGTGAAACACCACTCACTTTCTAATCGCTATTGGGACTGGGACTCCTATCATAGTCTCTTCTCGTGTCATCAACAATTTAACTGTTTTCTTGCAGGCGGGAAGTGACGCCTCTGTCATGGAGGCTCTGTCTCCTCTGAGCTGTGCATCATCCTCATCATCCACTGCTCTTGATCTGTGGCAGCAGAAACAGCCTGATGCTAAACCTCATAAACCCCAAACTGAAGGATTCTGATCAGTCGTCCATTCTTCTGTACCTCTTTATTCACGCCAGCGTTGCAGGTTAACATCGTCGATCCCTGCTGACTAACACAAGTCACCCTCCATCAAAGAGCAAACAGAGAGAGACAGACACATTCATACCTTTTACAAATTCAGAGTCACTGTTTTTGCATGTTGTAAGATTTTGGGAAGAAATTGGAAAGCATGCAAACTCTGCACGGAAAGGTGTTGAACCACGCTGGAACTGGGATCCTCTTGCTCTGAGGCTGCAACAGAAACCGCTGCACACCACGCTTATTGGTGCCCAACAGATGACTGGTTTAGTATTACTGTGTAGCATCCTCACAAACGGAGCGTAGTACTGAAAGCACTCCTCTGTCATTTAGAGATTCTACTCATTCAAAATGTTATTTTCATCTCTGGTATAATGTACCTTTTCAAATGTTTCATTGGTTCAATATAGAAAAAAATAAAGCTTCAGACTCAGAGCATCACTGAAAGACATCGTTAAAGGTTACTTCCTGCTGTAAAATCTTTTGCTAATTTTCATTATTATTTTCCTGCACTGTTATTCAATCGTTTGATCACATCAGTAGCCCCAGAAATCTTGTTTGTGGCACTAAAATCTGTTCCAACCGGATAACGATGCACAGGAATTATTTGTCACCGCGGCGTGTTGCCGTGAGCCAATGAACGACGACAAACTACAAAGCGGCAGTATTTTGCATCTGTTTTTATGACCCTGGCCCTCCCAGCTGAGCGCGCAGTGTCATGATTTACGGCGCCTTGTTAAAGTGAATAGGTGTGAGATCTGCGGGTAAATTGCAAATTGAGCATAGCAGCGACTGTGTGTCTGTGCTGCACCTCAGGACCAATTATCTGCTCCTTTCGGCCTCCTCTCTAAGCAAAAGGCCCCATTAGAGGTCCATAAAGATATCACAGATAGACCAGAGACCAATTAGGTGTCCCTAAACTAATAACAGGTAGAACAAGTGACAACATGTGCATCCAATCTACATTTCCCTTTCACAGCAGCATGTGTCACAATAGTAAGTTGTGCCTAACAAAGCCCCAAAGGCCCAGTCTGCACTGTTGCACTTAACAAACCTGTGGAGAACAGCGCTGACTGATACGATGTCTGAGGTTTTCACACGTTCATCCAAACTCAACGGAATTTACCAAAACACCATCATATTCTTATCTTGAATCAGTTCTTCCTGGTGATGCTGGAAGCTCAATCAACTGCTGCATATTAACGTCATCATATTCCCAAAGCTTCCACTGAGTTTATTATTATTTTTTTTAATCTGAGAGAATTTGGCTCCAGATCATATTGATACCAGAAAGTGGCTGCAGAATCCCTCATGTACCACCCTCCCTCCCCCCGCCCCTCCTTTGGATGGGGCATCCGGAGAGGGTAAGGCCAGGTCGGCTACACGGCGATGAAAGAACCATGAGACACAAGTCCAACGACCAAACCAGAGGGGAGGAGAGAGAGAGAGAGAGAGAGAGAGACGAATGGCAGAGATGAAGAGGAGGAGGAGGAGGAGACAGAGGGGGGAACGGACTTCAAAAACAACAACAACAGCAAGAAAACAAACAACAGGGAAAAAACAAGTGAGAGAAAAGAGAGAGGAGCAGAAGAAGCTCAGAGGCACCCAAGGTCCTCGAACTAATTAAGATGATTTGCATTTATTTATGAGGTTTAATGAGCAGCTTTTCAATAGTTTGTTTTCCCCTAATATGAATATTTCCTTTTCATTATGATACATAGATGGTAAATCTCATTCTTTCCAATAATCACATCCTGGCCTTTCTGTTCCTGCAGATCCTGCAGCTGGTAATGTGTGTTTGTTGCAGATAAGCTTTCAAGAGTTTGCATGTTGTTTATTCATTTGTTTTTAACATTTATATCTGTAGGATTTACATAGAAAACAGAACTTCTCTTGTGTTATTGTATCTAACAAAAGTCGTGGTTTAACAGAATCTTTTATTTAACTTTGACATCAAGGTAACCTCTCAAACCACTGCAGGAACTGAAGGAAAAGACACATGAACAAGAAAGTTAGAATCAAGTTGTATAGACGGTGTGATAAAATCAGCTACAGCTCTGATTATTCTTGCATCATTTTCTGTTGATATTATGATGATTGGTACTGTGACAGACAGGTTTGAGGATCTTTTGTTGTTTTCTGTGTTCCAACAGTCAAAAAAAAAAAAAAAAAAGAAAGAATTTCACACAAGTACTCAAGGCAGTGTAACAAGTACTTACAGACAAGTGAAGGTTTCCTTTTGTTGCAATAAATGAATACAAACATGTTGTGTGGCACCCATAGCCGATGTGGCTGACTGTGTAAAAATCATTGAGACTCCTGAACTGTGTATTATGAAATCCAAATGAAAATAATTGTATCATTTATTTTGGCTGTCCATACGAAACATTTTTTTCTGCCCGCATTTGGTGCTACAGGCAATTTTGTCACATCTCACAACAGAACAATTTTTTTTAGCAGAAATTAATCTGTTCCTGGGTGCAAATCAGGGGTAATTTTTAAATCTTTTTTCACCAGCACCAACATGCTATATGTCCACACAGATGAAATAAAATCTCACAGAGCCTTTAACAAGTAATGCATTGAACAAAAGTGATTCTGGGTTTGTGTTTGTGAAACTAATAACATCACCAGCAAGCAATATCCGGAGACAAAATACCAAACCTAAAGGAAGGGCCCTGACAAAATCCACACATTTTCCTCAAATCCTTTCATTTTCATTTCCACTTTCTAGGACATCAGATCCCGAACTACCAAAAATCGATTGCTTCCAGCAACATCATAATCACCACAAAAAAAAAAAAAACCCGAGACATAATCAATGAGTAATTCCCTGCTTGTAATCAAAATCCTGTTTGCCTCCTGCTGCATAAAGGCACGATTTTCTGATCATTAGCAAAAACCCCTTGTTATCCTGCCACGCTGACCTGAGCGCCGGATTTCAGAGGAAGGCCCTGTGGCGGTGTTCAGGAATATGAATCAATGAATGAGAGAATGAATCCACAGCAACACTATCGAATGTTTATTCTACACTGCGTGTGTGTGTGTGTGTGTGTGTGTGTGTGTCCTCCTCAGAGCTGAACTCTGTTGGCCTGGCAAACAGTCCCCATGGCCATATGGCTGACTGTAATTATACATATGTACTTCTGTGCTGGGTCGGGGCTACTTTGGAGAGTATATGTTGGTGGGTGTGTACGCTGATTCAATGTCTCTGAAACCGTCGCCGTGTGTTCATTAGTGCTTTTTTTTTTTCATTTATGTGTGTGTGTGTGTGTGTGTGTGTGTGTGTGTGTGTGTGTGTGCAGGGAAGCATGTACAGTATGCCCGTGGTTAATGTACAGCCAGATGGAGATTACACCGCTAACGGAGTAACAGAATTCTACTTTGAATGCGTTGTTTTGTTGTTAATTTGCTTTGGATCTCATGTTTCTTGCCTCTGTAGGGGTTAATTATCAAGATAAATAAGTATCCTGACTGCAGGTGGTAATATAAAACCATTATGTTGAGAAGATGAGTTAAAATGTTGAATATGACTCAAAATTTTAAAAATTACTTGTAATAAATAAATATTTGGATTGAAAACATAAAAGTCTCACACCATGTGCACAAATATGCCATTTAGTGTTCAGAACTTTAAATTACAAGCAGTTATTCAAATGAAAAACTGCAAGAAAATAAAAATTTACAACAGTTGCAAGTTACTACGAGCATCACTAAGTGTGATTTCTGCAATTGTTGTACGTGAATATACATTTTCCTCAAACACTTCTCTTAATCTGTTTGTCCAGTCATGAAAGCACAAAAGGTGAAGCCTATGTCCTGCTTCATGTCTATTTTTCAACAGCGGTTAAAAAAAAAAAAAAAAAAAAAAATGAAAAAGATGGAAGGAGCTCCAACCACAGACAGTGTGTCCAAAGTGAGAGGTTAAACCAGGTTCCCATCACAGCAGCTAATCCATGGACATGAAAGCTGCAGGTCCTGAAGGGGCCAAACAGGCCTGTGGCTGCTGTACTTCAGAATGTGTCATTTGACCTCACGCCGCAATGGTCAGTAGTGCTCTCTCTCTCACTCTCTCTCTAAAACGATAAAACAACAATAACACAATACATTTTTCAGTTAAAAAACTGGTTTTATAACTCACATCTCGAGCAATGTTCTTGCTCACCCAGAGCTTCACCTCCTTTATCCATCTCTTTCACTGCTTTATCCACTTGAAGGTTACAGAGTTGATAATATCTGAGCGGCAGGGAACATCCTGGGCTGTGGGAGAAGAGAATAAATACTACCCGAGCTCAGACTGGAAGCAGGGTATTCTCACAGTGAGGCAGAAATGTACTGTAAGCAAATTATCACAACATACTGTATGTTCTACAAGTAAATTTAAAGGTGTTTGGACATGATATTATTATTACCAACTGAAACAATTTTCATCTGTAGTCCAGCAGTTCCCAACCTGTTCTGTCTTTGAGTCCTTCCTCTTCAGTCTCTGAATTACCGAAACTTTACAGTGAAATCAGACACAAAACTATTTAATTTATTGGATCTAATTGTATGTGCCAGTGGAGATGTGATTCAGAAATGACAAAATATCTCTGTGTCATGATCACAAATGAAAGCTTTGGTTGACCGTCATGAGACGACGAGTGAACTGTCACTGCCATTATCTCATACGTTAACCTGAGTAATCAGGCCTGTCTCGTTTGGGACTTTTTAAAAAAAAAAAATGTGCTGACGCTTCATCGAGGTTGCCACCGGTTCCAGTCATCCGGGATTTACCTGGGCTGCAGAGCAGCTACCTGACACGGGCGGAAGCCGGGTGGATAAACACAGCGGGGCAGGAGGGTGACGGAGGTGAGCGGGCCGCTGCAGAAGACAACTGGCTGGTGGAAATTAATTTGACAGCCACTCCTGCTTCCCTAAAACCCCTCCTAAACCCAGTCCCAGACCCCTGCCCGCGCGCTCATGCTGCTCCCCAGTGTGTCCTATCAACACAGTCGTATGCACAAGCATGTATGAGTGTGTCTGTGTTATGTATGAGTGCATATATTTCATAAGACTTTGTGTGTGTGTGTGTCCGTAGAGTGTGTGTATGGCTTTGATGCAATTTATTTTGTAACCTTTTCTATGTGTGTGTGTGTGTGTGTGTGTGTGTGGGTGAGGGTGATGAGATGTGACAGGTGTTGTGGCCGCCAGTGATGTGGGAGAAGGCGGAGGAGGAAGAGGGGAGGGAGTAAACGAGAGCAACACAGATGATTATTTAATTACTGTCTAATACTGTGTAACCCCCCCTCCTCCTCCTCACTCCCTCTCTCTTACCCTTCTCTTTCTATCCCACTCTCCTTGGTCCCCCTCCCTCTCCACGCACTCACACATACACACACACACACACACACACGTGCATGCACAAACACACACACCGCTCCACCTCACTCCCCCTTTTTCATCCTTTCTTTATTAATGAACAATCCAGGCCTTTCTACAAATCCACCAGGGCTTACTGTACCCCCCAGACACTGTGTGTGTGTGTGTGTGTGTGTGTGTGTGTGTGTGTGTGTGTGGCTTTGTAAGGAGGGAGGGTTATGTTGGCTTCTCCCTTAGGAGGACCCCCTCTTCCCCCCCTCTCCCCCAGACACACACACAAACACACACAAACGCACGGCACACACAAACACGTAGACACGCAAATTTCCAGACTAATCAGCGCCGCTCATTCACTCCATCTTGCAGTCTTGAGTTGGGCTGTTTAGGGCTTTGACACATTTAATTTTATTCATTCATTCATTTGTAAAAGAAGTCATTTGCATGTACAGTAGAGTCGTGTGCATAATGTATATCTGCAGTTTGACACTAATGCACTCCTGCTCTCGTCTGGCTGATATAAGCTCCTGATTATGTGTGCATGTGTGTATGTTTTTTTGTGCCTGTGCTTCACACACTCAGGTACCTGTCACTGTATAATGACAGTGTGTGTTGCATCACTTCAACCCAATTATGTCCTTCCCGCAGCAGAGTACAGTATTCTGGCGAGTGTGTGATGTGGCAGCGGGTCCCGCTCGTCTCCACAGTAACAACAGAGATGTGATCAGTCTGAGGTCGAGCGCTGCGAAAAGACAGTAAGGTCACTGAAGAGGAGGAGAGTACCCTCTCCAGCACATTGTGCTTTCCCATTTTCATTTATCTCTTCAGGTGCTGCTCCTGCTCCACTGTGACAAACACTAATATCACGGATCGAACTCACAGAGCGACGGATTTTCCTGCATTAAAACAACGGTTCTAACTCTGCGTCTGGCTTTCAGAAAAGTACAATAAATCGCTCTCTTTTGTAATTTTGTCCCATTCAATACAAAACTACAACACTAAATTTCATTAGAGTGTGCATCCTGGACATGCTGTTTGTTTCTGACTCCTGCCATTCACATGGAGAACATGCAAACTTCACACAGGGAAGCCACCTAAACCTGGACTGGAACCCAGGATATTCTGTCTGTGAGGCAAGATGACGAACCACTACGTGACTGTGAAAACCAGAAAATTGGTCAGGTCTGCAGAATGATTATTAAAACCTTACAGTAACCCTGCTGTAGAGGTTATAGACCAACTGCAAAAGACAAAAATAGATGCAAATTTTTTCACTTTTAATTTTTAGATTTATTTACTTGTCTTTAAAAAAAAGGGCTGCAATTATTCAAAACAACGTAGAAACAGTTAAATATCATGTAAACCAAATGGAATCTTGAATTGATGAAGCTTTTTGTTGAGTTTGGGCTTTAATCGACTGGACAGGTCTGTTAATGGACACGTAGTGATGATATTTCAAAATGAATCTATCTGAATTCTCAAAGCTTGTGTGGAAAATCACAGAACTCTTTCTTCTTGCCCTTTACTTTGCAGCTATTTCTGATGGCATCTGATGTAAGTTGAGTTAATTCGGTTAATTTGTGTGAAACATTCCGGAGTTTTGGTTGACTTTTTGTTGATATTTGTGATTCCAAAAAAAAAAAAAAAAAAAGAATCTGGAGCTACTGTTTTAATGATCAGTAACGTGATCAAAGAGAATACACAGAATACAACAAGAAACTGAAGTGCAGATTATCATCCAGCAAATCTTCATATATTTTTTGAATGTTCAGTAAACTGTATTGTTAAGCTTTCAAGCCGTCCTGTTGTCTTCCTCCTCGCACCCTTCCTCCATCTTCCTCCCACCTCCCCTCGCTCTTCTCACCTCATTTTTCTGACCCCCATCTTCCTCACCTCACCTCTCACCTCCACACTACATCTCCACACCTCTCTCCTCTGTGCAGCACTCTGAGCCCCCCTCTCACCCCCCTCCCCTCCCCTCCCCTCCTCTCTTCTATCTCTTCATCGTCTTGTACTTCTCCCCTTATCTCCCTCGTTAATAATTCAACAGCAGTGCACACATGAGTGGTCATCGCAGAGCTTCACATTGGGGCGGGGGGGGGGGGGGGGGGGGGGGGGGGGGGGGGATCTGGAGGACAAATGAACCATAAGGGGGGAGGAATTAAAAACTTCCCCACGGCTCCACTACAGGGCCGGAGGAATCTGCCGCCTGCTCCCAAAGCCCGTCTGTACGTCCTTCCCTTTCCTCTTTTCCCTCCGTCGCTAAATGTTAGCACGCCTCTTCCAGGGTGGAGTGGGGGGGCGTGTGGATGGAGGAGGGGGTGCTGTAAATGCTAAGCATTGCCCTGAGTGGGGAGGTGGCGGAGTGGGGACCGCCTGGTGACATTTTGTCTCTTCACACAGCTTGTTCCCCCATTAGAAACCTGCAGAGACGCTCTTTGTGTCAGAGGACGCACTCGTTTGTGGATCTCAAAAGACAATGGGACGCAAACATGAGGATGTAAATTATGGATACTAACACATTCCACGACATTTACTCAATTGAATGTAGTCACTAATGAAAAAGTAAAGTGGAGGAGATATACATGAGATATCCATTATGTTTCCACTTTTAATTCCACTGAGAAATATTCACTTCATATAATGATGGCTTGATTTATTTCCTTAGCATTAAAATCTATAATCTATCTTAATGAGTCAAGCGGATGTTACTGGAGCAGCATATGCCAAGAAACTACGAAGCAAAGTGAATCTCAGTCAAACCTTTCCTCCGACTGGCAAGGTGAAAATATATAAAAACAGTTCTGAGATATCACACTAACAAAGATTTTGAAGTTGAATGCATAGTTTTGGATATTGTAAAGAAACCAGAGAAAACTGCATGAACAGGGAGAACATGCACACAGGAATGGACCCAATTCTGATAACACCACTTTTTTTTTTTTTATACACTGCAAAAAAAAAAAAAAGTACATCATTGATGTTCAAATAAGATGTAGTAGAAAACCCACAATTCCACAGTCTATTGGAGCAGAAAAGCTGCCTTTTATATATATAAAAAAAAGTCTCAAAAAATGCAATCCAGACTTTAATGAAACAAAATTTTATTTAAACATGACTGTAGATAGTAATCTGAAACATCTACGTAATATCTGACATTAAATAATTGAATATAAGTGGCAGTAGGCCCTCGGATATTCGACTGATGTGAACTAATTACAACTGAGCGGTGACACAGCTGATAATACAGGTGATTTCCCCCAAAATCAAATTTCTAACGATTGAGTGATTTTATAGCCAGGAGAATCACCAGCGACAGTAAAGTTTAAATCTCATCAATAAACCTCAAAGGTTTTGACCGGCGGGCCTCCCTTTAATATCCTGTCTTTATCAGCTTCACAGTCCAGGTAAATTGCCTGAGCAGAGCGCCGTGAGAGTGATCTGTGTGTCGTTAGAATATCACGACGATCCGAGGAGCCGTTGAGCACACACAGATACGGAACGTCTTTTATTCTGCTCCTTTTCTGTCCAAACACACTGGACTCGCCTCACATTTTAACACAGGAACAAGAATCAAACACCTTTTTCTGAAACCTCTGCCAGAGTAACACAACAGCTTCCTTCCTCTCTCCATTCTACAGTCAGACAGTAGGAAAGAATCAGACTGGCCACGTGTCTGGAGAGTTGTTGAAGACACCAGGCAGAAACATGCCCATCTCCATCTGTTAGATGTAAACCTGCTCACCTCTCTGACAACCGGCCGCACCGCTGCTTCAGGGTCACAGGTCACATTAGATCTTGCAGGCCAGTGTGTGTTTCTACCATCGCCGTCACTAAAATTTATCAGATTTCAGCTCATCTTCATCACAGTGTGTGTGTGTGTGTGTGTGTGTGTGTGTGTGTGTGTGTGTGTGCTTGGTCTCACGAGCAGAAACAGATTTTCTTCAGAGGGAAGTGTGGAAGCTGTTCTGAAGGCGACGGAGTGCAGAGGTCTGGTTTTAGTTTCTGACACAGTAACATCACCTCGGGATCACAAATGGAAGAAAAGGTGCGGTCGTCATCGGGGGTGTTTCTCCACACTGGAGGAACTTTGTGAGCACTCGAGCCATCATACCCAGACAGTAGCCATTTGTAGTGATGGTTCAACACACATGCTGGACAGGAAATAAATCTCTGGCCTTGTTACAGCCAATAGCATAATTAATAATGTGCCAATAATGTAATAATTATTGTAGCCAGTGCTTATTTTTAGAGTTCATTGTTTTTTTGGTTCTTTTCTTTTCGATTATTTGCTCTTTTTATGTACCCAAGATATCTGGAATAATGACTGAATAGTTTTGGACAATTTAAAACAATAACATATTAACTTTCCAAAAATGTAATAAAATAGTAAACTATTCTTTACAACAATGTGAATGAGAGCGAGTGTTGCACAGTTTATTCTGAATGAATGAATATGATGAGGATCTATTTTTGATTAGGAAACTGCACCAAACTTGGAAAAAAGCTTTAGTTTCCAAGAAATCCAGTAATATTTATACATAATTACATTTTTAGATGAAAGATTTTTTAATACTATTACAAGCATGTAATAACTTATTACATTATTGCCTAAATCGTGTTGTGTGTGCAGCACTGCATTCATTCATTACACAAAAATCAGAGTGGTCAGAACTTTTACTGTTCTGACAGTCTTAAGGTTTGGGTGCCAGTTTGTGCAGAGTGTTCACGTTCTCCCTGTGCACGAGTGGGTTTCCTTCCAGGTCGTCCACAGACCTTGTTCTCTGTGGAATTGGGTGTTGTTGTAGTTGTAGTACAAAAAGAAAAGCAAGGACGTTAAAGATGAGTGACAGACTGGCTGTCACTCAGAGGAAGGAAGAGGAAGAGGTGTGATTTGTTCCAGCATCCTTTGGATTTCACCACAGCAACAGTCCTGTCAGTCGGCGAGTCAAGAAGGAGGCATATGTCACAGCACAGTCACCATGGCAATGACAAGCATGCTGATGACTCAATGTGACACATGGAAATACAAACAAACACACACACACACATACACACACACAGTTCAGCAAGACATGATCACTTTGGACAATATATACAAAAACAACTCTGTGGCATATGCACAGCACACAACACACAAACCCTCCAAATTATTGAAAGGTTGGCCTCAGACTCAAAGCCTACACATTTATTGATACATGACAGCAGAATAATAATATTTTTGTCTTGATAAATGACAAAAAAATTGTTGAAATGGCATTTTTACTTATTTCCTATTTCATCTATCTCGGTTTAGTTTCAAACAGGATTGTTGGAGTATACATATTCCTGATCTGGTGACACTTGAAGGCATCACGTGACACTGTGGGGCGGAGCAGACACAGAGACATCCAGAGAATCTTACAGTCTTCCAAATAATTTAGAACATGACTGAACACCCTGAGGATACAAGTAACTGTGCATATGTGCACGTGCACCTTCACTGACTGACACACACACACACACACACACACACACACACACACACACACACACACACACACACACACACACACACACACGGGTTTGCTTGTGTAAACATTTGCAAGCCTCAGTAATTACCATCTAAGCTGCTGTTTTCTCTAATGCACAAGATCAATTATTTTATTTACATTAGACATAAGGTTAAAACTGGGGATTTAAAGCTGTTCTTGAGTTTATTCCATTTATTAATTAATTTTTAGTCCTGCTATGCTTGAAAAAAAAAAAAAAAAACAGCTATAAGCTTGTTGGTCTGGTTTAACATGGGACCATGACTTCTTGTGAGACTCTTGGGAAGACTGACTAAATCTGCTAACTCACACCTGATTATTCACCAGCTCACTTGTCAGCCAAAATTTTGAATATCTCACTGGCCTGAATTGTTCAGCTTTGAGTCAGCAGAGATCACAAAGAAAAACCTACAGTGTTTTGTAAAGTGCCTGAAGAGATTTCATACTAATCATCATGAACAAGTTTGAAAGATTAATTTGAGTGAATATTACATGCAGTCTCTCACTCCGACCGTTTAATCTGCTTCAACCACTCCACTGCCAGCTGACATCTGTTACTCACTGGACACGGGCTTGGATCAAGTTGTGATTGACTTTGATTCATGTGACGCTGAGTTCAGGACCTCCTCGGTCAATCCAGAAGCCCAGCTCTCTTCGGAGCTGCACAGTTCTGCTCGCACCGTCAAACATATGGCTGCAGTGCAACATCCAGCTCCAACCACCTCATTACGTCCGCTGACGACACAACAGTCGGGAGCTTCATCAGCAACGATGATGAAACAGCTTACAAAGAGGAGCCAGCAGCCTGGGTGAAGACTAAAGGCTGGCTCTAATCGCAGGGAAAATGGAGATCAAAAACCCAGACGTGTTGCACATCAATCCTGCTATTGGTACAATGAAATAGATCAATTCACATTTTCTGTGTCGATTTATTTCCATCTTTTACTGGATGATAAACTATAAATCAAATGTTACTCCTTCCTTTAGAGTCGTTGTGACAGACTTGTTTGCTATCAAGCTAAACTTGAATTTTCTGTTGGACACAAGAAATAAAAACACCGACATTACTCTGGTTTGAGGAGATGTTTTGTTGAACTGCGGACAATGACTTTGCTGGTTTGACCTTCTCCCAGCATGCCTTGTGGGACCTGCTGACCTGTCAGGGGACCTGCTTGAGGATACATTTTGTAACTGCATATTTACTTGAGTGGGAATACTTCATATCATGGGTGGATTATTGTGGAGGGTAATTGCTGATCCCCCTGTCTTCAGGCAGCTGGGGAATCGGGCCTGTTGGGATGGAAACGTTAAAAATATAAATGACACAATTTACTGAACATGCCGAGAAGCTGATTGGCTAATGCTCTACCTGCCACTGTCACGTTTGGCCACAGCCTCAAAGGATTAAACAGAAGCAAAATGTGTTTTATTTGGTTAAGTTTCCTAGCAATGACTTTGGGTGAACTAAAAAAACTTTAATTAATGTGGCTTTTTGGCAAAGTTGAGCTGGATGAGTTTCTCCATCTTAAAAATGAGTTAAGGTCCATGTGGTAGCCATTCCTATTCTGCCAGGAGATGTGTTCTGATCGGCCGTGGGATTCAGGCAGCGGGTATGGTGCAAAGCAAGGTCAGGAGTTTGGAGGCAGGGCAGTGGTGTTGTTTTTGTTACGAGGTCGGAGCATTCACAGCTTCTCCAAACTGACTCCAGCATTTTGGTTTATCGACATTTTTGGTGAAAGCGGACGGTCCTGCTACAATTCTGTTTCCAAAACATTTGGAACATGATGCAAAATGTAAGTTATCTCTCACCTGCTAATATAGATTAAAATGCACTCGCCCACCCTTGCAGTTTGGTTACCGCTGGTTTAGAGTCCCACATTAAGTAGAGTGGGAGAGGCGGGTAGGATTCAGGGATGCAGGAGAGTTTTAGAGGAAGACTTTGGTGTCTCTTGTGGAAAGCTCCATTTGTGATTGTCTTGAGAGTCTAGACAAGCCTGCATGTGAGGCTGCCTGGTATGTGAGCCATCACCGTCTCTCTCGGAGCCGTACTGTAGGTGCTACTGTACTTAGACGTCATAAAACTTAAATGAGTATTCTCTCTGAGCCACTGCAGCCCCGACTGCCTGATGCTGAGAGTATATTGTGAAACATCACCATATGAATTCTGCAGACATTTAATGAGGAAAAAGAAGATGAAATATTGGATTATTTCAGTGTTTCCTCTTCTTTCGTTTTTTTCTGTCCCCCTTCAGTCTGGTTGCTCATTTTAGACGGTGCTCGGTAGCCTCGGGGCTGAAGGCAGTCGCTTTAAGAGTGTCTAGCCTCACTACAGCTGGGCCTCTTTTCCAGACAGACACTCAGCCACAGAAACATGAAGTGCGTCTTTAAACCAGGTCTTAAAAACCGCTCTGAGCAGCTGCACACCCGGCGTTAAAAACCCCTTCTCGTTTGGCCGACTTGCTTTAGTGGTTGATTTAAATCATGTAAAATAAAATCGCCGTTTCTGAGAAAACATTAAAAAGAAGTTGTTCTCCATTAAAACAGACAGAAAAACACCTTTTTCCTTGTACACTTCCACTCAGGAAGGAGGGAACAGTAGAAGTGATGCTGCCTCTCTGCACCTCAGCCACAATAGGGCAGGTGTCTGGTTCGAGATCACCCCAGAGATTATTTGTCGGGCCTGCTGCCGCTGCCAAATATTAGCAGAAAGTCTCGGTGTACTGGCATAGCTGTTACACACACTTTATTCAGGGGGACAAAAACCAGGAAAAAGGAGTGGGGTTTTTTTTTCATGCGCTATCATCACTCTTTGCTAATGTTGCTTTTGTCTGCATATAGGAAGCCGGATCGGACCGTGTGCTCATGTTTCCCATTCAGATCTGGCTGCTGAGTCCTGTTTGACGGAAATAAGATTCACATACAGATAATTTTAATGGAGAAAACTGTGTCGGGAAAAGGAAATGAGGAATTTTGACAAACTTTCTCATTTCTTCCAAGGGTCATGTGTGCTTATGACTCGTTTTTGGAATTACACAGGTATTATTTGAATGGTTATTTATTGGAGGAAATATAATACTCTTGTCAATGCAATATCAGTCATTTTTACAAAGCAAAAAAAAAAAAAAAAACGTAAACAACTGTCACAATAGCTATAAAATCTCAAAAAGATCTTATGTTAACACAGACAGCGGGACCAGGTAGTGTCTCCCATCATACATTGGATCAGATAATTACTGTAATGCTGTCATCTCAGTTATGCAACTGACTGTAAAAGGTTTCTGTGACCGTTTTTGTACAAACTCAATGAAAAATATTACTCAGGTTCAGATATTCCTTCACCTCTTCATACAGCAACCACTATTGTGAAAAAGGCAAATAATGGTATTATTGAACCCCCCCCTGGTGTTTGTAAAGATGGTGCAAACTGGCTTCGCCTGCAGCAGAGATTCTGCTGTCATCGTGATGGGACTTCGTTCCTCAGCAGGCTCGCCATGACTTTGTAAGATGTTTTTACAGGGTTACACTTTCTGACTTTATCACCGATCATCCGCTCTACCATGATTTAAAGAAAATTAAATGCTGAATTCAGATTTATTTGTTGTAAGTTTCCAATATGTTTGATCACCTCCTCCACCATCATGTGCAAAGCCACGTCTGTGCTGGAAGGACTGAAGTGCTCCAGCCGATCACTCCGTGTGACTACAACACATATCAGTATCAACAACTTCTGATACATTTCTCATTTAAAATAAACATTAGCAAACCTTCATAAAAGACAAATGATGATTTTTTTTGTTGTTGTTGTAATTGTTATGTTGCTTCCTCTCAAAGTGAGTTCATAAATCAGTTTCTTTTAACATAACGAAATATAGACCACATGTGGCCACCGGCTTTATTGGCGTATTACAGTTAATAGGATGAGAAATGTAATATTTGTCACCTTCAAACCTGTAAATCAAGACTGATAACTGTTCATATCTTTATCCTATATTGACACCGTTTCCTAGTTGATGATCACAAGCATGAGGATGTGTGCTGAGAGGCTTTCGGAGTGCTGTGAAGCTGCATCGGGTCCCGCTGCTGCCATGTGCTCAAGTCATCCTGAATGCCCTCTGCAGTGCCGACCTGCTGGATCACATTTGAGAATGTTTCTAAGAAGTATTTATCCAGGAAACATGCCGAAGAGGTCAGCCTGAAGGTCGCTCCCAACATCAAATGGCTTTAGCTGGCCTTCTGCCACTGCGAGGCATTTCAAAGTGAAAAATATCAAATACATTCATTATGATTTCAGAAATGTATTCTCTTTTTTATTAGTAAGTATAATTTATTGTAGCGGTTAAAGAGGTCAGTCACTGTTTGTACTGATGACAGTGGGAATGATGTTTTTCTCGCCCTCATAATGTTTGTTTACGAAGTTAAAGCAACAATAACTCCAGCTGGATTCCGTCAGAAACAATTTTTAGCTAAATAAACGTATTTCTACAATTTGAATCCCAGTCGTTCCTATTTAATTACCCTGTATTTGTACACACTTTCCAAGAACAATCATTATTGCAGGCCTGGATTGAGAATTTACAATACTTTAGCCCGTAGCGCTCAATTAGTACACTTAAAGAGAATTATCCCTTTTTATAAATATTTTCTCACTCAGCAGCCAAAGAAGGTGAACCGCGGCGTGACGGTGTGTGAGCGCTGGGAGGAAGACTGATTTAACGGCAGGTTTAAATTACAGATTGTGTCATAATTGTTGTGCATGTCGGGGGTGTATTCTCGTGCACGCCCGCGTGTGTGCGCTCCCAGCGCTGTGATTGGAGTTATCCATTATTGATGATGTCCTGATGAGATCAATCAAGCCGGAGTCTTCTTGTCTTTTGGCTGCTGAAGCTGATAATGCCGTTATGACATACTAATCGTCATGTCATGAATATTTAAATCACAAGGAAACACACATTCCATATTCATGACCTCTCTGTTTTTGTCTTGCTTTTGTGTGTGTGCTTCTTTTTTTTTTTTTTTTGTCTCCTTGTCTGGAGTCACCCCCCATCATGCATCCCTCACTTTATTCATTTAGGACTGTATTTATAAAGGAACGACTGTCAGCTTCTGATTCACTGGGACTCTAATCTCTAATGCTGAATTCTTTCCTACAGAATTTAGCAGATCTGCATTTTGATGCCTTGATTCTTCCCCTCAGCTGTGACCAGAAGTCCACAGAGAGCCAAGCCACATCTCCATCACTTCTGTTCTGCTCCGGCATTGTTGTTTTATTTACCTCAGAGACAAACAACATATTTATTCAGCGTTTCCCCTACATACACTTTACTTGGGCGGGCCGCCCAAGTAGATTGACACCCGCCCAAGAAGATGAATGAAAAAAAAAAGAAAAAAAAAAACGCACCCCGTGTACTCTGATCTCTGGACACATAGCATGGAAGCATGCTAGTTTAGCCGCTACCGGCTACAGGCTAACAGCCTGCAGGCTGCAGATTAATGCTGGTCGACCGTCCTGGACAGTAAAACTTATAATCAGCTCGATTGCTGATTTTTCCTGCAGAAGCTCCTCATGCTGTTTTATTGAGCAGGCTGTATGTCCTGGTGTTGTGTTTGTTTATATGACGCTGCATGTGCAGCTCCGAGTCCTGCTCTGTGTCTTCTTCTCCATTTGGGAGCTTCTGTGTCAGAGTGACAGCGCCATCTGAAGGCCTGGCGGGTGAACTACATCGTTTTGAGTCCTTGTTATGTTGCGTGGATGTAGATATTTCCTGAAGCGATGCTGTGTGGACAGGAAACTGAGGAGGAGATTGTAAACAAAAAAGTTGGGCTCATTTGTAATTCAGGGACAGGTAGACGTCCAGTTGTGTTCCATTCTCAGCTGCTCAAAACACCACATGACACTGGAAACATCTGGAACCACGGAACATTAATAATTTCCCATGGTCTTCCAGTCATCGGTTTTTCCCTAAAGCCCACAGAGAAGACATTTACATTACCAGCAGAGTTCTGTTGGATCTGGACGTCTGTTGCTGTGAAAGTTAGGATACATAGATATGTTTTGTACCCTAATCTTGATAAATGTAATAGCATTTCAAGAAAATTGACCCCATTTAATGAGAAATAAAATAATAATAATGTTTGCACCACCTGAGCCCACAGTAAACTGTCATCAATTTAATCCAGTACAATAAAAAGCTGTGATTAAATGCCCCCCCCCCCCCCCCCCCCCCCAAGTAGATAATTGTCGTCCATTTATCGTTATCAAGGTGAACTGCTGAATATTATCGTGATACTGATTTGAGGCCATATCGCCCAGCTCTAGAAAGTGATTTAAACCATAATGCATAAGAGCACAATGTGAATAATTTCAGTTAATTTTCTTGTGCTCTTTTGCATTATGGTTATGCAAGTTTTTTTTCTCTTTTAGATCAAAACTGAACTGAGGAACAGGCTGCAAGTGGAGCATCTTGCTGCATGCATGCGCATCAGCATAAATGGACCTGACCCCCGATCCTTTCCGTACCGAAAGGCATTGGAGATCTTTTTTACTAAACCAAGAAAATACACTGCTCTGACACAAACTGTCAGCTTTGCAACTAGCTTTGCAAGTGGCTTTAAATGGCTATTTTTCCTTCATTTTTTTTTTTTATTTCGCTTTTCTTTTTGGTTCTGTTTATCTTAAAGCAGGCTTAAGATGTATCTAGAATAAATAATACATGGTTCATAAACCAGTTTGACTAGGTTATTGTGAATGCACTTATCAAAGACCGCAACGTCCTCCTACACCGCCCGGCCCACCACCACAAGTAAATTCTCAACCTAGGGGAAACACTGTTTATTCATGACTTCTCACAAAATGATGGTAAAATAAACATTTGTTTCCCGCTAATGAAAAGCATGTTTCCGAAATGAGTTGTTTTGTTTCGCGCTCGACCCCAAACAAGGCGCTCCAGATAAAACAAATACCGCAGGAAAATAAAAAGGCGATAATGCGATTGGTTACAGTGTAAATGCATTTGTCCCAGCAACTATCCTGTGGAGGCAGGCAGATCAGTAATAATTCATAAACAAAAGAGCTAACTGTGTTCATAATTCATAAGAGGAGAAACATATACGCCCCAGTCATTGCTGGGGCTTGCTGGGCCGCGACGTGCAGCTGAACAGAAGATGATTAGCAGTCGTCTGACAGGAAGGTTCGAGGAGAAGCGACGGAAATGACTTCCGGTTCAAGAAGTGAAAGAGAACCTCATTTCAGAATAAATTCATCGATGTCAGACCAAAAAAAAAACAAAATCCAAAAACAAAAATGGTCAAACTTTATGTAGAGTTTTAAGGTTTTTAGAATACAATCACAAAATGAGAGCATCCACCAGTTTTAGTTTGTGTGTGTGTGTGTGTGTGTGTGTGTGTGTGTGTGTGTGTGTGTGTGTGTGTGTGCGTTCTCGTATTTCTATCCTTGTTGGGGCCAAATGTCCCCACAAGGATAGCAAAACGTGGAACGACGTGCCTTGTGGGGACCTTTTTCCGGTCCTAAGTAGGAGAAACAGTGTTTTCTTGACCATGTTGTTGTTACTGAAAAAAGTAAAAGTGCAAAAACATTTCTTTAGAGTTAGGCTTTATTGTGGTGTGGGTTAGGGTTAGGGTAAGGGTCAGGGTTAGGGGCTAGACATGAATGGGAGTCAATGGACGGTCCCCACAAGGATAGAAATACAAGACTGTGCGTGTGTGTGTGTGTGTGCAAAGCCAGAGGCCTGTCCCAAGGATAAGAGTAGATTCAATATGTCTGCCTCCATTTAAGCTCTGAAACATTCATGCCAACCAGCACAGACGGGCACACACACACACACACACACACACACACACACACACACACACACACACACACACACACACACACACACACACACACACACACACACACACAAAATTCAAGGCCAGGAAGAAGTGCTGTGTGGGAATATTCACACAGCATTAAATAATTATGGACTGAGAAATACTAAATATGGTGTGTGTGTGTGTGTGTGTGTGTGTGTGTGTGTGTGTGTGTGTGTGTGTGTGTTGTATTTTGGAATACAACAAAAAATACTTCTTTTCGACACAGATTAGTTTTGCCATGATGGACGGACGGACAGAGTCTCCAGGAAAAAGAAAGGAAATTTTATAAAACGAGAAGAAATCATTTATTAAAGAAATGAAGCATGGTACTATCAGTCAGCAGGAAAACATCTCTGAGGCTACTCTAGGACTGAAAGCTAATAGAAAATTGTTTAATAGGCATCACAAAAAGGACTGTGGGAAAAGAAATGAATTACACAGAGCCCCCAAGTTTACATTTCTGGTTTAGAGAAAATTGAAAACATAACATCTGATTTAGTTTTAGTTAATTAACAGAAATGTCATTCTATCATGGAGCAAACACAGGGAGACAGATAACCACACACACTCGTTTCAACAACTGTGGGCCATCGTGCAATGACCAAATCAATAGGCAGCAGGAGGAAAGCAGAGAACCCAGAGAAACTGAAATGATTGGGGTTTTTTTCCCAAAGTTGAACACATTCATAATGGTATGAAGACAAATTTAGAGATAGATAGCATTTTTTTTTTAATCTTAAGAATTCAATTGTTTTAGAAAGTTTTTCATTTCAGCCATGTGTTTTGAATTTGGTATTATTGCTATAATATGACACCACAGGGTCAAATAACAGGAGGAGAAAAAAAAGCAAATAATAAATAATATGACTCAGACTGTGTATATCTGCCTGATGTCAGGCTTTCCTGTGAAGTGTGTGTGTGTGTGTTAAAGTGAGTGTAGGTTCCTGACATGGGCACAGGGCGGAGGGAGGGATCTGAAAGTGCTGCTGTCTAGACCTCTTGGGATCTCAACGTACATTACAAGTGGCTTTTATTGACTACACACATACATGCACAGACACACAAAAACTTAGTCCCTGACTTCTATACCCATGCTGTGTTTGTGTAGGCTGTGTAGCTTGCCTTGGGCGGTGAAGGGTTTCTGCTGAAGTCCTCAGACAGAGAGCTCTGATGGAGGGATGGCGGGATGAGAGGCATTACATTACATGCTGACTGACCACAGAGGTGGAGGCTGAGGCCTCCGGCCCAAAGGCCACCTCGCTCTTTTCGTCCATCTTTTCCCCCCCCTCTGTCACTAACATCCATTTTCTCATAAAATATCTTCCACAAAGAGCTGGTTTTCCCAGGCACGCATTTTAGATTCCATATTTTAATGATGAGAAATGTGCTGAAATGAGGTGGGCTTCCTTTATGAATCTGTCGGGCACCATCTTCAGCGCATTCTGTTGATGGATCAGTTTACACACTTGTTTGCACACAATATCAAGTTTATGTACACGGAAATCCTTCGCAGATCAGGAAGACAATCACCAGAACATAGACTTTAATCTGATTGTAACCTTAGCTCTCAAAGTTCTTAATATATCAACATCCTAATATGTATTTAATGTTTCAGAGTCCAGTATTTTAAATTCTGGACACACACACACACACACACACACACACACACACACACACACACACACACACACACGCTGTCATTCTCCCTCGTACCATCACCCCCTACTCTTGATAGGCCAGAGGGGGTTCCATTAGCCCCGACCACCTGCTGTGATACACCCACTCATCCTTTCTCCATGCACACACACACACACACACACACACACACCCTTGTGCAAAGGAAAAAAACTACAGACTCACTACTTCTGTTTTTATGTGTATGAGGCAAACGTAAAGCAGCAGTGCCTCATTTTTCGTGCATGCTTGTTCATTTGGAAGTAAATGCCAATTACAAGTTACAGCAGCACTTTAAAAATGTATAACAGATATTATTAATGCATCTAGATACAGCAAGACCAGATGTAAAGAACTCAATCATGTATTGAGAGAAATGCCTCATTGGAAAAGTAAAGATGTTTATTTTGTTTTAGTATTTGCAATAAAATATAAAATGTGATATGTCTTTTCAGCATTAAATTATAAATGCATTAACCTGCAAGAAACATTTAAATATTGTATCTGGTCTGACTACGGCATATCTCTCACTAAGTCCTGCTGATTAAGATTTTTAAAACTGTGCAAGCAAAACATCAGAGTGCACAGTCAGACATTAGCTTCCTCTCACATTGAAATATCTCAGTCCAGTAAATCGAATAAAAACACATTAATTCTGTTTTCTTTTTAAGTATTTTCCCATATTATTATCCTGTTATTGTTTCCATCCTCATTTCATCTTTCTTTCTATTTCACCCTTCTAGTCTTCATCCTTCCCATCATTTGGTTCTCAGCACTCCCTCCCTCCCTCCCCCCTCCCGTCCCACGCCCCTCCTCAGCTCAGTAGCCGTGGCGAAGACGGGGCGATGCGCTGCAATTACTCTAATTGGTTGTGACTTCTTCATTTACATGACAAGTGCGCAGCGGTCCTGGGAACCAACGGCCTGCTTTCTGCACCCTTCTGCATCTCTGGTCAACCCAGGCCTGACGTCCTGTGGTGCTGAGAGTGGCGGTGGGTGGGTGGGGGGGGGGGGGGGGGTTTGTGAGGAGTGGATGGTGGGAGACAGGGGAAGGGGGGGGGCGGTGGTCTGGCATTAGATGGTTTGTGGATTCCTTGTTGGGTGTGGGACTTCGCAGGTCCCGCACTCATTTGGATTAGATGCTGTTTGAGGGAAGTTTGCAGGGAGTTTTTCTCAAAAAGAGCAAATGGTGCTGAGGAGGGGGGAGGCTCAAAGCCTCAAGTATGGAGCACTGAGTGGAAATCCACAACCAAAAGTTGTTGGTTCTGGTTTCAGATCCAGTTAGAAACTAAAACGAAGGATAGACATACATATATAGACAGATAGACAGATATCTTGGTGCCTCATTCTGAGCAGGTCTTGGAAGCGAGACGTACTGGAAGTGACCACTTTGCTGGGCTCAGGGTGGTGGGAGCCGGGACGGACGCTTCTGAACAATATCGTCTGCTTCTCGACATTCCTCCTGCTCATCGTCACGGCGACGCTGCCGCTGCGGCCGCCACCCCTAACAAGACAGCGATCTCAAACAGTGAAACTACTCATTAGTGTGGCTAGTGTGTGTGTGTGTGTGTGTGTGTGTGTGTGTGTGTGTGGGTGTGTTCTGCACTGTTAGTTTAAGCATTATGAGTGTACTCAGCTGAGCCATTCTTATGGTAATTCATGAGTTAGGTATTCATTCGGTGGGCGGCTCTAATGTTTGCTTTGCAGATAAAAAGGGGTTTTTATTACCAGTTGAAGTTCACTTGTCAAGACTAATCTCATTTAAACAGCTATTCTGCAGGCCAGAGAGGGCGAGAGGCAGTGGACACACACTCCCCATCACTTAACAAGCTGAAAGAGCGGAGCATGGTCCCTTCTCGAGTGTGTGTGAAGAGCAGGACTATTTGCTTCCACGTCCAGGACAAATACAGACGCCTGCTTCAGTTCAGAAGAGGCTTAAAAGAAAAAGTTCACATTAGTAAGGACTTAAAATAATGCTGTTCCACAGTAAGGGGTTTGCGTTACTGGAAACATGTCTTATTGAAAGTGGAGACCAAAGGGTCATTTCTCAGAGCATTTAGGTGATTGGAAATCATATTCAGCTGAAACAGATTTATCACATTCAACATCTGATAGAACACACCGAATAACTGAAAAACACTGTGTGATTACTTAAAAAAATTGTGAATCAGGGCGTCTTTGAGTGAATGTCTGTCACTCCAAATTAGCGCTCCCTACTTGTCCAGGGTGAGATGTGAGCATGTAGTGGCCAGCAGCGGCCGTGACAGTAGTCTGGGTGAAGTGAGGGTGGAAGGCTGGCAGATGGATCGTTCACTTTAAAGGGATACTTCAACATTTTGGCAAATTGGCCCATTTAGCGCAATTCCTTAGTCAGCTCAAACAGCATACTTACTTTTTGTGTGAGGGCGAGCTGTTGTTTATTGAGAGGTGAGTCGGGGAAGGTTTTCGGGACGGACACAATGGAAGTGAATGGTATTTTGGTTCCCCTCGTCAAACTCATCAAATACACAATCCAACAACCCCAAAACACTTTGGTGGACACGTTATAATCCGCACATGCACTACGCTGTGGAATAGCAACAAATAATATTGTAGCGTTACGACACTGAAGCAAATACTGGGAACTACTTTTTCTTTTGAAATCACTACGCCCAGACGCCATATTTAGTAAGTAGTTCCGTCTTCGCAATCTTCATATAAACAACTCAATCTGGTAATTTTGCATTAATATTTCACAGCGTAGTGAATGTGCGGATTATAACGTGTCCACCAAAGTGTTTTGGGGTTGTTGGATTTTGTATTTGAAGAGTTTGACGAGGGGGAACAAAAATACCATTCACTTCCATTGAGTCCGTCCCGAAAACCTTCCCCGACTCACCTCTGGATAAACAACAGCTCGCCCTCACACAAAAAGTATGCTGTTCGAAATGACTAAGGAATTGCGCTAAATGGGCCAATTTGCCAAAATGTTGAAGCATCCCTTTAAGAGGAAGAAATCTCTCATTAAAAGGTATTGAAAATGAATCTGAATGTACATTTTGGATTCCAGGAAATGTAAGATTCTCTCTGATGATTGTTTCACAGAGTTTTCTATTGTCAAACAGTTAAATCTTGTGAATCTTCTGAGCTTATCTGAACCACTCCTTCCTCCCAGCGATGGTGTTTATATCAAATAAAGAGGGCTTAAAGGAAACCGACGGGCAGATGACACAGGTCCGTGATGCTGGTCTTGACTTTCAGTGACCTCTGTGGGGACCCCTGAGCACCGAGGGCCCAAACAATACAGCGCTCCCTCCAGGGGTCAAAAACAGGACAATGATGATCAGTAAAACACATCTTTCACCAGATTCTCTCCTTCTGTGGCGGCTTCTTTCAAACCAGCGTGTCTAGTTTGAACACTTGAAAAAATGGCAAATGAGTCCAAGCGTTTCTTTTCAGCTGTCTGTGAAGGTTACTGAGTGAAAGAAGTGGGTGGAGAAACTTGAAACAAATGATTTTATGCACTGAAAAGAGAGAAAAGGGAGGTGGAGCTCAGGGAAAAGCGTGAAGGAATTCTACCTGCATTAAAGAAAGTGCTCTTTAGCATGTGATCACACTGTACCTCCCCATGTGATGAATCTCTAATTAGAAAATTTCCAATATATATTTCAAAATCCAATTAGTCCACACAAAAACGGAGCATTGCTCTCCCAAGGTGACGAAAGATTAAAATAGACTGGCAATTTCAACTGATCCTTTAAAAGATGCTTCATCTTACTTTTTCTCATTACTCCGTCGCTGTCAGATCAAACTCTCTGATTCCAGGCATTAAGAAAATAAGTGTCTGATGTTCACTGATAGAGGCCCGCCCTGCTTTGAGAAGGAATTCTTCTTATCTTACTGGTTCATTGATTGTACCTAAATCAAGAAGGCCAAGTAATACAAATACAATTGTTCTTTTTCTTTCTTTCTTTTCTTTTTTTATTTGGTTTTTTTTGGGGGGGGGGGGGTGATAAAGTGTATTACTTGAAATATGACAGTGTACATGATAGTGTGGTAATCAAATAAATTCAAATTACGTATTGTAAAAAGGGACACATCCTCATTTTGATGTATTTGGGATTGAGTTGTGAATTTGCATTTACCATTTCTACTTCTGAAGCACATATCATGAGAGAAAATCCTCTTTTCAAAGGCTAAATGAAAACGTAGTGGCACAAATAAACACTCAGTGATAGTTCAGGACAAATGTACAGGGCTCTGAAGATTTTTCCCCAAAAATGTGAAGAGAAATCTCTTTAAACAGATTTTGTATTTTTACACTGAGTTATTCAAATCATGAGAATTGTTGGAAATATCTGAGAAATATTTGGGAAGCTTTGCTCCAAATGGGCCGTTGATTGCCGGGGATTTGTAGCCCCTTAAAACACTAATCGTGAGCGGCTTCGTGCCACAAAACACCTCTTTTAGTTGCTATCTGTGTGCGACTGTGACCTGCTTACAGGGAGTTTAGACTGCAGTTGCTTTGAGCTTGCATCACTCAGACCTGCAACGCTGTTTGCATGGCTTCCTCACTTTGAGCTAACGCCGCTATCAAAGGCGCCGCCTGGAAAACATGCTCGCTCGACATTTCACTCATCAGCCCGTGTAGGGATTCCATCAAACAGCCGAAGCCCTTTCCTCAGTCTCGGAGTGAAGGGACGCTGACACGTGACGGCAGGTTTTCGCACAAGTGAGATATTCCCTTTTTCTTTACTTCCTCCTCTCCAGTTTGCCTAAAGGAAGCCGCTCAGCGCTTTGGCAACCGTAAATGCCAGTATCACTGCAATATAAAAGATGGATTGTTTCTTTATTCTCTCAAGTCTTTGTGTCCTGCAGAGATAGTTTGCAAGGTGTGTTCTCAGAGAAGGCTGTGTGCCTGTGTGTGTGTGTGTGTGTGCGTTCTTTCTTTCTTTTTTTCCCAGTAATGCTTTTGTTGACTGTGTGAAACAGACACTTTTTTTAAAGTTGCCTTTTGAAGTTGTCGATCCTCAGAGAGAGAGAGAGAGAGAGAGAGAGAGGAGCAGTAAGACAAAGACAGAGAGCTTGGAGATTGTGACAAAGCAGAAGGTATGAGGTGTGTTACCGGACGGGACACACAGCCACACAGCGACATGTGATCACTGATACACACATTTACTCACGGCATCTCAGCAGGCTGCCAGAGTCCCCCGCTGAACGGGCCAAGGATGAAACCCAAAGCTAACGCGTGTGTTCTCTCTCTGACCACAGCTGCCCCGCTCTCACGCTCCCTGAGGTGTGTCCCTCGCAACACACACACTCTCACACTCTCACTCACACACACACACGCAGGCACAAGATCCCGATTGAAGATACAGAAACACACAGAATTTAATAAACAGAGAGAGGGTGTTTTTTTTCTTCTTCTCCTTCCCTCTGCCAGCCTTGTCACCGCTCTCATCATCGTATCATTCAGAGCCAGGTCACGACCAAGGAGGCATCGGAGATGAACTCCCTGTGAAGCTGCAGAGGAAGAGAGAGGAGGAGGAGGAGAGGTCATGACCACAGTGGCACAGAAATGAACCCTTGACTGCCATCAGGAGACTGAGCAGGAGAAGGAAGAGATAGAGAGAGGTGTATTGCTAACAAATTAGTTTTGGCTCGTCTTTAGAGATTGGCCGTTTTGATTGGCTCCCGGAGTCTCTTCGGCACACAGCAATTAGGAGCCGCACAACCCCTGCTCTCCACCGAGACGTGAGCTGGAGACGCCACTCCTGCTCTGCCATGCTGACTGAACCCTTTATGATGAGGGGAAACGCAGAGGAATGAGGACTGAGGGCGAGACAAATAAATACACACTTCCATAGGCCGAAAAGGATGAATATGAAGAATGAGGATTGGGCGGAGTGTGGTCAGTGAACAGGATAAACAATGAAGATTTTAACGGCACACCGAGTGTGGTTACATGGTGTTTTTAATTCGGAATTGGTTTATTCTAAACTATGCAATTCAGAATTATATTCCTGTGTTTGGTGTTTACATGAAAAAAACGAAGCATTCTGATTGGACAGGAGGGCAAACGTGACGTACTTACATTTACCAGAAGTAAACAAAGCATGTTGGGGGCGATGTTTCTCTTCTTAGGTTTATTCGGATTCAAACTTATCTCCAAACAAGGTTTTGTGGGTGTTTACATGGTCATTTTAGAACAGAATTAGCCTTTATTCAGGTTCAAACGGGAATAAAAAGTTCCATGTAAGCGCACTGAGCTGGAAGTTTTAACAGGTTTTCACAGAACAGGCTACATCTTAATCCTATAAGCAAATTAAGATGCACACACAATAATGAAATGATAAACAGTAGCAAAATTTCAGAAATTCTTTGAATATTTATTTTTCCCATTAAAAAAAAAAAAAAAAATTGAATTTGCTGCTTGTGACCAATTTTAACCTCAAACCAACAAACATTCTCAAAACTACAGATAAAGAAAAGAAAGAAAGACAAAGAGAGTCTGGTGACTGGATCCTCCGCACCCAGGTGACATTTCCGAGGTCTGCCGTGAATGTTTCAGGCTGATATTTCCAGCGCCATACATCTGCTGCTCGCTGCTGAAGGTGACCATGGCCGCTGCATGCGGGTGTGAATTTGCTGCTCTTTTACAGTCCGAGCCCCCGCGGGGCGTCACTGCGTGGTCACTGTAGGGTGTCCTCGTGTCCTCCCCTCCCTTCACCCCTAACTCGATCTGACACGCCGGCTCCAGCTCTCAGGAATATACTGCATGTGTGTGTTTGCTCTGAGTGTGAGAAGTCAGACTTTTTATTTAAAAATGAAGATCGATACAAGTTTTATGTTTTAAGTTTTAGTTTTGATGGTAAATCAATGACATTTATTTTGTCAGTGAAACAATGGGATGTTCCACTCTGTTTTCCTTTGTCTCATTCACACAGGAATGTGAAGAAGGATGTTCCTTCATGACAAGATTCAATCATCAGCACCCCGCATGCCTAAAGCTCAGGGACTGCAGATTAACAGATCACTTACGTTGTCAGACGACTATTGGAAAAAGGAAGTCAGATGTTTGAAAAGTTGATCAAATCACTGTAGCTTGCACCGGTGTCCCGTCACTCACAGTTTCACACTGAAAAAGACGACCAGTGTACAAAGTGCTGAGTGCTTTCAGGCTGATAAAGAGCTCTAATCTTGTCTTATCTTTAACCATCCACGTCTCCAGTCTGGCTCACACTTGCTTTCTGTTTCCAGACGGAGTCCAACAGGCGGAAGCTGCTTTTTGCTTTTTTGCAAATAAAGTCCTGTTCCTCGTTGGCCTTTATCTGTCACCACTTCATCCACCCCAGGGTCGCAGAGAGCTGGGCTTCTGTGACTTCTTCATTATGCACGTGGCCAAAATGCTGATTCAAAGCATCGCAAAATGTAAAAATAGCTTCTTCTATTGTTGTTGTACTTAATACAGTAACTGACCTTCTCCGGTGTGCTGCAGCTTTTTACTGATTCGTCCTTAACTTCAGCTTTGAATATGTATTTCAAAAGCTTGCTTCAAGGTACTAAAAATTAAATAAATCTGAAAAAAAGTGTGAACTAATTTAGCAATCCATTACATTTGTTCATTTTTATAATATTTCAGCCTCTTCCTCGCTATTTCTCCTTTCTGCCTCCTATCTCGGCACTCCTCTTCTCCGTGCACAAAGTTACAGACAAAGTTCGCACAACTACTGTGGCTTGGGTGGCTTTTCATTGTGTTCTTTATTCATGTGTTATTTGTTTATGTGGATTAATTATTAAAAATTTGGTGCATTTTACAAAGGTTCAAGTCTGCAGATAATGATTCCTCTCCATTCTCTCCCAATGGGTTGTGTTTGTAATTTTCTTGAATATAAAAGTTGCATAATTCATGTGTATCGGCGGGCCGCATCTATTAATTATGTCAGTCTTTTAGGTGCTTGAGTCTTTACCACGTCTTCTTTTCCTTTTATTCTTCCTCTCTCTCTTCTTCTGTTGCTCCCTCTCTCTCTTTCTCTTTTTCTCTGAATCACAGCAGTAATGAAGACTTTGCAGTGTTTTCCCCTCTGTTCCTCTTTTTTTTTTTCTATTACTCAGCTCGTGAAGGTCAAATGGACTGTGTCCAAGTTCCAACGCGAAAAAGATGAAAAGAAATAGTGGAGAAAAGGAAAAAGTTTGCAGTGGCGCTGTGATGTAAATGCCCTTATTTAGTAATTTATAGAAGAGGGAATTGAGCGCAACTCTGTGGAGATTCATAAACTATTGATGTGTCTAATCTTTCAGATCCTGCCAACATGATGATCATGATCTGTGTTAGCGTGAGATGCTTCAGACCCCCCCCCCCCCACCCTCCCATCCACCACCACCCGGTGCCCCCCTCCCTCCCCCACCACCCTTGTTTCAGTCACTTCTCCCTCCTGCTCTCTTTGCCTTCACTTTTACTCAAATTACTCCGTACTTTGTTGCACTTCCACACACGTTAACGCTAACGGACACGTCTATGAAATGTTATTAAAGAGTGCAGATCTCGCCATTCGATGGCGATCCTGGAAATATTCAGCCAGAGTTTACATTTTACTTGTCAAAGCAAAGATATGAGTTTGTGTATCATATAATGAGGCAGGTAAATAGAGCTCATCATGCTGACAAAAGCAGACAAACACTCTGCTGTTTTGAGTAATTTCTCTGCCCTCCTGTGACCTGCACCTTTAACAATCTGGGAAAATGTCACCAGTAATGACTGGATCTCCTTTTCTCTCAAAAGAAAGAGGCGAAAACCGAAGAGAGGCCACTCCTCGGTGTAAATGTGTAAATGATAGTGATACAGCACGCCGGCTCTCCCCTTCAATGAGCTCTCTGATCTCTGACATTCAATTCATCACCTGTGACCTTATGACACCCCGCGCTCAGCTTAATCCGGCGACGGCTATAAATTAAACACATGTGACCTTGATGTTCACTTTTCAAGCAGAAAATACGCCTTTTTCCTTTATTCTAATGGAACTTGTGGACGAAATGTGACATAAGTGTGATATATTACTGACGTTCTAAATATCTGCATTTATTTGATGAGATTTACTCCAACTCTAACACAGTTTTAATGAAATTTAATTTTATGTTGTACAACATATTATAACAACCACCTACATATTGAATAATAATAATAATAATAATAATAATAATAATAATAATAATAATAATAATAAAAACCTCTTTTCTCCCAGCATCACCATGAGAATTTGTCATCGCTTATTAAACTCTCTCTTGCATCCATCACTTGAAATAATGTGTGGTATAATCAGGCACGGGTAACAAAAGCAACAGCAGGAATAAAGATAGAAATCTATGCACATCTAAATAATACAACCATCAGTATATGCCAAATCTCCCAGGCTACAATCTCCCCCCTAAGGGTGCTTGCCTGGAGCTGATTTGTATACAAAACAAATCTAATGTATGCTTTCAACACATATTTAACATATGCCACTCAGTGATAAATTATTCAGGAAAAGACGCTTACATTTTTAATCGTCACTGTTTCGTCTTCATAATAAGTAATGAGGAAACGGGAAGACAATGGGTCCGAAGAGGGAAA
Source organism: Salarias fasciatus (assembly GCF_902148845.1). Classification (NCBI taxonomy): domain Eukaryota; kingdom Metazoa; phylum Chordata; class Actinopteri; order Blenniiformes; family Blenniidae; genus Salarias; species Salarias fasciatus. The sequence continues at coordinate 7,746,340 of NC_043756.1, read as the reverse complement.
AGAAAAAAGAAAAGAAAAAAAAAGGTTTGAATCGAATGTAATTGTGATGTTAACTTCATGTAAACTGAACAGAGCTGACAGCAAAACACAAAGTTTCTGCATTTTATTACATTTTTATACCTGATGAATGAGAGCACCTTCACTTGTTTGAACCACATCTCTCTCTCTCTCTCAGTCAAGCACTGTATGAAAGTTATCTGTAAGACATTACAGTGAACACAATCGAAGAATAAAAAAAAAAAAAAGTAAAAAACCGGCAGCTAATGTTATTCCAAAAGACAATGCTTCTGCAAAAGCATTAATTCCCGCTCGACATGAATACGTATGTGGAGGTCAGCACGAGTCAGTAACCCACATCTGCATTCTGACTAACGTATGAACTCACCCAGAAGTAGATGCATGAAGGTTAGATGTGTTCAGGGGGTGATTTGTGACACACAGATGATTCATAATGCAGCCATGCAAACTGCTGTTCATCAGAAGTATTTAGATGCATGGCAAAAAATAAACATAGGCAGGCAGGCTTGTAACCAAAAGGACACACAGATGTAAATACTGTCTTTTTTTTTTTTTTTTACATTAATGAAAGCACGCCTTCCTTCTCAGAGAAAGCTGCATTTAAAACATCCCGTCACTCCATCTCTCCATCTTTTTTTTTTTCCCCCAGATGTTCACTGCATTGTCTTTGCCACAGGCATGTATATTCTCATGTGCACGTTCAATAAAATGCTCAGACGCAAATGTTTGCAGTCCCGCTGCAGCAACACTCATGGATGCATGCATGTCGTTGCCCTCAGCACGTTTGGCGTGTTTCACCCTACTGACAGGACCGGAGACAAACCGACGGCGTAAGACGCTCGTCACAGGAACAAGGAAGCCAACCGGTAACATTTATTAGTCCAGAACGGAAGTCAGGACAGTAAAAAAGAAGCCACAGGGCCGTTTATGATGGAAACCTGTTTGAAAAGTATTTTAAAAAAGTGTCTCTCAGTTGCACACGCTCACTCCAGCTTCTACTTTCAGTTTTAAAACTTCTAACTGGCGAATCTCGACAAATCTTCCTTATTGCCGAAAGCATGCTGTTTACAAGAAAGTATTTTATTTAAGCTTTAAGCTCTGAGATGCAAAAGCTGGATAGTTTTGTGATTGACAATAGACTAAAAAAACCTTTGTGGAATTTGCTGCAGAGAAACGGGAGGCTTCCATTATGACCACAGAATGGATGCTTTCCAGTTCAGATATTGCAGTAGACAATTCTATTGTCACAAAAACATCCCAGACAACAAAAATACAGCAAATATAGATGAAACTCAAAAATTCCAAAGTTTGCAAGGTCAGAAAAACATCACGGTCGAAGTTATCTCAGTGAGAACATTTCACCACTATTGTAAATATATCTCCCTAACAAGATATAGGGGGTTAAAAAAATATGAAAAACACATTTGAATCCAACCAAAATTTACTATTTCATTTGAACCAAACAGTGTTTAGAGTTTTACTCTCAATGTGTGTGAAGTGATATTTAATTTGTTTATCTGTATCTCTATATTATATCTGTGTTTTCAAACACACACCTGACGGCTGTCCAGTCTGCTGACAAAGGCACCAAAAAAAGAAAACATCCGAGGAAGACAGCAAACTCTACACAGCAAATTCTAAAATCTGATGCACATGTGGAATTTTGGAATTTACTCTAACATGCCTTTGATTTAAAAAAAACATTCAGGAACAACTTAGTTTCTCAACAAAATAAGTTTAATCAAAGAAAATTTCAGCTGCTGCCCAAAAAATGCAGAACTAAAGTAACGGGAGCTAATACAGCGAGTGGTATATTTGTTTTCTGCACGTGGCTCTCAGTGGAACAAGTTTGGATGTCACCAAAGCACTATTATGTTACAGAAAAAAAATGGAATGTGATTACAGAAACAGGCTGCTTTGCCTAACAAGGGAAAGCAGTGTTTCAGTGTGGCTCATTTGTGTTTACGCTGATGAAAAAACAAAGCGGACACAGGTGAACCTCACTGTGGCCTGACGGACTGAATCTCAACGCATATTCCCCGTTTCTGTATGCACCTGCACTTCGGCCGGCCCCCCTGCTGACTGAGATTACCTGAGATGCATTTTGCTGCATCCACATGTCCGTACTGCTCCATGCATTGCAAGAAGACATCGACAGAAAAAGGGAGTGGATAGTCGAAAAGCAAAATGACCCTTTCCCCCCCAACAATAACCTGTCCTCCCACCTTTGTTCTTATTGCCTCCACTCTCTTCATCCCTTCATAATTTTCTCTTTCACTAAATGCTTGTCAGGACCCTCACTCCTTCTCGGGCTTTTCTGTCCCTCTCTGTCACTCTCTCTGTCTCTCTTTCTCCTCTCGCTGGGTAAGAATAAGGAGTAGCACCGCTATTCAGACTGGTAATTACATTTCTGTCCTTTGTTGGAGCCGAGTGTTATTTTCCATTAATGGTTGGACATATTATATAAGCCAGTCTTTATGGGAGTGATAATGGTCGGGGACAGAGGAGATGGTGAGCTGGCGAGTGTATCAGTGTTGCTCTTTTTCACAGAGGGGGCACGTCGGAGCTTTCATTAATCCTTGAAGGGTGCACACCTAACCCCGCTGACACTGAACACACTTGCGGCTCCACACAAGGGAAAGCGGCGACACGCTCCCATGTGCAGGACGCAGATGCAGCCACATGCACGCATGCAGTTACCCCGACACATGCACACAATCGCCCATTATCAACGCCACTTACCATTCAGAAAAAGCAGAGAAATAGGCCATGGTGATATGCTGATGCAGAGGTTATGCCCACTTTTACGGTATAATTAATTCATCTGTTGTTTGCAAAATGCTGTATGAAATATAGATGGTCTGAGTTTGTCTTTAATGTTTCATGGGACCACGGCTGTGGGAGCAGGAAGGCTGCGAAGCACGGCTTCCACTGCACGCCGTTAAATCACACTGGATGGACCGGCAGAGAGGAGGCCAGTCGTATGATTATTTTAACACTGTGCACTTATATGTTGACAGGACATTTGGAGCATGTGCGACTGTATCTGTTTACACTGTGCGGGCGCGCGTGTGTGCGTCCATGTTTATATGGATGAGTTGTGAAGAAAGTCACATTTGATGATTTGATTGTCAAAAGGTATGAAAAATGTCATTATAAATTAACAGCGTGTAATGATTTGGAAAATTCACTGATCTTGTGAAACACAGGAGAACATGGTAATATTTAATATTCATATAATGTTTAAAGTAATGTTTTTTTTAACAATTTCTTGAACGTTTGTGCTTAGTTGAGAAGAGAATTTGATGGCAATGGCAAGATCTCAAAAAATTAGAAAATGAATATCTTTTTGTAGATTTTCTTCATTTTATAACTGATTGTAAAAGCCTGGGACTGAGGAGCTGGACTTTCAGAGCTTTATGTTTAATTAAGCAACTCTGGTGTTGGGCTGTGGTCATGGACGCACTAAAGTGTCCAGAATTAAAATATAAAGATCTTTTCTTGAAAGAGATGCGCTGATGGATGAACACAAAGTTCCAAAACCTCAAACAATATTTTTCATATAAGCTCAGCAGCTGCATTGTTTCAATACAGCGATATGTTTCATCACTCATGAAGTAACAAACATTGTTCAGTTTGGCACAGCGTCATCACACAGAGAAAAATGTTCTGAAACCGTAGAATTGCTCTTCACAGTGAGTATCTACTGCATTGTCCGGATGAACAGTTGCAATGTATGGTTGGCTTGTAAATTGAACACCATTGATTGAGGGCAGCTGTGGTTTTCCCATGAGCCCCAAACACGGAGAGATCAATGAGCTTTGGTAGGAGGTGGAACGTAAAGCTGCATTACGTCCAGTCCACAGCATATAACAGCAGTTTGTTTAGGAGATGATGCATATCACTGGATAAAAAGCACATATGCGCCATACACACCTTTTCACTTCCACTTCACTGTAAAATGCATTATAGAATTGAAATAAACTCTGATTGCGGGAGATACGGCAGCTCGTCCAAGCAGAAGAAAATGTACATAGCAACGCAGCGCACAGCCACGTAGCGTCATCTTTATCGCCGGAGCAATGCATGATGGGAAGTGACAGTGGTGCCTGAGGCAACGTGGGCGAAAGAGAGAGTAGACGGAGATGGAAAAGGGGATGGGAAGCAGAGAACAGGGTGAGCTATACTGTTACATCAGTGCACACAGAAATGTACAAACATAACTTATACTCCAGCAGAACAAGAGGTTAGTAGGACAGACGATCTTCTGCCGTGATATGTTTTGACTTCTCGGCGGTGTAAGGGGAGCCGTTTGGGAATATTGTATCTGTTCATTTTTAGGCCCAACAATTGTAAAAGTTCGAACAGCACAGCTTTATACTGGCTGATCAGCTTAAGTAAGACACTGGCATTGTTTTTTCTTTCTTTTATTTAATTTACAGGTTATGTCTTTTAATATGGTACACTCAAGAGCAGCGAGGATGAGGATGGTTAGACTGGTGGATTCCCACTTTGACAGAACGAGGTTTAAAGAGCAGATCTGGTGTCGCTCAGCATGACTCTGCTTTTGATCAAAGTCAGGAAATATACTCTCTGAACAGCGGCAACGGTTACGATGCTCCCTCCCCACTCTGGCCTGCTGTTTCTAACGATAAAACATTTTAGCAATGATTAGAAGAATTAGAAGAAAAAAGAGCTGCTCACACAGTAACAGTACAGTGGAGGGAACATTTTTTGTCTCGTGATTTCCACGTAGATGAGAAGAAATCCCAGTGTGTCCACATGTTTGTTTTCTGCAGCTGTGTGTGTCCTGGTTGATTCACTTTTCATACCAAAGTAAAAGTTAATGGTTACAATTTGAAATATTTTAACTTAGAATTTTTTAAATTGTTTTTGATTACCTGCCCAGTCATTTTAAGAAGGTTTTTGCTTCTTCACACACCAATGGCGGGAGAGCTGCAACACGCATCCTGTCTATTTGCTTAGTGCTTCGCCACACGTAGAAAGAGAGCTGTCAGGCTGGAGACTGCTGGACAATCTGTTTCAACACCTGAGAGGATTGATAGGTGAATTATTATTAAATGTAATATAGAACTCACAGCCTCCTTAACCCTAAATCCAGATTACTGAATCTTTACTGGAAGAAACTACAAGATACAAAGACGCTCAGTCTGCAGAAATGAAAACAAACAAAAGCAACAAATCAGAAACCAAACCTTTAAACTTTAAACTATGCAGCTGGTAACGAGTCGACATTTAAGATCATCAGCATGGTCTCCAGAGACTGATACGTATCTCAGAAACTAAACCAAGCAAAGCAAATCAGCTCATTCTGGTAAAATATCTGTGACCTTGTCTCTTCTCAGTCACACATTAACAGTCAAGTACAAATAAACCGCGACAACAACAAAAAAAGGACATTTTTCACATTATATGTTGAAAGTCAAGTTGTTTGTTCTTGCATGGAGAGGATGTGTGTGATTGATTACATCTTGCTGAGCATTATCTGACACTGTGCTCTTCAGGTCCCAGACTCCTGGATACACCTGCAAAGGTAATATTGCAAAGTAATCATAACAACATGCCTTGCTCATAAAACCCCTTAATGAGATTTCCAGTCACATATTCATCGACTGCAGCCCACCTCAACCCTCTCAAACAGAAAGAGGCTGAAATTGGTTTTCACCCTGAGAGGTGGCGAAAAACAGTCAGGAAGAGAGGAAAATGAGAGAAAACAGGGAGGCTGGTCTGTTGTTTTTACATTTTCCAGGTGCTTTTTTTTTTGGCCAGTATTGAACGGTTGTTGTTGATTGACATTAAGGAGATTTGGGTGACGTGCACACGGAAGGCAAACTGTGTATTTCCATCTGCAAAATATGTGTGACATTTACATGTGCACGGAGGGTAAATGCACAGCTACCCATGCATGTGTGTACACTTGTGCATGCATGCGTGTGTTCAGATTACTGAACAAAATGTGTGTAAATCCACAGTTGAATGATTTCAGGGGATGTCAGTCTGCAAGATCTAAAGACTCGTAATTAGCTAATGCCGTGAATCATTATGAAGATGACACTCATGATATGAATCAATTTGTGCCTCGTCTTTTTGTGCCCTTTTTTACGTATGTTTGTGTGTTGCACCTGTATACACGCACGTCTCCCTGTATTTGTTATGTTAGACAAGAGTTGAAGTTGCCAGCAGGTTCTCTCATTAGTGCAAAAAAGAAAGCTCTTCCGTGCTTTTAACCCACGAGACTTTAAAGATAAAGGGAGAAAGACAGAATGACAGACAGGGGCTGGGAGGGGATTATGGAGAAAAAGGCGATGATTGACTCACTGAGCGACTTAATAAGTTCCTAAATGAGAGGAAAAAAGAAAACTGAAGTGAAAGCAAAGAGAGAGAGAGAGAGAGAGAGAAAAACTATACTGGTGAGAATGAGGAAAGGGGAGGCAGACAGGGCAGACGAGAGACATAACATTATTTATGGGCTGGGAGTGAGGTGAACATGAAGCTACATCACAGGCTGGATTTGTCTTCTAAAAAGCCATGTGAAGATGGGCTTTTCTCCCACTCTGAGGCTCACAGACGCTCCGAAGCACTCCTGAATGCTGAAAACACACACACACACACACACACACACACACACACACACACACACACACACACACACACACACACACTACACACACACCTAATCCATTTCATCTATCAATATTTCAGCGTGGAAGGGAAAGGACAGTACTGTTACCAGGCAGGAAAAAAAAAAACCAAAGGCAAACTAATCATTATAATTGAAAAAAATTGTAAAAATAGAATTAAAAATTACTATTAAAAAACATAGATAGACAGATAGGTCTAACTGGGGAGGTGCGGGGCTGGCAGGGCTGGGTGGAGGCACTAAGTCGGTATCCAGGGAGAAATCGGGGGGATCACATCTGGACCACAGACTGAGCAAGAGGAAGAGCAGGATGAGAAGGACGAGATGGAGGAGGGGTGGAAACGCACACTCAGTTGAATCATTGCCTTAACAAACACACAAATGCTCATCCTCCCATCATTTCAGAGGACAGTGCACTGACTCCTGTACGCTCCCCGGAGACATAACCATAGCTAATTCTTCTCTAAAATTAACCTAAACCGTACCTCAAAGCCAATTTTTACCCTTAAATGTTACCATTTGCATCATGGGGATATGCTTTTTCTCCCCAGACGAGAGGCTGATCCTCACAATGCGACTGTGTAAACAGTTTTATGCTCTCACAACATGACTAACAAGTACACACATACACAAACGCACACAAACACGAGCGCACACCGTCACCCCGTCTACCCTTCCCCAACAGCATGCTTCACCCTGCAGCACCCACCGCCGCGCAGCTGCCGACCCCCCCCCCCTTTAAAACACTCCAACCCAAACGCAGTCGGGGCGCAGGCGGCACGCACATGCACCCAGACAGCCACACACACGCTGTATCCAATTTAATTTTCATTTCATATATTTGGGTTGAAACATCTATCCAGCTCAACAAAGGGGAACTTCACAGAATGCCACATTAACACGTCTTTCATCAGTGCCGGATTTGCATTTGTGCACAGTTGAAAATTTCAGATCAGGTTTAAAGGAGCGCCCTGTGGTCGTGTTTGCCCCCGCCGTAAATATCAGCTCACAACTAATGGCATTTACTCTGACATTTCTGCAACTCTTTCCTTTCTTCACAGATGGCGTCAATGTTTTTGGTGATGCCCAGCGTGCTGCAACATCTCCTTATCAGAACCTTGCCCCTCAGCCTTTTTTTTTCTTCTTCTATATATGTGTGTGTGTGTGTGATTTGCACAGATATGGACACACACATTCCACAGTCAATGGAGCTCGCTCCAGTGTGTTGCGGTGATTGTGCTGGTCAATGTGCTCCGCTGTGTGGCTGCATGCCCCCAAGACTGAGGCTGAGTCTAGACACGAGTCAGCCAAGCCGCCCTGCTGACCTATATCCTACAGTTACACTAAGTGAGAGACATAGCGAAACACAGAGAGAGAGAGAGAGGGAGAGAGGGAGAGAGAGGAGGCAAAGAGCTGGGGAATACAGGAAGAGGGAGAGAGGGAGGCGGGGGGGAAGACATGGAGAGAGGATGCAGAAAGTGAAAGGGTGCAATAAAGTAAGAGAGCAAATTGAGGGATGGGAAAAGATGAGCACGAAAGACAGAGCGAGCAAACGAACGTGCAGACGGGAAAGAGGGGGATGGAGAGGGGAAAAGAGGAAAAAAGCGAGGGAGCGATGCAGCTATGGATAATTCAGAATGAGTTAAAAGGGGGAAGGGATAGAAGGAGAGGAGAGATTGGAAGTGGCAGCCACTAAAGTAAAGAGAGAGAGCGATGGCTAAGTACAGGATGTAAAGTAATAGAAACGGAAGAGAGAGTAGAGGAAAAAAAAATCCCAGGAGAAGGGCGACAGCCACATCAAATTATGACCATAATATCACAGAAGATGCATCAAAATTTGCAAAGGCATATTATATCAAACTCTCTTTATTGTGACTGTCACTGCAGAGAAAACATCCAGCATTTTCGTGTAAATAACAATTTTTGCGGGGTCGGTGATTAAACTTTTAGCTGATTTCAGTCACTATTAAGGAGGACAGTCATCAATTAAGCATTCATGAACTTTCAAACTCAGCAGGGTTGCAAGTATAACCCACAATTCTATTGTCGCTGCCATAACATAGTGTCTCCCACTGCATTGTGATTTTCCAAATACCGCCCTATTCTTTGAGTTACGGCAGCCATTCTTTTGTCATGGTACACATGTACACTTCCAGATTCAGTAAAGCCACTCCAAAGAAACTTAGTGTTTACCATCTCAACCATAAACCTCAATGGACAAATCATCATCTATGTCTTTCCAATTTTTTCTTTCTCTTTTGCCCATTACTCTTAGTCCCATGTATTGAAGAGTGAATAGGCCCAGACAGAAGAGGACAAAGACTTAACATGTTTTTCTCTCTTTTCTTCTGCGTATTGAGAGGATGAGCTGGACTGTACTAATAGTCTTTGTGTGTGTGAATGGGACAGAGGGCTTTTTGTGTGTGTGTTCCAGACAGCGGCGCATAAGGCAGGACTTAAGTAGATGTTCGCCAAAGCGTACGTAATGCCAGGGAAATATCAACTAATCCCTACACTCTTCTACCCTACACCCCTCCCTCAACATCCATTCTTCTCCTCCTCCTACTCATCATCAGCATCATCGCCGCCGTCGTCTTACAATGAAACCCTAACGCAATATTTCCCCGTCCATTTCCAAATCTTGGTTTGAAACGCAAAAAAAAAAAAAAAAAAAAAGGCAACGTGTAAAATTTAAATTAAGGGGTGCATAATCACACATGGGGTCATGTGCACACTGTACTGCACTCTCTCTCTTATACATAAACACACACACACACATAGAGAGAGCACACACTCCACAGGGGATTGTTGTTGTTTCTTAATCCTGGTGGATTAACAGACTAACAGACTCATTTTACCTCAGACCAAACAAAGAGAGATGTCAAATCATCCACACAAAGCTAAAGGTGATGATTGTATTAACATGATGAAGCTTCATGTGTGTGCATGTGTTTGTTTGTCGGAGGGGGGGGTGGTTTAGACGGCAGTGGTGGGGCGTTTGTTATCTGGCGAGCTTCAAGCTTCAAAGGCCTAAAAAAAAAAGTCGCATGGAAACACCTGTTGTGAACATTTATAATCTCGCTCTCTTTTATTCACACAGACAAAATGCTAGCAAATATACACACATATACACATCGGGCTGAAGCATTAGTGTGTGTGCCAGCACTCTGATTGCATACTGTGTCATTAGCCAATGTGCTAACTCCAATATTCTCACAGAGCTGTGAGCGTAAACTGCTTAAGACGTAATCTTATATACTCTGTAGGAAACGCGGCATTCTGTCAAACAGTGGTGCTGCAGAGTGTCCGCTAATCCACATGCTAGACTCCAGATTAACGAGAGAGGATGGGGATGTGGACGAGGGAGGGGTTAAAAACATGCCTTTCCAAACCACCCCCACCCCCCACCACATCATCACACACACACACACACACACACACACACACACACACAACAAGTAATCGCCAACCCCTCCTTTGAGATTATAATGCTTAGTGCTGCCCCTGTGCGACAGACAGTAAGAGGATCTCTGGGTGGCGTCCCCCAGGGCTCCGTATTGGTCTTCTAGAAAAGCCCCCCCCCCCCCTCCACATACCCTAGACTAGACACCTATAGGATAGGGGTCAGAGGTCAACATTTAGGGGTTGTATGTGTCTAACATGAGGTGGTTATACATAATGCATCTGTTTGTTTTGTGCAGGCGGATTACAGTAGATGTCTCATGAGAATAAGGTAGAAAAAGCTTAAAACTGGCCGCAGCACGACATTATGACATGTCAGGAGAAAGGGCCTGAAATCTGATTACAATTTGACATCAGACACACACAAAAGAAAGTCTAGCAAGGGACACAACATTATTTGTGATTATCCTAGAAAATGTAATTTGGGGACACACACTCACACACACACACACACACACACACACACACACACACAGGCACGCATGCAAGCAAGGATATAAACACACACACACACACGTCAGGCACAGTTTGTGTTGTCTTCTATAATAAAAAAAAGAATATTGGGCAGTGTTTCTCCTCGGGTCGACCTGTCATTCACCATCTGTGAATACTCCATGAAGAGGCTGAGTTAGAAAGCTGTTGCTGTATCCTCCGTTGGTTTATATCATTACGAACCACTTCAGAAAATCAACATATCTATCAAGTAGCCCTGAACATGAAAGCTCCACACAGTCCCAGTTTGCAATTTCCTCCCCATTTTAACGTCAACGTTTATTAAGCTCTCCCAGAGAAATCAACGACGACTAAATTATTTTGAGAGAGCGCCTCAGGCTACAGAAGCATATTCGATATGCCTACCAAAAAAAATTATTTAAATATATATGTATTAAGAGGAACAAGGAAAGAGGAGAGAAGGGGAAAATGTCTGACTCAAAGTAAAACTTGATTTAATATCTTAATGGCTTTGTGAGAAAAAAAAAAACAGATAATAGAGAAATCCAATTAAAATCTGATGATTGGCACTGTGAGGTAGAGACATGAAACTGTTTGTCTGAACCACTGGCTCTATATAAAGCTTTGATTAGATGATGCTAGTAATAGTAGCAGGCAGACTAATAGGTTGTATATTTTTAACTCTGATATAACACAGGCGCTGAGCACTTAACACAGATGTTTAACACTGGTATTTCTTTATAAAAAAATTAAAAAAAAAACAAGTGAATACAAATGACTGAGTGGCTCAGGGCACACATGAAGACTTTAAATTGCACTAAGAATGGAAGTGTGTGTGTGTGTGTGTGTGTGTGTGCACGTGTGTGCATGTATGGTGGGTAAGCGTTCCTTCTGATGCCTCTCAAGGTGACTTGGTCTTCCTCCTTCAGGGCTTTCCTTTCAATTCTTTTTGGGATTGAAATTATGATGAAGTAATTTTTCTACAGAAATTGCCTATGTCACTTGTGGTATCTCTTGGCAAATTTCTCAAGTGTATTTTCAATCTCTGCCTCGCTCGCTCCCTCTGTCCTCTTCCTCCATCTCTCATCTCTCCCTCTTTGGCGCTCTCTCTGTTTGAGCTCTCATTTTGACATGTCAATGTGTCAATGTCACATTACACAGAGGCAATATACGTGAAACAATTTGGTGCACGGGCTAATAGAAAAAAATGAACCTCTTTATTCGTGACAGCAAAAGAAAAAAAGAAGCCAATCTCAGAGGTTTGAGGTTATATTCATTTTCTATAAAGACATCTACGTAGTGTGTTTTTAAAAAAAAAAAAAGTATATTTTTTTATCAGTGAGACACATGAGCATACTCAAAAAGTCACAGACGCATGTGCTTTTACACACACACACACACACACACACACACACACACACACACACACATATACACACATTTTTACAATGAAAAATCACCTGCTTGTTTCAGGGGAAAAATAAGAGGCAGTGCGGAACATGTCGACAGATTGGAGAGGGGGAATCCTCAGAGACCTGTGGCCTAATTTCTTATTTTCAAGAGGAAACTTATCTAATTATATATAAGTTAACTTCCTAGTGGTCGATTCAAGGGCAGCGATGAGTGGTATGAACGAGCTGCTTTAACAGAAACAAGGCTATCGCATCCTGCTTTCCTCCTCACTTGTTTTCTCTTGTCAGTCAACAATCGCGTTTCCGCGCTCGTTCACTGCTGGTCGCTGCTGAGTGCGTGTGTGTGTAGACTGAACACACACATTTCCTGTCTGGTAAAAACAAAACCTCAGGGCAGCAAGTAGCGTGTTAAAACCAGTGTCGAGCCACTCATTTTAACCAGCGTGCCTGTTACCTGGTATTTTTCACCCTGGCAAATTTGTGTTGTCGCCTTCAGTGAAAGAAATATCCAGAGGAGAGAAATGTGCTTATGTGCAGTCTTTGCTTTTGAATGTATCAAATGAATTGTACTGTAAATGCATGCTTTAGATGTCTGTTTGAATAAAACAAGGCTTGATTAACAAGCCTGAAGACGACTCGCTCCTTTGATTTCGGTGTGCAGCAGCAGGGTGACCGTGTGAGAAACATCACAGTCCTAATCATGAAAAGCATTTCCGTCTCTTCAGCAAGATCGAATCGGGACAATAAAAACAATTTTAAATCAGTGATTATGTGGAAAAAGACACTGCCTATGTGGGCCAAATGTGGAGAACTTTCCCATCAGGACGAGTCATGAGTCGTCTTCACATTCAAGAAAAATCCCAACCAAAGATTGGCCGAAACTCCCATTTAGAAAAAAATCTATATATCTCATAGGCGCATAACTCAAATTTTATCTTAAAAGCATGGCTGGAAAAGCTTGTAATTTCATGCTTAATCATCCAGTGATTGTTGTGATGTATCTGGACTACAGATGTCAACGCTTCAATAACAGAGAGAGAGTGAAACAAAGTGAATCAGTTAGAAGATTTTTTTAAAAATCCAAGCATGAAAAAATAATGACTAACATAATGGTCACAAAGCAGGGTCACGGCCAACCAGCCCAGAGGTTCCCACAGACCCGCTGACCTTCGACTCGGGCCGAGGACTGTGCGTCATACAGGTAGACAGACGGGGATGCAGCAGGCGACAGAACCGCAGAGTGAAAACCTAAAAGCAGAAGGACCTGAGATCCCATCTTGGAGCAGAGTGCCGCTTTCTCCTTCTCCAAGTCGAGCCCTGAGGCATGGCCCAGTCTGCTCCCTTCCTCCCTCTCACCGCCATATGGACAGAACAGCATACACGCCAGTATATCTCATCAAATACAACCTCCATGCTCTCCCTCACTTTTTTTCTTGCTCGACAGACGACGTACATATCTGGCCATGTTTGAAGTAATTTTTTCTGCTTTCTCTGTGGCCGTGGGAGAACAGTGACTGGTTGGCAATGAGGGGTAATCCTTCTTAATGGAGTCCCCAGCCCTCCGATGGATTGAAGTCCACACAGATCACATTTTATTGCTTTAATGAAAAGGGGGAAGAAGGGAAGGGGGGAAAAAAAAAAAACCTTTATTGTATTGTTAAGATCTAACTACCCCCTCTTTTATTCCACCCCACTTTCTAGCCCATGTCTGTCTTTCACTGTCTCTTCTTTTCTTCATCTCACTCTTCTGTCTGCCCTGTCTTCAACATCGCTTCACCCTGACCAGTCTGCGATTTTATCACGCTTGCTTTGGTCATTACATCACAATTATGGAGCTGTTGGTACTGGAGAAATAAGAGATGAAAAAAAAGAAGAGTGGAAAAAAGCGACAGATGAAATGTAGGTCAGTGGAGATGTGCTTGGGGCAGTTTCTCTCTCTCTCTCTCTGTTTCTCTCTATGTCTCCCTCCCTCTCTCTCTCTCTCTCTTTCCCTGGGCCACAGCTAAAGAGGCTAAAGGAGACCGGGGGTGAAAGTGCCTCTCTCCCACACCTGCCTCGATGCTGCTACCTCGTACCGACTGGCAGAAGCTCAGACGGTGCTCTCCCGAAGAAAACCACTCTAATGACAGCAGAGCTGAGGCCTGGGCGTGATGCTAACCCTGAGTGACAGGACTGGCTCTTTTCGGCTCTGACAGAACGGAAACCCTTCTGCACATTCATGATCATTTTTGTTGAGACTTCAGTGGAGCTGCAGAGGTCACCAGGAGTCACCCTCGGTGTCTTTTTTGGCTCAGCCCTGTATGCCAGCGGGTGCATCAGAATATGAACGAAAACTAGGCAGACTACAAATACACCATAAAAAAACACTTTCAACTCGTATGATGCTGCCTAAAAATCAAGCGTGGAAAGTTTTTGAAAGTTAGGTCTGTCAGAAAACGTTTACGTTTTATTGCGAAAACCCAATGAGAGATCAGCACAGACGCTGGAGCACAGAAACGAGTCAAGCAGCGCGCCACAGACTACAACACTGGCACATTTCAGACAAGCGATCTGAAAATAAGAGTGGAAAATTCATCACAACAAAAAGTGATGAGTCTCTACGACTAGTTTCGATCAGA